>NW_027361739.1:10077500-12477500 GCF_039654945.1 Dendrobates tinctorius | reverse complement strand
GGTGGCGTCACAAACTATTCATTTACATTCCATCATTTTCAATCTCCCCTTTTTACATTGGGTGCCCAGGGCCACGGACCGGGTCACCGCTGCTGTGACACATCCCGCTGACACCGGCCCGGTACCGATTACCCCACAGCCCAGGGAGGGCGACCCATACATACTGTACATTACTTATCCTGTACTGATCCTGAGTTACATCCTGTATTATAGTCCAGAGCTGCACTCACTATTCTGCTGGTGGAGTTCTAAGGGGGTCGAATGGATCGTGGGTACCTGCATTCCGGGTCTGAAACTATTGAGGCTGCATCCCCTATTCCCGGGGGGAAGCCTGAGTGTGCCGGACCTTCCCCTGTTGCCTGGGGGAAGCCCTAGATAGGCAGACCTTCCTGCTGACCTGGGGAGGAGGGAGAGAAAGAGGAAAAGCACACACGGCAGCTGGAGGATAAAAGGGAAAAGCGCGTGAAGCAGGGGAGCGTGGGGCAGCATGCAGTGAGAGGAGCGCTGCGCCCCATCCTTCCAGAGAGTACCAGCGCTGCGACAGACCCCACTGCCTGCAAAAGGAGCACAGCGTTCTGCAGCAGTGCAGAGAGGGACCACTGCCAGGCAAGCAGCAGCAGCCAGGCTGAGGAGTGCTCTGTCCAGGGAGCACCAGCATTGTGCAGTCCAGCATCCCCCATCTCCCGCCGGCAGGAGCGAAGACCAGACAGAGAGAGGTGCAGTGTGCCAGGTGACTACAGAGAGGCGCAGTGTTCCAGTGACTACCAAAGAGAAAGGCGCCGTATGTTCAGTGTCCTTGAGTACAGTACACGTGCCTCATAGGAGTGACCACATACAGGACAGACACTTGCACCCTGACTGTGCCAGTAAATATTTGCTGAGCCATGTTGGGCTGGTACAGGACTGTGGCCCGTAGCCTTGTCAGACACTGCAGTAGGGACCAGTGAGCGCTTCGGTCCCAGAGTATTCGTACAGCATGGGCCCACACCCAAGCACCGCCACCGTTGACAGGGACTGTGAGAAGAGTTGTGCAGGGGCCACATCGGGTTCAGACAGTGCCGTGACCCACACTCCTTTGGCTACCTCAGTATATGGACTATGCTCAGTGGAAGGTACCAGAGACCGACCGCTGCCGCCAGAAGATGGGGCATTGATGCCCACAGGACCTTCCTGGAAAAGACACCACGCTACCCGTTGTCGGCGCTATGGAGTTCAAGGCAGGAGTTACAGTTTGAAGAACTCCTGACCCAAGTACAGGGTGGACCATTTATATGGATACACCTAAATAAAATGGTAATAGTTGGTGATATCAACTTCCTGTTTGTGGCACATTAGTATATGGGAGGGGGAAAACTTTTCAAGATGGGTGGAGACCATGGCGGCTATTTTGAAGTCGGCCATTATGGATCCAACTTTATTTTTTTCAATGGGAAGAGGATCATGTGACACATCAAAATGAGGCTACATTCGCATTAGCATCTCTGTGCGCAGCGTATCATCTGCATGCGCAAACGCATGCCAAAACGCATTTGAACGCATGGTTATGCTGTGTTTTTTATCCGCATCAGCTTATGCACGACGCCAAAAAAAACCCGCTGCATACATGCGTTTCTGCATGCGTTTGCATTTTTTCAGCGCATGCGTTCCAATTTTGCAGGTGTTGAAATCATTTCCTGGACATGATTAGTGTGAAGAATGCATGCGTATCGAACGCATGCATATGCATTTCCTTACATTCCCATAGACAGTAATGCATTGCTTTGACGCACTCATCCGCATGCATATGTCTGTGCTAAATTGACATCTCAAAAATGCAACATGTTGCGTTCGCCACACACCACGAAACGACGCATGCATACACATCCGCATGTGAACGCATGCAAACGCATGTCCCTGCATACACAATGTTAACTATATGTACGCAAAACGCATGCGGATGGCTAAGCAGGTATTCGCTGCGCACACATACGCTAATGTGAACCAGACCTTATTGAGAATTTCACAAGAAAAACAATGGTGTGCTTGGTTTTAACATGACTTTATTCTTTCATGAGTTAATTACAAATTTCTCTTTTTTTTACAGCCTTTGACATGTCGCAGAGGTTAACATGTGAGGAGCGGATAGAAATTGTGTTGATGTCTGGGGAACGCAGTAACCGAGTCATTGCAGCAGATTTCAATGCAAGACACCCTACGCAAGAAAACTGTCACCATTCCCATTTTATTTAGGTGTATCCATATAAATGGCCCACCCAAAAAGTTTGCCTTATCACTGAACATAATGTTCAGTGTAAACTGAGGGTCCTGTTCCAATTTTTGTTTTGCCCATTCTGCAAATTCAGCGTGCCGATCTGGGTCACCAACCATTCCCATTTTATTTAGGTGTATCCATATAATTGGCCCACCCTGTACAACCTAACTGCCGTTACTTGAATCGTTATTCTTTACCTCCCAATATCCTTTGCCATTTATACTGTTTAATCCACTGTTTAACCCTTTACCTCCCTACATGGAGTATTCCCCTGTTATTAAACTTGTTAACCCTTGCTCTGCCTCCTGTCCGTCACTGCATCCCGCAACATGCTTACAGAGTCACTGTGTACATAGATTACATTACTTTTCTTCTTCTGTTCCTCAGGTACATCCTGTATGTTACTCCAGAGCAGCATTCCCAGTTCTGCAGGTTTCAAAATTAAATCTCTTATTTGATGGTTCACTATCTGGACAGAAGTTAGTCGGGTGATTTGTATCATAGTGTGAACCATGCTGCAGGGGTTCATCAGTAATACAATATAAGAAATAGGAACAGTCCCACTAGATTGATTATGGGAGCTCACCTAAGCTTTCATGGTTGTGACTTATAACAAACTTGTTGGCCTTTTTCAATAAAAACCATCAGATATCATGTTAGTTTATTATTGACTCTGGTCTTTCTGATAATTATTAGATTTGGTAAGTTGAAGTGCTTCGATTTGTACTTTTCATATAGATCTAGAATTCTTAGTCATATGGAAATGGTAATATAAAACATGAATGTTTCTAACAGGGATCAAAGAACGCCTGAGGTGGAGTAGAAAAAGTATTGCCTCTTTCCCCAAGGGCACGCAAATCTAGAGATCTGAAGAACAGTGAAACGTACTTTTCACCGGCCCTTTAGTTTACACTATAATTTCACAGTAATGACACCTCAGTGGGGAGCACTTGTCACATAATACCTGGTTTGTAGATGCCAGATTCTATGGCATAAATGGCGCAGTATTTTCTAGATCCACTCAATATATGAAAAGCTTCTTGTTGTCAGCATCTGCTGCTGTAAAGTAACACAGACATTATATCTAATTGCAACATTAACACCAAATTGAGCATAATGCAGCAAGCTCATAAATCAAACACATAAGCGAGAATACAGATATTACAACATGGTGTACACAAAGTGGAGCCTTTAAAAGCAAACACGATGTTGACTTAAAGCTACCACAAGCTGTGTGGATTCTCCTATGGCTTTACCTACATAATTGATTCACCCTCTGCTGAAGCTGGGTGAAACACGCACTGGGGTACAGGGCTACACACTTAACAGGGCTCTATATCATTGCAATGTAAGTTTACAATCAATACAGCTCTGGCAAAAATTAAGAGACCACTGCACAGTTTTATAAAAATCAGATTCTCCTACATGTCTGACAGCCATTCCATTCCAGTGTCAGTTGAATTCCAACCAGAGTACACCTCATTCTACTTAATGTTCTTCTGATTAGGTGATCACCTGAACCAAATCTAAAAGTAATAGGAATGAAAAAATAACTTTTAACCATGCCAAAGGAGTTGAAAATGAAAGTCTTGAGTGAGGAAAAGAAGGGCTCATTTCTTGCTTTTCTAGAAGAGGGATACAGTGAGCATCATGTTGCCTCCATCCTTAAAATTTCTAAGATGGCAGTCCATTAGAACAAGGTCAAGCAGCAGACATTGGGGACAACAAAGCAACAGACTAGCAGAGGGCGAAAACCACTCTCCACTGACCGGGATGACCGTCATCTTATCTGAATGTCACTTAGCAACTGCAGGATGACATCAAGTGACCTACAAAAGGAATGGCAGATGGGGTGAAGTGCACGGCAAGAAGAGTTCGGAACAGGCTCCTATAGGCAGGGTTCCAATCATGTAAAGCTAGAAAAAAGCCTTTCATCAATGAGAAGCAAAGGAGAGCCAGGCTGAAGTTTGCAAAAGACCATAAGGATTGGACCATAGAGGACTGGAGTAAGGTAATCTTCTCTAATGAGTCTAATTTTCAGCTTTGCCCAACACCTGGTCATCTAATGGTTAGACGGAGACCGGGAGAGGCGTACAAGCCACAGTGTCTTGTACCCACTGTGAAATTTGGTGGAGGATCGGTGATGATCTGGGGATGCTTCAGAAAGGCTGCAATTGGGCAGGTTAATCTTTGCGAAGGACGTATGAATCAAGCCGCATACAAGGTTATCCTGGAAAAGCAGTTGATTCCTTCTGCTCAGGCAATGTTCCCCAACTCTGAGGACTGGTTTTTCCAGCAGGAACAATGCGCCATGCCACACAGCTAGGTCAATCAATGTGTGGATGAAGGACCATCACATCAAATCCCTGTCATGGCCAGCCCAATCTCCAGACCTGAACCCCATTGAAAACCTCTGAAATGTAATCGAGAGGAAGATGTATAGTCACAAGCCATCAAAGAAAGAAGAACTGCTTACATTTTTGTACCAGGAGTGGCATAAGGTCACCCAAAAGCAGTGTGAAAGACTGGTGAAAAGCATGCCAAGACGCATGAAAGCGGTGATTAAAAATCATGGTTATTCCACAAAATATTGATTTCTGAACTCTTCCTGAGTTAAAACATTAGTATTGTTGTTTCTAAATGATTATGAACTTGTTTTCTTAGCATTATTTGAGGTCTGCAAGCACTGCATTCTTTAGTTGTTTTGACCATTTCTCATTTTCTGAAAATACAAAATTTAGTGCTTGGAAATTCGAAGACATGTTGTCAGTAGTTTATAGAATAAAAGAGCAATTTACATTTTACTCAAAAATATACCTATAAAGAGAAAAATCAGACAAACTGAAAATTTTGTAGTGATCTCTTAATTTTTGCCAGAGCTGTATTTTTTAATTGATGCACATGCAACCACTTGGGAGTATATATCAATACTATAGACATAGTGACACTTTTTACATACTGTTTATACCGTAGCCTTGGATATGTTGGTAGGTCTCCATTGAGCTGCTCTGCATTTAGAAAAAATCTCTTGTGAAATTTTATATTTAATAAAGTTTAAAATATTTGAGAGATACTCTACAGCACCATTTTTTGCTCTTTGATTTATCTACAAAATTGATTCACCACATGATTACTTTGGGGCTGCCATGATAGAAGGCAATCTGTCACCGAACAGCTTAGACAATGGATGCATGGTGATTATGACCACGGTCTTGAACATAGGATCAGGAGTAGTGTTGAGCGATACCATCCGATATTCAGAAATATCGGATCGGATTGGATCGGCCCGATACCCAAAAAAGTATCGGGTATCGCCGATTCCTATAACGGAAGTCCCATTCAAGTCAATGGGACAGAAATATCGGAATTAAAAAAAACCCTTTCCTAACTTGCACATCCAGTTCGGGAGGGGGGAAGAGTGTGGGCGGTGCGTGGGCGGACACTGTGCATGTCTGTGTTTGCGGGCCTGCCGGGGGTCTGTACGGGCCTGCCGGGGGCTTGTGCCGGCTGCTGGGGTTCTGTACGGGCCTGCCAGGGGCCTGTGCTGGCTGCCGGGGGTCTGTACGGGCCTGCCGGGGGTCTGTACGAGCCTTACGGGGGTCTGTGCCGGCTGCCGGGGGTCTGTACGGGCCTGCTGGGGCTTGTGCCGGCTGTGGGGGGTCTGTACGGGCCTGCCAGGGGCTTGTGCCGGCTGCCAGGGGTCTGTATGGGCCTGCCGGGGACTTGTGGCGGCTGCCGGGGGTCTATACGGGCCTGCCGAGGGCTTGTGCCGGCTGCCGGGGCTCTGTGCGGGCCTGCTGGGTGTCTTGTGTGTGTGCAGGCATCGTTCGATGGGACTACAAGTCCCATCGGGCGATGCCTGCTACAATGACAGTGATTGACACATTAGCCAATGATCGGACAGTAGTAGTCCCATCATCCGGCTAATGTGTTGAATATAAAAAAAAAAAAACACAACATACATACATACTACATACATACAACATTCATACAACATACATACATACTACATACATACATACTACATATATACCATATATACAACATTCATACAACATTCATACATACTACATATATACAACATTCATACAACATACATACTACTTACATACTTCATATATACTACATTCATACAACATACATACATACTACATATATACTACATTCATACAACATGCATACATAATACATATATACTACATTCATACAACATACATACATACATACTACATATATACTACATTCATTCAACATACATACATACTACATATATACAAAATTCATACAACATACATACTACATATATACTACATTCATTCAACATACATACATACTACATACATACTATATATATACAACATTCATACAACATTCATACATACTACATACATACTACATATATACAACATTCATGCAACATACATACTACATACATACTTCATATATACTACATTCATACAACATACATACATACTACATATATACTGCATTCATACAACATGCATACATACTACATACATACTTCATATATACTACATTCATACAACATACATACATACTACATACATACTACATATATACTACATTCATACAGCATACATACTACATACATACTACATATATACAAAATTCATACAACATACATACATACTACATACATACTTCATATATACTACATTCATACAACATACATTCTACATATATACTACATTCATACAGCATACATACATACATACTACATATATACAAAATTCATACAACATACATACATACTACATATATACTACATTCATACAACATGCATACATACTACATACATACTACATATATACTACATTCATACAACATACATACATACATACTACATATATACTACATTCATTCAACATACATACATACATACTACATACATATATACTACATTCATACAACATACATACATACTTACTACATACATACAACATGCTACAGACATACAACATACATACAACATACATACTACATACAATACATTCATACAATACATACATACATATAGACATACAGTACATATGTATGTCTATATGTATAGACATATACGAAAAAGCTTGATTTTGGCGCGCACGGCGCACCGTCAAAAGTGTGCAGCGCAGGTCAAAGCGCAACTAGCGCACGGCCTGCGCACGATCTGCGCACCCTATGCTAAAGATAGGGTGCGCCGATCGCAGGCGCCGCTGTGCGCTAGGAGGCGGCGCTACAAGCAAGGGGCGGGCACGCCGGGCAGAGAGCCGGCTTGGGGGCGGAGCTACCCCCGGCCGTGCGTGCGCTTAAAAAGCGCTAATGTGAAACCACCCTTATATGTATTGTATGTCTATATGTATGTATTGTATGAATGTATGAATGTATTGTATGTAGTATGTATGTAGTATGTATGTTATATGTCTGTAGCATGTTGTATGTATGTAGTATGTATGTAGTATGTACTATGTATGTATGTTGTATGAATGTAGTATATATGTAGTATGTATGTATTGTTTGAATGTATACTATAAAGTATGTATGTTGTATGTAGTATGTATGTTGTATGTCTGTAGTATGTTGTATGTATGTAGTATGTATGTATGTTGTATGAATGTTGTATATATGTATGTAGTATATATGTATGTTGTATGAATGTAGTATATATGTATATAGTATATATGTATGTTGTATGAATGTAGTATATATGTAGTATGTATGTATGTTGTATGAATGTAGTATATATGTAGCATGTATGTAGTATGTATGTTGTATGTCTGTAGCATGTTGTATGTATGTAGTATGTAGTATGTATGTATGTTGTATGAATGTAGTATATATGTATGTAGTATGTATGTATGTTGTATGAATGTAGTATATATGTAGTATGTATGTTGTATGAATGTAGTATGTATGTATGTTGTATGAATGTAGTATATATGTAGTACGTATGTAGTATGTATGTATGTTATATGAATGTAGTATATATGTAGTATGTATGTAGTATGTATGTTGTATGAATGTAGCATATACAGTGGGGCAAAATAGTATTTAGTCAGTCAGCAATAGTGCAAGTTCCACCACTTAAAAAGATGAGAGGCGTCTGTAATTTACATCATAGGTAGACCTCAACTATGGGAGACAAACTAAGAAAAAAAAATCCAGAAAATCACATTGTCTGTTTTTTTTTCCTTTTATTTGCATATTATGGTGGAAAATAAGTATTTGGTCAGAAACAAGCAATCAAGATTTCTGGCTCTCACAGACCTGTAACTTCTTCTTTAAGAGTCTCCTCTTTCCTCCACTCATTACCTGTAGTAATGGCACCTGTTTAAACTTGTTATCAGTATAAAAAGACACCTGTGCACACCCTCAAACAGTCTGACTCCAAACTCCACTATGGTGAAGACCAAAGAGCTGTCAAAGGACACCAGAAACAAAATTGTAGCCCTGCACCAGGCTGGGAAGACTGAATCTGCAATAGCCAACCAGCTTGGAATGAAGAAATCAACTGTGGGAGCAATAATTAGAAAATGGAAGACAAACAAGACCACTGATAATCTCCCTCGATCTGGTGCTCCACGCAAAATCCCACCCCGTGGGGTCAGAATGATCACAAGAACGGTGAGCAAAAATCCCAGAACCACACGGGGGGACCTAGTGAATGAACTGCAGAGAGCTGGGACCAATGTAACAAGGCCTACCATAAGTAACACACTACGCCACCATGGACTCAGATCCTGCAGTGCCAGACGTGTCCCACTGCTTAAGCCTGTACATGTCCGGGCCCGTCTGAAGTTTGCTAGAGAGCATTTGGATGATCCAGAGGAGTTTTGGGAGAATGTCCTATGGTCTGATGAAACCAAACTGGAACTGTTTGGTAGAAACACAACTTGTCGTGTTTGGAGGAAAAAGAATACTGAGTTGCATTCATCAAACACCATACCTACTGTAAAGCATGGTGGTGGAAACATCATGCTTTGGGGCTGTTTCTCTGCAAAGGGGCCAGGACGACTGATCCGGGTACATGAAAGAATGAATGGGGCCATGTATCGTGAGATTTTGAGTGCAAACCTCCTTCCATCAGCAAGGGCATTGAATATGAAACGTGGCTGGGTCTTTCAACATGACAATGATCCAAAGCACACCGCCAGGGCAGTGAAGGAGTGGCTTCATAAGAAGCATTTCAAGGTCCTGGAGTGGCCTAGCCAGTCTCCAGATCTCAACCCTATAGAAAACCTTTGGAGGGAGTTGAAAGTCCGTGTTGCCAAGTGAAAAGCCAAAAACATCACTGCTCTAGAGGAGATCTGCATGGAGGAATGGGCCAACATACCAACAACAGTGTGTGGCAACCTTGTGAAGACTTACAGAAAACGTTTGACCTCTGTCATTGCCAACAAAGGATATATCACAAAGTATTGAGATGAAATTTTGTTTCTGACCAAATACTTATTTTCCACCATAATATGCAAATAAAAGGAAAAAAAAACAGACAATGTGATTTTCTGGATTTTTTTTTCTCAGTTTGTCTCCCATAGTTGAGGTCTACCTATGATGTAAATTACAAATGCCTCTCATCTTTTTAAGTGGTGGAACTTGCACTATTGCTGACTGACTAAATACTTTTTTGCCCCACTGTATGTAGTATGTATGTATGTATGTATGTATGTTGTATGAATGTAGTATATATGAAGTATGTATGTAGTATGGATGTATGTTGTATGAACGTAGTATATGTGTCTTGTGTGTGTGCAGGCATAGTTCGATGGGACTACAAGTCCCATCGGGCAATGCCTGCTACAATGACAGTGATTGACAGATTAGTCAATGATGGGACAGTAGTAGTCCCATCATCCGGCTAATGTGTTGAATGTAAAAAAAAAATATATATATATATACATACTACATACATACTACATATATACTATATTCATACAACATACATACATACTACGTATATACTACATTCATACAACATACATGCCTGCACACACACAAGACCCCCGGCAGGCCCGCACAGACCCCCGGCAACCGGCACAGGCCCCCGGCAGGCCCGTATAGACCTCCGGCAGCCGGCACAAGCCCCCGGCAGGCCCATACAGACCCCCGGCAGCCGGCACAAGCCCCCGGCAGGCCTGTACAGACCCCCGGCAGCCGGCACAAGCCCCCGACAGGCCCGTACAGACCCCCGGCAGCCGGCACATGTCCCCGGCAGGCCCGTACAGACCCCCGGCTGTCGACACAGACCGCGCATCATGATGCGCACAGACCGCGCATCATGATGACATCATTTCAGCAGCCAATCATAGCCACAACAGTGGCTCATTGCATTATGGGGACTTCCGATTCCAGTATCCGATATTGAAAAAATATCGGTACTCGGTATCGGAATTCCGATACAGCGAATATCGGCCGATACCCGATATTTGCAGTATCGGAATGCTCAACACTAATCAGGAGGCATAAGCCTGACAGTGGCCACAGTTACGATGATGGATACCAAAGCATCTGTTCACTTTTTTGTGGTGGCTCTCTGTATAGGAAAGCTGCATAAGTAGTGTGTAGCTGCAGACAGACAGGATGGATGGTGAATTTTATTCTGTGCATTTTCCAGTTATTAAATGACCACTGCTTCAAATCCTCTAGGAAAACAAAAAAAAAGGAAATTATGGCCAATAGAATTTTTTTACTTAAAAAAAATCCTTCTCCATTAGTGAAACATTGGCTGTTCTAGATATAGTAGTGCTGGGCCATTTAAATGAATGGGACATTACTGTAAGCAAAGATGCTAGTATATTGAAGGAAAACAAGGGTAGAGGTTGCATTGCTCGTTAAGCAGCATTAAGATGGATACTGAAGGGGGTGTAGCGAGTCAGCACCACACTGTCTGTTTACTGATAGTTTAGAATGGTACATCTAGAAAACTGGAACTGCGTTACTGTAATAGAACATTGGTTAAGTGCTATGTTACGTACATGCGAAATTTAAAAAAAATTGGAAATGCAAAATTTGCTGTAGGAAAATTTACAGTAAAAAGAAGGTACTTAGCTTATAGATTGGCCAAAGTATATGAGTCCAACTGCAACGTCAATGCATATCTTATAGTTGGGTCCCTGTCCTGGTAAGACACCACTCCTGGTTTTAAAAAGCCTACAATATATGGGCCAGGAATAATATTTTCTTAGAATTGTTATGTTAGCTGGCACCTATTCACACTAGTAGGGATGTCCTGGGGTGTGGTGCCCCACCGTCCGGGTGAGTTGGGGGCTACTGGCCACGCTCCAGTGCTCGCGTCCCACATGGCATGGTGGTTCAGCGGGGCCACGTTGCGGCTCCCTGCTTGGGGTGTGGCGGAGCACCTTTGGTGGCTCCCTGCTTGGAACGCGAAACGTGCTGGAAGGCGGGTGGAGTTTAGAATACATAAAGAGTGGGAGGGTATAGGTTGTCAGTCAGTCAGTCAGTGAGTCAGAGAAAGTCACTCAGAGAGGAGTGAAGAAAGAAGATCCCTGGAAGAGGGATGGAGGAAGGAGTGCTGCAGCTGCCTCAGTGATCTGAGCCAGCTGGCACAGGAAAGGAAAGAAGAAGGAGAAAGACATTGGACTGAAACCTGATCTTCTATGAGAGAGAGGGATTAGTACGGAACGAAGGAGTAAAAGGGAACAGAGAGGACGTGGGTTAGAGGAGAACCCTGCCTAGAGGTTCTAAGCGCAAGGCCGGGCCCGGTCCCCGAGATTGTATGGATACTGAAGGTCCTGCAGCAGACAACGGTGGAGTAGTGGGCTGTAAATGCACTACTCCCATCTAAGACTTGGGGGCACAACAGCAACGTGAATAGTGAGCCGGGACTCAGGAGAGAGGAGTCCCCGAAGCAGGCTACAGCTGTCTGCCGTACAAGGAAGGTTCTTGGGAACATCTGTCAGGAGGAACTCCAGTGTAACGTCATTACTAGGAGTACTTCACACTTAAAGGTGCTATAAGAGGAGACATTCAGAAAGGCACATGTTGGCGGAGTGTTGGAAGGGAGCATTCCATCTGATCTGGAGGTTGACTGAGTCCCTGACCCGGAGGACACAGCACGGAGGCAGGCATCTGTGTGTGCTACAGACTGTGAGTATCGCTTTGGAACTGCACGCCCTGGTGTCCTCCAATTATTCCTGCGACAACACACCCTGTACCACTACATCTGGGTACCACCTTCTACACCGCCTGTACCTCTCCTCTGCCCCTACATCTACACTGTCCTGGGGCTACAGCTCCACCTGTGGGGAGCTTCACCATCTTGGCTGCAACACACCACCAGCCCCAGGGGATCTGCATGCAGCGTCGGCCCAACATCCCACTTGCCGAACACCACAGGTGGCATCACAAACTATTCCATTAACTACAAACTACCATTCAACACCTCCGATTACTTGGGCGCCCAGGGCCACGGACAGGGTCACTGCTGCTGTGACACATCCCCCTGACACTGGCCCGGTACCGAGTACCCCACAGCCCTGGGAGGGCGACCCATCATCGCCATGTAATGTGGAACACTCTGAGACATGCCTGTTCCAAATTAAATGGAAAAATCCAAGTACGTACAGGGAGAGAAAGCCACGCTGATACTCTTAAGTATCAGAACAGAACTCTGTTTATTCCATCATCGGTCACTATTTAGATAGATATTTACTGGACATACATTTGTAACAATATAATTAGCTCTGCTTATTTCTATATACACTCACTGGCCACTTTATTAGGTACACCTGTCCAACTGTGTGTTAAGACTTAATTTCTAATCAGCCAATCACATGGCGGCAACTCAGTGCATTTAGGCATGTAGACATGGTCAAGACAATCTCCTGCAGTTCAATCCGAGCATCAGTATGGGGAAGAAAGGTGATTTGAGTGCCTTTGAACGTGGCATGATTGTTGGTGCCAGAAGGGCTGGTCTGAGAATTTCAGAAACTGCTGATCTACTGGGATTTTCACGCACAACCATCTCTAGGGTTTACAGAGAATGGTCCGAAAAAGAAAAAAAATCCAGTGAGCGGCAGTTCTGTGGCCGGAAATGCCATGTTGATGCCAGAGGTCAGAGGAGAATGGGCAGACTGGTTCGAGCTGATAGAAAGGCAACAGTGACTCAAATTGCCACCCGTTACAACCAAGGTAGGCAGAAGAGCATCTCTGAACGCACAGTGCGTCGAACTTTGAGGCAGATGGGCTACAGCAGCAGAAGACCACACTGGGTACCACTCCTCTCAGCTAAGAACAGGAAACTGAGGCTAAAATTTGCACAAGCTCATCGAAATTGGACAGTAGAAGATTGGAAAAACGTTGCCTGGTCTGATGAGTCTCGATTTCTGCTGCGACATTCGGATGGTAGGGTCAGAATTTGGCGTAAACAACATGAAAGCATGGATCCATCCTGCCTTGTATCAACGGTTCAGGCTGGTGGTGGTGGTGTCATGGTGTGGGGAATTTTTTCTGGGCACTCTTTGGGCCCCTTGGTACCAATTGAGCATCGTTGCAACGCCACAGCCTACCTGAGTATTGTTGCTGACCATGTCCATCCCTTTATGACCACAATGTACCCAACATCTGATGGCTACTTTCAGCAGGATAATGCGCCATGTCATAAAGCTCGAATCATCTCAGATTGGTTTCTTGAACATGACAATGAGTTTACTGTACTCAAATGGCCTCCTCAGTCACCAGATCTCAATCCAATAGAGCATCTTTGGGATGTGGTGGAACGGGAGATTCGCATCAGGGATGTGCAGCCGACAAATCTGCGCCAACTGTGTGATGCCATCATGTCAATATGGTCCAAAATCTCTGAGGAATGCTTCCAGCACCTTGTTGAATCTCTGCCACGAAGAATTGAGGCAGTTCTGAAGGCAAAAGGGGGTCCAACCCCTTACTAGCATGGTGTACCTAATAAAGTGGCCAGTGAGTGTATGTGCTGGCATTAACATGTATATGTCTCATTGGCTAAAGTTAATGACATCTACACCCACCTTTAAAGGATCTTAGGAGTGGCTCACAATTCTTATTTTCAATTTCTTATGTGTTATCTCTAAGTCCCATTTGACAAAGAAATTCCTGGGACTCTTTATCTCAATACAAAGTCAGATTTCATTTTGCAAAGCAAGGAGATGCATGTAGAATAACCAAAATGGAGTCAAGATAGATAAATCCTGCTCTCACAATTCCCTTTTCTTGTGGCAGTGGGTGGATGTTCTATCCGAAGTGCATGCCTACAGACTTCCCCAGATACATTTGCTTCTCCTACTGTAAGAAGCCAGCCTTCCTACACCAATTCACTGAATTTTCCAGACCGTCCTGTCTGTCACACCATCGGATGGACACTTACACACAAGCCCCAATAAGCAAGGAAACTATACGGGTACCACATCCATTTACCAGTCAGAGTCAGCATCCAACATTTGGTCATAGTACTCACCATCTTTCACTATCCCAGAGTGCAATCCAGCAACAGGTCTTGTCTCTGTTGCCTTGTCTATAGCTTTTGACACAATAACCCAAATACAGTGTATGAGGCAGCAACTAAGTACTACAATGGCCACCAGAACTATCACCAAATTACACGATATGTTACTAAGAAGTAGAGTTGAGCGAAATGGGTCGAAAAATTTCAAAAGTCGCCAACTTTTGGCAAAGTCGGGTTTCATGAAACGAAACCCGACCCTAGGATGAGGTTGGCCACGAGGTCGGCGACTTACGATCCAAAGTCGCGTTTCAAAAGTTTGTTTTGCGCTCTTTTTCAGCCAATCAGGATCCACGGACACTGTGGGCAACGTGATGACATAGGCAGGGGTCACCACCATCTTTCAGAAGGGCATGCAAGTGATTGGCTTGCTTTGGTGGGCGTCACAGGGGTTATAAAAGGGCGCGCATGCCGACCGCCATCTTACTTCTGCCGATCTTAGCATAGGGAGAGGTTGCTGCTGCTGATTCTGTAGGGAGAGCGTTAGGCAGGGAAGAAGAAAAAAAAACTGCTTCTGCTGCTAGCGATTTTGCCTGTACAACACACCAGTCACTTTGTGTGCAGTGCAAGGGGAGGCTATATTGTGGTGGATCAGCGGTGTTGGTTGTTAGGCTGCCTTCTAAGGCTTCCTGACAGCTGCATTGCTGTTTACCCACTGCTCTGCAAACTGCTTTTTTAAAAGCAATCCCAATTTTTTTTTTTGTCCTTCTGAGGTACTGAGCGTGCATTTTTTCACACCATACAGCGGTGTACGCTCCTCACACAGTACCGTGTAATGGCTGTTATCACGGCCACAGTGAAGCTATCTGTGTGTCACTCTGTGAGAATAAGTCGAGGACATGTTCCGTTCTTACAGACCTGCACCTACTAGTTTTGTCTAGCTGTCAAACAGTTAAATATATTTGCTGTTTGATCACATTCAAAACTATAGAGAGACAGCGTGTGTCAGTCCATATACTTAAAAAACACGGAGCTTGACAATTTTACGTACACCGGACAGCCGTGTACGTGCACGCTCCTCTCAGTACCGTGTAACGGCTGTTATCACGGCCACAGTGAAGCTATCTGTGTGTCACTGTGGAAGGATAAGTGGAGGACTTGTTCCGTTCTTACAGACCTACACTCTAGGGAGATTCCTATTCTGCCCAATTCTACATACACCTTGTAGTTTGTGATACACTAGCCAATTTCTGCCTGTGACATAGCGCTCTGATATTCAGTGGGCCTCACACAATCCAAAAGTGTCCAGTGTCCACTAGTGTGTGCAGAAATTCAAAATCTCCCTTATCCTGTAGTCACTTTTTTCACACCTGTGCCATCGAGCCTGTGACATAGCGCTCTGATATTCAGTGGGTCTCACACAATCCATAAGTGTCCAGTGTCCACAAGTATGTGCATAAATTCAAAATCTCTGTGATCCTGTAGTCACTTTTTTCACACCTGTGCCATCGAGCCTGTGACATAGCGCTCTGATATTCAGTGGGCCTCACACAATCCAAAAGTGTCCAGTGTCCACTATTGTGTGCAGAAATTCAAAATGTCTGTGATCCTGTAGTCACTTTTTTCACACCTGTGCCATCGAGCCTGTGACATAGCGCTCTGATATTCAGTGGGCCTCACACAATCCATAAGTGTCCAGTGTCCACATGTGTGTGCAGAAATTCAAAATCTCCCCTGTCCTATAGACACCTTGTACCTTGTTTTATATTACTATATAGTTTGTTGGATTTTGTCTACATTTCTACAAAAAATGAGGAAGGCTGGTGGAAGAGGCCATGGAATTGGGCGGGGGTTGGCAGCTGGTAATGATGGTGTTGGTGGTGGATCTGATGGTAGTGGCAAGAGCAAAATAGGACTGAATGCAGGAGGTGTTGAGCCTGCGTCATCGTCTGGCTCCATAAGGCTTCGAAGGCTTAGTTTTCTAGGAGTTGGCAAACCGCTTTTAAAGCCAGAGCATCAGGAAAAAGTTTTGTCTTACATTGCTGACTCAGCCTCCAGCTCTATCGCCTCCTCTTCTGAAGTTGTAAAAAGTAAAAGCACTGAGTCGTCATTGGAGGCTCATGTTCATGAACCACACCTTTCCTTGTGTCCTTCACCCCAACCAAGATTGAAGGATGACGCAGGCCATACTACTGATTACTCCATGGAGCTGTTTTTACATACCATGCCTGGATTATCAAGTGAAATGGTGAATTACCCAGGCCAAGATGAATCTGACATGGAGTGCACTGACGCACAGCCATTGATAGATGATTCTGCTGGTACATTCACTCAGAGCACTACATTGTCCTTGCAGTGTACAGAGCCAGATTCTGACCCTGATGAGACTCAGGTGCCCCTTCCCGCACACTATACTACCATACACGGTGACACAGAGGAAGGTGCACATGACATTGAAGAGGAGGTGATGGATGACCCAGTTGTTGACCCAGATTGGCATCCATTGGGGAAAGAGGGTGCTGCTTCCAATAGCTCAGATGAGGAGCATCCACAACAGACATCGACATCGCAACAGCTGTTATCTGGCAGGCCCGGAGCACTCCAAAGACAGGTTCCAAAAATCAAAAGAGTTGCTGGACAGCTTGTCCAGAGGGTAAAAAGATCACAGCGTGCTAGGCCGCAAAATGTCTGCCAAAGTAGGAAGAGTGCAGTGTGGCACTTTTTTGAACAAAATCCTCATGATCAGGCCAAGGTTATCTGTAAGAAGTGCGCAAAGACCTTTAGCCGAGGGAAAAATCTGAAAAATTTGAATACCAGTTGCATGCTTAGACATTTAACCATCATGCACTTGCAAGCGTGGACACAACACCAAACCTCAAGTGCCACATGTGCAACTGATCACAAAGAAGGTAGTCAGCAATGCTACATTGTTTCCCCCACTGTAAGCCCACCAGTTAGCACAGCAGCAAATGTTGAGGTGTCGTTGCAAGGCCACAGCAGTCAGGGAATCCCACTGTTAGATCAACGAAATACTGAATCTAGGCCATCAGAAAGAACACCAACTCCATCACCATCATCAACCCTCTCTCAGTCCGCCCTGTCCACCGCTACTTCCATCATATGCAGCTCTCAAGTCCAGCTCACCCTCCCAGACACTATGAGTAGGTCAAGAAAGTACTCAGTCTCTCATCCGCGTACACTGGGTTTGAACGCCCACATTGCCAAACTAATCTCGTTTGAGATGATGCCCTATCGGTTGGTGGAAAGCGCAGCTTTCCACGAACTCATGGCCTATGCAGTACCATGCTATGACCTACCCAGTCGTCACTTCTTCTCTCGCAAAGCCATCCCAGCCCTCCACCATCATGTAAAAGACCGCATTGTCCATGCACTCAAGCAGTCAGTGAGTGGAAAGGTGCACCTCACAACTGATGCATGGTCCAGTCGGCATGGCCAGGGCCGTTACGTGTCCATCACTGCGCACTGGGTTAATGTGGTGGATGCAGGGTCCACAGGGGACAGCGGTGGTGGGACAGTGCTGCCTAGCCCACGGTATAGGAAACAGTTGGCTGTAGGCGTTCGACCCTCCTCCTCCTCCTCCTCCTCCAGAAGCGAAAGCTCGTCCACAGAGCGCAGTCGTACGAGCACTCCACCTGCAGCTGCCACTGTTGCACACGAGGTGTCCCCCTATCGAGCAGCTAGTGGAAAGCGTCAGCAGGCTGTGTTGCAGATGATGTGTTTGGGCGACAGACACACCACCGAGGTGCTGGCCGAGTACTTGAAGCGACAAACTGAGTCATGGCTGGGCAGTGTACATCTTGAGGCAGGCAAGGTAGTTAGTGATAACGGACGTAATTTTGTGGCAGCCATAGCCCTTTCAAAACTCAGCCACATACCTTGCTTGGCTCACACCTTGAACCTGGTGGTGCAGTGCTTCCTCAAAAATTATCCGGAGTTAACAGCCCTGCTCCAGAAGGTGCGAAGACTGTGCGCGCACATCCGCCGGTCGCCTGTACACTCCGTTCGTATGCAGAAGCTGCAGCGATTGCTCCACCTTCCCAACCACCGCCTCATTATCGACATTGCAACAAGGTGGAACTCCACCCTGCACATGGTGGAGCGGCTGTGTGAGCAGAGGCAGGCAATAATGCATTTGTGGGAGGATACACGGCCAGGCACTTTGAGAGCAGATATGGAGTTGACAGGTGTGCAGTGGTCGAAGCTGAAAGACCTCTGTAAAGTCCTTCAGTGTTTTGAGGAATGCACACGGCTGGTAAGCGCAGACGACGCCTTCCTAAGCATGAGCATCCCACTTATGCGTCTGCTCATGCAAACTTTGACGCACCTTAAGGAGCAGGCGTCTGCAGCCAATGTTGATGAGGAGGAAGAGGAGGAGGGAATCCTTGATGACATTCAGCCATTGTCTGCTCAGGGACCTCTCCTGGACGAAGTGGAGGAAGAAGAGGAGGAGGAGGATGATGATGGGGATGATTACTTAGGGGAGGTGGATGCATCTCGTGGGGCAAGTGAAAATGTTGGCGTGGCAAGGTCTGGTACAGGGTTTGTGTGTGACTGGAGGGATGTGGATTTGCCAGAAAGTGCTCCTCCAACCAGCACTCACAGTGCATCATTGACACCAGGAACATTGGCCCACACGTCAGATTATGCCTTGCAGATCCTAAAAAGGGACCCCCGCATTGCCAAAATGATGAACGATGACGACTACTGGTTGGCCAGCATCCTGGATCCACGCTATAAAGGCAAATTACAAAACATCATGCCACAGGAGAACCTTGACCTAATATTGGCTAATAAACAAGCAACTCTGGTAAATCGGTTGCTTGAGGCATTCCAAGCACACAGCAGCGGTGATGGTTCTCACACGAGCCGTACGGGCCGGGGCAGCTTGGCAGAGGTGTTCATGGTGCACACAGCAGAAGTGGCGTTGGAGACAGGGGTTTCATGACAATGTTGTGGACTGATTTTTCAAGTACCGCTCACACAACTGGTAATACTGCATCGATGGAAAGTGACAGGAGACAGCAGTTGTCAACTATGGTTACAAACTACTTTTCCTCCCATATCGATGTTCTCCCACACAGGTCATTCCCCTTTGACTATTGGGTCGCTAAACTGGACACCTGCCTTACAGGAGCTCGCTTGCCCAGCTGCAAGTGTGCTATCGGAAAGAGTCTTCAGTGCAGCTGGATCAATCCTGACAGAAAAAAGGACCCATCTGTCAACCCAAAATGTGGATGATCTAACCTTCATTAAAATGAACCATGCATGGGTTTCCAAGGATTTTGTCCCACCTTCCCCTGATGACACATAGGGTGACAGAAAAATGGCTTGCTTTGGTCCACCTCTTCCTGGGACTTGACCTATTTCGCCTTTTGCATCAGCTAAATGTCCAACATCAACATATGCCACTTTCTAAAACTCCCTAACTGTGCTGCCTCCCCCCCATGGCCGGGGTCACCACCTAGCGCACAACACCGTGCGAGTGCCGTTGCCCTGGACAGGTGGGTAGGCCGACTCTTGGGCGCGGGCACTGGCACAGGGTCCCTCATAGTGCAATCAAGTGTCTCTGATGGTGGTGGTGCACACCCGCCGTCAGACACACCGCCGTACTATGAGGGGCCCAGTGCCAGTACCGACGCCCACGAGTGGGCCCCCCTTGCTTGGGCAGGGCCCCAGCATTTGCAATCTTTACCTCTCCCTGCTCCTCCGCTGTGTAGTCTGGGCCGTCAAATCCACACTGTGCCTGACACCGTCTGAGCCTGCCTCCTGATGTATAGACATATATTTTGAATGTGTACGCTATCCATACATGTTATCCGGGGATACGGTACCCTTTCTCACCTTTGTGCAATCACGTGCAAGCCATACTGGGCCTAACACCGTCTGAGCCTGCCTCCTGATGTATAGACATATATTTTGAATGTGTACGCTATCCATACATGTTATCCGGGGATACGGTACCCTTTCTCACCTTTGTGCAATCATGTGCAATCCATACTGGGCCTAACACCGTCTGAGCCTGCCTCCTGATGTATAGACATATATTTTGAATGTGTACGCTATCCATACATGTTATCCGGGGATACGGTACCATTTCTCACCTTTGTGCAATCACGTGCAAGCCATACTGGGCCTAACACCGTCTGAGCCTGCCTCCTGATGTATAGACATATATTTTGAATGTGTATGCTATCCATACATATTATCCGGGGATACGGTACCCTTTCTCACCTTTGTGCAATCACGTGCAAGCCATACTGGGCCTAACACCGTCTGAGCCTGCCTCCTGATGTATAGACATATATTTTGAATGTGTACGCTATCCATACATGTTATCCGGGGATACAGTACCCTTTCTCACCTTTGTGCAATCACGTGCAAGCCATACTGGGCCTAACACCGTCTGAGCCTGCCTCCTGATGTATTGACATATATTTTGAATGTGTACGCTATCCATACATGTTATCCGGGGATACGGTACCCTTTCTCACCTTTGTGCAATCACGTGTAATCCATACTGGGCGTGAAAACGGCTGGCGTGCTGTTAAGCAAGCTACAGCACCTGTGGTTTGCACACGTAAGTTTTTCATTTTTTCAGGAATGACGGTTAGGCCTAATTCCGGAACTGCGGTTGACCTGCACTTACTGGGAAATCATGGTTCGCGGGTAGTAATTGTAATCAGTGATCTCCATCACTAACGTTGTTCAGCGGGTTATCTGCACCTGTAAGCGACAAACGCTGGCCTTTTCAGTGTAGCGCACATGCAGCCACGGACATGTAAGGGCATGACACACCAGTTATTGGCCAATCTCATGTGCCAGAGCCTCACGTGTCCCTCTAGTAAGCCGGACTCGGACCACGGGGCATGACGGAGTCTCGTTCGTTAATGGAATTAAGCTTGCAATGTGTGCATCTTTTCTGTAGCTGGCATGGTTGAGGTTTCCCAGGTGGAGTCGAATTTAACCGTAGGCTCCACTCCTGGTGGTGCCCTTCTGAGCATTCCTTTAAGGTTCAGCTTTGCAACCATACTGCCCACGTAAAACAAACACTTTGCCTTCATGAACGCTGTTTGGAGGGTCATGACTCGTGGGAATAACGCCGCCCAATCAGTTAACCTGCTAGAGAGATCATTCGTTGCTCCCAAGCATGACATCACACTCCCTAGGAGGAAGGTAATGCCACTGTGGCGACCGTACTCCTAGGGGCGACACAAGTGCACTGATGCCCAGACACTGCTCGATGAATCTGCTGGTACATTGACCCAGACCACTACATTCCCCTCGCACACTACACGGCCTGAATCTGACCCTGATGAAACTCAGGTTACCCTTCCCATATACAGTTCCATCTTACACGGTGACAAAGAGGAAGCTGCAGATGAAAGTGCAAGTTTGGCCCACCCGCCATCAGACACACCACCGTACTATCAGGGGCCCTGTGCCAGTGCCATCGCCAACGAGTGGGCCCCCCTGCTTGCTCAGGATCACAGCACTTGCAAGGTTGAAATACTGTGCAGTGAGATGGAAGATGGGGACGACGAGGAGTCCAGACTAGTACAGGGATTCCCTAGCGAGGAGACTTATTTGATTGTTTTCAATGTTGGGACAGCAATTTTTGGGGAGCACTATACTCTGGAGAATGATAGATGGGGCCCACCATACACTGGAACATTCCAAAGGTGGACATCAGACACTGGAGCAGCATTTACAGGGCCCATTATACACTAGAGCATTAGAAATGGGGCCCATTATGTTTGGAGCATTATTTGGGCCCATAAGACAGTGGAGCTTCATCCATGGGGACCAACATATACTGTAGCATTATGTGGAGCTCATCATATACTGTTTCAAACATTATATGGGACCAATGATTCTGTATGGAGAAATAGATGGGCCTCGTCATGAGATGTAAAAAGTGAAGTATTTTTCATTATACTATACCGCTATTTCTCTGCCGTATCGGAGCATGATGAGTTGTGGTATGTGTTAAAGGGGCGCTCTTTCGCCCAGGGCACATGAAAACCTGGAGCCAGCCCTACCCCCCCCACAACTTTAGCCAAATAACCCCCATTTTTCAGTGCGTAACTTGTATTATGAAGTTAATTAAGGTTGACAAGCTTAAGTAAGAAGAATTGATGCTTTTGGCATTCAAATGGGCGCTGTAGGTGTGTTTCCTGTCCTCCTCTCACTGCCAACCTTTATTCCCCATTGACTTACATTGGGTTTCGTGTTTCGGGACGACCCCGACTTTTCCCTATAATCGGCTGATCTTGCTCGACCCGACTTTTGGAAAAGTCGGGTTTCACGAAACGAAACTCGACCCTAAAAAACCAAAAGTCGCTCAACTCTACTAAGAAGGCATCTCCATTTACCAAATGTGTTTTCTAACCACTTACTGAGGGGGTTACTAATACCTGAGTTTTCAGCTAATGCATTGGAGAGAGCATCAATTCCTCTCAGAGCTATACTTATGCTTCCATCTGGAGCATTGTTGTTGGGAATAAAGGTACAGCATGAAGCCTCAACCATCTTACTGACTCCTCCCCTCTCTGCCAGAATCATGCCATGGGTGAGTCTATTCTGAAAGGTCATGGTCGAGATGGCACCCAACTGTTCAGTTATCCCCTGGAATGCATCTCTACTAAAATTAACAAATCTCTGTAGATTATAGTAGATATATTTTATCCAGTTCACACTGTAATAATGGGGAATACTGATTAAAATCCCACTGCTACTTGATCTCTGGCTTTAAACTCAGCTATTATTCCTCTGGGAATTCATATAGCGTTGATGAACAGGTGATGGTCAAAAGATGTAGGAATGCTGGAGTCTCTAGTGTGTCTGGCTTTCTGTTGCATATTCATGGAGCTTGTCTGTATTTGGAGTCACAAACTGGAATGATATTAATCACCATTTACATACATCCAAAACAAATCAGCCGTAGCTACCGCTTGACTCAGGAGGGCATGGCCTCATACCAAGTTATTGGTGGGACTGGAATATGAGGAACCAAAATGCTTTAGGTCCATGGTACCTATTAAAGGGAACCTGTCACCTCATTTTGCCACTATAAGACACGGCCACTGCCTTTCAGGTCTTATCTACAGCATCTATAATGCTGTAGATAAGCCCCCAGTCTGACCTGCAAGATAAGAACAATAAGTTTGATTATACTCACCCGGGGGGGGGTGGTCCTGTGAAGTCTGGTCCGATGGGTGTCTCAGGTAGGGGTCCTGCACCTCCCATCTTCATGCGATGTCATCCTCCTGCTTGCTTGGTGTCGCACTCCTGCGCAGGCATAATTTTCTGCCCTGTTGAGGGCAGAGCAAAGTACTTCAATGCGCAGGCGTCGGGGAACGTCTTGCAGGTCGGACCGGGGGTTTATCTATAGCATTATTGTCACGTGTACCTGTCCTGTGTGACACGACCCGCAGGTCGGTAACTGAAACAACAAGACAATGTCACATATACCTGTCATGTGAGACACAACCCGCAGGTCGGTAACTGAATCAACAAGACAAAAGGGGAACACCAGGGAAACAGTTACAATGGTGGGCACCTGCAATAGGGAACGGGGACGTGGAGACCTCCTGCACTCCCCTGAGGCAGTGTCCCTGAACACTGCTAACGTTCCCTATACAGGCTCTTCACCTGTCGCTGAGCAGGATACCTGAATCCCTCACTAGCCCTGCACCTATCCGTTGCTAGGGAACTGGATAGTGCGGACACTGGTCCCACCGCTGCACTAATACACACGAAGGAAAAAGGGGAAACACCAAAACACTTATCTTTCTCTGCTGCAGTAACCGGGCAGGCAGAGTTCAGCACCAGTTTCAGCAGTGGCTCGACACCTCAGAGCCCGCTGCTAATTTCACCAGGTTTCAGCAGTGGCTCAACACCTCAGAGCCAGCTGCTCAATTCACCATGGTTGGAATCCAAAAAGGAACTGCTATAACCAACACCTGCTGATACACCATGTGACCTTATATAGGAAAAGGGAGTGGTCACATCAGCAGGGAAAGCACAGACATGAAATATCACCTATGGCCACCGGGGCAAAAACCGATATTAAGCTCCCAGGCCTGAAAGGAAAAAAAAGAGGGAATCCCAAATCTGACACGGATCCAAGAATTGGACTGTGACAATTATACAGCAGAATGCTGTAGATAAGCCCTGAAAGGAGGTGGCCACATCTTGTAGCGGCGAAAAGAGGTGACAGTTTCCATTTAAACTCTGTAAATATGTAATTACTGGGATAGGATTTAACTCCATTGATCTTTACATGTTTAGTGTTTTGATACAACTGCCGGAATAGATTACGTTCTGAAGTATTTTCTCCCTCTGTAGCATAAAATAGCTGAATTAAGCAGGAGAAAAGAATGGGGTTTGTCTGGTTGCTTATAGAGTAGGGCACATTGCCTAGATGAGGTCTAGCTAGGGCGCAGACTATACAATCATTCCTATTCATGGAGAGTGGCGTGTATTTTACCCATTCTGATGAATATTGGTCTCAGGGTATGTTCCCACGGTCAGTAAACACCGTGGGTTCGACACTGCGTACATCCGCAGCGTCAAGATGCTACAGCGTAGGGGACAGGGCCGCACCTAGAAAGAGGCCATTTGAGCCTGTGGCTCAGGCGGCAGACAGCTGCTGTGCTCAGGGGGCGGCATAATGCGCTCTGCTACCCGTAGCACCTACAATTTAGCCTTCACACTAGTGCTTCTGGTAGCGTGCTAAGGCTTGTAATTGATGAGGTCACAGGAGGGAAGGAGTCAGGGCCCGCGATCATGTGACCCCTGACTCCTCCCCTCCAGTGACCTCATCACAGGTCCTGTGCTGTGCACATCAGCCCTCGATCTATCGATCATCTCTGTCCCTGTTCTGCCAATATGTTCTATTCTCTGCCACAGAACCTGAGATGAGGTCACAGGAGGGGAGGAGTCGAGGTCACATGATCAGGGGCCTCAGTGTATGCAAGACTCTGTTGTGCTGGCTGTCATCATGCTGAATTAGGGGAGGTTTATGTGTGGGGTCAGGAGGGGTTTACAGGGTGGATGTAGCAGAGCCGCACGTGTGTGAGGTGTACGGAGCACAGCCGTGTGTGTGCGAGGTGTACGGAGCAGAGCCATGTGTGTGTGAGGTGTACGGAGCAGAGCCATGTGTGTGTGTGTGAGGTGTACGGAGCGGAGCTGCATGTGTGCGAGGTGTACGGAGTGGAGCCGCACGTGTGCGAGGTGTACGGAGCAGAGCCATGTGTGTGTGAGGTGTACGGAGCGAAGCCACGTCTGTACGGAGCGGAGCGTGTGTGTACAGGTTGTACGGAGCAGAGCCGCGTGTGTACGGAGCGGAGCCGTGTGTGTACGGAGTGGAGCCACGTGTGTATGGAGTGGAGCCACGTGTGTATGGAGTGGAGCCGCATGTGTGCGAGGTGTATGGAGCAAAGCCGCATGTGTACAAGGTTTACAGAGTGGAGCCATGTGTGTACAAGGAGTACAGAGCGTGGCCACATGTGTAAAAGGTGTACAGAGCAGAGCCGCATGTGTACGAGGTTTACGGAGTGGAGCCACATGTGTACTGAGTGGAGCTGTGTGTGTACGAGGTGTACGGAGCGGAGCAGCGTGTGTGCGGGGTGTACGGAGCGGAGCCGCGTGTGTACGGGGTGTACGGAGCGGAGCCATGTGTGTATGGGGTGTACGGAGCAGAGACGCATGTGTACGGGGTGTGCGGAGCGGAGCCGCATGTGTACGGGGTGTACGGAGCGGAGCTGCATGTGTACGGGGTGTACGGAGCGGAGCCGCGTGTGTACGGGGTGTACGGAGCGGAGCCGCGTGTGTAAGGGTTGTACGGAGTGGAGCTGTGTGTGTATGGGGCATACAAAACGGAGCCCTGTGTGTACAAAATGTACGGAGCTGAGCTGTGTGTGTGCAGAGCAGAGCCGTGTGTGTATGGAGCAGAGCAAAGTCATATGTGTACGGAGTGGAGCCACGTGTGTATGGACTGAAACTGCGTGTGTACAAGGTGTATGGAGCAAAGCCGCATGTGTACAAGATTTACGGAGTGGAGCCATGTGTGTACAAGGTGTACAGAGCGTGGCACGTGTGTAAAAGGTGTACGGACTAGAGCCGCATGTGTACGAGGTTTACGGAGTGGAGCCGTGTGTGTACTGAGTGTAGCCGTGTGTGTGCGAGGCATGAAAAGCGGAACCGTGTGTGTATGAGGTGTGCGGAGCCATATGTGTACAAGGTGTATGGTGGGGAGCATCCATACCTCCCAGCGGGACAGTCTCGATTTTGAGTGAGTCTGCCCCAGCCAGGAGCTTACTTTTCCAGCGGACACAGGAGTACACGGCGGATCCCCGAGGAGTACTTTAAAATTCGCACATGACGTTCCCCCGGAAGTGATGTGCTAGAAGCTGACCGGAAATTAGGTAATTTCGGGATGAGATTGTGACGGAACCATGGAGGCACTTCAGGGAATGCTTCAGATCCATCACCTTGTCCTCCGACAACACGGACAGCGGGATCGCCTTGGACTCGAGGATGCCGGCCATGTGAGCGGATCATGATATGTCCTGCATCGGGAGGCTCAGGTGGGCACTACAATGGGAGCCGGGCTGCTATAGTATCTTTATAGAATCTTTCTCTCTGTTCTCTCTCTAATCTTTTGTTTTCTTTCTCTCTCTCTCTGTTCTTTCTTTCCTCTCTTTCTCTCTCTCTTCTTTCTTTCTCTCTGTTCTTTCTTTCTGTCCCCTCTTCCTTTATCTCTCCCTCTGTTCTTTCTTTCTTTCCCCTCTTTCTTTCTTTCTTTCTTTCTTTCTTTCTTTCTTTCATCTTTCTTTTTCTCTCTCTGTTCTTTCTTTCTCTCTCTGTTCTTTCTTTCCTGTCTTTCTCTCTCTGTTCTTTTTCTCTCTGTTCTTTCTCGCTCTTTGTTCTCTTTCTTTCCCATATTTCTTTCCCCTATTTCTTTCTCCCTCTCTGTTCTCTCTTTCCCCTCTTGCTCTCTGTTTTTTATTTATTTCCCTTCTCTTTCTCTCTCCCTCTCTGTTCTTTCTTTCTCCTCTTTTTTCTCTCTCTCTGTTCTTTTTTACTGTCCACTCTTTCTTTCTCTCTTTCTGTTCTTTCTTTTGCCTCTCTCTGTTCTTTCTTTCGCTCTGTTCTTTCTTTCTCTATCTTCCCCTCTTTCTTTCTCTCTGTAACTTTTCTTTCTTTCTCTCTCTAATCTTTCTTTCTCTCTGTGTTCTTCCGTTCTCTCTCTGTTCTTTCTTTCTATTCTCTCTCTCTCTCTGTTCTTTCTCTCTCTGTGTGCTTTCTTTATTTCTCTTTCTTTCTCTCTGTTCTTTTCCCTTTTTCTTTCTCTCTCTCTATTCTTTCTTTCCCCTTTCTCTATCCCTCTCTGATCTTTCTTTCCCCTCTTTCTTTTTTTCTCTCTCTCGTTGTTCTTTTTTTCTGTCCCCTCTTTCTTTCTCTCTGTTCTTTCTTTCCCCTCTTTCTTTCTCACTCTCTGTTCTCTTTCTTTCTTTCTTTCTTTCCCCTCTTTCCTTTTTCTCTCTGTTATTTTTTTCTGTCCCCTCTTTCATCTCTCTGTTCTTTCTTTCCCCTCTTTCTTTCTCTCTTCTTTTTTTCTCTCTCTGTTTTTCTTTTTTCTCTCTCTCTGTTCTTTCTTTCTTTTCCTCAGTACCAGTCAGTGTGCCCACAGTACCGGTAGAATAAGAGGGGTAGGAAACTTGGAGGCACTGGTCACATTGAGCCTTTCATACTTTTTACTGGTGTATAATCATATGCCCTGAGCACCCCCATAAAGTGGGCCAGCCTCAGACAACAGGGTACAAACAAATAACTATTACTATCAGTCTAAGTGGACAATTATATATGTAAAGTTAATGATGTCCCTGTGCCAAGCAGTGCGGAGGATCAGAATACACTGAGGAGACCAGAGCAGCGAGGTATGGTGAGAAGAATTATATGGGGCCCATTATGTTGTATGAAGTAATATATGGTGCCCATTATACTGTATAAAGTAATATACAGTCATATATTAAAGTTTGGGCACCCCTATTAATGTTAACCTTTTTTCTTTATAACAATTTTGGTTTTTGCAACAGCTATTTCAGTTTCAAATATCTAATAACTGATGGACTCAGTTGTATTTCTGGATTCAAATGAGGTTTATTGTACTAACAGAAAATGTGCAATCTGCATTTTAACAATATTTGACCGATGCAAAAGTATGGGCACCTCAACATAAAAGTGACATTAATATTTCGTAGATCCTCCTTTTGCAAAAATAACAGCCTCTAGTCGCTTCCTGTAGCTATTAATGAGTTCCTGGATCCTGGATGAAGGTATTTGTGACCATTCCTGTTTACAAAACAATTCCAGTTCAGTTAAGTTTGATGGTCGCCAAGCATGGACAGCCCGCTTCAAATCATCCCACAGATGTTCAATGATATTCAGGTCTGGGGACTGGGATGGCCATTCCAGAACATTGTAATTGTTCCTCTGCATGAATGCCTGAGTAGATTTGGAGCGGTGTTTTGGATCATTGTCTTGCTGAAATATCCATCCCCTGCGTAACTTCAACTTCGTCACTGATTCTTGCACATTATTGTCAAGAATTTGCTGATACTGAGTTGAATTCATGCGACCCTCAACTTTAACAAGATTCCCGGTGCCGGCATTGGCCACACAGCCCCAAAGCATGATGGAACCTCCACCAAATTTTACTGTGGGTAGCAAGTGTTTTTCTTGGAATGCTGTGTTTTTTAGCCTCCATGCATAACGCCTTTTTGTATGACCAAACAACTCAATCTTTGTTTCATCAGTCCACAGGACTTTCTTCCAAAATGTAACTGGCTTGTCCAAATGTGCTTTTGCATACCTCAGGCGACTCTGTTTGTGGCGTCCTTGCAGAAACGGCTTCTTTCGCATCACTCTCCCATACAGCTTCTCCTTGTGCAAAGTGCGCTGTATTGTTGACCGATGCACAGTGACACCATCTGCAGCAAGATGATTCTGCAGGTCTTTGGAGGTGGTCTGTGGATTGTCCTTGACTGTTCTCACCATTCTTCTTCTCTGCCTTTCTGATATTTTTCTTGGCCTGCCACTTCTGGGCTTAACAAGAACAGTACCTGTGTTCTTCCATTTCCTTACTATGTTCCTCACAGTGGAAACTGACAGGTTAAATCTCTGAGACAACTTTTTGTATCCTTCCCTTGAAAAGCTATGTTGAATAATCTTTGTTTTCAGATCATTTGAGAGTTGTTTTGAGGAGCCCATGATGCCATTCTTCATAGGAGAATCAAATAGGAGAACTACTTGCAAGTGGCCACCTTAAATACATTTTTCTCATGATTTCATACACCTGGCTATGAAGTTCAAAGCTCAATGAGGTTACAAAACCAATTTAGTGCTTCAGGAAGTCAGTAAAAAGTAGTTAAGAGTGTTCAAATCAAGAAAATGATAAAGGTGCCCATATTTTTGCACCGATCAAATTTTATTTAAATGCAGATTGCACATTTTCTGTTAGTACAATAAAGCTCATTTGAATCCAGAAATATAACTGGGTCCATCAGTTATTAGATATATGAAACTGAAATAGCTGTTGCAAAAACCAAAATTGTTATAAAGAAAAAAGGTTAACATTAATATAGGTTCCCAAACTTTAACTTATGACTGTATGGGGCCCATTATGCTGTATGAAGTAATATATGGGGCCCAATATACTGTATGCAGCATTATGTGGGGATAGGTGATGACTTTCTCTTTGTTGTGGATCTGACCGCTGGGACCCCCATGATCTTGGGAAACGTAGCTTTGAAGATCACCATGTAAATGGAGCTTTAGTCAATTATACGCACTGTGGTGCCATTCACATGTGGCTCTTCAAATAACTCCTTTAAGAGAGTGATGAGGGGACGACAAAGTATAGCAAAAATTGACTGATTGGGGCTGATGAGTGTTATAGTTTGTGGGCTGGTGGGATTTGTGTGGCAGGGCTGCATTTTTGTCCCAGTCCGGCCCTGTGCCAGGCTTATTATTGCCATTAATGATCCTTGTTCTGCATACTTCTGTGTTGTTCTTGTATGTGCGTGTGATGGCGCTAACATCCTTGTGTTTGGACACCTTTTTTTCTATTTATCTAAAACAAAATGTCCTCTTTAGTACTCAGTTTTACAATATAGATATAAAAATTTACTTTGTGTGCGGGGGGGGGCGTCATTTTGCTGTTTGCCTCAGGCAACAGAGAGGCTGGTTTCACCCCTGATAGTGGATGGGATTTCATGAAATCCCATCTCCACTATGCGTTCAGAGACACCTCTGGCATCCCTGCTTAAACGGACATGCGGCGGGTTTTTCCAGACCACAGCATGTCTATTTATGTTGAGGAGATGCTCAGTCTCCGCAGCGTAAATTTCCCAAAGACTATCATTAGATGCAGTAAAACCACATTATCTTTATAGTCACATGCGTATTAAGTGCGGTAACGCATCTTACTATGCATGTGAGCTAATTTAAATAATGTCTTACCTTGTGACATAGCCAGAAGTTCGCGTCCACTGCAGTTCTCGCGATGAGCTCAGCTGACCACGAGAACTGTCGTGCACATAACCACCGGGGTTATCTCCGGTCACAAGGCAAGTTCTCACAGTCAGCTGATCAGCTGATTGTGAGAATTGCAGTGCTGGTAACTGCCGGAGACCAAGCTATTGCCGGTGGTCATCTACAAGCTCTGCTGTGTCTGGATGTCAGGCTGGATGGTGGCATAATGCCACTGTTCAGCCTGACATCCAGATGTAGCAGAGGTGGACTCATCTGGGACAAGATGTATATCTTCTCGATGGACAGCTATGGTATACTGTTGCTTTTTTATTTTATTTCTCTTACAAGAGATCGAGGGCTTCAGTGGATTTAGGCGATGCAGTAAGTATGGTTTAATTGAGAATACTAAAGGAGTCTGTGTCATTATTTCAATTAAAGGACTTTAATTCTGGCTGTGTCTTTACTTACCATGTAGCTATAAGATTAGTAATGGATAGGTGTCTTATAGACGCTTCTCCATTACTAAGCCGTGGGCTTTATGTCACTAGACAATACAAAGGTGACATCAACTCCACAAATATTACCCCACTTGCCACCGCTTCATGTCAAGTGGGAAGAGCCGGGTAAAGTGCCACAACTGGCGCATCTTTGGATGCGCAAGTTGTGCGGCGAATGCGGGCTGCTATTTTTAGGCTGGTGAGTGCCAAAATCCATGTGCCTCGCCAGCCTGAGAATGCCAGACCACAGCTGTCTGCTTTTTCCTTTGCTGGATAACAAAAATAGGGGCACCCCACGCTGTTTTCTTTGGAGGAGATCCCACTATTTTTGCTAACCATCCAAGGTAAGCAGACTGCTGTGGTCTGGTATTATCAGGTTGGTCAGGTTCATGGATATTGGATCCTTATCAGCCTGAAATATCAGCCCCAGTTGTCTGCTTTACTCTGGCTGGTTAACAAATATAAGGGGACCCCACACCATTTTTTTAAATTATTATTTGTTTATTAAAAAGGAGAGGACCTCTTTGTGCTTTCCTCCACTTTATGTGTCATGCACTTCTGGCTGTGTCACAAGAGTCACCATCATGTAAATTAGTACACGTGCATAGTAAGCTGCGTTCCCGCAATTAATACGCATGTGACTAGAAAGATATTGCGGTTTTACCACATCTAATGAAAGTGTATGGGTAATTTACGCAGCGGAGACGGAGCGTCTCCACTACATAAATAGTCATGCTGCAGTCTGGAAAGACATGCCGCATGTCCGTCTCTGCGGTTGAGCTGCGGGCGTCCATGCACACATAGTGGGCATGGGATTTCTTAAAATCCCATCCACTGTGCTGTAACAGCTGGACGCTGCAAGTTGGACATTGCGGATGTACGCAGCATCCAACCGGCAGCATTTACTGACCGTGGGAACATACCCCAATATATCTGCAAACAGGAAATCACTTTTTCCATCCCAGAAGTAAACTTTCAATTAGCTTTATTTCAAATGACAAAAAAAACGCATGCAATAAAAAAATGCATCAAAAATGCATGTGAAAAACGCATCAAAAACACAGGTGATCTGCCAGTGACCTCAGATGCAGATTTGGTGCAGATTTCACCTGTGTCAAATCCTGAGCAAATAGTGAGCCATTCCTGACCATGGGAATATACCCTCAGAGTATCCTGTCTCCACAGATAGTTTATCCTCGTAGGTTAGTGGCAATAGAAATGAATCTTTGGAAGTATTGGGTTGAGGGATCTCAGTTTTATTTATAATAGGTTGGTCCATAATATCCATAAGATAAAAGTGTTACAATCGGTCACTGTTCCCCGGGATTTTTATGCCCATCACATATAGTTAGTTCTCTCAGCTTTAACCCACTCACCTCCACGCGTAAAGCAGGGATCCGCCTATGGTGGAATATTCGTAGTCTAGAAGAGTATCTCAAATCAGGTATCATCCCATGAGGCCTTAGGATACCAAATATACCCTACCTGGAAACCAAGTCCCAATTTTCGTACTACTTGGGAGCAGGGATTGCTCCGGTGTTCTAACATTATCATAAACATACTCCTGGAGCATGATAGAGAGCTCCTTAATGCTGCTTTCAGAAATCAGTTTTTTTGCCATCAGTCACAATTAGAGTTGAGCGACTTTGGTCGGATCGGGTTTCATGAAACAAAATTTGAGTCGGATGAAAATGGTCCGACTAGGGCAAAAAAAGTCGGATGACATTCATCCACTCAATGCCGACTTTTATTCCCCATTGACTTGCATTGGGGTCGGGTTTCGGACTTTTTTTGCCCTAGTCGGACCAGTTTCATTCCACTCAAATTTTGTTTCATGAAACCTGATCCGACCAAAGTCGCTCAACTCTAGTCACAATCCATCGAATTTTGAAGAAAACGGGTCCAGCGACTGATGCCGCTGGATCCGTGTTTTTTTCTTAGACTTGTATTAGCGACGGATTGCCGCACGTTTCATCCGTCGTTCGACGGATCCGTTTGAAATTCCTTGTCCGTCGGCCGGAGACAACGGACATATGAACGTTTTTTGTTGAAAAATCGGACAGCAACAGATCCGTCGCTGTCAGATTTTTGCTAGAATGAAAGCCTATGGGCGATGGATCCGTCGCTGTCTGACTGTTTTTTTAACTGTGCATGCGCCGACACTGTGTGCCTGTATGGTGTGTGTGGCAGGCCTGTATGGGGGTATGCAGGGCTGTGCGGGGGTATGCGGGGCTGTGCGGGGGTATGCGGGGCTGTGCAGGGGTATGCGGGGCTGTGTGGGGGTATGCGAGGCTGTGCAGAGGTCTGTGCAGGGGTATGCAGGGCTTTGCAGGGGTCTGTGCGGGGGTCTGTGTGGGGGGGTCTGTGCGGGGGTATGCGGGTCTGTGCGTGGGTATGCAGAGCTGTGCAGGGTATGCGGGTTTGTGAGGGGGTCTGTGCGGGGGTATGTGGGTCTGTGCAGGTCTGTGCGGAGGTATGCGGGGCTGTGTGGGGGTATGCAGGTCTGTGCGGGGCTGTGCCGGGGGTCTGTGTGGGGGTATGCAGGGGTATGCGGGGGGTCTGTGTGGGTATGCGGGGCTGTGCGGGTGTCTGTGTGGGGGTGTGGGGGGGAATGCGGGGCTGTGCAGGGGTCTGTGCAGGGTATGCGGGTTTGTGAGGAGGTCTGTGCGGGGGTATGCGGGTCTGTGCTGAGGCCTGTGCAGGTCTGTGTGGAGGTATGCGGGGCTGTATGGGGGTATGCCGGTCTGTGCGGGGGGTCTGTGTGGGGGTATGCAGGGCTGTGCGGGGAGTCTGAGCAGGGGTATGCGGGTCTGTGAGGGGGTCTATGCGGGGGTATGCGGGTCTGTGTGGAGGTCTATGCGGGGGTATGTGGGGCTGTGCGGGGGTCTGGGCTGGGGTATGCGGGTCTGTGCGAGGGTATGCGGGGCTGTGTGGGGGTCTGTGCCAGGGTCTGTGGGGGGTCTGTGCGGGGATATGCGGGTCTGTGCAGGACTTAGAGATGTGCCATTTATTTCTGGGGCGGCTGCGGGCTGATATTTGTAGCCAAGGTGGGGCCAATATCCATGGCCCCTTCCTAGGCTATGAATATTAGCCCGCAGCTGTCTGCATAGCCTTTCTGGCTATAAAATATAGGGGGACCCACATCATTTTTTTGGGGGGTCCCCCTATTTTAATAGCCAGTAAAGGCTATGCAGACAGCTGCTGGCTGATATTCATAGCCTGGGAAGGGGCCATTTGTATTACCCCCTTCCCAGGCTACAAATATTGGCCCCCGACCGTTGGCTTTCCCCCTCTGGCGCAGAAAATTCCGCGGGAGCCCACTCCATTTTTTTTCCATTTTTTTTTAAATAAAATATATTGTTCATTAATAAACATCGGCCTTGATGTTATTTATCTATCTATCCCTATCTATAGAAATCAAAAATGGATATATCTATGGATATATCTATATATAGATATATCCATACATATCCATAGATATATCTATATTGGAACAGGAATACATGACTATAGAATTAAACCAGTGGAGACTCTAACCTTTCACTATAGTCTCGTTCTCTATAATCAGATGAAAATCATTGGCCTCTACATCCAGGGGACGGAACCATATTTCTTTTGCACTACATTAGGCTGCTGCCGGCAATCACCAATATTGACTTCACCAGGTACAATTCACTGATCGTTACAATCCAGCCCTATGGACAGATGACCAGTGAAATCCACACTTCCCACACAGCATACAACACAGGAATTTAACACAGTACACAAGGTTCCCTCAGGGTTCTTTGTCTAACAATAATGGACCCATTTACTATGAACATATTGAGTGACCTGCGACACACTTACCTAACACACACCACTTTTACAACAGCTGTCCCTAGTTGTCAGTCTCTCCGGGGGTGGTAAAGTAGTTGAGTCAACAGTCTTTTGCATTAGCAGGTCCCTGTTCATAGCACCGGGTTTTGTGGTAGCCGCATAATGGGGGATGTACTGAGATGTTGTGCCTGTTCAAAATTAAAGAATCAGCTGTGGTGTGAGGTTCTCACCACCATTTACAATACCCTCAGGGGTTAACTGACGAATATAGCCTGGAGAGGTCTCCAATTAGTAAAACATAACCTTTAATCATCCATTAAAGGGGTTGTCCGGGCTTTTCACATAATCTCAGTGCATATCTGGACTGCAGAATGCTGACAATACGTAATTTACCTTCTGTGGCCAGTTTGCAGGGTTTGCTAGATATCATCTCTTGCTTGTAAGAAAAACGTCCAGGGGGCGTGTGTTCTGGCATTGAAATGAGAACTGGTCGTTTCCTCCTCACTAGTTTCACTTTCCATAGATCACTGTTCAGCATGTGTCTGGGGGAGGAGCAGCTGGGTGGTCTGCTCTCTGCACTGACATATTAAATTAGAAAATGGTAGCACACTAAATATGAAATAGGAATAGCAAAATGGCTTTAGTAATACACTTCACAATGGCCTTCATAAGGTATATCAAATATGAAATAAGTGAAATATGAATAGCATAATGGCTTTTGTAATCTAGAAAAACATATCAGATACTTAGCACAACATTTGGCCAAAAGATGTGAACCCATTCACCAGCGACAAGGTGATCTCAGATTGAATGGGTCCCTATACTGACTGCCTGGTGTGAACTGACCTCTGGCTAGTAACATGATAAAGCCTGTATATATAGGACGATAGGAACCAAACATGTGATTGAATGCGATTAAAATCACCACTTGATGAAGGGCGGAGTGCTCAGTCAGAAAAATAGTATACAAGTTATAGAAAAAACAGACGGCACATCTAGAACTAGTCTGACTAGGTGCATACCAAAAGGCAACTTACATATTAAAGAAAATGGTAGCACACTAAATATGAAATAGGAATAGCAAAATGGCCTAAGTAATACACTTCACAATGGCCTTCATAAGGTATATCAAAAATGAAATAAGTGAAATATGAATAGCATAATGGCTTTTGTAATCTAGAAAAACATATGAGATACTTAGCACAAAATTTGGCCAAAAGATGTGAGCCCATTCACCAGCGACAAGGTGATCTCAGATTGAATGGGTCCCTATACTGACTGCCTGGTGTGAACTGACCTCTGGCTAGTAACATGATAAAGCCTGTATATATAGGACGATAGGAACCAAACATGTGATTGAATGCGATTAAAATCACCACTTGATGAAGGGCGGAGTGCTCAGTCAGAAAAATAGCACACTAAATATGAAATAGGAAGTGTATTACTAAAGCCATTTTGCTATTCCTATTTCATATTTAGTGTGCTACCATTTTCTAATTTAATATGTAAGTTGCCTTTTGGTATGCACCTATTCAGACTAGTTCTAGATGTGCCGTCAGTTTTTTCTATAACTTGTATACTATTTTTCTGACTGAGCACTCCGCCCTTCATCAAGTGGTGATTTTAATCGCATTCAATCACATGTTTGGTTCCTATCATCCTATATATACAGGCTTTATCATGTTACTAGCCAGAGGTCAGTTCACACCAGGCAGTCAGTATAGGGACCCATTCAATCTGAGATCACCTTGTCGCTGGTGAATGGGCTCACATCTTTTGGCCAAATTTTGTGCTAAGTATCTCATATGTTTTTCTAGATTACAAAAGCCATTATGCTATTCATATTTCACTTATTTCATATTTGATATACCTTATGAAGGCCATTGTGAAGTGTATTACTAAAGCCATTTTGCTATTCCTATTTCATATTTAGTGTGCTACCATTTTCTAATTTAATATGTAAGTTGCCTTTTGGTATGCACCTATTCAGACTAGTTCTAGATGTGCCGTCAGTTTTTTCTATAACTTGCTCTCTGCACTGAGGCTGCTAGAGGGGGAGGATTTGTTACTGTGTGATGAAGGCTTCTTCATGTGGTCGGGGAGGGCCTGTTGCTATGGAGGGTGGGGTTGTTGCCATAGAGGGCATGTATTTAGTAGAGTAGGAGGAAACGACCAGTTCTCATTTCAATGCCAGAACACACCTCCCCTGGACGTTTTTCTTACAAGCAAGAGATGATATCTTGGAAACCGTGCAAACTGGTGACAGAAGGTAAATTACTTATTGTCAGCAGCCCAGATATGCACTGAGAGTATGTGAAATGCCCGGACAACCCCTTTAAAAAGACAGAAGTCACAAAAAACGACATAATATATAGTGCTCGTGCAAACCAGTGCTCATTAAAAAATGGTTTGGTCTCATTACTACTGACGGACATGCAATCACGGCCTCATTTCAGATATGCCTTGCCGGGAATCGGATCCAACCAAGGGGAATTAAGGACATAAAGGGAGAAGGGTATATGTATGTGATAATTCTCTAAACTCCCTGTCGTGCCCCAGTATTGCTCCTGTCCTAACAAGGACAGGCCCCATGTGCACCCTATAGTGAACACCCCCAATGATAAGGGTCTAGACACTCCCTACACATTTCTTCCCCAATTGAGGGGATTCATCAGGGGAGCTATATAGATATTCATAGGGTAAAGAGAATTAGTCTTGTCCGTAAATCAAAAGAGGCCCTGCAGTGGCAAGGTGCCTGGTCAGAAAGAGTGACTGTCCATGTCACTGCCAAAAAGAGTCCCTAAAAATGAGTTTTTTGTGTCTTCCGTCTTTTTAATGGTTGATTAAAGGTTATGTTTTACTAATTGGGGACCTCTCCAGGCTATATTTGTCTGTCCAAAATTAAATTGTAGAATCCAAGTACAGTACATACAGGGAGAAAGAGCCATGCTGACACTCTTAAGCATCAGAACAAAATTCTGTTTATTACACTCTTCATATAGACATATACTGGACATACACTGTAGCAATATAATTGGCTCAGCTTATCTCTACATACAGTATGTGCTAGAATTAACATACAGTCATGGCCAAAAGTTTTGAGAATGACACAAATATTAATTTTTACAAAGACTACTGCTTCATTTTTTCTAATGGCAATTTGCATATACTCCAGAATGTTATAAAGAGTGATCAGCTTAACAGCAATTACTTGCAAAGTCAATATTTGCCTAGAAAATGAACTTTATCCCCCAAAACACATTTCAACATCATTGCAGCCCTGCCTTAAAAGGACCAGCTAACATCGTTTCAATGATTGCTCCATTAACACAGGTGTGGGTGTTGATGAGGACAGGGCTGGAGATCAATCTGTCATGATTAAGTAAGAATGACACCACTGGACACTTTAAAAGGAGGCTGGTACTTGGCATCATTGTTTCTCTTCTGTTAACCATGGTTATCTCTAAAGAAACATGTGCAGTCATCATTGCACTGCACAAAAATGGCCTAACAGGGAAGAGTATCGCAGCTAGAAAGATTGCACTTCAGTCAACAATCTATCGCATCATCAAGAACTTCAAGGAGAGAGGTTCCCTTGTTGCCAAAAAGGCTCCAGGGCGCCCAAGAAAGACCAGCAAGCGCCAGGACCATCTCTTAAAAGTGTTTCAGCTGTGGAATCGGGCTACCAGCAGTGCAGAGCTTGCTCAGGAATGGCAGCAGGCAGGTGTGAGTGCATCTGCATGCACTGTGAGGCGGAGACTCTTGGAGCAAGGCCTGGTTGCAAGGAGGGCAGCAAAGAAGCCACTTCTCTCCAGGAAAAACATCATGGACAGACTGATATTCTGCAAGAGGTACAGGGAGTGGACTGCTGAGGACTGGGGTAAAGTCATTTTCTATGATGAATCCCCTTTTCGATTGTTTGGGACATCTGGAAAACAGCTTATTCGGAAAAGACCAGGTGAGCGCTACCATCAGTCTTGTCTCATGCCAACTGTCAAGCATCCTGAAACCATTCATGTGTGGGGTTGCTTCTCAGCCAAGGGAATGGGCTATCTCTCAGTCTTGCCTAAAAACACAGCCATGAATAAAGAATTGTACCAGAATGTCCTCCAAGAGCAACTTCTCCCAACCGTCCAAGAGCAGTTTGGCGATCAACAATGCCTTTTTCAACATGATGGAGCACCTTGCCATAAAGCAAAGGTGATAACTAAATGGCCCAGGGAACAAAACATAGAGATTTTGGGACCATGGCCTGGAAACTCCCCAGATCTTAATCCCATTCAGAACTTGTGGTCAATCATCAAGAGACGGGTGGACAAACAAAAACCTTCAAATTCAGACAAAATAAAAGCATTGATTTTGCAAGAATGGACTGCTATCAGTCAGGATTTGATCCAGAAGTTGATTGAGAGCATGCCAGGGAGAATTGCTGAGGTCCTGAAGAAGAAGGGTCAACACTGCAAATATTGACTTGCTGCATTAACTCATTCTGTCAATATAACCTTTTGTTACTCATAATATGATTGCAATTATATTTCTGTATGTGATAAAAACATCTGACAAACACACATAAAAACCAGAGGGCAGCAGATCATGTGAAAATATAATATTTGTGTCATTCTCAAAACTTTTGGCCATGACTGTATATACTGTACATCTCATTGGCTAAAGTTAATATCATTTACACCCATCGTAGCTGTGGCTCTCACTTCTTACTTTCACTTTCCTATGTGTTAGCTCAAAGTCCTGTTAGACAAAGAAATTCCTGTGACTATTTCAAAACACAGTCAGACCCCATTTTGCAAAGCAAGGAGTTGCACATAGAATGACCTAAATGGGATCAAGATAGACTATTGCGAGAGTAGGATTTATTTACCTATCCTGAGGACTGATCAATAATATTTTGATAATTGAAGTCTTGTACTATCGAAGGTGAGGTCTTCATGGATCAGACTAGTTTTTCCAGTTCATTCCACAGATGCTTAGTTGGATTGAGAGCAGGAGAATTTGGAGACCAAGTCATCACCTTGAATTCATAGAATCATAAATGTTAGAGTTGGAAGGGACCTCCAGGGTCATCGTGTCCAATCCCCAGCTCAATGCGGCATTAAATCATCTCAGACAGATGCCTCTCCAACCTCTGTTTGAAGACTTCCATTGAATTAGAACTTACCACCTCTCGCTGCAGCCTGTTCCACTCATTGACAAAAACGCTCACTGTCAAAAAGTTTTTTCTAATATCTAATCTGTATTTTCTCCCTTTCAGTTTCATTCCATTGCTTCTCGTGTGTCCATGTACAAATGAGAATAATGATCCCTCAACACTGTGACATCCCTTCAAATATGTGTAGACAGCTATTAAGTCTCCTCTTAGCCTTCATTTTTGCAAACTAAACATTCCAAGATTCTTTAACCGTTCCTCATAGGACATACTTTGCAGTCCACTCACCATCCTGGTAGCTCTTCTCTGAACTTGCTCCAGTTTTTCAACGTGCTGTTGCTTGGTTCTATCCCTCCCATTCTATAGATGTAATTTTCGTTTTTCTTGCCCAGATGTAGAATCTTGCATTTCTCCATGTTAAATACCATTCTATTACTCGCTGCCTATTATTCAAGCTTATCTAGATCCTTGTCAGTATTCCGGGTTTTCTAAATCACCTTGTGAATGAATTTGCCCCTTGTTAAGATGGAGGTTGCTGTTTTTGTGTGCCCTACTTCCTGTTCATGTGTATAAAACCGGCTCAGGTGCTACCTTTCCTTGCTGGAGTATTCTGCTTCCTTCAGCTGTGCTGCTGGTTTCTGAGTGTGCTTCTGCTGTGGCTCTGGACATTCCCTGTTCTCTGTAGGAAAGCTGCACTCATCTTTGGAACTTAACCCTTGGTTCACGGTATTTGGTAAGAACTGTGTTCCTGAACTATGTGTGGTTCTTAACCCTTCACTCTTCCCCAATGAGAGCAGTTGGAACTGTCACCTACCGTGTGCCTTAATGTGAACCTGTTTCTGGACTCACCTGTGTTCATGCCGCTCCAGGGATCTACTTGTGAATCAGCTTTTGGACATTCCTGTGCTCTTGCTGCGTCTGGGATTTACCTATAGACTTGTTCTGGACTTCCCTGTGCTTGCTACATACCTGATTGGACTCTCTCTGCATCACTACGTTGTGAACTGCGCCACATCACCTGAGTGTTACACTCACCTTGGATCACATGTTTATGAGGACTCTGTTTTAGGAACTTTACTGAATTGCTATATAGCTTTAGGACTTGTCTCACTTCAGGTTATCAGCATACTGTTTTTGGGTGTCACTGCTGTTATAAAATACACTATTTGCACTAAAGTAACCCGCTTCTGTCTGTTCATTGCCCCACGCTATCAGAATCCTCGAGTTCCTACAATAGTATTACAGGATACTCCAGCCAAAAGAGGATTCTGCTGGGGCAATGTCACAGTCACAAGCGGACAAGATGTTTTCTATGATTAACTCCTTGCAGCAGGAGGTGGGGGCTTTACAAAATAAGCTCAGAGACTTGGAGTCCCAGGTGGACCACAATGCACAGGTGTTTGGTCAGGCTCTTCAAGATCTACGTACCAGGACGGAAGTCCAGGAGGCCTTACCTACTGAGCGTATACCGTCCCCCAGTATGCCCAAGTTGCCCCCATTTCGGTTTAATGGTGACCGAAGTCAATTTCGTGGGTTTGTTAATCAATGCATATTATTTTTTGATGTACATTCCTCTTACTACCGGTCTGATAGATCTAAGGTTTTATCTATTATTATGTTGTTGACATCACGGGCTCTGGCTTGGGCAAATCCTATGGTTGAAAGTCACGATACCCGTCTAAATAATTTGGATGATTTTCTGACATCTATGGCGCAAATGTTCGACGATCCCAACCGCCATGCCACCGCTGAATCTGCCCTGCTGTCATTACGCCAGGGGAAGCGCTCAGTCATAGAATATGTTATCGAATTTAAGCGGTTAGTGGTGGATACCAACTGGGAAAACAATGCTTTATTGCCAATTTTTAGGAAAGGTTTATCCAGTGCAATCAAGGATGAGCTAGCTCGTTCCGAGTCCCCACAGGAGTTCGAGTCGTTCTTACAACACTGTGTGCATATTGACATTCGCCTAACTGAACGCAGACAAGAGAAATGGGCAGCTTTAAATCGCATTGCTAATTTTTCTCTTCCATCTAGGGAAACTACAGGCAAAAACCCGCGGGAGACCGAGGAGGTGCCTATGCAAGTGGACTCGCTACAAAGACGTGAGAATAATGAACGCCGGGAATACCGTTTCCGTGAACGATTATGTTTTTATTGCGGTCAATCAGACCATTTCCTTATTAATTGTCCTAAATGTCCCATGCGACCTAACAAGGTGTTAGCGGCAGTAGGGGATTATGACAATACGGACGCTGAGTCTGAAGTTTCGGAGACCAGTCTACACCTAGACGCTGTGTTTCCCCCAACATTGATGTCGACTTCCCCTAAAGATCAAGGGGAAAAATATTCACATTGTTCTCTTCCTATTCAGATTCTGTGGGAAGGTCAGTGGATACCAAGTTCTGCCATGATAGACTCTGGAGCAGGAGGGAATTTCATGGATTCTTCTTTTGCCAGGAAACATGGTATAAAGACACAACTAAGAGCTTCGCCAGTCACCATGGAAACGGTGGATGGTTCCCCATTAACTTCTGGACCAGTAGACCGGGAAATGGTGCTCCTGGAGTGTAAGATGGAACCAGACCATCAGGAAACCCTTTCATTTATGCTAATATCTTCTCCTCATTTTCCTATAATTTTAGGAATTCCCTGGCTACGGTCGCAAAATCCAAACATCAATTGGGAAACAAAGGAGATATCCTTCCCCTCGAAGGGTAGTCCTACCATCTGTCCAACAGTCACGGTTCCAGTTACCCGGGACGTGGAAGAGACAATACAGGTACCCTCTCTCCCTCTGGTTTACCAGGAATTCACAGACGTTTGTGACAAAAGGAAGGCAGACCAACTCCCACCACATAGACCATATGACTGCCCCATAGAATTGCTTCCTGGGGCAGCGATCCCTTTCGGCCATGTTTACCCGCTGGCAGCTCCAGAACTAAAAACATTACGAGAATATATAGATGAGAACCTAGCCAAGGGGTTTATTCGACCATCCTCTTCACCAGCGGGAGCCCCAATATTCTTTGTAAAGAAGAAAGATGGGACTCTAAGACCCTGCATTGACTACCGGGAGCTAAATAAGGTAACCATTCGTAACAGGTACCCGTTGCCACTAATTCCTGAAATGTTGGAAAGAGTTCGTCAAGCCAAGGTGTTTACCAAATTAGACCTTCGTGGGGCATATAATTTACTCCGTATACGTCCCAGAGACGAATGGAAGACGGCTTTTAGATGCCGGTATGGACATTTTGAATATTTAGTGATGCCATTCGGACTGTGTAACGCTCCTGCTGCTTTTCAACACTTAGCCAATGATATCTTCAGGGATTTATTGGATCATTATGTGGTAATTTACCTGGATAACATCTTAATCTTCTCTGATTCTCTACAGGAACATCAGGAACATGTCAAGACTGTGCTCAGACGTTTAAGAGAGAATCATTTATACATCAAACTCGAAAAATGTGAGTTTCATTGCTCCGAAATTCAATTTCTGGGCTATATTATTTCTCCCCAGGGATTGAACATGGAATCCAGCAAGATCCAGGCGATCATAGACTGGCCGGTACCAGGAAACATCAAAGAGGTACAACGATTTATTGGTTTTGCTAATTTTTATAGACGTTTTATCCGGAATTTTTCGGAAATTGTCCGTCCCATCACTCTCCTTACTAAGAAGGGGAAGAAGTTTGTATGGTCTTCGCAAGCCCAGGAAGCCTTTGACCGCCTCAAGGTTTGTTTTACCACGGCTCCGATATTAATGCATCCGGATCCTGCACTGCCTTTCATCGTGGAGGTGGACGCTTCTGACTGTGCACTGGGAGCTATCCTCTCACAACGAACCGGAGACAAAGGTTTGCTGCACCCGTGTGCCTTCTTTTCGCGCAGGTTATCTTCTGCTGAACTAAATTATGACATTGCAGATAAGGAACTTTTGGCAATCATTTCCGCCTTTAAAGAATGGAGACACCATTTGCAGGGAGCAACTCAACAGGTAATAGTGCTCACAGATCATCGTAATTTGGAATTTCTTAAATCCACCAGGTGTCTTTCTCCCCGACAAGCTAGGTGGAGTTTGTTCTTGAACCAGTTTGATTTTATTATCTCGTACCGCCCAGGTTCACGTAATGGGAAGGCCGATGCATTATCCCGAATCCACATGGTGGACTCCGTGCCTGGGACCCCGTCTAAGACCATCTTGTCTGATGCCAATTTCATAGGAGTGCTCCAGGACCGGGACTTGTGGGAGGAGATCAAGCTGGCCTATGATGGTGATGCATTTCTTGCTGCTCCACCTGACAACGTGAATCTTGTCTTTCAGAATGGTGTGTGGCTTAGAGATCGACGTATTTACATCCCAGAGGCTGTGAGACTTCGAATCCTCAAATTGGTCCATGACTCCGTATTGGCTGGTCATAGGGGGGTACAGAAGACTCAGGAATTTTTAAGTCGTTTTTTCTGGTGGCCTACCTGCTTAAAAGATGTGAATGAGTATGTCCGCTCTTGTGAGGTTTGTGCCCGGTACAAAGTTCCTCGTGTTTCACCTACTGGTCTTCTCAAACCACTACCCGTACCATCTCGCCCTTGGGGGTCTGTTTCGATGGACTTTATTGTGGAATTACCCACCTCTGGCGGTAAAAACACTATTTTGGTGGTAGTGGACCGTTTAACAAAGGCGGCCCATTTTATTCCTTGTACCGGTCTCCCCTCAGCTACAGAGACAGTGGATCTGGTTATCCAGAACGTTTTCCGGCTGCATGGGGTACCAGATGAGATCATCTCTCACAGGGGAATACAGTTTACCTCTAGGTTTTGGAAAGAATTTTGCTCTGCGCTCCACATTAATGTTTGCTTGTCTTCTGCATACCATCCTCAGACCAACGGGCAGACCGAACGTACCAATCAAACCTTGGAGCAATATCTACGCTGCTACGTCAGTCATTTGCAGGATGACTGGCTGAAGCTACTTCCTTTAGCGGAATTTTCGTACAACAACTCACAGAGCAGTTCCACGAAGGTAACTCCTTTTTTTGCCAATCTGGGATATCATCCAAATATTCTCCCTAGGTCTCCGGTTGTCTCTTCGGTACCGGCGGTTCAAGACAGAGTGGAGCTGTTGCAACGTAATCTTGAAGTTTTGAAGGACTCTCTGACTATAGCACAGGAGCGTTACAAGAAGTCAGCTGATAGGTTCCGAAAACCAGCACCTTTGTATAAGGTAGGAGACTCGGTTTGGTTGTCTACCAAGAATCTAAGGTTGGGTGTTCCTTCGCAGAAACTGGGACAGAAGTTCATCGGTCCATTCAAAATTACCGGGATTGTGAGCTCCGTTGCTTGTCGGCTGAAGCTACCACGAACTCTAAAGGTACACCCAGTATTTCATGTTTCTTTATTAAAACCGGTTTCTCCTAACAAGTTTCAGGGACGTATCGTACCTCCTCCTCCACCAGTGTTGGTTAATGGCGAAGAACAATTTGTGGTCCAGGACATTATTGATTCAAGACTTCATCGAAACCGGCTTCAGTATCTAGTTAGATGGCAGGGTTACTCTCCTGAAGACAATTCCTGGGAACCAGTAAGTAACATCAATGCTCCCCTGAAGGTTGCTCAGTTTCATCGGAGATACCCAGACAAACCTGGTCCGGGATCGTCCTGAGGCCGTTTCTAGGGGGGGAGTAATGTCAGTATTCCGGGTTTTCTAAATCACCTTGTGAATGAATTTGCCCTTTGTTAAGATGGAGGTTGCTGTTTTTGTGTGCCCTACTTCCTGTTCATGTGTATAAAACCGGCTCAGGTGCTACCTTTCCTTGCTGGAGTATTCTGCTTCCTTCAGCTGTGCTGCTGGTTTCTGAGTGTGCTTCTGCTGTGGCTCTGGACATTCCCTGTTCTCTGTAGGAAAGTTGCACTCATCTTTGGAACTTAACCCTTGGTTCACGGTATTTGGTAAGAACTGTGTTCCTGAACTATGTGTGGTTCTTAACCCTTCACTCTTCCCCAATGAGAGCAGTTGGAACTGTCACCTACCTAATGTGAACCTGTTTCTGGACTCACCTGTGTTCATGCCGCTCCAGGGATCTACTTGTGAATCAGCTTTTGGACATTCCTGTGCTCTTGCTGCGTCTGGGATTTACCTATAGACTTGTTCTGGACTTCCCTGTGCTTGCTACATACCTGATTGGACTCTCTCTGCATCACTACGTTGTGAACTGCGCCACATCACCTGAGTGTTACACTCACCTTGGATCACATGTTTATGAGGACTCTGTTTTAGGAACTTTACTGAATTGCTATATAGCTTTAGGACTTGTCTCACTTCAGGTTATCAGCATACTGTTTTTGGGTGTCACTGCTGTTATAAAATACACTATTTGCACTAAAGTAACCCGCTTCTGTCTGTTCATTGCCCCACGCTATCAGAATCCTCGAGTTCCTGCAATAGTATTACAATCCTTCTGAATGCTTTCTCTGTCATCACTAGTGTTAGCTATCCCTCCTAGCTTTGCATCAGCTGTAAATTTGATTAGTTTATCTTCAGTTCCCTTATCTAAATCATTTATAAAAATATTGAACAAACCTGGGGTCAAGACAGAGCATTGTGGTACCCCACTTGAAACACTTTGCCAATTGGATGTGCAACCATTAACAGTATCTACATATTTCTTATATGTGTGTACACACAGGAGACTCTTGACAGGAGGCCCAGGCACTCATCCTACACAGGGACAGTCAGTAACCACCTCTGTTTGTACTGACTGTGTAAATAGAGAATCAAGAGTTTCTTGGGTTGCCATGTCTGGATAGCATGGGAAGTGATAAAGCTGTGTCAATAGTATTTACCTTCTATTTTTCAGAGAATTAAATCTGATCTAAAAATTCTCAAGCATAAATTGAAGGGCTGCATATGTTAAATCCATGGTGATGCCCAATATATGCCGCCATGCCTCATGCCTGGTATCTCATGCAACCGACAACTGTGGAATATAGAAAAGTAGGGGTGATATTGGGCTGTACTGTTCCCCCGGCTGGTGTTGCAATGTGGAGAACCCATATTTGATAAATAAAGAGCCCAAGAAAAACAGGAGAGCAGCACCACTACTCCAAGGGCAACACCCTAAACTCTGTATGTACCTATGTGGTGTTAGAGTCTACATGCATTATCCCCTACCTACACTCTAAAAAAAGAAGGGCAGCATTAACTCCAGGGTCCTCTGGAAAAGTCTGACACTGTCAGATAACTACTCTGAGTCGGGGCATTATAGGTGTGTAGAGTCGTATGCCGGGCTGAGGGGTGGTCCCTCTGTATACCGCACAAAGACGTCACAAAAAAAGATGGAGGTAGGTTTCGGGTACAACAGGTCCAAGTTTATTCCTCACCGTCCGACTGACGGCCTCAGCAGTACACCGTAACACCTTCATGGCCTTCCGTTTCCAGGCCTCGCCACACACCGTACTTTTTCACCAGGGACATGAACACACGTACCGTCCCTTTTAATGACGATCCTGTCAGCACTGTCACTGTGGCCGTCTTATGCCCATACACCATCAGCACTTTTACTGGTCAGTTATCGTCTTCAATACGGTATGCTTTTCCTCGGGGCCTCGTCTGTACTGCAGTACTTCCTGTCAGGACCACCCCCTGACTTTCTCTCTCCTCAGTCCCGTGGTTTGGCTCTCCTCACAGCACACAAACTGTCACAGACTTCTGGTCTCTTGAGCACCTCCCGGGGACTGGACTTTCTGGAACCCTCCTGTCAAATTTATAACTTTCCCAGTTCCCTGTAACTCCGCCCCCCATGACCAATGGTTTCTAAAGCCCTAAGCTGCTGCTAAGTCCTGAACTTACACTCCTCCCTGCCATCTAATGATCAACCCAAGGTACTGCACGTCATCTACACTTTCCTAGCTGTTTCCTCACTGTCATAACTGCTATCTGCCTAAAATGTGCAAACCCTCCTTCCTACTTGCTGACAAGTCCGTCCATCAGGTCACCTTCCATACAGGTGCATTATACTGTGTTTGTATGGGGGGCTTCTGTGGGGCATCATAGACTGTGGTGAAACATTGTGAGGGCATCATACTGCATGGACCCATGAAAGTCATGATGCAATACTTGTCCCTTTTTGTTCTGTTTTTCAAGGTTTGTAGGTATGGGAATACGACCCTTATTAGTGTTTTAGCAGTGGTGAGGTCTAGATACAGTATGTTTTTCAGGGAAAAAAGGGGCAAGAACTGCTAATGGATTTTTTTCTTAGCGGGGTATAGTTCATCATGTTTCTTGCTTCATAATTACTATGTGAAATTGAATTATGTGTTGTTGTTGAGGCATTTGCTATGACTGTATAAGCACTTTAACTTTCTGTTTTTATAATGATGTATTGGATTCTGCTGACAGTACATGTTATGAGATGCTTTTGCTCGTGCCGCCTGCTTCTGCACAGACAACAAAAGACGGAATTTATAGTTGTTTGACCAAGATGGTGATTTAAGTGTCAGCCATCGAAATAGCGCTTTTCTCCTACAGCTAAATTGTTTTCTGAAGTGTATTTGAGGCTTCAGCATTTATATTAAAATCCTGAAAAAATTGCTGACGGAAGAACGGAACAGTTCTCTAATTTTATCCAGAAAGTTTTTGTGATGTTTCTATTTGTGTTAATACGCTAAAATAACAAAAGTTTACTGTCAGACACAGCAGAAGGCATGGTGAATGAAGAGCTGCCTCCCTAAAAAAGCTGAAATGGGATGAAAGAAAAGGTACTGAACGGGTCCAGACAACCGACTAAAACTCAACTATATAAGCTATTCTCCTTATGGTCATCACCAGGATGTGTATATTGTACTACCATAATTGTTGGCATATGTAACAGAAATGGACTTATTGTTTATATAAAGGAGGACTTTACACTAGACTGACAGCAGATGGCGATAGTATGAAGATAAATGTTTGCTGTATTGTGGGGAGGGAAGCTCTCTTGTTATTGTTATTTTTACTTTCGCTTTAGACTGTATTATACCTGCAGCACAGGCTGTGTGCTTCTGAATTCTTAGCTCATGTTTACCCATAAGAAGTAAATGCTGTTTACTCAAGTTAACTTGCTCAGTGAAGTTCTCCTGTGTACAGGTGGATTCTCAAAAGATACACTCAGCTACAATAATAACATCAGTAGACATTAGCGATGAGTAAATTTGTTGGAGCTGAATTGATGTCACCTTCAATTTTACAGAAATTTCAGATTCTTCTGAATCTGAAATTTTTGCAACTTGCTTCTACAAATTCAGCAAAATTAAGGGCAGCCGGCCACCATTTTGTTGAATCGTAGAGGGCCAGAAAAAAAGAAGAAAAGAAAACATAACTACTTCAAGACCGCTTGTCACGCTGTGCTCACCTGGGGGCGGGACCTCGGTCCCGACGTCATCTCTTCCGGAGCTGCGGTCACTCCGGGGGTCCCGTAGGGTGCGCACGCGCAGCTCCCGTCCCCGGGCCTCCTCCTACATGTCACGTTTGCGCTTGCGCGCTCCTGTCAGTGCTGTATAGGGCTCGGTCCTCTCTATGGTAATGGAGGACCTGACCCGGAACCTGTAGTGGTCATGTGCTTTCTGGCTAGGTCCTGACCCGGAACCAGTAGTAGTCATGTGCTATATCAGACGACCTCCCCCTAGGGGAGGTGCCTGATTATTGTTGTGCTCCTGGCTTGGTCTGCCGTGTCCCTGCCTGGCTGTGTGCTGTACTCAGGTCCTCTGCCTTGCACTCTGTTGTGCCTCTTGGCACACGCTCTGAATCTGCACTCTGCTTTGTACTTGGTTGTGCCTCCTGGCACACGCTCTGACCCTGTGTTCTGTCTCGTACTCGGTTGTGCCTCCTGGCACATGCTCTGACACTGTACTCTGTCTCATACTCGGTTGTGCCTCCTGGCACACGCTCTTACCCTGTACTCTGTCTTATACTCAGTCGTGCCTCCTGGCACACACTCTGATTCCGTGCTCTGTCTTATACTCAGTTGTGCCTCTGGGCACACACTCTGATCCTGTACTCAGTCTCTTACTCTGTTACACCTCCTGGCACACCTGCTGCCTGATTCTGTGCTCTGACGTGCTCCTTGCACGCTTCCTGCTTCACTCACACCCGGACGAACGAAGTCTCTGTATACCACGTGTTCCCGTGTCCACACTTTACACGTTCCTACAGACACTCTCACCCACTCGTGTCTCCTGTGAGCCGGCCGCCTGGTGCCAGCAGTCGTGTTGCCTCACCCCCTGGGGCTTGCCCCTGACACTCCCTGTATAGGGGGTGGTCTTCACTAGGTCAGCTCGCCCTGGGAGGGTTGGTGTCACGACCCAGAGGGTCCACTCCAGGAGTCGTCACAGTATAATCAGGCCATGGACCCCGCTGGTGCCACCACCTCCATCCAAAAGGAACTGGTGTTCCTACGGGAGAGTCAGACCAGGATTATGGTCTTTTTGAAATCCATGGAGTCTCGTTTGTCGGCCATACAATCCGTTTCTGCCCAGTCCTCGGCCCCGCACCCGATACCGCGCCTCGGCAAGCCACCCCGATATAGCGGGGACCCTAAGTTTTGTCGAGGATTTCTGAACCAATGCCGGTTACATTTTGAGCTTTTGCCGCAGCACTATCCCACTGAGCGTGCCCAAATTGCCTTTATTGTTTCACACTTAGAGGGGGAGGCATTAGCATGGGTGAACCCCCTCTGGGAGCGCAATGACCCACTCGTCTCTCGGCTTTCCACCTTTTTGGACACCTTCCGCAAGGTGTTCGACGAGCCGGGTCGGCTGGCCTCTATCACCGAGTCCCTCTTTAACCTCCATCAGGGTACGCTACCGGTAGGACAGTATGCCATCCGTTTTCGTACCTTGGCCTCCGAACTCGGTTGGAACAACGAGGCTCTCGTAGGGATCTTTTGGCGTGGCCTGTCCAGTCGGATCAAAGACGTACTGGCAGGTCGGGATACTCCCACCTCTTTAGAGGATCTGATCTCACTGGCGACACGCATCGACCTGCGGTTTCAGGAACGTGCCCGTGAATTAGCCAGAGAGAGGAGCTCCTCTCCCCTCCTCCGTTCCTGCTCCAAGAAGCCGGGAAACTTCTCCGCCTAGGGTTGATAGGAGAGGCCTCCCTAGGTGTACGTGATTCCTCTCCTCCCCTGCTCGTGTCCGTATTATTGAATCTCGGTGCCAAGCGTTATTCTGAGGAGGCTTTCCTGGATTCTGGTGCGGAGGGGAATTTTATCACACTCGAGGCGGTTAAAAAATACCGGATTCCTGTCAGATCCCTGGAGACTCCTCGGTCGATTGTTTCGGTCAATGGTACGTCCGTGCTGGAGTCCGTTACCCAGGCCACCGAAGAGATCGAGCTGCAGATCGGAGCCCTGCACCTGGAGAAGATCTCCTTCCTCGTCTTGTCCACCATGTCTCACGCACTTCTTCTAGGCCTCCCTTGGCTACGGACTCATAAGCCAACCCTGGACTGGCGGTCGGGCGAGATACTCCGGTGGGGACCGTTCTGTCAGGAGAAGTGCCTGTTGCCCATCCGTCTGATGAACTCTGCCGGTCCATCCCCGGCACCTACAGGTCTGCCGTCGGCTTACTGGTCCTTTGCAGATGTTTTCGACAAGAAGGAGGCCGAGACTCTGCCCCCCCATCGGCCATATGACTGTCCGATTGACCTCATTCTTGGTTCTACGCCACCCAGGGGTAGGATATACCCGCTATCCCCTGCTGAGACCCAAGCTATGTCTGACTATATCCAGGAGAACCTTGCTAGAGGTTTCATCCGTAAGTCCTCCTCGCCCGCGGGAGCGGGATTTTTCTTTGTAAAAAAGAAGGACGGCTCCCTCCGTCCTTGCATAGACTACCGAGGCCTGAACAATATCACGGTCAAGAACAAGTACCCATTGCCATTGATCCCGGAGCTCTTTGACCGACTTAGAGGAGCTCGAATTTTCACCAAACTGGATCTTCGTGGGGCCTACAACTTGATCCGCATTCGTTCCGGGGATGAGTGGAAGACCGCCTTTAACACCAGAGACGGTCACTACGAGTACTTGGTCATGCCCTTCGGCCTCTGCAATGCCCCAGCGGTTTTCCAGGAGTTCGTGAATGACGTCTTCCGGGATATGCTGTACTCCTGCGTGGTAGTCTATCTGGATGACATCCTCGTTTTTTCTCCAGACCTCTCCGCCCACAGAAAGAACGTGCGTCAAGTCCTCCAGCGCCTGAGGGAGAACCGCCTTTATGCCAAGCTCGAGAAATGTGCCTTCGAGCAAACGTCCCTGCCATTCTTGGGGTACATTATCTCAGAATCAGGTCTATGCATGGATCCGGCAAAAGTGTCCGCCGTCCTCGATTGGCCACAGCCCCATGGGGTGAAGGCAATCCAACGCTTCCTTGGTTTTGCGAACTACTACCGACAGTTCGTTCCTCATTTTTCCTCGTTGGTTCGCCCCATCTCGTCCCTTATCTGCAAGGGAGCTAACCCAAAGGCTTGGCCCTCTGAGGCTGAAGAGGCCTTCCAGTCGTTGAAACAAGCCTTCGCCGCTGCTCCGGCGCTTCACCGACCTGAGGTTAGTAGACCTTTCACTCTCGAGGTGGACGCATCCTCTACTGGGGCTGGCGCAGTCCTTCTGCAGAAATCCTCTTCTGGACGTTTTGTCACCTGTGGCTTCTTTTCTAAAGTATTTTCCTCCACTGAGCAGAACTACTCCATTGGCGACAAAGAGCTATTGGCTATTAAGTTGGCCTTGGAGGAGTGGAGGTACTTACTGGAGGGTGCCATACATCCATTCAAGATCTTCACAGACCATAAGAACCTGGCGTACATCCAGTCCGCACAGAGGCTCAATCCTCGGCAAGCCAGGTGGTCCCTATTCTTCGCCCGCTTTGACTTTGAGCTACATTTTCGGCCCGGCGATAAGAACGTTAGAGCGGATGCGTTGTCAAGATCATTCCTGTTGTCTGATGCAGAGGAAGAACCCTCTCATATCATTGATTTATCCAAAGTAATTACTGTGGCTCCTGTCAAGTTAACCACGTTACCTCCGGGAAGAACCTTTGTGGCTGAGAATAACCGAAAACGAGTGCTAAATTGGGGACATTCGTCCAAGATTGCCGGCCACGTTGGTGTCAAAAAGACTTTGGACTTAATCTCTCGCCATTATTGGTGGCCTTCACTCTCCCAGGATGTTAAAGACTTTGTAGCATCTTGCCCGTCCTGTGCCCAGAACAAGATACCCAGACAACCACCCTCCGGTCTTCTGTTCCCGCTTCCCATTCCATCGGCTCCATGGCAGCACATAGCCATGGATTTCATTACTGATCTGCCTTGTTCTTCCGGTTGTACTGTGGTCTTGGTGGTTGTAGACCGATTTTCAAAGATGGCTCACTTCATTCCTCTTCCCGGACTACCCTCTGCTCCTGACTTGGCGAAGATCTTCATTTCCCATATCTTCAGGATTCACGGCTTCCCCCAGCACATCGTGTCGGATAGAGGGGTCCAATTCACCTCCCGGTTCTGGAGAGCTCTATGCGGACTCATGAAAGTGTCATTGGATTTCTCTTCCGCCTATCACCCCCAAACCAATGGGCAGGTGGAACGTACCAACCAGATCCTTACATCCTATCTCCGGCATTTTTCTAATGCTCATCAGAATGACTGGGTCGGTCTACTTCCTTGGGCTGAGTTCGCCTACAATAATCACTCCAGTGAATCGTCTACCAAGTCTCCTTTCTTCATCGTCTTTGGACAGCATCTCAATGTGCCTCTACCGGTACTTCCTGTCTCGGGGGTACCTGCTGCCGATTCTCAGTCTGTGGAGTTCTCCAGGGTATGGCAGGAGACCAAAACCGCTCTCGAGAAAGCACGGGACAGAATGAAATTACACGCTGACAAGAGGCGCCTGGACGTTCCTCCATTTCTCCCTGGTGACAAGGTGTGGCTCTCCACCAAATACGTCCGCCTTAAGGTACCATCTTACAAACTGGGTCCCCGTTACATTGGTCCTTTTGAGGTCCTCAGGCGGATTAATGATGTTGCTTACAAATTGAAGCTGCCTCCTTCACTCCGTATTCCCAATTCCTTCCATGTGTCTCTCCTAAAACCTGTGGTTCTTAACCGATTTCATCCTTCTCCAGGCCACACACCCCAGCCTGTTGGCTTGGGGGATGAGTTTGAGGTGAATGACATTTTGGCCATGAAGAAGGTAAGAGGGAGAACCATGTTCCTGGTCGATTGGAAGGGTTTTGGTCCCGAGGAGAGGTCATGGGAACCCAGGGAGAATATCCACGCACCCCAGATTTTGTCTAAGTTCCTCTCCAGTTTTAGAAAGAGGGGGCGTAAAGGGGGGGGTACTGTCACGCCGTGCTCACCTGGGGGCGGGACCTCGGTCCCGACGTCATCTCTTCCGGAGCTGCGGTCACTCCGGGGGTCCCGTAGGGTGCGTACGCGCAGCTCCCGTCCCCGGGCCTCCTCCTACATGTCACGTTTGCGCTTGCGCGCTCCTGTCAGTGCTGTATAGGGCTCGGTCCTCTCTATGGTAATGGAGGACCTGACCCGGAACCTGTAGTGGTCATGTGCTTTCTGGCTAGGTCCTGACCCGGAACCAGTAGTAGTCATGTGCTATATCAGACGACCTCCCCCTAGGGGAGGTGCCTGATTATTGTTGTGCTCCTGGCTTGGTCTGCCGTGTCCCTGCCTGGCTGTGCGCTGTACTCAGGTCCTCTGCCTTGCACTCTGTTGTGCCTCTTGGCACACGCTCTGAATCTGCACTCTGCTTTGTACTTGGTTGTGCCTCCTGGCACACGCTCTGACCCTGTGTTCTGTCTCGTACTCGGTTGTGCCTCCTGGCACATGCTCTGACACTGTACTCTGTCTCATACTCGGTTGTGCCTCCTGGCACACGCTCTTACCCTGTACTCTGTCTTATACTCAGTCGTGCCTCCTGGCACACACTCTGATTCCGTGCTCTGTCTTATACTCAGTTGTGCCTCCGGGCACACACTCTGATCCTGTACTCAGTCTCTTACTCTGTTACACCTCCTGGCACACCTGCTGCCTGATTCTGTGCTCTGACGTGCTCCTTGCACGCTTCCTGCTTCACTCACACCCGGACGAACGAAGTCTCTGTATACCACGTGTTCCCGTGTCCACACTTTACACGTTCCTACAGACACTCTCACCCACTCGTGTCTCCTGTGAGCCGGCCGCCTGGTGCCAGCAGTCGTGGTGCCTCACCCCCTGGGGCTTGCCCCTGACACTCCCTGTATAGGGGGTGGTCTTCACTAGGTCAGCTCACCCTGGGAGGGTTGGTGTCACGACCCAGAGGGTCCACTCCAGGAGTCGTCACACCGCTCATAGACATTACCTATTTTATAATGTGCACTGACGTTCTAAAAAGTCATGGCATAGTATGCAGCTCCAGGAGATTATGCAGCTTCAGGAGTGGAGAGCCAGCTGTCAGTCTCCCCTTAGAGAAGGCACAAAAGGTGTATTAGAATTTCTGTCTTTGCATTTGTTGTATACATAGCACTGAACACGTGATATGTATACTGTACTGGAAATGCCAATAGCACTTTCTCATCCAGACCCAGTGATCAAGAGTAAAGGGTAGAGGAAGAGCAGCTGCTGCTGGGACCTAGACAGCTTTGCAGTGCATCCAGGAGGCTGAATTTGCCCTGAAACTTGAGCTAATAAACCAGCTCCAGTCACAGGGTAGATCAAGTAAAAAAAAATGCATTTTAATGTTATAATGCCTCCCAAAAGATCTTTTATGACCTCAAAGTGGTATAATATGAGAAATAAATGAAAATTGAATAAGTAAATATAAAAGCAACAAAAAAATGAATAAAAAGGAAGCCGTTGCCAATCAAAATATCTGTTACTAGCCTCTCACCCATTGATAAAAAAAAATAAATATGTGTCTAGTATGTAAAAATATTTGTTACGGAATGGTGAAGAAATTTTAGTTTCCTTTTCTGATCATAAAAAATGTAAAAAACAGACGTATAATTCCAACAATATAGAAATTGACAGTACAAAAATAATATAAAAAGTAGGCACACGAAAAAAATGCAAAAAAAAGTTATAAAAAAAGTATATTTCTTAAACCAAATGTATGGTCAAAAACGGAGGTGAACGGCCTGGTCCTGAAGTTAGTAATACTTAGTCCTTCTGGCCAGTTCTTTCTGCCTTTACTTCGCCTGATATCATGGCGTACGGAAGAGAAGAGGTGGAAACAAGAGATCGGACGGTGGCAGACAGGTGAGCATCAAGGTGAATATTAATTTTGCTTTTTTTTTACATCCTAGGTTGACTATTATCCCTCCAGACCCCATAGTATAATAAGGAACATTCAATTCATTTCTAATTTTCACATATCACTAGTTCTCCCTATTTTAGGTTCAAATAACCATCCACATCAGTTTCCACATGTGTGAAAAAGATTGGCAACTGTTATTCGTATCTACACAATATTGCAACATAACACAGAAATTGTTGTCATAGGGATACAGGAACATAACAAATAAAAAGGGGGCCAATAGACTAATATATGGCATGCAGCATTTTTATAATGTTACATACACAACTGCTCTCTGGAGGTGAGAAGGTAATTTACAACCTTAGTAGCAAGCATTAACCCAGGGTAGTCACTTTTGTCAAGCTTAATAAGCCTTGATGTCACTAATTCCAGTTTGGCAGAAAATTTGCATCTCCAGAAGAATACCTACAAATTGGACTTTAATTGGAAGAAGATTGCACCAGATTCCATCGCTTTTTATTGTAACTCACTGTTGAAGACCACTTTACCCTTAATCTCCTGCACCGTTTAGAGTTGGATGTCCGGTTATCCCTTATTACTTAGCATTAGACCGATGCGACAAGACAATGGCTCCCACAGGACTAGAAAAGATGTAAATCCTCATATAATTGTGGCTCACTATTGTAAAATAAACAATTTAATCCCAAAATAGCTGAAAGCCTTGTTATTTACAGATTATGCCTCCTACCATCTACCCACATTTTACATAGAGACACGTCTGTACTTGTATATGTCGCAAAAATGTAGCTTCCAATTCACCAATGTTCAAGGACTGCCAAAGAAATAGACCGCAAGAGCCATTGGTTAGAGGGGCTGCAACACTGTGGGACTCCCCATGTAGGACACTCACAATGCAGTGGCAAATGACAACAACAGAGTGGCTTCACCTTCCAAAGTTTAACTGGAGCCCCCCCCAAGCCACTCATGGGGTAGCACCAGTCATTTTGGATAGGTCATCAATATCCGATATCTGATCACTTGAATAGGTTGCAGCATCTGAACATGGCCACTATACAGTAAATGGAGTTGTCATGTCTTGGCTCTGTACACTATGCACAGCTGATTATTTGGGATGCTCAGTTCTGGACCCAACTTGATCTGATGTTAATGGCATTCCTTAAGTATAGGTAATCAATGTCAAACTCTTTGAAAACCCATTAATTCTGGATGCTTGCATGCAATGGAGCAACATTACAATTAAAAGAAATCTGTCACCAGAATTTCACCTCAAACTATGCATATGTGTGTGTAGCTCTGTCAAAGACAAATCCAGGAATATATTTGCATGGTCATTCCTCCATTACTGCATAATCAGTGTTTGAATAGATATGAGGCTGAAAGACTATGGTAGATCTGAAGCCTCTGTCACTCCAGCTCTATTCCCCACCCACCATCACAAAATTCTAGGTATCCTGCAGGCTCAGGGTACAGCAGTGTCAGTGCTAACTATCTGTTGATATTTAAAGGAAATGAAACACTATGACAGGAGACCCAGGAGGACACCACTGCTGACACAGAGACACATAAAAAAGATAGACTGAAACTTGCCAAAGTGTATGTGAATAAGCCAACATTTTTCTAGGAAAGCATCTTGCGGACAGAGGAGACCAAGATGGAGCTTTTTGGTAAAGCACATTATTCTACTGTTTACCAAAAATGGAATGAGGCCTACAAAGAAAAGGACACAGTACCTACTGTTAAATGTGGTAGAGGTTCAAAGCTGTTTTGAGGTTGTTTTTCTGCCTCTGGAACTGGCTACCTTGACAGTTTGCAAGTCATCATGAAAACTGAAGATTACCAAAGGATTTTGGGTTACAAAGTAGTGCCCAGTGTCAGAAAGCTGAGCTTGCCTCCTAGGACATGAGTCTTCTAGCAGGACAATGACCCAATACATACTTCAAGAAGCACTCAGAAATGGATAGAAAGCGCTGAAGAGTTCTGAAGAGGCCAACAATGTGTCCGGATCTAAATCCCATTGAACACCTGTAGAGAGATCTTAAAATTGCTATTGGGAAAAGGCAGTTTGCAAAAGAAGAATTGCCCAAAATTCCAGTTAACAGGTGTAAGAAGTTTATTGATTATTATAGCAAGTGATTGATTGCAGTTATTTATTCCAAAGGGTGTACAACAAAATATTAACATGAGGGTGCCAACAATTTTGTTTGACATGTTTTGGGGGTTGTCTGTGAAATTATGTCCAATTTGCCTTTTTTCTCTGTTCTTTTTGTGCTGTTCCAATACGCATAAAGGAAATAAACATGTGTATAACAAAACATGTGTAATTGCAATAATTTTCTGGGAGAAATACTTCATTTTCTACAATTTCAAGGGTGCAAACACTTTTGGCCATTACTGTATAACAAGTAATAAATAAGCACAAAATTTTGAGTGTATTTGATGCCAAAGTTACGACAAAAAAATATGACCTGCTTGACCCTGCCAGCAGCAATATGTCCAACACGGATTATGAAGAACTGACTCACTGAATCCTAATGTTTGGTTCATTGATTTCCATAAGAAGCAGACAAGCAACACATCACTGATGAGATGCATTCAGGTTCTTAGCAATGGAATCTACATAGAAAATATGTCAATAAATGATGAAAAGCTCATATATTTGGTACATTTCATGCAAAAGTAAAAACTTTCCAGTATGTCCTTGAAATAGTCAATTAGTCAAGATCTGATGATGAATGGCTACTAAATTATTTACCAAATTGGAGATGCTTCGCATCATACCCTAGTGGTGCCTCCATCATCTCTCTCCTTCCTTAACACTTTTTATTTCAACTATAGATATAATCTGCATAAGGCCGGGGTCACACTTGCGAGTGCAATGCGAGAAACTTGCACGAGTCTCTTGCATCAATACACGGCACTGTCGTTGGCACTTGGACCGGAGTATACAGCTGCATGTAATTCTATGCAGCCGCACACTCTGGTCTGAGTGCCAGCGGGATGCGAGAGACTTACGTTAGTTTCTCGTATTGCACACGCAAGTGTGACCCCAACCTAAAAGGTTGCATCAGAAAAAAAAATGCATTCATTATTTTGCACTAATCCTGAGCTATAACCTTTATTATTCTGAATCAGAGCTGTATTTATAATTCTGTTGCTTTCAGTGATAATTTATCCAAACATTTTAAAAGAGGGGTGGTATCATGGTGGTGTCCTCCTGCACATGTGTAAGGAGGAAGACCAAGCTGCAAGTGTCTGCATCATGCTGGGTCCAGAACTGCTGAGGCTGCATCCCTGTTAGGAATGGCGGAACACACTAAAAAAAAAATAATGAAGTGCGTTCGCCGCTCGGGGTCCACCGTGCAGAAGGTATTAACACTGCTGCTAAATAATGGCTAACACTAAATATGGCGGTATTATTGCACGCGGGTTGGACGTCACCCAGTGTGCGCTGAGCATACTCTGTTAGCTTCACAGAGACGCCTAAAGTATTAACATAAATGCTGAGCCTGTTGGACTCGCAGGTCTCAGAGAAGTGCACGCACAATATAAGGTCGCAGGAGCTGAACCCTAGGCAGAGGTCTAGACCTACCGTGCGTGCGGCGTCACAACTGCGGATGCCAAGAGGAGCTGGAGACTGCAGCGCGGCGACAGACATTGCCACTAATCAACAATGCCCGATAGCTGGCGCACTGTCAGATGCAAGCACTGTGGAGGATGCTGTTGTGGCTTGAAGCTTGCCACTGGCTGGCACAGACTCTAAAGCTAAGTCCCTATACACACTCGTAATAGAGGAAGGGGATCTTAATGAGTCATTCGCAGGTTCATGCATCCATCATCATTCACGCAGTAGCAACTAGAGACTATACTAGTGCATGGCCGAGCGGCCATGCAGACCTTTTATAGCCGTGCGCTTCTGAGACCTTCCAGTTCTCTGAGATGGACCAATGAGATCAGAAGAAGGACCTGAGCATGTGACTCCCGATCTCCAATGGGAAATCGTCTCATGAGCATGCCCAGTAGCGCGACGAGAGGACTTAGCCTCTGGAGCGTTTTCCTGCAAAGCAGCCTGCATTGCTATTGCAGACCCAAAGGTGGCAGCAACAGCCAGACCCACAGAGCAGGTCTGGGCAAAGCGTCTGGGACGCTAGGACTGCTGAGCAATCTCCTCTGTGGTCGATAGACGATGAGAGACCGCAGAATTTGAGGTTCTGGATTCCTGCTGAACCGCTGCAGGAACCCGACACCTAACAGTCCCATGTTGCCCAGGGAAAAGAATAGGGGACAGGACAGGACCCATGACCCGGGAAGAGGGGGCGTGACTAAGCCAGGCAGTGAGGAGAAAGCGTGTGAAGAAACAGTGAGTTTCCCGCTGTCAGCAAGGGCAGAGGCATGTGTGAGGCATCCTCCGCAGTATGAGAGACAGTGCGGGGCAGAACTGTGGGAGAGCTTTCGCATATGGTCCATTGGGCCAGTGAGCGCTGAGCTCCCGGCTAAGCAGAATGCAGTGCTCGCGCGGAGGAGTGAGGGACCAGTGCAGAACCCTGAGGTGCGTCCCCCATTGTTGACTGACGCACAACGGCACCCATGTGGGACAGAGACTACTGCCGCGATCTTCACTTCAGCTGGCACATAGAGGAACACACGCCAAGCAGAGCCGTGCAGAGCAGCCATTCAGGTGACTTCAGCAGCTCAGAGAGACACGTGCCACGAGGAACCTTGCGGAGAGCTTTACTCTTTTGCTCCGTATCCTTTCCCGCTTTGATTGCACGGGCTTATGGACTAGGAGCTCAGTGGGTAAAACTGGAGAAAGCCCGCTGCCGCCAGAAGACGGATTGTTAACTTTGAACCCCATCTGAGGATTCTACACCGGCCGGTACTACGACCCCCATCGGACTGTCGACTAAGGACCCCATCAGGAGCTACGATAAGTGTTGTTTGAAACTTAGACTGTCGCACTTGTTTTGCTTATTTCATTTAGCCCTTGTTGTTCCAATAGCTCTCTGCTACTGCCTGTCAACTCCTTGCGAGGAGATTACTTTAACTTTTGCTGTTAAAAGAATAAATAGTATTGTTATGCCGTACTGCTCTGCAACCCCTATGTACCGCATCTCAGCACCTACTTACACATGCGCACTCTACCTGGCACTGGTGAGAGAGTTTGTGGGATGCTTGCAGCTGGGCATTCATGTGCCTCACCACACATTGTCATTGGCTTTCGTGCCCAATTACCTGAGAGATATAAGGTCCTGCTAGTGCAAGCTTACATTATCCTCATGAAGAAGCGTACTATTTCAACACGCCCATCAAAGTCTTTATTCTTGTGCTGGCCTTCCACTCTGTATCTCATTGCTGGTATGCTGCACTCTGCCATGCATTTTCTGATTCCAGGGGCTTGCGAACGTATTCACCCTCCTTGGCATTTTTTGTGTTTTTCTACCTTACAACCAGGAATTTTACATTTTTTTGAGGGTTTGCATCAGTTCATGTAAAAAACATGCCTACAACTGTGAACATTTGCTTTTCTTTCTATTGTGAAGCAACAACAAATAGGACAAAGTGTACATAACTATTCACACCCCTAAAATGTACTTTGTACAGCCTATTTTTGCTGAAGTTACAGATGCAAGTCACTTTGGATAAGTTTGAGCCTTCCACATCTTACCACTGGGATTTTTGCCAATTTCTCAAGGCAAAACTGCTCCAGCTCCTTCAAGTTAGATGGTTTCCTGTGGTGAACAGGAATCTTCAAGTCTGGCCACAAATTCTCAATTGGATTAAGGTTTAAGCTTTCACTAGGCCATTTCAAAACATTTACTCGTTTCCTATTAAACCACTCGAGTGTTGCCTTAGCAGTATGTTTGGGTCATTGTCTTGTTGGAAGGTGAACCTCCATCCCAGTCTCAAATCAAAGTTTTTTTATCTCAGCTAGAGTTGAGCGAAACGGGTCGGTCATATTCAAAAGTCTCCTACTTTCGCTGAAGTCAGGTTTCATGAAACGAAACCCGACCATAGCGTGAGGTCGGCCACGAGGTTGGCGACCAGAGCACCAAAGTCGCGTTTCAAAAGATGCTTCCAGCGCCTTTTTTCAGCCAATGATGGAGGACGCACACTATGGGCAACGCGATGACATAGGCATCGGTCACCACCATCTTTGAGAAGGGCATGCAAGTGATTGGCTGGCTTTGTGTAGCATCACAGGGGCTATAAAAGTTTGTGAACGCCGACCGCCATCTTACTTATGCCGATCTTAGCATAGGGAGAGCTGCTGCTGCTGCTGATTCTGTAGGGAGAGCGTTAGGCAGGGAAGAAGAACCAAAAAACTGCTTCTGCTGTTAGCGATTTCCACTTTACAACACAACACTTTGTGTGCAGTGACAGGAGAGGCTCTATTTTTGTGCATCAGCTCTGTTGGTTATTAGGCTGCCTTATAAGGCTCCCTGATAGCTGCATTGCTGTTTGCACACTGCTGTGCAAACTGCTTTTTTAAAAGCAAAAATACTTTTCTTCCTCTTTTCTGCACAGTTACCAAGGGTTCATTTTTCCACCCTTTTGTGTGTGCACTGTGCAGCAGTCCTGCTTATTAGGCTGCCTTCATCCATAATTGGACTGAGAGCATCATTGTCAGCGTCCTCAAATCTCTAGTGAGATCCAAATTCTCACCAATTCTATAGACACCCTCCACCTTGTCATATACTATCCAATTTCAGCCTGTTACATTGAGGTGTAATCTCTACTGGGCCAGAGACAATAGTTCAGCGTCCTCCAATCTATAGTGAGATTCAAATTCTCACCAATCCTATAGACACCCTACACCTTGTCATACACCATCCAATTTCAGCCTGTTACATTGAGATGTAATCTCTACTGGGCCAGAAACAATAGTTCTGATTCCTCAAATCTCTAGTGAGATTCAAAATCTCACCAATCCTATAGACACCCTCCACCTTGTCTTCACCATCCAATTTCAGCCTGTTACATTGAGGTGTAATCTCTACTGTGCCAGAGACAATAGTTCAGCTTCCTCAAATCTCTAGTGAGATTCAAATTCCCACCAATAGTAGATACACCTTCTACCTTGTTTTACAGTACCATATAGCTGGTGGTATTTTGGGTACATTTTCACAAAAATGAGCAAGTATGGTGGAAGACGCCATGGAAGTGGGCCGGGGTTGCCAGCTGGTCCCGATGGTGGTGTTGCATCTGTTGGTAGTGACAAAAGCACAATAGCACCTAAGGCAGGAGGTGTTGAGCCTGCGTCATCGTCTGCCTCCACAAGGCCTCGAAGGCTCTCTTTTCTGGGAGTAGGTAAACCACTTTTAAAGCCGGAGCTTCAGGAACAAGTTTTGGCTTACATTGCTGACACAGCCTCCAGCTCTCTCGCCTCCTCTTCTGAAGTTTCAAAAAATAAAAGCACTGAGTCGTCATTGGCGACTCCTGGTCAGGAACAACACCTTTCCTTGTGTCCTTCACCCCTACCAAAAGTGAAGGATGTGGGAGGCCACACTACCGATTACTGCGTGGAGCTCTTTTCACATACCATGCCTGGGTTAGCAAGTCAAATTGTGAATTCCCCAGTCCAAGATGAATCTGACATGGAGTGAACTGATGCACAGCCACTGCTAGTTTTTTCTGCTGGTACATTCACTCAGAGCACTACATTGTCCTCGCAGTGTACTGAGGCAGAATCAGACCCTGATGAAACTCAGGTGCCCCTTCCCGCATACTATACCACCTTACACGGTGACACAGAAGAAGGTGCACATGAAATTGAAGAGGAGGTGATGGATGACCCAGTTGTTGACCCAGATTGGCATCTATTGGGGGAAGAGGGTGCCGCTGCCAATAGCTCAGAAGAGGAGGAGGAGCATCCGCAGCAGGCAACGACATCACAACAGCTGTTATCTGGCAGGACAGTAGCAGTTAAAAAACGTGTTACAAAAGTCAAGAGAGTTGCAGGACAGCTTGGCCAGACGGTCAAATTAGCACAGCGTGCAAGGTCTCAAAATGTCTTCCATAGTAGGAAGAGTGCAGTGTGGCACTTTTTTGAACAAAATCCTAATGATCAGGCAAAAGTTATCTGTAAAAAGTGCGCAAAGACCTTTAGCCGAGGAAAAAATCTGAGAAATTTGAATACCAGCTGCATGCTTAGACATTTAACCACCATGCACTGCAAGCGTGGACGGACTACCAAACCTCAGGTACCACATATGCACCTGCTCCGAATGAAGGTAGTCAGCAATGCTACATCGCTTCCCCCACTGTAAGCCCACCGGTTAGCACACCACCAGCAGCAAATGTTGAGGTGTCGGTCGAAAGGGCAAAGCAGTCATGGAATCACACTGTTATTGATATGAAAGACTGAATCTAGGTCATCAGCAACACCACCAACACCATCACCAACCCTCTCTCAGTCTGCCATGTCCACCGCTAGTTCCACCATATGCAGCTCTCAAGTCCAGCTCACCCTACCAGAGACTCTGAGTAGGACAAGAAAGTACTCATCCTCTCATCCGCATACACTGGCTTTGAACGCCCACATTGCCAAACTAATCTCATTAGAGAAGATGCCCTATCAGTTTGTTGAAAGCAAAGCTTTCCGCGAGCTCATGGCCTACGCAGTACCACGCTATGACCTACCCAGTCGGCACTTCTTTTCACGAAAAGCCATCCCAGCCCTAAACATGCATATGAAAGACCGCATTGTCCATGCACTCAAGCAATCAGTGAGTGGAAAGGTGCACCTCACAACAGATGCATGGTCCAGTAAGCATGGCCAGGGCCGTTACGTGTCACTGCGCATTGGGTTAATGTGGTGGATGCAGGGTCCACAGGGGACAGCGGCGGTGGGACAGTGCTGCCTAGCCCACGGTATAGGAAACAGTTGGCTGTAGGCGTTCGACCCTCCTCCTCCTCCAGGAGCGAAAGCTCGTCCACAGAGCGCAGTCACACGAGCACTCCACCAGCAGCTGTCAGTGTTGCACATGAGGTGTCCCACTATCGAACAGCTGGTGGTAAGCGTCAGCAAGCTGTGTTGAAGATTATGTGTTTGGGAGACAACAGACACACTGCGGAGGTACTGGCCGACTACTTGCAGTGACAAACTGAGTCATGGCTGGGCAGTCTACATTTTGAGGCAAGCAAGGTAGTTAGAGATAACGGCCGGAATTTTGTGTGCAGCCATAGCCCTTTCAAAACTCAGACACATACCTTGCCTCGCTCACACCTTGAACCAGGTGGTGCAGTGCTTCCTCAATAATTATCCGAAGTTAACACCCCTGCTCCATAAGGTGCGAAGACTGTGCTCGCACATCTGCCAGTCGTATGCAGAAGCTGCAGCGATTGCTCCACCTTCCCAAGCACCGCCTAATTATCGACATTGCAACAAGGTGGAACTTCACCCTGCACATGGTTGAGAGGCTGTGCGAACAGAGACAGGCTGTAATTCATTTGTGGGAGGATACACGGGCAGGCAGTTTGCAGGCAGACATGGAGTTGTCTGGTGTGCAGTGGTCGAAGCTGAAAGACCTCTGTAAAGTCCTTCAGTGTTTTGAGGAATGCACACGGCTGGTAAGTGCAGACGACGTCATCATAAGCATGAGCATCCCACTTATGCATCTGCTCATGCAAACTTTGACGCACATTAAGGAGCAGGCGTCTGCAGCCGAGGAGGAAGAGGAGGAGGAAAACCTTGATGACAGTCAGCCATTGTCTGCTCAGGGAAGTCTCGTGGACGAGGTGGAGGAAGAAGAGGAGGAGGAAGAGGATGATGGGGATGATTATTTTGGGGAGGAGGATGCTTCTCAGGGGGCAAGAAAAAATGTTGGCGTGGCAAGGTCAGGTACAGGGTTTGTGTGTGACTGGAGGGATGTGGATTTGCCAGATAGTGCTCCTCCACCCAGCACTCGCAGTGCATAATTGACACCTGGAACATTGGCCCACATGTCTGATTATGCCTTGCAGATCCTAAAAAGGGACCCCCGCATTGCCAAAATGATGAACGATGACGACTACTGGTTGGCCAGCATCCTGGATCCACGCTATAAAGGCAAATTCCAAAACATCATGCCACAGGAGAACCTAGAGCTAATATTGGCTAACAAACAAGCAGCTCTGGTAAACCGTTTGTTTGAGGCATTCCCAGCACACAGCGGCGGTGATGTTTTTCCATCAAGCCGTAGGGGGCAACATGAAAGAGGTGTTCGTGGTGCACACAGCCAAAGTGGCGTTGGACACAGGGGTTTCATGACCATGTTGTGGATTGATTTTTCAAGTACCGCTCACACGACTGGTAATACTGCATCGATCGAAAGTGACAGGAGACAGCAGTTGTCAACTATGGTAACAAACTACTTCTCCTCCCATATCGATGTTCTCCCTCACCGGTCATTCCCCTTTGACTATTGGGCCAGTAAACTTGACACCTGGCCTGAATTGGCACAATATGCCTTACAGGAGCTCGCTTGCCCTGCTGCTAGTGTGTTATCTGAACGAGTCTTCAGTGCTGCTGGATCAATCTTGACAGAAAAAGGGACCCATCCGTCGACCCAAAATGTTGATGATCTAACCTTCATTAAAATGAACCATGCATGGGCTTCAAAGGATTTTGTCCCACCCTCCCCTGCTGACACGTAGGTTGCCAGAAAAATGGCTTGCTTTTGTTCTCCTCTTCCGCGTACTTCTCCAATTACTCCATTTGCAGCTGCTGAATGTCCAACATCAACATATGCCAATTTTTCCACCTCCCTAACTGGGCTGCCTCCCCCCACAGGGCCGGGGTCACCACCTGGCGCACGCAACCGTGCGAGTGCCGTTGCCCTGGACAGGTGGGTGGGCACACTGTTTGGCAATGGCACTGGCACAAGGTCTCTCATAGTACAATCAAGTGTCTCTGACGGTGGGGGTGCACAGCCGCCATCAGACACACCGGTGTACTATGTGGGGCCCTGTGCCAGTGCCATCGCCAATGAGTGGACCCCCCCTGCTTGCTCAGGATCACAGCACTTGCAAAGTTGAAATACTTACCTCTCCCTGCTCCACCGCCGAGACGTCTTCCACGTTTCCTGACAGTGACATTCTGCTCAGAGAGCACGATGACATCACCTCTGTATGCCCTCTGCCTAAACAGTCCAAGTGCAGTGAGATGGAAGATGGGGACGACGAGGAGTCCAAACTAGTACAGTCATTCCCTAGCGAGGAGACTTATTTAATTGTTTTCAATGTTGGGACAGCTATTTTTGGGGAGCACTATACTCTGGAGAATGATATATGAGGCCCACCATACACTGGAGCATTCCAAAGGTGGACATCAGACACTGGAGCAACATTTATAGGGCCCATTATGCACTGGAGCATTAGAAATGGAGCTCATTATATATGGAGTATTATTTGGGGTCATAACACAGTGGAACTTCATCCATGGGGACCAACTTATACTGTAGCATTATGTGGAGCTTATCATATACTGTTTCAAACATTATATGGGACCAATGATTCTGCATGGAGAAATATATGGGCCTCATTACTCTGTATAGCGCACTATGCGGTGGCCATAATACTGTATGGAGTAATATACTGTCCGTTTTTGGAGCTATTGGAGAATTTAAAATGGATATCAGTCATGAGATGTAAGAAGTGAAGTATTTTTCATTGTACTATACTGCTATTTCTCTGCCGTTTCAGAGGATCATGAATTGTGGCATGTGTTAAAGTAGCCCATTGACACTCTTTGGCCCTGGGCCCACGAAAATCTGGAGCAAGCCCTACCCCCCCCCCCACAACTTTAGCCAAATAACCCCCAGTTTTCAATGCCTAACTATTATTATAAAGTAAATTAAGGTTGACAAGCTTAAGTAATAAGAATTAATGTTTTTGGCATTAAAATGGGCACTGCAGGTGTGTTTCCTGTCCTCCACTCACTGCCGACTTTTCTTCCCCATTGACTTGCATTGGGTTTCGTGTTTCAGTCGGCCTTCGACTTTTCACAAAAATCGGCCGATTTCGTTCGACCCGACTTTTGATAAAGTCGGGTTTCATGAAACCCCACTCGACCCGAAAAAAGGCAAAGTCGCTCATCTCTAATCTCAGCATTTGTTAGTCAAAACCAGAGGTGGATAAAAAATGCAGAAGTGCTGCACATGTTTCTATTAGGCTATGTTCACACGTTGTGTTTTTGATGCATTTGTTTCTAAGTTTAATCTACGTATAAGCTGCTCACAAAAAAGCAGGTTTTGCTTAGTTTTTGCTGCATTTTTGGTTCATATTTTACTGCAGTTTTGTCAGGGTACATTTGACTCTTGTACATGCTGATAAAGTTTAGTGCATAAAAATTCTGATTCAAATCATTAGGATTTGGTACAAAAAATGCAGCAAAACCTGTGTGATATATCAGGTACGCAGGATGCAGTGACAAGCAGGAGGCAGAGCAAGAGTTAAAGGGTTTATCACAGGGGATACTCCACGCAGGGAGAGAATGGGTTATGAAGTGAGTAAAACTGCGTATTATATCAGGGTAAGAACAATTGATCATGAAACGGGTAAACTTATCAGTCTGATGGTTTCCGGGCTGTGAAGGCTTGAAATCCCACGGTGGCGCCGCAAGTAACACGTGAAGTCTCTGGTGTGATCTTGAAGAAAGCTGAGGCACTGTCTCCCGACAAAAACGGCATATCCTGGAACTCCTAGACGAGGTCCTGCATTCCCTGGGCGACGTCCATGATGTGGCACAGTCTGAGGTACCGCCGGAGCGTGATTCAGTTCAGCGGCGGAGGCGGGGGTGAACCTACCCGGCTATGTATAATTCACCTGGTCAGACTTAGGCCGCGCGCCCGTGGCAATCAGCGGAATGGTGCGGGACAGATTCTCAGTGACTGGGGTGAGCGGACACACAGCGTCTCGTTGCTCACCGTCAATGTGCGCATAAACTGGGGAACTGCAGCGCAGGCCTGAGCTATCGTGCCACTCCAAAGAGTGAATCAACCTTCTCTTGCAGCGCACTCTGTCTTCCTGCCAAGTGTCTTCCTTTCCCGTGCTCAGTCCCTTTTATCCCTGACACGCACCCTACTGTCAAGTGCAAAGGTTTGTCCTGGTCAGAAAGCTTTTCCCCGGGCAACAATAGTGACAGTCCCGACAGTTCCGAAACTGGCGCAAGAGAAGCACCACCGGCCTGGTCCATCATTCTACACTCTCCTCTCCTTTTGCTTGCCATTCCACAGGCGAGTGTTCTTGTAAAATGTGTTGGCAGTCTTCTATTCCTTGGACACATTGTATCGGTTAGGGGGTTTTCTGGCTGTTGTTTGTTCGGAGCGCCTTAAGTCAGAAGGAGTAGCCGAGTCGCATTGGGTGGTCAAGTCAGGTTGCATAGGTGAGGGCTGAAGCACGTCTGTTTCCACTGGGGCAGATTCCTCGCAAACTTCCGGATACTTGTCCTTCCCATAGTTCTTCGAATGGCTGTTCAGGACTTTCTTCTTCTTCACAATCTACTACGACTGGTGGGGGTACTTCAGGAGCATCTTGCACCTCTTCCACTTGATCAGACAGGGCCGAAGCATATTTCGGTGAACTATATGAGTGACAGAGTTCTCTCCCCCTTCAGGCTGAATTTCGTAAACGGGCCCTTCAGAATTGATTCGCCTATTTACCCGATACGGATTTCTCTCCCACCAGTTCTCCAGTTTGTTTCGAGGATGTTTTTCCCAAACTAGTACACGGTACCCAGCTTGGAGATTTATCTCCCACAGCGGAGTTCTTTCTGCATGCTTTATTTCCTGAAATCTGGTCCACACCAGGCGATGCAAAGTCTGTAGATGATGACGATGTTCTTGGACCCAGGTGGAAACCCCATCCATGGGTAGTCCTCCTCTGGATCCAGTTCTTGCTCGGTGATCTCTTTCCCTGAACGGCCAATATCAAGGTATACGGAGTATAACCGGTGGTTCAATGTGTTCGATTGTTGTACACCCATACTAACTCAGCTACGAACTCGGGCCATCGGGCCTTCTGGTCTTCTTCCAGGTTCTCAGCATTTGAATTGGGGTTGCTGTTGAACCGTTCACAGGCTCTATTTCCCTGAGGATGATATGGCATTGTGCGAGACTTGTCGATCTGGTACAGACAGTGTAGCTCTTCTGTCGCTTTCCCTAGAAAACAGCCCCCTTGGTCAGAATGAATACGCTTTGTGCAGCTGTACACTTGAATGAAAATTCTTACAGATGGCATGTGCGGCGGATTCAGCAGTCTGATCACATGTTGGGATCACAACAGCAAACTTCGTAAATTGGTCAGTCATTACCAAACAGTGCTCGTACCCTTGATGATCTGGCCCAATAGTCAGGTAGTCTATCATCAGCCCCTCCAGAGGAGCAGAAGTCACGATGGTCTGTGTGGGCGCTCTCTGCTGTGGTGGTTTTGCCAACTCACAACTCCTGCATAGCCTGCAGGTCTTTTCCACTATGGCCTTCAGTCGAAGATGACAAAGTAACCATTGTAACCACTGAAAGGTTTTCTCTTGGCCGAATTGTGCTCCCCTTTCATGCGCCTCTGTGACCACCTTAGATAACAGCGTCTTTGGAATGACCACTTCCAAGTGACACCCAATTCCCATTGTAGTTGGACCTTCCAATACAGCAGTCCATTTCTCATTTCGAGTCTTTCCCATTGTCGAATAATCCGCAGAGTCTATGGAGACAGGGCATCTCTCTCTCTCTGACTGGGAAGTTGCTTAGACGTCACCCACTGTCTCAGTTGAGCAAGTTCCCCATCTTCCTGTTGTAAAAGAACCCACTCATCACAGGATCGTCTCAAGACACCCTCTCAGGCCAACACTTGCTTCTGCTCCTGCGTAACTGCCACCGTCCTGGCAGAATCTTGAAATTTGGGAATCTCTTCATCTTCTAATTACTCATCTCTCCTGCGCCCAGGTTTCCCATGTTTCACCCTGGATAAGGCGTCAGCATGAATATTCTTAGCCCCTGTATCGAAACTTTGCCATCCTAGCCACCCATCGTAGCTCCAGAGCTCCTAGTTTTGCATTTGCCAGATGAGCCAAAGGCTTATTATCGGTGCGGTCCAGTACTTCTGACCCAGATAGGTATTGCACAAACTTCTCCGTCATAGCCCACACCAACGCCAGCAGCTCTAGCTTGAAGGAACTGTAATTGTCAGGATTTTGTTTCGAAACATGAAGGGACCGACTTGCATAAGCGATCACATTCTCTCTCCTGTCCTGCATCTACGACAACACAGCCCCAAGTCCATGCAAGCTTCCATCGGTGTGGAGAATGAATGGTTCAGATCTTGAAACGCCTTCTCCTGACGATCTTCCCATTGAATAGTCTGGTTCTTGGCACCTCATGGTATTCCCTTTAACAGTCCTAACAGCAGGTTCACTAGGCATGTAAAATTCTTCACGAAATGTTGATAATACCCAGTCAGCCCCAAGAATGCTCGGACGTCTTTCACAGTCGTCGGGTTAGGCCAATCCTGCACCGCAGCAATTTTTTCTCGGGACAGTTTCACCCCTTCAGCAGAAACGACCCATATATTCGATTTGAGTACGAAACATATGACATTTCTGAGGCTTCGCTTTTAAACTGTGTCTTTAAAGGCGACTCAACACCTGTTCCAGTCTTTGTAGATGGTCCTCAAATGAAGCGGAATAAACTATGATGTCGTCTAAATAGTTGAGCGTGGCTTCAAAGTTCAAGTCTCCTAAACACCTCTCCATCAACCGTTAAAAAGCTCCAGGGGTGTTGGCCAAACCAAATGGCATCCGGTTGAAGTCATACAGTCCCATGGGAAATATAAAGGCTGTCTTTGCATGATCCTGCTTAGACATCGGTACTTGTCAGTAGCCGCTGGCTATATCCAACGATGAAAAGAATTTGGCGTTTCCTAGTGCAGACAAGGATTCTTCAATCCTGGGTAATGGATTGGAATCTCGCACGGTGCAGGCATTGAGTTTGCAATAGTCTACACAAAAAAGTAGTGTACCATCCTTCTTTCGCACTACTACGATGGGGCGGCCCACAGACTTTGACTCTCCCTTATGATGCCTTTCTGCAGCATCTGAGTTAACATACCTTTCACCTCTTGATATAGTTGCGGTGGAATCTGTCGGTACCGCTCTCTTGCGGTATTCCCAGTCCGAATCACATGTGTGATTGCTGAAATGTGTGAGCCGAAATCATCCTCATGATGTGCAAACACATCCTGATATAGCCCAAGTAAAGCTTCCACCTTGTGGATCTATAGCAGAGTAAGGTCTGCCAGCTTGGCCCGCATCTGTTCCAATATACAACGCCCTTCTTGTTTATGCTGGGGTTCAAGTGTCAGAAACGTCTCTACAGCCACGGTCCAAGGGTCTCCCTGCTTCACCATCAACTGCATGGCCTGTGGTGGTATAAATTCTTCTGGCATGCCCAGAATCTGTGCCACTTCACTTCTGGAAGAAAGCATGATGTTATCTTGTCCCAAATTGACACAGCGTACTGGTACCATCCCATTGTGTACAATGGCTAGTGTTTGTGCCACAAGGACCCCTGGGGGTAGTTGTTCCGTATTAGCTGGCTCGATCTGTATCTCCTTCCAGGGGGGTACGTACAAGCCCGTACAGGCAGGGTAAGCATGGTCTGTCCTGGTGGCAAAATGAGCTTAGCGGGGCTGGAACAATCATATTTCCCAACGTTCCTCCATCACTGGAGGACTCCTGAACTTGAGCCACACGGATTAACTGTTGGAACACTCTTCTTTGGGGAGTGTGCAGGTTCCATAGCTTCAGGGTTGTATCTGAAGGCTCATTGATGAGGAGACTCCCGAACTTCTTGAGCACATTCATCCCCAGGGTGACGGCATGTCCGTTACCTGCTTCTCCAATGGTCAACACCACTCCCTTTCGACCCAGATCTTTGCCACAGATGGTTATTTGCATCTAGACCACCCCAGCGACAGGGATGGGCAAGTGATTGGCAGCTGCCAACTTTATCACTGGGCCCCAATCAGGCCGCATTGCCTCAGGAAAGTGTCGCCAGAAGTAAGTTTCAGGCATCGTAGTCACCTGCGAACCAGTATCCACCAGACAACGTACTGCTTGACCGTCCATTTTGGCCCAGACAAGAGGGCACATAGAGACTAAATTTGTGGGACTTCTGTTACTCCTTTGTGACTGTTCATGCTCCGGGCGGCGTCCCCCAGGCACAGAGCCCTCTAGTTTAATGGACGACGTTGAAGGGGCCTACTCCGTCGTGGACACTCCAGAGCCAAATGTCCAGTTTCTCCACAATTATAACAGGGGTTTCTCTCGACGGAACATCCTTGTTTCGCCGCTAGTTTCAGGGCCATCTCTACCCCCTGGCGGATTCGAGGTACCTATTGACTTCTTGTTTGCATCAGCCAACTCTCTTCGAAAATCCTGGATTTCTTTCCACAATTCCTCCACCCATTGTGGTTCGATGAACATGTTCACAGATACCTCTCCGCTCTGGACCTTCCCTACCAGGACTGTCACCCAATGTTCTTGCTTGCGTGTGCGTGCTCCGCTTCCTATCTCAGAAAAGGTCATGGGGATTTACCCTCAAGCGCTCCCGTAAAGCCTGTTTTGTCAGCACGTCCCGCAATCCTGTCCCGCAACAATACGTCAGTAGGTCTTATGCCTATGCCGTCTTTTCTAATGATAGTGGTATGGATCGCCTGAAGAGCATTCATGTACTGTGTCACCATCTACCCCTCCCTTTGCATTCGGCTAAATAGATGCATACGTAACTCCCCTACGTCTGTGGGGTCCCCATAGTTCTCCTCACAGATTTGTAGCACATTGTTAAAGGTGTCTCGCTCTCTGGGTTTTCGTAACATAACTGAATCTCTGGCTTCTCCATCTAGAGCCATCATGGCCACCTCGGCTTCTAATGCAGGGGTCATGGGGTGCATCCTCATCATCCCCTTAATGCGCTCAGTCCAGCTCCATAACATGGTAATATTCCCCGTAAACTTGGGGTGAGCCCTAGGTCTAGTATCTCCCTGGGGCAATCTCCCTAACTGCTTGGTCTGCCGCTTCCGTGCTGTTAGACTGCATCCTACCGACTACACCAAGTGTGAGATAGCAGGTACGCAGGATGCAGTGACGAGCAGGAGGTAGAGAAAGAGTTAAAGGGTTTATTACAGGGGATACTCCACACAGGGAGAGAATGGGTTATGAAGGGAGTAAAACTGCGTATTATATCAGGGTAAGAACAATTGCTTATGAAACGGGTAAACTTATCAGGCTGATGGTTTCCAGGCTGAAAAGGCTTGAAATTCTACGATGGCGCTGCAAGTGACGTGTGAAGTCTCTGGCGTGATCCTGAAGAAAGTTGAGGCACTGTCTCCCAATGAAAAACGGCATATCCTGTCACTCCTAGACAAGGTCCTGTGTTCCCAGGGCGACATGTTGCACAGTCTGTGGTACTGTGGTGCCCCTGTGGGTCCAGATGCCAAAGAGGTACTGCACCTCAACAAGAGGTGTGGTATCCCATGACCAGGTAGGATGGATGTACCCAACTAGATTCCAACACCCACATCACACACACACAGTAGTGTAGCAGAGCACCCTTCATGGCTCCCTGCTTGGAACACAAAGTGTGCTGGGAGGTGGGTGGAGCGTAGCAAGGCAGGAGAGTCTAAGCTGAGGTTAGGAGAGATCCCCTGAGAGGGAGGGAAGGAGAAGGACGTAGTCTGCGCAGCTCCCAACTGCCTGGGGAGTGCCAGACGAACTGGACTAAAGAAACAGCAGACTCTCCGTAAGGAAGATTGGTTCTTCCAGGGATACGGTTGGAAAGTCATCCCGTGGGTCCTTTTCCACGCTGACAGCTGTCAGGTGGAGGAAGGAACCGGACTGGTCGCAAAGGGAACGGCCCCTAGCCTAGATCACATTCTTCAGGGTGCCACTAGCAAGCCGACAGCTTTGGTTTCTTTATGGACCATCGCCCCTTCCACAGTTAGTCCGACCGGAAAGGCGACTATGTAGAGTCACGGGAACGGTGAGTCTTTGCCCGAACAGGATTCGCAGCTGCTGGCCCAGAAGTGGAAGAAGGAGTTTAAGAAGTGTATACTTTGGAGACGGCCAGGAAAGGAACATACTCAGGGTCGGACTGGGGTGTCTGGGGCCCACCAGGGGAATGGACTAAGGGGCCCACTGTACAGCTATATACAAATATCTGTCAGTCGTTATCCCCATTATAGTGGAGCATCGGCTGTAAAACACAGGAGGTTCCTGCACATCTACTGTGTGCCACCACAAATGGGATGTATAATTACGGTAGTTTACATTAATGGGGTTCTTTGGTTAGAACAAGTTATCACCGATCCATGGGCTCCACAGGATAGGTGATCGTTTAGGTCCGACCATTAGAAACTGCACCGATCGGAAGAATGAAAAAGTTTTATCGTTGATAGGACACTTATCCCCATTTTAAAATGGAATGGCAGGTGGAATATCTGACCGCAGCTCCATTCATTCTCTTTGGAGCGTCTAGAAAAAAAACAAGTGCAGCCACTGAGGGAAAGAATGGATCAGTGGTCAAGTCGGACATGCCACTCCAGTCTAATCAGGATAAAAAGTTCCACATTTTGCTGAATGGGTCCAAGTAGTCAAACCCCCCACCAATCAGTACGTTATCACTTATCCTGTGGAGAGATGATTACTTTTTTTCTACAGGAAACCCCCTGTAAGTGCATCTCTTGCTGCTGTGTACAAAGTATTTAATCTCTAGTTGAAATAAAGAATCTTCTTCTAAATAATATCAGAGAGAACAAATGACTGCCATACACATCACAATCCACTATACCAAGACCAATACCACCACATACAGGATGAAATACCAAAACACCATGATCAGACCACATGGAGACCGAATAATACTACATACAAGGGACAAATACCACCACACCATGACCAGACCACATATTACCACCACATAGAGACCGAATAAGATGACTTATTACCAGCATATAGAGACCAAATAATACCACATACAAGGAGAAATACTGCCACACCGTGACCAGACCACAAATTACCACCACATAGTGACCGAATACTACAATACTGATTATGAATACAAACCACAACACTAACAACACTTATTACCACCAGTGACATTATACACAGTACCTCTTTATAAAGTGTCAGCGTACAGGTAATACAGTGATCACCAGTGACATTATACACAGGAGCTCTGTATATAGTGTCAGTGTACAGGTAATGCAATAATCACTGCTGATATTATAAACAAGAACTCTATATAGTGTCAGTGTACAGGTAATACCAGTGACATTATACACAGGAGATCTGTATTTAGTATCAGTGTACAGGAAATACAGTGATCACCAGTGACATTATACACTGGACCTCTGTATATAGCATATAGTGTACAGGTAATACAGTGATCACCAGTGACATTATACACAGGAGCTCTGTATATATGTGACGTCCGTCCATGGATCTGGACTGCAGTAGGGACAGCACCCCGAGAAACCCCAAGACCCTTAACCCCTATACAGGGATCTGGAATTGTAGCAAGGCCCAGGGGGTGGCTGTCTGGTGGAGCAGTGTGCCAGAGCAGGACGGTCGCCAATAGGGAAGAAGGCGGGGAACCAAAAACGTAGTCAGAAACTGTGAGAGCAGCGGAGGTACAGAAACGGCAGGCAGTGGCAGAGTCGACAGTCCAGGCCAAGGTCACAAAACGGGAGAGCGGCAAGGTACAAAAACGGCAGACAGTAGCAGAGTCGAATATCCAGGCCAAGGTCACAAACCGGGAGAATGGCAGAGGTACAAAATCGTCAGGCAGTAGAGGGGTCAGAAATCCAGGCTGAGGTCAGAGTCAAACAATAGCAATTCACACAGTAGCACATAGGGGAACCAAGAATATATCCGGCAGCTTGCAAGACCAGTACCAAGGTATTTGAGGGATCAGGTCATCCCTCACAGGCTCCCGGACTGATAATGTCATCAGGACCACCCCCAGGACCAGGCCAAATGGTGATGCACCAACCCCTTCATGATTGACAGAGGAGCGGAGCCAGCATCCATCAGATGCCTGCGCAGGAGCCCCTTCTCTGTCGCCGCAATCACTCAGGGGCGAACCACGATGCCTCCCAGTGGCCGAGGCAGGAACAGCAGGCCCCGAGTCTGACGGCGACGTGACAGTCTGGCGCCTCCTAGTGGCCGAGGCCAGGACAGCAGGCCCCGAGTCTGACGGCGACGTGACAGTCCGGCGCCTCCTAGTGGCCGAAGTCGGAACAGCAGGCCCCGAGTCTGATGGCAACATGACCGTCCAGCGCCTCCTAGTGGCCGAGGCCGGGACAGCAGGCCCCGAGTCTGACAGCAACGTGACAATATAGTGTCAGTGTACAGGACATACGGTACTCACTGGTGACATTATACACAGGAACTCTATATATAGTGTCAGTGTACAGGTAATACAGGGATCACCAGTGACATTATACAAAGGAGCTCTGTACACAGTATATAGTGTATAGTGTGAGTGTGCATGTAATACACTGACTCACCAGTGACATCTGTAGTTGAAGTCCTTCATCTTTGCTTTTCTTCAACCAGCACAGACCGCCGTCACTTCTTCCAGCCAGGACTCGTCTCTGCAAAAAATAACACACAGTCATCAATAGCTGATCGATTCCAGAGCATTTTCCTTACTTTTTCCCTGACTTCTACACTATGTCAGATGAAGAAGAAAAGCAACGTAGTACCGCCCTGCACAGTAACAGGATCCCCTTTTGTTCCCTCCATGGAAAACCGTTTCCTAAAAAGTAAATTATATTACAGTAGTAATAATGTCCCTAATTGGACCCTAAAGAAATTATGTTCCCCACTTGTCACCATAAACTAATATAGCATGTTCCTCATTCTGGCCCCCAAACAGTAATGAAGTCCCTCATCCTGGCCCCCTTTATTTAATAATCTCGCCCAGCCTGACCCCCTATGTCCCTTGTCCAGACTGGCCCCCAGATATCCATCCCGCTTCCCCAGGTATACATACTGGCCCTCATATGTCCCTTGTCCTGCCTTACCATATATCTCTCCTGGACCCACATATATCTTTCCTGGTCCCTTGTCCTGCCCGACCCATATAGCCATCCTGGCCCTACATATATGCAACCTGCCCCCCCATATATATCCACCCTGGCCCCTCCCCATATATCTGCATCCTTGTCCCTTGCCCTGCCCCCTCACCCATAAATCTATCTTGGGCCCCCATATATCTGCATTCTGGTCCCTTCCCCTCATATATCCATCCTGGCCCCCCCATTTACGACTTCTTGCCAACTCATATATATCCATCCAGCCCACCCTCCATATATTCATCCTGGCCACCACCTCCCCCCCATATATCCATCCTGGATGCCCCATAAATGCATCCTGGCTTGCCATTTATATGCATCCAGGCCCCCCTATATATATGCATACTGGTCCCTTGTCCTGCCCCTCCCCCATATATCCATCCTGGCCCCCTCCCCCATATATCCATCCAGGCCCCCATATATATGCATCCAGGCCCCCCATATATATGCATCCTGGTCCCTTGTCCTGCCCCTCCCCCATATATCCATCCTGGCCTCCTCCCCCCATATATCCATCCTAGCCGATCCATATATGCATCCTGACCCACCATATATATGCATCCTGGTCCCTTGTCCTGTCCCCATAAATCCATCCTTGCCCCCACATATGCATCCTGGCTCCCTCATATATCTATCCTCGTCTCTTATCCTGCCCCCATATGCAGTATCTATCCTGGCCCCCCATATGTATCCATCTTGCCCCCCCGAATGGGTATCCATCCAGGCCTCTAGTCCTGCCCCCCCCCGTGTGTGTATCCATCCTGGCCCCTAGTCCTACCCCTGGCCCCCATGTGTATCCATCCTAGCTCCCTCCCGCACGTGTATCCATCCTGGGTCTCCCTGTATGTCCATCCATCCAGGGCTCCCCCCTCCCCTGTATGTGCCTGCATCCAGGCCCCCCTCCCCTGTATGTGCATCCTTCCAGCCCTCCTCCATCCCCTGTATGTGCATCCTTCCAGCACCCCTCCATCTGCATCCTTCCAGGTCCCCCATTCCTGTATGGGCATCTATCCAACCCCCCATACCCTGTATGGGCATCCATCCAGGCCCCCCTGTATGTGCATCCTTCCAGCCCCCCATCCCCTGTATGAGCATCCATCCAGCCCCCCACATCCTCTGTATGGGCATCCATCCAGCACCCCCATCCTCTGTATGGGCATACATCTAGGGCCCCCCCATTATGTGCATCCATCCAGGCCCCCCCTTTATGTGCATCCATCCAAGCCCCCCCGTTATGTGCATCCATCCAGGCCCCCCCGTTATGTGCACACATCCAGCCCCCCCGTTATGTGCACCCATCCAGGCCCCCCCATTATGTGCACCCATCCATGCCCCCCCATTATATGCATCCATCCAGGCCCCTCTATGGGCATCCATCCAGCCCCCCCATCCCCTGTATGAGCATCCATCCAGCCCCCCATCCCCTGTATGGGCATACATCCAGGGCCCCCCCCATTATGTGCATCCATCCAGGCCCCCCGTTATGTGCACCCATCCAGGCCCTCCCCGTTATGTGCATCCATCCAGGCCCCCCATTATGTGCACACATCCAGGTCCCCCCCCATTATGTGCACCCTTCCATGCCCCCCCTCCCGAGAGAGAGAGAGAGAGAGAGAGAGACAGAAGAAAAAAAAATCTTTCATCTGCCTGCACTCCTGGCGGCGGCATCCTCCTCGCAGAGACAAACAGCTTCTTGGTGTTCACCGTCAGTGTGCGCATAGGCTGGGGAACTACAGTCCTGGCCTGAGCTATCGCGTCGCTCCAAGGAAAGTGAATCAACCTTCTCCTGCTGCGCACTCTGTCTTCCCGCCAAGTGCCTCGCTTTCCTGCACACCGTCCCTTTTATCCCTGACATGCCCCCTACTGTCAAGTGCAAAGGTCTGTCCAGGTCAGAAAGATTTTCCCCCCCGACAACAATGGTGACAGCCCCCACAGTTTCGGAACCGGTGCAAGAGAGGTAGCACCAGCCCGGTCCATCTTCCTACACGTGTGCTTTTTATTTAGTTTTTGCAGCATTTTTGCAGCGTTTTTGCGCTATTTGCCTTTGATGGGTTAAAGATGCTGAAAAAATGCTGAAACAAGTGACATGCTGCATTTTGCAAAAACCAAGCTCTTATGACAAAACAGTCAGAAACAAAAAAACAAAGTATTTCCATGAGATTTCTGAAATCTCATTGTCTTTGCTAGTGCTGTGAAACACAGCTAACAATTTGCATAAATAATCACTGAAAAAAAAACCGCTGCAAAAACGCAACATGTTAACATAGTCTTATATTTTTCCTCTGCTTGTTTCACTCCTAGTATTTGACTTACAAATACTGAGGTAGAAAACTGACTAAATCCTAAACGTCTGCACCTGGCTTTAGTCTACGATCTCACAATGAGTTTTGGGTGAGGATTTTACGCTGCGTATTTTTAAAAAAATGCAAGTAACATCAAAAACTCACCAAAAGCTCATCATGTGCATGTGGCCTTAGATGTTTTATTCTAGACCATTTACAAAATTGCTATATTTTTAATTTTAGATATCCTTGGTTAATGCAACAAAATTGGTTGCAGAAGTATCCAGACTGTACCATTTAAAGGGAATCTGTCACCTCATTTTTCTGCTATGAGATGCGGCCACCGCCATCAGGGGATTATCTACAGCATTCTGTAATGCTGTAGATAAGCCCCCGATATAACCTGAAAGATAAGAAAATACGAATTATATTATACTCACCCGGGAGGGGGTCCGGTCCGATGGATGTCGCGGTCCGAGTCCTCTCATCTTCTAGCGATGACGTCCTCCTCCTTGCTTCTGTCACGGCTTCTGCGCAGGCTTAATTCTCTGCCCTGTTGAGGGCAGAGTAAAGTACTGCAGTGCTCAGGCGCCGGGAAAGGTCAGAGAGGTCCGGCACCTGCACACTGCAGTACTTTACTCTGCCCTCAACAGGGCAGAGAATTACGCCTGCGCAGAAGCTGCGGCAGAAGCAAGGAGGAGGACGTCATCGCTAGAAGACGGGAGGCGCCGGACCCGGACCGCAACACCCATCGGACCGGACCGCCCCCCGGGTGAGTATAATATAACTCATTTTTCTTATCTTTCAGGTTACATCGGAAGCTTATCTACAGCATTACAGAATGCTGTAGATAATCCCCTGAAGGTGTGGCTGCATCTCATAGTGGAAAAATGAGATGACCGATTCCATTTAAGAAGATTCCAGCTCTTTTAATTTTAGAAATAAATCAGCAAAATTATCTAAATGAACTTGAATTTTCTGTATTTATGTCTATACTATGTAAATTTCCTGCTCTGATCTTAAAATAAATATTATCTAGTTTAGAAGATATCTAAAAGATGACAGAAAGGACAGATCACAGATGAAAGGCTGTCTATGGTGTTGGGGCGAGGAGATTACAGCATGTTCTCCTTCCTGCTGGGCTTATTTCATGATGTAGTAATTGCACGGAGCAACAGGAGGTTCAATGGATTTTTAACTGAGACAAATTTATTGGCAAATTACTTATTAATTTATCTTATATGTGCAAATCAAGTCAATTATCATTGGCCTTCAGAGATCCTTCAACCTTTCTGCATGGTGGCTAGGTTGCCAGAACAACCTCACAGCATAGCCCCCCCATAATAATAACCAAAGTACCTGTATTAATAACATCATCACATGGAAGCTATTAGGCATATTCCTATTTCAGACATTTATGGTGTCACCCACCGCATTCGCTCAGCCACTCCATCATAACGGGGGATAAAAGTGCAGTGATCAGACCCTTGGCGATCTACAAGTTATCACCTAGCCCGTGGATAAGTGATAACTTCTCTTCTTTGAAGAAACTTTTTAAAGCACTGGAATACACAGAGAGAAAATTCAACTTACAGATTGTCAAGATGATTAATTTAAAGCGGTTATCCAGCCATGATTTTTTTAGTTTTTTAAAACATTTCAGAATGGGTTAAAATAAATCTAACTGATCCCTGACTACTCCTGATATAGCTCTTGATCCCCCTCTGTTGTAGCGAGTGATCGGCTGCAGTGGTCAGATGTGCGTGTCGGAGTTTCATTGTAACAGCAGGAAGCAAAGAGACAGTAGTGAGTAGTAACATGAGAAAAGAATATTTTTAACCCATTCTGATAATTTTTTTTTTATTTTTACTGCACATCCCCTTCAATTCCTTCACATCTTATTGGATTCTAAAGAAATGTTTTACAAAGTTTTTGTGAAAAAACTTTTCATTTTTCCTATAATTAAAACAGCACAGCTTGTCGGACATATTCTGTGGGCTCTACACCTCAAAGATAAGTTTTCTCATATTCCTATTGAAGTTGTTGGAGATTGATGAACACATTGATCTGTCATCTGCGATGGTCTGCAGAATGTTCCCATTGGGCACGCCTTGGTTTTGTCTCATAGTATCCAGCAAAGAGTATTGATTAGATAATTCCTTTACACAATGTGAGGATTAGAAGAGGCAATGAAATCCTTGCAGGCAGAGCGGCATACAACTTGTGTTACCCTATGTGCCTTCCTGGAGAGATGCCTCCGGTATAGAACCGCACAGCATGCACTCAGGGCTCAAGAAATCAAATGCGGCTTAGTGCTGTAAAGAAACTTTCTTGATCGAAAAGTTTCTTGCTGCACTCCATCAATAATGCTATGGGAAACTTTGCTGAGTAAAATTCATGCACAGTTGGGGGAGTAATCATTGGATCTATGACATTTACTGTAGCTGGCGTCCCCTTGTGGTCACACAATGAACTGAAGTGTCAGGGTTTTTTTTTTAGCAATTTTCTATGTATTCATAATTTCACCATCACAATTGTTTAATCCCTTATCCACTGCCTCAAAAGTGACCAATTTCCATTTTTGTGCTCTAATCTTTTCCTCCCTTTCTACCATGAGTCATAACTTTTTTATTTTTCTGTACACATAGATGTATGACTGCTTTACTTTTGAATTACACCATTTATATTACCACATAGTCTAATGGAACACTGGAGAAACAAAAATGCAGTAAAATTACGAAAAAAAAAAACTGTAACTCAGGCATGCACCGATGGGTGCATAAAAGGATTTGCTCCTATAGCGCTACGCTGTTTAGGCCACTGTCAGAGTTTGACAGCAGCATTTAACAAGCCAACAGTTGTGACACAGCTCCTCTGCATCCATGACTATTGGGCTATGTGCACACAGTGCAGATTTGCCTGCGGATTTTTTCTGCACAAAAACCACAGCTCTTGGCAGAAACCGCAGGTCTCTGATTGCTGCGGTTTTGCTGCGGTTTTGCCTGCGGTTTTTGAAGGAATGGAGACCTATTAAAGTTTTTCAAACTGGACTGGAGAAAAAAAAAATGATGTCACTTCCTTGTCCAGCCCCTTGTTCTTCCAATCTCCATCTTGCCAAATAACACAATGAATTAGTGATGGGCAGTCTGGCTCTTTTTGGAGATCCAGCTCTCACGGCTCCGCTCACCAAAAAGAGCCGGCTCTTTTTGGATCCTAAATGCATCCCTATTGCATCCGTGTTCAGGCGCCCAAAACCCCACCCATGTATCGCATAAACCCCACTTTCTAGGATTTGCTGAGTGGGCGGAGTTTTATTTGGGTGGGCGGAGCTACATCTGCTGAACACCGTGATTTTACACCCAGTGAGAGCCATTCAGGGATTTTAGTGGCTGTCACTGGGGTGCCGGCTCCCATCGTTCACAGCAGGGAGACGGCTCTTTGTGCCAGGTCGTTCGCGAACCGCACATCACTACAATGAGTGGACAGGAAAATGATCAGCAGAGCACCCAGCGCACACTAGAGCACAGCGCCCTTCTACGGCTCCGCAGGCCCGATAGAATTTGGATTCTTGAGTTCCTGCTGAATATCTTCAATCACCACACACAGCAAGTAAGCAAAAGAACGTTGCTGGTATCAATGTAGAGGATGAATGACTGACCATAGTCTGGGTAAGCCAAGATCTCTTCTCCGGTGAGAGCTTGCTTAAGGTTGTTGAAGAACTCTTTCAATTTGGCATTCCACTCAATCTGCACACTCTGTCCTGGACTTTTTGGAGTGGCCCACTAGCAGGTCTTGAAGGGGAGCAGCCATTTTTGTGAAGCCTTTGATGAAGCGTCTTTAATAGCCAACTAACCCCAAGAATTGTCAAACCTCACAGATGGTAGTGGGTACTTGCCAGTCTCTGATGACCGTCACCTTCACTGGATCCGGTGCCACTCCTTCTGCACTCACGACGTGATCTAAGTACTGCACTTTGGGCTTCAGGAGATGACCCTTCGATGGTTTTACCTTCAAGCTGAAGTTGAACAATGCTTTGAAGACTCCTGCCGGGTGTTTCAGGTGACCTTCATATGTCCTGGAATAAACAATCACATCATCCAGATACAACAGCACAGTCTCAAAGTTCTTCTGCCCGAGGCAGCACTCCATGAGTCTCTGGAAGGTTCCAGGTGTGTTGCACGACCCGAATGCCATACAATTGAATTCCCATAGCCCCATTGATGTGGTGAAAGCAGTCTTCTCTTTGTCGGCCTCTGCAACAGGAACCTGCCAATACCCACTAGTTATGTCTAGAGTCGAGAAAGAGCTATGGCTGCCACATCATTCCGGCCGTTATCACTAACTACCTTGCCTGCCTCAAGATGTAGACTGCCCAGCCATGACTCAGTTTGTCGCTGAAAGTAGTCGGCCAGTACCTCCGCGGTGTGTCGGTCGCCCAAACACATCATCTTCAAAACAGTCTGCTGACGCTTTCCACTAGCTGATCGATAGGGGGACACCTCGTGTGCAACACTGGCAGCTGTGGATGGAGTGCTCGTGCGACTGCGTTCTGCGGATGAGCTTTCGCTTCTGGAGGAGGAGGAGGGTCGAACGCTTACAGCCAACTGTTTCCTATACCGTGGGCTAGGCAGCACTGTCCCAACACCGCTGTCCCCTGTGAACCCTGCATCCACCACATTAACCCAGTGCGCAGTGATGGACACATAACAACACTGGCCATGCCTACTGGACCATGCATCAGTTGTGAGATGCACCTTTCCACTCACTTAATGCTTGAATGCATGTACAATGCGGTCTTTCACATGAAGGTGGAGGGCTGGGATGGCTTTGTGAGAAAAGAAGTGGCGACTGGGTAGGTCATAGCGTGGTACTGCGTAGGCCATGAGTTTGCGAAAAGCTGCGCTTTCAACCAACCGATAGGGCATCATCTCTAACAAGATTAGTTTGGCAATGTGGGGGTTCAAACCCAGTGTACGCAGATGAGAGGATGAGTACTTTCTTGTCCTACTCATAGTCTCTGGTAGGGTGAGCTGGACTTGAGAGCTGCATATGGTCGAACTAGCGGTGGACATGGTGGACTGAGAGAGGGTTGATGATGGTGATGGAGTTGGTGTTCTTTCTGATATCCTAGATTCAGTCTTTCGTTGCAATAACAGTGTGATTCCCTGACTGATTTGCCCTTGCGACGACAACTCAACATTTGCTGCTGGTGGTGTGCTAACCGGTGGGCTTACAGTGGGGAAAACAATGTAGTGTTGCTGACTACCTTCTTTGGGAGCAGTTGCACATGAGGTACATGAGTTTTGGTAGTCCGTCCACGCTAGCAAGTGCATGGTGGTTACATGTCTTATCATGCAACTGGTATTCAAATTTCTCAGATTTTTCCCTCGGCTAAAGGTCTTTGCGCACTTCTTACATATAACCTTTGCCTGATCATTAGGATTTTGTTCAAAAAAGTGCCACACGGCACTCTTCCTACTATGGAAGACATTTTGAGGCCTTGCACGCTGTGTTATTTTGACCGTCTGGCCAAACTGTCCTGCAACTCTTTTTTGGTTTTAGTAACCTGTTTTTGGACTGCTCCGGGCCTGCCAGATAACAGCTGTTGATGCTCCTCCTCCTCATCTGAGATATTGGCAGCGGCACCCTCTTCCCCCAATGGATGGCAATCTGGGTCAACAATTGGGTCATCCATCACCTCCTCTTCAATGTCATGTGCACCTTCCTCTGTGTCACCGTGTATGGTGGTATAGTATGCGGGAAGGGGCACCTGAGTTTCATCAGGGTCAGATTCTGCCTCAGTACACTGCGAGGACAATGTAGTGCTCTGAGTGAATGTACCAGCAGAATCATCTATCAGTGGCTGTGCATCAGTGCACTCCATGTCAGATTCATCTTGGCCTGGGTAATTCACGATTTGACTTGATAACCCAGGCATGGTATGTGAAAACAGCTCCATGGAGTAATCTGTAGTGTGGCCTGCCGCATCCTTCAATTTTGGTAGGGGTGAAGGACACAAGGAAAGGTGTGGTTCATGACCATGAGCCTCCAATGATGACTCAGTGCTTTTATTTTTTAAAACTTCAGAAGAGGAAGCGATAGAGCTGGAGGCTGAGTCAGCAATGTAAGCCAAAACCTGTTCTTGAAGCACCGGCTTTAAAAGCAGTTTATCTACTCCCAGAAAAGGGAGCCTTCGAGGCCTTGTGGAGCCAGACGATGACGCAGGCTCAACCCCTCCTGCATTAAGTGCTATTTTGCTTTTGCCACTACCAGCAGATCCACCACCAACACCATCATTACTAGCTGCCAACCCCCGCCCACTTCCACGGACTCTTCCACCACACTTCCTCATTTTAGGGGAAAATGCACCCAAAAAACCACCAATTATATGGTACTGTAAAACAAGGTACAAGGTGTATATAGGAGTGTGGAGAATTTGAATCTCTCTAGACTTCAGGACACAGTTGGATTCTGTCAGGCCCTGTTTATATTACACCGCAATGTGACAGGCAGATTCTGGATGGTGTAAGAAAGGTGTATAGAGGACTGTGGAGAATTGGAATCTCTCTAGACTTCAGGACACAGCTGGATTCTGTCAGGCCCTGTTTATATTACACCGCAATGTGACAGGCAGAAATTGCCTAGTGTATGACAAACTACAAGGTGTATATAGAATTGGGCAGAATTGGAATCTCCCTAGAGTGTAGGTCTGTAAGAACGGACAAACTCCTCGGCTTTTCCTTACAGAGTCACACACTTAGATAGCTTCAATTTGGCCGTGATAACAGCCGTTACACGGTACTGAGAGAGGAGCGTGCACGTACACCGCTGTACGGTGTATGTAAAATTGTCAATCTCCGTGTTTTTGTATACGGACTGACACACGCTGTCTCTCTCTAGTTTGGAATGTAATCAAACAGCAAATATACTAAACTGTTTGAAAAACGGACAAAACTATAAGGTGTAGGTCTGTAAGAACGGACAAACTCCTCGACTTTTCCTTACAGAGTCACACACGTAGATAGCTTCAATTTGGCCGTGATAACAGCCGTTACATGGTACTGTGTGAGGAGCGTACACCGCTGTACGGTGTGTGAAAAAATGAACTCTCACTACCTCACCAGGACAAAACAATACAATTTGGATTGCTTATAAAAAAGCAGTGTGAACACCAGTGTGCACACAGCAATGCAGCTAACCTTAAAAGAAGGCTAATCACCACCAGCGCTGCTGCACAAAAGCAAAAATCTTCACCTTTCACTGCACAGTAACTAAAGTGAAAAGCGCTAGCAGCAGAAGCAGTTTTTTTTTCTTTTTGCCTTCCTAAGGCTACTTTCACACATCAGGTTTTCGGCGTCAAGCGCGATCCGGCGTCGTGCCGGAACGCCGGATCCGGCAAATGTTTCGTAAAACCGGATGTGACGGATCCGGTTTTCTGCTGGATCCGTCTTTTTCTTGACAGACAAAACCGGATCCATCTCATCCGGTTCATCCGTTTTTCTATCCGTTTTTCGACGGATTACGCCGGATCCGGTTTTTAAAATTGACCCTTGTGGCCTTCCGAACGGGATTGGCTACTGGAAAACTATATATAGCATGTTCCTACAGCCCTTCTTTGACAGGTTGTAGAGGAGAAAGTGCAGGTTGGAGAGAAGAGCAAGTTACTGGCGAAGATGGATGTTGTCATTGGAAATATTTTGAAGAATTTGGTGGATTTTATAGCGGCGGCAAATCGTTTGAGGGTGATTGTTCTGGAGAAGGAGAGAGCGAGACAGCAGCGCATCAGGCATCGTAGACGACGTTTGTGGATCCACCCCATCACAGCCAAGAGAATGACGCGTGGGGTCTATTCTACACTCTGCATGGACCTTCGACGAAACCCGGATAAATTTTTTGGATATGTTAGGATGAAAATGGAGAATTTTGATTACTTGGTGGAGCGCATTGCACACCTCATAAGAAAAGCGGACACCTATTGCCGCTTCTCTGTTTCACCCGCAGAGCTTCTGATGGTGACTTTAAGGTAAGCCACATTTATTGGATATGCTCGCATCAGAACACACTTTCACTGCAATCTTGTTGGTGGTAGTTTGTATCTCCAAGTGTTATAGGTCAGTTTTGGTATGTAATGCTGTGATTTAAAACTAATTTATTGTTTTTTAATTCCCCACAGATTTCTTGCAACTGGAGAATCCCTTTCGTCAATGCATTTCCAGTACAGACTCGGGATTTCCACCATATCTGGAATTGTGAAGTACACATGCCGTGCACTGTGGGACTCCTTAGCTGAAGAGTTTTTACCAGAGCCCACAACAGAGAGGTGGATTGAAATTGCTGACAAGTTTCAACAGATATGTCAGTTTCCAAACTGCTTGGGCGCTGTGGACGGGAAACATATCCGCATTGTAAAGCCAGCTGGATCGGGATCGGAATATTTCAATTACAAGAAATATTTTTCAATTGTCCTCATGGCCATCGCTGACGCGGAATACAAATTTATTGCGGTTGATATTGGGGCCTATGGCCGCTCCAATGACTCTCAAGTTTTCAAACTGTCTGCCATGGGGCGTAAACTGTATGGAAACACCTTCCAGTTCCCACCACCTAGACCGCTGCCGCAAACATCTGGTCCACCTATGCCATTTGTCTGTGTAGGGGATGAAGCCTTCCAGCTGTCAGAACACCTTTTGAAACCGTACTCTAGCAGAGGATTGACAAGACCAACACGCATTTTTAATTACCGCCTCACAAGAGCAAGAAGAATGCTTGAATGTACCTTTGGTATTCTGACAGCCAAATGGCGGGTCCTATTGACTGCGATCAACCTCAAGACAGAAACTGTGGACGAGGTGATCAAAGCGTGCGTGGTACTCCACAATTTTGTTATCTGCAAGGAACCCATTTCCATTGAGGACACCTCTGAAGAAACCACCTTGCAAGATTACCATGACATTACCACTAGAAGTTCTGTGACGGTTTCAGTAATGAGGGACAATTTTGCACTATACTTTATGTCACCTCAAGGCAGAGTACACTGGCAGGATGACAGAGTGTGAAAGATTTGTGCCCAACCAAACTTGTGTACCTTCTGTACCAACAGTATATACCTTTGCCAACCAAAGTTGGCTATCTTGCCATGGTCTCTATTTTTAGCTTTAGGCCACAGGTGTGTACCTGGTTGTGTTTTATGCAAAGTATTTCACCTTTTAACAAAAGTTGTGTACATTGTTAGGAAATCACCAACAATAAACACAACTTTTTAGGTGAAATACTTTGCTTCAAACACAACCAGGAACACAACTGTGGCAAAAAGCTAAAATTTACCCACAGTTATATACCTAGTTTTGAATACCATTTCACCTTTTAAATACCCTGTATTTAACCTTTTTCGCCGCAGAAAGAAATGACAGACAACCAGTGTAAAATAATTTAACTTTTATTGAAAAATGTTTTTTTTAGTAAACTTTTTTAAAATTTTAATAAACTTGTTTAATAAAGCTTTGAAACTATAAAACTGAAACCATAAAACTGGTCATTTTTATTTAAATACACACATTATAAATCTGTGTAGTGTGTGGTGGAAATACTGCTGTAGGGGCTGCGGGACACTTCGACACTGGGAGTGTGGAGAGAGGACTGGGATCGTGGTGGGAAAGGAACAGTTAGAGGTGAAGGTGTGGAAAAAACTACAGAATGGGTGGACATGTGGGAAGCAGAAGAGGTGGTGGGTGGTGGAGTGGAGGGTTGGGCAGGGACTGTAGGAGCAGATGATGTTGATGGAAAGTTGTATGGGGAAGGAGTTTGGTATGGGGCAGGTTGCTGGAAGTGGGGAGATGTCTGGTACGGGGCAGGTTGCTGGAAGTGGGGAGATGTCTGGTACGGGGCAGGTTGCTGGAAGTGGGGAGATGTCTGGTACTGGGGAGGTTGCTGGTACTGGGGAGTTTGCAGGTACTGGGGAGGTTGCTGGTACTGGGGAGGTTGCTGGTACTGGGGAGGTTGCTGGTGCTGGGGAGGTGGATGGTGCTGGGGAGGTGGATGGTGCTGGGGAGGTGGATGGTATGTAATAGGAGGGGGAGGATGGAAAGTGGCTGGAGGGGGTGTAGATGTAATAGGAGGGGGAGGATGGAAAGTGGCTGGAGGAGGTGTAGATGTAATAGGAGGGGGAGGATGGAAAGTGGCTGGAGGGGGTGCAGGTGGAGGAACTACTGTGGTGGGAGGAGGAGGTTGGGAGGTAACTTGCTGGAGAGCAGCGTGGCATGAATGCATTACATGCATCTGCTGGGCAGGAGAGAGCGTTTCCATGCGCTCCACAACAGACCTGAAAAAGGTGTGGTTTGGCGAAGATCTTGCTTCTGAATGCATGGTTTGCAGAAGTGTCTTCACCTCCAGAATGCTGGAGTTGATCTGCTGATAGCCTGCGGAGATTTGCTCTGACAAGACTTTTAGACAGTTCTGGAAAGATGCATTCAGATGCAAGAACTCTGGCGCATAAGTCTTTTCCTGACCCCTCTGCCGCTGCCGCCCAGTACCCGCAGGTGTACTAGAGGTGGCAGGGGCAGAAGGGTGGGGTAAAGGGAAAGCGATCTCCTCACCAGCAGCTTCATGTAATGTAGGCGGCCACGATGCTCCTGTGCTGGTGGATGGGACAGATGGGTCGAATGTGTGGGAAGGCTGGGAAGGTGCAGATGTACCGGGGCTGTCGAAGTGTCCCTCGGTGCCGGTCTCCTCAGGGATCGCCTCAGAAGGGTCCAATCGTGCAGGCTCCCGAGTGCTGCTCACCGTGCTGTGGAATAAAGAGAAAAAAAAACAATTAAAATACTGACATGGTATGGCCCTGGCTGAAAAAAAATTTTTACATCTAACATTTTTTTTCACATGTGGTGTGTAATATTTACCTTCTAGTGACCATTGTTTCCCGGAGGAACGACAGGGCTTCTGCGTACTTGTACTTGCTCCTGCGTCCTCCAGATCCACTCGGGGCCCGCATCTCTTTATTGAACTCCTTCTTGAAACGATCCCTCACAGACCGCCACCGATTCACAATTCTGTTCCCTGAAACGAGAAAGGACAAAGTGGTTAGTATACAACATTAGTGTTTCCCAAACTCCAGTCCTCATGGTCCCCAGGGGTCATGTTTTCAGGATTTCCATAGTAAATAGAAATCCTGAACACATGATCCGTGGGGACCACGAGGACTGGAGTTCGGGAAACACTGGTTTACATCAAGCAACCGGTACTGTATATACTTACGCTCTTTAATCTGGGCCCGAACATCGAGGTCCTCCCAGCGGCCCACAAGGAGCGAACAGATTTCCTCCCAGAGTCGTCGGGTAACGATAAGGTCAGCGTGGCGGCGGTCAGCCATATTCCAGAGCGGCTCCCTTTCTCTGACGAGATCGATGAGGTGGTCCACATCGAGTCCTCCATCCTCACCGTCAGAGTCGGGAGCACGCTGTGAAGGCTGTTAAAGAAAAAGACAAAAATAACATAATTAGCCTCCACAAAAGAAATGAAATAAAAAGTGCAAAAAAACAAAGCAAAAATATTTATACTTACACGCTGGTGACCGCCGCGTTGCTGTCGCCGACGACCCTGGGAGGCACTGCGAGGACCTCTTGGCCGAGCACCAGATTGGGAAGACTAGAGAAGAAAACAAAAAATGTTATGTCTTTGGATGTAGGCATTTGTTTGCTGTGTGTGGTCTGCAGAACATTGTTTTCTATGTGTTGTGTGTAGTGTGATGTTGTGTTTCTGCGTTTGATGCAAAAAACTTACCAATTGTGAGCCCACTCCAGGTGTCTGTCCACCCCTTCCTTCTTCTTCTGGGAGCTCCTCTTCATCTTGTGAATCCTGTTTTGAAATAAAAGGCAATGAATAGACATATATTACAGAGATGATGGATTTTGGAAATAAAAACTTACCGTCAAACGCTGACGATGCGAGGGAGGGCTCCCAGAAGATGATGTGCTGTCTTCCTGGTGGCCACACTCCATGCCTGTGGGTGGTGTTCCAGCTGCTGCCATTGTTGCTGCTGCTGCATCTATTGGGCGGCTGTTGAATAAAGAGAAACAAAGGGCCAATGAATATCTTGATATTCAATAGCCCTAGTTTGGAGGAATGGGGGATTTGATAATTACCGTCTCTCATCTGCTGCTGGCCTCCCCTCCTCAGCATGTTCCATTTGCTGCTCCATTTGGGGTGGTGGTGGTGCTGATGGTGCTGCAGTGGTCTCCTGCCTTCTCCTGCTTCGCTTGCTTGCTTTCTTGGGTGGCATGTTGGGTGTGGCTGTGGGTCCCACTGTCTTGCTTTTATATATGTCTTGTGGGCAGAGCTACTGAGCATGCTCAGACCAAAAAAAACGGATCCGGCCACCGGATCCGGCTTTCGCCGTATCAGGCGCATTGCGGCGCTCATAGGCTTTCATTGTGTGAAAAAGCCGGACGTGCCGGATCCGGCGTGTCCGGCTTTTTCGCCGGAGACAAAAAACGTTACAGTAGCTGTTTTTTCCAGACGCCGGATCGCGACACATTGCCGGATCCGGCGAAAACCGGATGAAACGCATGGCCATACGGCGCGATCCGACGCAAATGCAAGTCAATGGGGGGGGAACCGGATCCGGCATTGCATTTCGCCGGATCCGGTTTCTGTCAAAAGCGCCGGATCGCGCCTGACGGCGAAAACCTGATGTGTGAAAGAGGCCTAACGCTCTCCCTACAGAATCAGCAGCTGAAGCAGCTCTCCCTATTCTGAGATCAGCATGAGTAACATGGCGGTCGGCGTCCCCGCCCTTTTATACCCCCTGTGACGCCCCACAAAGCAAGCCAATCACTTGCATGCCCTTCTCCAAGATGGTGGTGACCGCTGCCTATGTCATCACGTTGCCCACAGTGTCCGTTCTTTCTGATTGGCTGAAAAAGAGCGCTAAAGCATCTGTTGAAACGCGACTTTGGTGCTAAAGTCGCCAACCTCGTGGCCGACCTCATGCTAAGGTCGGGTTTCGTTTCATGAAACCCAACTTTGGCGGAAGTCGGCGACTTTTGAATTTTTTTGACCCGTTTCGCTCAACTCTAGTGCCAGTTCTAACGTTCCCGCAGTTGAAGAGAGAAGAAGAGCAGTTAACCCTAGCTACAGATGCTTCGCCTGCTTTCAGCTCAAGAGAACTCATCCCTTGCCAGCAATAAGCTTATCGTACCCTAGGTAGGTTCAAAAAGTGGCATAAAATCATCCAGTATTCCTGTATTATATAAATCCTACCATAGTACTGTCAGCAGGTATCCCAGTATTGCGTAGATCCCAGAGTAGTACACAAGGACATACCCCTAGTCACTATAAATTCGACTTTTAAAGTACTTCCCTAGAGCTTGAAACTATGTAAAAGTACAATATGCTTTAATGTAGCATTGTTTAAAATTGTCTAATGGATTTGGACCCACATGGACTAATGTGAGACCCAGTAACCACTATACTTAGTTGGCTACAAAAACTATTGTAAGAACTTATAAGCCTGACTGGAGTTGAATACGAATGGACATGTATGGTCATAGGACTATGTGGTGACGAGGACAAACCTGTGAATAGTTGCACCCATAAGGCTGTGTGCACACGATGCAGATTTGCAGCAGATTTGCAGCGGATCCGCAGCGGATTTTACCATGCAGAAACGTTGCATATCCGCATTGTGATGTACAGTAGTCTTAAAATCAATGAAAAAAAAAAACGCTGTGCAGACGCTGCGGATTTTTCCGCGCGGTTTTCCTACGGTACAAAATCCGCAGCATGTTACTTCTTTTGTGCCGTTTTCCATCTTCCCTGTCACCAAACCGCAGTGGAAAACCGCAAGAAAACTGCAGGAAAAATGGTAGAAATCCGCAGGAAAAATGCAGGTCATTTGATCTGCGGATTTCTTCCATTCTGCGCGGAAAAATCCGCAGGGCCAAAAAGTACATCTGCACTCAGCCTTAGATGCCTTTCCTGTTGGTTTTCAGGGGAGGATAACAAAGTGCAATTCAGGAACTCTTGCACCTTGACCAAAGTTTGCACTTTCAGGAGACCTCAAAAACTGCTGGCGTGGCCGAAGAGAATATGCAGATATGATCTTCGTGCCCTTTAGCCACGCCCAGGGACGATACCTCAAATTAAAAGGTGGTTTGGGGCTGTGATCACCAACTTATTATTCAACATTTTTATAATTTTTTTAATCTTTTTATGCAATGTTATTTGTTATTATGAACATGTTTTAAGTGGTAATAACTTGTATTTTATGTCTTTACCGTCGGAGACGTACTGTGATTCACTAGGGGGAATGTGGTGCCCCTGCAGTCTGGCACCACAATGGTATCGCCTCCCTAGCTGATGGTGGTATCACGTCTGGAAGTAAATGGAGCTCCCTACACTAGGTAAACCATGCATCCACAAATAAGCCTTAACTCTGTCCAGAAGAGGAAGCACAAGCACCTAGTTTTGAGGGAGATTGCCTCTTCTGGCTGGGGGGCAGGAGAGAGAGGACAGTGTAGTGTGAGGAAGGGAAGGGAGGAAGACGCACGTGGAGACAGGAGTTCCAGGGTTGGAGATATTGAAGGTTCACCTTAGGATTACACCGAGAGCAGGACACCAGAGTCCTTGGCTACCAGGGATTGCAAATCCTGAGAGCAAAATCTGGATACCGAGGGACTGCAGGTTCTCTGGCCACCTTTGCAGCACCAACAGTACTCCATTACAGAAGGCTCAGAGTTGGGACTGAGAGAACAGCGTACAAAGAGCTTGCAATGCATGCTGGATGGAGTGGCTGCAGAGCAGACAAGAAGGGAGCACAGATCAGCTCATAAGCTGTTGAATCTCCAAACAGATGGGAATAGAAAGGAAGACTTATTCTACCCATTTAGTAGAGTGGACTCCAGCTGCTTCCAGGCTGGCTGGACCCAGGTCCTGTGACCAGCACCCCTGGATTCAACTTGCCATCCATCATCAGTAAAGGTAAAGAATGAATTCCTTCACCTCTTCGCTTCTTTCAGCTGCACTGCTCACTACAACCCACATCCCTGCTGAGGGGAGGGATCCACCTTGCTGCATTACCATCTATTCTCTGGGGAACCCACATGCAGCGCTGACCATCCCTGGCCAGACACCTCAGCTGATGTCACGTTAAAACCATAAACTATTATCCCCTGTAAATACTCCCCTTTCACTTGTCCGGTCAGGGCCACGGTGCTGGGTCATCGCCACTGTGATATCCCTGATATACTGCCTGCATGGCTACCAAGAACCCCGGCCTGCATGACCGTGACACTTATTTGGTCCTTTCGATGTATTATCTGATGTCTTCCCTCTTTGCACACAGCTCACTATAGCATGTCAGTCTGCCAACTGTCAGACCTTAGGTCTTACACTGCAGAATGCTGGGCCCTATCTGACCCAGTACCAGGAATAGCCCCTCCCATTCTGTGATGGTCCCAACTATTAACTCTTTGTATTCCCCAACTAGGTGTAATTGTCAAACAGTGAAAATCACATTTAAACAGTGCAATGCATTATATCAGAACACATATCTTCAATGTGGGGTGTGGGCAGCAAGTCTACCTCCTTACACAAGGGTCCTGAATGAGAGCATATACATGCTTGTTCAGCTGGTTATGGGCCTGTGTAAAAGGGTCCTTAAGGATAAATCTTTGGTCCAAGGAGTTGTTTAGATTTAACAAGATGTGTGTTGGAGTATCTGAAGTGATCTTTTACAGTCACTAGAGCATGCTATGAGTGAACACCAGAACAAGAACAATTTTCGCAATTAGTAACATATAATCCTAAAATGAAAATCATCAATAATAGCATGCACACAAACAAAGTGATGGTAATGAGACTGATTAGATGTGCTGCCTTACTTCTGACATAAGCAATATGCAGATTGGAGTGAACCAAGAGCACTGTCATCACTAGAGTTGAGCGAAACGGGTCGAAAAATTTCAAAAGTCGCCGACTTTTGGCAAAGTCGGGTGTCATGAAACGAAAACCGACCCTAGGATGAGGTCGGCCACAAGGTCGGCGACCTTGAAATGATATCCAATTGAAATGAAAGGATATCCAGCCATTGGATCCCTCCAATTCTCTTTCTGAATCCCTTAAAATCTGCCTTTCTGAAATCTAACCTTGACGTCTGAGTCTTCACAGGTCTTCCGCCTCTAGTTATCCAAAATTCTAAAATAGCATGGTCGCTACCTCCTAGGGTCCCAGCGACTTTTACCTCCTCAACCATTTCCTCCCTGTTTATAAGGATTAGATCCAAGGTAGCAGTTCCCCTTTTTTCTCCCCTACCTTTTGGAAGATAAAGTTGTCAGCAAGAGAGGATAAGAATTTCCTTGACCTGTTAGTTTTGCCTGAGAGAGATTCCCAACAAATGTCTGGATACTTGAAATCTCCCATGACAACTATGTCATATTTTTTGGAGAACTTGGTCATTTGATGCATAAAGAGTTCATCCATATCTTCAGCTTGCACAGGCGGCCTGTAGTAAATGCCTACAATGGTGTCCTTTCCATTGTTCTGTCCTTGTATTCTTACCCAAACAGTTTCCACAGAACTCCCAGTCTCTGAAGCTTCAATCTCTGTGCAGATATATGCATTTCTAACATACAATGCGACACCTCCTCCTCGTTTATCAAGTCTGTTTCTTGCAAATAATTTGTATCCTTCTAGTCTTGTATTCCAATCATGTGTATTGTCCCACCAAGTTTCAGTGATTCCAATGACATCATATTTCTTTTCCTGTGTTAGTAGTTCCAATTCTCCTTGTTTGTTGCCCATGCTTTGTGCATTAGTATAGAAACATTTTAGTTTGTGATTGGTTTCTCTTTATCCAATATTTTTATTAATTAGATTCTTTTGTCTTTGTTCTTCCTTTCCACTTCTAATAGCAGAGTTCTCAATAGCATTTGTCAGGTGTATGGCTTTTTCTGGTCTTTTGCTTCCCTTCCCACGCTGTTCTAGTTTAAAGCTCTCCTTACAAGTGTAGCAAGGCGACTTCCAAATACATGCTTTCCAGTCTTCGTAAGGTGCACCCCATCTCTAGCAAGTAGTCCATCGTATAAGTAATTCACTCCGTGATCCAGAAATCCAAATCATTGCTGACGGCACCATCGGCGTACCAGTTGTTCACCTGCAGAATCTTATTCCATCTCCTTGTTCCATGGCTATCCACTGGGAGGATGGAAGAGAAGACCACCTGTGCTCCCAGTTCTTTCACTTTCTTGCCTAAGTCTTCAAAGTCTCTGCAGATGGGAAGAAGGTGGATCCAGGCAACTATAGGCCGGTGAGTCTGACTTCTATACCAGGAAAGATCTTTGAACAAATTATTAAACAACATGTATGTCAATACCTGGATAAGAATGAAGTGATTAAACAGAGTCAGCATAGGTTTGTAACTAGTAATAAGTCATGTCAGACTAACTTAATTTCCTTCTATGATGGTATCACTGATTGGGTGGATCAAGGAAATGCTGTAGATATAGTATATCTTGACTTCAGCAAAGCATTTGACAAAGTCTCTCATACAATCCTTATTGAAAAAATGACTAAGTATGGAATGGACAAGGCAACTGTTAGGTGGATTCATAACTGGCTTAGTGATCGGACCCAAAGAGTGGTCGTAAATGGCTGCACATCCAGTTGGAAGAATGTCTCAAGTGGGGTACCACAGGGCTCTGTCCTGGGCCCTGTATTGTTCAACATCTTTATCAACGATTTAGATGAAGGAATTGAGGGTAAACTGATTAAATTTGCTGATGACACAAAGCTAGGAGGGATAGCTAATACTAGAGAAGAGAGAGAGAGGATTCAAAAAGATTTAAATAAACTGGAGAAGTGGGCAGCAACTAACAGAATGTTTTTTAACAGGGAGAAATGCAAAGTACTACATCTGGGCAATAAAAATGAAAAAAGCATATACAGAATGGGAGGAATAGGGCTAAGTGACAGCACATGTGAAAAAGACTTGGGTATACTAATAGATCACAGACTGAATATGAGTCAACAGTGTGATGCAGCAGCAAAAAAGGCAAATGCAATTCTAGGATGTTTTTAACAGAAGCATACAGTCTAGATCACGTGAAGTCATTATTTCCCTCCACTCCTCTTTGCTGAGACCTCATCTGGAATATTGTGTCCAGTTTTGGGCACCACATTTTAAAAAAGACATCAACAAACTGGAGCAAGTTCAGAAAAGAGCGACCAGAATGGTGACCGGTCTGCAAACCCTGTCTTATGAGGAAAGGTTGCAGGATTTGGGAATGTTTAGTTTGCAAAAGAGAAGACTGAGAGGAGACTTAATAGCTGTCTATAAATATCTAAAGGGCTGTCACATTGTAGAAGGATCAACTTTATTCTCATTTGCACAAGGAAAGACTAGAAGCAATGGGATGAAACTGAAGGGGAGGAGACACAGATAAGATATTAGAAAAAACTTTTTGACAGTTAGAGTGATCAATGAGTGGAACAAGCTGCCACGAGAAGTGGTGAGTTCTCCTTCAATGGAAGTCTTCAAACAGAGGCTGGACAGACATCTGACTGGGATGATATAGCGAATCCTGCTTTGAGCAGGGGGTTGGACCAGATGGCCCAGGAGGTCCCTTCCAACTCTACGATTCTATGATTCTATGATTCTATGATTCTATGACTTAAGCGCCAAAGTCGCGCTTCAAAAGTTTGTTTTGCGCTCTTTTTCAGCCAATCAGGATCCACGGACACTGTGGGCAACGTGATAACATAGGCAGGGGTCACCACCATCTTTCAGAAGGGCATGCAAGTGATTGGCTTGCTTTGGTGGGCGTCACAAGGGGGTATAAAAGGGCGTGCACGCCGACCGCCATGTTACTCATGCTGATCTCAGAATAGGGAGAGCTGCTGCTTCTGCTCATTCTGTATGGAGAGCGTTAGGCAGGGAAGAAGACACCAAAAACTGCTTCTGCTGCTAGCGATTTTGCCTGTACAACACAGCAGCAGTCACTGTGTGTGCAGTGCAAGTGGAGGCTAAATTTTGCTGGATCAACAGTGTTGGTTGTTAGGCTGCCTTCTAAGGCTTCCTGACGGCTGCATTGCTGTTTACCCACTGCTCTGCAAACTGCTTTTTTAAAAGCAATCCCAATTTTTTTTTGTCCTGGTGAGGTACTGAGCGTGCATTTTTTCACACCATACAGCGGTGCACACTCCTCACACAGTACCGTGTAATGGCTGTTATCACAGCCACAGTGAAGCTATCTGTGTGTCACTCTGTAAGAATAAGTCGAGGACATATTCCGTTCTTACAGACCTGCACCTTCTAGTTTTGTCTAGCTTTCAAACAGTTAAATATATTTGCTGTTTGATCACATTCAAAACTATAGAGAGACAGCGTGTGTCAGTCCGTATACTTAAAAAACACAGAGCTTGACAATTTTACGTACACCGGACAGCCATGTACGTGCACGCTCCTCTCTCAGTACCGTGTAACGGCTGTTATCACGGCCACAGTGAAGCTATCTGTGTGTCGCTCTGTAAGGATAAGTCGAGGACATGTTCCGTTCTTACAGACCTACACTCTAGGGAGATTCCTATTCTGCCCAATTCTATATACACCTTGTAGTTTGTCATACACTAGCCAATTTCTGCCTGTGACATAGCTCTGTGATATTCACTGGGCCTCACACAATCCAACAGTGTCCAGTGTCCACAAGTGTGTGCTGAAATTCAAAACTCCGTTATCCTCTAGTCATATTTTTCACACCTGCGACATTAAGCCTGTGACATAGCACTGTGATATTCAGTGGGCGTCACACAATCCAAAAGTGTCCAGTGTCCACAAGTGTGTGCAGAAATTCAAAATCTCCGTTATCCTCTAGTGACATTTTTCACACCTGTGACATCGAGCCTGTGACATAGCGCTGTGATATTCAGTGGGCCTCACACAATCCAAAAGTGTCCAGTGTCCACAAGTGTGTGCAGAAATTCAAAATCTCCGTTATCCTCTAGTGACATTTTTCACACCTGCGACATCGAGCCTGTGACATAGCGCTGTGATATTCAGTGGGCCTCACACAATCCAAAAGTGTCCAGTGTCCACAAGTGTGTGCAGAAATTCAAAATCTCCGTTATCCTCTAGTGACATTTTTCATACCTGCGACATCGAGCCTGTGACATAGCGCTGTGATATTCAGTGGGCCTCACACAATCCAAAAGTCTCCAGTGTCCACAAGTGTATGCAGAAATTCAAAATCTCCGTTATCCTCTAGTGACATTTTTCACACCTGCGACATCGAGCCTGTGACATAGCGCTGTGATATTCAGTGGGCCTCACACAATCCAAAAGTGTCCAGTGTCCACAAGTGTGTGCAGAAATTCAAAATCTCCGTTATCCTCTAGTGACATTTTTCACACCTGCGACATCGAGCCTGTGACATAGCGCTGTGATATTCAGTGGGCCTCACACAATCCAAAAGTGTCCAGTGTCCACAAGTGTGTGCAGAAATTCAAAATCTCCGTTATCCTCTAGTGACATTTTTCATACCTGCGACATCGAGCCTGTGACATAGCGCTGTGATATTCAGTGGGCCTCACACAATCCAAAAGTCTCCAGTGTCCACAAGTGTATGCAGAAATTCAAAATCTCCGTTATCCTCTAGTGACATTTTTCACACCTGCGGCATCGAGCCTGTGACATAGCGCTGTGATATTCAGTGGGCCTCACACAATCCAAAAGTGTCCAGTGTCCACAAGTGTGTGCAGAAATTCAAAATCTCCGTTATCCTCTAGTGACATTTTTCACACCTGCGACATCGAGCCTGTGACATAGCGCTGTGATATTCAGTGGGCCTCACACAATCCAAAAGTGTCCAGTGTCCGCAAGTGTGTGCAGAAATTCAAAATCTCCGTTATCCTCTAGTGACATTTTTCACAACTGCGACATCGAGCCTGTGACATAGCGCTGTGATATTCAGTGGGCCTCACACAATCCAAAAGTGTCCAGTGTCCACAAGTGTGTGCAGAAATGCAAAATCTCCGTTATTCTCTAGTGACATTTTTCACACCTGTGACATCGAGCCTGTGACATAGCGCTGTGATATTCAGTGGGCCTCACTCAATCCAAAAGTGTCCAGTGTCCGCAAGTGTGTGCAGAAATTCAAAATCTCCCCTGTCCTATAGACACCTTGTACCTTGTTTTACATTACTATATAGTTTGTTGGATTTTGCCTACATTTCTACCAAAAATGAGGAAGGCTGGTGGAAGAGGCCGTGGAATTGGGCGGGGGTTGGCAGCTGGTAATGATGGTGTTGGTGGTGGATATGATGGTAGTAGCAAAAGCAAAATAGAACCGAATGCAGGAGGTGTTGAGCCTGCGTCATCGTCTGGCTCCACAAGGCCTCGAAGGCTTAGTTTTCTAGGAGTTGGCAAACCGCTTTTAAAGCCAGAGCTTCAGGAAAAAGTTTTGTCTTACATTGCTGACTCAGCCTCCAGCTCTATCGCCTCCTCTTCTGAAGTTGTAAAAAATAAAAGCACTGAGTCGTCATTGGAGGCTCATGTTCATGAACCACACCTTTCCTTGTGTCCTTCACCCCAACCAAGATTGAAGGATGACGCAGGCCATACTACTGATTACTCCATGGAGCTGTTTTCACATACCATGCCTGGATTATCAAGTGAAATGGTGAATTACCCAGGCCAAGATGAATCTGACATGGAGTGCACTGATGCACAGCCACTGATAGATGATTCTGCTGGTACATTCACTCAGAGCACTACATTGTCCTCGCAGTGTACAGAGCCAGATTCTGACCCTGATGAGACTCAGGTGCCCCTTCCCGCACACTATACCACCATACACGGTGACACAGAGGAAGGTGCACATGACATTGAAGAGGAGGTGATGGATGACCCAGTTGTTGACCCAGATTGGCATCCATTGGGGGAAGAGGGTGCTGCTTCCAATAGCTCAAATGAGGAGGAGGAGCATCCACAGCAGACATCAACATCGCAACAGCTGTTATCTGGCAGGCCCGGAGCACTCCAAATACAGGTTCCAAAAATCAAAAGAGTTGCTGGACAGCTTGTCCAGAGGGTCAAAATATCACAGCGTGCTAGGCCGCAAAATGTCTGCCAAAGTAGGAAGAGTGCAGTGTGGCACTTTTTTGAACAAAATCCTCATGATCAGGCCAAGGATATCTGTAAGAAGTGCGCAAAGACCTTTAGCCGAGGGAAAAATCTGAAAAATGTGAATACCAGTTGCATGCTTAGACATTTAACCAGCATGCACTTGCAAGCGTGGACACAACACCAAACCTCAAGTACCACATGTGCAACTGATCACAAAGAAGGTAGTCAGCAACGCTACATTGTTTCCCCCACTGTAAACCCACTGGTTAGCACAGCAGCAAATATTGAGGTGTCGTTGCAAGGCCACAGCAGTCAGGGAATCCCACTGCTGTATCAATGAAAGACTGAATCTAGGCCATCAGAAAGAACACCAACTCCATCACCATCATCAACCCTCTCTCAGTCCGCCCTGTCTACCGCTACTTCCAACATATGCAGCTCTCAAGTCCAGCTCACCCTCCCAGACAATATGAGTAGGTCAAGAAAGTACTCAGTTTCTCATCTGCGTACACTGGGTTTGAACGCCCACATTGCCAAACTAATCTCGTTAGAGATGATGCCCTATCGGTTGGTGGAAAGCGCAGCTTTCCGCGAACTCATGGCCTATGCAGTACCACGCTATGACCTACCCAGTCGCCACTTCTTCTCTCGCAAAGCCATCCCAGCCCTCCACCATCATGTGAAAGACCGCATTGTCCATGCACTCAAGCAGTCAGTGAGTGGAAAGGTGCACCTCACAACTGATGCATGGTCCAGTCGGCATGGCCAGGGCCGTTACGTGTCCATCACTGTGCACTGGGTTTATTGTGGTGGATGCAGGGTCCACAGGGGACAGCGGTGGTGGGACAGTGCTGCCTAGCCCACAGTATAGGAAACAGTTGGCTGTAGGCGTTCGACCCTCCTCCTCCTCCAGAAGCGAAAGCTCGTCCACAGAGCGCAGTCGTATGAGCACTCCATCTGCAGCTGCCACTGTTGTACACGAGGTGTCCCCCTATCGAGCAGCTAGTGGAAAGCATCAGCAGGCTGTGTTGCAGATGATATGTTGGGGCAACAGACACACCGCCGAGGTGCTGGCCGAATACTTTCAGCGACAAACTGAGTCATGGCTGGGCAGTGTACATCTTGAGGCAGGCAAAGTAGTTAGTGATAACGGCCGTAATTTTGTGGCAGCCATAGCCCTTTCAAAACTCAGCCACATACCTTGCTTGGCTCACACCTTGAACCTGGTGGTGCAGTGCTTCCTCAATAATTATCCAGAGTTAACAGCCCTGATCCAGAAGGTGCGAAGACTGTGCGCGCACATCTGCCGGTCGCCTGTACACTCCATTCGTATGCAGAAGCTGCAGCGATTGATCCACCTTCCCAGCCACCGCCTCATTATCGACATTACAACAATGTGGAACTCCACCCTGCACATGGTGGAGCGGCTGTGCGAGCAGAGGCAGGCCATAATGCATTTGTGGGAGGATACACGGCCAGGCACTTTGAGAGCAGACATAGAGTTGACAGGTGTGCAGTGGTCGAAGCTGAAAGACCTCTGTAAAGTCCTTCAGTGCTTTGAGGAATGCACACGGCTTGTAAGCGCAGACGACGCAATCCTAAGCATGAGCATCCCACTTATGCGTCTGCTCATGCAAACTTTGACGCACCTTAAGGAGCAGGCGTCTGCAGCCAATGTTGACGAGGAGGAAGAGGTGGAGGGAATCCTTGATGACATTCAGCCGTTGTCTGCTCAGGGAATTGTCTGCTCAGGGACCTCTCCTGGACGAGGTGGAGGAAGAAGAGGAGGAGGATGATGATGGGGATGATTACTTAGGGGAGGAGGATGCATCTCGTGGGGCAAGTGAAAATGTTGGTGTGGCAAGTAGAGTTGAGCGATACCGTCCGATACTTCAAAGTATCGGATCGGAATGGATCGGCCGATCTTAAAAAAAAGTATCGGTATCGCCGATTCCGATACCGGAAGTCCCATTCAAGTCTATGGGACTTCCGGTATCGGAATAAGAAAAATCCTGTTTTTCCCTTGTACAGCCTCTCTGGGGTCTGTACGGGCCTTTCGGGGGGCTGTGCCGGCCTGCCAGGGGGTCTGTGCAGGCTCCGGTGGTCTGTGCCGGCCGGGGGGCTGTGCCGGCCTGCCAGGGGGGCTGTGCAGGCTCCGGTGGGCTGTGCCGGCCTGCCGGGGGGCTGTGCCGGCCTGCCGGGGGGCTGTGCACCCTGTGGGGGTCTGTACCGGCCTGCCGGGGGGCTGTGCCGGCCTGCCGGTGGTCTGTGCACCCTGTGGGGGTCTGTACCGGCCTGCCGGGGGGCTGTGCCGGCCTGCCGGGGGGCTGTGCTGATGTCCGGGGGCCTGTGCAAGCATCGTCCGATGGGACTACAAGTCCCATCTGGCGATGCCTGCTACCATGACAGTGATTGACACATTAGCCAATGATGGGACAGTAGTAGTCCCATCATCCGGCTAATGTGTTAAATGTTTAAAAAAAAAAAAATACTACATACATACTACATGCATGCTACATACATACTACATGCTACATACATACTACATACATACTACATACATACTACATACATACCACATATATACTACATACATACTACATACATAACACATATATACTACATACATACTACATACATACTACATACATACTACATATATACTACATGCATGCTACATACATACTACATGCTACATACATACTACATACATACTACATGCTACATACATACTACATATATACTACATGCATGCTACATACTACATATATACTACATACATACTACATACATACTACATGCATGCTACATACATACTACATGCTACATACATACTACATATATACTACATGCATGCTACATACATACTACATGCTACATACATACTACATATATACTACATACATACTACATGCATGCTACATACATACTACATGCTACATACATACTACATATATACTACATGCATGCTACATACATACTACATGCTACATACATACTACATATATACTACATACATACTACATACATACTACATGCATGCTACATACATACTACATGCTACATACATACTACATATATACTACATGCATGCTACATACATACTACATGCTACATACATACTACATATATACTACATGCATGCTACATACATACTGCATGCTACATGCATGCTACATACATACTACATACATACTACATGCTACATACATACCACATATATACTACATACATACTACATACAATACATTCATACAATACATACATAGACATACAGTACATATAACATAGAGTAACATACTTACCAATACTTGTCACATTGTTCCCCGAAGCCATTGTCTTTTACGGAATAAATATTAACATAACAAACCACAAAAATACTCACCCACGATCCGAAGCAGTCCACGAGTGTGTCCCACGACGATCTTGGGTAGAGAACTGCAGCATCAGCTGTTGCTGCCGTTCTCTACGGGCTGCAGGAATCCAATGACGGAAGGTAGGTATCCTTCCGCACTGTATTCCTCCGCCACTTAAAAAAAAAAAAGTCCCTAGTCTCACTTTATGCCATTGCTGCGTGGGAATTTCCCACACAGCAATGGCATAAAGTGAGACTAGGGACTTTTTTTTTTTTGTAGTATATATGTAGTATGTATGTAGCATGTAGTATGTATGTAGCATGCATGTAGCATGTATGTAGCATGTAGTATGTATGTAGCATGCATGTAGTATGTATGTAGTATGTATGTAGCATGTAGTATGTATGTAGCATGCATGTAGTATGTATGTAGTATTTTTTTTTTTTTTTTTTTTTAACATTTAACACATTAGCCGGATGATGGGACTACTACTGTCCCATCATTGGCTAATGTGTCAATCACTGTCATGGTAGCAGGCATCGCCAGATGGGACTTGTAGTCCCATCGGACGATGCTTGCACAGACCCCCGGACATCAGCACAGCCCCCCGGCAGGCCGGCACAGCCCCCCGGCAGGCCGGCACAGACCCCCACAGGGTGCACAGACCACCGGCAGGCCGGCACAGCCCCCCGGCAGGCCGGTACAGACCCCGGGCAGTCCACACAGCCCCCCGGCAGGCCGGCAGAGACCCCCGGAAGGCCCGAAATGACGGCGCATCATGATGCGCACACACCGCGCATCATGATGACGTCAGGCTGTCAATCAACTTTGAACTTCCGATTCCGATGCCGACTTCCGATATTGAAAAAATATCGGAAGTCGGTATCGGAATTCCGATACAGCAAGTATCGGCCGATACCCGATACTTGCGGTATCGGAATGCTCAACACTAGTGGTAAGGTCTGGTACAGGGTTTATGCGTGACTGGAGGGATGTGGATTTGCCAGAAAGTGCTCCTCCACCCAGCACTCGCAGTGCATCATTGACACCGGGAACATTTGCCCACATGTCAGATTATGCCTTGCAGATCCTAAAAAGGGACCCACGCATTGCCAAAATGATGAACGATTACGACTACTGGTTGGCCAGCATCCTGGATCCATGCTATAAAGGCAAATTACAAAACATCATGCCACAGGAGAACCTTGACCTAATATTGGCTACTAAACAAGCAACTCTGGTTAACCGGTTGGTTGAGGCATTCCCAGCACACACAGTGATGGTTCTCGCACGAGCCGTCCGGCCGGAGGGCAGCTTGGCAGAGGCGTTCGTGGTGCACACAGCAGAATTGGTGTTGGAGACAGGGGTTTCATGACAATGTTGTGGACTGATTTTTCACGGACCGCTCACACAACTGTTAATACAGCATCGATGTAAAGTGACAGGAGACAGCAGTTGTCAACTATGGTTAACAACTACTTCTCCTCCCATATCAATGTTCTCCCGCACAGGTCATTCCCCTTTGACTATTGGGCCGCTGAACTGGACATCTGGCCTGAATTGGCACAATATGCCTTACAGGAGCTCGCTTGCCCAGCTGCAAGTGTGCTATCGGAAAGAGTCTTCAGTGCAGCTGGATCAATCCTGACAGAAAAAAGGACCCTTCTGTCAACCCAAAATGTGGATGATCTAACCTTCATTAAAATGAACCATGCATGGGTTTCCAAGGATTTTGTCCCACCTTCCCTTGATGACACATAGGTTGCCAGAAAAATGGCTTGCTTTGGTCTTTCTCCTATTCCGCGAACCTGACCTATTTCGCCTTTTGCAGCAGCTGAATGACCCACATCTACATATGCCACTTTGTAAACCTCCCTAAGTGGGCGGCCCCCCCCATGGCCGGGGTCACCACCTAGCGCACAAAACCGTGCAAGTGCCGTTGCCCTGGACAGGTGGGTAGGCCGACTCTTGGGTGCGGGCACTTGCATAGGGTCCCTCATAGTGCAATCAAGTGTCTCTGACAGTGGTGGTGCACACCCGCGTCAGACACACCGCCGTACTATGAGGGGCCCAGTGCCAGTATCGATGCCCACGAGTGTGCCCCCCTTGCTTGGGCAGGGCCCCAGCATTTGCAATGTTTACCTCTCCCTGCTCCTCCGCTGTGTAGTCTGGGCTGTCAAATCCTTCACTGGGACTGCCACTACAAATTGATTGAACTAAAAGATGATGGTTAAGATGTAGCTATGCCCTGTCCTGCTGGCCGGGCTCTAGCTCCAGATGATCAGTGGCTTCCATTTCTTATGGACGTCGACTCACAATTACATGCAATGGTGGTTTATCATCAGCTTTCACAGTTTTCCTACTCACAAACGCGTGACATTCCGGCGCACATTTCAAAATGTGCCCTCTCATGCCAATCAAATAGAATCGCCTACTGCCTGTGGCTTCTGTCTTTTGCACTCCAAAGTTACGTGACAGATCATGATAGCCAGTGAGCACCATGTTTACATCGCTCCCTGTGATAAAAATTGGATTGAGATGAGTAACAGTGATGGAATCAACGGAAGTGCGATACAGCAAGACTTTATTCACAAAAAATGTTTTCATTGTCTCAAAACACAAATTAATTGAGGGTCAGCATTGCCTATGAGAATTGTGACGGAAGTTTTTCCCGTGAATAATAATTCCTAGATTTCTGCAATCAATAGCCTTTATGTCACTAATTGTATGCATCTCATTTCTTATTGCGGAGAGGCTGGACTGTATTACTGAGACAGAAATATATATGAAGATTTAAAAATAACACCAAAAGTATATAGTTGTGTACGCCTCAAATGCATTTCCTTTTTTCCACTTTTTAGATTTCTGTGTAATCCATACTGAGAACACGGAGATTTTACATGTTTAAACTATGCTATATATACCTGCTATCCAGTGATAAAGTACCCTTTCTCAACTTTGTACAATCTGGTCAAATCCATACTGGGCCTGAGAACATCTGAGTCTGCCTCCTGATCTATAGACATATATTTTTAATGTGTAAACTAGGCTACATATATACGTGTTATCCGGTGAAACTGTACCCTTTATCAACTTTCTACAATGTTGTCGAATCCATACTGGGCCTGAGAACGGCTGCCGAGCTGTTAAGCAAGCTACAGCACCTGTGGTTTGGACACGTAATTTTTTCAGGAATGACGGTTAGGCCTAACTCCGGAATTGCGGTTGACCTGAACTTACTGGGAAATCATCGTTCGCGGGGAATAATCTGAATCCCAGATCCCCATCACTAACGGAGTTCAGCAGGTTATCTGCACCTGTAAGCGACAAAAGCTGGTCCTTTCAGTGTAGCGTGCATGCAGCCCCGGACATGTACTGGAATGCTAGACCTGTTATTGCTCGATCTCACGTGCCACAGCCTCGCATATCCCTCTAGTAAGCTTGACGCATACCGCGGGGCCATGCCGGAGTCTCGGTCGTTAAATAAAGCTGAGAAATCGATAGAAAAACTACAAACGGACATACCACACCACACACAGAATCGACAAAGCTTGCAATCTGTCCATCTTTTCTGTAGCTTGTATGGTAGTGGTTTCCCGGGTGCAGTCCAATTAAGCCACAGGCTCCACTCCTGGTGGTGCCCTTTTCGACATTCCTTTAAGGTTCAGCTTTGCAATCATACTGCCCCCGGAAACCAAAAACTTTGCCTTCAGGGATGCTGTTTGGAGGTTCGCTGGAATAACGCCGCCCGATCAGCAATCGGCATATGGGTCGCCCTCCCAGGGCTGTGGGGTACTCGGTACCGGGCCGGTGTCAGTGGGATGTGTCACAGCAGCGGTGACCTGGACGGTGGCCCTGGGCGCCCATGTAAATGGCGTGGTATAATGGTAAAGAGTTTATATAGATAGTTTGACGCCACCTGTGGTGTTCGGCAACATAGATGTTAGGCCGACGCTGCATGCAGATCCTCTGGGACTGATGGTGTTCTACAGCAAAGATGGTGAAGCTCCCCACAGGTGGAGCTGGAGTCCCAGGGAAGTGTAGATGTAGTGATGGGGAAAGGCACAGGCGGTGTAGGTGCTGGTACCCAGATGTAGCGGTGCTGGAATAACTGTAGGACACCAGAGTGTGCAGTTCCAAAGCTTTACTCACAGTCTGCAGGTTACACAGATGCCTGCCTCGGTGCTGTGTACTCCGGGTCAGGACCTCTGCCAACCTCCGGGACCAGAATGGAAAGCTCCCTTCCAACACTCCGCCAACATGTACCTTCCTGAACGTCTCCTTTCTAGCGCTTGTGGGGGAAGCACTCACAGGACCGTGGTTCACTGAAACGCCTCCTGTCTAACAGATGTTCCTCAGACTTTACTTGTATGGCAGACAGCTGTAGCCTTTTCCTTCTGCCTCGCACACGTTGATGCTCAGGCCTCCGAGCCTTAGTTGGGTGCAGAGCATTTATACCTGCTACTTCCCCCGGTTTCTTCTGCAGGAGCATCAGTGTCCCTACAAACTCGGAGACCGGAATCGGTACCATGCGCTCCAGCTAGGAATGAGCCTTAACTCTGCTCATCCTCCAGCTCCCCTTCTGACGTCCACACACTTCCCCTTCTCTGCACAGAGTGCCCTAACTTACCTCCTCCCGACCACAGAGAGCAGCTCCTCAGCAGTCAGGTTCAGAGGTCTCCCTGCTGGCCTGGAGTGGGAAATGTGTTGTGTGTTGGTTTCACTGCTAGAGAGATCCTTCATTGCTCCCAAGCTTGACAACACACTCCCTAGGAGGAAGGCAATGCCACAGTGGCGATCGTACTCTTGGGGACGCCACAAGTGCACTGAGGCCCAGCCACTGCTGGATGATGCTGCTGGTACATTGACCCAGACCACTACATTCCCCTCGCACTCTACACAGCCAGAATCTGACCCAGAGGAAACTCAGGTTCCCCTTCCCGCATACTATACCACCTTACACGGTGACAAAGAGGAAGGTGCAGATGAAAGTGCAGGTTCCTTGAGCAGGTGGGGGGGCATACTCATGGGCGATGGCATTGGCACAGGGCACCGCATAGTACGCAAAAGTGTCTCTGCCGGTGGGAGGGCCTAAACAGCCAAGTGCAGTGAGATGAAAGATAGGGACGACAAGGAGTTCAGAGTAGTGCAGGGATTCCCTAGCAAGGAGACTTATGTAATTGTTTTCAATGTTGGGACAGCAATTTTTGGGGAGCACTATACTCTGGTGAATGATATATGGGGCCCACCATACACTGGACCATTCCAAAGGTGGACATCAGACACTGGAGTAGCATTTACAGGGCCCATTATACACTAGAGCAGTAGAAATGGGGCCCATTATATATGGAGCATTATTTGGGCCCATAAGACAGTGGAGCTTCATCCATGGGGACCAACATATACTGTAGCATTATGTGGAGCTCATCATATACGGTTTGAAACATTATATGGGAATAATGATTCCAGATGGAGAAATATATGGGCATAAGCGCACTAAGCGCTGGCCATAAAACTGATTGGAGTTATATACTGTCCATTTTTGGAGGTATTGGAGAATTTAAAATGGATATCAGTCATGAGATGTAAGAAGTGAAGTATTTTTCATTGAACTATACCGCTATTTCTCTGCCGTATCGGAGCATCATGAGTTGTGCTATGTGTTAAAGGGGCGCTCTTTGGACCAGGGCACATGAAAACCTGGAGCCAGCCCTACCCCCCCACAACTTTAGACAAATAACCCCCATTTTTCAGTGCGTAACTAGTATTATGAAGTTAATTAAGGTTGACAAACTTTAGTAACAAGAATTTATGCTTTTGGCATTCAAATGGGCACTGTTGGTGTGTTTCCTGTCCTCCTCTCACTGCCGACTTTAATTCTCCATTGACTTACATTGGGTTTCGTGTTTCGGGACGACCCCGACTTTTCCCTACAGTCGGCCGGTTTTGCTCGACCCGACTTTTGGAAAAGTCGGTTTTCATGAAAGCCAAAAGTCAGTGATGTAGTCATCACCACATACACATGATATACATCAGTGATTTTCAACCTTTTTTGAGCCGCGGCACACTTTTTATACGTAAAAAATCCCGGGGCACACCACCAACCAAAATGGCACAAAATGACACTAAAACAGTACATATTATACATATAGTTAATAATATAGATACTAAATGTATTTTTACTCACTCAGTGTGAAACCTGGGCCTGTTTCGATAAACACAAAAGGGATATCCTGGCAGGAATGGTGGAAAGACACACACGAAGCTCTTCCTCAACAGTTCTCAGTCTCTCCCTGTTTTTAGTTTTTATCGCAGTCAAGCTTGAGAAGCTCAGCTCACATAGATATGTGGTCGAAAATGGGAGCAATGTCAAAATAGCTTTGTTGGCCAGAATGGGGAACTCCTTGGCAACAGATAACCAAAAACTGTGCAAAGGAAGATCAGCAAACTTTAGCTTTAAACCGCGGTCTTGCTTCAGTTCAATGAGTTCCTCTTGCTCCTTTAAAGTCATGTCCTTTCCAGCAACGGATAATGAGCTGTATGGGTCCCTAACCCAGTCAAGGCATTCTGTGAAGGTTGAAGAGAAATAAAACGATAACTTCTCCTCAAGAGTTTTCAAATGTCTGCCAATCACCTCGCACATTGCAGCAGTGTTGTCATCATGCAGTTTCTCGGTGAGCGGGAACATCTGAAGGTTGCCACCCTGCACATGTTGCTGCCAGAGCTGCACCTTTAAACGGAATCCGTTCATTTTATCAGTGCTTGTAAGCAGGTTTTCATTTCGGCCTTGCATCCGTGTGTTTAGTTCATTCAGATATTGAAATATATCAGCCAGGTATGCCAGCTTTGCACACCACTCATCACTTGCAAGCAGCTTTGAATAATCGGACCTCTCGTTTGTCAGAAATATTTTAAGTTCCTCTCGCAACTCATACACACGGGCCAGCACTTTGCCGCGTGACAGCCGCCTGACCTCCGTGTGGAGCAATAAGATTTTATGTTCCGCTCCCATTTCTGTACACAAAGACGCAAATAAGCGACATCTCAAAGGTCGCGTCTTCACAAAGTTCACTATGCGCACAACATCATCCAACACAGGAGCTAGATCTGCTGGTAAGGTCTTTGCAACGAGGGCCTCACGGTGCAAGAAACAGTGGGTAACAAGAACATCTGGGTTTCTTTCTTTAACCCTACTTACAAAGCCTTTGATGCGCCTGACCATGGCTGCGGCTCCATCAGTGCAGACACCTGTGCAGTTTTCCCATGTAAGCCCACTTTTATCAAGATATTCCGATGTGACCTGGAATATTACCTCTCCTTTTGATTTTTCTGGCAGTGCCTTGCAAAATAGGAAGTTTTCTCTAATGGCTTCTCCATCCACAAAACGCACATTGGCCAACAGCTGACAATGTCCACTGATATCCGTCGACTCATCAAGTTGCAAGGCAAATTTCTTACTGATGCGCACCTTTTCCAAAACAACAGTTTCAATGTCCGCAGACATGTCATCAATCCGTCTGGCAATTGTGTTATCAGAGAGAGGCACTTTAGCTATCTCTTTGGCTGCGTCAGGGCCAAGCATCTCATTTACAATAGCTTTACAAGCTGGCAGTATTAATGTTTCTGCCACAGTGTGGGACTTTTTTGATTTAGCTATGAGTTCAGCAACAAGGTAGCTAGCTTTGAGGGCTCTCTCATTTACCTTTGTGCTTTTTCTCAAAAAAGTTGCCCCTTTCTCATTGTTTGTACGTAAGCGTACAAAATACTCCATCGGCTTGTTTTGAACGGAAGGGTGTTTCGTTTGGAGATGGCGTTTAAGCTTGCTTGGCACCATGGCGCTATTGGAAAGCTTCTCACCACACACCAAGCACAGTGGTGTTGGTGCTGTCGCATCCCCAGCGGAAGTAAATCCAAATGAAAGATAGCTTTCACTGTATTGCCTTGAGCTCACGGTCTTGTCTTTTTTCTTTTGTCGACCTCTCATACTAGGGCCTTCATCTGGGTTAGAATTGTGTCCAGGGTCCTGTTCGGCATTTGCCTTTTCCATTCTCAAATACTTCTCCATCACTGCTGAGATAGTGTGCGCAGCCACACACTAAAATAGAAGAGTATTACATTATCTTCCACACTTAAACTTTAAGTCTTAAACTAAAGGACCTCTGCCAGGCATATTTCACTCTTGAGGGCTTAAAAAGCAACTCTTGTGGTGATAAGAAGCCGATTTAAAACCCCCAAGAGTGAACTTCGTGAGAGCTGTATGTGTGTAATAATGACTTATATTACTACGGTCTGCATTTCCTGCTTGAATTGACACTAGTGACGTAGCACTCAGCTTTCTCTATAAGTAGAATAGAGCCGGCTGCAAAGTGCTACGAGCTACGCCACTAGAGTCAATTCAAGCAGGACATGACTGCTGAAGACCGGCAAAATATCATTTATTATTCCACACATACAGCTCTCACGGAGTTCACTCTTGGGGGTTTTAAATCAGCTTCTTATCACCACAAGAGCTGCTTTTTAAGCCCTCAAGAGTGAAATATGCCTGGCAGAGGTCCTTTCAATAAATTATTTATTTTAAAAAAGTTAAATAAAAAAGGATAACCCCCTCATATATACAATCCCATGTAACCTCATACATACAGTCCCATGTATTCCCATATATATATATACAGTCCCATGTAAAGTCATACATACAGTCCCACGTATATGAGCCACATAATTATCAGCATATACCATATATATAGTATATGAGCTGGCGCTTGTACTCCAGCCTCATGGCCATAGTATTTCTCATTGTACCCCTTTATATTGCAGTATATGAGCCACATAATTATCCCTTTCTTTTAGTAATATGCCCCATCATTATCCCCTTCTTTTAGTAATATGCCCCATCATTATCCCCTTCATGTAGAAATTGCCCATTCCACTACCTCCATCATTTCCTTCTCCCCACCACCCCATTATTGCCCTTTCGACAACCCCATCATTGCCCTCTCCCCACCACCGCCTTCTTATCACCCCCATCACCGCCTTCTCCATTGCCCTCTCCCCATCACCGCCTTCTCCATGACTCCCATCATTGCTTCTCATCACATCCATCAACTCACCTACACACGCACACAAACACACACCTCTCACCTAGACACACACACACACACACACACCCCTCACCTCTCCTCACCGGCAGCTTCCTCTCACTGGCACAGCAGCCGCGGGGCTGAATGATGATGTCATCCAGCCGCGCTGCTGACTGCTGTGTCAGGGAGGAAGCGACACAGGAACACGGGACTGCTGCCTCTCCGATCCGCCGCCCTGCTTGCCTCCACATGGCAAATTTGCATTGCATGTAAATTAGCCATGCGGACACGCGGCACACCCGACCATGTGTCGCGGCACACTAGTGTGCCGCGGAACACTGGTTGAAAACCACTGATATACATCACCCCAGGCGTTCCAGTTATAGAAGCGTGAAAGCAAAATCGGCCTGTACCAATCAATCACAAGTATCTTCAAATCGAATCTGTCACCTGATTTCACAATGACAATTGCATACATTATTAAATAGGCCACTTAGACCTGAGGAGTCATGTGTACTTTCTTTGAAACCCTACAATAGAAATGGCTGAATATTCCTGATTAAAGATGTGTGAATTGATTCAAAGAAAATTCATTCAAATCTAGTAAAATGGCGTCCTTCCAAACGCCATTCTGCTATATTCCTTTTAGAGTCAAGAAGGGGTTAATAAATAGAAAAATAGAATACTTAAAAGGGCATTTCTATCTCCAAGATCCTGTCCCAATATGTAGTTGGTTTTATAATAATATTAGCAAACACATACAATTAGAAATGTAGTATACAGTAGTTCTTCTGATTGACTATGTTGTTTTCACTCTTTCCCCATGTGCAGAGCATTGCAGTTGCTTCGGTATCCATGGGTATGACCACTCATATAGTGACAGTGAGTTAGTTGTTAGTGGTCATAACCATGGATACCTAAGCTACTGCAATGTCCTTCACATGGGAAAAACTACATAGCTAATCAGAAGAACTGTACTACATTTCTAATTGTCAGTATTTGGTAATATTATTTTTAATTATTATTAATACACCTACTACATATTGGGATAGGATTTTGCAGATGGGAATACCCCTGTCCCTCATCTGTCTCCTCAAGGAAGCTCCTTGGTTGGCGCTCCGCTTTATCTATAGTCATGAAATCTTGTGGAGGTCTAGCCAGTGCCAAAAAATAAAGGTTGAAAAGAAAGAAACAAAGCGAGTACAATTTCCCTGAAGGAATTTCAGAAAATCTGTCAAATATAACTTTTAAATTATTTCTTTTATGCTGTAAATTTAAATTTCATCATAGTCACTCTTTTCTAATCCAGATATTAACATGATAAATGTATGAGTCCAGCTATAGAAAAACAAATAGCTCATGACTCAAAGTATATGCAATCTCAGCTCACCTAGCCTGATTGACAGCTGCAGCTTTTACTGAGCAGAGTGAGATCACAGCAGCAGGAAGGAGGGACACGGAGGAGCAAAGATTAGGATTAAACTGATATTCTTGATTTTTTTAAAGTTTACAGTATACCATCAGTTCTAAGAGATCTATTTAAATAATCCCTCCTCCCATCAAAAGTGTTATCCTCTTAGCATATTGCAGTCATTATATAGCACTGTGTACTTACAATTGCTCATATTGCCTTTTTACTAAGCTAATTCTTCTCTTTTTCATTATGTCTATGACATATGATTAAAAACTGACCAGCTGAATCCTTCTAAGCTCCATATAGAAACAGGAGGACAGTTTTTCCTGCATGAGTCACTGCAAAAGTACCTGGTAGTGGGGAGGTGGTCGCAGCTGGGTCAGGAGTTAAAGAGAGGAATTATAAATGCAGGGACAAGAGACTTTCTGTTTCTACATAGAGCAGAGAAAAGAGAAGAATTTAATGGGTAGAAAGGTAAAATGAGAAATTGTAAGTACGCAGCGCTATATAATATGATGACTGCAATATGTTAAGAGGATACAAATTTTGATGGCAGGAGGGCTTCTTTAATAATGTAGGCAGGTTGAATAGTGAAATCTAGTAACCAATCAGCTTTTAAGAAAATGATTAGGAAAGTAATGGCTTTGAAACAGACGCTTTACGTTTCTTTTTTTTATTAAGATCATTCTTACTAAACAAAAGCATTTTACATACAGTTTTCCTTTTTCAAACAGGAAAACCTCAAAAAGAGGAAAAAATCCTCCAAAAAATTCAGATACAAACCAGACAGGCCTAAATGCATCTGCACTAATGCAAGGTGCAGCGGAGCCAAGTAAAATGGCAGCTGCACAGGTGCATAAATACCAAATGAAACAGCCAGCCTACAATCAGGGATTGGCCGTGTGGTACACCAGCGCAGAAGAATCCGCATGTGGCAGTGTTCACACAGGGAATGCAGGGCTTCTGGCTCACAACCTCTCAGTAACACCATATAGGGGGGCTGCCCAGTGCCAACTACAATGCATCCCGTGTGAACAGAGGCCACAAGTTTGCAGAACCATTTGGGCCCAACTGCACCCTGAAAGAAATATAAAAAGTGCACAAAAAACATATCAATATATGTAAGGTATTGGTTGATATTAAGGCCTTAATACGGAAGCTGGCCAACATTGACACATGCGGATTATTTCTTCTGCACTGGTGTACCACACGGCCAATCCCTGATTGTAGGCTGGCTGTTTCAGTTAGTATTTCTGCACCTTTGTAGCTGCCATTTTACTTGGGTCCGCTGCACCTTGTATTAGTGCAGATGCATTTAGGCCTGTCTGGTTTGTATCTGAAGTTTTTGGAGGATTTTTCCTCTTTTTGAGGTTTTCATGTTAGAGTAGGACTGGCAAGTGTAAGGAACTTTGACGCAGTTTGCCAGCTTCCGTATTAAGGCCTTAATATCAACCAATACCTTACATATATTGATATGTTTTTTGTGCACTTTTTATATTTCTTTCAGGGTGCAGTTGGGCCCAAATGGTTCAGAAAACTTGTGGCCTCTGTTCACACGGGATGCATTCTAGTTGGCACTGGGCAGCCCCCCTATGTGGTGTTACTAAGAGGTTGTGAACAAGAAGCCCTGCATTCCCTGTGTGAACACTGCCACATGCGGATTCTTCTGCACTGGTGTACCACACGGCCAATCCCTGACTGTAGGCTGGCTGTTTCATTTGGTATTTATGCACCTGTGCAGCTGCCATTTTACTTTGCTCCGCTGCACCTTGTATTAGTGCAGATGCATTTAGGCCGGTCTGGTTTGTATCTTTTTCAAACAGGAAGAGGAAACAATAATATAACATATTAACATAATTACAGATTAATTCAAGGAAATCATAGTTTTTGTATTGTGGCAGGGCTGAGGGTCGTGTAATCGATGGGAGATATGTATCTCATAAATGGCTTGTCTCCATAATGTAAGGCATAACAAATATTGCTGTATTATTATTGTATGAAGGACCTGTGGTGAGGTCATGTGACCAGTCAGTTGCTGGGTTCGTGGGTGTGGCTACACCCTTATAATGTGGCCTGCTCCTGAACCAGGCAGCTGTATGTGAGGGGTTATACACCTCCTGTGTGCGCTGAGGCTCGCGGACTGAGCCTGAAGGAAAGGACAGATGAGGTTATTTTGTCTCCTGAACTGATGGCTGTTTATTTTGGTGACGTGCTGTTTGGTTTATGACGTAATAAACCGCATGAACTTTAGGAGAACCTGCCTCCTGACTGTCTCCCATCACATCTAAGCGAGTAGAATCCCTACAGTATATATAGATATCAATTAATCAAAAACAATAATTAAGCAACAGGAATTGATATTAACTAGCCTTTGAGTAGACGCATTATCCATCCATCTAATGCATAACGTTTCTTATTCGGCTTTTTAATTATGATTATTCTCTCTTCATACAGAATACCAACGTATGCATTCTTCTGGTTTCCTGTGAGCAGTGCATTGTGGAAACTCAGCTGGTAAAGTGAATTGTCAGCAGGTTTGTGCTATGTAATCTGAGGGTAACATGAGATTGGGGATGGGACCCTGATTTCAGCGATGTGTCACTTATTAGGCAGCAGCAGCATCTAACGGTAAAATGTTATCCAACCAAGGGGTATTCTTATAAGGTACTCAGTGTGACAGCAGGATCAGTGTTTTGGGCTTATGGTCCCTAGCATAAAGAAATGCAGATTTGGTACTAAGGCTGGGGTCACACTAGCGATTAAATCGGACGAATGCAATGCGATAAAAAAATCGCATTGCATTCGTCCCAATGTTATTCTATGGGGCAGCTCACATCATGATGCGATTGTCACCGATTTTCGGATCGGATTCGACAATGCAAGTCTATGGGGGCGAGAAAAAATTGGATTGCAAACGGACACGATGTGTGAGTTGCGGTAAAATCGCACCAAAAGCCGGCAATTATTTTGTTCAAATACAGTAAAATCACAGTGACCGGTTAAATAAAGAAACGAATTAATAGATCTAGACACACAAATATATATATATATATTTTATACATGTCATAGAGACACATTTATATATATATTTCTAATTCATACAGTTCTTCATTGCAGAATAGCCGCTGAAACAATTGCCGGCTTTTGTATAATCTTTCTCCTGCCCGACATGAAATGACACATGCTTTACATATAGTTAACCATTTCATTTCATGTTTTTTTGTTATGTCTATCACTACTAATTATATGAGGGTTTGTGGGTAAAATTTTGGAGCTGTAGGAGTTCATTTAAGGGGTTAATTCGTTGTATTAAATTGCTGGGACTCCGGCTGACGTCACTGAGGCTGCAGGAAGTCCCCGCAATTTAATACAACGAATTAACCCCTTAAATGAACCCCTACAGCTCCAAAATTTTACCCACAAACCCTCATATAATTAGTAGTGATAGACATAACAAAAAAACATGAAATGAAATGGTTAACTATATGTAAAGCATGTGTCATTTCATGTCGGGCAGGAGAAAGATTATACAAAAGCCGGCAATTGTTTCAGCGGCTATTCTGCAATGGTGAACTGTATGAATTAGAAATAGATATATAAATGTGTCTCTATGACATGTATAAAATATATATAAATATTTAAATATATATATGTATTTAAGGTGTCTAGATCTATTAATTCGCTTGTGTGCGGAAACCTGTCATTGGGCTCCATTATATGTCCATTTAGCTATCCTGCGAGAAAATCTCGCCAGACGGATGTCAAAAGGATCCTTACATGCGATTAAAATCGCATCGATGAAGAAAAATGGCATAAAAAATGGATCACTGGTTAAGATACCTTTGTGCGATTTCGGACCGTTAAAATCAGACCTTTTTTTAATCGTTGTGTGTGACTCCAGCCTAACATTAATATCGGGTCTTAAAAGCATTAAGTACCAAAGTCTTCCATCATAAGTGCCAAGTAAGTGGTCTCTGCGTGACGGATTTATTGCCCTAATCGGGCTCCCGGTAGACAGATTTTGGTCGTGGTTTCTGACAGATATAATTCATCTTGCCAGAATAAATATTGCAGACATTTCCTTTCATTTTAGTTGCTAAACAAATGAAATAGAATAAAACTGTACAGTAGAATCTATTTTTTTACGAGGATTCATAAATCCATAACTTGAAAAACTACTTTTTCCATTTTCAAATTTCTAGGGAATATTTTACCCATTTCAAAATTACCTGCGTGTAAACTGTCTGTACGAAACGAGGAATTCGGCAAATTAGCCGAAGCATGAACACAAATTAGCCAGGAGAGCTCCATGCACTCGAGTCGAGTGGTTATTTCGGCCTCTCTTGTGCTCTTGTAAGTGCTATAAATATTTTCTACACCACCGTGATGATTAGGTCCTAACTTACCCTCACCAGCTAATAGATCCAAGTGGCTGTCGCTGCTTAAAACTAGTTGTCATTCCACATGCAAGTCTCCAGTGAGATAACAATTATAACATTTATGTGCAGATTTATCTTAATTTAGGGGAAGAAAAAGCATTAGTACATCATCCGCTAGTCAGCAGATGGCAGGTACTGTTTTATCACGTGCCCTCGATGTATTTCAGACTTGGCCAAGTAAGCAATAGTCACACATAGCTGTGACTTGTCCATCTGGATTTCCAGATAAAGGATCATTAGAATTTTACAGAAGGAGCAAAGTAGATGACATTTTAATGAATGTCATTGACACATTGCAAGTGAGTATTTCTCCCAGAAAATGATGCCCATTACCTATGTTTTGTTATACACGTGTTCATTTCCTTTGTGTGTATTGGAACAACATAAAAACAGAGGAAAAGGGGCCAATTTGACATCATTTCACACAAAAACCCCAAAATGGGCCATATATATATATATATATATATATATATGCACACATACACACTATGATATCAAGATACCCAGAGCCCCATAATATTATGTCTGACATCCAAAAATCCCTTTGTGATCACTACCATTGGCATCCCGTCCCCATCCCCTACTTCCCACTTATTAGGATAAAGACGTCCATAGTGCCCTTGGTACAATGGCAATCAATGGCCTCCTCATTATAACAGGCCCACTGAACGGGCCTATTAAAGGGAACCTTTCCACCTCCAGATATGACTATTAGGCAGGAGTCATACCCAACGTATAAAAATACGGACCTTGTTTTATGCCACTGTGGACATCAATTAATTCTTACAGGTATGTAATGTAGAGGTTAAAGGGAATCTGTCACCCTTTTTAGTGATATCATGTAAAGATATCACCCATCTGTGCTTCCCATAAGGATTCTATTAGGATTTTTTATTCCCCCCGACCCTGCACCTTTGATGCATAAATACCTTTGTTATCTTGGTGGAGATGTATGCAAATCGCCACGGTCTGGTCCTATGGGCGTGGCTTAGTTGCCTTCTCCCCCCCCTCGGCTTGCTGAACGTAATCTTCATCTGTGAATATCACAGATAACGTTGTTTTCCATGCTTGCGCATTGAAAAGGCCTCCGGCGCCTGCGCAGTATGCTTTGCCCAACTGTGGGCGAAGCATATAATCGGTACTCCGCATGCGCCAGTATTTTTTAGGGCGGTCTGTGCCCCGGAAGTGTGTCCTGCATGTGAAGACTTCCCGGGCATAGACCGCGCTGAAAAATACCGGCGCATGCGCAGTAGCGATTGTATGCTCTGCCCACAGTTGGGCAAAGCATACTGCGCAGGCGCCGGAGGCCTTTACAATGCGCAAGCGCGAAAAACAACGTTATCTGTGATATTCACAGATGAAGATTACATTCAGCAAGCTGAGGAGGGGGGGGAAGAAGGTGCCTAAGCCACGCCCATCGGAGCGGACTGCGGCGATTTGCATACATCTCCACCAAGATAACAACGGTATTTATGCATCAAAGGTGCTGGGTCAGGGGGAATAAAAAATCCTAATAGAGTCCTTATGGGACGTACAATTGGGTGATATCTTTACATGATATCACTAAAAAGGTGACAGATTCCATTTATGTAATAGTCTATGAAAGTCATGACAATGTGCAGTGTTGCTACCTTTCTATATATCACATACTGATAATAAATACAGAAATACACGAGATACAGGCTGATGATGTTCAATAAGTAATCATTTTATTTATTTTTTCTCCTATCAGTATGTTTTGAGTTGTGGGAGGAAACCGGAGTACCCGGAGAAAACCCACACAGACACGGGGAGAACATACAAACTCTGTGCAGATGGTGACCCAGATTTACACCCAGGACCACCATGCTGCTCGCCAACAGCGCTAATCACTGCGCCACCGTGCCGTCCTGTAGTATGATGGTCCTACATCTCCAAGCAGCATGCCAGCCAGATGAGGTATGGGGCAGCAATAGAGAATGCAGGAGATTATAGTCTCTGATATGTAAGAGAGTAGATGGAAGAACTCGGGGGTGGGATCCCAACAGACCACATCTGTTTCTTCAGACCACACCCAGGTCCACGCCTCCCTGACCCAGTAGTCAGGTATTGGGGGAGGGGACTACGTTGTATTTCCATTGTTGTTATTGCTGCGGCTTGTAATGCTCTTCCACCTCTTGCTCATGTAGGAGAAGCCACAGAACAGCCGCTGGTCCTCCGGGGTTATAGGTGGTTTCCGAGCTTCAGTGCCAGACATCACTTGGCGCAATTCAAATTGTTTGCTGGTTTCCAAAACCGGGATCTATAGAAGACAAATCTGTCTGGTTAGTTCATTATGTATTTTATTATATCTGTCACCTTTACAGATTGTGGATGAGCCGTGGTAACCATGTGCAGATTACCGCTAATCTCCATGATGCATTGTTACCTGCAGCTTGAGAACAAATCAACTACTGGTGCTGCCTGGCAATCTGTGATATCCACATCTGTTACTACTGCACCATAAAGCTGTGTTGACACATTGCAAACACATCGGGTGCTTTTGATGCTGTATCATACTTTTGTTGTGGTTTTTCCCTAAAAATGGCAAGAGATTATGGCTCTTTTGCAAAGAAAAAGCACAGTGTGAACGCAGCCTAATGGATCCAAGTTATTCACTAAGTGGCCTTCTGAAGAATCGGGGACAATAATTACACATTTGAGCAATATGTAAAATCCTGTCCATCCTGTCCTATACTGTAATTCCACCCATTTACCAGCAGAGGAGGATAAAAACATTCTGGCCTACACTAGGTAGGATTGTTACTCATTATTTGAGTATTTCTTACACATATTATCACATTACACAGACGAGGAGCTGACATTATAATAAAATAACGCCGTGTACTTACAGGTCTCATTGTAAATGGTGGACGTGACCTTCCCGCCTCCAATTCCTCCCAGTTTATGGGCCAGAAGAATGGATGTCCTTTTAGATTTCTGCAAAGAACCTGCCTCTTCTTTGGTGATTTACACAAGAGCTGCAAATATATAAAAAACATTATTATATCACAAGTAATAATATAAAAAATTTCAGAAAAAAACAGCAGTTACAGAATTGTTTTCCCATTTTCTTATAGAAATATGAATTTATTAAAACAACCATTGCAAGAAACAAATACGATAGGACAGGATAGGATAATAGAGGACAGGATAGGATAGGACAGTACAGAATGGAACAGGATAGGATAGGACAGTACAGGATAGGACAGTACAGAATAGGACAGGATAGGATAGGACAATACAGGATAGGATAGGACAGTACAGGATAGGACAGTACAGGATAGGACAAGATAGGACAGTACAGAATGGGACAGGATAGGATAGGACAGTACAGGATAGGATAGTACAGAATAGGACAGGATAGGATAGGACAATACAGGATAGGATAGGACAGTACAGGATAGGACAGGATAGGATAGGACAAGATAGGACAGTACAGAATGGGACAGGATAGGATAGGACAGTACAGGATAGGATAGTACAGAATAGGACAGGATAGGATAGGACAATACAGTACAGGATAGGACAGTACAGGATAGGACAGGATAGGATAGGACAGTACAGGATAGGATAGTGCAGAATAGGACAATACAGGATAGGACAGTACAGGATAGGACAGTACAGGATAGGACAGTACGGGATAGGACAGTGTACAGGCTAGGAAAGTACAGGATAGGACAGTACAGGATAGGATAGGACAGTACAGGATAGGACAAGATAGGACAGAACAGAATGGGACAATATAGGATAGGACAGTACAGGATAGGACAAGATAGGACAGTACAGAATGGGACAGGATAGGATAGGATAGTACAGGATAGGATAGTACAGAATAGGACAGGATAGGATAGGACAATACAGGATAGGATAGGACAGTACAGGATAGGACAGGATAGGATAGGACAGTACAGGATAGGACAGTACAGGATAGGACAGTGCAGAATAGGACAATACAGGATAGGACAATACAGGATAGGACAGTACAGGATAGGACAATACAGGATAGGACAGTACAGGATAGGACAGTACGGGATAGGACAGTGTGCAGGCTAGGAAAGTACAGGATAGGACAGTACAGGATAGGATAGGACAGTACAGGATAGGATAGGACAGTACAGGATAGGACAATACAGGATAGGACAGTACAGGATAGGACAGTACAGGATAGGATACAATAGGACAGTACAGGATAGGATAATACAGGATAGACTAGTACAGGATAGGCCATCAGAACTCGATCAGTCAGGGGCCGATACACAATAATTCTGATGATTAGCTGTGTGAAAAGGTTTTGGTGAGCTCCACAGTCTCTTTATTGTATATATTGGCCTGTAGATAAGAACACTGTACATATAGGAGAGGCTGTCCTGGGGCTCCAGCATTGTCCCACTTCCTTCTATTGGATAAAGCTGAAATACCCAACACAGTGGTGATGAAATGTATGGTGTATTATCAAAACTCATGACTGGGCTATCCTTCCTATGTCTCCAGGTATAAGTGTCTATTTACTCACTCTCACTATGACATCCTTGATCTGAGAATCTATGGTGTATGGATAGTTAGGTTTATCATGTGCCACTGAACGGGCAATCCTTCGAAAACAAGGACCATCGTAAAACGGGTGAGATCCTGTGGCCATTTGGAAGATTATGACTCCAAAAGCGAACAGGTCGACCGTGTAATTAAAGGGCTTTCGATGGATCATCTGTGGAAACATAAGATTAGGAGAGTAAGTTAGTACATTGTGCATCCTGGGAGAGAGAAAACAACCGTGGTCTATGTTTACTGGTAGTGTTTTTCCATGCCTAAGCCCCCATTCTTATTACATGTCGGCCAAAAGATCATTTGGTTGATAGCTACCTCTGCCATTAACAGGAACTCACGGTTCGGCCAAGACTCCAATGTTCTCTATTAGGCCGGAGTCACACTTGCCGTATGAAATATCGGACCAATTCTGTCGGCTGAGAATCGCACGAATGTTCTCCGTATGGTGATCCGTGTGGAATCCATTTGCAGTGCGATGATGCAATTTCCTCGCATCTAAGTATCCATGTGACATCCGTATGGCTACATTTCTCACTGATTTCCCCATTGCATTAAATGGGCTGAAATGAGGAAAATGTGTGCGTATTTCTCGCAGGCTACACTAATGGTCCTGGCTACACTGATGGTCAGTGTGGTGTCCGATTTTTTCTCGCACCCGTACACTTGCACTGGCGAGACTCGGCTGATATTCGCATACAATCGCAGCATGCTGTGATTTGTTTTGCACGCTGAATACGCCCGAGAAAAATAGCGGTGATGGGAGCTGCCCCATAGATTAACAGTGGTCCGAGTGCTATGCGATATTTTCTCGCATAGCACTCGTCGGTATTCAACTTTAGTGTCACCCCGGCCTTAGAGAAACTCTGCCAAACTCTGAAGAATAAAGGATTGATCATTGGAAATCCAATGTGCTAGATCCTTCTCCTCCCGTCTGTAGCGTCGAGGGGCCCCAGTACACAGTAGACGGTTGGCTGATCCCTCTAATGTTGGCTGGTTCGCCTGAATTTAGTCTAATATGTATGGGGACCCTTACACCATCCATCTATTAGATAGCGTTAGTAAATGTGGGCCACCGTGGTGATAGATCTGTGATTCCACAAGCTCCACATTAAGTGAGAATTGCAGGTGGATAATAAAATATGAGATATTAGTAGTCACCTCAGGAGCCATATAGCCAGGAGTGCCGTAAAAGCCTTTGATCTTCTGAGAGCCAAATACATTCATTGCAGCAAGGCCGAAATCAGCAATCTTAGCGTGTCCATCACCGTCCAGAAGAATGTTGTCTGGTTTTAAATCCCTAAAAAAAAAAGAAAGAAAAATAGTTCTTTGAATCAGACATAGATCAGCTGTAGTGCTTGGGTTACTGTGGGGTCTTCACAGGACCACTCATTAAACACGGGGAAGATTCACTAATCCTATCTTGTGTAGACATAAACCAGGCTGTCTGAAAACGCGCCAAATTCATCACAGAGGCTGTGTGACAAATTAGGAGCATCTTCAGAGACTTTTGTCTGATGTTACACCACTATTGTTTTCATTACTTAGAGCCAATAATTTTCTCAAAAATCTGGTTAGTTGTGTTGCACATTGTGACATTGTAGGCCACATGGATTCCTATCAACCTATTCCCATTTCCATAAAAGCCTTGTCCCCTCTTCAAGTGAGCCCCAAAAAGTGTCTACAGCACTGCATAAATGGGGTGCACGTCATGTTCACCAGATTTTTTGGCACAAATAACACCACAATTTTGGCACATTTAACTATTTCCCATAGTAAATCTTTCCCTATGTATAAAAAAATAAATGACTTATTACCGGTGAATAATCCCCCGACTGTGGAGAAACTCTATTCCACTCAAGATTTCTGCTGCAAGGAGCCTAATAAGAAAGAAAAAAATCCTATCAGCATTAATTGTTCTACTGAACCACTATAATAACAATGAGGGGAGACAGCGGCCACAGATATCACAGAGCGAAGGAAAACAAGAGAAGGAAGCACAGAAAACAGTGCACACACGGTTCAAATCTAATATACAGTATAAAGCTCAATGTGGGTGTGTATATAATAATAATAATAATCTTTATTTTTATATAGCGCTAACATATTCCGCAGCGCTTTACAGTTTGCACACATTTCATCACTGTCCCCGATGGGGCTCACAATCTAAATTCCCTATCAGTACGTCTTTGGCGTGTGGGAGGAAACCGGAGTGCCCGGAGGAAACCCATGCAAACACGAGGAGAACATACAAACTCCTTGCAGATGTTGTCCTTGGTGGGATTCGAACCCAGGACCCCAGCGCTGCAAGGCTGCAGCGCTAACCACTGAGCCACCGTGTATGTGTGTATGTCCGGGATTGGCATCCGCATGTCGCAGCTACAGCCACAAAATTTGGCACAGCCACACGTCTGGACCCCGAGAGCATCATAGGCTATGTTGTGAGGAAAAATTTTTACACCGCGCGTTCCAATTCACCAAACAATTTTACCCCTATCTACATAATGGGGAAAAAGTGTATGTATGTATGTGTGTATGTCCGGGATTGGCATCTGCACCGTCGTAGCTACGGCCAGAAAATTTTGCAAAGTCACACGTCTGGACCCCGAGAGCGTCATACGCTATGTTGTGAGGCGAAATTTTAACCCCACGCATTCCAATTCACCAAACAATTTTGCACCCTATCTACATAATGGGGAAAAAGTATATGTATGTATCGGCAGAAAACACGGTGTGCACTACTGTAGTGGTGCCAAGTTAGGTTCCCAAACCTTATATGATAAAATGAAAACCTGGCACTCAACTTAATGCTTGGTGAGGCAGTTTATTGTACTACCAGAAAACGTTTCGGTCAATATAGACCTTCATCAGTTACTACAGTGTGAAAAAAATAAATAAATAAACAAAAATAAATAAAGTATGTACAACAATCACATAAAATGCAATTCGGTCATGGATATATACAATATTATACAAGAAATACTACAACAGAGACCAAAAAATATATCTTGGGTGCACAGATTGAAGGAGAAAAGAGACAGCCTAGCTGTGATTCAATGTTCTTGATTTTTTCTGTGCTGGTTTCAATGGCCTTCTGTAGATGTTCTATGGTGAGGGTCATTAAATCAAACGAACATTTATTAAGAATTTGCTCATATCTGGTGCAAAATTCAGGGGTATCCCGAAATAGTGTTGGTCGGAGAGAAACTCATAGGCCCCGTGGGATTCTTTGTACCCGAAGGTACTCAGAGAGAGTAGCGCAGTGCAGTTCTAAGTTGGTGTGGTGACGTAGCTCTCGCTCAAGGTCTCTACCCCTTGTTTCGCGAGGTGGTACCTTAAGAAATTCACTAGAAAATTTGGATTGAGCCAAGATATTCGAGGTCTCATCAACGTTGTAAGAGAAGGTAGAGGAAGTGGTCATGACCAGGCAGTGTGCAAACACGTAAAGGAGATACGTTTAGTAGAAAACACCATGTGCACTACTGTAGTGGTGCCAAGTTAGGTTCCCAAACCATATATGATAAAATGATAACCTGGCACTCAACTTAATGCTTGGTGAGGCATGGTGTCAAGGCCATAGACCCGCCCTTCCTCCACTTAAGCTCAGCTCGCCTCTGTCTCCACTGACAAGTGGTGTTTACCCACGTCCAGGAGGAACAAGCTGCGCTGATACTTTCAACTATTAAGGTAACTACCTCGCCATTTATAGCGACACTCACAACTTTGATATACAGCATACTTTACCGCTGTCTTATGTCATCCTACATGACGTTTACCTTACAGATTATCCTACGTTACAGCAGCATTCTGACCATTTGATTACTGGTATGTACCATTCTGTAACACCACCTAATTGACCTTATGGATACACTTTAACAGCGCCAATCACTTCTTTTTAGGTGATATCAGTGAATAACATAAAAAGCAACCTCCTTCAAGCTACTTTCAAACATACTAGCACGGTATGTCTTATCCTTTTCTCCTTCAATCTGAGCACCCAAGATATATTTTTTGTTTTTTGCTGTAGTATTTCTTGTATAATATTGTATATATCCACGACCGAATTGCATTTTATGTGATTGTTGTACATACTTTATTTATTTTTGTTTATTTATTTATTTTTTTCACACTAGTAACTGATGAAGGTCTATATTGACTGAAACGTTTTCTGGTTCTACAATAAACTGCCTCACTATGTATGTATTGGCATCTGCACCGTCGCAGCTACAGCCACAAAATTTTGCACAGTCACACGTCTGGACCCCGAGAGCGTTATAGGCATAGCATTTTCTGGAGTGTCACAATGGTAAGACTCAGGCTATGTGCACACGTATGCAGAAAATTTCTGCATAAAAACAGGACTCCTTCCCAGAAAATGCGCGTTTTTTTCCCGCGCGTTTTTACCACGATTTTTGAGAGTTTTTGCCGCAATTTTTGTGCGTTTTTGACGCGATTTTTTCCACGTTTCCCCAGCCATATAGAAAATAGCCAGAAATGCGGAATTTTCGGCGAAATTAATGAGCATGCTGCCTTTTTTACCGCAAAGAGTTTTTTTCGTTGAAAAAAAACGCATCAATATGCACAAAAAGTGCAAAATGCATTAAAATGAATGGGATGCTTCTTTTAAGCATTTTTTAAGTCAATTTTTTGGTAAATCCGCAAAAAAAAGCGGAAAAAAAACGCTGTGTGTGATCACAGCCTGAGGGTTTACAGGTAGTTGGCCTACAAAACGTTAAGACCAACATCAGAAAAACGGATCGACACGGAGAACTTTTAAGACAGGCATCGAGATGGATTTTTAAGCTTAATTCAGTTAGATTGAATGAAGAGCTGTGCTTTACTGGGTTTCTTATGGACTAAGTCCTAGTCAGAGTTTCTGTGGCTGGAGATACGCGACCAGCATGTATATGTAGACGGATGCACACGTTTTTGTGTGTATGTGTTTATTTCTACATGTGTGTAAGGGGTTGGGTATATGCGACTGATATTGTATATTGATGCATAGGAGTGATATTTAAGCGGTGGGCCAAAAAATCCATGAGATGTTCTATTGGCTATATTATACATGGGAGTATTGGACTTTGTCCTGCTAGATTGAGCTCTTATTTCTATGGAAAGGGTTCTTCTGCTGGAATTTATACTAAGCCAAAAATAAAACGTTGGTCGTATAGATATTTAAATTCTAGGCGGAGATTCTTGTTTAGATGGGCCTTTTATTATGTTTCGTGGCTAACTATAGAAATATAGATAGATAGGAACATTCATTATATACTGTGAGTGTAAAACCTAAGAAGTCTCTATATAGTATAAGTTCAAAGGGATACTATGCTATACTGATATATTGATAGTTTGGTAGTATTTAAATGCTGCCAAAAGATTTTTTTCCACGAAGCTTATTAAGGCCGTATATACAAATAGGCTGTTATCATTTTGCTATAGAGAATTGTATTATTGTTTAGTGATAACATATAATAAGTGTTACATCTATATGTGATGGCCTAAAAATGGGATGTAATAGCCTCAAACTAGTACTTCGCTATGTAGCCTTTCTTGATATAGCCGAAGGCTGTATGTATGAATGTCCTCTTTCTTTAGGGAGTAATTGGCTAAGTATTAGTGATGTAATTGCAGCTTGAGGAGCCTATGGAGTTCTGGGCAGGAAGGGGTGGATTGTCATGGATGCTGCTATTTATAACTTTCTTACGGAGAAGTGCTTTGCTGCTAAGGTAATGACATGATGCATGGCATTGAGCGCATGAGCAGTGGAGTCAGCATTATAGTAAGATCACTTCCCTATAATGGAATGTATCCGTGTCATGTCGAGACTTGCTGAACCACTCCTAGCACATGAGCAGTAGATTCCTTACCACATGAAGATCACTTTCTTATAGTGGAACGCACCAGCGCCATGTTGAGACCTGTTGAACCGCATCTAGCGCATGCGCAGATAAAATCTTGAAGTTTCGCTTTCACTTTGATCGGAAATGCCTGGGAGGCGCCGCACACAGGTGTTGGCGCGTCCCTAAGCATTTGCAAATGCATTTGCAATACATATAAGGGGCCTGGACTGACTTGGAGACTACTTCCCTGACAAAACTGTCGTGGGGACAGCGACACGAGTCGGACCGGACAGAGCTGATGGCATGACTTGGGCTATGGGTAACTATGTGATCGCAGTGTGTTTCTAATTGTAATTCTTCATGCATGTGTCTATATGCAACATATGGCCACTGCTGAGGGCGCTGCTGGAATAGTATTATTACTGCTCTGAAATACTGTGGTGTATCTGGCAATTAATCATTTAAGATTCAATATACTCGTTTTTCAGGGCTACAGCACTAATCTATGTGATATTGGCTATGTACATAAATGATTTCTCTATATGCTGTAGCTATCAGAGCAGGTATAATAATACAGAGTGCCCCATCTGTGGCTCATTTGTTTTCTATTCACTGATCATTTGAAACAATATTGCATGGGTTGTATTTATTCTGTTGTATATATGTGTATAGCACATGATCTCTGCTAAAGGGCGCTAATGACTTCAGGACATTAGTCATTTGATATAATATTGCTGTACTATTATATAATTCAACATTAATATCTTTTTAAATTGACACAGCATTTATTTATATTTTGGCTTTAATATAAACTGTGCTACCCTGGCAGTGATTAATGTGTGAGCCATATATTTACCGCTGCACTTTTATCTAATACTAGCTGAAGAGCCCGGCGCTGCCCGGGCATAGTAACTAACTGTGGTTAGTTATAGCAAATTATAATTATCCTCCATCCCATAGTACCGTGCCCATATACCCATCATGCATATCCACGATCCCATAGGCCCGTGCCCATATACCCATCATACATATCCTCCATCCCATAGTCCCATTCCCATATACCCATCATACATATTCTCCATCCCATAGTCCCATGCCCATATACCCATCATACATATTCTCCATCCCATAGTCGAGTGCCCATATACCCATAATACATATCCTCCATCCCATAGTCCAGTGCCCATATACCCATCATACATATCCGCCATCCCATAGTCCAGTGCCCATATACCCATCACACATCCTTCATCTCATAGTCCCATGCCCATATACCCATCATACATATCCTCCATCCCATAGTCCCGTGCCCATATACTCATCATACATATCCGCCATCCCATAGTCCCGTGCCCATATACCCTTCATACATATCCGCTATCCCATAGTCCCATGCCCATATACCCATCACACATCCTCCATCCCATAGGCCCGTGCCCATATGCCCATCATACATATCCTCCATCCCATAGTCCCATGCCCATATACCCATCATACATATCCTCTATTCCATAGTCCTGTGCCCATATACCCATCATACATATCCTCCATCCCATAGTCCCATGCCCATATACCCATCATACATATCTGCCATCCCATAGTCCCATGCCCATATACCCATCATACATATCCGCCATCCCATAGTCAACCATTATGACATCATAATGAGCGGCGGCGGGGCTTGCAACCTATGATGACATCATCGTCGCCATGGCAACTATTATGACATCATAATGAGGGGTGGGGCTTGATACGCACACACTGTTTCCCCATTATGCAAATAAGGGCATTATGACTTCATAATGAGGGGCGGGGCTTGATGCGCACACACTTTTTCCCCAGTATGTAGATAGGGTCAAAATTGTTTGGTGAATTGGAACTCACGGGGTTAAAATTTCGCCTCACAACATAGCTTAGGACGCTCTCGGGGTCCAGACGAGTGACTGTGCCAAATTTTGTGGCTGTAGCTGCGACGGTGCGGATGCCTATCCCGGACATACATACATACACACATACATGCATACACACTTTGAGCTTTATATATTAGATTGCCCTCATGCTCTACCTTATCAGGTTGGAATTGTCCATGTTTGTGTGATTTTATGGTGTTTTAAATATATATTTTCTGTCTGTCGGGCATTGGTGTTTAATAAAACCTTTTTATATACATATTTGACCCGTGTGTGCACTGTTGTCTGCGCTTCTGCCTCTTGTTTTCCTTCATATTGTTGTTGGCACATAGTAACACCCAGTTAATTTACTGTCTAATATTAAGTGAGGTGCCCACCTCTTCCTCTAAGATTTCACAGAGCGGCTGCTCTCTTACCTGGACGTCCCGACATGCAGGGGGGCTCTGGATTTGATAAGTGCAGTTAACTCGCCACCACGCAGATATTCCATGGCATAAAATGCATAGTCCTGTGCGAGAGGAGGGAAGATGATGGTAAATAATGCAGATTTTATACATCCTGATTACATTTACTCATTTACTATGGCTCTGGGACCTATACTGTATGTTCAGAAGACATGTCTCTGTGTCTGCACACACCAGAGAGGTGTCCAGGGTGAAAAGTCAAAATCCTCTAATCAGTAATGGCGCTCAGGGCATACAGGCACACAGAGCATGCAGCAGGTCTCTTCATTTGCACAGGCAAAGATTGAATTTGCAATATGGAAGCAACTGGACATGATAAGGATAAAGGAGAGAATTTCTAGAAGGCGAGGAGTCTCTTACCGCTGTCTGGAAGGTGCCATAGGCGTGCGTGAAGAATCTGCTGTCTTCAGTGATTTCCAGGACCTCTCGCTCTAAGCGGAGGGTGTCTTTAGCATTCTCCAACAATTCCCTCTTCCTGACCATCTTGACCGCCAGCTGAACTCCGCTGGGTTGATGTGTCGCCAGCATCACCTTGCCAAAACTGCCTTCTCCAAGCTTCCTGGTAAAGATTAAACTCTCCAGGGAAAGACAGGTAGTCACTTGCTCTGAAGGGCTGGTGGTCTGAGATTCCACCTTTCTTCTTCTTCTCTTATTTGGAGTTTCATCTCCTTTCTCAGGAGATGTGTTCCCTCTTTTTTTCCCCTTTTTAAGGGTCTTTATCTCTGGTGGATGTCCAGAAGATGTTGTACAGGGATCATCTGTCTTCTCAACAGGTACGTCCTGTACAATATCCTGAGAAGTTTCTCCTCTCTGAGAAAAACTCTCTTCCGTGCATCTCTTTTTAGCACATCTCTTATTCTTTTCAACACACTTCCTTTTTCGTTCCATGATAAGGTAATATCAATAATAACGAATTTGCCAAGTGCGCAAAAGTCTTCTTCACTCTCCAATGGTTGAAGGTAAAGTAAGAGAAGTGATATTGGAATCCTTAGCCTAACAGTGACCTAGTATTGTGACATCATTGCCATTGTGACATCATCACCACTGTGACATCATCACCATTGTGACATCATCAGCCAGAGTGTAACTGATGATGTCATCGGCTGCTGCAGGACTGAGTTTGACACAATCAAATGACCTAGTATAAGAATAGTTTAGTTTTTCGTAATAACATACTTGGCATTTTTTAAGATCCTACTGAAGGACCCTTAAGTGTTTTGCATCTAACTATTCAAAAACTGTAAACACTGAGAAAAAAGCAAGAACCGATGTAGCAACAAATACAAAGATTATGCAAACCAAGAGTAGGGGCACCACCGTCAATAAATAGCACAGTGGGATCCAACTCAGCCCATTCAAAGAACAGTACAAAACATAGCCAAAGAGCAGGGATGGGCTATACACGGGGGATCACCACAGACAATTGATTGGCATTTAGATAGACAATTTTTATTAGACATGTATAAACCACACACAGATTAAAAACATTAAAAAGTCACACATGTGACTTAACAAACGCATAACTGGCTCGCAATAGAATCTACACCCTGTAGGTGTACTCCACAGGAGACCTGCCTATATAAACAGCATACCAACTGGTGACCAAGTGTGAAAGATGAACTATAAATGAGCAGGTTATAATGCCCCTCAATCTAAATACCCGAAAAGATTCAAAGGATGTTATACCCCCTAAATGCATATAACCATCATCAAAGTGCCCGACGCGTGTCGCCACCCTGACGAAGCCACTGTGGGTGGCGACACGCGTCGGGCACTTTTTCTCCCTGAGGTCGCTCCACATGGGCTCTGCAGTTTCATGTTATTTTCCATACCATTACTTATGGATATTGATTCCATCTACCAGTGTTCATGTGCCTGTCTGTTTCTATTCTGAACTTGAGGATGCACCCATTTGATGATGGTTATATGCATGTTCTATTTTCTTGATGGGCACTGTGGGCGATGGTGACTAAGTGTATTTTCTTCATCAAACCCATTTAGGGGGTATAACATCCTTTGAATCTTTTCGGGTATGTAGATTGAGGGGCATTATAACCTGCTCATTTATAGTTCATCTTTCACACTTGGTCACCAGTTGGTATGCTGTTTATATAGGCAGGTCTCCTGTGGAGTACACCTACAGGGTGTAGGTTCTATTGCGAGCCAGTTATGCGTTTGTTAAGTCACATGTGTGACTTTTTAATGTTTTTAATCTGTGTGTGGTTTATACATGTCTAATAAAAATTGTCTATCTAAATGCCAATCAATTGTCTGTGGTGATCCCCCGTGTATAGCCCATCCCTGCTCTTTGGCTATGTTAAATACAAATATTAATAAACAAAGAAATAAATTAACCCCTTTACTCCCAAAGGTGGTTTGCATGTTAATGCCCGGGCCAATTTTTACAATTCTGACCACTGTCCCTTTATGAGGTAATAACTCTGGAACGCTTCCATGGATCCTGGTGATTCTGACATTGTTTTCTCGTGACATATTGTACTTCATGTTAGTGGTGAAATTTCATTCATATAACTTGCATTTAATTGTGAAAAAAATGGAAATTTGGCGAAAATTGTGAAAATTTCGCAATTTTCCAACTTTGAATTTTTATGCTCTTAAATCACAGAGATATGGCACTCAAAAAACTGAATAAGTAACATTTCCCACATGTTTACTTTACATCAGCACAATTTGGGAACCAAAATTTTTTTTGTTAGGAAGTTATAAGGGTTAAAAGTTGACCAGCGATTTCTCATTTTTACAACACCATTTTATTTTTACGGACCACATCACATTTGAAGTCACTTTGAGGGGCCTATATGATAGAAAATATCCAAAAGTGACACCATTCTAAAAACTGCACCCGTCAAGGTGCTCAAAACCAGATTCAAAAAGTTTATTAACCCTTCAGGTACTTCACAGGAATTTTTTGAATGTTTAAAAAAAAAATGAACATTTAACTTTTTCTCACAAAAAAATTACTTCAGGTTCAAATTTTTTTATTTTACCAAGGGTAACAGGAGAAATTGGACTGGAAAAGTTATTGTGCAATTTGTCCTGAGTATGCCGATGCCTTATATGTGGGGGGGAACCACTGTTTGGGCGCATGGCAGAGCTCGGAAGGGAAGGAGCGCCGTTTGACTTTTTCACTGCAAAATTGGCTGGAATTCAGATCTGATGCCATGTCAAGTTTGGAGAGCTGCTAATGTGACTAAACAGTGGAAACCCCCCACAAGTGACCCCATTTTGGAAACTAGACCCCCAAAGGAACTTATCTAGATATGTGGTGAGCACTTTGAACCCCCAAGGGCTTCACAGAAGTTTATAACGTACAGCCATACAATTAAAAAATCATATTTTTTCCACAAAAATGATCTTTTCACCCCCAATTGTAATTTTCTCAAGAGTAACAGGACCCCAAAAGTTATTGTGCAATTTGTCCTGAGTACGCTGATACCCCATATGTGGGGGTAATCCACTATATTGGGCGCATGGCAGTGCTCGAAAGGGAAGCAGCACCATTTGACTTTTTTGGCTGGAATTGAGATCGGATGCCATGTCGCGTTTGGAAAGCCCCTGATGTGCCAAAACAGTGGAAAACCCCCAATTCTAACTCCAACCCTAACCCCAACACACCCCTAACCCTAGCCCTAATGAGAAAATGGAAATAAACACATTTTTTTTTATTTTATTATTTTTCCCTAACTAAGGGGGTGATAATGGGGGGGTTTGATTTACTATTTATGGTGGGTTTTTATTTTTGTCGCATGTTAAAAGACGCTTTTTATTGTAAAAATAGTTTATGCATCACCACATTTTGAGAGCTATAATTTTTCCATATTTTGACGCACCGAGTCATGTGAGGTCTTATTTTTTGTGGGACGAGTTGACATTTTTATTGGTGCCATTTTTGGGCACGTGAGATTTTTTGATCGCTTTATATTCTGATTTTTTGGGACGCAGAATGAACAAAAACCAGTGTTTCATGAATTTCTTTTGGGGGCTGCGTTTACACCGTTCAGCATGCGGTAAAATTGATAAAGCGGTTTTATTCTTCGGGTCAGTATGGTTACAGCGATATCTCATTTATGTCTTTTTTATGTTTTGGCGCTTTTATGCAATGAAAACAATTTTATATAAAAAATAATTATTTTTGCATCGCTTTATTCTGCGAGCTATAACTTTTTTATTTTTTCGCTGATGATACTGTATCGCAGCTCGTTCTTTGTGGGACAAGATGACGTTTTCAGCGGTACCATGGTTATTTATATCTGTCTTTTTGATCGCACGTTATTGCACTTTTTGTTTGGCGGTATGGGGACCTGCAGGGAAGGAGACCCCCGCAGCAGCGCTGCACATCACGCTGCTGTGGGGGTCTTAGGGAAGCACGGAGGGAGCCCCCTCCCTGCCGATGCTTCCCTAAACCTTCGGTACACTGCGATCGTGGTTTGATCGCAGTGTGCCAGGGCTTAACGTGTCGGGGGCGGTCCATGACTGCCCCTGACACATAGTGACGGGTGTCAGCTGTGATAATCAGCTGACACCCGGCCGCTATCAGCTGCGCTCCCCCCGTGAGCGCAGCTGATCGCGCTAGACGTACTCTTCCGTCCTTGGGACTTAGGTTCCAGGTCAAATGGACAGAATAGTACGTCTAATGTAGGAAAGGGGTTAATGTTACTTTATTCAGTATGCAAAATTGCTGGACATAATCTCATTAAAATAATATATGAAGAAAAACATATTAAAATAACAATCGGAGTCTCCAGAGTACCAAGAATATTAGACAGGTATTTTTTATGTTATGGCTGATGGGTGAAATCTTCAGTGATGCACATGAGTGAAAATAGGAACAGCCCTGTGTTGTGTAGAGGCCACAGTGACATTTCATCTACACACAACAGTATGTAAAATCTCCACATTCCCCAATGGTTTCTATACTCACTGGCGTTTTGTCCACAGTGATATTATACCCTGCAGGAGCCATAGGATGCGTAGTTTCATGACTTTATCTCTCTATGGATGTAATCTTACTATATTATTAATGCAAGGAAAAAAAGTGAAATGAATCTGTCTGACGTTAGAAATCACTTGGCTGCATTAGGAGAGCAGCTGTGTCATGTATATAATGGATCTCCCAGGATATACGACCATAGGGGCAGTGCTGAACACTCTATAAGGCCTCTTTCATACGTCAGTGTGTCCGGTACGTGTGGTGACAGTTTTCACATGTACCGGAGACACTTGACATAGGTAGACCCATTCAAATGAATGGGTCTGTGCACATGGTAGTGTGTTTCCACGGACTGTGGGCAAAACACTCTGAGATGTCCGCTTTTTTCCAGCAGCGCGGGCCGCAAATCGTACCGCGCACGGGCACGCGGAGAACACACTTGGATGTAATCCATGTGTTACGCATCAGCGCCGGAGAAGAAACACTACAGTAAGCACTGTTCCCTGGCCGCAGATGCTGAAGACGGCTCTCATCATTCTCCCATGCTCTGCCGGCGATCGGTGCGAGCAGAGGAGAATGATGAGAGTTATATTAAAGTCAGATAGATGACAGCAGGTGGGGGCTTTTGGGACTCTTACTCCCATCATCCGACACCTGGTGCCGCAAATAACAGTGACATTAGGAGCGGATGATCAGGGTATTCCTGAGCCGCCACCTGCGATAACTAAATGAATGAATGAAAAATCAGACGTGGGTTCCCCCTTATTTTTTTATCCAACCAGGTACCTGCACTGCTTTTTAATTATTTAAATAAATAATTTTAAAAAATGGCGTGGGGATCCCTCCCATTTTTGACAATCAGGCTTGCTAAAGCTCACAGCTGAAGGGCTGCTATTCTCAGGCTGGTAAGGAGCCATGGGTAAAGGCCCCCCAGCCTAAAAACAGCAGCCCACAGTTGCTAAGAAAAGGCACATCTATTAGATTCACCAATTCTGGCGCTTTACCTGGCTTTTCCCGCTGGCCCTGTAGCGGTGGCAAGTGAAGTTGATATTTGTGGGGTTGATGTCACCTTTCTATTGTTAGGTGACATCAAACCCATGGCTTAGTAATAGAGAAGCGTCTATAAAACACTGATACATTACTAATCCTATAGTTACATGTTAAATAAACACACAGCAAGAATAAAGTAATTTATTTGAAATAAAACAAAACATAGTTTTCCATTTTTATTATTACGCTTAATCCCAGTGAAGGCCTGGATCTCCTGTAATAAAAGTAAAATAAAAAAATACACAATATACCATACCTGTTTGTCGTTCTGTCCCATGCCTTAATCCATTCATGGGGCTAAATAGTTTTAGGCCATTACTTTAAAATCTGGATAATTATCAATTATGTGCCAATTTTTTTTTCTTTTTTTATAAATGGCTGATTTTATAGCTGCATGTAAAGGACTGTGTTGAAATGATAACCAAAAGCAATTTTCTCTTCTTTCTTCATCTTTAGAATATGGAAGGCCACTGGAGCTTCGTATCTTCAGAGCATCTGTGACTTCATTTTTTGAGTACCCTATTTTGGTTAATCTTTCTTTTAATTCCGTGTCATGTTCTGTAAAGTTCTCCATAATATTATTTGTACATCGTATTCACAAGAATTCACTGGATGGATTGGATTTTTACATGTGGAGGATGGGCACTTTCTTAATGCAAGAAAGAGTTTTCTGTAGTTTTTAGTGATGATTTAATTGTTATTATAAAGACTGAAATGTCTAAAAATTCTATGATGATATCATTAACCCTTCTAGTAAATTCGATATTATTTGTTTTAAGTAATTTAAATCATTAACAAACTGGTTGAACTGTTAGTCAGTACCAGAACATGAACAAAATAATATATTTGATGAACGCATTACATTAGATTGAAATACAATTCTTTTCAAAAATAGCCATAAAAGATTGTCGTAAATACATGTGATGGGGACCTATCGCAGTGCTGATCTCCTGATGATATCATTGAATTTAAGAGCATTATCAGTAAACATGAAATATAATGCTTCACTAATTCCATGAATTATTCATTTGCATTTGTGTTAAACAGGATGTCTTGGACTGCATTAATACCTCCGTCATAGAGAATCCTGGTGTAGAGACTTTTAACATCAGTGGAAGCCAAAAGGAAATCATGTTGCCATGTAAAGTCTTTGAAAGTGCTCAAGAAATGGTTTGTGTCCCTTATATAGAACTAGCTGAAGAGCCCGGCGCTGTCCGTGCATAGTAACTAACTACGGTTAGTTATAACAAATTATAATGACTATCCTCTATCCCATATTCCAGTGTCCATATTCCCATCATACATATCCTCCATCCCATAGTCCCGTGCCCATATACCCATCATACTTATCCACCATCCTACAGTCCCATGCCCATATACTCATCAAACATATCCTCCATCCCATAGTCCCGTGCCCATATACCCATCATACTTATCCACCATCCTATAGTCCCATGCCCATATACCCATCATACATATTCGCCGTCCCGTGCTCATATACCCATCATACTTATCCACCATCCTATAGTCCCATGCCCGTATACTCATCATACATATCCTAAATCCCATAGTCCCGTGCCCATATTCCCATCATACACATGCGCCATCCCATAGTCCCGTGCCCATATACCCATCATACATATCCTCCATCCCATAGTCCCGTGCCCATATACCCATCATACTTATCCACCATCCTATAGTCCCATGCCGATATACTTATCATACATATCCTCAATCCCATAGTCCCATGCCCATATTCCCATCATACACATGCGCCATCCCATAGTCCCGTGCCCATATACCCATCATACATATCCGCCATCCCATAGTGCAGTGCCCATGTATGTACCCATCACAGATCCTCGATTTCATAGTTCCATGCCCATATACCCATTATGACATCATCGTCACCATGGCAACCATTATGACATAACCGTCACCATTAGAGTTGAGCGAAACGGGTCGGTCAAATTCAAAAGTCGCTGACTTTCGCTAAAGTCAAGTTTAACCGATCGAAACCCGACCATAGCGTGAGGTCGGCCATGAGGTCGCTGACTCGAGCGCCAAAGTCGCGTTTCCCATAATGCTTCCAGCGCGTTTTCTTAGCCAATGATCAAGGACGCACACTGTGGGGAATGCAATGACATGGGCAGCGGCCAGCACCATCTTAGAGAAGGGCATTGCAGTGATTGTCTGGCTTTGTGTGGCATCACAGTGGCTATAAAAGACCTGAACGCCGACCGCCATCTTAATTCTGCCGATCTTAGCATAGGGAGAGGTTGCTGCTGCTCGTTCTCAATAGGGAGAGTGTTTGGGCAGGAAAAAAAAAACTGCTTCTGCTGATAGCGATTTTCACTGTTCAACACAACAGTTAATGTGCAGTGACAGGTGAGGATATTTTTGTGTGCAGCAGCGCTGGTGGTTATTAGGCTGCCTTATAAGGCTCCCTGATAGCTGCATTGCTGTTTGCACACTGCTGTGCAGACTGCTTTTTTCAAAGCAAAAATAATTGTATTCCTTTTGTCTGCACAGTTACCGAGCGTTCATTTTTTCACACTTTTATGTGCAGCAGCGCTGGTGGTTATTAGGCTGCCTTATAAGGGTACCTGATAGCTGCACTGCTGTGTGCGCACTGCTGTGCAGACTGCTTTTTTCAAAGCAAAAAAACTTGTATTCCTTTTGTCTGCACAGTTAGCGAGCGTTCATTTTTTCACACACCGTATAGAGGTGTACGCTCCTCACACACTACCGTGTACCGGCTGGTATCACAGACAAATACATGCTATCTGTGTGTGACTCCGTAAAAAGATAGAAGGAGATTTTAATTTTTCCATACATACACCATATAGAGCTGTCCGCTTATCAAACAGTATTGTATATATGCTGTTTGTATGGCGGTCAAATCTATACAAAGACAGCGTGTGTGTGTGTGAGACTCCGTCCTGTAAATACATATACGGAAATTTTAATTTTTTAAGGAAAGATGCCGCAATTTTATATAATTTGCAAAAAAATAGTAAGTAACAAAACATGTTGTTAAAGCAAATGTTGTACTAACTAGGATTTATGGTTTGTTTGTAATAATGTTTTAATGTAGCCACTAGGCGCTGCCATCTTGATTTGCAGATCTGTGGAGGACTCATACAGTCTGCAAATATGGCCGTCCCTGGACATAGGAGACTGCGGTCGGTTCCCGACCCCACCATGCAGCCTCATTAGCAGTGAACTGGGCACGCCCCTGTGGGCTGCACCATTCACTGCTGTAGGTGTGGCTGGGTGCCATTTTACTGTAGCCCAGTGCTATCTGCTGAGCTCGACTTTCTGCACCGTGCTTCCTGCTCCAGCTCCACTGTCCTCCTGCTCTGTCTCCGCCTCCTCACTCACAGCCCCAGTGATCTCCAGTAATCTGACACCTTTGCTTTTATAGTCACAGTGACATATACAGCCCATAGTCTAGTGTATGGGGGGGGCAGTTACACCAGTGTGGGCATATCTGTAATACTGTCTCCTGTGATACTGCCTGCTGAGCCATGTATCTAATCCTATCCTGTGTGATACTGACTGCTGAGCCGTGTATCTAATCCTATCCTGTGTGATACTGACTGCTGAGCCTTGCATCTAATCCTCTCCTGTGTGATACTGACTGCTGAGCCGTGTACCTAATCCTATCCTGTGTTATACTGTCTGCTGAGCCGTGTATCTAATCCTCTCCTGTGTGATACTGACTGCTGAGCCGTGTATCTAATCCTCTCCTGTGTGATACTGACTGCTGAGCCGTGTATCTAATCCTCTCCTGTGTGATACTGTGTGCTGAGCCGTGTATCTAATCCTCTCCTGTGTGATAGTCTGCTGAGCCGTGTATCTAATCCTCTCCTGTGATAATGCCTGCTGAGCCGTGTATCTAATCTGCTGAACCGTGTATCTAATCCTCTCTTGTGTGATACTGACTGCTGAACCGTGTATCTAATCCTCTCCTGTGTGATACTGACTGCTGAACCGTGTATCTAATCCTCTCCTGTGTTATACTGACTGCTGAACCGTGTATCTAATCCTCTCTTGTGTAATACTGACTGCTGAACCGTGTATCTAATCCTCTCCTGTGTGATACTGACTGCTGAACCGTGTATCTCATCCTCTCCTGTGTGATACTGTCTGCTGAGCCGTGTATCTAATCCTCTCCTGTGTTATACTGACTGCTGAACCGTGTATCTCATCCTCTCCTGTGTGATACTGTCTGCTGAACCGTGTTTTTTATTCATTTCATTGTGCATTCAGTGCATATATGGGTGTGACCGCCCTCTTTCTGAGCTGGGAAAGCCATCCAGTCTGGCCTAAGCTGTTACTAGTGGTTCAGCCGCTCAACCCTTATTCACATTCACGCCACTTGGCAAGTGAAAAGGTTTTAAATACTAGAGTAGGGACTGTCCCACAAGGGTTGCCGTGACGTGGCGGGATGGCTTGTACATTATTTTGATCAAAATTATGTTTACTAAATACCCTTATTATTATTATTACCTTTATGCATTATTTGCAGTATATTTTTTACCTTTTAGTTCAGGATATTTGTGTTTTTTGCTTTTTGTTTTCTCTGGTTAATGGTCATGTGTTAATATGCACTTACATTGTGCATACACATTAACTTACTTTTCTCAGTTCAGATTTGTTTTTTATTCATTTCATTGTGCATTCAGTGCATATAGGGGTGTGACCGCCCTCTTTCTGAGCTGGGAAAGCCATCCAGTCTGGCCTAAGCTGTTACTAGTGGTTCAGCCGCTCGACCCTTATTCACATTCACGCCACTTGGCAAGTGAAAAGGTTTTAAATACTAGAGTAGGGACTGTCCCACAAGGGTTGCCGTGACGTGGCGGGATGGCTTGTACATTATTTTGATCAAAATTATGTTTACTAAATACCCTTATTATTATTATTACCTTTATGCATTATTTGCAGTATATTTTTTACCTTTTAGTTCAGGATATTTGTGTTTTTTGCTTTCTGTTTTCTCTGGTTAATGGTCATGTGTTAATATGCACTTACATTGTGCATACACATTAACTTACTTTTCTCAGTTCAGATTTGTTTTTTATTCATTTCATTGTGCATTCAGTGCATATAGGGGTGTGACCGCCCTCTTTCTGAGCTGGGAAAGCCATCCAGTCTGGCCTAAGCTGTTACTAGTGGTTCAGCCGCTCGACCCTTATTCACATTCACGCCACATGGCAAGTGAAAAGGTTTTAAATACTAGAGTAGGGACTGTCCCACAAGGGTTGCCGTGACGTGGCGGGATGGCTTGTACATTATTTTGATCAAAATTATGTTTACTAAATACCCTTATTATTATTATTACCTTTATGCATTATTTGCAGTATATTTTTTACCTTTTAGTTCAGGATATTTGTGTTTTTTGCTTTTTGTTTTCTCTGGTTAATGGTCATGTGTTAATATGCACTTACATTGTGCATACACATTAACTTACTTTTCTCAGTTCAGATTTGTTTTTTATTCATTTCATTGTGCATTCAGTGCATATAGGGGTGTGACCGCCCTCTTTCTGAGCTGGGAAAGCCATCCAGTCTGGCCTAAGCTGTTACTAGTGGTTCAGCCGCTCGACCCTTATTCACATTCACGCCACATGGCAAGTGAAAAGGTTTTAAATACTAGAGTAGGGACTGTCCCACAAGGGTTGCCGTGACGTGGCGGGATGGCTTGTACATTATTTTGATCAAAATTATGTTTACTAAATACCCTTATTATTATTATTACCTTTATGCATTATTTGCAGTATATTTTTTACCCTTTAGTTCAGGATATTTGTGTTTTTTGCTTTTTGTTTTCTATGGTGGTATTGTGTGTGAAGTATATGGCGGTATTATTTGTGATCTACTAAAAGGGGACCCATTCTAGGGTGGTTCTGGCTGAGCACCTGCACACGGGTCAGGGGTAATAGGTGCAGTCAGGGGAGGGCTGGTGAGGCAGCTGAAGAGAGGGGTCTCATTTTTATCGTTACTGTATGGCTCCATTCCCCCCCAGCCTGCTTCCCAGTGTCACCCCGGACTGTGCCTGTCGCCTCGCTTTCACACATCGCCAGGACAGAATCTGAGGAGGGGAATGGGGTCTTTGCATGCAAAGTCTGGATCAGAACAGGCCATCAATCAGCAGAAATGTTTCCTGGATTTCTGTGCTGCTGTCTCCCTGCTCCTCCCCCATATTTCTCCCTCTGTGCCCTCCATAGAACAGCGCACTGCTCTCCTGAAATACTCTGTGCTGCTGTCACCCTGCTCCTCCACCATATATCTCCCTCTGTGCCCCCCATAGACCAGCACACTGCTCTCCTGAAATACTCTGTGCTGCTGTCACCCTGCTCCCTCCACCATATATCTCTCTCTGTGCCCCCCATAGACCAGAACACTGCTCTCCTGAAATACTCTGTGCTGCTGTCATCCTGCTCCCAGAATCCTTGCTGCCTGCCATCCTCAGTGACCGAAGACCCCATTCCTCTCCTCAGATCCTGTCCTGGCGATGTGTGAAAGCGAGGCGACAGGGGCCTGATATATGGAGGAAGGAGCAGGGTGACAGCAGCACAGATTATTTCAGGAGAGCAGTGTGCTGGTCTATGGGGGGGTCACAGAGGGAGATGTATGGTGGAAGGAGCAGGGTGACAGCAGCACAGAGTATTTCAGGAGAGCAGTGTGCTGGTCTGTGGGGGGCACCCTGTTCGGTGCCAGGGATTGTACATGGAGCGCTGTGTTTTATACACATGGATGGACCGTCTTCTTGTCTGCTCCACAGAAATCCAGGAAACATTTCTGCTGATTGATGACCTGTTCTGATCCAGACTTTACATGAAAAGACAGTCAGTATAACTTTGCAGGCCCCATCAAAGTGGCTGCTCACTGTGTTCCTAAATGTCATCCTCTCTTTTCCCTTAGCAAGCACCCAGTAGGGGAGGAGAGGAGTGACACCACACCCATGTCAGCAGATTCCACCCATACAGTGTCCATTTTAGGGCATGATCATATATCAAAATCAAACATCATGGACACTGTACGCCCATGATTACTGCAGGACAGTAATGTGAGCTAGTTGTACACTAGGTTTTTGTGCCAAACTTCAGTAGCTGCTCCCCCTAGTGTTAACAAGTGGAAATGCCAAACTTTTTAAAATTATTTTTCATATTTTACAAAATTAAAAACAAATGATAATATTTTTTAAGAAAATGTAAACATTAATTCTTTACATTTTTTCAATTGCTGAAAAAAATTTTTGGGATGGCACCTTCCCTTTAAATACACCATATTGAGCTGTCCGCTTGTCAAACAGTATCCTATATCTGCTATTTGAATATGGTCAAATCTATACAGAGACAGCGTCTGTGTGTGACTACAGAAAAAAATGGACGTAGATTTTCATTTTTCCATACCTACACCGTATAGAGCTGTACGCTCCTCACACTCTACCGTGTACCGGCTGGTATCACAGACAAATACATGCTATCTGTGTTTGCCTTCGTAAAAAAATAGATGGAGATTTAAAATTAAAATATATAGGGTTAACTTGTGCTAAACTGTACACAGGTGATATGCAAATCCCTGAAGAAGGAATCCGAGAATTCCGTAGGATTTCTGCCTGTTTGCAAATATGTCTAAATCTGTGTTAGGGTATGTGCACACGTTGCGGATTCTACTGCAGATTTCTCCGCACAAAATCCGCATCTCTTGGCAGAAAACGCAGGTGCGTTTTTGCTGTGGATTTGATGCGGTTTTTCAGTGCGGGTTTGCCTACGGATTGTATGCGTTTTTGTAAGCTAAATAAAGATAGTTTATTTAACAAAAAAAAAAGATTTGTGATGTCATTTCTGTCCAACCTCCTCTTTTACATTTGTCCAACCCACAGTCCATTACACACACATAGATAGATAGATAGATAGATATGGGATAGATAGATATATCTATCCATATATCTATAGCTATATTGTAGGGATTCGCTCTGGTAGCGCTTATTATGCAGGTAGGGGATACTCGCTTTGCAGCCAAATAACCATATCGGGCACAGGTTTTCCATAAAACAACACAGTGCATGCGGTTTATTCAGGCATCATAAACCATGACCAGCAACATGAAAGTTCATATCAAACAGCATAGCGTCCATGACAGAGTTCTGCTCTGTAATCCCTGTAGTCCCAGAGCTGTTGCTATCTCTAATATGCAGGCTTTCTAGCCTCACATTTATCTCACCCCATCAGGGTTACCTCGTGGCTGCTTCTCGACACTGCACATGTCCATTCTCTCCAGGGAACTCTCAGATACTTGCAGCCATTGCAGACAGCCACTTAATGTCCTGTCAGGACGGCAGCCCCATCTTCCAGATGAGACCTTCCACAACGGACCAACCGGGTCCAAGCATTCCCCATGTGACCTACCCTGGTCACCTTATATGGCGCATAGTCATGCCCACCGCATCACATGGATATGACCTCATCACAGGTCCTTCAAGCACTCATACACATACTTTACAAAGGCGTTCTAGACACACCTCTGGGTGGGTTTTGTAGGTGGTTGATCCCACCCGTCTCACCAACCACCTGAAGGCTTCTCCCTGACACACTGGAATGAAAGATCAGCTCTGCTGATCAGCACATAATCAAGCCTTCATCCCAAGGCCACCCACCTTGAGATACATTACAATCATTCAGCATCCTACTCCTTTTAGCAGCCTGGAAATGCTTATACACTCGTCCTGGGACACCCACACAGCGCCCCCTAGCGGACACAGTGGTCAATACACCACATACCTCCCCCCTCTGTTCAAGCTTATGGGGTTGAACATACGACTTCACCCCGGGACCTCGAGACCGGGCACTCATGTCACCTTGCCCTATCAGACTAAAGAACCGTCTCTGGCTGTTTTGTCTGTCATGCGGCTTCAAATCTCTGTTAGGCCTCCCCTGACCCTGAGGTCAGAATATCGGCCTTGGGCTTTGGCCTTTACATCAAAGTCTGTCTGCGTCATCAGACACTGTTTAATTTCCACCCTTTCTCTGTCTGTTTCGTTCCCCGACCGGCTCTCCCGGTTGGTGCGGTCGCATGTCTCCTTACAACTACGCCAACTGTCCGGTCTAAGTCTGACCCATTGAACATCTCAGAGTTATGGTTTCTCAGCTTCGTCCTGCCAGTCGAACTGCCACTTGCCACGTCACTTCTTGGTGGGCCTCTTCGGGTCTTTACCTCTTGGGTTGAAGGCTGCCGCCACCTGGTGTTCCGTACCTCTTTATTGATCCGCAGTCGGTCCAGCCTCAACTGCTCAATCTCTAGCAGGTACACCACGCGATACTCCAAGAGCATCCAAAAGTTTCTCATGCTTTCCATGGAGCCAACCACAGTGATGGGAACCATGGCCTCGTCACCTGAACCCTGGATTTCATCATCCGGAGGGATCCTCACCCTCGCCACACCGGAGATATTTACAAGGTCTTGCATTACGTTCCCAAGTCTTCCAATGATTCTCCCAATTAGACTTTTGGGTACGGGAATTATATCTTCTCCCAAGCCCAGCCGTTTCTTTGCTTCCTTTGCTAGCTCTCGGTGTCGAGCCGCTTTCACATTACTGTGCCTAAACCACTGCTTAGCGTGGAGACGTTGCAGATGCATATTTTTCAGGACTGCTACCCTCTTCTCTGTCTTCCGTTTCTGCTAGTATTACCAACTGGCCCGTCTCTGGTGCCCAGTTCACACTATAGGCCTTTACTGCCTTTTTAAAGGACTCATGCACACCCTCGCTGGCACATCCTTCTCGCACATCTTCGGGTACCTCCACCATGCACTTAAAGAGCGAAGCCTCACTCTCTTCATGGAGAGACGGCTCCTGGTTTACCATGGCAGCTTCCCTCAAGACATCTGCCCCGACCGGGTGACTGTCTTCTTCAGTTCGTAGCTCACAATCTTCATGAGATTTTATCTCTTCACAACCTGTTGCCAACATGGGTACTGGCAGTTCCGTCTTGTTATCACTTGGGCCCGGCCACTGTACATCTTCGTCCAAGCTCTTCTTCCGCAGAAGACCTTTTACTACTCCTCTGAGTTCTTCCATCTCTTCGCTAAGGGTCTTGTTCACACCTTGCCACGTTATCAGGTGACCTCTGAGCTCAGAGACATCCTTCTCCAGCTCCTCCACTCTGTGCTCGGCTGTTTGTCTCAGGGCCTTGACTGCCGAGAGCTCGGACACTAGGTGGCGCAGCCGCTCTAATTGCATGGAGTTGGCGACTTCTATACTGGCGACCGTCAAACATTCCGACGCCAGCTGTTGACAGATCTCTTCGCGCCCTTGCTCCAAGCTTTGGACACGTGCTTCTACCTGGTGGAAACTGTCATTCCCTTGTGTCTGAGTTTCCGTCTGCACAGCATTAGATTCAGTCCTAGTGGTTGTTACTGGCAATAACCCGTCACAGTCACACCACACAGTATGGCAAACCCCCAAGGTACTCTCTAACTGGGTGTCATGTCCACTGTCATATACTTCCGGGGAACTCAGGTAAGTAAGTTGGGCCGATGCATCCCGTCCTCCGGTCGCCCTTACATCTGACCCGTCCACTTTAGTAAGCGTCACCGTCTCAATGTCTGTTAGCCCAACAGTGGAAACGTCTCCATCTCCCTTATACCTCTCATTAACAGGAACTCCCACCTCTGAGCAACCCACCAGATCTGCAAAGCTCACAAAGTCCTGGTTCCTCTCAAATGAAAACGACGAGTCTAATGTTATACCGCCATCTTAGCACTCGTCACTTCTGGACATATTCATAAAGACTGTGTCCACAGTATAGTCCATAGTGACCCCATGGATACAGCGCACCTTAACCTTTTTCTTGGTCAGGCAGAGAACGAGAGTTTTTCCCGTCAGACTCACCTGACTCTTTGAGTCCAGTGGTCCAGAGACTCCTTCATGGCATTATATCACTGTACACACCTGCGGCGTGTCGTCATCCAGGAAAGTCTATGTCGCACGCGGAATAGGTATAACAGACACACGTTTGTCCCTCAAACATGTCTGCTGCAGTAAACGATGCCGCCCCTTTTGATGGTTCCACCCCTTTTTGGACACCTACTCCCTTCTGGGACCCGCCTCCCTCTGGGACTCCACCCATTTTTGGGTCACCGCCCCCTCTGGGACTCCACCCCTTTTTGGGTCACCACCCCAATTTGGGCCACCGCCCCCTTTCTGGATCTCCCCATGTTGCTTCTACAGGTCTCCTTAGACCACAGTTCACACAAACAAACAGTTTGTCTCTTGGGCCCGTACTGGCCCTTTAAGTACGATACCACACAAGTTCTTGCTGGCACCACCACAGCTCCTGCTGTCACTGATCACTGACACCTCTGGCTGCCGCTCACACACAGCCGCTGGTGTCCCCTTCGTAACCCTGCCGAGTTACAGGAAGCCGCTTGTCACCTTCGTAACCCCGCCGAGTTACAGCAAGCCGCTTGCCACCTTCTTAACTCTACGGATCCACCGCAGTCTGAGTTGAGAAGAGAAAGAGAAAAACACAAAACACACGTGGCCTGTCTGTGTGCTCTTCAGGACGTCGGTCTCCTCCTGAGACCGTCCAACACACAGGCCTCACCGGGTGCTATTCAGGGCAGTGACCCTCCTCCTAGGGTTTCCCAACACACCGGTCTCAGCAAGTCCACGGGCTCAGTGGGTGCTCTTCAGGACATCCATCTCCACCTGAGACTGTCCAACACTCACCTCACCAGGTCCAAGGTCACAACACATGGTCCAGGGATCCGATTCTTCTCCCAGAACCTCCCAACACTGACCCTCCAGGACCTTGCACACTGCACCATCCAGGTACACAGTCTTTCTCACCAGCCCCGGTCAGTACAAAACGAACAACTGTCCGTTACCTGTGTCGGCCACACAGGTTCTTAGGTACCTCTTATCCACAGAGGCACCCTATAGCAATCACCAGTCTCTTTCTCTGACCCCGGTCAGCATACCACACGATTTTCCAGGCCGTCCGCTCTCCTGGCCCAGAGTCGCCAGCACTGCAACATGTGCTTTTGAAAACTGTTGTGCTTAGCTAGCAAAATTTTGCAGACCTCGTCCGTTGCCCCTAGCAACAAGGCTACAATTTTGCCCTTCGCATTTCTCCACCAATTGTGGGATTCGCTCTGGTAGCGCTTATTATGCAGGTAGGGGATACTCGCTTTGCAACCAAATAACCATATCGGGCACAGGTTTTCCATAAAACAACACAGTCCATGCAGTTTATTCAGGAATCATAAACCATGACCAGCAACATGAAAGCAATGACCAGCCAGGTCTTTCCCCGGGAAGGAACAACCACGGGAAGGGCAGTCTCCAATGAAGGAAACCACCTATGCCAAAACATGGTATCCATCCACAGACAGCTGTTTCGGGGTATTGCCCCTCATCAGTGTGGAGTAGGAAACTGGCTGGTAGGAGCAATGCCTAGTAAAAGATTGTGAGGATGAATGAACTCATGGAGATCAACATCCAACACTGCGGAGACACCATCTCATTGCTTCCGTTGAGAAACATGTGATGGTGTCTCCGCGGCTTCTGTTTTGCATGTTTTGCATATTTCCCATAAGGGATGGGGCAGTGCTCTAGAATCACTGCGTTGAGAAACATGTGATGGTGTCTCCGCAGTGTTGGATGTTGATCTCCATGAGTTCATTCATCCTCATCTTCACAGCAACATGAAAGGTCATATCAAACAGCATAGCGTCCATGACAGAGTTCTGCTCTGTAATTCCTGTAGTACCACAGCTGTTGCTATCTCTAATACGCAGGCTTTCTAGCCTCACAGTTATCTCACCCCGACAGGGTTACCTCGTGGCTGCTTCTCGACACTGCATACGTCCATTCCCTCCAGGGAACTCTCAGATACTTGCAGCCATTGCAGACAGTCACTTCTTGTCCTGTCAGGATGGCAGCCCCATCTTCCAGATGAGACCTTCCACAATGGACCAACCGGGTCTAAGCATTCCCCATGTGACCTACCCTGGTCACCATATATGGTGAGTAGCCACGCCCACCGCATCACATGGATATGACCTCATCACAGGTCCTTCAAGCACTCATACACATACTTTACAATGGCGTTCTAGACACACCCCTGGGTGGGTTTTGTAGGTGGTTGATCCCACCCGTCTCACCAACCACCTGAAGGCTTCTCCCTGACACATTGGAACGAAAGATCAGCTCTGCTGATCAGCACATAATCAAGCCTTCATCCCAAGGCCACCCACCTTGAGATACATTACAATCATTCTGCATCCTACCCCTATTAGCAGCCTAGAAGTGCTTATACACCTGTCCTGGGACACCCACACAGCGCCCCCTAGCGGACACAGTGGTCACTACACCACAATATCCATAGATATATCTATACTGTACATATATACATAGATATTTCCATAGATATATCCATAGATATATCAATAGATATATCCATGTTTATTAATGAACAATATTTTTGTTTTAAAAAAAAAATGAAAAAAAAAATGACGTGGGCTCCCGTGCAATTTTCTGTGCCAGAGGAGGAAAGCTGACGGCCAGGCGTCAATATTTGTAGCCTGGGAAGGGTGTAATACCTGTGGCCCCATCCTTGGCTATGAATATCAGCTCGCAGCTGTCTGCATAGCTTTTACTGGCTATTAAAATAGGGGGACCCCAAAAATAATGATGTGGCGTCCCCCTATATATTATAGCCAGAAAAGCTACGCAGACAGCTGTGGGCTGATATTCATAGCCTAGAGAGGAGCCATGGATATTGGCCCCCCTGGCTACAAATACCAGCCCGAAGACACCCCAGAAATGGCGCATCAATAAGATGCACCAATTCTGTCACTTAGCCCCTCTCTTCCCACTCCCATGTAGCGATGGGATATGGGGTAATAAGGGGTTAATGTCACCTTGATAATGGAGAGGCGTCAATAAGACGCCTGTCCATCATTGATCTTATGGTTTTAAATGGTTAAAAAACACACACATTAAAGTATTTTAATGAAAAAAAAAACACAACACGGTTTTCATATTTTATTGAACTCCCAGATCCAAGCGACACCCTCGGTCTCTTGTAAAAAATAATTGAACCGTATACTCCCTGTCTGATGCAGTCCAATTAATAACAAGTGTCCCACAACGATCTCCCCTATAGAACAGTGACATCATGTGATGTAACTGCTCTATAGGGCCTCCCAGTGATGAACTGACAGGAGACAATGCCTCCTGCAGTGCATCACTGAGGTTACCTGAGTTCAGGGTCTCACTTTACAGCAATGCTGCGTGAGAATTAGAGTTAGGGTTAGGGCTAGGGTTAGGGTTATGGGACCTCTTTCCCGGAGGCAGAGGGATACCCAGTAGAGGGTTTCCTCCGCCTGTCATTTCATCATGGGAGCCCCTGGAGAGCGGTCGCATCAGCTGATGCGGCTGCTCTTCACAGGAGATCGTCGTGGGACCCTCGTTATTAATTGGACTATGGCAGTATGGTGAGTATATATTGGTTAATTATTTTATTTTTATTAAAGGAGACAAGGGCATCGTGGATTAGGTGATTGTATGTAATCTATGTTATGTGTTGTATGTTATATGTGTGGCGCCCCCAGGAGTATGGCCGCCACAGTGGCTTTGCCTTCCTCCAGGGAGGGTAATGCCAGGCTTGGAAGCAGTGAAGGGTCTCTCTCTCAGTTAACCTATACATGCAAAACAGTTCAACTCCAGGCCAGCGGGGGGACTCTGAACCGGAATTGAAGGGAGGAGTGCTCTCTGAGGGCCAAGAGGAAGGAGTGGTCAGTTAGTGTGAGGAGGGTGAAGCGCGAAGATCGAGCAGAGAGGAAAGGCTCATCTCCAGTGAGAGCGCATGAACTGGAGCCTGGTCTCCACGGTTGTACGGATACTAATGGTCCTGCAACAGACACCAGAGGAGTAGGAGGCTGTAAATGCCCTACCCCCATCTAAGACTCGGAGGCACAACAGCACGGAGTGAGCCCAGAGAGGAATAGCGGCTACAGCTGTCTGCCATACGAGGAGTGCTAGTAGAAGAGAATTAGGAGGAACTTCAGTGTAACTCAGTACTAGGAGTACTTCACTCAAATAAGCGCTAAGGAAGGAGACTGCACAGCTCATCTGCTGAGAGAGAATCCCTGAGCTGCTTTCAGGCTAGCCTGCTCCGGTACCATCTGTAATCAGGACCCTGGACTGCATTTATCAAGTAAAGGTACAGAAATTGCACCCCGCTGTGTCTTTGTCTGCTTCCGGCACTGCTACATCCCCGTGCCAACCACATCTACACTGCCCTGGAACTACAGCTTCTCCTGTGGGGAGCTTTTACATCTTTGCTGCACCATACCATCAGTCCCAGTGGATCTGCATGCAGCGTCGGCTTAACATCTCACTTGCCGAACACCACAGGTGGCGTCACGAACTATTCATTTAATCAACTACATTCCACCATTCAATCTCTCCCATTACTTGGGCGCCCAGGGCCATGGACCGGGTCACCGCTGCTGTAACACATCCCGCTGACATCGGCCCGGTACCGAGTACCCCACAACCCTGGGAGGGCGACCCATTTTGGCGTCTCACACAGGATTACGGAGCCCGGTACCCCCCGGGTCCTGTGTGCCATAGACTGTGTTTGTGTAAAAGACTGTGTTGGCACCAATTGCCGCCATTGCCGTGTTGCTTGGCGCGCGCGGGAACCAAAAGAGGTGGGCCTTCGTGGGCGGAGCCTGCCACAGAGCACGAAGAAGTGAAGTGTCACGCGGTATGAGAGGACAGCGCGTGAGAAGGGGAGGAGTTGAGGCCTACAGCCGGTAAGCCGCTCAACCCTGGGGCCTGGCAACCATTAACTAGGGGGGAAGTAGAATGTCTCAGGCAAGCGGCGATGTAGTGGCGAACGCCCCTGCCAGCCCCTCGGCGCCGCAAGCTGCAGTGCCCAATGTGGCTGCGGCTACGGTAGCACCCACCGCAGCGGTCCCCATAATGCCGCTGTCTATGCCCTACATACCGGGAGCAGCCTGGCTACCGCAGTATTCCGGTGAGTCACATACCCTGAGTGAATATAAAGAGAGACTGTTCAGTTTGTTTAAAGTATACCCTATGTCTGAAAGCCAGAAAGTGAACGTCCTTATCGGACAGCTAATGGGTGCAGCACAGAGAGAGGTGAAAGCCTGGCAGGACACTGACAAAGAGACTGTTAAAAAGATAAACTGTTAAAGGAGCCGTTCATTGAAGGACTACTATCCAGTACCCACAGAGGACAGTTGCGCATCATAACCCTGCAAAACCCTGATCTGGACTTTGCTGATTTTAAGGACAGGGCTATTCGGGTCCTGCAGGAATCAACTGACAGCCGTCCAGCGCCCCCTAGGTGCCCAGCGATCACCTACCATCAGGAAGCAACATCTTTTCCTTCCATCCTTGTGGAGGCTGATGCACAGACTCTGGATAAATATCCTACAGAAGAGCTGCATCTTCAGGTCCAGGAGTTGACCAAAGGGATGGCTGCACTTACTAAAACCGTGCAGTCCCTGCAGGTGTCCTCCAAGGAGAAGATCCAGCTTGCTTCCAGTCCAGACGATGTCCCGTGGCTCCGGAAGAGGAGAACCCCGCCACTCCGAGGAAGGAACAACGACCGCTATGACCAGGATGGACGTCCCATCTGTCGTTGCTGCTACAAGGCAGGTCATCTTGCAAGATTTTGTCCTTTAAACGAGCAACCCCTGGGGCAGAGGGCCAACCCCCAGGAGTAGAACCACAAGGCCCAAGGAACTGGCGAGCCAAGTATGCTGGAGGGAGACCGATCCTTCCAGTGGTGATTAACGGCATCCCCATGAACGCTTTGCTGGACACTGGCTCCCAGGTGACCACTATGCCCTATATCCTTTATAAGAGGTATTGGGCTGACTCTGAACTCACCCGTGGCCCAACTGATGAACTAACAGTAGTTGCCAGTAATGGTCAGTGGAATGTAAAGAAAGTACTGTTAAAGTGAGGAGGGTGGAGTTAAAATCTCAAGGTCTGATAGTTGTGGATATTGATCGACGTGAATGCAATCCCATGATGACTCTTGGTACAAATGTTATTGAAAATTGTCTTTCCGAGGTTATTGTCTTGTTGCAACAGATGGCTGAGACTGCTGGTTCCAGTGAACAACGAGTCCTGCAGAAGGAGATCAAGGCCCTGATGCAAAGACAGCAGGTAGAACTCTCTGGTGGAGAAATTGGCAGCGTCAGAGTGAGTGATGCTTTCCCCATTGCAATGCCCTACAGATGTGAAATGTTGATTTGGTATCGGGCAGCCATAGGCCTCAGAGGGAAGGATTACCAGGCATTGGTAGAACCAGCATATTCTGATAACATTGCCCCCCGAGGAAACCATAGAGGCAAAACGTGCGTCGGGGCACGTACCTGGTACCGAGACACTCACCCATATGGGTAAGCACTGATAGCACTTTAATTTGCACTGTCACTTTTTTGTGTTAAGGGATATTACCCTGACATATGGATTTACCGCTGGGATTTTCAACTTATGTCAGCCACATCTAACACTCTTTTATAGTCCTCTGTACTCTGTATTGGATCTGTACCTTTGATTTATTTAGGACTCAATTGACATATTATACCAATACATTTGCATAGTGAGGCTTTGACCTCGGGGATTTATACATCTTGACTGTGGCCTTGTACAATTATTATATTCTCTTTCTCCTTGAGGTTTCCTTATATGGTGCATATTATGTCCTTGCTTTGAGTGGTTCCGGTTTATTTCTCTTTGTTTCTCAAATACCAACCACTGCATCTATTATTACTATGTTTATTGCTTTTTATGTGATGATTAATAAAAGGTATTTTTTGGAAAAATATTTTTTGGAGATATTTTTTATGTTATGGGTTATGTAGGGCTTGATGCTCTGTAAATGTGTATTTCTCATATTCTGATAGCAGGCCCACTGTCCTGACAGCCAGAGGGGTGGTTGATGTACGTAAAGGGAGAGTACCTGTACGCCTTTTGAATTGTGGGGAGGAGGAGGCCACAATACCTCGGTACGTCACAGTTGCTAAGCTGCTCACTAGAGATGAGCGACTTTGCCTTTTTTCTGGTCGAGTCGGGTTTCATGAAACCCGACTTTCGCAAAAGTCGGGTCGAACGAAATCGGACGATTATCGTGAAAAGTCGAAGGCCGACTGAAACACGAAACCCAATGCAAGTGAATGGGGAAGCAAAGTCGGCAGGGAGTGGAGGACAGGAAACACACCTACAGTGCCCTTTTGAATGCCAAAAACATCAATTCTTATTACTGAAGCATTTCAACCTTAATTTACTTCATAATACTAGCTACGCACTGAAAAATGGGGGTTATTTGGCTAAATTTGTGGGGGGGTAGGGCTGGCTCCAGGTTTTCATGTTCCTTGGGCCAAAGAGCGCCCCTTTAACACATAGCACAACTCATGATGCTCCGATACGGCAGAGAAATAGCGGTATAGTACAATGAAAAAAACTTCACTTTTTACATCTCATGACTGATATCCATTTTAAATTCTCCAATAGCTCCAAAAATGGACAGTATATTACTCCATACAGTATTATGGCCACCGCATAGTGCGCTATACAGAGTAATGAGGCCCATATACAGTCATGGCCAAAAGTTTAGAGAATGACACAAATATTATATTTTCACATGATCTGCTGGCCTCTGGTTTTTATGTGTGTTTGTCAGATGTTTTTATCACATACAGAAATATAATTGCAATCATATTATGAGTAGCAAAAGGTTACATTGACAGTTAGAATGAGTTAATGCAGCAAGTCAATATTTGCAGTGTTGACCCTCCTTCTTCAGGACCTCAGCAATTCTCCCTTGCATGCTCTCAATCAACTTCTGGATCAAATCCTGACTGATAGCAGTCCATTCTTGCAAAATCAATGCTTTTATTTTGTCTGAATTTGAAGGTTTTTGTTTGTCCACACGTCTCTTGATGATTGACCACAAGTTCTCAATGGGGTTAAGATCTGGGGAGTTTCCAGGCCATGGTCCCAAAATCTCTATGTTTTGTTCCCTGAGCCATTTAGTTATCACCTTTGCTTTATGGCAAGGTGCTCCATCATGTTGAAAAAGGCATTGTTGATCGCCAAACTGCTCTTGGACGGTTGGGAGAAGTTGCTCTTGGAGGACATTCTGGTACCATTCTTTACTCATGGCTGTGTTTTTAGGCAAGACTGAGAGAGAGCCCATTCCCTTGGCTGAGAAGCAACCCCACACATCAATGGTTTCAGGATGCTTGACAGTTGGCATGAGACAAGACTGGTGGTAGCGCTCACCTGGTCTTCTCCGAATAATCCGTTTTTCAGATGTCCCAAACAATCGAAAAGGGGATTCATCAGAGAAAATGACTTTACCCCAGTCCTCAGCAGTCCACTCCCTGTACCTCTTGCAGAATATCAGTCTGTCCATGATGTTTTTTCTGGAGAGAAGTGGCTTGCCCCAAGAGTCTCCGCCTCACAGTGCGTGCAGATGCACTCACACCTGCCTGCTGCCATTCCTAAGCAAGCTCTGCACTGCTGGTAGCCCGATCCCGCAGCTGAAACACTTTTAAGAGACGGTCCTGGCGCTTGCTGGTCTTTCTTGGGCGCCCTGGAGCCTTTTTGGCAACAAGGGAACCTCTCTCCTTGAAGTTCTTGATGATGCGATAGATTGTTGACTGAGGTGCAATCTTTCTAGCTGCGATACTCTTCCCTGTTAGGCCATTTTTGTGCAGTGCAATGATGACTGCACCTGTTTCTTTAGAGATAACCATGGTTAACAGAAGAGAAACAATGATGCCAAGCACAAGCCTCCTTTTAAAGTGTCCAGTGGTGTCCTTCTTACTTAATCATGACAGATTGATCTCCAGCCCTGTCCTCATCAACACCCACACCTGTGTTAATGGAGCAATCACTGAAACGATGTTAGCTGGTCCTTTTAAGGCAGGGCTGCAATGATGTTGAAATGTGTTTTGGGGGATAAAGTTCATTTTCTAGGCAAATATTGACTTTGCAAGCAATTGCTGTTAAGCTGATCACTCTTTATAACATTCTGGAGTATATGCAAATTGCCATTAGAAAAAATGAAGCAGTAGACTTTGTAAAAATTAATATTTGTGTCATTCTCTAAACTTTTGGCCTTGACTGTATTTCTCCATACAGAATCATTGGTCCCATATAATGTTTGAAACAGTATATGATGAGCTCCAAATAATGCTACAGTATATGTTGGTCCCCATGGATGAAGCTGCACTGTCTTATGGGCCCAAATAATGCTCCATATATAATGAGCCCCATTTCTAATGCTCTAGTGTATAATGGGCCCTGTAAATGCTGCTCCAGTGTCTGATGTCCACCTTTGGAATGCTCCAGTGTATGCTGGGCCACATATATCATTCTCCAGAGTATAGTGCTCCCCAAAAATTGCTGTCCCAACATTGAAAACAATTAAATAAGTCTCCTCGCTAGGGAATCCCTGTACTAGTCTGGGCGTACAGACGTGATGTCATTGCGCTCTCTGATCAGAATATCACTGTCAGGAAACGCGGAAGACGTCGTGGCAGTGGAGCAGGGAGAGGTAAGTATTTCAACTTTGCAAGTGCTGTGATCCTGAGCAAGCAGGGGGGGCCCACTCGTTGGTGACGGCACTGGCACAGGGCCCCTCATAGTACGGCAGTGTGTCTGACGGCGGGTGGGCCGAACCTGCACTGTCATCTGCACCTTCCTCTTTGTCACCGTGTAAGGTGGTACAGTATATGGGAAGGGTAACCTGAGTCTCATCAGGGTCAGATTCTGGCTGTGTAGAGTGTGAGGGGAATGTAGTGGTCTGGGTCAATGTACCAGCAGAATCATCTAGCAGTGGCTGGGCATCATTGCACTTGTGGCGCCCCCAGGAGTACGGTCGCCACAGTGGCATTACCTTCCTCTTAGGGAGTGTGATGTCATGCTTGGGAGCAACGAAGGATCTCTCTAGCAGTTAAACCAACACACAACACATTTCCCACTCCAGGCCAGCAGGGAGACCTCTGAACCTGACTGCTCAGGAGCTGCTCTCTGTGGTCGGGAGGAGGTAAGTTAGGGCAGTCTGTGAAGGGAAGGGGAAGTGTGTGAACATGAGAAGGGGAGCTGGAGGATGAGCAGAGTTATGGCTCACTCCTAGCTGGAGCGCATGGTCCGGATTACGGTCTCCGAGTTTGTAGGGACACTGACGTTCCTGCAGCCGAAACTGGTGGAAGTAGGAGTTGTAAATGCTCTGTACACAACTAAGGCTTGGAGGCCCCAGCAGCGACGTGTGGGAGCCAGAAGGAAAAGGCTATGGCTGCCTGCCATACGAGAAAGTTCCAAAAGAGAGTCAACAAGGGGAACTTCATTGAACTCAGCACTGCGAGTACCTCAGATAAGCGCTAGAACGGAGGCCACACTACCTATCTGTAGAGAGAGAATTCCAATTTGGCTTCCAGGCTGACCAACTCCTTCTCCTTCTGTACTCTGCATCCTGGACGGCACTTACCAAGTACAGGTAAAGGAACTGCACGACTGTGTCTGTCATCTTTCTCCTGCGCCTGGCACACGGCTCTGCTACATCCTGCACTGCACACCATCTACCAACTCTTTCATCTGCCCTGCGACTACGGCCCTACCTGTGCAGGGCTTCTACATCTTAGCTGCACCACAACATCTGTCCCAGAGAAGCGACACTGCGGCGCTGGTCAATCTAATCAGAAACCACAGGTGGCTTCACGTATCATTCACCTATAAATGTAATTCACCCCTTTGCATGGACGCCCAGGGCCATGGAACGGGTCACCACCACCGTGACACATCCCTGAGACACCGGCCCAGTACCGATTAACCCCACTGCACTGGCTGGCCACCCACACTCCATGTCGGATTCATCTTGGGACTGGGGAATTCACAATTTGACTTGATAACCCAGGCATGGTATGATAGAAAGAGCTACATGGACTAATGTGAAGTGTGGCCTGCTGCATCATTCACTTTGGGTGGGGGTGCAGGACACAAGGAAAGGGGTTCTTCCTGACCAGGAGCCAGCACTTGACAACTCAGTGCTTGCATTTTTTGAAACTTCAGAAGAGGAGGGTATATTTGCTGGAGTCTGTTTTGGCAATGTAAGCCAAAACCAGTTCCTCATGCTCCGGCTTTAAAAGCCAGACCATGACGCAGGCTCATCACCTCCTGCCTTAGCTGCTGTTGTGCTTTTGCCACTACCAGCAGATGCACCACCACCATCAGCACCAGCTGGCCCCCCCACGCCCACGGCCTCTTCCACCAAACTTCAAAATTTAGCACAAAATAAACACAAAATAACATTAGATAGCGTACAGCTCTATTCAGTCAAAGGATAATTGTCAATTTCCATATATATTCCATCAGTCACACAGAGACGTTCACAGGCTCAGTATGGATTAGACAAGAATATAAAAAGTAGACAAAGTGTACAGTATCATCAGATAGCAGGTATATATAGCATAGTTTAAGCATTAACAATGTACGTCTATATATCAGGAGTAGTGTTGAGCCACCCGCGCTAGTGTTTTGGTTCGTCGCACAGGAGGCAAGTTCGTCGAATGTTCGTCGAACCACATTGAAAACAATGGCAGGCAAACACAAACACATACAAACACATAGAAAACAATTATAAAACACCTTAAAAGGCTTGCCAAAGCCGAAAAAATGCTCAGAAGACAAAAATTAACATGTGGAAAAGGGCAACTACATTTAGAAAAGAGGTGGAGGAGTAAAAGGAGGAGGTGGAGGAGACACAGATATAGGCTTGTCATGCCCTTATGAAGTCAAGAAAGGCTGGAATAAAAATCTAAAATACAAACCAAGAAAGAAAAATTCTGAAATCGAACACGATCATATACCGTCGGACTTCCCACCAATAAATTATGCCAATTGGCAATCGGGCGGCGTTATTCCCACGAACCTCCAAACAGCATCCATGAAGGCAAAGTGTTTGCTTTCCGAGGGCAGTATGATTGCAAAGCTGAACCTTAAAGGAATGTCGAAAAGGGCACCACCAGGAGTGGAGCCTGCGGCTTAATTGGACTCCACCCGGGAAACCACAACCATGCCACCTCAAGTAAAGATGCACACATTGAAAGTTTTGTCGATTCTGTGTGTGGTGTGGTATGCCCGTTTGTAGTTGTGCTAGCGATTTGTCAGCTTTATTCCGTTAACGAACGAGACTCCGGCATGACCCCGCGGTACACGTCAAGCTTACTAGAGGGATACGTGAGGCTCTGGCACGCGAGATCGAGCAATAACAGGTCTATCATGGCCTTACATGTCCGGGGCTGCATGCATGCTACACTGAAAGGACCAGCTTTTGTCGCTTACAGGTGCAGATAACCCGCTGAACACCGTTAGTGATGGGGATCTGTGATTCCAATTATTCACCGCGAACGATGATTTCCCAGTAAGTGCAGGTCAACCGCAATTCCTGAATTAGGCCTAACCGGCATTCCTAAAAAAGGCAAAAAATTACGTGTCCAAACCACAGGTGCTGTAGCTTGCTTAACAGCTCGGCAGCCGTTCTCAGGCCCAGTATGGATTCGACAAGATTTCACCGGATAACACGTATATATGTAGCATTGTTTACACATTAAAAACCTATGTATATAGATCAGGAGGCAGGCTCAGACGTTCTCAGGCCCAGTATGGATTAGACGTGATTGGACAAAGGTGAGAAAGGTTACCGAATCACTGGATAACAGGTGTGTATAGCATAGTTTACACATTAAAAATATATGTCTATAGATCAGGAGGCAGACTCAGATGTTCTTAGGTCCAGTATGCATTTGACCAGATTGTACAAAGTTGAGACAGGGTACATTATCACTGGATAGCAGGTATATATTGTTAAGGTCGGCGGAACGCACCAAATATAAATAATAGTAGGTGCGTTCGCCGCCCGGTGTCCACCGTGCGGTAGGTGACAAGACCGCTGCTGAACAATGGCAGATGCACCTAATAGGTGCGGGACTGCGCTCGGGTTAACGTCACCCGAACGCTAAGGCAAAGGCACAGGCCCTGTTAGCGTCACAGAGGCCTGCGTGGGGCGTCACAGCCGCGAACACCAATAGTTGCTGTTGCTACAGCGCAGCGGCAGAGAAAAGCCGCAAACGTCGGCGCCGAGGACCGGGCACCGACGGACGCTAGTGTAGGTGTGGAGCAAGTGGCGTGTAGCTTGCCACAACCCTGGAGCTGACTATTCACACTCGGTCACCACTCGTTAATATCAGAGGGTAGGGGTTTCATAATGAGTCAGACACCAGTCCATACATCCATCACCATACACACACAGAATAATATGCTACACTAGCGCATGGCCGAGCCACCATGCGGGCTTTTTATAGCCATGCGCTTCCGGGACCTTCCAGTACTTTGGGAAGGACCAATCAGATCCGACATAGGACCTGCACATGTGACCCCTGCTCTCCACTGAGAGGAGAAGTAGCGGGCATGCCCAGTAGCACGGCACGAGGACTTAGCCTCTGGAGCAGTTCCCTGCAAAGCAGGTTGCGCTACCATTGCTGCACCAGAGGTGGCAGCAACATCCAGGCTCACAGAACGAGCCTGAGGGAGATGCCTGGCTCGCCGTGATTGCTGAGCAGGAGTCTGAGCGGTTGGAGGAGAATGAGAGACCGCAGGATGTCTGGCTCTGGATTCCCGCTGTGCAGTGCCAGGAATCCGACGCCTAACACCACGGCCCCCCCCCCCCCCTGAGCCTCACTGCGCTCAAAGGCCGCGATCAGGAGTGGTGCATGAATGTTTTCCACCGGCTCCCAGGTCCGAGCCTCGGGACCATGACCCTTCCAGTCCACCAAATAAAATTTTTTGCCACGGACAAACCTGCGCCCCACAAGGGCGTTAACCTCAAACTCATCAGACGATAAGTCTGATGACCCGGCAGATGACTCAGAAAACCGGACCATGTGAACTGGTTTGAGGAGGGACACATGGAACACGTCCGAAATGGCCAAATGTGGAGGAAGAGCCAGGCGGTAGACCACCGAGCTAAGTCGCTCGAGGACCTTGAATGGTCCAATGTATCGCGGTGCGAACTTGGGAGACTCGACCCGCAGTTTAATGTTTCGGGTGGAGAGCCATACCATGTCGCCAGGGGAGAAGATTGGCACGGGCCACCGATGCGTGTCGGCGGACGCCCTCATCCTTTCTTTAGATGCCCGGATAGCATCCTGAGTGCGATCCCAAATGTCCCGGGCCTCCACTGCCCAGTCTGCCACCCTGGAGTCGGTGGAGGACACTGGCATCGGGACAGGGACGCGTGGATGTTGACCATAGTTTAGGAGAAAGGGCGTCTGACCAGTGGAATCAGCCACCGCATTGTTTAGGGCAAATTCAGCCCAAGGTAGCAAGGATGCCCAGTCATCCTGCCTGGCAGAGACAGAATGCCGTAAATAGGTGACCAAGGTCTGATTGGCTCTCTCGACCAAGCCATTCGTCTCGGGATGGTAAGCGGAGGATAGATTTAGCTCGATGCTGAGTAGACTGCAGAGCTCCCTCCAAAACCGAGACGCAAACTGGGGACCGCGGTCACTCACAATTTTGTCCGGCATGCCATGTAAACGGAATATGTGCCTAATGAACAAGGTGGCCAGACCTCGAGCGGAAGGCAGGCGTGCGAGTGGCACCAGATGCACCATTTTAGAAAAATGGTCGGTGACCACCCAGATGACCGTACTGCCACCAGACTTGGGCAGGCCAACTATGAAATCCATGCCAACCATTTCCCAAGGTCTATCCGCCACTGGCAGGGGAAACAACAGCCCCACCGGCCTCTGTCTAGAGGGTCTGTTCCGAGCACACGACACACATGCTTGCACGTATTCCTTGACATCTCGAGCCAGGAGTTCGGCGGTCCGTTTATTACCAAAATGGCCACCCACCCTGGAGGCATGTGCCCAGGCGAGGACCTCCAGCCGTAGCTGAGGAGGCACCAAGGTCTTGCCTGGTGGTACCGACTCGAGAGCAACTGGGGCCACGGTCGTAAAACTCTCCGGCGGGAGAATTAACCGAGGCTCAGCTTCTCCTTCTTCCGCTGAGACCACTGAACGTTAGAGAGCATCCGCACGGACGTTCTTCTCTCCAGAGAGGTAGTGGAGGGTGAAGCGGAATCAGGAAAAGAAGAGCGACCACCTGGCCTGACGGGAATTCAGGCGTTGGGCCGTCTGTAGATAGACCAGGTTTTTATGGTCCGTATATACCTGAAAGGGGAACCGGGCTCCCTCCAGGAGATGTCTCCACTCAGAAAAAGCCAACTTCATGGCTAGCAGCTCCCTGTCGCCGATGGAGTAATTTTTCTCCGCCGGTGAGAAGGTCTTGGAATAGAAGAAGCAGGGATGCTTCCGACCTTGAGCATCCTTTTGATAAAGGACTGCTCCTGCACCGACGGAAGAAGCGTCTACCTCAAGGATAAACGGCTTATCCACATCGGGACGATGTAATATGGGAGCGCCAGCAAAATGTGATTTTATAGCCGAGAAGGCCTTGGAGACATGTTCTGACCAAGCATTGGGGTTAGCTCCTTTCTTGGTGAGAGCAACCAAAGTAGCCACCAGTGTGGAAAAGTGTGGTATGAACTGGCGGTAGTAATTCACGAACCCCAATAAGCGCTGCACCGCTTTGAGGGAATGGGGTTCCTGCCAGTCCATTACTGCTTGTAGTTTGGCAGGATCCATGGCCAGCCCCTGGGCCGAGATGATATAGCCCAGGAACGGCAAGGACTCCTGCTCAAACTGGCACTTCTCCAGCTTGGCAAATAGCGAGTTCGCCCGCAGACGGTCGAAGACCCTGCAGACGTCTCTCCGGTGGGTGGTCAAATCTGGCGAAAAGATGAGTATGTCATCCAGATAGACCACCACCGAGGTAGAGAGCATGTCGCGGAAGACGTCGTTGACAAAGTCTTGGAAGACAGCTGGCGCATTACAAAGGCCAAAGGGCATAACCAGGTATTCGTAATGGCCATCCCTGGTATTAAAAGCTGTCTTCCATTCGTCTCCTTCGCGAATGCGGATCAGGTTGTATGCACCCCGCAGATCTAATTTAGTAAAGATCCGGGCCCCCCGCAACCTGTCAAATAACTCCGAGATCAACGGTAGGGGGTATTTGTTTTTAACCGTGATAGCATTGAGACCTCGCTAGTCAATGCAGGGGCGTAACTCTCCGTTCTTCTTCTGTACGAAGAAGAACCCTGCACCAGCCGGTGACACAGATTTTCTGATGAAACCCCTAGCCAGGTTCTCCTGGATATATTGGGACATAGCCTCTGTCTCAGGGAGTGATAAGGGGTAAACACAGCCCCGGGGAGGCTCTGTGCCTGGCAGGAGATCAATCGGGCAATCATAGGAACGGTGCGGCGGGAGCGTCTCCGCAGACTTCTTAGAGAAGACGTCCGCGTACTGGTGGTAGGGTTTGGGTAGCGCGGAGAGATCCGCAGGCACTTCAGTGGAAGCCACCTGAACGCTGCCCCTCAGGCACCTTCCCTCACAGTCCTTGCCCCAGCCCAGTATCTTCCCCGAAGCCCAGTCAATATGAGGGGAGTGGCAACGAAGCAAGGGAACTCCGAGGAGCACCTGATCGATACCATTGGGCATAATAAGCAGGGACAGAGTCTCCTGATGTGAGGGTGAAATAGAGAATCCGAGTGGGGCTGTCTGATGGGTCACCTGAGACGGTAACGGTGCCCCATTTACCACCCTAATGGTCAGAGGTTAGGAGAGTAACACCAGAGGGATAGCGTGTCTCTGGGCAAAAGTCGAAGACATAAAGTTCTCCTCGGCCCCGGAATCCAGGGTGACCTCTGCCTCCCAGGTGGAGGACCCACTATCTAATGTACCCCGGAACACCGGTTTGGGTGAAAAGGGTCCCACCTTGGATTGACCACCACCTACGGCCACTGAACGTGGTCGTCTTTTCGGCCGCTGAGGGCATGTGCCAGCCGAGTGGCCAAACTGTCGGCACTGATAACAGCGCACAGAGCTTCGCATCGGATGTGACTTAGTGCCGGTGCGAGACACCTCCATAGGCTCAGAGGAAGGGAGCTCCTGTGCGGGATATATCAGCGGCTCGGTAAAGGTGGGAGCCAAATTAACCCTACGTCTGGATTGCGCTCGTTCCAACCCGCGCTCCGTGAAGCGGAGATCAATGCGGGTGGAAACGGCGATCAACTCCTCCAGACTTGTGGGAATTTCCCTAGTAGCTAGAGCATCTTTTACGTGCTCAGCCAGGCCTCTCCAAAACACCGGGACCAACACTTTGTCCGGCCACTCTAACTCGGAAGCCAGTGTCCGAAACTGGACAGCATGATGGCTAACCGAAAGTGACCCTTGTGTTAAGGATAACAGTTGGAGAGCCGTATCGTGTGTGACCCGTGGTCCCAAGAAGACTTGCTTCAGAGCCGCGAGGAACTGAGCAGCTCCCTGTACCATGGGATCATCATGTTCCCACAATGGCGTGGCCCACTGTAATGCCCGGCCAGACAACAGGGAGACAATAAATCCCACCTTAGCCCGCTCTGTAGGAAACCGTGCAGCCAGCAACTCCAGCTGAATGGAGCACTGACTAACGAATCCCCTACAGGAGGCACTATCACCCGAAAACTTATCGGGGAGCGGGAGGCCAGACATTGTCGGCAAGGGCAAAAGTGTGGGCGCACGTGAGACAGCCTCAGTGACTGTCTGAGCAGCAGCTAGCGCAGCATTCGCAGCTGAGTTGGTGCTCTCAATAGCCGCCAACCTGCTCTCCAGCTGCCGAATGTAGCGCTGCAGCTGCTGCACGTCTGCCATTGCCAGCCAGACCCTGGCGCTAGTGTAATGTTAAGGTCGGCGGAACGCACCAAATATAAATAATAGTAGGTGCGTTCGCCGCCCGGGGTCCACCGTGCGGTAGGTGACAAGACCGCTGCTGAACAATGGCAGATGCACCTAATAGGTGCGGGACTGCGCTCGGGTTAACGTCACCCGAACGCTAAGGTAAAGGCACAGGCCCTGTTAGCGTCACAGAGGCCTGCGTGGGGCATCGCAGCCGCGTACACCAATAGTTGCTGTTGCTACAGCGCAGCGGCAGAGAAAAGCCACAAGCGTCGGCACCGAGGACCGGGCACCGACGGACGCTAGTGTAGGTGTGGAGCAAGAGGCGTGTAGCTTGCCACAACCCTGGAGCTGACTATTCACACTCGGTCACCACTCGTAATATCAGAGGGTAGGGGTTTCATAATGAGTCAGACACCAGTCCATACATCCATCACCATACACACACAGAATAATATGCTACACTAGCGCATGGCCGAGCCGCCATGCAGGCTTTTTATAGCCATGCGCTTCCGGGACCTTCCAGTACTTTGGGAAGGACCAATCAGATCCGACATAGGACCTGCACATGTGACCCCTTCTCTCCACTGAGAGGAGAAGTTGCGGGCATGCCCAGTAGCACGGCATGAGGACTTAGCCTCTGGAGCAGTTCCCTGCAAAGCAGGTTGCGCTACCATTGCTGCACCAGAGGTGGCAGCGACATCCAGGCTCACAGAACGAGTCTGAGGGAGATGCCTGGCTTGCCGTGATTGCTGAGCAGGAGTCTGAGCCGTCGGAGGAGAATGAGAGACCGCAGGATGTCTGGCTCTGGATTCCCGCTGTGCAGTGCCAGGAATCCGACGCCTAACATGTATAGCATAGTTTAAACATTTAAAATCTCCGTGTTCTCAGTATGGATTAGACAACAATCTAAAAAGTTGAAAAAAGGAAATGTATTTGAAGCGCACACCAGTATATACTTTTGGTGGTATTTTTTAATCTTCATATATATTTCTGTCTCAGTAAGAAAGTCCAGACTCTCTGCAATAGGAAATTAGATGCACACAATTACTGACATAAAGTCTAGTGATTGCAGAAATCTAGGAATTACTATTCACGGGAAAAACTTCCGTCACAATTCTCAGAGGCGATGCTGACCCTCAATTAATTAGTGTGTGGAGACAGCAAAAACCTTTCTTTGTGAAGAAAGTGTTGCTGTATCGCAGTACCGTTGATCCCATCGCCGTTACTCATATCCATCCAATTTTGATCACAGGGAGAGATGTAAACATGGTGCTCACTGCCTATCAAGATCTGTCACGTAACTTTTGAGTGCAAAACACAGAAGCCACAGGCGATTCAACTGGATTGGCATGAGAGGGCTAGAGTTGAGCGACTTTTGGTTTTTTAGGGTCGCGTTTCGTTTCGTGAAACCCGACTTTTCCAAAAGTTGGGTCGAGCAAGATCGTCCGATTATAGGGAAAAGTCGGGGTCGTCCCGAAACACGAAACCCAATGTAAGTCAATGGGGAATAAAAGTCGGCAGTGAGAGGAGGACAGGAAACACACCTACAGTGCCCATTTGAATGCCAAAAGCATCAATTCTTCTTACTTAAGCTTGTCAACCTTAATTAACTTCATAATACAAGTTACGCACTGAAAAATGGGGGTTATTTGGCTAAAGTTGTGGGGGGGGAGGGCTGGCTGCAGGTTTTCATGTGCCCTGGGTGAAAGAGCGCCCCTTTAACACATACCACACCTCATCATGCTCCGATACGGCAGAGAAATAGCGGTATAGTACAATGAAAAATACCTCACTTTTTACATCTCATGACGAGGCCCATCTATTTCTCCATACAGAATCATTGGTCCCATATAATGTTTGAAACAGTATATGATGAGCTCCACATAATGCTACAGTATATGTTGGTCCCCATGGATGAAGCTCCACTGTCTTATGGGCCCAAATAATGCTCCAAACATAATGGGCCCCATTTCTAATGCTCTAGTGTATAATGGGCCCTGTAAATGCTGCTCCAGTGTCTGATGTCCACCTTTGGAATGTTCCAGTGTATGGTGGGCCCCATCTATCATTCTCCAGAGTATAGTGCTCCCCAAAAATTGCTGTCCCAACATTGAAAACAATCAAATAAGTCTCCTCGCTAGGGAATCCCTGTACTTGTCTGGATTCCTCGTCGTCCCCATCTTCCATCTCACTGCACAGTATTTCAACTTTGCAAGTGCTGTGATCCTGGGCAAGCAGGGGGGGCCCACTCGTTGGCGACGGCACTGGCACAGGGCCCCTGATAGTACGGTGGTGTGTCTGATGGCGGGTGGGCCGAACCTGCATTTTCATCTGCAGCTTCCTCTTTGTCACCGTGTAAGATGGAACTGTATATGGGAAGGGTAACCTGAGTTTCATCAGGGTCAGATTCAGGTCGTGTAGCGTGCGAGGGGAATGTAGTGGTCTGAGTCAATGTACCAGCAGATTCATCGAGCAGTGGCTGGGCATCAGTGCACTTGTGTCACCCCCAGGAGTACGGTCGCCACAGTGGCATTACCTTCTTCCTAGGGAGTGTGATGTCATGCTTGGGAGCAACGAAGGATCTCTCTAGCAGGTTAACTGATTGGGCGGCGTTATTCCCACGAGTCATGACCCTCCAAACAGCATTCATGAAGGCAAAGTGTTTGTTTTACGTGGGCAGTATGGTTGCAAAGCTGACCCTTAAAGGAATGTCCAGAAGGGCACCACCAGGAGTGGAGCCTACGGTTAAATTCGACTCCACCTGGGAAACCTCAACCATGCCAGCTACAGAACAGATGCACACATTGCAAGCTTAATTCCGTTAACGAACGAGACTCCATCATGCCCCGCGGTCCGAGTCCGGCTTACTAGAGGGACACGTGAGGCTCTGGCACATGAGATTGGCCAATAACTGGTGTGTCATGCCCTTACATGTCCGTGGCTGCATGTGCGCTACACTGAAAAGGCCAGCGTTTGTCGCTTACAGTTGCAGATAACCCACTGAACAACGTTAGTGATGGGGATCACTGATTACAATTATTACCGCGAACAATGATTTCCCAGTAAGTGCAGGTCAACCGCAGTTCCGGAATTAGGCCTAACCGTCATTCCTGAAAAAATGAAAAACTTACTTGTGCAAACCACAGGTGCTGTAGCTTGCTTAACAGCTCGCCAGCCGTTCTCACGCCCAGTATGGATTACACGTGATTGCACAAAGGTGAGAAAGGGTACCGTTTCCCCGGATAACATGTATGGATAGCGTACACATTCAAAATATATGTCTCAGGAGGCAGGCTCAGACGGTGTTAGGCCCAGTATGGATTGCACGTGATTGCACAAAGGTTAGAAAGGGTACCGTTTCCCCGGATAACATGTATGGATAGCGTACACATTCAAAATATATGTCTCAGGAGGCAGGCTCAGACGGTGTTAGGCCCAGTATGGATTGCACGTGATTGCACAAAGGTTAGAAAGGGTACCGTATCCCCGGATAACATGTATGGATAGCGTACACATTCAAAATATATGTCTCAGGAGGCAGGCTCAGACGGTGTTAGGCCCAGTATGGATTGCATGTGATTGCACAAAGGTTAGAAAGGGTACCGTATCCCCAGATAACATGTATGGATAGCGTACACATTCAAAATATATGTCTCAGGAGGCAGGCTCAGACGGTGTTAGGCCCAGTATGGATTGCACGTGATTGCACAAAGGTTAGAAAGGGTACCGTATCCCCGGATAACATGTATGGATAGCGTACACATTCAAAATATATGTCTCAGGAGGCAGGCTCAGACGGTGTTAGGCCCAGTATGGATTGCACGTGATTGCACAAAGGTTAGAAAGGGTACCGTTTCCCTGGATAACATGTATGGATAGCGTACACATTCAAAATATATGTCTATACATCAGGAGGCAGGCTCAGACGGTGTTAGGCCCAGTATGGATGGCACGTGATTGCACAAAGGTTAGAAAGGGTACCGTTTCCCCGGATAACATGTATGGATAGCGTACACATTCAAAATATATGTCTATACATCAGGAGGCAGGCTCAGACGGTGTCAGGCACAGTATGGATTTGACGGCCCAGACTACACAGCGAAGGAGCAGGGAGAGGTAAACATTGTAAATGCTGGGGCCCTGCCCAAGCAAGGTTGGCCCACTCATGGGCATCGGTACTAGCACTGGTCCCCTCATAGTACGGCGGTGTGTCTGACGGCGGGTGTTCACCCCCACCGTCAGAGACACTTGATTGCACTATGAGGGACCCTGTGCCAGTTCCCGCGCCCAAGAGTCGGCCCACCCACCTGTCCAGGGCGACGGCACTTGCACAGTTGCGTGCAGTAGATGGTGACCCCGGCCTTTGGGGGGGAGGAGGCAGCCCAGTTAGGAAGGTTTACAAAATGGCATATGTTGATGTGGGACGTTCACCTGCTGCTAAAGGGGAAATTGGTCAAGTCCCAGGAAGAGGAGGACCAAATAAAGCCATTTTTCTGGCAACCTATGTGTCATCCGGGTAAGGTGTGACAAAATCCTTGGAAATTCATGCATGGTTCATTTTAATGAAGGTTAGATCATCCACATTTTGAGTCGAGAGACGGGTCCTTTTTTCTGTCAGGATTGATCCAGCAGCACTGAAGACTCTTTCCGATAGCACACTTGCAGCTTGGAAAGCGAACTCCTGTAAGGCATATTGTGCAAATTCAGGCCAGGTGTCCAGTTTAGCAGCCCAATAGTCAAATGCGAATGACCTGTGAGGGAGAACATCGATATGGGACGAGTAGTAGTTCGTAATAGAGTTGAGCGAGACGGGTCGAAAAATTTCAAAAGTCGCCGACTTTTGGTAAAGTCAGGTTTCATGAAACGAAACCCGACCCTAGGGTGAGGTCGGCCACGAGCTCGGCGACTTTAGCGCCAAAGTCGCATTTCAAAAGTTTGTTTTCTGCCCTTTTTCAGCCAATCAGGATCCACGGACACTGTGAGCAATGTGATGACATAGGCAGGGGTCACCACCATCTTTGAGAAGGGCATGCAAGTGATTGGCTTGCTTTGGGGGGCATCACAGGGGGTATAAAAGGGCGTGCACGCCGACCGCCATGTTACTCATGCTGATCTCAGAATAGGGAGAGCTGCTGCTGCTGATGATTCTGTAGGGAGAGCATTAGGCAGGGAAGAAGACACCAAAAACTGCTTCTGCTGCTAGCGATTTTGCATGTACAACACACCAGTCACTGTGTGTGCAGTGCAAGTGGAGGCTATATTTTGCTGTTTCAGCTGTGTTGGTTGTTAGGTTGCCTTATAAGGCTTCCTGATAGCTGCATTGCTGTTTACCCACTGCTCTGCAAACTGCTTTTTTAAAAGCAATCCAAATTTTTTTTTTTTGTCCTGGTGAGGTACTGAGCGTGCTTTTTTTCACACCATACAGCGGTGTACGCTCCTCACACAGTACCGTGTAACGGCTGTTATCACGGCCACAGTGAAGCTATCTGTGTGTGACTGTGTAAGAATAAGTCGAGGACATGTTCCGTTCTTACAGACCTCCACCTTCTAGTTTTGTCTGCATTTCAAACAGTTAAGTATATTTGCTGTTTGATCACATTCAAAACTATAGAGAGACAGCGTGTGTCAGTCCGTATACTTAAAAAACACTGAGCTTGACAATTTTACGGACACCGGACAGCGGTGTACGTGCACGCTCCTCTCTCAGTACCGTGTAACGGCTGTTATCACAGCCACAGTGAATCTATCTGTGTGCAACTCTGTAAGAATAAGTCGAGGACATGTTCCATTCTTGCAGACCTCCACCTTCTAGTTTTGTCTGCTTTTCAAACAGTTAAGTATATTTGCTGTTTGATCACGTTCAAAACTATAGAGAGACAGCGTGTGTCAGTCCGTATACTTAAAAAACACTGAGCTTGACAATTTTACGGACACCGGACAGCGGTGTACGTGCACGCTCCTCTCTCAGTACCGTGTAATGGCTGTTATCACAGCCACAGTGAAGCTATCTGTGTGTCACTCTGTAAGGATAAGTCGAGGACATGTTCCGTTCTTACAGGCCTACACTCTAGGGAGATTCCTATTCTGCCCAATTCTTTATACACCTTGTAGTTTGTGATACACTAGCCAATTTCTGCCTGTGACATAGCGGTGTGATATTAACTGGGCCTCATACAACAGTGTCCACAAGTGTGTTCAGAAATTCTACATCTCCCCTGTCCTATAGTGACATTTTGCACACCTGCGACATTGAGCCTGTGACATAGCGGTGTGATATTAACTGGGCCTCACACAATCCAACAGTGTCCACAAGTGTGTTCAGAAATTCTACATCTCCCCTGTCCTATAGTGACATTTTTCACACCTACGACATTGAGCCTGTGACATAGCTGTGTGATATTAACTGGGCCTCACACAACAGTGTCCACAAGTGTGTTCAGAAATTCTACATCTCCCCTGTCCAATAGTGACATTTTTCACACCTGCGACATTGAGCCTGTGACATAGCGGTGTGATATTAACTGGGTCTCACACAATCCAACAGTGTCTACAAGTGTGTTCAGAAATTCTACATCTCCCCTGTCCTATAGTGACTTTTTTCACACCTACAACATTGAGCCTGTGACATAGCTGTGTGATATTAACTGGGCCTCACACAACAGTGTCCACAAGTGTGTTCAGAAATTCTACATCTCCCCTGTCCTATAGTGACATTTTTCACACCTGCGACATTGAGCCTGTGACATAGCGGTGTGATTATTAACTGGGCCTCACACAATCCAACAGTGTCCACAAGTGTGTTCAGAAATTCTACATCTCCCCTGTCCTATAGTGACATTTTTCACACCTACGACATTGAGCCTGTGACATAGCGGTGTGATATTAACTGGGCCTCACACAACAGTGTCCACAAGTGTGTTCAGAAATTTTACATCTAACCTGTCCTATAGTGATATTTTTCACACGTGCGACATTGAGCCTGTGACATAGCGGTGTGATATTAACTGGGCCTCACACAATCCAACAGTGTCCACAAGTGTGTTCAGAAATTCTACATTTCCCCTGTCCTATTGTGAAATCTTTCACACCTACGACATTGAGCCTGTGACATAGCGGTGTGATATTAACTGGGCCTCACACAATCCAACAGTGTCCACAAGTGTGTTCAGAAATTCTACATCTCCCCTGTCCTATAGTGACATTTTTCACACCTGCGACATTGAGCCTGTGACATAGCGGTGTGATATTCACTGGGCCTCACACAATCCAACAGTGTCCACAAGTGTGTTCAGAAATTCTACGTCTCCCCTGTCCTATATACACCTTGTACCTTGTTTCACATTACTATATAGTTTGTGGGATTTTGTGTACATTTTTACCAAAAATGAGGAAGGCTGGTGGAAGAGGCCACGGAATTGGGCGGGGGTTGCCAGCTGGTAATGATGGTGTTGGTGGTGGATCTGATGGTAGTGGCAAAAGCAAAATAGGACCGAATGCAGGAGGTGTTGAGCCTGCGTCATCGTCTGGCTCCACAAGGCCTCGAAGGCTTAGTTTTCTAGGAGTTGGCAAACCGCTTTTAAAGCCAGAGCTTCAGGAAAAAGTTTTGGCTTACATTGGTGACTCAGCCTCCAGCTCTATCGCCTCCTCTTCTGAAGTTGTAAAAAATAAAAGCACTGAGTCGTCATTGGATGCTCATGTTCATGAACCACACCTTTCCTTGTGTCCTTCACCCCAACCAAGATTGGAAGATGACGCAGGCCATACAACTGATTACTCCATGGAGCTGTTTCACATACCATGCCTGGGTTATCAAGTGAAATGGTGAATTACCCAGGCCAAGATGAATCTGACATGGAGTGCACTGATGCACAGCCACTGATAGATGATTCTGCTGGTACATTCACTCAGAGCACTACATTGTCCTCGCAGTGTAATGAGCCAGATTCTGACCCTGATGAGACTCAGATGCCCCTTCCTGCATACTATACCACCATACATGGTGACACAGAGGAAGGTGCACATGACATTGAAGAGGAGGTGATGGATGACCCAGTTGTTGACCCAGATTGGCATCCATTGGGGGAAGAGGGTGCTGCTTCCAATAGCTCAGATGAGGAGGAGGAGCATCCACAGCAGACATCGATATCGCAACAGCTGTTATCTGGCAGGCCCGGAGCACTCCAAATACAGGTTCCAAAAATCAAAAGAGTTGCTGGACAGCTTGTCCAGACGGTCAAAATAGCACAGCGTGCTAGGCCGCAAAATGTCTTCCAAAGTAGGAAGAGTGCAGTGTGGCACTTTTTTGAACAAAATCTTCATGATCAGGCCAAGGTTATCTGTAAGAAGTGCGCAAAGACCTTTAGCCGAGGGAAAAATCTGAAAAATTTGAATACCAGTTGCATGCTTAGACATTTAACCAGCATGCACTTGCAAGCGTGGACACAACACCAAACCTCAAGTACCACATGTGTAAATGATCACAAAGAAGGTAGTCAGCAATGCTACATTGTTTCCCCCACTGTAAGCCCACCGGTTAGAACAGCAGCAAATGTTGAGGTGTCGTTGCAAGGCGAAAGCAGTCAGGGAATCCCACTGTTATATCAACGAAAGACTGAATCTAGGCCATCAGAAAGAACACCAACTCCATCACCATCATCAACCCTCTCTCAGTCCGCCCTGTCCACCGCTAGTTCCACCATATGCAGCTCTCAAGTCCAGCTCACCCTCCCAGAGACTATGAGTAGGTCAAGAAAGTACTCAGTCTCTCATCCGCGTACACTGGGTTTGAACGCCCACATTGCCAAACTAATCTCGTTAGAGATGATGCCCTATCGGTTGGTGGAAAGCGCAGCTTTCCGCGAACTCATGGCCTATGCAGTACCACGCTATGACCTACCCAGTCACCACTTCTTCTCTCACAAAGCCATCCCAGCCCTCCACCATCATGTGAAAGACCGCATTTTCCATGCACTCAAGCAGTCAGTGAGTGGAAAGGTGCACCTCACAACAGATGCATGCTCGAGTCGGCATGGCCAGGGCCGTTACGTGTCCGTCACTGCGCACTGGGTTAATGTGGTGGATGCAGGGTCCACAGGGGACAGCAGTGTTGGGACAGTGCTGCCTAGCCCACGGTATTGGAAACAGTTGGCTGTAGGCGTTCGACCCTCCTCCTCCTCCTTCTCCAGAAGCGAAAGCTCATCCACAGAGCGCAGTCGTACGAGCACTCCATCTGCAGCTGCCACTGTTGCACACGAGGTGTCCCCCTATCGAGCAGCTAGTGGAAAGCATCAGCAGGCTGTGTTGCAGATGATGTGTTTGGGCGACAGACACACCGCGGAGGTGCTGGCCGAGTACTTTCAGCGACAAACTGAGTCATGGCTGGGCAGTACACATCTTGAGGCAGGCAAGGTAGTTAGTGATAACGGCCGTAATTTTGTGGCAGCCATAGCCCTTTCAAAACTCAGCCACATACCTTGCTTGGCTCATGCCTTGAACCTGATGGTGCAGTGCTTCCTCAACAATTATCCAGAGTTAACAGCCCAGCTCCAGAAGGTGCGAAGACTGTGCGCGCACATCTGCCGGTCGCCTGTACACTCCATTCGTATGCAGAAGCTGCAGCAATTGCTCCACCTTCCCAACCACCGCCTCATTATCGACATTGCAACAAGGTGGAACTCCACCCTGCACATGGTTGAGTGGCTGTGCGAACAGAGGCAGGCCATAATGCTTTTGTGGGAGGATACACGGCCAGGCACTTTGAGAGCAGACATGGAGTTGACAGGTGTGCAGTGGTCGAAGCTGAAAGACCTCTCTAAAGTCCTTCAGTGTTTTGAGGAATGCACACGGCTGGTTAGCGCAGACGACGCCATCCTAAGCATGAGCATCCCACTTATGCGTCTGCTCATGCAAACTTTGACGCACCTTAAGGAGCAGGCGTCTGCAGCCAATGTTGATGAGGAGGAAGAAGAGGAGGGAATCCTTGATGACATTCAGCCATTGTCTGCTCAGGGACCTCTCCTGGACGAGGTGGAGGAAGAAGAGGAGGAGGAGGATGATGATGGGGACGATTACTTAGGGGAGGAGGATGTATCTTGTGGGGCAAGTGAAAATGTTGGTGTGGCAAGGTCTGGTACAGGGTTTGTGCATGACTGGAGTGATGTGGATTTGCCAGAAAGTGCTCCTCCAACCAGCACTCGCAGTGCATCATTGACACCGGGAACATTGGCCCACATGTCAGATTATGCCTTGCAGATCCTAAAAAGGGACCCCCCACATTGCCAAAATGATGAACGATGACGACTACTGGTTGGCCAGCATCCTGGATCCACGCTATAAAGGCAAATTACAAAACATCATGCCACACGAGAACCTTAACCTAATATTGGCTAATAAACAAGCAACTCTGGTAAACCGGTTGGTTGAGGCATTTCCAGCACACAGCAGCGGTGATGGTTCTCACACGAGCCGTACGGGCCGGGGGCAGCTTGGCAGAGGTGTTCGTGGTGCACACAGCAGAAGTGGAGTAGGAGACAGGGGTTTCATGACAATATTGTGGACTGATTTTTCAAGTACCGCTCACACAACTGGTAATACTGCATCGATGGAAAGTGACAGGAGACAGCAGTTGTCAACTATGGTTACAAACTACTTTTCCTCCCATATCGATGTTCTCCCGCACAGGTCATTCCCCTTTGACTATTGGGCCGCTAAACTGGACACCTGGCCTGAATTGGCACAATATGCCTTACAGGAGCTCGCTTGCCCAGCTGCAAGTGTGCTATCCGAAAGAGTCTTCAGTGCAGCTGGATCAATCCTGACAGAAAAAAGGACCCGTCTGTCAACCCAAAATGTGGATGATCTAACCTTCATTAAAATGAACCATGCATGGGTTTCCAAGGATTTTGTCCCACCTTCCCCTGATGACACATAGGGTGACAGAAAAATGGCTTGCTTTGGTCCTCCTCTTCCTGGGACTTGAACAATTTCGCCTTTTGCATCAGCTGAATGTCCAACATCAACATATGCCACTTTCTAAAACTCCCTAACTGTGCTGCCTCCCCCCCCATGGCCGGGATCACCACCTAGCGCACGAAACCGTGCGAGTGCCGTTGCCCTGGACAGGTGGGTAGGCTGACTCTTGGGCGCGGGCACTGGCACAGGGTCCCTCATAGTGCAATCAAGTGTCTCTGACGGTGATGGTGCACACCCGCCGTCAGACACACCGCCGTACTATGAGGGGCCCAGTGCGAGTACCGACGCCCACGAGTGGGCCCCCTTGCTTGGGCAGGGCCCCAGCATTTGCAATCTTTACCTCTCCCTGCTCCTCCGCTGTGTAGTCTGGGCCGTCAAATCCATACTGGGCCTGATACCGTCTGAGCTTGCCTCCTGATCTATAGACATATATTTTGAATGTGTATACTATGCTATCCATACATGTTATCCGGTGATACGGTACCCTTTCTCACCTTTGTGCAATCACGTGTAATCCATACTGGGCCTGACACCATTTGAGCCTGCCTCCTGATCTATAGACATATATTTTGAATGTGTACACTATGCTATCCATACATGTTATCCGGGGATACGGTACCCTTTCTCACCTTTGTGCAATCACGTGTAATCCATACTGGGCCTGACACCATTTGAGCCTGCCTCCTGATCTATAGACATATATTTTGAATGTGTACACTATGCTATCCATGCATGTTATCCGGGGATACGGTACCCTTTCTCACCTTTGTGCAATCACGTGTAATCCATACTGGGCCTGACACCATATGAGCCTGCCTCCTGATCTATAGACATATATTTTGACTGTGTACACTATGTTATCCATACATGTTATCCGGGGATATGGTACCCTTTCTCACCTTTGTGCAATCACGTGTAATCCATACTGGGCCTGACACCGTTTGAACCTGCTTCCGATCTATAGACATATATTTTGAATGTGTACACTATGCTATCCATACATGTTATCCGGGGATACGGTACCCTTTCTCACCTTTGTGCAATCACGTGTAATCCATACTGGGCCTGAGAACGGCTGGCGAGCTGTTAAGCAAGCTACAGCACCTGTGGTTTGCACACGTAAGTTTTTCATTTTTTCAGGAATGACGGTTAGGCCTAATTCCGGATCTGCGGTTGACCTGCACTTACTGGGAAATCATCGTTCGCGGGTAATAATTGTAATCCCAGATCCCCATCACTAACGTTGTTCAGCGGGTTATCTGCGCCTGTAAGCGACAAACGCTGGCCTTTTCAGTGTAGCGCACATGCAGCCACGGACATGTAAGGGCATGACACACCAGTTATTGGCCAATCTCACGTGCCAGAGCCTCGCGTGTCCCTCTAATAAGCCGGACTCGGACTGCGGGGCATGACGGAGTTCGTTAACGGAATTAAGCTTGCAATGTGTGCATCTTTTTTGTTGCTGGATGGTTGAGGTTGCCCGTGTTGAGTCAAATTACGCCGTAGGTCCCACTCCTGGTGGTGCCCTTCTGGATATTCCTTTAAGGTTCAGCTTTGCAACCAACAAACACTTTGCCTTCATGAACGCTGTTTGGAGGGTCGTGACTCGTGGGAATAACGCCGCCCAATCAGTTAACCTGCTAGAGAGATCATTCGTTGCTCCCAAGCATGACATCACACTCCCTAGGAGGAAGGTAATGCCACTGTGGCGACCGTACTCCTCGGGGCGACACAAGTGCACTGATGCCCAGCCACTGCTCGATGAATCTGCTGGTATATTGACCCAGACCACTACATTCCCCTCGCACGCTACACGGCCTGAATCTGACCCTGATGAAACTCAGGTTACCCTTCCCATATACAGTTCCATCTTACACGGTGACAAAGAGGAAGCTGCAGATGAAAGTGCAGGTTCGGCGCACCCGCCGTCAGACACACCACTGTACTATCAGGGGCCCTGTGCCAGTGCCGTCGCCAACGAGTGGGCCCCCCCTGCTTGCTCAGGATCACAGCACTTGCAAGGTTGAAATACTGTGCAGTGAGATGGAAAATGGGGACGACGAGGAGTCCAGACTAGTACAGGGATTCCGTAGCGAGGAGACTTATTTCATTGTTTTCAATGTTGGGACGGCAATTTTTGGGGAGCACTATACTCTGGAGAATGATAGATGGGGCCCACCATACACTGGAACATTCCAAAGGTGGACATCAGACACTGGAGCAGCATTTACAGGGCCCATTATACACTAGAGCATTAGAAATGGGGCCCATTATGTTTGGAGCATTATTTGGGCCCATAAGACAGTGGAGCTTTATCCATGGGGACCAACATATACTGTAGCATTATGTGGAGCTCATCATATACTGTTTCAAACATTATATGGGACCAATGATTCTGTATGGAGAAATAGATGGGCCTCGTCATGAGATGTAAAAAGTTAAGTATTTTTCATTGTACTATATCGCTATTTCTCTGCCGTATCGGAGCATCATGAGTTGTGGTATGTGTTAAAGGGGCGCTCTTTCGCCCAGGGCACATGAAAACCTGGAGCCAGCCCTACCCCCCCACAACTTTAGCCAAATAACCCCCATTTTTCAGTGCGTCACTAGCATTATGAAGTAAATTAAGGTTGACAAGCTTAAGTAATAAGAATTGATGCTTTTGGCATTCAAATGGGCACTGTAGGTGTGTTTCCTGTCCTCTCACTGCCGACTTTAATTCCCCATTGACTTACATTGGGTTTCGTGTTTCGTTCGGACCCCCGACTTTTCCCTATAGTCGGCCGATTTTGCTCGACCCGACTTTTGGAAAAGTCGGGTTTCATGAAACGAAACTCGACCATAAAAAAGCAAAAGTCGCTCAACTCTAGTTTGTAACCATAGTTGACAAGTGCTGTCTCCTGTCACTTTCAATCGATGCAGTATTACCGATCGTGTGAGCGGGACTTGAAAAATCAGTCCACAACATGGTCATGAAACCCCTGTCTCCAACGCCACTTCTGATGTGTGCACCACCAACACCTCTTCCAAGCTGCCCCCGGCCCCTAAGGCTCGTGTGAGAACCATCATCGCTGCTGTGTGCTGGGAATGCCTCAACCAACCGGTTTAACAGAGTTGCTAGTTTGTTAGCCAATATTAGGACAAGGTTCTCCTGTGGCATGATGTTTTGGAATTTGCTTTTATAGCGTGGATCCAGGATCCTGGCCAACCAGTATTCGTCATCGTTCATCATTTTGGCAATGCGGGGGTCCCTTTTTAGGATCTGCAAGGCATAATTTGTCATGTGGGCCAATGTTCCCGGTGTCAAAGATACACTGCGAGTGCTGGGTGGAAGAGCACTTTCTGGCAAATCCACATCGCTCCAGTCACGCACAAACCCTGTACCAGACCTTGCCACGCCAACAATTTCTCTTGCCCCACGAGAAGCATCCTCCTCCCCTAAATAATCATCCCCATCATCATCCTCCTCCTCCTCTTCCTCTTCTTCCTCCACTTCGTCCAGGAGAGATCCCGGAGCAGACAACGGCTGACTATCATCAAGGCTTCTCTCCTCCTCTTCCTCATCATCCTCAGCTGCAGATGCCTGCTCCTTAATGTGCGTCAAAGTTTGCATGAGCAGACGCATAAGTGGGATGCTCATGCTTATGATGGCGTCGTCTGCGCCTATCAGCCGTTTGCATTCCTCAAAACACTGAAGGACTTTAGAGAGGTCTTTCAGCTTCGACCACTGCACACCTGTCAACTCCATGTCTGCCCTCAAAGTGCCTGCCCGTGTATCCTCCCACAAATGCATTATGGTCTGCCTCTGTTCGCACAGCCGCTCAACCATGTGCAGGATGGAGTTCCACCTCGTTGTTTCGTCGATAATTAGGCGGTGCTTGGGAAGGTGGAGCAATCGCAGCAGCTTCTGCATACGACTGGAGTGTACCGGCAACCGGCGGATGTGCAAGCACAGTCTTCGGACCTTCTGGAGCAGGCCTGTTAACTCTGGATAATTATTGAGGAAGCACTGCACCACCAGGTTCAAGGTGTGAGCCAAGCAAGGTATGTGTCTGAGTTTTGAAAGGGCTATGGCTGCCACAAAATTACGCCCGTTATCACTAACTACCTTGCCTGCCTCAAGATGTAGACTGCCCAGCCATGACTCAGTTTGTCGCTGAAAGTAGTCGGCCAGTACCTCCGCGGTGTGTCTGTCACCCAAACACATCATCTTCAACACAGCCTGCTGACGCTTTCCACTAGCTGATCGATAGGGGGACACCTCATGTGCAACACTGGCAGCTGCAGATGGAGTGCTCGTGCGACTGCATTCTGTGGATGAGCTTTCGCTTTTGGAGGAGTAGGAGGAGGAAGGTCGAACGCCTACAGCCAACTGTTTCCTATACCGTGGGCTACGCAGCACTGTCCCACCACCGCTGTCCCCTGTGGACCCTGCATCCACCACATTAACCCAGTGTGCAGTGATGGACACGTAACGGCCCTGGCCATGCCTACTGGACCATGCATCAGTTGTGAGGTGGACCTTTCCACTCACTGATTGCTTGAGTGCATGTACAATGCGGTCTTTCACATGAAGGTGGAGGGCTGGGATGGCTTTGCGAGAAAAGAAGGGGCGACAGGGTAGGTCACAGCGTGGTACTGCATAGGCCATGAGTTCGCGGAAAGCTGCGCTTTCAACCAACCGATAGAGCATCATCTCTAACAAGATTAGTTTGGCAATGTGGGCGTTCAAACCCAGTGTACGCAGATGAGAGGATGAGTACTTTCTTGTCCTACTCATAGTCTCTGGTAGGGTGAGCTGGACTTGAGAGCTGCATATGGTCGAACTAGCGGTGGACATGGCGGACAGAGAGAGGGTTGATGATGGTGATGGAGTTGGTGTTCTTTCTGATGTCCTAGATTCAGTCTTTCGTTGCAATAACAGTGTGATTCCCTGACTGATTTGCCCTTGCGACGACAACTCAACATTTGCTGCTGGTGGTATGCTAACCGGTGGGCTTACAGTGGGGGAAACAATGTAGTGTTGCTGACTACCTTCTTTGGGAGCAGTTGCACATGTGGTACATGAGTTTTGGTAGTCCGTCCACACTTGCAAATGCATGGTGGTTAAATGTCTTAGCATGCAACTGGTATTCAAATTTCTCAGATTTTTCCCTCGGCTAAAGGTCTTTGCGCAGTTCTTACATATAACCTTTGTCTGATCATTAGGATTTTGTTCAAAAAAGTGCCACACTGCACTCCTCCTACTATGGAAGAAATTTTGAGGCCTTGCACGCTGTGCTATTTTGACCGTCTGGCCAAGCTGTCCTGCAACTCTTTTTTGTTTTTTGTAACCTGTTTTTGGACTGCTCCGGGCCTGCCAGATAACAGCTGTTGTGATGTCGATGCCCGCTGCGGATGCTCCTCCTCCTCTTCTGAGCTATTGGCAGCGGCACCCTCTTCCCCCAATGGATGCCAATCTGGGTCAACAACTATGTCATCCATCACCTCCTCTTCAATGTCATGTGCACCTTCCTCTGTGTCACCGTGTATGGTGGTATAGTATGCGGGAAGGGGCACCTGAGTTTCATCAGGGTCAGATTCTGCCTCAGTACACTGCGAGGACAATGTAGTGCTCTGAGTGAATGTACCAGCAGAATCATCTATCAGTGGCTGTGCATCAGTGCACTCCATGTCAGATTCATCTTGGCCTGGGTAATTCGCGATTTGACTTGATAACCCAGGCATGGTATGTTAAAACAGCTCCATGGAGTAATCTGTAGTGTGGCCTTCCACATCCTTCAATTTTGGTTGGGGTGAAGGACACAAGGAAAGGTGTGGTTCATGAACATGAGCCTCGAATGACGACTCAGTGCTTTTATTTTTTACAACTGAAGAAGAGGAGGCGATAGAGCTGGAGGCTGAGTCAGCAATGTAAGACAAAACTTGTTCTTGAAGCACTGGCTTTAAAAGCGGTTTACCTACTCCCAGAAAAGAGAGCCTTCGAGGCCTTGTGTAGCCAGACGATGATGCAGGCTCAACACCTCCTGCATTAGGTGCTATTTTGCTTTTGCCACTACCAGCAGATCCACCACCAACACCAACACCATCATTACCAGCTGCCAACCCCCGCCCACTTCCACGGACTCTTCCACCACACTTCCTCATTTTTGGGGAAAATGTACCCAAAAAACCACCAATTATATGGTACTGTAAAGCAAGGTACAAGGTGTATATTGGAGTGGGGACAATTTGAATCTCTCTAGACTTCAGGACACAGTTGGATTCTGTCAGGCCCTGTTTATATTACACCGCAATGTGACAGGCAGATTCTGGATGGTGTAAGAAAGGTGTATAGAGGACTGTGGAGAATTGGAATTTCTCTAGACTTCAGGACACAGTTGGATTATGTCAGGCCCTGTTTATAATACACCACAATGTGACAGGCAGATTCTGGATGGTGTAAGAAAGGTGTTTAACGACTTCCGGTTCCGGCGCTGTGATGTGAGGACGCAGGAGACAGAGCTCCGCGCTCCCCTCAGCTACAAAGACCTACAAAGATCACCCCAAGGCTGCGGGAGACAGCGGGAAGTGAGGGATAAGTAGTAGGAGACGCCGGTATATGGAGCGGTACCTTCTCCGGAGCGGCGGCAAGCATTTAAAGCCAGGAGCTGCTGGGGAAGACCACGCAGCACGAGATCTCAAAATGGCGGCGGGCGCGGCAGACGCGGGATACAGCGGTCTGCAGGGAGGTGAGCAGAGCCTGATGGAGGAGGAGGGGAGAAGGCAGCATGAGCAGCCGGCAGCCCAGCAGAGCAGTCAGTTAACGGACGTGCTCATAGACTATGATCGCCTGGCAGGAGCAGTGGCAGCACACCTGGCAGACAAGATAAAGGAGTCCCTGGAGGCCATGGTGGGGGTGGCGCTATCCCCCATTAAAGAACAGATCACACAGCAGGGAGCCAGAGTGGCAGAGCTGGAACAAAGATTATCTAATACAGAGGATGAGGTGACAACGTTAAAGGGGAAAATGAAGGAGATGGAGGAGGGTTCCCAGGCTATGAAAGACAAACTGGAAGATCTAGAAAACCGGTCCAGGAGAAGCAACTTAAGACTGGTGGGGTTACCGGAATCAATAACCATGCGGCAGCTGGATAACATTTGTGAAGCAGAGCTTCCCAAGGCGCTGGGCCTGACACACAGATGCAGAGTGGAAAGAGCGCACAGAGTGGGCCCTGTAAGAGAAAACACGGGCGCATGGGGAGCGGACGGGAAGGAGGGTAATGCAGGGGTGACTGGAACAGCCAGACCGTGCCAAGTCATAATAAAATATTTGGAATACAAGGACAAAGAAGAGTTGTTGCGAGCATTTAGAGGATGAAGGACCCCACTGTCTCTTCAAGGACATAAAATATTGATCTTTGGGGATTATTCGGCAGAGGTCACCCGGAAAAGGAAGTCCTTCAGCAAGATATGCACCACACTGTACCGCAAGGGTATAAAGTTTCAACTACTCTACCCTGCTCTTCTGAGAGTGACAAAACGAAATGGATCTTTTTTTGTGACAAAGGACTTGAGAGAGGCGGAGAGATGGATGGAGGAGATGGAGGACAGAAACCTGACAAGTGAATCTCTGGAGAGGAGGGGTGGTCGACACGGGGAGAGGGAAGGGGAGGTTCGGGAGGAGGGCTGGAACGAATGGACTGAAAGGAGAGAGGAAGGGAAGGAGCCTCACATGGAGAACCCTAAGGCACGAAGATCGCCGTCACACACGTCGGGAAACCAGGGCAGGGGAGTGCCTTGAGAGAGACTCTGGGGAGTAGGTTTGAAGACTGAACTGAGGGATTTATGAGAGGAGAGATTGACGGATAGTGGGGGTTGAAGTGGCCTCTTCTTACTGGATCCTCTCGTCTCTCCAGATGTTATTGATATTGGGGTTTTGCTTACTCTGAGGGGTAGGGGTAGGGGAGTACTAATATCTGGGGGGGATCGGGTTTCTTTCGCATTTATATTTTTATTTGATAAACTCCTCTGTTGAATGTTGAGGTATCCACAAAGCTGGGAAGAAGAAAGATTCTGGGTTCAGTAATGACAAATATTATGCATGGGAAAGGAGGGAGGGGGTGCTATATGTTGGCTAGACTACTGACCAAGAAGGCCTTGTTTGGGTTAGTTGGGTAATAAATTAATGAGGGATAGACTACGTATAATTCTTAATTAAATGGCTGAGGGAGAATAGCGGAGCCAGGAGCATCACAGAAAAAATGGGAGTGCAGAGACATTTGATTGTACAGGGGGGGATAGTTGAGGGGTTGTTAATTGTTAATGGATACAGGAAGGGTGGATGGGTACAGGGAATGCAACGGCATAAGCGCACTGAACGCTTGAGGGAAGCAAAACACCACACATATGAAAGACCACATGGCGACTTGACATATTTGAGGAATTGGGATAATGGTTAAAATAGTGACATGGAATGTAAAAGGATTGAAGTCACCACATAAACGTATGATGATATTGAGGCACCTCAAAAGATTGAAAGTGGATATAGCATTATTACAGGAGACTCATCTACCCCAGGGAGATTTCTTTCATATGCAAAAACTATGGGTGGGAAAAGTAGTTGGGTCAGGCTCCATGGGACGCAAGGCAGGGGTGATGATTTTGATCAACAAAAATTTTAACCACACGATAGTGTCTCAGACCAATGACGAGGAAGGGAGGTATATCTACATCAAGCTTTCCAGTCCACAGGGAGAATTTGGTATACATAACATATATGCCCCCAATAATGAACAAACTTCTTTTTTTAACTTCATCACTCAGGAATTGGAAAAGGATACGGAACTCAAAAGGGTGGTTGGAGGGGACTTTAATGCGGTGGTATCAAGGGGGGAAGACAAGAGATATAGTAGGGATGATGGTAGGCCGATTAGAGAGGTAAAAGGTTTAATGGCCAAGCTTTTGGAGGACACAAATTTGAAAGATAGCTGGAGATTGCATCATCCAAATGACCGGGAGTACACTCACTATTCACATCCTCATGAAGCGTGGTCCAGGATTGACTACATTTTGGTTGACCAACTTTTGATGCATAGGGTTAGAGATGTGGTTATTGAGGATATGGTGATATCGGATCATAGCCCAGTGCTTTTAGACATCACTGATACAATACAGAGGGGGACAGATTATCTGTGGAGGTTTCCGTCGTTTTTGCTTAGAGACAAGGAATTTGCCAAAACTCTGATCGAATGGTGGGATGATTATAGCAGTACTAATAGTGAACATGCGGCGGATGTAATGTTGTTCTGGGAAACTGCAAAAACAGTACTGAGAGGTAGATTGATGGGACATGTAGCTAAACTTAGAAAGCATACTCATAAACAATACCAAAACGCAAGCGAGGCCCTCAGAGAGAAATATGCGGGGTACTTCGCAAACAAGACACAAAGTGCGAAAGAGGAGTGGAAGGCAGCGAGACAGGAATTTCACTCTTGGGTGGGGAAAAGAGAGGACCTGATACGATCACAACAGGAAGTTGATCTACACAAATTTGGCAATAAAGCGGGGAAATTATTGGCCAATCTGGCGAAAGGACGACGACCAATGACCTTGATAACTAATATGACTAGACCGGACGGGAGCAAATCCTCAAACCCAAAGGAGATTACAGAGATTTTGGGGAAGTACTATGCGAATTTATATAGCAGGGGGGAAGAGACGGGAGACAGGGGAAGTGCTCTGTTGGGAAAAATAAAACTTTCGCAAATAAATTCGGAAGAGCTGTCTAGATTAAACGCGGAAATAACAATAGAGGAAGTACAGTCGGTAATAAGGGATTTGAATATACACAAGGCACCGGGACCTGACGGGTTCAATGGGGAATTTTATAAAGAAATGGGAGAGCAGATAGCGCCGGTTTTGACTAGAATGTACAATAAAATACTGGGAGGATGTGGAATTTCGGGACATCTCAACACTGCGTACATAAAATTGATACCCAAGGGTGATAAGAATCTAGACAATCCAGCAAACTATAGGCCAATTTCATTAATAAATCAGGATCTTAAAATCTTGGCCAAATTGATGGCCAATAGGTTGGCTGAGATAATACCAAATTTAATTTCACCGGCACAATCGGGGTTTGTTAAAGGGAGGGCAGCGGTGACAAATGTGCGGAGGGCCATGTTGGTAATGGATGCTATTAGACACAGGGATCTTCGAAAGGAGGAATGTCCAGCCATGGTCACGCTTGATGCTGAAAAAGCGTTTGACAGCGTGGGGTGGACATGGTTGGAGACGGTACTCGACAATATGGGGATAGAGGGAGCCTTTCGTACGCTTATAGGAGTATTATACGCGAATCCTCAGGCGAGGGTGGCAACGCCCGGGTTCCTGTCGCAGTCTTTCCCTTTGAACAAAGGGACTAGACAGGGATGTCCATTGTCACCCCTTCTGTTCAACCTTGCCATTGAGCCATTGTCTCGACTGTTAAATGAAGGAGATTGTTTCGAAGGCATTAGTGTTGGGAAGGAACGACTGCACTCAGCGCTATTTGCGGATGATATTATATTATTCATGAACAATCCTCAGAGGGACCTACCGAAAGTGATAAAACAGATAGAGGAGTTTGGGAGCTTGTCAGGTTTTAAATTGAACAGAACAAAGTGTGAAATACTATTTCTCTGTGGGCAAAGGATGCCACTAATGGTAGCAGATGGAACAAGGGGGGAAATCTGTGGGATACCAATAGCAAAGTCACATCTTAAATATCTAGGAATACAGATGGGATGTACGTCAGCATCGATATATGACTTAAACTACAAACCTTTGATACAGAAAATAGAACGGGAATTGAAGTTGTGGGAAGGGCTACCGTTATCTCTGCTAGGTAGAAATCATCTCTTGAAAATGATGTGCTTTCCAAAGTTACTCTACCCAATGCAGACCATCCCCATGTTGTTGAAACATACAGACATAAATAGATTGAATATAGCATTTTCGACATTCCTATGGAGGGGGAAAAGACCGAGAATTAAAACGGAAAAATTGATGCAATCTTTGGAACAAGGAGGCATTAAACTGCCAAATATTAGAGGGTATAATTTGGCATGCCTGATGAGACATGCCATAGACTGGTTGAGGAAGACAAATGGGCATTCTGACTTACGTTTGGAGAGTGAGTTTTGTAAACCCTGGGATTTAGGGGCACTATTACACACGTCATTGGCCAACATACCAAGGAACATTAAACACTCACTGGTATGTAGAGATACGGTGATGGCCTGGAAGGCAGTGAGGAAAAAATTCAAGTTGTCTTGGAGAATATCCAAGCATCTTGATATATGGAGGTTCCCAGATTTCCCAGCGGGAAGAGACAACAAATTATTTTCAGAATGGAAGAACAAGGGGATAAAAAGGGTGACAGATCTAATACATGAGGTGGAGAATAGATGGCTGACATACCAGGAAATCGTGACAAAATATGGGATATCCACATTTCAAATCCTCCAATACAAACAGATAGAAAAGGGGCTAATGTCACAACTGAGGGATGTTAGAATGGAACAGGTGACGAATGACTTGGACAGAATTATTATGAAAGACCGACATGAGAATTCTATCTCCGCATTATATAAAGCTTTGAGGGAGGTTTTGATTCCAATCTGCCCAGAACAAGTCTGGAGAGCATGGGCAAGACAACTGGGTGACTCTGAAGCAGGGGAGAAGATATTACAGGGGTGGATGAAGATGAGGAAGGAGGTGATTAATGAAGGTTGGAGGGACACTCAATATAGACTGATGCATAGAGCAATTTATGGTTTTAACATCCCAAATACACAACAGATAAACAGAGTGACTCAGTGCCCCAAATGTAAATTGCCAAAAACAGACCTGTTCCATGGGATCTGGCAATGCCCAGAGAGCCAGAAATTCTGGAAAGGATTGCAATTATTTATGCAAAAAGTGGGGAGTGTGGAAATTGAAATGGATCCATTGCTGTGGATCTTTCATTATAGGAACAAGGGACAGGTAGTAAGAGGAGGAGAGGAACAGAGGCCCAAATTACCAAAATTGTTTCATGGGGTGGCTATGATAGGTAAGAGGGCTCTACTGTCCAAATGGCTTGAGGGAAGTGTGCCGTCGATGGAAGAGGTGATGGGACAGATTAAATCTTTACTCAGAATCGAACAGCTGGAGGCGGAAAGGAACAAGGAGGGTCTGACGGGTAAATTCTTTAAAAAATGGAGGCTTTTCATAGTAAGACAATGTGATGAAGAGGAAATAAGGAGAATAGTAAGGCCCTTTAAATATACTGAATGGTACCTACTGGAAGACATCCAAAACAATTTGGGGAATCTGAAGTTGGCTAATGAAGGCGAGGTGTAAGGTCCTGGTAGGGACAGGAGTTAAAAAAGATAAATGTGTGGTGATATTTTACAGAGGTGATGCTTGCAATCTGTGTTTTACAAGTGGTCTAGACATAACATGTGTGCGAAGTTGCTAGGGGAGACCATTGAAAATGTAAGAGGAAGAGGGTTTGTTTAAGGGAGGGTAGGAAGGGAGGATGATAGGCTGAGTTATTGTCTGTTTATTGGAAAAATGACTTGTCATGTGAAATGAAGCAATGTCTATGAAAAATTGAAAATTTGAAATAAAATTTGTGTTTAAAAAAAAAAAAGAAAGGTGTTTAGAGGACTGTGGAGAATTTGAATCTCTCTAGACTTCAGGACACAGTTGGATTCTATCAGGCCCCGTTTATATTACAACGCAATGTGACAGGCAGATTCTGGATGGTGTAAGAAAGTTGTATAGAGGACTGTGGAGAATTGGAATCTCTCTAGACTTCAGGACACAGTTGGATTCTGTCAGGCCCTGTTTATATTACACCGCAATGTGACAGGCAGATTCTGGATGGTGTAAGAAAGGTGTATAGAGCACTGTGGAGAATTGGAATCTCTCTAGACTTCTGGACCCAGTTGGATTCTGTCAGGCCCTGTTTATATTACACCGCAATGTGACAGGCAGAAATTGCCTAGTGTATGACAAACTACAAGGTGTATCTAAAATTGGGCAGAATTGCAATCTCCCTAGAGTGTAGGTCTGTAAGAACGGACAAACTCCTCGGCTTTTCCTTACAGAGTCACATACTTAGCTTCAATTTGGCCATGATAACAGCCGTAACACGGTACTGAGAGAGGAGCATGCACGTACACCACTGTATGGTGTATGTAAAATTGTCAAGCTCCGTGTTTTAGTATACGGACTGACACACGCTGTCTCTCTGTAGTTTTGAATGTAATCAAACAGCAAATATACTAAACTGTTTGAAAAACGGACAAAACTATAAAGGTGTAGGTCTGTAAGAACGGACAAACTCCTCGACTTTTCCTTACAGAGTCACACACGTAGATAGCTTCAATTTGGCCGTGATAACAGCCGTTACACGGTACTGTGTGAGGAGCGTACACCGCTGTATGGTGTGTGAAAAAATGAGCACTCACTACCTCACCAGGACAAAACAATACAATTTGGATTGCTTTTAAAAAAGCAGTTTGAACACCAGTGTGCACACAGCAATGCAGCTAGCCTTAAAAGGCAGGCTAATCACCACCAGCGCTGCTGCACAAAAGCAAAAATCTTCACCTTTCACTGCACAGTAACTACGGTGAAAAGCGCTAGCAGCAGAAGCAGTTTTTTTTTTCTTTTTGTCTTCCTAACGCTCTCCCTAATGCAGAATCAGCAGCTGCTGCAGCTCTCCCTATTCTGAGATCAGCATGAGTAACATGGCGGTCGACGTCCCTGCCCTTTTATACCCCCTGTGACGCCACACAAAGCAAGCCAATTACTTGCATGCCCTTCTCCAAGATGGTGGTGACCGCTGCCTATGTCATCACGTTGCCTACAGTGTCCGTTCTTCCTGATTGGCTAAAAAAGGGCGCTAAAGCATCTTTTGAAACGCGACTTAAAGTCGCCGACCTCGTGGCCGACCTCATGCTAAGGTCGGGTTTCGTTTCATGAAACCCGACTTTGGTGAAAGTCGGCGACTTTTGAATTTTTTCGACCCGTTTCGCTCAACTCTACTGCTCACTGTTAATAACTCTTTGCAGGCGGCAGAGCCCTTGGTCTCATCCGATCAGGAGGAGGACAATGGCTCTGTGAAGCAGATGGAGGAGTGGTGCCAGCAACTGCAGGTGGGGACTGACTCTACACCTTCATACCAGAAAAATGGGGTTTACAGAGTGACACAAGAATATGAGCGGGTATTCAGTAAACACCCACTAGATTTTGGGCAGGCAAAAGGAGTTCAACATCATATCCCCACTGGAGATCATCCACCCATTAAAGAAAAGTACTGGCCTATACCCCCAACACAATACCAATGTGCCAAAGCTATGTTGAGAGAGATGAAGGAAGCAGAGGTTATCAGAGACAGTTGTAGCCCCTGGCCAGCTCCAATAGATTTTGTAAAGAAAAAGGATGGTACCATGAGAATGTGTGTTGATTACAGGAAAATTAACAGCATTACACATAAAGATGCCTACCCATTACCCAGAATTGAAGAGTCATTAGCTGCACTTAAAATTGCTAACTACTTTTCCACCTTGGATCTCACTAGTGGGTATTGGCAGGTTCCCGTGGCAGAGGCAGACAAGGAGAAAACAGCATTTACCACCCCAGTGGGTCTCTGTGAGTTCAACTATATGCCATTCGGGCACTGCACTGCCCCAGGAACATTTGAACGGCTGATGGTGTGCTGCCTGGGACACATGAACTTTGAAACAGTCCTGTTGTACCTTGATGATGTCGTTGTTTTCTCCAAGACTTATGAAGACCATCTGGAGCACCTGGCTGAGGTGTTTGAAGTCTTGTCCAATTTTGGCCTAAAGGTGAAGCCTTCCAAATGCCACCTCCAGAAGCCCAAGGTACAGTACCTCGATCATGTAGTGAGTGCAGAAGGTGTGTCCTGACAAAGTCACAGTCATCCGGGACTGGCAGAAGCCCAGCAACCTCCATGAAGTACGCCAATTCCTCGGGTTGGTAGGCTACTACCAAAGGTTCATCAAAGGCTTCACTGAAATAGCCACTCCTATGCAAAATCTTCTGGTGGGGCAGTCCAAGAAAGCCAAACAGAAGAATTCCACATTTGAATGGACTGAGGAGTAGGAGAAATCCTTCACCCGTCTGAAGATGGCTCTCACAGGAGATGAAGTTCTGGCCTACCCAGATTATGACAAACCATTTGTGTTGTATTCGGATGCCAGCAATGTGGGACTGGGAGCAGTACTGTCACAGGTACAGAATGGCAAAGAAAGAGTGATCTCCTACGCCAGCAGGAAGCTTCGTCCCACTGAAAGGAACCCAGAAAACTATAGTTCCTTCAAGCTGGAGTTCCTCGCCATAGTCTGGGCTGTGACTGAAAGATTCAAGCATTACCTAGCTTCAGCCAAGTTTATCATCTTCACGGACAACAACCCGTTGACTCACTTGGACACTGCAAATCTAGGTGCACTGGAACAGCGATAGATGGCTTGGCTGTCTAACTATGAGTTTACCATCGAGTACCGGGCAGGGCACAAGAATGCCAATGCTGATGCGCTCTCCAGAATACCTAATCTGCCAGATGCAGGAGAAGACCCTGAGGCTCTTGAAGAGATAGAGTTACCTCCCTTCCACCGGCCAATCGCGGCCCAATGTGCCCAAGGAGTGAGAAACAGACGGTCTGGCTTGAAAGAGGTCACCCTAAATCCATTGCCCCATCATGACTGGGCAGAAACTCAGGATAATGACCCTGCAGTCCACCTGGTCAAGGAGCTATGCTCACAAGCAGACTCACGCCCAGATTCGAATGCTCCTGAGGAAACCCAGCAGTTGTGGAAGGAGAGAGGCCGGCTGTTGAAGGAAAGCTGTTTCAGAGGAGTTTCAATGCCTGCACTCATGAGCTGGTTTGGCAGGTGATAATCCCAAAGAGAGAGGCATCAATGGTCTTGGAAGCATGCCACAATGGAGCTGGACACTTCGGATGGAAGAAGTTGGAAACATTGCTCCAGGTGAGATTCTACTGGGCTGGTATGAGGAAAGCCATTGAAAATTAGTGCCGAGAGTGTGGATAGTGTAACCTGCGCAGAAAAAATCGAAACAGCCAGAGAGCTCCTCTACAGCCAATAATAACCAAACAGCCACTTGAGTTGGTCGTCCTAGACCATGTGAAGCTGGTCCCAAGCCGTTCAGGCTAGATCTATGCTCTTACCATCGTGGACCACTACTCAAGATTCCTGGTAGTTGTGCCTGTCAAAGATCAAACAGCCAGGTCAGCAGCCAGAGCCTTTCAACAGCACTTCTGTAGACCACATGGATATCCTGAGCGAGTGCTTACAGATCAAGGTCCAGCTTTTGAGGCAGAACTGTTCCAGGAATTCTGTAACGTGCATGGTTGTAAGAAGATCCGGACAACACCATACTATCCACAGACCAATGGCATATGTGAAAAGATGAACCAGGTGGTGATCGACCTGCTGAAGACCTTGCCTTTGGAGGAGAGGAATCTGTGGCCAGAAAAGTTGCCAGATCTTGTAGACCTCTACAACCACATTCCTGTGAATTCCACCAACTGCACTCCAGCCTACCTAATGAGAGCGAGGCCTGGCAAACTGCCTATTGATTTGGACATGGGAGTCCTTACACCTGAAGTGACGTCACCAGATGCTGACTGGGACACAGAGAGGCAGCAACAGTACAGAAGAGTACAAGAATGTGTGGAAAAGAGTCTAGCTCAGGCAAGACAAAAACAAGAGAGGAACTACAATCAGCATGCACCTGCAGTTCCCTTGTCACCAGGAGAACAAGTGCTCAAGAGGAAAAGGAGGATGCATAAGTTGGAAGACCAATGGGAAGCTGAACCCTACACCATTCTACCCTCAAACTTTGACAATACCAAGTTGTGCCTTATTAGTAAAGATGGAGGAGAAACCTCAGCAGCAGTATCAAGGGATCATCTGAAATTATGGCCTGACCAGTTAAGAGAAAGAATGGAAGAACAAAATCACATCCAACCCATAGAAGAAGAAAAGGTCAACACTATACTTGGAGAATTCCCTGCAAATTGGACTAAAGTAAATGATGCCATAGTGATGCCAGTGTTGACATTTCCCCAACTGGTAGTACAAGAAGAAGTGACTCCTGAGAACTCTGAAAATCGGGAAGTTCAGGTAGCAGATGCCATACCAGCAGTGGAGCCAGAGAACCCTCACCCTGCCAATGGTGAATCTGTCATACCCATGGTGAGACTAAAAGTCAGTAGGAGAATACTACCTAGTTTAACTACACCAGTAGTGAGCACTAGACAACCAGTAAGATCCCCAGTCACACCAGTGTTACGCAGGTCTACCCGTACTACACAAGGTATACCGCCTATCAGATATCGTATATAGCTAAGTTTATGTAAATGTTGAAATTGTGTATATATGTAACTGTTTTCAAGTTTTGTGCCTACAGGTAATATGTAAGAGTTTCTTTTGAATTGGCCAGTTTTGTTTTATGGACATTGTACCACAGGACTTGTGTGGTCACCAATTTGTATATAGCTCACCATTTGCCCAGGAATGGACCATGGACATTGATGCTTGGACTTGTCATCATAGGACTGTTTTTGGAGCTTTTGGTTTTAGTAAATTTTTCATTTTTCAAATCTTGTAACCTTCATACTGTTTACATGTTTATATGTTTTTCATATGTTTTCCATCAGCCCAGGAATGCTGACTTGCACTAGGGGGGAATGTGTCGCCCCCAGGAGTATGGCCGCCACAGTGGCTTTGCCTTCCTCCAGGGAGGGTAATGACAGGCTTGGAAGCAGTGAAGGGTCTCTCTCGCAGTTAACCTATACATGCAACACAGTTCCACTCCAGGCCAGCAGGGGGGACTCTGAACCAGAATTGAAGGGAGGAGTGCCCTCTGAGGGCCAAGATGAAGGAGTGGTCAGTTAGTGTGAGGAGGGTGAAGTGTGCAGACGTGAGGGAGAAGTGCCGAGATCGAGCGGAGAAGAAAGGCTCATCTCCAGTGAGAGCACGTGAACTGGAGCCTGGTCTCTACGGTTGTACGGATACTAATGGTCCTGCAACAGACACCAGAGGAGTAGGAGGCTGTAAATGCCCTTCCCCCATCTAAGACTCGGAGGCACAACAGCACGGAGTGAGCCCAGAGAGGAATAGCGGCTACAGCTGTCTGCCATACGAGGAGTGCTAGTAGAAGAGAATTAGGAGTAACTTCATTGTAACTCAGTACTAGGAGTACTTCACTCAAATAAGAGCTAAAGAAGGAGACTGCACAGCCCATCTGCTGAGAAAGAATCCCTGAGCTGCTTTCAGGCTAGCCTGCTCCGGTACCATCTGTAGTCAGGACACTGGACTGCATTTATCAAGTAAAGGTGCAGAAATCGCACCCCGCTGTCTGCTTCCTACCCTTCCGGCACTGCTACATCCCCGTGCCAACCACATCTACACTGCCCTGGGACAACAGCTTCACCTGTGGGGAGCTTTTACATCTTTGCTGCACCATACCATCAGTCCCAGTGGATCTGCATGCAGCGTCGGCTTAACATCTCACTTGCCGAACACCACAGGAGGCGTCACGAACTATTCATTTAATCAACTACATTCCACCATCCAATCTCCCCCATTACTTGGGCGCCCAGGGCCACGGACCATGTCACCGCTGCTGTGACACATCCCGCTGACACCAGCCCGGTACTGAGTACCCCACAGCCCTGGGAGAGCGACCCATATATATGTTATGTGTTTTTTTTTTTACATTCAACACATTAGCTGGACCATTCCCTCCTGCTCCAGATTCTCTCATCCCTGGGCATCTCAGGCTTGACCCTATCCTGGATCTCATCATATCTAACAGACCGAACATTCAGTGTGTCCTTCTCCCACACCACCTCCTCACCCTGCCCCCTTTCTGTCGTCGGTGTTCCTCAAGGCTCAGTTCTAGGACCCCTACTCTTCTCCATCTATACCTCGGCCTGGGACAGCTCCTAGAATCCAACGGTCTCCAGTATCATCTCTATGCCGACGACACGCAGATCTACCTATCTGGACCTAACCTCACCTCCTTACTGATCCCACAATGTCTGTCCGCTATTTCAGCTTTCTTCACTGCTCGCTTTCGAAAACTGAACAAGGACAAAACAGAATTCATAATCTTTGCCCCATCTCACTCTACCCCACCTCCAAACATATCCATCAATGTCAATGGCTGCTCACTTTCCCCAGTCCCGCAAGCTCGGTGCCTCGGGATGATCCTCGACACTGCCCTCTCTTTCAAGCCTCATATCCAAACCCTAGCCTCCTCCTGCCACCTCAAACTCAAAAACATTTCACGGATCCGCGCATTCCTTGACCATGAAACCACAAAAACACTAGTCCACGCCCTTATCATCTCCCGCCTCGACTACTGCAACCTCCTACTCTGTGGCCTCCCCTCTAGCACTTTAGCACCACTCCAATCCATCCTACATTCTGCTGCCCGACTAATCCACCTGTCTCCCCGTTTTTCCCCATCCTCTCCCCTATGCCAAGCCCTTCATTGGTTTCCTATCGTCCAGAGGCTCCAGTTCAAAACCCTAACTATGACATACAAAGCCGTCCACAACCTGTCTCCTCCCTACATCTGTGACATGATCTCCTGCTACTTACCCACACGCAACCTTAGATCCTCCCAAGATCTCCTTCTCTACTCTCCTCTTATCTCTTCCTTCCACAACCGCATACAAGACTTCTCCTGTACTTACCCCATACTCTAGAAGTCTCTACCTCAACACATCAGACTCTCGCCTACCATGGAAACCTTCAAAAAGAACCTGAAGACCCACCTCTTCCGACAAGCCTATAACCTGCAGTGATCCTCAGTCTACTGAACCGCCGCACAACCAGCTCTACCCTCTCCTAGTGTATCCTCATCCATCCCCTGTAGATTGTGAGCCCTTGTGGGCAGGGACCTCTCTCCTGCTGTACTTATGTGTTTCTTATATTGCTCATGTTTTTTGTTCTTGTCCATATTTGCCCGTTCTCACATGTAAAGCGCCATGGAATAAATGGCGCTATAAAGATGTATAATAATAATGATGATGGGACTACTACTCTCCCATCATTGGCTAATGTGTCACTCACTGTCAGTGTAGCAGGCATAGCCCCAATGGGACTTGTAGTCCCTTTTGACAATGCCTGCGTACACATACACAGCCCCGCAGACAATAATAAATTTTATTTCTATAGCGCCGACATATTCCGCAGCACTTTACATTTCAGAGGGGACTTGTGCAGACGATAGACATTACAGCATAACAATAATCACATAGATCATAACAGATACCAAGAGGAATGAGGGCCCTGCTCGCAAGCTTACAATCTATGAGGAAAAAAGGTAGACACGAAAGGTGGGTGGTAACAATTGCCCTGATTGTTTGGATCAGACATAATGCAGTACAGACACAGAGGGCTGATAGATGCAAAAAGCATGTGGGAACATGATACGGGAAACCTGGTTATGGTAAAACTTTTGACTGTGCCACATAGGGATAGTTAGGTTAATGTGTTGAGGCGGCAGGCCAATCTGAATAAATGCGTTTTCTGGGCACGCTTAAAATTGTAGGGATTGGGGACTAATCGTATTGACCTGGGAAGTGCATTCCAAAGAATTGGCGCAGCATGTGTAAAGTCTTGGAGACGGGAGTGGGAGGTTCTGATTATTGAGGATGCTAACCTCAGGTCATCAGCAGAACGGAGGGCACGGGTAGGGTGGTAGACTGAAACGAGGGAGGAGATGTAGGGTGGTGCTGAGCCATGGAGTGCTTTGTGGGTGAGGGTATTAAGTTTGTACTGGATTCTGGAGTGGATGGGTAGCCAGTGTAAGGACTGGCACAAGGTAGAGGCATCGGTTTAACGATTGGCGAGGAATATGATCCTGGCTGACCCCCCCGCACAGCCCCACAGACCCCCCGCACAGCCCCGGCAGACCCCTGGACAACCCGATCACCCCCTGCAAGACCCCCGCAAGACCCTGGCAGACCCCCGAACAGCCCGATCATCCCCCGCAAGACCCCAGCAGACCCCCGCAAGACCACGGCAGTCCCCTGGACAGCCCGATCACCCCCTGCAAGACCCCGGCAGACCCCAGCAGACCCCCGGACAGCCCCATCACCCCCCGCAAGACCCCGGCAAACCCCCACAAGACCCCGGCAGACCCCCCCACACACACACATAGGCTCATACACACAGTCACCTCCCACTCTCCGCACACACTCTTCCCCCCTCCCAATCTGCAGCGTTTCATCCGCAGCAAAGCCACAGATCTTTTTTAGACCTGCGGTTTTGCTGCAGATGTGCCCGACTCAATGCAATGGGTGCAGAAACGCTGCAGATGTGCACAAAGAATTGACATGCTGCGGAAATGAGCCCACAGCGTTTCCGTGCGGATTTTTCTGCAGCATGTGCACAGCGTTTTTCAATTTACATAGGCTATAATGGTACTGTACAACGCAAGAGATTCTGATTCAGACCCGCAGGGCGAAATCCGCTGCGTATCCATGGTAGAATCCGCAACATGTGCACAGATCCTTAGTGATCACTTCTTTTCCGAGATAATCCATCCACCTCACAGGTGTGGCATATCAAGATGCTGATTAGACAGCATGATTATTGCACATGTGCACCTTAGGCTGGCCACAATTAAAGGCCACTCTAAAATGTGCAGTTTTACAGTATTGGGGTGTTTTGGGGGTAAGAAAAACCGATCAGTTTCAGGTGTAATCACCATTTGCATCACGCAGTGCTTTGCATTGAGTTGATAAGGCTGTTGATTGTGACCTGTGGAATGTTGGTCCACTCCTCAATGGCTGTGTAAAATTCTTGCATGGCCAGCATACTCACTGGACATGTCACCCACTGACCATATTTGGGATGCTTTGGATCGTCCTATACGACAGTGTGTTCAAGATCCTGCCAATATCGAGAATCTTCGCACAGCAATTGAAGAGGAGTGGACCACCATTCCACAGGCCACAATCAAATGTGGAAGAAGGCAACAGCTGTTTTACACCTATCATGGCATTTCTGCTGGACCAAGATGGTGGATGGGGATATATATACACCAGGATGCGTCCCATATACAAGGATAGGGCCCAGGATAAGACACATATATCAGAATGGGAGATATATACTAGGCTGATGCCCAGGATAAGGGACATATATACCAAGCTGCGCTCATAAACTGGCGTCTCCTACCAGATGAGATATAGCCACTTTAGACTAGTTGGTGGGGAACTGGTAAGCCAACAATTCAATGTGAAGCACGCACTCGTTGATGAAACCTTAACATTGCTTGGGATCCTCATCATATTGAGGTGGAACAGATAGGCAAGGGCCACATCCAGTTGTGGGGATGGCACCTACCGAGGTGGTAGCAACTTGAATTGGTGCTGGTACGGAGGAGGCAGCTGGTGCTAGTGCACTGAATCGAGTGTTAGTCAACCGTAGTTTAGCATTTCATCCTGCTGCTCACGTTGCCTGGTCATCTCCTGGTATAACTCAGAACAGTGGAATATTGGACCGACTGCGCCATGGGCCAGGCTCACACTGGAAGGGCGCAACTAAGCAGCTATCTGGCTTGCCCTGGATGCACTGATGGTGAAGTCCGACTTTTGTGGCAGGTATCTCTCACGTACAACTCCAGGGCAGTGTCCAGAATAGTAGCAGCTGACCCCACGGGTCAGAGATGTTGGTTCGGATAAAGTGTCCCAGACAGGATAGGACAGCCACTTGTTCAGACTGTGCGGCTCTGGATAGAGGACAGGACAGTCACTGGTACTAGTACAGATTGCGTGGTTCTGAATAGAGGACAGGAAGGCCACTGGTACTAGTACAGACTGTGGGGCTCTGAATAGCAGACAGGTAGAGACTGAGGTCTGGATAGCAGGTATTTAATTAGGATACAGGTTTAGACAACACTAGATCAAGATCAGACAAAGTGGACAAGAGGACTTAACAACAGGCAGGCAAATAACAAACTAACACTAATGATATTCATGCACTTTCCAACAGGTTGAGGTGACTTAAGCCGTATGAGTCTCATAGCTACGGACTGGGAACATACTAGGACAGTTCATCCCCTTAAGAGAGAGTGAGCGCATCCTGCCAGGCATACACAGTTCTTGTGGAGTGGGAGAAGAGAGAGGAGACGCGAATAGGCAGCCAGGGCAGTGATCCATAGTCCCTTCTGGGGGGGAGGCAGCTGAGACATGCAGAAACGATGGCACTACACACAGTCTACTTACAGTCTAAAGGCCCTTATGGATATTAGATTGCACGTTCTGTTGATAGTTGTCTTTCTCGACCTCCCCCATGCATAAGAACACTCAGATCATCTAAGCGCATATGTTCTTCATGAGAGAGCTGCTATCAGACTCTTCAGGCAGTGGCTCATATCCCAGAGGCATAAAGGATTAGCTGTTACAAATCCGTAGACACATCCTCTGTCAGGGGCAGGCTGAGAGGGCGCCAATACATATTGAACTGTTGATAAGAATTCCCGCCAATATATTGTCTAGTTCGTCCGATTTTAGTCTAAAGTGTATGAGAGCCTTAAGATAGTCTAAAAACCATTTCCTGTCTAGGCGGCTCCAGCGAAGGACAAATTGTTGTAAGCCAATGGTGTGGAGACAGCTAAGACATATAGTTCTACTGGCAGCAGATGGTACTGTCTTGGTAGCTGAAGTGGGATGCTAGAACCCTAAACACTTCTCTCGTGTCCATGACAGTTGTCAATAGCAGGAGGTGATACTTATGAAGATGGTATAGGATCCTCCAGTGGGCGCTCCTGTAGAAATGATGGGTTGGTGAAGATGTTGGAATGCCTGTGAATGTTTGCACATTTGGAAGCAACCCAACACACTTGTGAAGTTGCACACATAACACTTCTTTACTGAAGGAGATATCAGTGTCAGTCTTTCTTAAAGGCAAAGTGGCTGTAGTTCACAGTATAGAATACACTCAGTATTTTCCTTATGAAAGGAGGTTTCATATCCCTATGAAACAAGCAGGTTTAGGGCCTCTCAGCCCTGCTTGAATACAGTTCACTTCACTTATTATTGGAGGAATCGCTATAACAAAGCACAGTCCAAGTAATGCTTCGCAGACAGAGGGACCTTCACGGGTTGGCTACCTGTGGCAACACACTAGTGTTATGGAATAACTCAAAGTTTTGGCCCTACCATTTCTTAATGCAGGGGGTAGGGCGGACAAAGTTCGTGATGTGGGAGTCACAATGCAATGGTTCCGGCTGGAAGCACATAGAAAAACTTGTATGCAGGAGTTCAACATTATCTCTCCTGACTGTATGAAGCTTCACTCCTTTGTGGAGGCAACTATGTGAACAAATGAGTTCCCTCAGCATAGCCTGGAATAGAGATTGAGCGAGCAGAGGAGCTTCCTTACTCTCACTTGACTGTACCAGCTTAGTCCTTCTTCACACATCTTGGTGATTTTGGTACTGGAGAAACCAGTACTGGTGAGATCCGTGGTCAGTGTCTGTGTGACATCCGTGTGTCATTGTGCTGTCAGTGTGACACATATGGAATGAAATGCAGCATAGAAATCAAAGAGTGTTATGCATTAAAGATCTTCAAAGATAGAGATAGTGATGAGAAACATGATAGATAGATATGAGATAGATAGATAGATAGATAGATAGATAGATAGATGTCAGTGATGTCAGTGTGCCATAAAATCAGTGCTTTGTGCGTTTGTTTTCTGTACTTGCTTTTTATTTTTAAATTAATTAATTTAAAAAAAAGGTGTGGGCTCCTGCGTAATTTTAATATCCAGCAGAGGGAAAGCTGACCTGGGGCTGATAATAATCTGGGGAAGGGGTCATTAGCCCTAAATGTTCCCAGGTTATTAATATCAACCCACACCTATCTGTTTAGACTTTGCTGGTTAGACTTTATATATATCTCTCTCCCATAGTAATAATTCTGCTTCATGTCACTAGATTTTATGCACATGTAATCGAAGTACATGTATCAAAGTACTACTGGCAGTTATAACATGGATGAATGTGACACGCATCTCTATTCTCTTCATACAGGTAACCAGCTTTTCCAATCTCTGCTCTGAATCCACTCCTGTGTCTCCATTCAATGTCAGCAAGCAGTTAATCCTGAATGCTATCTATGTGTTTTCAACTCTGCAAGCTTATATCTGGTATATAGTTTTTTTTTTCAACTTACTCTGCTTGTCCCCTTATGTTGTGAGGTCAAGAAACTTTTCAAAGTGCTTTATGATCCATGTAGTGCTGGACATGTGTTTATTTGAGCACAACACTTTATTGGGTCCTGGTGTCTCAATTTAGTGTGATTGATTAACGAAAAGAGAGAGAGCAAAAAAAAAAAATCTTAGCCTTAACCTCCTATATATTCAGACCTAGCTAAGGGGAGCATTTATGCAGGGGTGGCATTTATGCACATGTAATCGAATTACGTGTATCAAAGTACTACTGGCAGTTATAACATGGCAGTTAGACAGGGCAGGAGACAGGTAAGACATTTATATACATCTACTCCCTGTACATTAGGAGTACAACAAATATATACCATATGCATTTGTGTAATTTTTATCCTGGCCGCTGCATTCACACACATCCACTGCCCTGGCATGAACTCTCTACACTCCATCTATATCGGCTCCTCGCTCCTTTCCTCTCCTATGTATAGCATTCACGCTCTTTTCACATTGTTAAATTGCACAGATCCAGTCAGTCCAACCATTCAACATCAGAGACGCTCTCACAAATCACTTAACCATCTGCTCACTCTTTCTATCCTCCTTCTCCTAGTCGCAGGAGACATTGCTCCCAACCCTGGTCCCCCATGTTATAGAAAGTCAAACCCCCCGCCTGCTACACTTAGAAACCCCTCTAATCTTATTAATATTCCCTGCATGCCATCTGTCTCTCTTAATTGTGCACTTTGGAATTCGCGCTCAGTGTGTAACTAACTCTCCTTCATCCATGACTTTTTCCTTTCTAATTCTCTTAACCTCCTGGCTCTTACTGAAACCTGGATCCAGCAGTCAGACACTACCACTGCTGCTGCTCTTTCATACGGGGGGCTACACTTCTCTCATACCCCAAGATCAGACAGTAGAGCAGGTGGAGGCGTTGGTCTGCTCCTATCACCAAAATGTACCTTTCAGGTTATCCCTCAAGTACCCTCACTAGTCTTCCCTTCTTTTGATGTCCATGCCGTCAGACTCTACACCCCCTTCTCCATGCGAGTGGCGGTGGTGTATCGTCCTCCCGGCCCCTCCCATCAGTTCCTGAAACATTTTGCCACTTGGCTTCCACATTTTCTCTCCTGTGACATCCCTACCCTCATCATGGGAGATTTCAACATCCCCATTGCTCTTCCCCTCTCCCCATCTGCTACTCACCTTTTATCTCTAACCTCCTCATTTGGCTTTTCGCAGCTTACTAATTCTCCAACGCATGAAGATGGAAACTCCCTTGACTTGGTGTTCTCTCGGCTTTGTGCAGTGGATGATTTTGCAAACTCCCCTCTCCTGCTCTCTGACCACAATCTTCTTTCATTCTCTACCAAGAACTGCCAGGCCGCTCAGGTCACCCCCACTGTCCAGACTTATAGAAACATACAGGCCATTAACACCCAGAAACTTATGCAGAACTTGCAGTCTTCATTGGCCCCTATCTCCTCCCTCTCATGTCCTGATTCTGCATTGAAGCATTACAATGAAACACTTCAAAGTGCCCTGGATGAATTTGCACCCCCTATAAATAGAACACCACGACGCAGATGGCGACAGCCCTGGCACACGGTGCAAACACGTTTCCTGCAGCGGTGCTCCAGGTGCGCCGAACGACTGTGGAGAAAATCCAATCTACACGAAGATTTCATCCATTATAAGTTTATGCTTAGAACATACAACACTGCCCTTCACCTCTCAAAACAAATCTATTTCAACACCCTCATCACCTCACTGTCCAATAACCCGAAACGTCTCTTTGACACTTTTCATTCTCTACTCAATCCAAGAGTACAGGCCCCAACCACAGAGCTCCGAGCTGACGATCTGGCCAATTACTTCAAAGAAAAAATTGACCAGATTCGACAGGAAATTATCTCCCAATCACCTCATACCATGCACTGTCCTCCCTCCCCCACTGCATCTAGCTCACTCTCTGATTTTGAACCAGTCACAGAAGAAGAAGTAAGCAGGCTCCTTGCATCTTCTCGCCCAACTACTTGCACCAGTGACCCATTTCCGTCACATCTCCTCCAGTCCTGTCCCCTGCTGTCACCCCTCACCTAACTAAAATATTTAACCTCTCTCTCTCTTCTGGTATTTTTCCCTCCTCATTTAAGCATGCCATCATACATCCACTACTTAAAAAACCATCCCTCGATCAAAACTGTACCGCTAACTATAGACCTGTCTCTAATCTTAAGTAAATAAAATTCATTTGCGCTTACATGAAAAGCCGAGGGTATACTCAGTACATGTGCCTCTTATTCATATAGATTGATAGTAAGGTTTGGATAAATTAAAATGATTAATGACTACTAAAAATAATTTTTTATTAAAAAATAATGTTTTTAGTCCTAATTTAAAGTATAAAAAATAAATAGTATAAAAAAGGCAAAATAAACCTAACAATCCAAGGGATCCTAGGCAGCTGAAAGATATCTGTCTTAATTGGTGACAGGGCTGGTGGTTTTAGGAGCTAAATGTTCACATCAAAATATACATTAATAAATACAAGCATAGAGAAATACCTGAGATCATGAATAGTAGCGGTTGAAAAGAGTGAGAAATGTAGGTAACTTGGTCCTTTTTACAACGATGATGATAGCGCTGAAAAGTCCCAGTCCGCAGACAGATGTCTGAGTCTCCGATCACTTGTAGTTACTGGTATATTTCACACTGATGACACACAGATTCTATGGAAGCTTGTTGTGGCGCGATTGAAAACTCAACTTTCATACACATACCATCAGATGGCGGCAATGTACAAAACACAATGCACATTATTCAGTCCTCAGTGTATGCACATTACAACACTCAATGTATTATACCTCGCCTAACACACAGTGCACAAAGTGGTACTGGCACACTGGAACAGGTCTACTCCCACACGACCACTGATTCGCTCAGCAGCAGTAGAATGGGTACTGTGATACCACAATATCATTGCTGCAGTATGCTGCCACAGAGGGGCCCAAGGTGTAAATGAGGCCCATTTTCACTTTCAAATCAGCAAGCAGGTCCTGAACACTGACTCAAAGAGGGGCACATTTTCTGTTCTTGCACAAGGGCCCTCTTCTGTCTGTGTCCACCACTGCTAGGCTCATTCTCTCCTGTTCCATATGTGGCGCCCCTGAGGCTCAGTCGCCACAGAGGTACTACACCTTCTCCTAAGGTGTAGTGTCCCACCATCCAGGTAAGGTGGGAACTCCTTTCCACGCTACAACACTCGCACCCCACACAACAGGGTAGTTCCTTTTTGTTGCTCATCATGGTTTGATTTTTTTTGGTTCTCCCCAAAGTTGCCCTGTTTGATTGGCAGCGTTTCTGCATTTGGAACTGAGGAGATCATGAACGCTGTATGATCCAAAACTTTTATTGTAAATATTTGCACCTCTTTAGGTGCCCTCGCTTGGTTTTACATAAGGACACTTTGCGAAGATGATGTCAAGATTTTATATAAGGACACTTTGCGAAGATGATGCCTACCTCAAAGGACACTGCAAGAGATCCCGGCTGGGAGCGGTGTCCAGCTCTTACAAGAATAATTGTTGAATGTTTTAATTGTAAAGTATTTCATAATGTGCTTTATAAGAGTATTAGTAATTGAGAAATGGCTTTTAGATAGAGTGAGAAATGTTTAGATAGAGAATTAAGAATAAAGAATTGAACATGACAGGTGATGGACCAGGTACTTGCGGTCAGGGTCCTGCTTCTAGAAGAGAGAACAATAATAAAGAAACGTGTACTAAAGCTGAATAATACTGAAGTGATAGTGAATCACAGATAATTGCACTTAGAATGAAAAGTTGCACTTTTTGACTTGAAATTTAGATAGTTAAATAAGAATTGTTTGTAACGTTCAAGAATAAGTACCTCCTATACTAGGAAGTTTAGTATAAGAATTGTTTATGCAGCATCATAAAATTTTGTATGTTCCTGTACTGTCAACTTTTTTGTCTTGCAGCCCGCAGATGTGCTGTGTTTAATGGGGGGTATGTGGCGCCCCTGAGGCTCAGTCGCCACAGAGGTACTACACCTTCTCCTAAGGTGTAGTGTCCCACCATCCAGGTAAGGTGGGAACTCCTTTCCACGCTCCAACACTCGCACCCCACACAACAGGGTAGTTCTGCACAACCACATTGCGGCTCAGTGCTTAGAGAGTAGTAGAGCACCTCTGGTGGTTCCCTGCATGGAACACTGGATGTGCTGGGAGGTGGGTGGAGTTTAGATATATAAAAGAGTGGGAAAGTGTAGGATTTCAGATCAGTCGAGAGTCAGTCTGACAGAAGGTCAGTCGGGAAGGAAGCCACTCAGGAGGAGTGGGGATCCCTGGAAGAAGGGATGGAGGAAGGAGTGCTGCATCTGCCTCAGTGATCTGAGCCAGCTGGCACGGGAAAGGAACAGAAGGAGAAAGACGTAGAACTGCAACCTAAGCTTCCATAAGAGAGAGAAGGATCAGTACGGAACGAAGGAGTAGGAGAACAGAGAGGAGATGTGGGTTGGAAGAGGAACCCTGCCTATAGATTATCAGCGCAAGGCTGGGACCCGGTCCCCGAGGTTGTATGGACACTTATGGTTCTGCAGCAGACACCGGTGGAGTAGTTGGATGTAAATGCACTACTCCCAACTAAGACTCGGGGCACAACAGCAACTGATTAGAGAGCCAGGACTCCGGAGAAGGGAGTCCCCGAGAGAGGCTACAGCTGTCTGCCATACGAGTAGAATTGTTAGGAACATCTGACAGGAGGATCTTCAGAGTACCACGGTGCTGGAGATCTTCACACCTTAAGGCGCAATAGAGGAGTCGTTCAGGAAAGGTACATGTTGGCGGAGTGTTGGAGAGGAGCTTTCCATCTGGCCTGGAGGTTGGCTGAGTCTCTGACCCGGAGGACACGGCCCGGAGGTAGGCACCCTTGTGTAACGCAGACTGTGAGTAAAGCTTTGGAACTGCAAGCCTCGGTGTCCTCCATTCATTCTTGTGCCAACCCACTCAGCACCGCTACATCTGGGTACCATTCTTTACACTGCCTGCGCCTTCCACAACCCTTACAACTACACTGCCCTGGGACATCAACCCTGCCTGTGGAGGGCTATACCATCACTGTTGCACCACACCATCTGTCCCAGAGGATCTGTCTGCAGCGTCGGCTTAACACCTCCCTTGCCGAGCACCACAGGTGGCGTCACGAACTATTAACTACATATACATTCCACCATTGACTTTGGCGCCCAGGGCCACGGTCCGGGTCACTGCTGCTGTGACATGTTCCCCTGACACCAGCCCGGTACCGAGTACCCCACAGCCCTGGGATGGCGACCCACATACTTGCGCCTTGCTTTTTCAGACTGACTCCTGTGTGGAAGCACAACTTTACCAAGCCACACTTTCCTCACTCAGGCCAGCCATACACTCCAGAGTACCTGGAACATTGCCATTGGTCACTGCGCAATGGTGTTCAGTTCACATTGCAGAGGTTTAGCATTCAACTTACACAATTAAACAAATAATTTTAATGCTCCAAGAAAATGTGGATCCACACAGCGAAGGAACCAACTCAATGCACAGGTGTTGCACAGTCAATCTGCAAGCATACATTCAACAATGAATTCTCCGTCAACCAGGGTGCCTCTCCAAAACAAACAGCCACAATAAATGCCAATAGAGAATGAAACGAATGGCACTCACCGGTAAAAGTCACTCTTTATTCCAATATTATACGATCTGACATCCGTATGAATTGGCACATTTTAGAACGGGACATTGGAGAGGTGGCATCATGGGCTCCCCTCATCTCTAATAGACGTAGCACCACTTTGGGGGACTTAATTGTGAAAAAACGGAGAGTGAAACAACAGAGTAATTGGTTAAATAAAAATGTCCCTTGAGGAAATTTCAGGTGTGGAATTGTCCCTTTTGTAATTATCATGATGTCAGTCAAACACTATGCATTGGAGGAGTGTCGCACACCGTGAAAGATTTTGTCACATGCAAAATGACCTATGTGGTTTATGCGCTATTCTGTTGCTGTAAATCCTTTTACATCGATAGGACCATTTGCCCCTTTTATGTGAGATTTAGAGAGCATTATAATTCAATTAGCTCGGGTAAGGGGGTCCCGCAATTAATCAAACACGTTAGGGAAGTTCCCGGGGGAAACCTGGAGGTTTTGTCTTTTGCTGGGCTGGAAAGGGTGTCTTTTCCAATGCAAGGAGGGGATCTGAACAAGCTCCTGTTAAGAATAATAATAATTTTTATCTATATAGCGCCAACATATTCCGCAGCACTTTACAATTAAGCGGGGACATGTACAGACAATAAATTCAATACAAGTTAAGACAATTCAAACAGTGACATTAGGAGTGAGGTCCCTGCTCGCAAGCTTACAATCTACAAGGAAATGGGGGGACACCGTAGGTGAGAAGTGCTTGTTAATTCAGGTCTGGCAATTATAATAAATAGGGATTTTCATATAAAGCTGCATGATCCGGTCATCAGCCCATGTGTTTAAGTGCAATAGACAAGTATCAAGTGCAGTTATCGTGTGCATGGAGGGTGTGGAGACAGATGAATAGTAGGGTGCAGATTCAGAATAATATTTGGAAGGAGGGAACAGGGCAAAGTTAGTTTGCTGAGTAGTTGATGTGGTAGGCTTGTTTGAAGAGATGGGTTTTCAAAGCGCGCTTGAATAGGTCAGGGCTAGGTATCAGTCTGATCGTCTGGGGAAGTGCATTCCAGAGAGCTGGAGCAGCACGAGAGAAGTCTTGGAGACGTAGGTGCGAGGTTCGGACTACGGGGGATGCTAGTCTTAGGTCATTTGTAGAATGGAGGGCACGTGTAGAGATGAGAGAGGAGATATAAGGCGGTGCAGAACAGTGGAGAGCTTTGTGGGTGAGAGAGATGAGTTTATACTGGACCCTGTAGCGAATAGGTAGCCAGTGTAATGACTGGCACAAGATGGAGGCATCGGTGAAGTGGCTGGACAGAAATATGACCCTGGCTGCCGCGTTAAAGATGGATTGGAGAGGAGAAAGTTTGGTAAGAGGGAGACTGATCAGAAGAGAGTTGCAGTAGTCAAGACGAGAATGAATAAGAGCGACAGTAAGAGTCTTAGCAGTTTCAAAGGTGAGAAAAGGTCGGATTCTGGAGATGTTTTTAAGATGCAGGTGACAAGAGCGACTGAGTGATCGGATGTAGGGAGTAAAGGAAAGTTCAGTGTCGAATATGACCCCAAGACAGCGGGCATGCTGCTTGGGAGTTATGGTTGAACCCTCCAGGGTTATTTCGATGTTAGGTAGAGTGAGGTTAGTAGAGGGGAGAAACACAAGAAGTTCAGTTTTGGAGAGATTTTGTTTCAGATAGAGGGAGGACATGATGCTAGAGACAGCAGACAGACAATCCTTGGTATTTTGAATTAGGGTAGGGGTGATGTCAGGGGAAGAAGTGTATAATTGGGTGTCATCGGCATAGAGAAGATACTGGAACCCAAATCTGCTGATTGTTTGTCCAATAGGGGCAGTGTATAAAGAGAAGAGGAGGGGGCCTAGGACTGAGCCCTGCGGGACCCCGATAGTAAGGGGACGAGGAGAGGAAGAGGAGCCGGAAAAAGATACAGTGAAGGAGCGGTCAGAGAGGTAGGAGGAGAACCAGGAGAGGGCTGTGTCCTTGAGGCCTATAGAGCGGAGCATAGTGAGGAGGAGCTGGTGATCCACAGTGTCAAATGCGGCCGAGAGATCCAGGAGAATCAGCAGGGAGCAATGACCTTTCGATTTAGCTGTTATTAGATCATTAGAGACTTTAGTGAGGGCAGTTTCAGTAGAGTGTAAAGAGCGGAAACCAGATTGTAAGGGGTCGAGAAGAGAGTTATCCAAGAGATAGCGGATTAGACGGGAGTGGACCAAGCGTTCCAGGAGTTTAGAGATGAAGGAAAGGTTAGAGACAGGTCTGTAGTTAGCAGTGCAGTTCTGGTCCAGGGATGGCTTTTTAAGTAAAGGGGTTATGATGGCATGTTTAAATGAGGAGGGAAATATACCTGAAGAAAGAGAGAGGTTAAATATTTTAGTCAGGTGAGTGGTGACCACTGGTGAGAGAGACTGCAGGAGCTGTGAAGGAATGGGGTCACTGTTGCAGGTTGTAGGCCGAGCAGAAGCGAGGAGCTTGGAAACTTCTTCTTCTGAAACAGGCTCAAAGATGTCTAGTGAGCTTGAGGTGTGGCAGGGAAGGGGATCCAGGCTCTGAGGAGATTGGGCTGAGATATCCTGATGGATGTGGTTGATTTTTTCTAGGAAATAAGTGGCCAGATCCTCACCGCTGAGGTTGGTGATGGGGGCCTGTACTTTAGGTTTCAGGAGGGAGTTTAAGGTTTCAAAAAGTCGTCTTGGGTTGTTGGATAGTGAGGTGATGAGGGTGGTGAAGTAGGATTGTTTGGCCAGATGAAGGGCAGAGTTATAGGTTTTGAGCAAGAACTTATAGTGGGTGAAGTCTTCTGCTAAGAGAGATTTTCTCCACCTTGAGCAGCGCTGAAGAAAGCGTGTTTGCGTTGTGTGCCAGGGCTGCCGTTGTCTGTGTCGGATCTTTCTGCGTATAGAAGGTGCTGCTTCATCTAGGGCATTCTTCAGTGTATTATTGAAGTGTGACAATGCTATGTCTGGACAGGAGAGGGTGGAGATGGGGGCTAAAGATGTGTGGAGATTGTCCATAAGCTGTTGGGTATTAATGGTACGTGTATTCCGATAAGTGTGGTAAGTGGGGGTGTCCTGGGAGAGGAGACAATTCTTGACTGAGAAGGAAAGAAGGTTGTGGTCTGAGAGCGGGAGAGGTGAGTTAGTAAAGTCGTGCAGTGAGCCGGGACGGGAGAAAACCAGGTCCAGAGTATTCCCGTCCTCATGTGTAGGAGAATTAGTAAACTGTGAGAGGCCGAATGAAGAAGTTAGAGAAAGAAGATGAGAGGCAGACTGAGAGAGCGGATCATTGATGGGGATGTTAAAGTCTCCCATGATGAGAGTGGGGATGTCACAGGATAGAAAGTGAGTAAGCCAGGTGGCGAAGTGGTCTAGAAACTGGCGGGAGGAGCCTGGAGGGCGATAAACAACCAGCCACTCGTAAGGAGAAGGGCTTAAAGAGTCTGACGGCATGGACTTCAAAGGAAGGAAATGTAAGTGAGGGAACTGGGGGGAGAGAAGAAGAGAGGCTATATGGATTTTGCGCAAACGAGTGCAAGAATCCTCTGGCATGAATGAAAAACTGGATATGTCTATTTTCCTGTAAAAGCCGTTTTTAATGTATTGTGTTTTTTCTACTTGTTTTCCTATGTTTTTAAATTGTTATGCATAGTTGCTGCACATGTGTTTAACGCTGGGGGAGTGGTTTAGCTGCCGTCCCTCCTTTAAGTTGTGATGTCAGTTCCACTCACCTGTGTGACCCATAGAAGCGCTACCTCAGCGCAAAACGGCCGTCGTCTTCTCCACTCTAATAAAATATTGGAATAAAGAGTGACTTTTACCGGTGAGTGCCATCCGTTTCCTTCTCTATTGGCATTTAAACAAATAACTTTCTCTACCACTCCTTCATGTACCTTTCTATCTCGCTTTTAATTTTAATGGCTGATATGCTGCAATTATTTTAAGTGGTGGGAAACGGCATAATAAAAAGTTAGGCTAAGTGCACACGTACCGGAACTCTCGCGGAAATTACCGCGAGAATTCCGGAATTCCAGTCCGTGGGAAAATCGCATTTTAAATTCCCGCGATTTTCCCGCAGAAAAACTAACATTTTGCAAGCGTATTTAGCTTGCAAAATGCTAGTGTTTTCCAAGCGATCTGTAGCATCGCTTGGAGAACTGATTGTTTGACGAGTGTGACCAACCTGTCATAGTGTTTGACGAGTGTGACCAACTTTTTACTACTGAGGCCGCCTATGCGGCATCAGTAGTAAAAGATAAAATGTAAAAAAAAAATAAAAAATGCTGTTATTCTTACCTTCCAACGTCCCGCGCATCCGTTCCCAGTAATCCTTTGCGAAAATGCCTGCGATGACGTCCGTTCCCGCGAGAACAGCCGCCATCGCGGGCGTTTTCGCAAAGGATTACTGGGAACGAAAGCGTGAAGAGAAGCGGGAAGACTGCGCGGGACGTCGGAGGGTGAGAATACAATATTTTTTATTTTTAAGTTCTATTTTTTACAGGGATATGGTACCCAAAGCCCGGAGGACAGTCTCCTCTCCTCCGGACCGTGGGTACCATACGCAAATGTTCTGCTTACTTTTCGCATGGTGTGCACAGCCACATGCGGGAAGTAAGCGGAACAATGCATTCCTATGGGTGCGGGATCGCCGCGATTCCGCAAATTAATGAGTATGCTGTGGTTTTTACCGCGAAGCGATTCCGCCGCGGTAAAAACCGCAGCATTAGCACAGCATTGCGGAATCCCATAGGAATGCATGGGATGCTTATTTTTCGCGGCAAAATCGCACGGTTAAAACCGCTGCGGAAACGCGCAAAAAACGCCACGTGTGAACTCAGCCTTAAACTGCTGCTTTTTTATCACCAAAAGCAACACACCAGCCGTGAAATATAATGGATACTTTACAGATGCTTTACAACACAAACTACACTAACTCATTGTAATTGCCTACAAATAATACATATTTCCACAGGAGCAGCAGGACTCTAACTACACACAACAAACAAACAATGGTCATGCCACTTTTATATGTCACTTTCATTTCCACCATTCAATGTTTTCAAGAATATAATTATGAATAATCCAAACAGAAGAATAAAGAAAAAATGCACAAATAATTAAAAGCACATTTATAAATACAGATAAGCATGCAACTTTACTCAGAAAATAGTGATAGAGGATACTCAGTGAAAGCTTAGAACAGAGTGTTGGTAAAAGAAGCAGCAGATAGAAAAATAATTAATACACAAACTTTTAAAGCATCACTTTAGCATTTTTCCTTTTATCGTTTTGTCTTATACTCACCTTCCTCCGCCTTCATTATTTTCCAGCGTCACTCCCATTGGTCTCATGGCGAAAAGTGACCTGCCTGTAGCTCCAGTGTATCTAGGTCGAGCCGTAGGTCACTTTTCTATGCAAGTCTATGGGACCATCATTCTGACCTTGCTCTCATAGACTTGCATTGAGCTCTTGTGACGTAACTTCTGACTTGCGGACAGTCAGAAGCTACGCTCACAAGATGGCGTCAAGGGACTGGAGCGGTGCTAAGGCCTGTTTCACACTTCAGTTTTTCTGTCAGTCAAAATCCGCCAAAATAGCGGAAAACGGATCCGCAGGCGGACTGACAGTAACGGGGGACAGCGGATCGGCAGATGTACGGATCCGCTGATGGTAAAAATTTAAAGGAACCGCGCCTGGGGAAGGAGAGAGAGAGAAGCCAGACAAGATTCAGGGTTAAAAAGGGAAAATGCGGATCCGCAGGGCAAAAAAAGTTACAGGCTCCGTTCAATGATCTCAGCAAAAAAACGGATCCAACGGATGGCCATCCGTCAAGATCCGCCGGTAATGCAACTCAATGGGAAAAAAACGGATCCACCAAGCAAAATGGCGGATCCGTTTTTTTTTGCAAAACGGCGGATTTTGACTGATGGTGACAAACGGAAGTGTGAAACAGGCCTAAAAAATGCTCTGTATCCCCTCCCAACAGGAAAACCCCTATGCTAACTAATCCCAAGCTAGTAATCCTATAACCTATCTCCAATATGCCCCACTAATCTATCCCCACTATTTTCCTGTACTAACCGCTATATTATCCCTACTTCTACAGTCTACACATATTAAATACATCACAAAACAGTACATAAACAATACTGCACATTAACTTTAGTTACTGACAGGGTGCCACACGTAAGACAGGTGTACAGTATCCACAGGGGGAGGACACCTAATGGACCCTGTCACCTCCTTACACATGCACAGTCTCTCCAGCATGTGCAATGTGGAGTTCCATATACTATCCCTACTTGTACACATGTTAAATACATCACAATACAGTGCATAAACAATACAGCACATTAACATTAGTAAATGATACGTAAGACAGGTGTACAGTATCCACAGGGGGAGTTCCACTTTGTGGGTAGTTGACATATGATGTGGTGAGCGGGAAAGCAGAAATGAAGCTGCAGCGCAGACAGGCGAACAGCAGCACGGTGAGAACACCAAAAGCACGTTTAGACGGCCTGCACTTTCTGACCGGATGAGGAGACAGAGGTGGAAATGGAGTAGGAGGAGGCAACATGGACAGAAACAGCTTACTTAATGGCTAGGGGCCAGCCGCGGTGCACAGTAATAATAATAATAGCAGCCAAGTTAATGGCTAGGTGTTGGCCTCGGCGGTTTCGCACCCTAATCTCTTTTCGCAAAAGTCGGGTCGAACGAAATCGGCCGATTATCGTGAAAAGTCAAAGGCCGACTGAAACACGAAACCCAATGCAAGTCAATGGGGAAGCAAAGTCGGCAGGGAGTGGAGGACAGGAAACACACCTACAGTGCCCTTTTGAATGCCAAAAGCATAAATTCTTATTACTGAAGCTTGTCAACCTTAATTAACTTCATAATACTAGTTACGCACTGAAAAATGGGGGTTATTTGGCTACAGTTGTGGGGGAGGAGGGCTGGCTCCAGGTTTTCGTGGGCCCAGGGCCAAAGTGCGCCCCTTTAACACATACCACAACTCATGATGCTCCGATACGGCAGAGAAATAGCAGTACAGTACAATGAAAAATACTTCACTTCTTACATCTCATGACTGATATCCATTTTAAATTCTCCAATACCTCCAAAAACGGACAGTATATAACTCCATACAGTATTATGGCCAGCGCTTAGTGCGCTACACAGAGTAATGAGGCCCATATATTTCTCCATACGGAATCATTATTCCCATATAATGTTTCAAACCGTATATGATGAGCTCCACATAATGATACAGTATATGTTGATCCCAATGGATGAAGCTCCACTGTCTTATGGGCCCAAATAATGCTCCATATATAATGGGCCCCATTTCTACTGCTCTAGTATATAATGGGCCCTGTAAATGATGCTCCATTGTCTGATGTCCACTTTTGGAATGCTCCAGTGTATGGTGGGCCCCATATATCATTCACCAGAGTATAGTGCTCCCCAAAAATTGCTGTCCCAACATTGAAAACAATTACATAAGTCTCCTTGCTAGGGAATCCCTGCACTACTCTGAACTCCTTGTCGTCCCCATCTTCCATCTCACTGCACTTGGCTGTTTAGGCCCTCAAACCGGCAGAGACACTTTTGCGTACTATGCGGTGCCCTGTGCCAATGCCATCGCCCATGAGTATGCCCCCCCACCTGCTCAAGGAACCTGCACTTTCATCTGCACCTTCCTCTTTGTCACCGTGTAAGGTGGTATAGTATGCGGGAAGGGGAACCTGAGTTTCCTCTGGGTCAAATTCTGGCTGTGTAGAGTGCGAGGGGAATGTAGTGGTCTGGGTCAATGCACCAGCAGCATCATCCAGCAGTGGCTGGGCCTCAGTGCACTTGTGGCGTCCCCAAGAGTACGGTCGCCACTGTGGCATTGCCTTCCTCCTAGGGAGTGTGTTGTCAAGCTTGGGAGCAACGAATGATCTCTCTAGTAGTGAAACCAACACACAACACATTTCCCACTCCAGGCCAGCAGGGAGACCTCTGAACCTGACTGCTGAGGAGCTGCTCTCTGTGGTCGGGAGGAGGTAAGTTAGGGCACTCTGTGCAGGGAAGGGGAATTGTGTGGACGTCAGAAGGGGAGCTGGAGGATGAGCAGAGTTAAGGCTCACTCCTAGATGGAGCGCATGGTTCGGATTCCGGTCTCCGAGTTTGTAGGGACACTGACGTTCCTGCAGCAGAAACCGGGGGAAGTAGCAGGTATAAATGCTCTGTACCCAACTAAGGCTCGGAGGCCCCAGCATCGACGTGTGCGAGGCAGAAGGAAAAGGCTACAGCTGTCTGCCATACAAGTAAAGTCTGAGGAACATCTGTTAGACAGGAGGCGTTTCAGTGAACCACGGTCCTGTGAGTGCTTCCCACACAAGCGCTAGAAAGGAGACATTCAGGAAGGTACATGTTGGCGGAGTGTTGGAAGGGAGCTTTCCATTCTGGTCCCGGAGGTTGGCAGAGGTCCTGACCCGGAGGACACAGCATGGAGGCAGGCATCTGTGTAACCTGCAGACTGTGAGTAAAGCTTTGGAACTGCACGCTCTGGTGTCCTACAGTTATTCCAGCACCGCTACATCTGGGTACCAGCACCTACACTGCCTGTGCCTTTCCCCCATCACTACATCTACACTTCCCTGGGACTCCAGCTCCACCTGTGGGGAGCTTCACCATCTTTGCTGCACAACACCATCAGTCCCAGAGGATCTGCATGCAGCGTCGGCCAAACATCTACGTTCCCGAACACCACAGGTGGCGTCAAACTATCTATATAAACTCTTTACCATTATACCACGCCATTTACATGGGCGCCCAGGGCCACCGTCCGGGTCACCGCTGCTGTGACACATCCCACTGACACCGGCCCGGTACCGAATACCCCACAGCCCTGGGAGGGCGACCCATATGCCGACTGCTGATCGGGCGGCGTTATTCCCACGAACCTCCAAACAGCGTCCCTGAAGGCAAAGTTTTTGGTTTCCGGGGGCAGTATAATTGCAAAGCTGAACCTTAAAGGAATGTCCAAAAGGGCACCACCAGGAGTGGAGCATGTGGCTTAATTGGACTGCACCCGGGAAACCACTACCATACAAGCTACAGAAAAGATGGACAGATTGCAAGCTTTGTCGATTCTGTGTGTGGTGTGGTATGTCCGTTTTTAGTTGTGCTAGCGATTTCTCAGCTTTATTCCGTTAACGACCGAGACTCCGGCATGGCCCCGCGGTATGCGTCAAGCTTACTAGAGGGATACGCGAAGCTGTGGCACGTGAGATCGAGCAATAAAAGGTCTAGCATTCCAGTACATGTCCGGGGCTGCATGCACGCTACACTGAAAGGACCAGCTTTTGTCGCTTACAGGTGCAGATAACCTGCTGAACTCCGTTAGTGATGGGGATCTGGGATTCAGATTATTCCCCGCGAACGATGATTTCCCAGTAAGTTCAGGTCAACCGCAATTCCGGAGTTAGGCCTAACCGTCATTCCTGAAAAAATTACGTGTCCAAACCACAGGTGCTGTAGCTTGCTTAACAGCTCGGCAGCCGTTCTCAGGCCCAGTATGGATTCAACAACATTGTAGAAAGTTGATAAAGGGTACAGTTTCACCGGATAACACGTATATATGTAGCCTAGTTTACACATTAAAAATATATGTCTATAGATCAGGAGGCAGACTCAGATGTTCTCAGGCCCAGTATGGATTTGACCAGATTGTGCAAAGTTGAGAAAGGGTACTTTATCACTGGCTCGCAGGTATATATAGCATAGTTTAAACATGTAAAATCTCCGTGTTCTCAGTATGGATTACACAGAAATCTAAAAAGTGGAAAAAAGGAAATGCATTTGAGGCGTACACAACTATATACTTTTGGTGTTATTTTTAAATCTTCATATATATTTCTGTCTCAGTAATACAGTCCAGCCTCTCCGCAATAGGAAATGAGATGCATACAATTAGTGACATAAAGGCTATTGATTGCAGAAATCTAGGAATTATTATTCACGGGAAAAACTTCCGTCACAATTCTCATAGGCGATGCTGACCCTCAATTAATTTGTGTTTTGAGACAATGAAAACATTTTTTTGTGAATAAAGTCTTGCTGTATCGCACTTCCGTTGATTCCATCACTGTTACTCATCTCCATCCAATTTTTATCACAGGGAGCGATGTAAACATGATGCTCACTGGCTATCATGATCTGTCACGTAACTTTGGAGTGCAAAAGACAGAAGCCACAGGCCGTAGGCGATTCTATTTGATTGGCATGAGAGGGCACATTTTGAAATGTGCGCCGGAATGTCACACGTTTGTGAGTTGGAAAACTGTGAAAGCTGATGATAAACCACCACTGCATGTAATTGTGAGTCGACGTCCATAAGAAATGGAAGCCACTGATCATCTGGAGCTAGAGCCCGGCCAGCAGGACAGGGCATAGCTACATCTTAACCATCATCTTTCAGTTCAATTAATTTGTAGTGGCAGTCCCAGTGAAGGATTTGACCGCACAGACTACACAGCGGAGGAGCAGGGAGAGGTAAACATTGCAAATGCTGGGGCCCTGCCCAAGCAAGGGGGGCACACTCGTGGGCGTCGGTACTGGCACTGGGCCCCTCATAGTACGGCGGTGTGTCTGACGGCGGGTGTGCACCACCACTGTCAGAGACACTTGATTGCACTATGAGGGACCCTATGCCAGTGCCCGCGCCTAAGAGTCGGCCTACCCACCTGTCCAGGGCAACGGCACTCGCACGGTTTCGGGCGCTAGGTGGTGACCTCGGCCATGGGGGGGGCGCCCACTTAGGGAGGTTTACAAAGTGGCATATGTAGATGTGGGTCATTCAGCTGCTGCAAAAGGCGAAATAGGTCAAGTTCGCGGAATAGGAGGAGGACCAAAGCAAGCCATTTTTCTGGCAATCTATGTGTCATCAGGGGAAGGTGGGACAAAATCCTTGGAAACACATGCTTGGTTCATTTTAATGAACGTTAGATCATCCACATTTTGGGTTGACATTTTTTCTGTGAGGATTGATCCAGCTGCACTGAAGACTCTTTCCGATAGCACACTTGCAGCTGGGCAAGCGAGCTCCTGTAAGGCATATTGTGCCAATTCAGGCCAGGTGTCCAGTTTAGCAGCCCAATAGTCAAAGGGGAATGACCTGTGCCGGAGAACATCAATATGGGAGGAAAAGTAGTTGTTAACCATAGTTGACAACTGCTGTCTCCTGTCACATTCTATCGATGCTCTATTAACAGTTGTGTGAGCGGTCCGTGAAAAATCAGTCCACAACATTGTCATGAAACCCCTGTCTCCAACGCCACTTCTGCTGTGTGCACCACGAACACCTCTGCCAAGCTGCCCCTGTCCCGTACGGCTCGTGTGAGAACCATCACCGCTGCTGTATGCTGGGAATGCCTCAACCAACCGGTTAACCAGAGTTGCTTGTTTAGTAGCCAATATTAGGTCAAGGTTCTCCTGTGGCATGATGTTTTGTAATTTGCCTTTATAGCGTGGATCCAGGATGCTGGCCAACCAGTAGTCGTCATCGTTCATCATTTTGGCAATGCGTGGGTCCCTTTTTAGGATCTGCAAGGCATAATTTGACATGTGGGCTAAAGGTTCCCGGTGTCAATGATGCACTGCGAGTGCTGGGTGGAGGAGCACTTTCTGGCAAATCCACATCCCTCCAGTCACGCACAAACCCTGTACCAGACCTTGCCACACCAACATTTTCACTTGCCCCACGAGATGCATCCTCCTCCCCTAAGTAATCATCCCCATCATCATCCTCCTCCTCCTCTTCTTCCTCCACCTCGTCCAGGAGAGGTCCCTGAGCAGACAATGGCTGAATGTCATCAAGGATTCCCTCCACCTCTTTCTCCTCGTCAACATTGGCTGCAGACGCCTGCTCCTTAAGGTGCGTCAAAGTTTGCATGAGCAGACGCATAAGTGGGATGCTCATGCTTAGGATGGCGTCGTCTGCGCTTACCAGCCGTGTGCATTCCTCAAAACACTGAAGGACTTTACAGAGGTCTTTCAGCTTCGACCACTGCACACCTGTCAACTCCATGTCTGCTCTCAAAGTGCCTGGCCGTGTATCCTCCCACAAATGCATTATGGCCTGCCTCTGCTCGCACAGCCACTCAACCATGTGCAGGGTGGAGTTCCACCTTGTTGCAATATCGATAATGAGGCGGTGGTTGAGAAGGTGGAGCAATCGCTGCAGCTTCTGCATACGAATGGAGTGTACAGGCGACCGTCGGATGTGCACGCACAGTCTTAGCACCTTCTGGAGCAGGGCTGTTAACTCCGGTTAATTATTGAGGAAGCACTGCACCACCAGGTTCAAGGTGTGAGCCAAGCAAGGTATTTGGCTGAGTTTTGAAAGGGCTATGGCTGCCACAAAATTACGGCCGTTATCACTAACAACCTTGCCTGCCTCAAGATGTATACTGCCCAGCTATGACTCAGTTTGTCGCTGAAAGTACTCGGCCAGCACCTCGGCGGTGTGTCTGTCGCCCAAACACATCATCAGCAACACAGCCTGCTGACGCTTTCCACTAGCTGCTCGATAGGGGGACACCTCGTGTGCAACAGTGGCATCTGCAGATGTAGTGCTCGTACGACTGCGCTCTGTGGACGAGCTTTCGCTTCTGGAGGAGGAGGAGGAGGAGGAAGAAGAGGAGGAGGGTCGAACGCCTACAGCCAACTGTTTCCTATACCGTGGGATAGGCAGCACTGTCCCACCACCGCTGTCCCCTGTGGACCCTGCATCCACCACATTAACCCAGTGCGCAGTGATGGACACATAACGGCCCTGGCCATGCCGACTGGACCATGCATCAGTTGTGAGGTGCACCTTTCCACTCACTGACTGCTTGAGTGCATGGACAATGCGGTCTTTCACATGATGGTGGAGGGCTGGGATGGCTTTGCGAGAGAAGAAGTGGCAACTGGGTAGGTCATAGAGTGGTACTGCATAGGCCATGAGTTCGCAGAAAGCTGCGCTTTCCACCAACCGTTAGGGCATCATCTCTAATGAGTAGTGTTGAGCATTCCGATACCGCAAGTATCGGGTATCGGCCGATATTAGCTGTATCGGAATTCCGATACTTAGTTCCGATACTTTTTTCATATCGAATACCGGAATCGGAAGTTCCCATAATGCTAGGAGCCCGCTCGATTTGATTCAGCCAATCGGGATCCTCAGAAGTGTGGGCACATCCTGTTAGGCATGTAGGCATGTTAACTACTGGCATGGCTGTGATTGGCTGCTGAAATGATGTCATGATGCACTATAAAAACCGCAGCAGCCGCCATTTCGGGTTCACTCTGCTGTGAATTCAGTTAGGGACAGGCTGCTGTTGAAGACTGTGAGGGACAGTTAGAAATAGCGATCATCAAACATATCTATTGCTCTACCCAGGCTACATAATCCACCACTGTAGCATTTTTGTAGCCCAGCAGCGCTGTTTTAATAGCTGTCTGCAAGGGCTGTGTGAGTGCAGACCCACGATGTGTAGTGTGTCCTGCAGGCACGTCTGCTTGTAGGCTGCCCAGCGTGTGTCTCTGCCTCATACACATTTTTCTTTTATTGCTGCTTGTTTTTTCTCCTGTATAGTGTGCTTTCATACGTATCCATATACGCTGGTTGCAAACACTAAAGGAGTGGACAGCAGAGCCTTTCAGCAGCCTTTCAGTGCTATAGCCCATTTCTCTGCACTGTTTTTGGCTGTCTGATAGGTCTCTCTGTGTGTGAGTGCAGCTCACGTTGCAGTGTGTTCTACAGCCACCGCTGGTTGTAGTCCGCTCAGCGTGCGTCACTGCCTCATACATAGTCCTTTTTTTGCAGCTAATTTGCCCAGATTTTTGCTAGTATATTAGTGTGCTTCCATCCGCATCCATTGCCATTGGTTGGTTGCAAACACTATATAGGATTAGATAGAGGAGCCTTTTTGCTGGCTTGTGCCCTTCAGGGCCAGCCAGACTAGTATCGCCCTATTTTTTGGAGCCTCATCAATTGCATTGTAGGTTAGCTTCCTGCATTGTAATCGCTCCAAAAAGTTTGTGATACTATAGCTTTCAAACTTTGGTCACATCCTTTTCTTTCCCCCCCCCCCAAAAAAAAAGGAAATAAAGTTCACCAAACACTCCACTTTAGAGTTGTGTAGGCCGCATTAGATCATATTAAAGTGTAGTACACAAACTCTTAGCCAAATTAGTGTTTCTTATAATGGTTAGCAGGTGTTCAGGAATAAGAACACTAAGCCACCCCTTTTTTACTTTTCTGCCTATCTTTATCAGTCTACCAAGATGAAGAAGGCAGGGAGTAAGGCACGTGGTCGTGGCCATGGAGTTTCAGCAGGGATAGGATGGGGGGATTCAGCAGGGGGAGGACGTGGGAATTCGGTGTCTGCTGCGGCCACCAGTGACCCGGCATCCCCCACTTTTACCAGGCAACAGTCCTTCATGAGCAGCTTTGTAGGACCTCGCTGTACCCCACTGCTGCGTGACGAACAAATTGAAGCCGTTGTCGGATGGATGGCAGCTAACGCATCCACTTCAATGACTTCCGCATCCTCCCAGGGCCAGAGCACTGAAGAGCAACCATCTGTCTCTTCACCACCTGCCAAATTGCCCAGGCAGTCTGAGAGCCCTGGATAGGAGCCATCTCAATCTTTACTTCTGTTCTCAGAATCTGTTGGCTTGGAAAGAGGTGGCCAGCCAAGCAGCATTCTAGAGAGTGAAGAAGAGGGAGTATGCAGTGATGCGCAACTGCTTTGTCCCTCTGAATCTGAAGAGGCGGGTGGGCCAGTGCCTATTGTCAGCACACCGCAGTGCTCATCTGATGATGATGAGACTCAGTTGCCAATTTCTGGTGCGTACGGTGCTGGCGAGACAACCCAGGACCAGCCGGTGCTTGAAGAGGGGAGTGGAGATGATGAGGTCCTTGACCCATCATGGCGTCAGCCACAGGAAGGTGGTGGGAGCAGCTCTGAGGAAGAGATTCCCCGAACGGCCAAAAGAGGAGGGAGAAGGCGGGGGCAGACTTGGTTGCCTGTAGCCTCCACTTTGGCACCCGTGAGGAGCAATCCTCTTCCAAAACAGAAAACGGGCGCTCCCAGGACTTGCAGTGCGTGGTCTTTTTTTGACACAGTTGCAGATGACATTTGCTTTGTCAAATGCAAGCTGTGTCATCAGAAAGTTAAACGAGGGAAAAATGTGAGAAACCATGTGGGTAGAGGCAGTGGAGGAAGCTCTGCACAAAGAGGTAGCAGAGGCAGTGCAGCAGGACAAGGCAAGGCCAGTATGGCCCAAATGTGGAAAAGGTTTTGTGGGACCGCCACAAACGGCTCCAGTCAGCAGGAGGCAACGTTTCCGTCAGATGGTGACAGACTACTTGTCTTGCCCTGTTAGTGTACTCCCAGACAGCTCTTCCCCGTTCAAGTATTGAGTCTCTAAGCTGGATACATGGCCAGAGATTAGCCAGTATGCATTGGAGGTGCTGGCTTGCCCTGCTGCCAGTGTATTATCGGAACGTGTCTTTAGTGCTGCAGGTGGTGTGGTAACAGACCGTCGCACGCGACTATCCGCCGATAATGTTGACCGGCTAACTTTTCTGAAAATGAACAAGGCCTGGATCTCACCTGAATTTGCCAGTCCTCTTCCAGAATAAATAATTGGCTGGCAACAGGATCCAGGTCTCCTGTTGTGTTCATGTTTCTATGACCTGAACTTTATTTCCTGGGCTACAGCAACGCCCGTTGTTGCTCAGAAGTGCTGTCCACACAGACAAAACACTCGCTCATGTGTAAGTGGGGTTCGGTAACGTCAGCTGATCCCCTGCTGTGTGTACGGCAAACTCTCCTGCTGCCTACAACTTCTGACTACCTCTGATTTAATATGTTATCTGATTTGCCCTCTGTCTCCACTCTGTTTTGAGTATTTCCTCCGGCCTACAACACCGCCTGTTTCTGCTCTCAAGTGCCGTCTGCACAATCAACACTTGTTCCTGTGTTACCTGGGTCCTGTAACATCTGCTCATCTCCAGAGGTGAGTCCGGCAATGTCTCCTGCTTTGTCTACATTCCCACTACTTGTAGTGCAAAAGTGGACAGAGCAGGAGACATTGCCAGACTCACCTCTAGGGAGAAGCTGCTGTTACAGAACCCCAGTAACACAGGAACAAGTGTGGGTTGTGCAGATGGCATTTCAGAGCAGCAACTGGCGTGGTTGGAAGCCAGAGGAAATACTCGAAACAGAGTGAAGACAGAGGCCTAATTGGAGTACGTTGACAGTTAGTAGTAGTCTAGAAACAATCGAAAACTGCCACCAAGTAGGCTTCAGCCTACTACCTGATTTTCCCTCGGCTCTGACACCGGCAGTTGGTGCTAAGAAGTGCTGTCCACACAGACAAAACACTAGCTCATGTGTAAGTGGGGTTCGCTAATGTCAGCTGATCCCCTGCTGTGTGTACGGCAAACTCTGCTGCTGCCTCCAAATTCAAGCGGAGGGAATGTGGACAGAGCAGGAGACAGTGGCAGACACACATCAGGGGATCTGCTGACATTACAGAACCCCAGTAACACAGGAACATGTGTGGATTGGGCAGACGGCTGCTGTACGCATAAATTGGCGGTGTTGGTGGTCGCGTGAAATCCTGGAAACAGAGTGGAGACAGATGCCTAATTGGAGCACGTTGACAGTCTGTTGTAGCCTACAAACAATCTAAAACTGCCACCAAGTAGGCCTCGGCCTACACCATAATTGTCCCTGGGCTCCAACAACGCCAGTTGGTGCTTGGAAGTGCTGTCCACACAGAAAAACACACTTGTTAATGTGAAAGTGGGGTTCGGCAACGTCTGCTGATCCCCTGCTGTGTGTATGGTAAACTCTCCTGCTGCCTCCAAAGTCAAAATACCTCCGATTTACACCTGGCTCCTAGTAGGCCTCGGCCTGCACCATGATTGTCCCTGGGCTCCAACAACGCCAATTGGTGCTCGGAAGTGCTGTCCACACAGAAAAAAACACTCGATCATGTGAAAGTGGGGTTCGGTAATGTCAGCTGATCTCCTGCTGTGTGGAGGGCAAACTGCTGCTGCCTCCAAATTGCAACTACTTCAGATTTAAACATTCTCAGATTTGACCTCTGTCTGCACTCTGACTCTAGTATTTCCCCTGACCTCCAACACCACCAGTTCCTGCTCACAGTTGCCGTCCACGCATTCCACACTTGTTCCTGTGTTCCTGGTGTTCTGTTACGTGAGCAGATCCCCCAATTTGTGTCCGGCACTGTCTCCTGTGCTGTCCACCTTCCCACTGCAAGCGGTGGGAATGTGGACAGAGCAGGAGACAGTGGCAGACACACATCAGGGGATCTGCTGACATTACAGAACCCCAGTAACACAGGAACACGTGTGGATTGGGCAGAAGGCTCCTATACGCATAAACTGGCGGTGTTGGTGGTCACGTGAAATCCAGGAAACAGAGTGGAGACAGATGCCTAATTGGAGCACGTTTACAGTCTGTTGTAGTCTACAAACAATCTAAAACTGCCACCAAGTAGACCTCGTCCTACACCATAATTGTCCCTGGGCTCCAACAACGCCAGTTGGTGCTCAGAAGTGCTGTCCACACAGAAAAAAACACTTGTTCATGTGAAAGTGGGGTTCGGTAATGTCTGCTGATCCCCTGCTGTGTGTACGGCAAACTCTCCTGCTGCCTCCAAATTCTAACAACGTCTTATCTTAAACTGCCTCCAAGTAGGCCTCAGCCTACAAAATGACTATCCCTGGGCTCCAACATCGTCAGTTTTTGCTCGGAAGTGCTGTCCACACAGAAAAAAACACTCGTTCATGTGAAAGTGGGGGTCAGTAACGTCAGCGGATCCCCTGCTGTGTGGAGGGCAAAATGCTGCTGCCTCCAAATTGTAACTACTTCAGATTTAAACATTCTCTGATTTGGCCTCTGTCTCCACTCTGTCTCTAGTATTTCCCCTGACCTCCAACACTGCCAGTTCCTGCTCACAGTTGCCGTCCACGCATTCTACACTTGTTCCTGTGTTCCTGGTGTTCTGTTACGTGAGCAGATCCCCCAATGTATGTCCGGCACTGTCTCCTGCGCTGTCCACCTTCCCACTGCAAACTGGCGGTGTTGGTGTTCACGTGAAATCCTGGAAACAGAGTGGAGACAGATGCCTAATTGGAGCACGTTGACAGTCTGTTGTAGTCTACAAACAATCTAAAACTGCCACCAAGGAGGCCTCGGCCTATACCATAATTGTCCCTGGGCTCCAACAATGCCAGTTGGTGCTCGGAAGTGCTGTCCACACAGAAAAAAACACTTGTTCATGTGAAAGTGGGGTTTGGTAACGTCAGCTGATCCCCTGCTGTGTGGAGGGCAAAGTGTCCTGCTCCCTCCAAAGTCAAAATACCTCCGATTTACACCTGGCTCCTAGTAGGCCTCGGCCTGCACCATGATTGTCCCTGGGCTCCAACAACGCCAGTTGGTGCTCGGAATTGCTGTCCACACAGAAAAAAACACTCGTTCATGTGAAAGTGGGGTTCGGTAACGTCAGCTGATCCCCTGCTGTGTGGAGGGCAAACTGCTGCTGCCTCCAAATTGTAACTACTTCAGATTTAAACATTCTCTGATTTGACCTCTGTCTCCACTCTGTCTCTAGTATTTCTCCTGACCTCCAACACCGCCAGTTCCTGCTCACAGTTGCCGTCCACGCATTCCACACTTGTTCCTGTGTTCCTGGTGTTCTGTTACGTGAGCAGATCCCCCAATGTGTGCCCGGCACTGTCTCCTGCGCTGTCCACCATCCCACTGCAAGCGGAGGGAATGTGGACAGAGCAGGAGACTGTGGCAGTCACACATCAGGGGATATGCTGACATTACAGAACCCCAGTAACACAGGAACACGTGTGGATTGGGCAGACGGCTGCTGTACACATAAATTGGCGGTGTTGGTGGTCACGTGAAATCCTGGAAACAGAGTGGAGACAGATGCCTAATTGGAGCACGTTGACAGTCTGTTGTAGTCTACAAACAATCTAAAACTGCCACCAAGTAGGCCTCGGCCTACACCATAATTGTCCCTGGGCTCCAACAACGCCAGTTGGTGCTCGGAAGTGCTGTTCACACAGAAAAAAACACTTGTTCATGTGAAAGTGGAGTTCGGTAACATCTGCTGATCCCGTGCTGTGTGTACGGCAAACTCTCCTGCTGCCTCCAAATTCTAACAACATCTTATCTTAAACTGGCTCCAAGTAGGCCTCAGCCTACAAAATGACTATCCCTGGGCTCCTACATCGTCAGTTGTTGCTCGGAAGTGCTGTCCACACAGAAAAAAACACTCGTTCATGTGAAAGTGGGGGTCAGTAACGTCAGCTGATCCCCTGCTGTGTGGAGGGCAAACTGCTGCTGCCTCCAAATTGTAACTACTTCAGATTTAAACATTCTCTGATTTGGCCTCTGTCTCCACTCTGTCTCTAGTATTTCCCCTGACCTCCAACACCGCCAGTTCCTGCTCACAGTTGCCGTCCATGCATTCCACACTTGTTCCAGTGTACCTGGTGTTCTGTTACGTGAGCAGATCCCCCAATGTGTGTCCGGCACTGTCTCCTGCGCTGTCCACCTTCCCACTGCAAGCGGTGGGAATGTGGACAGAGCAGGAGACATTGGCAGACACACATCAGGGGATCTGCTGACATTACAGAACCCCAGTAACACAGGAACACGTGTGGATTGGGCAAACGGCTGCTGTACGCATAAACTGGTGGTGTTGGTGGTCACGTGAAATCCTGGAAACAGAGTGGAGACAGATGCCTAATTGGAGCACGTTGACAGTCTGTTGTAGCCTACAAACAATCTAAAACTACCACCAAGTAGGCCTTGGCCTTCACCATGATTGCCCCTGGGTTCCAACAACGCCAGTTGGTGCTCGGCAGTGTCTTTGGCACGGGTACTCCCTGTTGCCCAGCCTGGTTCCAGCACACCAGTGCTGTGGGTTTCGGTAACTGCGGCCGGCTTGCGTCCTGGCTACTTTGCTTTGGATGGGTACCTTCTGCTACCCACCCGGGTTCCAGCACTGTCAGCTGGTTCTCGCCAGAGCCTTTGACCTAGGTGCCTCCATCTCGGTATCCGAAGGTCCAGCACCATCAGCTGGTCCTTGGTAGTGCTTTCTAGCACAGGTACCTCCTACCTAGTAACCGTGGTCCAGCAACGTCAGCTGTTCCTCGGTAGTGCCATTGGCTCTTGTAGCTTTTGCTACTCATCTGGGTTCCAGCACCATCAGCTGGTTCTCGGCAGTGTCTTTGGCACGGGTACTCCCTGTTGCCCAGCCTGGTTCCAGCACGCCAGCTGTTTCCGGGTACTGTCAAGGTCACTATGCCACCAATCCATTGTCCTGTCGTCTTGCGGCCGGGTTAGCCAACTCTACGGTGCCTGCAGTTTAGGTGACTCCTTCCTATGTGGGCTGCGGGAACTGGCACTGAAGGCTGGATCCGTAGTGCCAATGGGACATGGACCCCCTATAGGACTGTGGGTTTCGGTAACTGCGGCCGGCTTGCGGCCTGGCTACTTTACTTTGGATGGGTACCTTCTGCTACCCACCCGGGTTCCAGCACTGTCAGCTGGTTCTCGCCAGAGCCTTTGGCCTAGGTGCCTCCATCTCAGTATCCGAAGGTCCAGCACCGTCAGCTGGTCCTTGCTAGTGCTTTCTAGCACAGGTACCTCCTGCCTAGTAACCGTGGTCCAGCAACGTCAGCTGTTCCTCGGTAGTGCCTTTGGCTCTTGTAGCTTTTGCTACTCATCTGGGTTCCAGCACCATCAGCTGGTTCTCGGCAGTGTCTTTGGCACGGGTACTCCCTGTTGCCCAGCCTGGTTCCAGCACGCCAGCTGTTTCCGGGTACTGTCAAGGTCACTATGCCACCAATCCATTGTCCTGTCGTCTTGCGGCCGGGTTAGCCAACTCTACGGTGCCTGCAGTTTAGGAGACTCCTTCCTATGTGGGCTGCGGGAACTGGCACTGAAGGCTGGATCCGTAGTGCCAATGGGACATGGACCCCCTATAGGACTGTGGGTTTCGGTAACTGCGGCCGGCTTGCGGCCTGGCTACTTTACTTTGGATGGGTACCTTCTGCTACCCACCCGGGTTCCAGCACTGTCAGCTGGTTCTCGCCAGAGCCTTTGGCCTAGGTGCCTCCATCTCAGTATCCGAAGGTCCAGCACCGTCAGCTGGTCCTTGCTAGTGCTTTCTAGCACAGGTACCTCCTGCCTAGTAACCGTGGTCCAGCAACGTCAGCTGTTCCTCGGTAGTGCCTTTGGCTCTTGTAGCTTTTGCTACTCATCTGGGTTCCAGCACCGTCAGCTGGTTCTCGGCAGTGTCTTTGGCACGGGTACTCCCTGTTGCCCAGCCTGGTTCCAGCATGCCAGCTGTTTCCGGGTAGTGTCAAGGTCACTATGCCACCAATCTGTTGTCCTGTCGTCTTGCGGCCAGGTTAGCCGACTCTACGGTGCCTGCAGTTTAGGTGACTCCTATGTGGGCTGCGGGAACTGGCACTGAAGGCTGGATCCGTAGTGCCAATGGGACATGGACCCCCTGTAGGACTGTGGGTTTCGGTAACTGCGGCCGGCTTGCGGCCTGGCTACTTTGCTTTGGATGGGTACCTTCTGCTACCCACCCGGGTTCCAGCACTGTCAGCTGGTTCTCGCCAGAGCCTTTGGCCTAGGTGCCTCCATCTCGGTATCCGAAGGTCCAGCACCGTCAGCTGGTCCTTGGTAGTGCTTTTTAGCACAGGTACCTTCTGCTTAGTAACCGTGGTCCAGCCCCGTCAGTCGGTCCTCGGTAGTGCCATTGGCTCTTGTTCCTTCTGCTACCCATCCGAGTGCCAGCACTGTCAGCTGGTTCTCGCCAGAGCCTTTGGCCTAGGTGCCTCCATCTCGGTATCCGAAGTCCAGCACCATCAGCTGGTCCTTGGTAGTGCTTTTTAGCACAGGTACCTTCTGCTTAGTAACCGTGGTCCAGCACCGTCAGTTGGTCCTCGGTAGTGCCATTGGCTCTTGTTCCTTCTGCTACCCACCCGGGCGTCAGCACTGTCAGCTGGTTCTCGCCAGAGCCTTTGGCCTAGGTGCCTCCATCTCAGTATCCGAAGTCCAGCACCGTCAGCTGGTCCTTGGTAGTGCTTTTTAGCACAGGTACCTTCTGCTTAGTAACCGTGGTCCATCACCGTCAGTTGGTCCTCGGTAGTGCCATTGGCTCTTGTTCCTTCTGCTACCCATCCGGGTTCCAGCACTGTCTGCTGGTTCTCGCCAGAGCCTTTGGCCTAGGTGCCTCCATCTCGGTATCCGAGGTCCAGCACCGTCAGCTGGTCCTTGGTAGTGGTTTCTAGCACAGGTACCTCCTGCACAGTAACCGGGGTCCAGCACCGTCAGCTGTTCCTCAGTAGTGCCATTGTCTATTGTTCCTTCCGCTGCCACTAGGGGTTCCAGTACTGTCAGCTGGTTCTCGCTAGTTTCTCAGCCTTCTTGTACCTTCTGCTACATTTCCAAGATCAAGCTTTTTGAAATTGTCTTTGGTAATCCTTATTGATCTCCATGACGACGACCCTGATGACGACGACCCTGAAGACCACACCAAAGAAGACCAGAAATATGACCCTAAATAATAAGACCAAGAGGACAAAGAACATGAAGACAATCACCAAGATACAGAACAAAAGACAGAAGAACAAAAAGCAGAAGAAGCAAAAGCAGAACAGAAAGCAGAAGAACATTAAGCATAAGACTAAAAATCAACATAGAAGAAATCAAAATTATAAGCAGAAGAAGACTAAGCAGTAAATGGGGGTGAGTCCGTTCTTCCTCGTGGTGCCCCTGGAAAATGCCTGCTGCAGGCCAAACTGAACGCGGACAAATCCTGTTGTAAATCTTTTGTGACAGGCAGAACGTAAGGTGTAATCTTATAACTTTTATAGATAAGTACTACTGGAATGCCTGTCACCATAAGAAAATGAAGAAAAAGAAGAATAGGAAGAAGATGAAGAAATAGCATATGAAAATTAATAATAGCTGAATAAGAAGAATATGAAGAATGGAAAAAAAAAATTAATGGGAAGAAGGTGAAGAAGATCAATAAGGTGAAGAAAAAGTTGATGAAAAAAATGCTACTGCTGCGGATCATGAAGGAGAAAGTGTGGGAGAAGTACAAAAGAAGGTGAGCATGGAAGTTGTGAAACATACATATCTGACAAAATATAAAAGGTTAACATAGTCAATATCTTTTTAACTCCGAACGTCTTGAAAAAAAAAATTGGAATTAATGCTATGCCATGTGATTTGAATAAACCACTATGCCTTTAATGTCTCCTCCACCTCCCACAATACATTCTACATGACTCTTATTTGTTTTCAATTACGTAGAATTAGCCAACAAGGAAATAAAGGGCTTTTTTAAATTCCGATACCGGAAGTCCCATTGACGTGAATGGGACTTCCGGTATCAGAATCGGCGATACCCGATATCTTTTTCGTATCGGGCGATACCATCCAATACGATATTTTTGGGTATCGAACGGTATCGCTCAACACTCCTAACGAGATTAGTTTGGCAATGTGGGCGTTCAAACCCAGTGTACGCGGATGAGAGACTGAGTACTTTCTTGACCTACTCATAGTGTCTAGGAGGGTGAGCTGGACTTGAGAGCTGCATATGGTGGAAGTAGCGGTGGACAGGGCGGACTGAGAGAGGGTTGATGATGGTGATGGAGTTGGTGTTCTTTCTGATGGCCTGGATTCAGTCTTTCGTTGATATAACAGTGGGATTCCCTGACTGCTGTGGCCTTGCAACGACACCTCAACATTTGCTGCTGTGCTAACCGGTGGGCTTACAGTGGGGGAAACAATGTAGTGTTGCTGACTACCTTCTTTGTGATCATTTGCACATGTGGTACTTGAGGTTTGGTGTTGTGTCCACGCTTGCAAGTGCATGCTGGTTAAATGTCTAAGCATGCAACTGGTATTCAAATTTTTCAGATTTTTCCCTCGACTAAAGGTCTTTGCGCACTTCTTACAGATAACCTTGGCCTGATCATGAGGATTTTGTTCAAAAAAGTGCCACACTGCACTCTTCCTACTTTGGCAGACATTTTGCGGCCTAGCACGCTGTGATATTTTGACCCTCTGGACAAGCTGTCCAGCAACTCTTTTGATTTTTGGAACCTGTCTTTGGAGTGCTCCGGGCCTGCCAGATAACAGCTGTTGCGATGTCGATGTCTGCTGTGGATGCTCCTCCTCCTCATCTGAGCTATTGAAAGCAGCACCCTCTTCCCCCAATGGATGCCAATGTGGGTCAACAACTATGTCATCCATCACCTCCTCTTCAATGTCATGTGCACCTTCCTCTGTGTCACCGTGTATGGTGGTATAGTGTGCGGGAAGGGGCACCTGAGTCTCATCAGGTTCAGAATCTGGCTATGTACACTGCGAGGACAATGTAGTGCTCTGAGTGAATGTACCAGCAGAATCATCTATCAGTGGCTGTGCATCAGTGCACTCCATGTCAGATTCATCTTGGCCTGGGTAATTCACCATTTCACTTGATAATCCAGGCATGGTATGTGAAAACAGCTCCATGGAGTAATCAGTAGTATGGCCTGCATCATCCTTCAATCTTGGTTGGGGTGAAGGACACAAGGAAAGGTGTGGTTCATGAACATGAGCCTCCAATGACGACTCAGTGATTTTATTTTTTACAACTTCAGAAGAGGAGGCGATAGAGCTGGAGACTGAGTCAGCAATGTAAGACGAAACTTTTTCCTGAAGCTCTGGCTTTAAAAGCGGTTTGCCAACTCCTAGAAAACTAAGCCTTCGAGGCCTTGTGGAGCCAGACGATGACGCAGGCTCAACACCTCCTGCATTCGGTCCTATTTTGCTTTTGCCACTACCATCAAATCCACCACCAACACCATCATTACCAGCTGCCAACCCCCGCCCAATTCCACGGCCTCTTCCACCAGCCTTCCTCATTTTTGGTAGAAATGTAGACAAAATCCAACAAACTATATAGCAATGTAAAACAAGGTACAAGGTGTCTATAGGACAGGGGAGATTTTGAATTTCTGCACACACTTGTGGACACTGGACACTTTTGGATTGTGTGAGGCCCACTGAATATCACAGCGCTATGTCACTGGCTCGATGTCGCAGGTGTGAAAAATGTCACTAGAGGATAACGGAGATTTTGAATTTCTGCACACACTTGTGGACACTGGACACTTTTGGATTGTGTGAGGCCCACTGAATATCACAGTGCTATGTCACAGGCTCGATGTCGCAGGTGTGAAAAATGTCACTAGAGGATAACGAAAAATATTCAGGATTGAGAGTCCTCAGTAGTTGATACCTTTTAATGGCTAACTGAAAAGATGGTAACACATTGCAAGCTTTCGAGACTACTCAGGTCTCTTCATCAGGCTAGACTAATACAAATTCTGAAGTCACATATTTATGCACAATACAGCCTAGAAAAAATCTAAATGCAAAAAGGCTTATCTATTGCATTTTTTCTAGGCTGTATTGTGCATAAATATGTGACTTCAGAATTTGTATTAGTCTAGCCTGATGAAGAGAAATGAGTAGTCTCGAAAGCTTGCAATGTGTTACCATCTTTTCAGTTAGCCATTAAAAGGTATCAACTACTGAGGACTCTCAATCCTGAATATTTTTCTATCTACTGGCTAACACGGTACAAAGATATACATCTTTCCTGTATCAAAATGGAGGATACCAGAATGTACCGCATCTTTATGGAACTAAAACCACTTCTGAAGAAACGTGCACAAATGGACAGCGACATTTTTTTCTTATCTAAATGCAAAAAGCCTTATCTATTGCATTTTTTCTAGGCTGTATTGTGCATAAATATGTGACTTCAGAATTTGTATTAGTCTAGCCTGATGAAGAGACCTGAGTAGTCTCGAAAGCTTGCAATGTGTTACCATCTTTTCAGTTAGCCATTAAAAGGTATCAACTACTGAGGATTCTCAATCCTGAATATTTTTCTATCTACTGGCTAACACGGTACAAAGATATACATCTTTCCTGTATCGTAGAGGATAACGGAGATTTTGAATTTCTGCACACACTTGTGGACACTGGACACTTTTGGATTGTGTGAGGCCCAGTGAATATCACAGCGCTATGTCACAGGCAGAAATTGGCTAGTGTATGACAAACTACAAGGTGTATATAGAATTGGGCAGAATAGGAATCTCCCTAGAGTGTAGGTCTGTAAGAACGGAACAAGTCCTCGACTTATCCTTACAGAGCGACACACAGATAGCTTCACTGTGGCCGTGATAACAGCCGTTACACGGTACTGAGAGAGGAGCGTGCACGTACACGGCTGTCCGGTGTACGTAAAATTGTCAAGCTCCGTGTTTTTTAAGTATACGGACTGACACACGCTGTCTCTCTATAGTTTTGAATGTGATCAAACAGCAAATATATTTAACTGTTTGAAAACTAGACAAAACTAGAAGGTGCAGGTCTGTAAGAACAGAACATGTCCTCGACTTATCCTTACAGAGCGACACACAGATAGCTTCACTGTGGCTGTGATAACAGCCGTTACATGGTACTGAGAGTGGAGCGTGTACGTACACGGCTGTCCGGTGTACATAAAATTGTCAAGCTCCGTGTTTTTTAAGTATACGGACTGACAGACGCTGTCTCTCTATAGTTTTGAATGTGATCAAACAGCAAATATATTTAACTGTTTGAAAGCTAGACAAAACTAGAAGGTGCAGGTCTGTAAGAACGGAACATGTCCTCGACTTATTCTTACAGAGTGACACACAGATAGCTTCACTGTGGCTGTGATAACAGCCGTTACACGGTACTGTGTGAGGAGTGTGCACCGCTGTGTGGTGTGAAAAAATGCACGCTCAGTCCCTCACCAGGACAAAAAAAAAATTGGGATTGCTTTTAAAAAAGCAGTTTGCAGAGCAGTGGGTAAACAGCAATGCAGCCGTCAGGAAGCCTTAGAAGGCAGCCTAACAACCAACACCGCTGATCCAGCAAAATATAGCCTCCACTTGCACTGCACACACAGTGACTGGTGTGTTGTACTGGCAAAATCGCTAGCAGCAGAAGCAGTTTTTGGTGTCTTCTTCCCTGCCTAATGCTCTCCCTACAAAATCAGCAGCAGCAGCAGCTCTCCCTATTCTGAGATCAGCATGAGTAACATGGCGGTCGGCGTGCACGCCCTTTTATACCCCCTGTGACACCCACCAAAGCAAGCCAATCACTTGCATGCCCTTCTGAAAGATGGTGGTGACCCCTGCCTATGTCATCACGTTGCCCACAGTGTCCGTGGATCCTGATTGGCTGAAAAAGAGCGCAAAACAAACTTTTGAAATGCGACTTTGGCGCTTAAGTCGCCGACCTCGTGGCCGACCTCATTCTAGGGTCGGGTTTCGTTTCATGAAACCCGACTTTGCCAAAAGTCGGCGACTTTTGAAATTTTTCGACCCGTTTCGCTCAACTCTAATCCTCACTACTCCTCCACTCCTTCCCTCTGCTAATACTTTCATTGTCTCCCAGTTCCACAACGTATCTACTTCAAGCTACTAACATTGACCTACATAATCTGTCTCTGAACTCTGAACTACTCTCGCGATATCTCCCACCACGTAATGTCTGGTCCTCACAAGACCTCCTTCAACCTTTCCCAAATGTTTCTTATCCAATCGCCTGCAAGACCTCCCGAGTATCCCCCATCCTGTGGAATTATGTGGCCCAACACATTTGATTATCCCCTACATTCCAAAACAAAGCTGTTCTGTCTTCATAACAGCTAACATCCTGCAATGACCTCGCTGTCACCTCACCAACACCAGAGCTGCTGCATCTCCTGAACCTACTGTCCCCTTCCCCAATATCCTTAGAATTTAAGGGTATTGTCCTCTTCCCTCTGTACCTGTCTGTTACTGTTAGTTTGTTCATTATAATTTCTACTTGTGTTTTGTATGTTACTTCTCCTCATGTACAGCACCATGGAGTCAATAATGCTCTAAAATAAATAACTAATAATAATAATCTTCGCATGATGTTTCACCCATTCCTCACCCCTGCCCTCCTTGCCATAAAACAAAGAGCAGAGAGTTGCAGCAGTTGGCACCTGTGTTTCAGAATCAACAGAGATGTGCTGTGGTGGTTCGCTAACTGTTTCTACTACCCCCTATATACTCATACTCCAACAGAACAAGTGGTTGGGCTCTCAATTTCTTCCAGTTATTGGCCAGGTGGATGGCCCACGGAACCACAGCCAGCAGTCATCAAAAAGTAGAAGTGACTGCTGCATGACTTGAGGTTCATACTGCTAGCATGATTTCCAAAGAGGTGAGGTGGAAGACAGATACACATGGGCTGCAGGTGCAAAATCTGTGCTTTCAGCAGGGGACCTGGTGGAAGACAAAGGAAAGGAACTGAAGACACTTTCAGCCAACCAAACTAAAACCACCTCTACTTGTCCTGGCCTCACTTTTTGTCCAGCAGTACTCGTGCCTATGAAATTACGCGAAACGTCCTGTCACCTGCGTGCACCAGAGTGTTTCATTTGGGCACGTAGCAGGCAGGGGTATGGAGTTGGTAAGCCAAACCTACGACTCCTAAATTTCCTTGGATCCCGACTAAAAGGCTCCAACTCCATAGCCGTGTCCACTACTGAGCATGTAGGTTTGACTACCATTTGACTATTGGGCCACTAAACTGGACACCTGGCCTGAATTGGCACAATATGCCTTACAGGAGCTCGCTTGCCCAGCTGCAAGTGTGCTATCGGAAAGAGTCTTCAGTGCTGCTGGATCAATCCTGACAGAAAAAAGGACCCGTCTCTCGACCCAAAATGTGGATGATCTAACCTTCATTAAAATGAACCATGCATGGGTTTCCAAGGATTTTGTCACACCTTACCCTAATGACACATAGGTTGCCAGAAAAATGGCTTTCTTTGTTCCTTCTCTTCCTGGGACTTGACCAATTTCGCCTTTAGCAGCAGCTGAATGTCCCACATCAACATATGCCATTTTGTAAACCTCCCTAACTGGGCTGCCTCCTCCCCCCATGGCCGGGGTCACCACCTAGCGCACGCAACTGTGCGTGTGCTGTTGCCCTGGACAGGTGGGTGGGCCGACTCTTGGGCGCGGGCACTGGCACAGGGTCCCTCATAGTGCAATCAAGTGTCTCTGACGGTGGGGGTGCACACCCGCCGTCAGACACACCACCGTACTGTGAGGGGCTCAGTGCCAGTACCGATGCCCACGAGTGGGCCCCCCTTGCTTTGGCAGGGCCCCAGCATTTGCAATGTTTACCTCTCCCTGCTCCTCCGCTGTGTAGTCTGGGCTGTCAAATCCTTCACTGGGACTGCAACTATAAATTTGGTGAACTGATAGTAGATGATGGTTAAGACGTAGCTATGCCCTGTCCCGCTGGCCGGGCTCTAGCTTCAGATGATCAATGGCTTTCATTTCTTATGGACGTCGACTCACAATGAGATGCAGTGGTGGTTTCTCATCAGCTTTCACAGTTTTCCTACCCACAGACGTGGGACATTCCAGCGCACATTTTTAAATGTGCCCTCTCATGCCAATCCAATTGAATCGCCTACGGCCTGTGGCTTCTGTGTTTTGCACTCCAAAGTTACGTGACAAATCATGATAAGCAGTGAGCACCATGCTTACATCTCTCCATGTGATCAAAATTGGATGGATATGAGTAACGGCGATGGGATAAACGGTACTGCGATACAGCAACACTTTCTTCACAAAGAAAGGTTTTTGCTGTCTCCACACACTAATTAATTGAGGGTCAGCATCGCCTCTGAGAATTGTGACAGAAGTTTTTCCCGTGAATAGTAATTCCTAGATTTCTGCAATCACTAGACTTTATGTCAGTAATTGTATGCATCTCATTTCCTATTGCGGAGAGTCTGGACTTTCTTACTGAGACAGAAATATATTTGAAGATTGAAAAATACCACCAAAAGTGTATACTGGTGGTCGCTTCAAATACATTTCCTTTTTTTGACTTTTTAGATTGTTGTCTAATCCATACTGAGAACACGGAGATTTTAAATGTTTAAACTATGCTATACTGTATATATCTGCTATCCGGGTGATAATGTACCCTTTCTCAACTTTGTACAATCTGGTCAAATCCATACTGGACCTGAGAACGTCTGAGTCTGCCTCCTGATCTATAGACATATATTTTTAATGTGTAAACTATGCTATACATACCTGTTATCCAGTGATACGATAACCTTTGTCACCTTTGTCCAATCACGTCTAATCCATACTGGGCCTGAGACCGTCTGAGCCTGCCTCCTGATATATAGACATAGGTTTTTAATGTGTAAACTATGCTACATATATACGTGTTATCCGGTGAAACTGTACCCTTTATCAACTTTCTAGAATCTTGTTGAATACATACTGGGCCTGAGAACGGCTGCCGAGCTGTTAAGCAAGCTACAGCACCTGTGGTTTGGACACGTAATTTTTTGCCTTTTTTCAGGAATGCCGGTTAGGCCTAATTCAGGAATTGCGGTTGACCTGCACTTACTGGGAAATCATCGTTTGCGGGGAATAATTGGAATCACAGATCCCCATCACTAACGGTGTTCAGCGGGTTATCTGCACCTGTAAGCGACAAAAGCTGGTCCTTTCAGTGTAGCACGCATGCAGCCCCGGACATGTAAGGCCATGATAGACCTGTTATTGCTTGATCTCTCGTGCCAGAGCCTCGCGTATCCCTCTAGTAAGCTTGACGCGTTCCGTGGGGGCATGCCGGAGTCTCGTTCGTTAACGGAATAAAGCTGACAAATCGCTAGCACAACTACAAACGGGCATACCACACCACACACAGAATCGACAAAACTTTCAATGTGTGCATCTTTTCTTGAGGTGGCATGGTTGTGGTTTCCCGGGTGGAGTCCAATTAAGCCGCAGGCTCCACTCCTGGTGGTGCCCTTTTGGACATTTCTTTAAGGTTCAGCTCTGCAATCATACTGCCCCCGGAAAGCAAACACTTTGCCTTCATGGACGCTGTTTGGAGGTTCGTGGGAATAATGCCACCCGATCGCCAGTTGGCATAATTTATTGGTGGGAAGTTCGACGGTATATGATCGTGTTCGATTTCAAAATTTTTTTTTTTTGGTTTGTATTTTACATTTTTATTCCAGCCTTTCTTGACTTCATAAGGGCATGACAAGCCTATATCTGTGTCTCCTCCACCTCCTCCTTTTACTCCTCCACCTCTTTTCTAAATGTAGTTGCCCTTTTCCATATGTTAATTTTTGTCTTCTGAGCTTTTTTTTCGGCTTTGGGACACCTTTTAAGATGTTTTGTAATTGTCTTCTAAGTGTTTGTATGTGTTTGTGCTTGCCTGCCATTGTTTTCAATGTGGTTCGACGAACATTCGACGAACTTGCCTCCTGTGCGACGAACCAAAATACTGGCGGGGTGGCTCAACACTACTCCTGATATATAGACGGACATTGTTAATGTTTAAACTATGCTATATATACACTCACTGGCCACTTTATTAGGTACACCTGTCCAACTGTGTGTTAAGACTTAATTTCTAATCTGCCAATCACATGGCGGCAACTCAGTGCATTTAGGCATGTAGACATGGTCAAGACAATCTCCTGCAGTTCAAACCGAGCATCAGTATGGGGAAGAAAGGTGATTTGAGTGCCTTTGAACGTGGCATGATTGTTGGTGCCAGAAGGGCTGGTCTGAGTATTTCAGAAACTGCTGATCTACTGGGATTTTCACGCACAACCATCTCTAGGGTTTACAGAGAATGGTCCGAAAAAGAAAAAAAAATCCAGTGAGCGGCAGTTCTGTGGCCGGAAATGCCTTGTTGATGCCAGAGGTCAGAGGAGAATGGGCAGACTGGTTCGAGCTGATAGAAAGGCAACAGTGACTCAAATTGCCACCCGTTACAACCAAGGTAGGCAGAAGAGCATCTCTGAACGCACAGTGCGTCGAACTTTGAGGCAGATGGGCTACAGCAGCAGAAGACCACACCGGGTACCACTCCTCTCAGCTAAGAACAGGAAACTGAGGCTACAATTTGCACAAGCTCATCGAAATTGGACAGTAGAAGATTGGAAAAACGTTGCCTGGTCTGATGAGTCTCGATTTCTGCTGCGACATTCGGATGGTAGGGTCAGAATTTGGCGTAAACAACATGAAAGCATGGATCCATCCTGCCTTGTATCAACGGTTCAGGCTGGTGGTGGTGGTGTCATGGTGTGGGGAATTTTTTCTTGGCACTCTTTGGGCCCCTTGGTACCAATTGAGCATCGTTGCAACGCCACAGCCTACCTGAGTATTGTTGCTGACCATGTCCATCCCTTTATGACCACAATGTACCCAACATCTGATGGCTACTTTCAGCAGGATAATGCGCCATGTCATAAAGCTCGAATCATCTCAGATTGGTTTCTTGAACATGACAATGAGTTCACTGTACTCAAATGGCCTCCTCAGTCACCAGATCTCAATCCAATAGAGCATCTTTGGGATGTGGTGGAACGGGAGATTCGCATCAGGGATGTGCAGCCGACAAATCTGCGCCAACTGTGTGATGCCATCATGTCAATATGGTCCAACATCTCTGAGGAATGCTTCCAGCACCTTGTTGAATCTCTGCCACGAAGAATTGAGGCAGTTCTGAAGGCAAAAGGGGGTCCAACCCGTTACTAGCATGGTGTACCTAATAAAGTGGCCAGTGAGTGTATATACCTGCTATCTGATGATACTGTACACTTTGTCTACTTTTTATATTCTTGTCTAATCCATACTGAGCCTGTGAGCGTCTCTGTGTGACTGATGGAATATATATGGAGATTGACAATTATCCTTTGACTGAATAGAGCTGTACGCTTCTGATACAGTGCCATATATCTGATGTTATTTTGTGCTAAATTTTGAAGTTTGATGGAAGAGGCCGCGGATGTGGGCATGGGGGGGGCAGCTGGTGCTGATTGTGGTGGTGCATCTGCTGGTAGTGGCAAAAGCACAATAGCACCTAAGGCAGGAGGTGTTGAGCCTGCGTCATGGTCTGGCTCAGGAACGCCTTGAAGGCTACCTTTTCTAGGAGTAGGTTAACTGCTTTTAAAGCCGGAGCATGAGGAACTGGTTTTGGCTTACATTGCAGAAACAGACTCCAGCAAATATGCCCTCCTCTTCTGAAGTTTCAAAAAATGCAAGCACTGAGTCATCAAGTGCTGGCTCCTGGTCAGGAAGAACCCCTTTCCTTGTGTCCTGCACCCCCACCCAAAGTGAATGATGCAGCAGGCCACACTTCACATTAGTCCATGTAGCTCTTTCTATCATACCATGCCTGGGTTATCAAGTCAAATCGTGAATTCCCCAGTCCAAGATGAATCTGACATGGAGTGTGGGTGGCCAGTCAGGGCAGTGGGGTTAATCGGTACCGGGCCGGTGTCTCACAGGGATGTGTCACGGTGGTGGTGACCTGTTCCATGGCCCTGGGCGTCCATGCAAAGTTGTGAATTACATTTATAGTTGAATGATACGTGACGCCACCTGTGGTTTCTGATTAGATTGACCAGCGCTGCAGTGTCGCTTCTCTGAGACAGATGTTGTGGTGCAGCTAAGATGTAGAAGCCCTGCACAGGTAGGGCCGTAGTCGCAGGGCAGATGAAAGAGTTGGTAGATGGTGTGCAGTGCAGGATGTAGCAGAGCCATGCGCCAGGCGCAGGAGAAAGATGACAGACACAGTCGTGCAGTTCCTTTACCTGTACTTGGTAAGTGCCGTCCAGGACCCAGAGTACAGATGGAGGAGTTGGTCAGCCTGGAAGCCAATTTGGAATTCTCACTGTGCAGATAGGTAGTGTGGCCTCCGTTCTAGCGCTTATCTGAGGTACTCGCAGTGCTGAGTTCAATGAACTTCCCCCTTGTTGACTCTCTTTTGGAACTTTCTCGTATGGCAGGCAGCTGTAGCCTTTTCCTTCTGGCTACCACACGTCGCTGCTGGGGCCTCCGAGCCTTAGTTGTGTACAGAGCATTTACAACTGCTACTTCCTCCGGTTTCGGCTGCAGGAACGTCAGTGTCCCTACAAACTCGGAGACCGGAATCCGGACCATGCGCTCCAGCTAGGAGTGAGCCTTAACTCTGCTCATCCTCCAGCTCCCCTTCTGTTATGAATGAGCCACCGTAGGAGGCAAAAACAGAAATGCTAGCCAAGTCCAGAAAACCAGAGAAGCTGGCAGCTATCGGACTGCAGACCCCTGAACCCATCAACACAACCAGCAGTAGCCGTGGGGGGCTCCTACGATGCCCCAGACCCCTCGATCACAGCCGGAGGACTATATAGCCCAAAGACAGAAAGGGAAATCTAAACTGCCCCAGAGCAGACCCCAAAGCAAAAGGCAGCCCCCAACATATAATGACGGTGAAGCAAGAAGAAAGAACACTAACAAAGACAGAAAGATAGACTGAGCAAAGACGGGGCCCAAGCTAACTAGATAGGAAAGGACAGGAAGGCTGCTGTCTGCAATCCGTGAAAAACCCTATGAAAATAAGAGCCAACAGACTGACAGTGAAAAAGGCCCTGAAGACGCTAGGCTTCAAAAAGACTATGGCAGCACTCAGGAATATTCTGAAGGCAGAGCAACTGGCAAAAGGAGATTCAGCTCACCCAGCAGGGAATGGCAGAAACCAGAAAAGCAAGGCAAACAAAAACAAAACACAAATGCAAAAAGGCAAAGCAGAAAACTTAGCTTTAGAGGAGCAGGAATCAGACTGGTGTCCTAGAAGTCCACAGAGAAATCACCCGCAGGGCAGAAGGGCGTCGGCAGCCTTATATCCAGTCCGTGACTCCACTCAGCCAGTCATCATCATTAGGCTCAGGTGCCTGATAATCAGGCTCACTACCTTCCCTCACCAGAATAGGGAGTTCACCAGACCTCAGTGACGAAGGGGAAAATGAACTCACAACACCCTTCTCACGTCCACACACTTCCCCTTCCCTTCACAGACTGCCCTAACATACCTCCTCCCGACTACAGAGAGCAGCTCCTGAGCAGTCAGGTTCAGAGGTCTCCCTGCTGGCCTGGAGTGGGAAATGTGTTGTGTGTTGGTTTAACTGCTAAAGAGATCCTTCGTTGCTCCCAAGCATGACATCACACTCCCTAGGAGGAAGGTAATGCCACTGTGGCGACCGTACTCCTGGGGGCGCCACAAGTGCACTGATGCCCAGCCACTGCTAGATGATTCTGCTGGTACATTGACCCAGACCACTACATTCCCCTCGCACTCTACACAGCCAGAATCTGACCCTGATGAAACTCAGGTTACCCTTCCCATATACTGTACCACCTTACACGGTGACAAAGAAGAAGGTGCAGATGAAAGTGCAGGTTCGGCCCACCCGCCATCAGACACACTGCCGTACTATGAGGGACCCTGTGCCAGTGCCGTCACCAACGAGTGGGCCCCCCCTGCTTGCTCAGGATCACAGCACTTGCAAAGTTGAAATATTTACCTCTCCCTGCTCCACTGCCATGACGTCTTCCGCGTTTCCTGACAGTGATATTCTGATCAGAGAGCGCAATGACATCACGTCTGTACGCCCAGACTAGTACAGGGATTCCCTAGCTAGGAGACTTATTTCAGACTTATTTAATTGTTTTCAATGTTGGGACAGCAATTTTTGGGGAGCACTATACTCTGGAGAATGATATATGGGGCCCACCATACACTGGAGCATTCCAAAGGTGGACACAAGACACTGGAGCAGCATTTACAGGGCCCATTATACACTAGAGCATTAGAAATGGGGCCCATTATATATGGAGCATTATTTGGGCCCATCAGACAGTGCAGCTTCATCCATGGGGACCAACATATACTGTAGCATTATGTGGAGCTCATCATATACTGTTTCAAACATTATATGGGACCAATGATTCTGTATGGAGAAATATATGGGCCTCATTACTCTGTATAGTGCACTATGCGGTGGCCATAATACTGTATGGAGTAATATACTGTCCGTTTTTGGAGCTATTGGAGAATTTAAAATGGATATCAGTCATGAGATGTAAAAAGTGAAGTATTTTTCATTGTACTATACCGCTATTTCTCTGCCGTATCGGAGCATCATGAGTTGTGCTATGTGTTAAAGGGGCGCTCTTTGGCCCAGGGCACATGAAAACCTGGAGCCAGCCCTTCCCCCCAACAAATTTAGCCACATAACCCCCATTTTTCAGTGCGTAACTAGTATTATGAAGTAAATTAAGGTTGAAATGCTTCAGTAATAAGAATTGATGTTTTAGGCATTCAAAAGGGCACTGTAGGTGTGTTTCCTGTCCTCCACTCCCTGCCGACTTTGCTTCCCCATTGACTTGCATTGGGTTTCGTGTTTCAGTCAGCCTTCGACTTTTCACGATAATCGGCCGATTTCGTTCGACCCGACTTTTGCGAAAGTCGGGTTTCACGAAACCCGACTCGACCCGAAAAAAGGCAAAATCGCTCATCTCTAACTGGCACTACTACTGCATTGTTGACTTGTGTCTAGGACTTGGGAAATTCACTTAACATTGTGCGAACCTTTGTTTTAGTCTCTTCCATTTGCCGAGGAACTTCTGGACTTCCATCTTTCTTGCGCAATTGAATTGGGCAAACTTTCAGGTGGTCTCTGGATACAGTAACAGACATTTTTCCTCTGTCCTTGGTGACGAGGATCACCTTTCTGTTGACAAAATTAGATGGTAGGACTGTGTAGGGCTCATCCTCCCACTGATCATCTAGCTTATGTGCTCTTCTTTTCCTTTTTAACAATTGCTCTCCTGGTGACAAGGAAGTGGCAGGGGCATGTTGATGGTAGTCTTTCTCTTGTTTTTGCCGGGTTTGCAATGGATTTTCTTTTACACACTGCTGGACTTTGCGGTACTGTAGTTGCCTCTCAGTATTCTAGTCTAATGATCTGATCTCAATGCAGACTCTCACCTGCACACCTGGGACCTATTATGGTGGCCTCTCATTGGTTCTGGGGAGGCTTCTTATAGCCTCAGGAAGCTCCCATCCCCCGTCAGTTATACTTTCTCCCTTGGCATTGTGTGGTGACCCCTGAGTGTGTTAGTGCTGTGTTCTGGTTACTTGATTCTCTGTGTATGACTCGGTCTGCTCTCTGGATATCGCTTTGGATTCTGCCTGGTACCTCCTATGTCTGTTTGGTTTTGATCTCTGCTTGGCCCTGATTATCCGTTCTGTCTCCTCCCTGGTACTGTACTGAGATCTTGTGTATGACCTTTGGCTTTGTCTGACCTCCCATCTTTTTATCCCTCCTGTACCTCGCTGGTCTGTACTGTGCATAACCTCTGCTTTGCCTGAGTCTTAGTTCCCTAGCTTCTCTGAAAGCAGGACGCTAAGCCCCGCCCCCTTGCAGTCACAAGACTGTTCACATGACCATAGGTTCTATGCCGGCTTGCTGAACTTCAGCATCCACAGGTCCCGTGCATCGGTACTTTCTAGCTGTACCTGACCCCGGTACCCCTACATTGTGGGTGAGTCCCTGCTCAGCGGAGGCTGCACGCCGGCGCTGACAGGATCCTGACACTCAGGACACGCGCACTGGCTCAGTGAGCAAGTACAGTGCGGTGTTCTTGACAAGAACTGTGGTTTAGAGCATCTATCATCGCTGTGCCTATAGCAGGGGGATTGATATTGGTACTTCTTATAATGCTTGCTCTCCAGATGTTCCACAGTGAAAATAAAAGATTACAGGATCAGAGGCAACAGATACTCTCCAGACTGCACTACAGCTTTCATAGCCATATAAGGTGAATAATTCTTGGAAGACCTCTGCTTCGAAAGCCGGATCTCTGCCTGTCAATAACCAGGTCAGCAGAAATATTCTTGAAAGGCCTTTGCAGTTGTTCTTGCCATCTGCCATTGGAAAAAGTACTAGGAAGAAGATGATAGGCTTCAAGGGGGCTCTTTGGCTGTTGCGATCCTTTTTTCTGAGGTTACATGGGCCGCATTCTCTACACCACTTCTCAATTGACTGGCTCATACCTGTCCAGAAGAAATGAGCACGGATAATGACTTCTATCTTCTTCCATCCAAAGTGCCCTGCTTGGTTGTGGTAGACTTCAAGGACCATTGGTACATCCTTTCTTGGGAACACGATCTGTCACACCAACTCATGTGTATGGGAGTTGATAGTCATTCGGCACAGTTTGCCTTCATAGAAGAACAGCTTCTTCCTCTCTTTCCACAGCTCTAGGACTTCTGGTGGAGCATCAGGAGCTGGAGATGAGTTGGCTGCATCAAGCAGTTCCTTCCCCATGCAAACAGCCGGATCACTGCTCTGTGTCTCTGCCCAAACATAATGAGGTATCGGATTGAGGGAAACTTTTTGGACTGAATGCCTGTTATTCACACAGAGAATGCACTGGGAAGCATACTGGTGATGGAATGCCGGTATCTCGATCTCTTCGAGGCCTACCAGGTCTTCTTCCAGGTCAGGTGGGTGCGGCATGCTATATAAGGCATCAGCGTTGGCATTTTTGTTACCAGCTTGATATTTGATGACGAATTCATAGTTGGGCAACCAAGCCATCCACCGTTGCTCTAAGGCACCAAGTTTTTCAGTCTCCAGATGCATCAGAGGGTTGTTGTTGGTGTAGATGGTGAACTTGGAAGAGGCGAGGTAGTGCTTGAACCTCTCAGTCAATGCCCAGACGATAGCTAGGAACTCCAACTTAAAGGAGCTGTAGTTGGCAAGATTTATTTGGGTAGGGCGAAGCTTCCTACTGGCATAGGTGATGAATTTCTCCTTGCCCTGCTGTTCGTGAGATAGAACCGCTCCTAGACCGACGAATGGACTGCGCTAACGCCACTTTTTATGATTGCGTTATGTGATTCCGCTAGTGCAGATGCTGCATCTGCAACAGCAGTGACAGACGGACCCTCGGACGCTGCAGACTGCGTGTGAGGGTCCCTCACAGAATGACAGCACATCACTAAAGGCTGGGTTCACATTGCATCGGTGTTTAACGCATCTGTTACATAGCGACATTGACACTTTGTAACGCATACGTTAACGCACCCATAGACTGCCGTAGACGAGCGCATTGCTAATGCATAATTGACATGCATTAGCGATGTGCTGTCATTCTGTCACGGAAGCTTGGACGTGGGCTGCAGCGTTCAAGGGTCCGTCACTGCTAGTGCATTCGCATAATGCATCCAAAGAAATTGCGTTAGCGCAGTCAATTTAACGCATGCGTTGAAAGTACTGCCAATGTGAACTTAGCCTTACGCATTGCAATTATGATCCGTTACATAGCGGTAATGACGCTATGTAACGGATGTGTTAAATGCACACCCTTAACGCAATGTCAACCCAGCCTTTGGTTTGTCACTGTGTTGTGTACTAAATAATATATTTATTTTAGGTGCAGCAGCAGAGAAGAAGACAAGCACGCAAAATGTGGGTACACCCACTAGTAGCGGAGCGTACAGAAAAGGGCTATTTTTATGTGCTCTACACTGATTTGAGAAGGTAAGTAGACAAATTTCTAAATATATTATCCACATTAAAATGTGTATGTAAAAAAATAATAATTTTTTTTTTTCATGTCTAATTTACAGATTTCCGGAAAAATTTGTGTTGCAGACTAGCCATCCCAGCATTTGACCGACTGCTGGAAATATTAGCACCCCATCTTATGTTGGCAGATACGGTTATGAGGAAGGCCATCACTGCTGAAGAAAGGCTGCTCATCACCTTGCGGTAAGTAAATTTTTTTTGTCTGTCATTCATTAGGCCTCTTTCACATGTCACTGTGTCTGGTATGTGTGATGACAGTTTTCACATGTATCGGAGACACTAACACACACACACACTCAAATTAATCAGTCTATGCACATGTCAGCGTGTTTTCGTTGTCCGCGTGAAAAACATGATGACCTTTCAGATTTTGACCAGTTGCATGGTGCCCAAATTGGCCTGCACACGTGCACATGGAGGACACACATTGATGTCCTCTGAGTGACACGCATTGACAGTGTTGAAGAAGCGCTACAGGAAGCGCTGTTCCCTGGCGACAGGTGCTGAAGATGCTGGCTTCATTGTACCCTGGTCGGCAGGATTTAACCGCCATCAGGGAAGAATGGGCTTTTTTTTCAGCCCCTGCCACCGTGTAACTGCACTTTTGGGAGTACTTTTTCACTTCCAGCCATTCGTGTGGGAATGATGCAGTACATGGGTGGCACCTACGTGCCGCACACACAATGACACACTGACATGGATATCTTTGGTACAATGTTTTGCGGTACTGGACATATCATGATGTGTAAGCCCAACTATAACCTGTCTGCATTTTTTGCAGCTATAAGATGCATCCACTGCCTCTCTGGGATTATCTGCAGCATTACCTAATAATAAAATGCTTCAGATAACACCAGGCGGTGGCCGCATCTCATAGCGCCCATAAATGCTGACAGTTTCCCTTACATTTTTGTGTGACATTTCTAATGTTTTTTTTTTTCTTTTCAGATTTTTGGCAACAGGAGAAAGCTATACATCCCTACACCTCCAATTTAGAGTTGGTAAATCCACCTTCTCTTAAATTGTGAGGTGCACATGGATCGTCCTCCCAGGGCTGTGGGGCACTCGGTACCGGGCCGGTGTCGGCGGGATGTGTCTCAGCAGCGGTGACCCGGTCCGTGGCCCTGGGCGCCCAATTAATGGGGGAAATTGAATGGTGGAATGTAGTGAATGGAATAGTTTGTGACGCCACCTGCGGTGTTCAGCAAGTGAGTTGTTAGGCCGACGCTATATGCAGATCCTCTGGGGCTGGTGGTGTGTTGCAGCCAAGATGGTGAAGCTCCCCACAGGTGAAGCTATAGCCCCTGGGCAGTGTAGATGTAGTGGAAGAGGAGAGGCACAAGCGGTGTAGAAGCAGGTACCCGGATGTAGCGGTGCTGGGTGAGTTGGCGCAAGAATGAATGGAGGACACCAGGGCTTGTAGTTCCAATGCTTTACTCACAGTCTGTAGTACACACAGGTGCCTGCCTCCATGCTGTGTCCTCCGGGTCAGGGACGCAGTCAACCTCCAGGCAAGATGGAATGCTCCCTTCCAACACTCCGCCAACATGTGCCTTTCTGCCTTTCTCCTCTATAGCGCTTTTAAATGTGAAGTACTCCCAGTACTGAGTTACACTGGAGTGCCTCCTGACAGTTGTTCCCAAGAACTCTACTTCGGGGACTCCTCACTCCTGAGTCCCGGCTCACTATCCAAGTTGCTGTTGTGCCCCAAGTCTTAGATGGGAGTAGTGCATTTACAGCCCACTACTCCACCAGTGTATGCTGCAGGACCATTAGCATCCATACAACCTCGGGGACCGGGCCCCAGCCTTGCGCTTAGAACTTCTAGGCAGGGTTCTCTCCTAACCCACGTCCTCTGTTCCCTTTTACTCCTTTGTTCCGTACTAATCTCTCTCTCTTATGGAAGATCAGGTTTCAGTTCAATGTCTTTCTCCTTCTTTCCTTTCCCGTGCCAGCAGACCCAGGTCACTGAGGTCTGCTGCAGCACCTCCTTCCTCCATCCCTCTCTCAGGGATCTCCCCTCCCCGACTGACCTACTGACTGACTGAAATCCTAAACATTCCCACTCTTTTATGTATTCTCAACTCCACCCGCCTCCCAGCATGTTTTGTGTTCCAAGCAGGGAGCCACCAAAGGTGCTCTGCTCCACTCCAAGCAGGGAGCCGCAATGTGGCTTTGCTGAACTACTGTGTTGTGTGGGGTGTGAGTGTTGGAGCGTGGTAAGGAGCCTCCAGCTTACCTGGATGGTGGGGCACCACACCTCAGGAGGAGGTGCAGTACCTCTGTGGCGACTGAGCCTCAGGGGCGCCACACACATGTACCGTGATCTGGCAGAAGTTGCAGCCCATGGTGATGCCTTCCCCCGAGAAGACTTGGCTGCAGGTCACAGCAGGCTTTCAGTCTGTGGCCAATTTCCCAAACTGCATAGGTGCAGTTAATGGTAAACATGTAAGAGTGCAGTAGCCACCACGATCAGGATCACGCTTCTTTAATTATAAGTAGTATTTTCGGTGGTCCTGATGGCAGTGGCTGATGCACATTACAAATTTGTTGCCATTGATGTTGGTGCCTATGGCAGTACTGGGGATTCTCGGGTGTTGCAAACATCACAGATTGGTCAGCAAATTCTTCAAGATTGCGGAACGTTCCCAGCCCCAAGACCTTTGCCGGGTTCCACCCATCCAGTGTCCTTTGTGATGGTATCGGATGAGGCATTTCCCTTAATGACAACCCTGCTGCGCCCATACCCACGAAGGGGACTGAATGCCCGGCGGAGGATTTTTAATTATCGGCTGAGTCGTGCACGCAGATATGTGGAATGCACCTTCGGGATCATGACTAGTCAGTGGAGAATCTTTCACACTGCCATCCAGTTGGATCCAGACACCATTGACACTGTGATTAAGGCATGCTGTGTAGTCCACAACTACGCTCGTGAGTACAGTACTGACGTAGATGTGGAGTACCAGTAGGCACAATTTAGTCCAGTGCGCAATATGGGTCTTGGAAGGCCATTCAACTCGAGTCCTGAAGGTGCTGTGCACTGGCAATACTCCTGTGCCAGTGTTGTGCGGCCTGAACACCAGTGAAGGATGGAAGAAGATGGAGCGACACAAAAGAAGTACCCTTTTTTTTGGGGGGGGTTAAAAAATTTAAAGTCAGTATGTATTTTTATGTAATAAAAAATTTTAAAGGTTAATTTCAGGTGTGTTACGTTTTTGATTTACTGGGTTGGTTAGATTTTTTAACTTTACACAGTGCAGTGTACAGATACTATCAAACCTCTTCTCCATCCTGTATTCCCAGGCCCAGATTCCCATCATACATATTGTGAGGGAGTTAGCTATCGCTGAGTCTTTTTCTAGAGTGGACACTCTGGGTCATGGCACCCACCCAGAGAGGTCAAGCTGACCTTGTGATGAACCACCCCCTATACAGGGAGTGTCAGCGGCAAGACCAAGGGGTTTGAGCCACCATGACTGCTGGAACCAGACGGCCGTCTCCACAAGGGCTAGATGGCGTCGGTCTCCGGACATCTAGCAACTATCGACAGCAACTCCAGACATCAGGCCGCAGTCATGAGGCTCGTGAATTCTGGCAGCGATAAGCAGGCTCTGGGCATCAGGAAGGCAATCCAGGGTTCAGGCAAGGAGGCACGCCATAGTTCAAGACAGGGTGCGTGTTAGAATACACACCAAGATCCAAGGCAGGGTTCCAGGCAGGGTGCGTGCCAGGGGGCACACTAGTGTCCAAGACAGAGTAAAAGGCAGGGTGTGTGGTAGGGGGAACACCATGGTCCAAGTCAAGGTGCGTGATAAGGGACACGCCAGTGTTCAAGCTAGGGCAAGGGCCTGCGCATGCTAGTAGGCATGCCAGGGTACAGGCGAGGGCCTACGCGTGCCAAGAGGGCACACAATGCACAGTGCAGAGACAGCGTGGGTGCAAGGAAGCACAGAGCACGGATGGGACACTGGCTAGCTGGTTGGGCTGAGGCTCAGACAAGAGGGCAACACTTTAGGTGAGCACGGCTGAGGCACAACAGGCGGACACAGCAAAGTCCCTGCCATGACACATATCCTCCATCACATAGTCACTTGCACATATACCATCACACATATCCTCAAGAACATAGTCATGCACTCATATACCCATGACAAGGAAGTTTAACATATCAAAATTTTTTATTAACAAGAAAAAAAGCATGACAAGCATTGTCATTTCTTCAAAATGTATAAATAAATTATGGTACAAAAAGTTGATACAGTATTTGTGAATATCACCAATTTTTATTGGACAATCGTATAAACAGATATCCTGCAAGTTAATAGCATTTCAAAACTGCCCAGTTGCTGCACTGAGAGCCTTGATGCCGGGAAGAAATTAACGTTATTCCTCCCAGCAGCCTAAGGCTTTCAGTTATAGAGGTGCAGCTTAAGTCACCGCTCAGTAAATAGTGACCGGCAGCTATAACCACGCCCTGGCACAAACTGACAGGTGGCTATGCACTGATGCTGTGCTGCGCCAGCTGTCCCATCAGTAGCAGCAGGGTTGTGGCTACAGCCGCTGCTCACTATGTACTGAGCAGTGACCGAAGTCGCGCCTCTATGACTGAAAGCCCAAGGCTGCTGGGTGGAATAAATTTCAGTTTCTCTCGATAGTTGTGCTTTCAGTACAGCGGCAAGGCAGCTTTGAAATGCTATTGACCAGCAAATTAACCCAGTATCTGCAGGTTAGGTGTTCTGAGACTTGCCAGATTCCCTTTAAGTTTTTGAATTTATTAATTTCATTGCTGCCATATGATGGTGGCGCAGAGAGGTGAGTGGGATTATGAGCAGGGGAAGGAGTGACCATTCATTTACATATGCACAACTATATATTTTCCAGGGCTTACAGTAACACAACGGGCAACATACAGCAATAAAATTTACATGTCCGGAAAGGGATGCTCAAGCCCTACTTCAGGATACTATTAGTATGGTACACAAAAATGACCTGATAGATGCCTTTTAAAAAAAAATTTGCTGGATGACAAAAGGACTTGTTCTCCTGATATCCTGAAAAATGAGGTTATGATAATGTGATCAATCATTGGTTGCAGGAGTGAGGTGCTCTCCCTTAAGATATCATCTCTGTTACATGTGATTGGCGGCTATAAGCACCACAAAAAGTAGAGAGGGGGACCTGCCGCTCTTTGTCACAAGAGTATTGGGGATTTTAATGGATGAAAATATGATAGTTTGATATTTTTATCCATACAGGGCATTTCAGAGTGTTGGGAGACCTCTTTAGCATTCTCATTTAAAGCAAGATCTATTTTCTGTCATTGGAGCATTCAACATTATTACCAGTGCTCATGCCAAAGTGATGAGCGAGCCTTGAAAATATGTTCATTTTTCCCCTCTATAATCTCAATCAGTCTTACTGTTTTGGTGAATGAACAGGAGTATAGAACCGAGGGCTACATCTGGGCGTCGGATGTGTTTACCCTTTGTCAGCAGAAAAGAAACAAAGTGAAAATGTTATTGTGTCCATTGCCTTGTGGCAGCTATAAAGTTCAGGTCTACCGGTAGCAAAGTAGTTAAGTCACATTTCTTCTGATCCATAATCCCCCAGTAATTAACAGAAATGGAAGTGCTTACTATCATCCCCATCCTTACTTTATTTACATCTTACATCATAGTTGTAAGACGTGAGAAAATGTGAGAAAGGTACTTAACATTATAACTAAAACCAACTGGGCGTCTTCAAAACATAGGATTATAAGTATTGATACTCTGGGCAATATCCGTATGCATATGATGCGGGTTCTGAATTTAAGAGGGCTGATGTTGAGGGTTCAATCCTTTGGGATGGTCCAAAGTTTGAAGGCTGCTGTGGTACTTGTGTGGGCCGGAAGAGTCCGAAAAGACCCATGAGGATGTTATTGTATGGAGCGATTGGAGCAGGGTCCTCCAAAGCTGTCAGACTCATCTGTGCCAGGCTCATAAAAATAGACTGCCTATCCGGCGTCAGGGAGCGAGCCTTATTAGCTATCGTTAACACAAAAAAGTCAAATACATCCTCTGAAGTTGTTCTTTTGAGCAACTCCAGAGTCTCTGTGGCGGCTTTTACGGTGTTATCCTCAATTTGTTTTTTTGATTTTTTTCTTGTTTGGCTCACCTCTCACCGGATAGGCAGTTATTTCTGTAACAACGGCTTCTGCGGAGACACATGCTCCAGCAGCTGCAGATGGGCCATCAGCTGGTGAAGAATTTGCCCCAGCAGAAGCAGTTGCTACAGATGGCAAAGATCGGTCAACAGCTCCAGAGGAACCTGCTCCATCTTTGGACTCTTCCTCTGCTGGACAAATGTTCCCTTCAGTACTAAGGAAAAACCAAAACAAAAAATTATTAGGGTATGTTTCCACGCTGCTTCTGACCAACATTTTTTACGCATAAAAAATCACGATGCTCCAATATTGATGACCACTTTTCTGTTTGCACGATGATACAATACATCAATACAGTGTTCTAGTTATCTGCCAGAGACAGAGCGCCAACGCAAGATAACTATACATGTTGTGGTGTCAAAAGACAAGCCACATATAAGGTAAAGCATGTCTAGCACTTCAATGATTGTACGCAGAGTGGCTGCGTGATTTCCCAAAATCAAAACCCACTTTGCAGTAACATCTTGACACTGCGTATTGAATGCTGCAGCTGTACGCAGCGTTCAATAGCTAGCCAATTGTGGTAAGCCACATAGAAAGGTAAAGGATACATATCATTACCAATGTCCTTTTTTTATGGGAAATAGTTACCTCCACAATGTCCGGCTGGTTAAAAGGAACTGCAGCTCTTTATAAAAAGGAAAATTTTGCCTCCTAAGTGGCGAAGATCCAGTTTTTTGCAGGCTGGATACCTATTTATTAAATCGATCCCTTACGGACCGCCACCACTGCTTCACATCTTTCTCTAAAAAAGAAACCCAAAAAAACCATTAATTAATTCACTATCCCTTTCTTAACAAATGTTCATATAAAGTGTCAAATAACATTATAATTACCGATTTGCAACTGCTTAGAACTTGGGAATGAATGCCATTCCGGGTAGAGGTCCACGAAGATTTTGTTCCAGCATATTTCTTTAAAGTAACGGTCTTTAAAGCTGTCCTCTGCCTGGTCCCATATTGTTGGATATTCGCGGACCTACAATGTATACAATTATGTCATTACATACTATATCAAACACTCAAATAATCAAAAAACCTTCACTAAAAATATCTATTTATATAAAACCCCTACCGAAACTCCATGCATAAACATAACCCTAACCTAACCCTAATGGCCACACTTCGGGCCTTGGTAGGGAAGTATTGACATTTTGGAATGCATATTTTTATGAAATGGTCTGCGGGTGTTATATTTGCGTTTGTTGAACCATGATGTACGTAAACATTAGAAACCCAAAACTGACCTGATTTAGTAAATTACACACACCAAGGAGCATAACTATATGTGGGGTGAGCACTTTAAACTCCCAGGTGCTTCACAGAAGTTTTTAACAACGCACAGCTGTAAAAATACTAGAAAATTTTTGTTTTTCAATTTTTAAGGATAATTTATGCACACAAAGTTTTTAGGTAATTTTCACGGAGTACACTGATAACCCATATGTGTGGGAAAACACTATTTTGAGCATGGCAGAGCTCAGAAGGGAGAGAGCACAGTTTGATTTTCAATGGCAAAAATTTGTGGAATCAATGGGGCCACCATGCTGTGTTTGGAGACCACCTGATAGGCCAATATACTGGAAACCCCTCTATGAAAAATACTACCCTAAACACAACACATCCCCAACCGTAACCCTAATCACACCCTAACCCTAATCACAACCCTTGGCCTCAGCAAAAATTTAAATTATGGGCACCCAAATCCAAAAAATGACCTTGGGTACCCCTATATTTTAGGCCAGAAAGGCTATGCAGACAGCTGCAGTTAGATATTTCGAACCCGGGAAGGGGTTAATATCCATGGCCTCTTTCCCAGGCTAGGAATATCATGCGGCAGCTGTCTGCGTAGCCTTTCTGGATCTAAAAAAAGGGGGACCCCCTCAAAAAAATGACGTGGGGTCCCCCCATATTTTCGGGCCAGAAAGACTACACAGACAGCTGCGGGCTGATATTTCGAACCTGGGAAGGGGTTAATATCAATGGCCCCTTTCCCAGGCTAGGAATATCAGGCCGCAGCTGTCTGCGTAGCCTTTCTGGCTCTAAAAAAAGGGGAAAAATGACGTGGGGTACCCCCATATTTTCTGGCCAGAAAGGCTACGCAGACAGCTGCGGGCTGATATTCCTAGCCTAGGAAGGGGCCATATATGGCCCTCCCCCCGGCTACAAATATCACCCCGCAGCCACCCCAGAAATGGCGCATCTATAAGATGCGCCAATTCCGGCACTTAGCCCCTCTCTTCCCACTCCCATGTAGCGGTGGTATGTGGGGTAATAAAGGGGTTAATGCCACCTTTGATTGATAGGTGACATAAACCCCGGTTAATAATGGAGATGCGTCAATAAGACGCCGATAAATTAATAATCCCATATAAAAAAATGTTAAAAAAAGACACAATAAAAAAAAAAATTAATGAAATAAAAAACAATGTTTTTGATCTTTTTTTATTTTACTGGTACTCCATAGCGAAGCCCTCGATCACCTAGAGAAAAAGAAAAAAAAAACAAACCAATTCTATACCACCTGGTCCGACGCAGTCCATTAAACGAGTGTCCCATGACGATCTGCCATGGAGAACAGCCACATCAGGAGATGTGATCGTTCTCCATGTCTGCAGAAACACACTGACAGGAGCGGTGCTCCTGTAGTGTGTTACTGCGCATGCACCAGAGTTTACCGGAGTTCAATGACTCCGGTACTCTTGCTTTACGGCATTGCTGCGTGGGAATTTTTTCACGCAGCTCAAAGCTGGAAAGTGACATACCGGAGCGACAGAACTCCGGGAAACTCGGCGATACACTGCAGGAGCACTGCTCCTGCTAATGTATTGCCCGAGGACAGAAGAGAACGCCGCGGGACACTCGTTTTTTGGATTTCTGCTGACAGGGAGTATTTTGTGGCTTTTTTAAATTTTTTCCCTAGGTGATCGATGGCTTCAGGGACCAAGATGTGCTGTATGGTGAGTATGTATTCTGTGTTGTATGTCATGTATACATGTATTGTATGTTGTATGTCGTGTATGTGTTTTGTTACATGTTTTAACAGTTTCATTATGCTCAGTCGGCACAGGGACTACTCTCCCATCCTATAGGTGGATGGGAGCAGCAGTCCCATGCGGCGATTGAGCACAATGGGGGGCCTACCGTCGCATGGAGACTCAGGACCCACATAGACTGACGCACCCAGACACACACAGACAGACGCACACACATACATACATACATACATACCAAGTCAATCAAACGTCCGACGTCTATATCCATGCGACGGTATCCTTCCATGATGGCGACGGCTTCTTCCCTTCACTACACTCCGCCCACACACTTCCTCTTCCTCCCGCTGACATCACTTCCGTCTACAGCGGTTTTGACACCCCAAACTGCAGCAAAAACCGCAGATCTTTTTTCATCTGCGGTTTTGCTGCGGAATCCACTGACTCAATGCAAGTCAATGGGTGCAAAACCGCTGCAGAGCCGCCAAAAGAATTGACATGCTGCGGAAAAAAAAAGGTGCTTTTCTGCTCGTTTTTTTCCGCAGCATGTGAACAGTGGTTTGTAAATCCCATAGGCTAACATTATACTGTACAGTTGTGGCGCCCCTGAGGCTCGGTCGCCACAGAGGTACTGCACCTTCTCCTAACGTGTAGTGCCCCACCATCCAGGTAAGGTGGAGGCTCCTTTCCACACTCCAACACTCGCACCCCACACAACAGGGTAGTTCTGCACAACCACATTACGGCTCAGTGCTTAGAGAGTAGCAGAGTACCTTTGGTGGTTCCCTGCTTGGAACACTAGATGTGCTGGGAGGTGGGTGGAGATTAGATATATAACAGAGTGGGAAAGTGTAGGACTAAAGGTCAGTCTGACAGAAGGTCAGTCGGGTAGGAAGTCACTCAGTCAGGAGTGAGGATCCTTGGAAGAAGGGATGGAGGAAGGAGTGATCTGAGCCAGCTGGCATGGGAAAGGAACAGAAGGAGAAAGACATAGAACTGCAACCTAAGCTTCCATAAGAGAGAGAGAAAGACAAGTACGGAACGTAGGAGTAAGGAGAACAGAGAGGACGTGGGTTAGAAGAGGAACCCTGCCTATAGGTTCTCAGCGCAAGGCCGGGGCCCGGTCTCGGAGGTTGTATGGACACTAATGGTTCTGCAGCAGACACTGGTGGAGTAGTTGGCTGTAAATGCACTACTCCCATCTAAGACTTGGGGCACATAAGCAACTGGTTAGAGAGCCGGGACTCAGGAGAAGGGAGTCCCCGAAGCAGGCTACAGCTGTCTGCCATAGAAGTAGAGTTCTTGGGAACATCTGACAGGAGAAACTCCAGTGTACCACGGTATTGGAGATCTTCACACTTTAAGGCGCAATAGAGGAGTCGTTCAGGAAAGGTACATGTTAGCGGAGTGTTGGAGAGGAGCTTTCCATCTGGCCTGGAAGTTGGCTGAGTCTCTGACCCGGAGGACATGGCCCAGAGGCAGGCACCATTTTGTACCGCAGACTGTGAGTAAAGCTTTGGAACTACAAGCCCTGGTGTCCTCCATTCATTCTTGTGCCAACCTGCTCAGCACTGCTACATCTGGGTGCCTTACTTTACACTGCCTGCGCCTCTCCTCAACCATCACAACTACACTGCCCTGAGACATCAGCCCTGCCTGTGGAGGGCTATACCATCACTGCTGCACCATACCATCTGTCCCAGAGGATCTGCCTGCAGCGTCGGCTTAACACCTCCTGTTATGAATGGGTCACCGAGGAGAAAAAAGCAAAACAAGCTAAGTCACAGAAAACCAGAGAGGTTGGTAACTATGCAGATTGCAGATACCTGATCCTACCACTCAACTAGCAGCAGCCGTGGAACGTACCTACGATGTTCCTAGACGCCTCGTCACGGCCGGAGGACTAAATAAGCCTGAAGCATGAAAAGGGGAAACTAGACTAACTAGATAGCCCCCACACATGTATTGACGGTGAAACAAGATGAAGGCGCAAACACAGGCAGGAAAATAGGCTGAGCAAACGATGGGGCCCAAACTAACTAGAGAGGAAAGGAAAGACACTGTCTGCAACCTGCAAAAAACCCTACAAAAATAATGTCCAACACTTCTGATAGCAAAATTAACCCTGAAGTCACTAGACTTCTCCCACTATATCAGCACTCTGAAATAATCTGAGACAAAGCAAAGAGACCAAACTAGTAAGGGACAAAAAGCAAATTGGCAAAATACTGATAAATAAGAGTGGAAATTCAGCACAGCCCCCAGTCGGGGCTGGCTGACCACACCAAAAAACTGAATAGACCAACAAAATCAAGTGTGAACATTAGCAGAAAAACTTAGCTTTAGATGACTGGAACAGAGCTGAAAACCAAGAGCTGAACAACCAGAAGGAATCACCAGCAACTGAATAGGTCGTCGGCTGTCTTAAATCCAATCTGAGACTCCTGAGATCCAATCGTCATCCTCATTCTCAGGTGGCAGATCTCCACCGATCAAATCAGCCTCACTACCTCCTGTTACCACCAGAGGGAGTCTGGAAGGAGAACTCACAACTGGTGAACCAGAGAATGAACTCACAACAGTACCACCCCCTTGAGGAGGGGTCGCCAAACCCTCATCCACACCACCAGGCCGATCAGGATGGGCCCGGTGAAAAGCAGGAACCAATCTATTGGCATGAATATCGGAGGCAGAGACCCAAGAATTATCCTCCTGACAAATAACCCTTCCATTTGACCAAATACTGGAGTCTCCGTCTAACCAAACGAGAATCCAATATTTCCTCTACCTCATATTCCACATTGCCTTCAACCAACACAGGGTCAGGAACCACTGGCTCAACAAACCTCTTCAACAGAGATTTGTGAAATACGTTATGGATCTTGAACGTAACTGGAAGAGCCAATCGAAACGAAACAGGATTAAGAATTTCCAAAATCTTATAAGGACCAATAAATCTTGGCTTAAATTTAGGAGATGCAACCTTCATAGGAATATTCTTAGACAACAACCAAACCATATCACCCATTTTAAACCGGGGACCAATGGTCCTATGCCGGTTGGAAAATCGCTGGGCCTTTTCCTGAGAGAGTGACACCTTATCCACCACTTGGTCCCATATCTGCTGCATTCTCTTAACCACAGTGTCCACACCTGGGCAGGACAAAGATTTCACTTGCCCTGAAGAGAATCGAGGATGAAACCCAAAATTACAGAAAAAGGGTGACATCAAAGTGGCAGAACTAGCTCTATTGTTCAGTGCGAATTCGGCCAAGGGCAAAAATGAGACCCAATCATCCTGATCAGCAGATATAAAACATCTCAAATAAGACTCCAAGGTCTGGTTTGTTCTCTCAGTCTGTCCATTGGTCTGGGGATGAAACGCGGAGGAGAAGGATAACTGAATTCCCAGATTGGACAAAAGGCTTTCCAGAATCTGGAAACAAACTGGACCCCTCTATCGGACACAATGTTCTCAGGAATCCCGTGTAACCGAACCACCTGTTGTAAAAACAAGGGCACCAACTCAGCGGAAGATGGCAACTTTGGGAGTGGTACAAGATGGACCATCTTTGAAAAGCTATCACAAATCACTCAGATAACAGTCATTCTCTGAGAGACAGGAAGATCAGAAATAAAATCCATTGAGATATGGGTCCATGGCCTCTTGGGCACCGGCAAGTGCATCAGTAACCCACTAGAATGAGAACAGGGTTTAGACCGAGAACAAGTCCCACAGGACTGTACAAAATTCCTGACGTCACGAGATAAGGCAGGCCACCAAAAGGACCGACTCACCAAATCTCTGGTACCAAAAATACCTGGATGACCAGCCAATGCGGAGCAATGAATTTCAGACATCACTCTTTCTCCACTGGTCAGGAACATACAATTTTCCCATAGGGCAACGCTCAGGTTTATCCTCCTGAAATTCCTCCATTGTGCATCTCAAATCGGGCGAAATGGCAGAAAGAACTACCCCCTCACCTAGGATGGTAGTAGGCTCGGTCACACTAAGAGAATCGGCAAAGAAACTCCTAGAAACGGCGTCTGCCTTAACATTCTTAGTGCCCGGAAGAAAAGAGACCACAAAATTAAAACGCGTGAAAAACAAGGCCCATCTAGCCTGTCTAGGATTCAAGCCTTTGGCCGACTCCAGATAAATCAAATTCTTGTGATCAGTGAGGACCACAAGTTGATGTCTAGCTCCCTCCAACCAATGTCTCCACACCTCAAATGCCCACTTCATGGCCAACAATTCCCGATTCCCCACGTCATAGTTGCGTTCAGATGGGGAGAACTTTCGAGAAAAGAAGGCACAGGGATTCATCTTAGAAGTCACAGGGTCTTTTTCGGACAAAACAGCTCCTGCGCCAATCTTAGAAGCATCTACCTCCACCTGAAATGGAAGTGAGACATCAGCTTAAGCTCCTGAAATGCTGAGATAGCCTCAGGAGACCAATTCAGCACATCAGCGCCCTTCTTGGTCAGATCAGTCAGTGGTTTGACAATACCAGAAAAATTACCTCTAAATTTACGATAGAAATTAGCAAAACCCAAAAATTTCTGGAGGGCCTTCAAAGAAGTAGGCTGAATCCAATCATAAATGGTCTGTACCTTGGCCGGGTCCATTTCAATAGCCGATGAAGATAAGATAAATCCCAAAAATGAAATCCTCTGTACACCAAAGAGGCATTTTGATCCCTTAACAAACAGGGAATTCTCCCTCAAAATCCGGAACACAGTCCGGACGTGTTCCACATAAGAATCCCAATCACTAGAAAAGATCAAAATATAATCCAGATAGATGATGAAAAACTTACCCACAAAGTCACGGAAAATATCATTCATAAAGGACTGGAAGACAGAAGGGGCATTAGTGAGCAAAAAATGCATCACCAGGTACTCAAAATGTCCCTCCGAAGAATTAAACGCCGTCTTCCATTCATCCCCGTGCTTGATGCGAATAAGATTATACGCCCCCCTGAGGTCAAGCTTAGTAAACCAGCAAGCACTCTTAACTCTGGAGAATAAATCAGACATCAGAGGTAACGGGTACTGATATTTAACCGTCATCTTGTAAAGGGAACGATAATCAATACACGGTTTTAATGAACCATCTTTCTTGTCCACAAAAAAAACCAGCACCTAAAGGTGACGAGGATGGTCTAATATGACCCTTCCCAATGACTCCTTAATATAGAATCACATAGCATCATGTTCGGGTACTGATAAGTTGAAAAGCCGACCCTTGGGAAATTTACACCCAGGCATCAACTCAATTGCACAGTCATAACTCCTATGAGGAGGCAAAGACGCAGACTTGCTCTCACTAAATACATCAGAAAAATCAGCTAGATAATCAGGAATATCATGAGACTGAGGAGAGGTGGAGAAAACAGGAGCGTCCCTAAGAACACACTGACAACCCCAACTCACCACAGACACAGATTTCCAATCCAAAACTGGATTATGAGTTTGCAACCAAGGAAAACCCAGAACAATAGTATCATGCAAATTATGCAGCACCAAAAATTTCCAATTTTCTTCGTGGTCTGGGGGAACTCGCATTGTCACCTGGGTCCAAAACTGAGGTTTATTCTCCGTCAAAGGAGTAGCATCAATACCCCTCAAAGGAATAGGCATCCGCACAGGCGTCATGGAAAAACCACAACGTTTAGCAAAGTCCAAATCCATCAGATTCAACGATGCTCCTGAATCCACAAAAGCCTTCGTGGAAAACATGGATAAGGAGCAGATCAGAGTAATTGCCAAAAGAAACTTAGGTTGTATGCTGCCCACAGCAAATGTGTGTGCAAAATGTTTTTCTCGTTTTGGGCAGACAGAAATAATATGAGAGGCGTCTCCACAGAAAAAACACAGCTTTTTACACCTTCTAAACTCCTGACGTTGCGCCCTAGACAAAACCCCATCACATTGCATAGGTTCAGACGTTTGTTCAAAAGGTGGCAGTGTAGTTTTACGTTCACATAAACGCCGATCAACTTGAATGGCTAATGATATAGAATCATCCAGACCAGAGGGAACAGGAAATCCCACCATAACATCTTTTACGGTCTCTGATAAACCCTTCCGAAAGAGAGCTGCCAATGCACTATCATTCCATGTAGTAAGGATCGCCCACTTTCGGAATTTTTGACAGTATAACTCTGCAGAATCCTGACCCTGGTTTAATGCCAACAGGGTTCTCTCAGCTTGATCAACAGCATTAGGTTCATCATACAGCAACCCCAAGTCTTGAAAAAATGCATCCACATTAGTCAGAATAGGATTTTCAGGTGTCACAGAAAAAGCCCAATCCTGGGGATCCCCACGCAGCAAGGAGATAACAATTTTAACCTGCTGCACAGAGCTCCCCGATGAGTTAGGCTTCAAGGCCAGAATTAATTTACAATTATTCCTAAAATTCCGAAATTTGGACCGATCCCCAGAAAACACATCAGGAGTAGGGATCTTAGGTTCAGCAGCATGTGACTGAATGAGGTAGGTGGAAATTCCCTGCACTTCAGCAGCCAGCTGCTCCACACAGACAATTGCTTAATCTCCATTAGGAAAAAGAAAAAAAAAATCCTCCTACGGCCCCAGAGAAAAAAGAGGAAAAAATATATAATAAAAAAAAAAAGTGTCAGAATTTTTTTAACAACTTTTTCCTGCTTTTGAGTACCCTAGATTCTGCGGTTTGGCTGGTGATTCTGTTATGAATGGGTCACCGAGGAGAAAAAAGCAAAGCAAGCTACGGTAAGTCACAGAAAAACAGAGAGGTTGGTAACTATGCAGATTGCAGATCCCTGATCCTACCACACAACTAGCAGCAGCCGTGGAGCGTACCTACGATGTTCCTAGATGCCTCGTCACGGCCGGAGGACTAAATAAGCCTGAAGCATGAAAAGGGGAAAACTAACTGCCCCAGAGCAGACCCCAAAGGAATAGATAGCCCCCACACATGTATTGACGGTGAAACAAGATGAAGGCACAACCACAGGCAGGAAAATAGGCTGAGCAAACGATGGGGCCCAAACTAACTAGAGAGGAAAGGAAAGACACTGTCTGCAACCTGCAAAAAACCCTACAAAAATAATGTCCAACATTTCTGATAGCAAAATTAACCCTGAAGTCACTAGACTTCTCCCACTATATCAGCACTCTGAAATATTCTGAGACAGAGCAAAAAGAGACCAAACTAGTAAGGGCCAAAAAGCAAATTGGCAAAATACTGATAAATAAGAGTGGAAATTCAGCACAGCCCCCAGTCGGGGCTGACCACACCAAAAAACTGAATAGACCAACAAAATCAAGTGTGAACATTAGCAGAAAAACTTAGCTTTAGATGACTGAAACAGAGCTGAAAACCAAGAGCTGAACAGCCAGAAGGAATCACCAGCAACTGAATAGGTCGTCGGCTGTCTTAAATCCAACCTCAGACTCCTGAGATCCAATCGTCATCCTCATTCTCACGTGGCAGATCACCACCGATCAAATCAGCCTCACTACCTCCTGTTACCACCAGAGGGAGTCTGGAAGGAGAACTCACAACTGGTGAACCAGAGAATGAACTCACAACAACCTCCCTTGCCGAGCACCACAGGTGGCGTCACGAACTATTCCATTCCATTAACTACATTCCCCCATTACTTGGGCACCCAGGGCCATGGACCAGGTCACCGCTGCTGTGACACATTCCCCTGACACCGGCCCGGTACCGAGTATCCCACAGCCCTGGGAGGGCAACCCAACTTGGCGACCCAACTTGGCATCACAAACAGGATGACGAGACCCGATGCCATCGGGTTCTGTGTGCCTGAGATTTGTTGGACTTTGAACTTTTGAAAATGTGCAGAAGACCCAATTTGATGGACTGTGACATGAATATTAAAAAATGACCGCTGGCGCGGAGAAGAAGGGCGTGAAGAGATAGGAGGTCCTAGGAATAGACTGCGAAGAGTCTTGGGCCTCCCCTGCCTGAATTATTATGTGACAGCGACATGGCCCACCCCCCCGAGGGGTTCGTATACTGGCTTGGTATGGAGGCGCTGGAAGAAGACCCCACCCCCGGAAGGAGGGGCAGAAGAAGCCAGTGGTGGGAAAGGGACCGAGGCAGGAAGAAGAACGCCAGAAAGCCATTTTGGAGAGTGAGGGAAGGAGGCCTGTAGAGCGTGCGGAGGTTGAGTTGGATCTCCCTGGTGCCATGGCTGAAGGCTCCGACCCCGTAGTGGAGATGAACCGCCAGCAGCTGGAAGACGAAATTGCTCAGCTGACGCGCCACCTGCAACTGAGGCAGGAAGCACTATGGACATTGAATCTGCAGCGTGCCCAGGAGGGGCCTACACCTGCGGTACCCGTGACACCGGTACCAATCGCTGCAGCACCGGACCTTTTCCCGGCAGACCCTGTGGAGCCTGCGACCGTTGCCAAGTCACCAGCAGCGTGCCCTTTTCCCTCTCTGCCGCTACTATCGGAGGAGTTATACACAGGCCAGGGAGCTGAAGTGGAGGAAGAGAAGCCCCTGCCCGGACCTGACGTGGCAACGCAGGTCCCGCCAGCGACCCCTGCGGAGCCGGAGCTGCTATTGGCTCCACCGCCGTCTCCGGTGTCTCACCGGGCGGCACCCGTTGCCACTATGCCTGCACCGGAACAGAGGCCACACCGCCAAGAGGCACCAGGTATATACCCCGGCCCACCTAATGGGTTGACCTCCGTATTCACGTTGTCCGAGGCGGGTTTGCGGCAACTCGAAATGGGGCAGTTGGAAGAGTCCGCCGGGGGCACTAGTCAGTCAGAGATGGGGCGGTGGAAGAGGTCCCTACTGATGAGGGTATGGCTGGAACAGGCGCGCGTGATTCGGCATCTTCGGGGAATAGAGGAGTCTCAGTCGCTTTGGGATAGTGACCTCGAGATCCCTTGGCTACCGAACCCTCGTATAGCTGCTTATCAGCACCGACAAGCTGCAGAATCCCTCGGTGCTGGGCCTTGTACCAGAGCAGCAGAACCACCTATTGAGGAGGAGCAGTTGATGGGCATTGAGATGCATCATGGGTTCCCGTTACCACAGCTTTAGTGCCCTATAGCAAGAAACCAGAATCAACATGAAGATACCACATCTGGTAGCAGTTCCCAATCAGCTTCCAGAGCCCCAGGAGGGGACCAGCACTAATGATTTACAATAACTCTCGTGACCCAGGAGGGTTTGTTTAGCACCGTTGTGCCTTTTTGTTTTTCTACCATGATTTTGTTTTTCCCAGATTTGCCCTGTTTGGATTGGCAGCATTCTTCAAAGTGAACTAGCGATCATGAACTTGGAGTGATCCAAAAACTCTTACTTGTAAATAGTTGCATCTCTTTAGGTGCCCTCTCTTGGTTTTACATAAGGACACTTTGCGATGATGATGTCAATATTTTACATAAGGACACTTTGCGAAGATGATGTCTAACTCAAAGGACACTGCAAGAGATCCCGGTTGGGAGCGGTGTCCAGCACTTACAAGAATAATTGTTGAAAGTTTTAATGTGAAATGTTTCTGATAATGATGTATCTTATGAGAATATTAGTAGCTAGGAAATGGCTTTTATATAGAACAGGAATGAGAAATTTGAATAAAGAAATGGAAATGTAAACGGTGAACCAGGTATCACAGGTGTCACTTGAAAGAGAGTAGAAAATGTGCACTAGAAAGAGAAGAAATGTGTACTAGAGAAAGAAAGATGAAGAATACTGAAGTGATAGTGAGTCACAGATAATAGACGTAAAGAATGAAAATTGCACTTTTTGACTTGAAATTTAGATAGTTAATTAAGAATTGCTTGCAACGTTCAAGAAACAATGCCTCCTATATTAGGAAGTTTAGTATAAGAAAGGTTTATGCAGCATTACAAAATTTTGTATGTTCCTGTACTGTCAACTTTGTTTGTCTTGCAGCTCGCGGATGTGCTGTGTTTAACGGGGGGTATGTGGTGCCCCTGAGGCTCAGTCACCTTAGAGGTACTGCACCTTCTCCTAAGGTAAACAAAAAGCAAAAACACAAATATCCTGAACTAAAAAGTAAAAAATGTATACTGCAAATAATGCATAAAGGTAATAATAATAAGGGTATTTAGTAAACATAATTTTGATCAAAATAATGTTCAAGCCATCCCGCCACATCACGGCAACCCTTGTGGGACAGTCCCTACTCTAGTATTTAAAACCTTCTCACTTGCCAAGTGGCGTGAATGTGAACAAGGGTCGAGCGGCTGAACCACTAGTAACAGTGTAGGCCAGACTGGATGGCTTTCCCAGCTCAGAAAGAGGGCGGTCACACCCATATATGCACTGAATGCACAATGAAATGAATAAAAAACAAATCTGAACTGAGAATAGTAAGTTAATGTGTATGCACAATGTAAGCGCATATCAACATATGACCATTAACCAGAGAAAACAAAAAGCAAAAACACAAATATCCTGAACTAAAAAGTAAAAAATGTATACTGCAAATAATGCATAAAGGTAATAATAATAATAATAAGGGTATTTAGTAAACATAAATTTGATCAAAATAATGTACAAGCCATCCCGCAACGTCACGGCAACCCTTGTGGGACAGTCCCTACTCTAGTATTTAAAACCTTCTCACTTGCCAAGTGGCGTGAATGTGAACAAGGGTCGAGCGGCTGAACCACTAGTAACAGTGTAGGCCAGACTGGATGGCTTTCCCAGCTCAGAAAGAGGGCGGTCACACCCATATATGCACTGAATGCACAATGAAATGAATAAAAAACAAATCTGAACTGAGAATAGTAAGTTAATGTGTATGCACAATGTAAGCGCATATCAACACATGACCATTAACCAGAGAAAACAAAAAGCAAAAACACAAATATCCTGAACTAAAAAGTAAAAAATGTATACTGCAAATAATGCATAAAGGTAATAATAATAAGGGTATTTAGTAAACATAAGGTGTAGTGCCCCACCATCCAGGTAAGGTGGAGGTTCCATTCCACACTCCAACACTCGCACCCCACACAACAGGGTAGTTCTGCACAACCACATTGAGACTCAGTGCTTAGAGAGTAGCAGAGCACCATTGGTGGTTCCCTGCTTGGAACAATGGATGTGCTTGGAGGTGTGTGGAGTTTAGATATATAACAGAGTGGGAAAGTGTAGGATTACAGGTCAGTCTGACAGAAGGTAGGGAGTCACTCAGTCAGGAGTGAGGATCCCTGGAAGAAGGGATGGAGAAAGGCGTGCTGCAGCTGCCTCAGTGATCTGAGCCAGCTGGCACAGGAAAGGAACAGAAGGAGAAAGATGTAGAACTGCAACCTAAGCTTTCATAAGAGAGAGAGAAAGACAAGTATGGAACGTAGGAGTAAGGAGAACTGAGAGGACGTGGGTTAGAAGAGGAACCCTGCCTATAGGTTCTCAGCGCAAGGCCGGGGCCCGGTCCCCGAGGTTGTATGGACACTAATGGTTCTGCAGCAGACACCGGTGGAGTAGTTGGCTGTAAATGCACTACTCCCGTCTAAGACTTGGGGCACAACAGCAACTGGTTAGAGAGCCGGGACTCAGGAGAAGGGAGTCCCCGAAGCAGGCTACAGCTGTCTGCCGTACAAGTAGAGTTCTTGGGAACATCTGACAAGAGGAACTCCAGTGTACCACGGTACTGGAGATCTTCACACTTTAAGGCGCAATAGAGGAGTCATTCAGGAAAGGTACATGTTGGCAGAGTGTTGGAGAGGAGCTTTCCATCTGGCCTGGAGGTTGGCTGAGTCTCTGACCCGGAGGACACGGCCCAGAGGCAGGCACCATTGTGTACCGCAGACTGTGAGTAAAGCTTTGGAACTACAAGCCCCGGTGTCCTCCATTCATTCTTGCGCCAATCCGCTCAGCACTGCTACATCTGGGTGCCATCCTTTACACTGCCTGCGCCTCTCCTCAACCATTACAACTACACTGCCCTGGGACATCAGCCCTGCCTGTGGAGTGCTATGCCATCACTGCTGCACCATATCATCTGTCCCAGAGGATCTGTCTGCAGCATCGGCTTAACACCTCCCTTGCCGAGCACCACAGGTGGTGTCACGAATAATTCCATTCCATTAACTACATTACCCCATTACTTGGGCGCCCAGGGCCACGGACCGGGTCACCGCTGCTGTGACACATTCCCCTGACACCGGCCCGGTACCGAGTACCCCACAGCCCTGGGAGGGCGACCCACAGTGTCTGTGGAACTGCTGCGGATCCGCAGGACCAAAACCGCAGCATGTGCACATACCCAGAGGCAGGTCCATTATTTGCCTGGCATAGGTCAGGCTCATTCACTCACCATGAGGAGGTCGGTAAAGGTTTAAGGACCAGAACAGTTTTTGTCCAGAACAAGGTTGCTGGCAGCACTCACCGAGAAGGATGCACATCCAAAATCTCCAAGAACCCAATTGGAAGTATAGCAGCATGTAGACAGCGTTCAATCCAGGATGTTCAATTAAAAATAAAAAAATTTCTGCCATCAAATGGACAACGTTTCGACCTGTTATAGGTCTTTATCAAGTACAGTTTTTGTATCTGAGATCCATAACTCGCATGAGTGCTTGTTTTTTTATTAGACTAGTTGTAATTTTGTATGACACCTTCCACTTTATCAAATAAAGTACTAAAAACAAGGTAAAAAAATGGTGGAAAGGTGCGGCAGAGCGATCATGCCCTTTATATGATAAAGTAAGTAATTGAAAGTCTCATTTAAATGGTTAAACAACAGCACATGAAGCCGCTGTTAGGCTAAGTTCACATTTGCGCATATGTGTGCAGCGTATCATCTGCATGCGCAAACGCATGCCAAAGCACATACTAACGCAGCGTTTTTATTCCGCATCAGCTTACGCATGACACCAAGAAAAGTGACGTTTGCATGCATATTTGCATGCGTTTGCGTTATTTATGAGCATACATTCAATGCTTTTCCAGGAGAGTTTCCTTGACACAAGCCAATTTTTGGGGGAGGGTCAATCCTCATAAATTGTCTAAACATATATCTATAATTATTATTGATTCTTCACACTTGAGCAAATAGTATTTTACTCAGGTAACACATCTGCAGGTAGAGGCCATGCACTTAGAATCAATCACTATGTGCTAGAGTGCTTACCCTCTCTTGTTGTTCTTGGCTTACCTTGGCTGATGTTGCACTATCCCGTGGTGGACTGGCAAACTTGGGAGGTAGTAATGGATCGCCTGCCAGGGCAGTGGGGTACTCGGTACAGGGCCGGTATCTCAGAGGGAAGTGTCACAGTAGCGGTGACCCGGTCCATGGCCCTGGGCGCCAATGTAAAAGGGGTTGAGTGTTGCTGATTAAAGTTTATAAGTGGATGATACGTGACGCCACCTGTGGTGCTCGGCAATGACGGGGTTGAGCTGATGCTGCAGGCAGATCCTCTGGGACAGATGGTATAAGGCAGCAAGATGTAATAGCTCCCCACAGGTAGAGCTGTAGTCCCAGGGCAGTGAGAATAGGGTTTGAGGAAAAGGTTGTAGTGTCTGGCACAGAAATGTAGCAGTGCTGGAGGGTTTGCAGGAAGAATGCAATGACACAACAGGGTGCAGTTTCCGTTACCTTTACTGTGCTTTGTAAATGTAGTCCAGGGTCCAGATTACAGATGGAACAGAGGCTGGCCAGCTGGGAAGCAACTTAGGAATCTCTCTATGCAGATGGGTTGTGTAGTCTCCTTTCTAGCGCTTTCTGAGGTACTTGCAGTACTGTGTTACACTGAAGTTCCACTTGCTTGTTCTCTTTTAGAACTCCCTCGTATGGCAGACAGCTGTAGCCTCCTTCTTCTGGCTCACACGTTGCTGTTGTGCCTCCGAGTCTTATGTGGGAACAGAGCATTTACAGCTTCCTATTCCTCCGGATTCTGCTGCAGGAGCATCAGTATTCGTACAACCTTGGAGACCGGACTCCAGACCATGCGCTACAGCTAGAAGTGAGCCTGAACTCTGCTCAATCCTCCAGCTCGTCTCCTCACGTCCACACACGTTTCCCTCCTCACATGAACTGACTAATTTCCCCTTCCTGGCCCCCAGAGAGCAGCTCCTCCCCCAGTTTTGGTTCAGAGCTTCCTCTGCTGGCCTGGAGTGGGAACTGTGCTGTGTGTTGTGTTTACCTGATAGAGAGACCCTTCATTGCTTCCAAGAATGACATCACACTCCCTAGGAGGAAGGTAGTGCTACTGTGGTGACCATGATCCTGGGGGTGCTACATTCCCCCCTAGTGCAATTCAGTACTCCTGGACTGAAAAAAAAACATGCAAAAACAATTGAACAATTGTAACTGTTACAAGATTTCAAAAATGAAAAATTACAAGAACCATAGCTCAAAAATAATCCTGGTGACGATTAGTCCATGCGTCAATGTCCATGGTCCATTTCCTGAGCAACTGGTAACTATGTACAAGATAGATTTGACCACACATAGTCCTGTGGCCCAATTGTCCATCAAAAACAAACTGAGATTTCTCAAAATGTTCTTACAGAGTCTCTGTAGGCACTTAAGCTTGAAAAGTTGCATGTTTACAGTTTACCATTCACATAACTTATTTATATACAAAACCTTAGGGGTGGTATACCTTGGGTACTACGGACAGACCTACGTAGCACTAGTGTTGTTGAGGACCTTACTGGATGCCTTGTGTTAACTAATGGTGTAGTGTGTGTTGTACTGGCTACATTACTGTTGGTTCTGCGTAGCACAGGAATACTAGATTTCATAGGACCACTTCTACTCACTGTGGGCATCACAGATTCACCACTGGCAGGGTGAGAATTTTCTTGTTCCACTGCTGGTGTGGCATCCGCTACCTGCACTTGCTGGTTTTCAGGGTGACCTTGAGTCACTTCTTCTTGCACTACCAGTTGGGGAAAGGTCAAAACTGGCACCACTATGGCTTGATTCGCTCTAGTCCAATTTGCAGGGAATTCTCTGAGTACAGTGCTGACCTTTTCTTCTTCTTCCTCTATGGGCTGAAGGTTGTTTTGCTCTTCCATTCTGTCCTTTAGTTGGTCAGGGCACAGTTTCAGATGATCCCTCGATACTGCTGATGAGGTTTCTCCTCCATCCTTACTGATAAGGCACACTTTGGTGTTGTCAAAGTTTGATGGTAGGACGGTGTAGGGTTCAGCTTCCCATTGGTCATCCAATTTATGCATCCTTCTTTTCCTTTTTAGGAATTGTTCTCCTGGTGACAAGGGAACTGCAGGTGCATGTTGATTGTAGTTATTTTCTTGCTTTTGTCTCGCCTGAGCTAGACTCTTTTCTACACACTCTTGTACTCTACGTTACTGTTGCTACCATTCTGTATCCCATTCAGCATCTGGTGATGTTACCTCAGGTATAAGGACTCCCATATCCAAATCAATAGGCAACTTGCTAGGCCTCGCTCTCATTAGGTAGGCTGGAGTGCAGTTGGTGGAATTCACAGGTATGTGATTGTAGAGGTCTACCAAATCTGGCAACTTCTCTGGCCACAGATTCCTCTCTTCCAAAGGCAAGGTCTTCAGTAGATCGATCACCACTTGATTCATCTTTTCACACATGCCATTGGTCTGTGGATGGTACGGTGTTGTCCTGATCTTCTTGCAACCGTACAAGTTACAGAATTCCTGGAACACTTCTGCCTCAAAGGCTGGGCCTTGACCTGTAAGCACTCACTCGGGATATCCGTGTGGTCAACAAAAGTGCTGTTGGAAAGCTCTGGCTGCTGTCCTGGCTGTTTGATCCTTGACAGGCACGACTACCAGGAATCTCGAGTAGTGGTCAACGATGGTAAGGGCATAAACGTAGCCTGAACGACTTGGGACCAGCTTCACATGGTCCAGGGCAACCAACTCAAATGGTTGTTTGGTTATTATTGGCTGCAAAGAAGCTCGCTGACTGTTATGGTCCTTTCTGCGCAGGTTACATTGTCCAGACTCCCGCACCAATTTTCAATAGCCTTCTTCTTACCAGCCCAGTAGAATCTCTCCCGGAGCAAGGCCTCCAACTTCTTCCATCCAAAGAGTCCAGCTCCATTGTGGTATGCTTCCAAGACCATTGATGCCTCCCTATTTGGGACTACCACCTGCCAGACCAACTCATGAGTGTGGGCATTGATACTCCTCCAACACAGCTTTCCCTTATAGATGAGCAGCCTGCCTCTTTCTTTCCACAACTGCTAGGTTTCTTCAGGAGCATCTGGACCTGGGCATGAGTCAGCTTGTGACAGTAGCTCCTTTACCAGGCGGACTGCGGGGTCGCTATCCTGCATTTCTGCCCAGTCATGATGAGGCAATGGATTTAAGGTGGTCTGTTATGAATGGGAAACCGAGGAGGAAAAAAAAAGACAACAAGCTAAGTCTCAGAAAATCAGAGAAGTTGGTAACTATGCAGATTGCAGATCCCTGATCTTAACCGCACAACTAGCAGCAGTCGTGGAGCGTTCCTACGTTGGTCCTAGACGCCTCGTCACAACCGGAGAACTACATAAGCCTAAAGCAGGAAAAGAGGAAAACTAACTGCCCCAGAGCAGACCCAAAGGAAAGACAGCCCCCCACAAGTATTGACAGTGAAACAAGATGAAAATACAAACAAAGGCAGGAAAATAGGCTGATCAAACGATGGGGCCCAGCTAACTAAAAAGGACAGAAAAGGAAAGACACTGTCTGCAGTCTGCCAAAAAAAAACCTACAAAAATATTGTCCAACACTTCTGATAGCAAAATTAACCCTGAAGTCACTAGACTTCTAAACCTATATCAGCACTCTGAAATATTCTGAGACAGAGCAAAAAAGAGGCCAATCTAATAATGGACAAAAAGCAGATTGGCAAACACTGATTAATAGGAGTGGAATTTCAGCATAGCCCCAGCAGGGGCAGGCTGATTACACACAAAAATGAATTGACCAACAAGCGCAAGTGTGAACAATAGCAAAAAACAAACTTAACTTGAGAAGACTGGAAGAGAGCTGAAGTCCAGGACCTGAGAAGCAGACTGAATCACCAGCACCCGGATAGGGCGTCGGCTGTCTTATATCCAGTCTGATACTCCAGAGATCCAATCGTTATCTTCCTCATCCGTTTGCAGATCACTACCACTTAAACCAACCGCACTACCTCCTGTCACCACCAGAGGAAGAACGGAAGGGGAACTCTCAACTGGTGGAGCAGAAAATTAGTTTATGACAGTACCCCCCCTTGAGGAGGGGTCACCGAACCCTCATCCATGCCACCAGGCAGATCAGGATGAGCCCGGTGAAAAGCACGAACCAATTTATTGGCATGAATATCAGAGGCAGAGACCCAAGAATTATCCTCCTGGCCATAACCCTTCCTTTAGCAAATACTGGAGTCTCCATCTAACCAAACGAGAATCCAATATTTTCTCTACCTCATATTCCACATTGCATTTAACCAATACAGGATCAGGAGGTGCCGACACAGGAGCTAAAGGTTCAACAAACCTCTTCAACAGTGACTTGTGAAATACGTTATGGATTTTGAACGTAACTGGAAGAACCAATCAAAAAGAAACAGGATTAAGAATCTCCAAAATCTTATAAGGTCCAATAAATCTTGGCTTAAATTTTGGAGATGCAACCTTCAAAGGAATATTCTTAGCCAACAGCCAAACCATATCACCCACTTTAAACCGGGGACCAATGGTCCTACGCCGGTTAGAAAAACGCTGGGCCTTTTCCTGAGAGAGTGACAACTTATCCACCACTTGGTCCCATATCTGCTGCATTCTCACAACCACAGTGTCCACACCTGGGCAGGACGAAGATTCCACTTGCCCTGAAGAGAATCGAGGATGAAACACAAAATTACAGAAAAAGGGTGACATCAGAGTGGCAGAACTAGCTCTATTGTTCAGCGCAAATTCGGCCAAGGGCAAAAATGAGACCCAATCATCTTGACCAGCAGATATAAAACATCTTAAATAAGACTCCAGGGTCTGGTTTGTTCTCTCAGTCTGCCCATTGGTCTGGGGATGAAACGCGGAGGAGAAGGATAACTGAATTCCCAGATTGGAACAAAAGGCTTTCCAGAAACTGGAAACAAACTGGACCCCTCTATTGGACACAATGTTCTCAGGAATCCCGTGTAACCGAACCACCTGTTGTAAAAACAAGGGCACCAACTCAGCGGAAGATGGCAACTTTGGGAGTGGTACAAGATGGACCATCTTCGAAAATCTATCACAAATCACACAGATAACAGTCATTCTCTGAGAGACAGGAAGATCAGAAATAAAATCCATTGAGATATGGGTCCATGGCCTCTTGGGCACCGGCAGGGGCATCAGCAACCCACTAGAACGAGAACAGGGTTTAGAACGAGAACAAGTCCCACAGGACTGTAAAAAATTCCTGACATCACGAGTTAAGGCAGGCTACCAAAACGACCGACTCACCAAATCTCTGGTGCCAAAAATACCCGGATGACCAGCCAATGCGGAGCAATGGACTTCAGACATCACTCTTTTTCTCCACTGGTCAGGAACATGCACTCTTCCCATAGGGCAACGCTCGGGTTTATCCTCCTGAAATTCCTCCAGGGCGCATCTCAAATCGGGCGAAATGGCAGAAAGAACTACCCCCTCACCTAGGATAGTAGTAGGCTCGGTCACATTAAGAGATTCAGCAAAGAAACTCCTAGAAAGGGCATCTGCCTTAACATTCTTAGTGCCCGGAAGAAAAGAGACCACAAAATTAAAATGCTTGAAAAACAAGGCCCATCTAGCCTGTCTAGGATTCAAGCGTTTGGCCGACTCCAGATAAATCAGATTCTTGTGATCGGTGAGGACCACAAATTGATGTCTAGCTCCCTCCAACCAATGTCTCCACTCCTCAAATGCCCATTTCATGGCCAACAATTCCCGATTCCCCACGTCATAGTTGCGTTCAGATGGGGAAAACTTTCGAGAAAAGAAGGCACAGGGATTCATCTTAGAAGTCACAGGGTCTTTTTGGGACAACACAGCTCCTGCACCAATCTCAGAAGCGTTCACCTCCACTTGAAATGGAAGTGAGATATCAGGTTGCCGTAAACCTGGAGCTGAAGTAAATGTCCGCTTAAGCTCTTGAAATGCGGAGACAGCCTCAGGAGACCAATTCAGCACATCAGCTCCCTTCTTGGTCAGATCAGTCAGTGGTCTGACAAAACTAGAAAAATTACCTATAAATTTACGATAGAAATTAGAAAAACCCAAAAACTTCTGGAGAGCCTTCAAAGAAGTAGGCTGAACCCAATCATAAATGGCCTGTACCTTGGCCGGGTCCATTTCAATAGTCGATGGAGACAAGATAAATCCCAAAAATGAAATCCTCTGTACACCAAAGAGGCACTTCGATCCCTTAACAAACAGGGAATTCTCCCTCAAAATCCGGAACACAGTCCGGACATGTTCCACATGGGAATCCCAATCACTAGAAAAGATCAAAAATATCATCCAGATAGATGATCAAAAACTTATCCACAAAGTCTCGGAAAATATAATTCATAAAGGATTGGAAGACAGAAGGGGCATTAGAGAGCCCAAAAGGCATCACCAGGTACTCAAAATGTCCCTCCGGAGTATTAAACGCCGTCTTCCATTCATCCCCGTGCTTAATGTGAATAAGATTATACGCCCCCCTGAGGTCAAGCTTAGTAAACCAGCAGGCACTCTTAACTCTGGAGAATAAATCAGACATCAGAGGTAACGGGTACTGATATTTATCCGTCATCTTGTCAAGGGAACGATAATCAATACACGGTCTTAATGAACCATCTTTCTTGGCCACAAAAAAAACCCAGCGCCTAACGGTGACGAGGATGGTCTAATATGACCCTTCTCCAATGACTCCTTAATATAGGATCGCATAGCATCATGTTCTGGTACAGATAAGTTGAAAAGCCGACCCTTGGGAAATTTACACCCAGGCATCAACTCAATTGCACAGTCATAACTCCTATGAGGAGGCAAAGACGCAGACTTACTCTCACTAAAAACATCAGAGAAATCAGCCAGATAATCAGGAATATCATGAGACTGAGGAGAGGTGGAGAAAACAGAAGCATCCCTAAGAACACACTGACAACCCCAACTCACCACAGACACAGATTTCCAATCCAAAACTGGGTTATGAGTTTGCAACCAGGGGAACCCCAGAACAATAGTATCATACAAATTATGCAGCACCAAAAATTTACAATTTTCTTGGTGGTCTGGGGCAACTCGCATTATCACCTGGGTCCAAAACTGAGGTTTATTCTCTGCCAAATGAGTGGCATCAATACCCCTCAAAGGAATGGGCATCTGCAGAGGCGTCATGGACAAACCACAACGTTTAGCAAAGTCCAAATCCATCAGATTCAGAGCTGCTCCTGAATTCACAAAAGCCATAGTGGAAAATGTGGACAAGGAGCTGATCAGAGTAATTGCCAAAAGGAACTTAGGTTGTATACTGCCCACAGCAAATGTGTGTGCAAAATGTTTCTCTCGTTTAGGGCAGACAGAAATAGTATGAGAGGCGTCTCCACAGAAAAAACACAGCTTTTTACGCCTTCTAAACTCCCGACGTTGCGCCCTAGACAAAACCCCATCACATTGCATAGGTTCAGACATTTGTTAAAAAGGTGGCAGCGCCTCCCGTGTAGTTTTACGTTCACATAAACGCCGATCAACTTGAATGGCTAATGACATAGAGCCATCCAGACCAGAGGGAACAGGAAATCCTAACATAACATCTTTTACGGTCTCTGACAAACCTTTCCGAAAGAGAGCTGCCAATGCACTATCATTCCATGTAGTAAGGACCACCCACTTTTGGAATTTTTGACAGTACAACACTGCAGGATCCTGACCCTGGTTTAATGCCAACAGGGTTCTCTCAGCTTGATCAACGGAATTAGGTTCATCATACAACAACCCCAAGGAGTGAAAAAATGCATCCACATTAGTCAGAATAGGATTTTCAGTTGTCAGAGAAAAGCCCAATCTTGGGGATCACCGCGCAGCAAAGAGATGATAATTTTAACCTGCTGCACAGAGCTCCCCGATGAGTTAGGCTTCAAAGCAAGAAACAATTTACAATTATTCTTAAAATTCAGAAATTTAGACCGATCCCCAGAAAACACATCAGAAGTAGGAATCTTGGGTTCAGCAGCATGTGACTGAATAAGGTAGGTGGAGATTCCCTGTACTTCAGCAGCAAGCTGCTCCACACGATCAGACAGTTGCTTAATCTCCATCAGGAAAAAAATCCTACGGCCCCAGAGAAAAAGAGGAAAAAATACATAAAAAAAAAAAAACAATTCTGACACTTTTTTTTTTCTTTCTCTAACAATTCTTTCCTGCTTTTGAGTACCTTAGAATCTGCGGTATGGCTGGTGATTCTGTTATGAATGGGAAACCGAGGAGGAAAAAAAAAAGACAACAAGCTAAGTCTCAGAAAACCAGAGAAGTTGGTAACTATGCAGATTGCAGATCCCTGATCTTAACCGCACAACTAGCAGCAGTCGTGGAGCGTTCCTACGTTAGTCCTAGACGCCTCATGACAACCGGAGAACTACATAAGCCTAAAGCAGGAAAAGAGGAAAACTAACTGCCCCAGAGCAGACCCCAAAGGAAAGACAGCCCCCACATGTATTGACAGTGAAACAAGATGAAAATACAAACAAAGGCAGGAAAATAGGCTGAGCAAACGATGGGGCCCCGCTAACTAAAAAGGACAGAAAAGGAAAGACACTGTCTGCAATCTGCCAAAAAAAACCTACAAAAATATTGTCCAACACTTCTGATAGTAAAATTAACCCTGAAGTCACTAGACTTCTAAACCTATATCAGCACTCTGAAATATTCTGAGACAGAGTAAAAAAGAGGCCAATCTAATAAGGGACAAAAAGCAGATTGGCAAATACTGATTAATAGGAGTGGAATTTCAGCATAGCCCGAGCAGGGGCAGGCTGATTACACACAAAACTGAATAGACCAACAAGCGTAAGTGTGAACAATAGCAAAAAAACAAACTTAACTTGAGAAGACTGGAACAGAGCTGAAGTCCAGGACCTGAGAAGCAGACTGAATCACCAGTACCCGGATAGGGAATCGGCTGTCTTATATCCAGTCTGATACTCCAGAGATCCAATTGTTATCTTCCTCATCAGGTGGCAGATCACTACCACTTAAACCAACCGCACTACCTCCTGTCACCACCAGAGGAAGAACGGAAGGGGAACTCTCAACTGGTGGAGCAGAAAATGAGTTCATGACAGTGGCCTCTTTCACGATAGACCATCTGTTTCTCACTCCTTGGGCACGTTGGGCCGCAATTCGCCGGTGGACAGCGCATCAGCATTGGCATTCTTGTGCCCCGCTCGGTACTTGATGGTGAATTCATAGTTAGACAGCCGGGCATCCATCACTGCTCCAGTGCACCTAGTTTGGCAGTTTCCAAGTGAGTCAACGGGTTGTTGTCCGTGAAGATAGTAAACTTGGCTGAAGCTAGGTAATGCTTGAATCGTTCAGTCACAGCCCAGACTATGGCAAGGAACTCCAGTTTGAAGGAACTGTAGTTGTCATGGTACCTTTCAGCGGGATGAAGCTTCCTGCTGGCATAGGAGATCACTCTTTCTTTGCCATTCTGTACCTGTGACAGTACTGCTCCCAGTCCCAGGTTGCTGGCATCAGTATACAAAACAAATGGTTGGTCATAATCTTGGTAGGCCAGAACTGCATCTCCTGTGAGAGCCATCTTCAGTCGAGTGAAGGACCTCTCCAGCTCCTCATTCCATTCAAATGTAGGAGTCTTCTTCCTGGCTTTCTTGGACTGGCTCACCAGAAGATTTTGCATAGGCGTGGCTATCTCAGTGAAGCCTTTGATGAACCTTCGGTAGTAGCCTACCAACCCGAGGAATTGACGTACCTCATGGAGGTTGCTGGGCTTCTGCCAGTCCTGGATGACAGTGACTTTGTCAAGATCCGGTGCCACACCTTCTGCACTCACTACATGACCGAGGTACTGTACCTTGGGCTTCAGGAGGTAGCATTTGGATGGCTTCACTTTCAGGTCAAAGTTGGACAAGGCTTCAAACACCTCAGCTAGGTGCTCCAGATGGTCTTCATAAGTCTTGGAGAAAACAATGACATCATCAAGGTACAACATCAATGTCTCGAAGCTCTTGTGTCCAAGACAGCAGTCCATTAGCCGTTGAAATGTCCCTGGGGCGGTGCAGAGCCCTAAGGGCATGTAGTTGAACTCGCAGAGACCCATTGTTGTGGTAAACGCTATTTTCTCCCTGTCTGCCTCTGCCACGGGAACCTGCCAATACCCACTAGTGAGATCTAAGGTGGAAAAATAGTTAGAAGTTTTAAGTGCAGCTAATGACTCTTCAATTCTGGGTAATGGGTAGGCATCCTTATGTGTAATGCAGTTAATTTTTCGGTAATCAACACACATTCTCATGGTACCATCTTTCTTTTTCACAAAGACTACTGGAGCTGCCCAGGGGCTACAAATGACTCTGATCACCCCAGCCTCCTTCATTTCCCGCAACATACTTTTGGCACATTGATATTGTGTTGGGGGTATAGGCCGATACCTTTCTTTAATGGGTGGATGATCTCCAGTGGGGATATGGTGTTGAACCCCTTTTGCCTTCCCAAAGTCTAGGGGGTGTTTACTGAATACTCGCTCATACTCCTGAGTCATTCGGTAAACCCCACTCTTTTGGTATGAAGGGGTGGAGTCAGTTCCCACATGCAGCTGCTGACACCACTCCTCCAGCTGCTTTACAGAGCCATTGTCCTCCACCTGGTCGGATGAGACCAAGGGCTCTGCTGCCTGTATTGCATTGTTACTGACAGTAAACAGCTTAGCAACTGTGGCATACCGAGGTATTGTGGCCTCCTCCTCCCCACAATTCAAGAGGCGTACAGATACTCTCCCTTTGTGGACATCGACTACCCCTCTGGCTGTCAGGACAGTGGGCCGGCTATCAGAGTACACTGGCTCTACCAAGGCTTGGTAATCTTTTCCTCTGAGGCCTATGGCTGCCCGACACCAAATTAACATTTCACATCTGGGGGGTATCGCAATGGGAAAGAATCACTCTCTCTGACGCTGCCAATTTATCCACCAGACAGTTCTACCAGCTGTCTTTGCATCAGGGCCTTGATGTCCTTCTGCAGGACTCTTTTTTCACCGGAACCAGTAGTCTTGGCTACCTGTTGCAACAAAACAATAACCTCGGCAAGACAATTTTCAATTACATTAGTACCTAAGGTCATCATTGGGTTACATTCTCGTCGATCAATGTCTACAACTATCAGACCTTGAAATTTTAACTCTACTCGCCCCATTTTAATGGTAATCTCTTTACATCCTACTTGCGGCAAAGACTGACCATTGCTGGCAACTACGGTCAGTTCATCACTTGGGCCACGGGTAAGTTCAGAGTCAGCCCAATACCGCTTGTAAAGGTTATATGGCATAGTTGTCACCTGAGAGCCAGTGTCCAGCAAAGCGTTCATGGGGATGCCGTCAAAGCACGCAGCTTTTGCCATAAAGTGAGACCAGGGACTATTTTTTTTACAGTGGCGGAGGAATACAGTGCGGAAGGATACCTACCTCCCGTCATTGGATTCCTGGAGCCCCGTAGAGAGCAGTCGCATCAGCTGATGCTGCTGTTCTCCACGGGAAATCTGCGTGGGACCCTCGTGGATTTCTGCGGATCAGGGAGTATATGGCTTGCTTGTTATTTTCATATTTTTTCATAGATGACACTGGCTTAGGGGAACAATGTGACAAGTAATGGTGAGTATGTACTCTATGTTATATGTACTGTATGTCTATATGTATGTATTGTATGAATGTATTGTATGTAGTATGTCTGTAGCATGTTGTATGTATGTTGTATGAATGTATGTATGTTGTATGTAGTATGTACTATGTATGTATGTTGTATGTCTGTAGCATGCTGTATGTATGTAGTATGTACTATGTATGTATGTTGTATGAATGTAGTATGTTTGTATTGTATGAATGTATGTATGTTGTATGTAGTATGTATGCATTGTATGAATGTATTGTATGTAGTATGTATGTTGTATGTAGTATGTATGTTGTATGTCTGTATCATGTTGTATGTGTGTTGTATGTATGTAGTATGTATGTTGTATGAATGTAGTATATATGTATGTAGTATGTATGTATGTAGTATGAATTTAATATATATGTAGTAAGTATGTATGTTGTATGAATGTAGTATATATGTAGTATGTATGTAGTATGTAGTATATATGTATGTAGTATGTATGTATGTTGTATGTATGTAGTATGAATGTAGTATGTATGTTGTATGTCTGTAGCATGTTGTATGTATGTTGTATGTATGTAGTATTTATGTATGTATGTTGTATGAATGTAATATGTATATAGTATGTATGTAGTATGTATGTATTATGTATATATTTTTTTATTTTTTTTTTACATTCAACACATTAGCCGGACGATGGGACTACTACTGTCCCATCATTGGCTAATGTGTCAATCACTGTCATTGTAGCAGGCATCGCCCGATGGGACTTGTAGTCCCATCGGACGATGCCTGCACACACACAAGACCCCCAGTAGGCCCGCACAGACCCCCGGCAGCTGGCACAAGCCCCCGGCAGACCCGTACAGACCCCCGGCAGCTGGCACAAGCCCCCAGCAGGCCCGTACAGACCCCCGGCAGCCGGCACAAGCCCCTGGCAGGCCCGTACAAACCCCCGCCAGCCGGCACAAGCCCCCAGCAGGTCCGTACAGACCCCCGGCAGGCCCGCACAGACCCCGCACGCACGCACAGACGCGCACAGTGTCTGCCCACGCACCGCCCACACTCTTCCCCCCTCCCGAACTGGATGTGCAAGTAAAGAAAGGGGTTTTTTTCATTCCGATATTTCTGTCCCATTGACTTGAATGGGACTTCCGGTATCGTAATCGGCGATACCCGATACTTTTTTTGTATCGGGCCGATCCAATCCGATCCGATATTTCTCTATATCAGATGGTATCGCTCAACACTAGTAAAAGGGAACTCTGGGCAATAAAGTGGGCCTTTGAGGAGTGGCGTAATTTTTTGGAGATGGTAGTTCATCTGATAATGGTAATCACGATCATAAAAATCTTTTGTATTTGGAATCTGCAAAACGTCTGACACCTAGACAGGAAAAATGGTCATTGTTTTCTACCAGATTCAACTTTTTTGGTGGGGGATAAGAACATTAAGGCAAATGCTTTATCTAGTTATTTTCCGGGGTAGAAGAAGTAATTACGAGTCGGTTCCTATATTATAGAAAGAGGGTAATTATTGCTACAATTTGTTCTGGGTTCCCCTGCGACCTGTCCTTCAGGTAAGCTGTTTATTCCTGTTAACCTTTGTCTTAAAATTTTGGGTGAACATCATGATTCGGTCCTGGCTGGACATCCTGGTAGTAAAGCCGCCACAGATCTTCTTACTGGTCAGTTTTGGTTGTCTGGGGTACATCAGGAAGTTCAGGAATATGTAGCTGCCTGCAGTACTTGTGCGCATTCTAAGACCAAACATGCTTGTCTGTCAGGGGCTCTTCAGCCTTTGGTTATTCCCTATAGAGCATGGACTCATTTGTCTGTAGATTTCATCACTTATCAACCCATGTAAACAGGTAACATTGTAATATTGGTGGTGGGGGATAGATTCAGCAAGATGCATCATTTCATTGCTCTACCTGCTTTTCCGAATGCCACTGTGGGAGTTCAATTTATTTCCAATTTTTTGGAAGCATTTTTTTCTTGCTTAGGGATTCATATTTCATTTTCAGCCGCCTTTTTTAGCCACAGTCGAATGGGCAGAGTAAACCAGAATATAGAGACATATCTTAGGTGCTGTGTGTTCATATTTACCTCTAGTTGAGTTTGCTGCGATTAACCATTGTCATGAATCTACTGGCAAGTCCTCATTCTTTGTGGCATACAGTTTTCATTCTCAATTATGCTTCTTTGACTCGCCCCCCAGAGGCCGTGGGGTACTCAGTACCGGGCCCGTTGATTTCAATGGGAGATGTCACAGTGGCAGTGACCCGGTCCGTGGCCTCAAGCGGTCAACGTAATGGGGTAGAGTGATGGGGATAAAGTTGTTGAGATGATTTGTGATGCCACCTGTGGTTTCTGCTCAGTTTGACCAGCACTGCAGGATTGCTTCTCTGGGACAGATGGTGTGGTGCAGCAATGATGTTGAAGCTCCCCACAGGTGGAGCTGTAGTCCCAGGGCAGTGTAGATGAGGTTGGCAAGTGGGGAACTGGTGTAAAGAAGTAGATGTAGCAGAGCCGGGTGTAAGGCGCAAGAATAAGTGGAGGACACAAGGGCATGTAGTTCCAAGGCTTTACTCACAGTCTGGTGCACACAGATGCCCGCTTCGTTGCTGTGTCCTCCAGGTCAGGGGCTCAGCCAACTCCCAGGCAAGGTAAAGTACACCTTTTCAGCACTCCTCCATCATGTGCCTTCTCTGAACATCTCCACACTAGCGCCTAATCTGAAGTACTTGTAGTTGCGTATTAAACTCAAGTTCCTCCTTCTAGATGTTACTTAGAACTCTACTTGTATGGCAGACAGCTGTTGCCTACTTCAGGGACTCCTTGCTATCATGTCCCGGCTCACCCACGTTGCCGTTGTGCCCCCAAGTCTTAGATGGGAATAAAGTGGTGATGTCTTCTATTCCTCCGGTTTCTGCTGCAGGAACATCAGTATCCATACAACCTCGGAGACTGGACCCCGGCCATGCGCTTCAAACTTGAGGAAGGGCTCTGCTCTGACCCTAGTCCTTAGTTCTATTCTTCTCCTTACATTCCGTACTAAACTATATTCCTTCTGAAGAATCAGGCTTTCTATGGCTCTTTCCTGTGCCAGCAGCTCCAGGTCACAGGAGTCAGCTGCAGCACTTCCTTCACTTCATCCCTCTCAGGGGATCTTCTCTCACAGACTGACCTTTTCCTAATATTCTCCCACTCTCTTGTGCAGTCTAAGCTCCACCCACCTCCCAGCACTCTTCATGTTCCAAGCAGGGAGCCACCAAGGATGCTCTGCTACACTACTGGTGTGCGTGTGGGATGTGAGTGTTGGAGTGTGGTCAGGTGTCTCCACCTTACCTGGATAGTGGGGTACCACACCTCAGGAGGAGGTGCAGTACCTCTGTGGTGACTGAACCCTCAGGGGCCCCACATCTTCAATAGGAATTGTTCTTCAGGAGTCCATGTGGAGGAACATTTTTCTTCATCTATTGCACCAATGTGGCAAGGTGTTCTTAATAATTTGAGGGTGGGGTCCAAATATAAGAGCATGGCTGATCGGAAAAGCTTGGTGGGTCCATGTGTGTTGGTGATTTGGTGTGGTTGTCCTCAAAGAACATTAAGTTGAATGTTCCTTCTTGGAAACTGAGACCCAGGTTCATCGTCCCCTATAAGATAGTTCATTTGTAAATCCAGTAGCATTTCGCCTTGCATTACCACCCACTTTCAAGATTCATAATGTGGTTCACCGTTCATTTCTCAAAAAATATATTGTTTCCTCTGAACCACCTCCACCACCACCTTCCCCAGTCATTCTTGACTGGAATCTGGAAATCCAGATGGTGAACATTATTGATTCTTTCTTTGTATGCCAGTCTCTTCAATATTTGGTACATTGGAAGGGTTACGGTCCTGAGGAGAGAATGTGAATACCAGCATCTGATGTTCATGCAATGAATTTGGTCCGCCCCTCCATGCTCATGTCCAGCTAAATCTGGTTCTGAGGTTCCAGAGGTCCCTCTTATGAGTACTGGGGTACTGTCACAGGATATACCATGACAGAGAGGAGCCAGAATATCACAGTATCTGGTAACATTAACTACTGCACTGACTAGAACAGCTGCATCATCCAATTAAACAGTGCAAGTTTTCCTTGCTTTGTCATTGAAAGGGTTAATCAGTTCAGTTGACCTCCTGGAGCTTCCTATCATGAATTGTCTTAGCTGTTTTGTGTTGGCCACTCCCTTCTGATATAAACAGTCATCTCTGGCACTTGCCATTTATAGTTGTTCTACTTTCTAGCTTGGATTTGAAGGAGAAATTTAGTGTTTGGAGTACGCGGTTAGAGTTTTTTCAGGAGGCTTCTGCATGGAGTTGGTTTGCATGTTTATCCTTATCCTCTCCAATTTGGTTTGTGTCGCCTATTCCTCCCACTTCCCAATCTGTTGTTTTGTGTGTGTATTTGTATGATCATAGTTTTCTTTTATCACAGTCTGTTAACCCCTGTCTGTCTGGTTAGTGTTTCCAAAAACACTTCACACCTCCCTGGGTGAAGGAAGGAACAGATAACGGTAAATATAGGAGTATAGCAAGATACGAGACCCGGGCGTCTCCTCCATCTTGGTGAATCCAGGAGCAAGGATAACCTAGGATGCCCCTAGTTTGAGGTATCAGGTGTTTCTTGTCACTATGTGACGGGAGGGCAACAATTATATTAATAATCGTATTTACCAACATAAAATTCAGTATATGTAAAAGGGCCTTTAGACTGAATTTTTTTTTTCCAAAAAACAATGCCACACTTATTAATGGGTTGTGACTGGTACTAGAGCTCCTCCACTGTCAGATAAAGAGAACTTGTCACTTGGTTCAAAAATTAAGAAAATATTGCATTAAGAAATCCTTGCACTCTCTTGATTTTGACACTTTTTTCAGTTTAGCGTTGCGTTGTTCCATAGCAGAGATATTCACATTTGATGTTTTTTTGTGCTCAGTATGTGACATTTCTGCTTGTAATGCAACTTGGCTTTCTTCAGTCTTCTGTGGGGACAAACCCTTTCGCCAGTGCCTTCCAGATGCTCCTCAGCAGTGCTGAGACTGCTTAACTTCAAGATTGGCTCCTGAGCTGTGACTGATGGGGTTTGAGATGGAGGAGTGAAAGCAAACGCCCCCAGAGAAGGCTGAAGAAACCCTAGTTGCACTATAAGCAGAGATTTCACATACTGCATTCCAAAATCATCAAAAGTGAATATCTCTGCATTGGAGTGATGCAGCGCAAAACAGAAAAGTGTGGCAGAGTCTGGTGAGCTCAGGGATTTTTACAAAGTATTTAACTTCATCTGTCAAGTGACAGATGCAATTACAGACAGACACAAGCCAATAAGCAAGGTAGGCATTGCTTCTGGAAGAAAAGTAAATGCAATGAAAAGGAACCAAATGAAGAAAAGAATATAAAATACTTTGGATACTGAGAAATTGAGAATATTAAACAAGCAGTACATTTCTCTAGGTTTGGTAACACAATCCATTTCACACCAGTGTTTTTTCTACTACAAGATGAATGAATCATTAATATAATGAAATCCCTCATTGCCTTTGGCAAGAAACCAGCGCAGGAACTTCATACCCATTGTGCTCTGAAACTGGTCTAATGAAGCTGTGAAAGCACTGTAATTGAATAGATGTGTGATGGATCTTTAAAGTAAATGCTGCTGATGTCCTTGCATGTAATTCATACAGATTTTACCTGGTGAATGGCTCCTCATAAAGCAATGTTCCTTGCACTTAGTGGTTGATGTTGGTTGGCTTCAAAACTAATTGAGTGTCTATCACAGACAAGACGAAAATCCAGTATGGTCCTGTGATTGTATGTATATACTCTCTAGGAAATGGGTCGTGAATAGTGATAAGCAAGTATAATCATTGCTCGGGTGACCTCCAAGTATATTGGCGTGCTCGGAGATTTAGTTTCTGTCGATGCAGCTGCATGATTTGAGGCTGCTGGACAGCCTGAATACATGTGAGGAATGCCTGTTTGTTAGGGAATTCCCACATGTATTCAGGCTGTCTAGCAGCTGCAAATCATGCAGCTGGGGCGATGAAAACTAAATCTCCGAGCACTCTAAAATACTCAGAGGGCACCCGAGCAACGAGTATACTCGCTCATGACTAGTCGGGAACCTTTTTGGTTGAGAGAGCCATGAACGCCATATATTTTAAAATCTAATTCTGTGAGAGCCATACAATATGTTTAAAACTAGCGTTGAGCGACTTTTGGTTTTTTAGGGTCGAGTTTCGTTTCGTGAAACCCGACTTTTCCAAAAGTCGGGTCGAGCAAGATTGTCCGATTATAGGGAAAAGTCGGGGTCGTCCCGAAACACGAAACCCAATGTAAGTCAATGGGGAATGAAAGTCGGCAGTGAGAGGAGGACAGGAAACACACCTACAGTGCCCATTTGAATGCCAAAAGCATCAATTCTTCTTACTTAAGCTTGTCAACCTTAATTAACTTCATAATACAAGTTACGCACTGAAAAATGGGGGTTATTTGGCTAATGTTGTGGGGGGGAGGGCTGGCTGCAGGTTTTCATGTGCCCTGGGCGAAAGAGCGCCCCTTTAACACATACCACAACTCATCATGCTCCGATACGGCAGAGAAATAGCGGTATAGTACAATGAAAAATACCTCACTTTTTACATCTCATGACGAGGCCCATCTATTTCTCCATACAGAATCATTGGTCCCATATAATGTTTGAAACAGTATATGATGAGCTCCACATAATGCTACAGTATATGTTGGTCCCCATGGATGAAGCTCCACTGTCTTATGGGCCCAAATAATGCTCCAAACATAATGGGCCCCATTTCTAATGCTCTAGTGTATAATGGGCCCTGTAAACGCTGCTCCAGTGTCTGATGTCCACCTTTGGAATGTTCCATTGTATGGTGGGCCCCATCTATCATTCTCCAGAGTATAGTGCTCCCCAAAAATTGCTGTCCCAACATTGAAAACAATCAAATAAGTCTCCTCGCTAGGGAATCCCTGTACTTGTCTGGATTCCTCGTCGTCCCCATCTTCCATCTCACTGCACAGTATTTCAACTTTGCAAGTGCTGTGATCCTGAGCAAGCAGGGGGGGCCCACTCGTTGGCGACGGCACTGGCACAGGGCCCCTGATAGTACGGTGGTGTGTCTGATGGCGGGTGGGCCGAACCTGCACTTTCATCTGCAGCTTCCTCTTTGTCACCGTGTAGGATGGAACTGTATATGGGAAGGGTAACCTGAGTTTCATCAGGGTCAGATTCAGGTCGTGTAGCGTGCGAGGGGAATGTAGTGGTCTGGGTCAATGTACCAGCAGATTCATCGAGCAGTGGCTGGGCATCAGTGCACTTGTGTCGCCCCCAGGAGTACGGTCGCCACAGTGGCATTACCTTCTTCCTAGGGAGTGTGATGTCATGCTTGGGAGCAACGAACGATCTTTCTAGCAGGTTAACTGATTGGGCGGCGTTATTCCCACGAGTCATGACCCTCCAAACAGCGTTCATGAAGGCAAAGTGTTTGTTTTACGTGGGCAGTATGGTTGCAAAGCTGAACCTTAAAGGAATGTCCAGAAGGGCACCACCAGGAGTGGAGCCTACGGTTAAATTGGACTCCACCTGGGAAACCTCAACCATGCCAGCTACAGAACAGATGCACACATTGCAAGCTTAATTCCGTTAACGAACGAGACTCTGTCATGCCCCGCGGTCCGAGTCCGGCTTAGTAGAGGGACACGTGAGGCTCTGGCACATAAGATTGGCCAATAACTGGTGTGTCATGCCCTTACATGTCCGTGGCTGCATGTGCGCTACACTGAAAAGGCCAGCGTTTGTCGCTTACAGGTGCAGATAACCCGCTGAACAACGTTAGTGATGGGGATCACTGATTACAATTATTACCCGTGAACAATGATTTCAGAGTAAGTGCAGGTCAACCGCAGTTCCAGAATTAGGCCTAACCGTCATTCCTGAAAAAATGAAAAACTTACGTGTGCAAACCACAGGTGCTGTAGCTTACTTAACAGCTCGCCAGCCGTTCACACGCCCAGTATGGATTACACGTGATTGCACAAAGGTGAGAAAGGGTACCGTATCCCCAGATAACATGTATGGATAGCGTACACATTCAAAATATATGTCTATACATCAGGAGGCAGGCTCAGACGGTGTTAGGCCCAGTATGGATTGCACGTGATTGCACAAAGGTTAGAAAGGGTACCGTATCCCCAGATAACATGTATGGATAGCGTACACATTCAAAATATATGTCTATACATCAGGAGGCAGGCTCAGATGGTGTTAGGCCCAGTATGGATTGCACGTGATTGCACAAAGGTTAGAAAGGGTACCGTATCCCCGGATAACATGTATGGCTAGCGTACACATTCAAAATATATGTCTATACATCAGGAGGCAGGCTCAGACGGTGTTAGGCCCAGTATGGATTGCACAAAGGTTAGAAAGGGTACCGTATCCCCGGATAACATGTATGGATAGCGTACACATTCAAAATATATGTCTATACATCAGGAGGCAGGCTCAGACGGTGTTAGGCCCAGTATGGATTGCACGTGATTGCACAAAGGTTAGAAAGGGTACCGTATCCCCAGATAACATGTATGGATAGCGTACACATTCAAAATATATGTCTATACATCAGGAGGCAGGCTCAGATGGTGTTAGGCCCAGTATGGATTGCACGTGATTGCACAAAGGTTAGAAAGGGTACCGTATCCCCGGATAACATGTATGGCTAGCGTACACATTCAAAATATATGTCTATACATCAGGAGGCAGGCTCAGACGGTGTTAGGCCCAGTATGGATTGCACAAAGGTTAGAAAGGGTACCGTATCCCCGGATAACATGTATGGATAGCGTACACATTCAAAATATATGTCTATACATCAGGAGGCAGGCTCAGACGGTGTTAGGCCCAGTATGGATTGCACGTGATTGCACAAAGGTTAGAAAGGGTACCGTATCCCCAGATAACATGTATGGATAGCGTACACATTCAAAATATATGTCTATACATCAGGAGGCAGGCTCAGATGGTGTTAGGCCCAGTATGGATTGCACGTGATTGCACAAAGGTTAGAAAGGGTACCGTATCCCCGGATAACATGTATGGCTAGCGTACACATTCAAAATATATGTCTATACATCAGGAGGCAGGCTCAGACGGTGTTAGGCCCAGTATGGATTGCACGTGATTGCACAAAGGTTAGAAAGGGTACCGTATCCCCGGATAACATGTATGGATAGCGTACACATTCAAAATATATGTCTATACATCAGGAGGCAGGCTCAGAGGGTGTTAGGCCCAGTATGGATTGCACGTGATTGCACAAAGGTTAGAAAGGGTACCGTATCCCCGGATAACATGTATGGATAGCGTACACATTCAAAATATATGTCTATACATCAGGAGGCAGGCTCAGACGGTGTCAGGCACAGTATGGATTTGACGGCCCAGACTACACAGCGGAGGAGCAGGGAGAGGTAAAGATTGCAAATGCTGGGGCCCTGCCCAAGCAAGGGGGGCCCACTCGTGGGCGTCGGTACTGGCACTGGGCCCCTCATAGTACGGCGGTGTGTCTGACGGCGGGTGTGCACCACCACCGTCAGAGACACTTGATTGCACTATGAAGGACCCTGTGCCAGTGCCCGCGCCCAAGAGTCGGCCTACCCACCTGTCTAGGGCAACGGCACTCGCACGGTGTCGTGCGCTAGGTGGTGACCCTGGCCATGGGGGGGGAGGCAGCACAGTTAGGGAGTTTTAGAAAGTGGCATATGTTGATGTTGGACATTCAGCTGATGCAAAAGGTGAAATAGGTCAAGTCCCAGGAAGAGGTGGACCAAAGCAAGCCAATTTTTCTGTCACCCTATGTGTCATCAGGGGAAGGTGGGACAAAATCCTTGGAAACCCATGCGTGGTTCATTTTAATGAAGGTTAGATCATCCACATTTTGGGTTGACAGACGGGTCCTTTTTTCTGTCAGGATTGATCCAGCTGCACTGAAGACTCTTTCCGATAGCACACTTGCAGCTGGGCAAGCGAGCTCCTGTAAGGCATATTGTGCCAATTCAGGCCAGGTATCCAGTTTAGCGGCCCAATAGTCAAAGGGGAATGACCTGTGTGGGAGAACATCGATATGGGAGGAAAAGTAGTTTGTAACCATAGTTGACAACTGCTGTCTCCTGTCACTTTCCATCGATGCAGTATTACCAGTTGTGTGAGCGGTACTTGAAAAATCAGTCCACAACATTGTCATGAAACCCCTGTCTCCAATGCCACTTCTGCTGTGTGCACCACGAACACCTCTGCCAAGCTGCCCCCGGCCCGTACGGCTCGTGTGAGAACCATCACCGCTGCTGTGTGCTGGGAATGCCTCAAGCAACCGATTTACCAGAGTTGCTTGTTTATTAGCCAATAATAGGTCAAGGTTCTCCTGTGGCATGATGTTTTGTAATTTGCCTTTATAGCATGGATCCAGGATGCTGGCCAACCAGTAGTCGTCATCGTTCATCATTTTGGCAATGCGGGGGTCCCTTTTTAGGATCTGCAAGGCATAATCTGACATGTGGGCCAATGTTCCCGGTGTCAATGATGCACTGCGAGTGCTGGTTGGAGGAGCACTTTCTGGCAAATCCACATCCCTCCAGTCACGCACAAACCCTGTACCAGACCTTGCCACGCCAACATTTTCACTTGCCCCACGAGATGCATCCTCCTCCCCTAAGTAATCATCCCCATCATCCTCCTCCTCCTCCTCTTCTTCATCCACCTCGTCCAGGAGAGGTCCCTGAGCAGACAATGGCTGAATGTCATCAAGGATTCCCTCCTCCTCTTCCTCCTCATCAACATTGGCTGCAGAAGCCTGCTCCTTAAGGTGCGTCAAAGTTTGCATGAGCAGACGCATAAGTGGGATGCTCATGCTTAGGATGGCATCGTCTGCACTTACCAGCCGTGTGCATTCCTCAAAACACTGAAGGACTTTACAGAGGTCTTTCAGCTTCGACCACTGCACACCTGTCAACTCCATGTCTGCTCTCAAAGTGCCTGGCCGTGTATCCTCCCACAAATGCATTATGGCCTGCCTCTGCTCGCACAGCCGCTCCACCATGTGCAGGGTGGAGTTCCACCTTGTTGCAATGTCGATAATGAGGCGGTGGTTGGGAAGGTGGAGCAATCGCTGCAGCTTCTGCATACGAACGGAGTGTACAGGCGACCAGCGGATGTGCGCGCACAGTCTTCGCACCTTCTGGAGCAGGGCTGTTAACTCCGGATAATTTTTGAGGAAGCACTGCACCACCAGGTTCAAGGTGTGAGCCAAGCAAGGTATGTGGCTGAGTTTTGAAAGGGCTATGGCTGCCACAAAATTACGCCCGTTATCACTAACTACCTTGCCTGCCTCAAGATGTACACTGCCCAGCCATGACTCAGTTTGTCGCTGAAAGTACTCGGCCAGCACCTCGGCGGTGTGTCTGTCGCCCAAACACATCATCTGCAACACTGCCTGCTGACGCTTTCCACTAGCTGCTCGATAGGGGGACACCTCGTGTGCAACAGTGGCAGCTGCAGATGGAGTGCTCGTATGACTGCGCTCTGTGGACGAGCTTTCGCTTCTGGAGGAGGAGGAGGAGGAGGAGGGTCGAACGCCTACAGCCAACTGTTTGCTATACCGTGGGCTAGGCAGCACTATCCCACCACTGCTGTCCCCTGTGGACCCTGCATCCACCACATTAACCCAGTGCGCAGTGATGGACACGTAACGGCCCTGGCCATGCCGACTGGACCATGCATCAGTTGTGAGGTGCACCTTTCCGCTCACTGACTGCTTGAGTGCATGGACAATGCGGTCTTTCACATGATGGTGGAGGGCTGGGATGGCTTTGCGAGAGAAGAAGTGGCGACTGGGTAGGTCATAGCGTGGTACTGCATAGGCCATGAGTTCGCGGAAAGCTGCGCTTTCCACCAACCGAAAGGGCATCATCTCAAACGAGATTAGTTTGGCAATGTGGGCGTTCAAACCCAGTGTACGCGGATGAGAGACTGAGTACTTTCTTGACCTACTCATAGTGTCTGGGAGGGTGAGCTGGACTTGAGAGCTGCATATGGTGGAAGTAGCGGTGGACAGGGCGGACTGAGAGAGGGTTGATGATGGAGTTGGTGTTCTTTCTGATGGCCTAGAATCAGTCTTTCGTTGATATAACAGTGGGATTCCCTGACTGCTGTGGCCTTGCAACGACACCTCAACATTTGCTGCTGTGCTAACCGGTGGGCTTACAGTGGGGGAAACAATGTAGCGTTGCTGACTACCTTCGTTGTGATCAGTTGCACATGTGGCACTTGAGGTTTGGTGTTGTGTCCACGCTTGCAAGTGCATGCTGGTTAAATGTCTAAGCATGCAAGTGGTATTCAAATTTTTCAGATTTTTCCCTCGGCTAAAGGTCTTTGCGCACTTCTTACAGATAACCTTGGCCTGATCATGAGGATTTTGTTCAAAAAAGTGCCACACTGCACTCTTCCTACTTTGGCAGACATTTTGCGGCCTAGCACACTGTGATCTTTTGACCCTCTGGACAAGCTGTCCAGCAACTCTTTTGATGTTTGGAACCTGTCTTTGGAGTGCTCCGGGCCTGCCAGATAAAAGCTGTTGCGATGTCGATGTCTGCTGTGGATGCTCCTCATCTGAGCTATTGGATGCAGCACCCTCTTCCCCCAATGGATGCCAACCTGGGTCAACAACTGGGTCATCCATCACCTCCTCTTCTATGTCATGTGCACCTTCCTCTGTGTCACCGTGTATGGTGGTATAGTGTGCGGGAAGGGGCACCTGAGTCTCATCAGGGTCAGAATCTGGCTCTGTACACTGCAAGGACAATGTAGTGCTCTGAGTGAATGTACCAGCAGAATCATCCATCAGCGGCTGTGCATCAGTGCACTCCATGTCAGATTCATCTTGGCCTGGGTAATTCACCATTTCACTTGATAATCCAGGCATGGTATGTGAAAACAGCTCCATGGAGTAATCAGTAGTATGGCCTGCGTCATCCTTCAATCTTGGTTGGGGTGAAGGACACAAGGAAAGGTGTGGTTCATGAACATGAGCCTCCAATGACGACTCAGTGCTTTTACTTTTTACAACTGAAGAAGAGGAGGCGATAGAGCTGGAGGCTGAGTCAGCAATGTAAGACAAAACTTTTTCCTGATGCTCTCGCTTTAAAAGCGGTTTGCCAACTCCTAGAAAACTAAGCGTTCGAGGCCTTATGTAGCCAGACGATGACGCAGGCTCAACACCTCCTGCATTCGGTCCTATTTCGCTCTTGCCACTACCATCAGATCCACCACCAACACCATCATTACCAGTTGCCAACCCCCGCCCAATTCCACGGCCTCTTCCACCAGCCTTCCTCATTTTTGGTAGAAATGTAGACAAAATCCAACAAACTATATAGTAATGTAAAACAAGGTACAGGGTGTCTATAGGACAGCGGAGATTTTGAATTTCTGCAGACACTTGTGGACACTGGACACTTTTGGATTGTGTGAGGCCCATTGAATATCTGAGCGCTCTGTCACAGGCTCGATGGCACAGCTGTGACAAAAGTGACTAGAGGATAAGGGAGATTTTGAATTTCTGCACACACTTGTGGACACTGGACACATTTGGATTGTGTGAGGCCCACTGATATCTGAGCGCTATGTCACAGGCTCGATGGCACAGCTGTGACAAAAGTGACTAGAGGATAAGTGAGATTTTGAATTTCAGCAGACACTTGTGGACACTGGACACTTTTGGATTGTGTGAGGCCCAATGAATATCTGAGCGCTATGTGACAGGCTCGATGGCACAGCTGTGACAAAAGTGACGAGAGGATAAGGGAGATTTTGAATTTCAGCAGACACTTGTGGACACTGGACACTTTTGGATTGTGTGAGGCCCAATGAATATCTGAGCGCTATGTGACAGGCTCGATGGCACAGCTGTGACAAAAGTGACGAGAGGATAAGTGAGATTTTGAATTTCAGCAGACACTTTTGGACACTGGACACTTTTGGATTGTGTGAGGCCCACTGATATCTGAGCGCTATGTGACAGGCTCGATGGCACAGCTGTGACAAAAGTGACTAGAGGATAAGTGAGATTTTGAATTTCAGCAGACACTTGTGGACACTGGACACTTTTGGATTGTGTGAGTCCCAATGAATATCTGAGCGCTATGTGACAGGCTCGATGGCACAGCTGTGACAAAAGTGACGAGAGGATAAGGGAGATTTTGAATTTCTGCAGACACTGGACACTTTTGGATTGTGTGAGGCCCACTGATATCTGAGCGCTATGTCATAGGCTCGATGGCACAGCTGTGACAAAAGTGACTAGAGGATAAGGGAGATTTTGAATTTCTGCAGACACTTGTGGACACTGGACACTTTTGGATTGTGTGAGGCCCACTGATATCTGAGCGCTATGTCACAGGCTCGATGGCACAGCTGTGACAAAAGTGACTAGAGGATAAGGGAGATTTTGAATTTCAGCAGACACTTGTGGACACTGGACACTTTTGGATTGTGTGAGGCCCAATGAATATCTGAGCGCTATGTGACAGGCTCGATGGCACAGCTGTGACAAAAGTGACGAGAGGATAAGGGAGATTTTGAATTTCTGCACACACTTGTGGACACTGGACACTTTTGGATTGTGTGAGGCCCACTGATATCTGAGCGCTATGTCACAGGCTCGATGGCACAGCTGTGACCAAAGTGACTAGAGGATAAGGGAGATTTTGAATTTCAGCAGACACTTGTGGACACTGGACACTTTTGGATTGTGTGAGGCCCAATGAATATCTGAGCGCTATGTCACAGGCTCGATGGCACAGCTGTGACAAAAGTGACGAGAGGATAAGGGAGATTTTGAATTTCAGCAGACACTTGTGGACACTGGACACTTTTGGATTGTGTGAGGCCCAATGAATATCTGAGCGCTATGTGACAGGCTCGATGGCACAGCTGTGGCAAAAGTGACGAGAGGATAAGGGAGATTTTGAATTTCTGCAGACACTTGTGGACACTGGACACTTTTGGACTGTGTGAGGCCCACTGATATCTGAGCGCTATGTCACAGGCTCGATGGCACAGCTGTGACAAAAGTGACTAGAGGATAAGGGAAATTTTGAATTTCAGCAGACACTTGTGGACACTGGACACTTTTGGATTGTGTGAGGCCCACTGATATCTGAGCGCTATGTGACAGGCTCGATGGCACAGCTGTGACAAAAGTGACTAGAGGATAAGGGAGATTTTGAATTTCAGCAGACACTTGTGGACACTGGACACTTTTGGATTGTGTGAGGCCCAATGAATATCTGAGCGCTATGTGACAGGCTCGATGGCACAGCTGTGACAAAAGTGACGAGAGGATAAGAGAGATTTTGAATTTCAGCAGACACTTGTGGACACTGGACACTTTTGGATTGTGTGAGGCCCAATGAATATCTGAGCGCTATGTGACAGGCTCGATGGCACAGCTGTGACAAAAGTGACGAGAGGATAAGGGAGATTTTGAATTTCAGCAGACAATTGTGGACACTGGACACTTTTGGATTGTGTGAGGCCCACTGATATCTGAGCGCTATGTCACAGGCACGATGGCACAGCTGTGACAAAAGTGACTAGAGGATAAGGGAGAATTTGAATTTCAGCAGACACTTGTGGACACTGGACACTTTTGGATTGTGTGAGGCCCAATGAATATCTGAGCGCTATGTGACAGGCTCGATGGCACAGCTGTGACAAAAGTGACGAGAGGATAAGGGAGATTTTGAACTTCTGCAGACACTTGGACACTGGACACTTTTGGATTGTGTGAGGCCCACTGATATCTGAGCGCTATGTCACAGGCTCGATGGCACAGCTGTGACCAAAGTGACGAGAGGATAAGGGAGATTTTGAATTTCAATGGCGAACACAAGAAAAAATAAATTTTCCAAAAATTTACAAAAAACGAACAAATTGTTAGGCAACTCACCAAACCCTGACTAATGCACTGGCAGGATACAGCAAAGCCCCAGTGATAAAGGCTGGGGCAGCACAGGTGCATTCCACTGATAAAGACAGCCAGTTAACCCATCAGGGTCTGGCTGCCTAGTGGGAAATGCACACTAATAAGGCTTGCATAAGACATAAGTCCCACTAGGCAGCCAGACCCTGATGGGTTAACTGGCTGTCTTTATCAGTGGAATGCACCTGTGCTGCCCCAGCCTTTATCACTGGGGCTTTGCTGTATCCTGCCAGTGCATTAGTCAGGGTTTGGTGAGTTGCCTAACAATTTGTTCGTTTTTTGTAAATTTTTGGAAAATTTATTTTTTCTTGTGTTCGCCATTTAGCTTCAGTGTTAGGGACTCACAATATCTGGGGACCCTTGACGATGGGTTGTGAGCTTATCTGCTTTGGCCAAAATAGTAACCAATACCCCATATTTTTTATCATTTATTTTTTTGCACTTTTTATCATTTCCACAGGATGCAGCTTAGCCCTTCATGTTGGCTTGGTATTTGGTGTGATGCATGTATACAGTGCTGAGCGGCCCGCCTATTTTGGCGTCATTGATAGGCTGCTCAGACACTATGCATCACACTTATCAGTGTGACTTATGTCTTATGCAAGCCTTATTAGTGTGCATTTCCCACTAGGCAGCCAGACCCTGATGGGTTAACTGGCTGTCTTTATCAGTGGAATGCACCTGTGCTGCCCCAGCCTTTATCACTGGGGCTTTGCTGTATCCTGCCAGTGCATTAGTCAGGGTTTGGTGAGTTGCCTAACAATTTGTTCGTTAGATTTTGAATTTCAGCAGACACTTGTGGACACTGGACACTTTTGGATTGTGAGGCCCACTGATATCTGAGCGCTATGTCACAGGCTCGATGGCACAGCTGTGACAAAAGTGACTAGAGGATAAGGGAGATTTTGAATTTCAGCAGACACTTGTGGACACTGGACACTTTTGGATTGTGTGAGGCCCACTGATATCTGAGCGCTATGTCACAGGCTCGATGGCACAGTGGTGACAAAAGTGACTAGAGGATAAGGGAGATTTTGAATTTCAGCAGACACTTGTGGACACTGGACACTTATGGATTGTGTGAGGCCCAGTGAATATCACAGTGCTATGTCACAGGCAGAAATTGGCTAGTGTATCACAAACTACAAGGTGTATGTAGAATTGGGCAGAATAGGAATCTCCCTAGAGTGCAGGTCTGTAAGAATGGAACATGTCCTCGTTTTATTCTCACAGAGTGGCACACTGATAGCTTCACTGTGGCTGTGATAACAGCCGTTACACGGTACTGTGTGAGGAGCGTACACCACTGTATGGTGTGAAAAAATGCACGCTCAGTACCTCAGCAGGACAAAAAAAAAATAAAAAATTGGGATTGCTTTTAAAAAAGCAGTTTGCGGAGCAGTGGGTAAACAGCAATGCAGGAATGTCAGGAAGCCTTAGAAGGCAGCCCAACAACCAACACCACTGATACACCACTATATAGCCTCCCCTTGCACTGCACACACAGTGACTGGTGTGTTGTACAGGCACAATCGCTAGCAGCAGAAGCAGTTTTTGGTGTCTTCTTCCCTGCCTAACGCTCTCCCTACAAAATCATCAGCAGCAGCAGCTCTCCCTATTCTGAGATCAGCATGAGTAACATGGCGGTCGGCGTGCACGCCCTTTTATACCCCCTGTGACGCCCCCCAAAGCAAGCCAATCACTTGCATGCCCTTCTGAAAGATGGTGGTGACCCGTGCCTATGTCATCACGTTGCCCACAGTGTCCGTGGATCCTGACTGGCTGAAAAACAGCGCAAAACAAACTTTTGAAACGCGACTTTGGCGCGTAAGTCGCCGACCTCGTGGCCGACCTCATCCTAGGGTCGGGTTTCGTTTCATGAAAACCGACTTTGCCAAAAGTCGGCGACTTTTGAAATTTTTCGACCCGTTTCGCTCAACTCTATTTAAAACTAAATACAAGTAAATGTGTGCATTTTATGTAAGACCAACGTTTTTAAATTTCAATAAGTCTCTGAATTATTTTTCAGCGGTAGTCAGTGAAGCTGCGCAGCGGCCCCGCCTGACCTGTGGTAAACTCGTCAGCGTGGGAAAAAGTTGAGAAACTTTCCCATGTTACAGAGTTCATGTCTGGTCAGGCGGGGAGGCTGCGCATGTAGCTTTTCATTCATTACACAGTGGTTTACAGCCGGGGTGGTAGCATTAGCACAGCTCCCGGTTGTAAATTATTTAACCCCTTGAGATGGATTGCAGAGTGGGACATGACTGTAAGACAGATAGGTATGGGATATTGTTGTTTTTTTATTTTTTATTTTTAACAGGAGAACAAGGGCTTCGATTGGATTGGGAGTTTAGTAAAGATGGCAAAAATGTTTGCTTAATTATTTAATTAAAATACTTTATTCTTAATGTGTGTGTGTTTTATTAACCCTTTCAAAATATAAGATTAATAATGGATAGGTGTCTTATTGACACCTCTCCTTTATTAACCGTGCTTAATGTCACCTTACAATACAAAGATGACATTAACCCATTATTACCCCATATGCCACCCGCTACAGGGCAGTGGGAAGAAGGCTAGGTGCCGGAATTGGCGCATCTTACAGATGCGCCTTTTCTGGGGTGGCTGGGGGCAGTTTTTTTTAGCCAAAGGGGGGGGGGGCAATAACCATGGTCCCTCTCTAGGCTATTGGTATCTGCCCTCAGTCACTGGCTTTCCCTCTCTAGCGGAGAAAATTGCGCGGGAGCCCACGCAATTTTTTTTCCGTGAATAAATTCTTTAATTTAACACCTACAGCTCCAATATTTCACACACACACTAATAACATTATTAGTTAGGGATCTATAATTCTAACTGATATGCAAAGGTGTACTGTATGTAAACCATGTCTCATATCCTATCGGGTTCTGTAATGATTTTACAGAAGACGACAAATGAATTAACGACTATTCTGCTATCTAGCTCCGTATGAAATATAAAGATATATATATATGTGTGTGTGTGTGTGTGTGTGTGTGTCTCATACATATACTGTATATAGAATTTCACAAATATTTGAGGCCATGGATCAGTTAAATGCCCATTTTGCAAGGCTGCGAGAAAATTTCACCATACGGATGCCATATGGCTGTCACACGGATGCTTAGATGCGAGAAAATCGCATCCTCGCATTGAACATGGATGACATACGGATCACTGTTCAGGGAACATTTTTGCAATCCTCGGCGGTGAAAAATGAACCGATTTTTTTTATACGTTATGTGTAACACCGGCCATAATGTGACTTCTGGTGCTGCATGGTTTGGCTGATGGCTTTGTAGTCTGGTTGATACATGGTTCCAGTCACCTTGTTGGGTCCAAACACGGAGTTGCTCCTGACTAGCTTAGACTCTGCACAGTAGCTCTTGACATGCTTTCTTCCTGCTGTCCCCCGCAGGATATTTCGATGCAAATGTAGTATGTCATGTGTCGAAGTGCCGCTTTATATTTGACCATTTCATCGATGCAATTTTATCATTGCATATTAGACACACTGCAGAGCCTCCTCTCTCCACAAAAGCAAATTCCTCTGTTATTCCTGCTTAAAAGTACGATTCTCATCTTTTTTTTCTTTTAGCCAAATTCTTCGATAAAAGGGTTTCTGCAATTACAGTAGCTAACTGACTGTTTCATTAAAAAGGAGGGAAGTTTACTTCCTTACCTCACAACGACCTTCTGATCCACACCACAGGAAGCCGCTCTCTTGACAAGTAGAGAGGCGCTTGAGCAAGCGGAGCTCAGTTGCTTCTAGGCTGGGTTGAGATGAACGCCGGCTTACATGGCGGGAACTCCCTATACCTGCTGGTGAGTTCGCCTCCGGTTTGCATTTAATAATTCAGCTCCTGTTCGTGAGGGACAGTCACTGCCAATTCTGCTCAACTCTGGTCGTGTCCTTGGAGCAATGTCAGTGGCAGTTAGATGACTGGTCACTCATCTGGGGTCTTTTAAAACCCCAGACGAGCTGGAGCTGATTTACAATACATGCAGCACCATGTAGGTCCAGACCACGCCCCCATGAGAATGTTTTATATGTTTAGAGTTATTTATTTTTATTAAAGATGTGTCTGCGAGCCAGATGCAGCCATCAAAAGAGCCTCAAGTTCCAGACCCCTGCTCTAGGTGTTGACATTATCAGGACATCCATTTCCTAAATACCAGAATGCATGTAAACGTGTTGCCAAGATGGAGAACCTAATTGAAGTGTCTCAGAAGGCAGGTGAAGTGTTAGACTATGTTCACACGTTGTGTTTTTGCTGCATTTTTTTCTGCAGGCAAAACCTACTCTCTAGGGTGTAAAGAAGCTGCTTACAAAAAGCAGGTTTCGCTGAGTTTTTGCTGCATTTTTATTGCTGCATTTTTGTTGTTTCTTGTGCATGTTGACACAGTTTAGTGGCCCAAAAAATGCATGATTAAACATCCTCAGGTTTTTGGACCAAAAATGCAGCAAAAACTGATACCTGCGTTTTTGCAGGATTTTTGCATTTACTCATTGTTTCCTATGGGTGAAAAAAACACTGCAAATGCACTGTAAAAATGCTGAAACAAGTCCTCAGTTCCACCATCACAAAGCAGAGTCCACCCTGAGAGTGATGTTTATGATAAAAAAACTTTAGTGCACACTCCCGGGAATCCATCTGTTTAAGGCTTCTGAAGTAAGCCTAAGCCATGGAGGTTCTTTACAACAGCAAACATATTTTTTGGGTGCTTATATAAATCTTGTTTTTCCAGAAGGTCCAATTTTCCCAATTTGACTCTTCTTAATGATCTGTTTAAGACTTTTGTGACTCCCTCCATCCATGATCGTGGTGGTCTTCCTCTTTTTCCTTCATTCTCCAAAGACATGGATAGTGATATAACATGTTCTTCAAACAGAGGCTGGACAGACATCTGTCTGGGATGATTTAGTGAATCCTGCTTTGTGCAGGGGGTTGAACCAGATAACCCAGGAGGTCCCTTCCAACTCTACCATTCTATGATTCTTTGCTGCAAATAATATGAACCCTCAGTCTGGTCAACCTTCAAGTGGAAGGAACTTCTACAGACAAAATAATGTTCTATAAGGGGAGGCCAGAACTGTAGTCATGGCCAGAGACACTGAAGCATCTGTGTCCCGACCTTCCCTCACAGAAAACTGTAGTCCACTGCTCAGCATACCTGCGTCTCCAGGTTCAGATCCCCATGGGCACTTCCCAGGTGATGAAGGCTCTTCTTCCAGGCGACCCCCAGTAACGGAGACACAGGACTTAGGACTTCACACATTAATTCCACAGTTGGCACATCATGAGATACACATTTGACTTCACTTGTTTCCTAAGCTCTGCCTACTCTGCTGATGCTTCTGTATGGCACACATCCGGACCGTCTTAGGCTGCTTAACCTTGCTATGATGACAATTTCTTACTCCTGTTTTGCCCCATCCGGTTTGGTTGCCTTTGGAAAAGCATCTGGCCCGTCTGTACCATTCCCTGCAAAGCTCGTGGCTATGAGTCACCACATCTTCTTCCTATTGTACTGGCCCACTGCAATGATGCCCAGTGGCTGTGGATAACGTGGGCTGTCACTGCTTAACATTGCATGGCTGCCAAGCCGTCCTGGGCCTATAGCCCATGTGGACACTTTGGACACCCTGGCCCCATCTGAACTAACTTCCCTTCTGCTCTAACCTTAACTCTCCGCAGCCCCTCCTACACTTAACTCTGTACTATCTACTACCTGCTCTGTACTAGAGTGCCCCCCTCTAGTATCCAACTGAGAATACTACACTTTCCCTATACTGTACATGAAACATAATGAACATTATCACACTATATACAATGGAAACAAAGCAATGGGGTAGCAGTACCATATCATATATGAGGTAGTACATATAACAAGTAGCAATGCCAGTAAGCAAAAGGCATAAATACTGCAATGAATATTATTAACTTAAACCCTTTACAGTTCCACATATTAAAACTGACTGTGGCTCAAATAGTTAGGAAAAGGCTCCTTGAAGTCAATGGTAGTAGTTTTATTCCTTCCCTGCAGAGCCACTAAGCTTGATATAGTATGTACTCCTTTGAAATCTGGTTTACATGGCTTTTTTGTTCTCCGGTATGGTGAAGCAGCAGATATAAGTAGTGTTTGGCTTGTCATTCTATGAACTCTTTATATTCATACTGTTCTTTTAACTTTGTAAGCGTTCTATACAGATACTCAGAAAATTATTCCCAATGTGTGTTTTTTCCTAAACAGTATACATCCAGTGGGGATATCTTCAAAATGGAAAATTCTTTTTCAACCTTGATCTATGAAGCATTTTAGTAATTTTTGATATTGCATATAAAGCAGGCATGAATAAATCATGATTTTCACATTTGCATAACTAGTTGAATGTGCAGATAGGAAAGAATGAAGATTGGGATTGTATGGTTTAACATACGTAAGTATTGACAGAACAATTGCGAGAATAATATGCACAGGTTCGAGTGGGATATACCGGTCTATGGGTCTTCTCAGGGTCTACATTCCTCACACCATCTACTCAGGACCTCCAAACAGTATCTGCAGCATATTTTAAAAAGCCCATCATTTATTTGCAGATCAAGAAATAAATGTTAGCTCTATGATGTTCCCATATTACCTCATCTTGACCTTTATAGCCTGAGGTTGAAGTATGATAGTTTTTGGGCTTTTTCTTAATGGGCTTCTCCAACATTAACATTAATTAATATTTATGACTTCTCTTTAGAATAGGCCATTAATGTTTAATCAGTGGGTATCCAACTTCTCCAGATGCCCCATATAATCAGCAAGAAGTGCCAAGGGACAGTTTCACAGGAGATTTACAAAAAATAATATTTAATTCTTGGATAGTTAAAGAGGACCTGCCATTTTCTGCTCTTATTTTATTCTTGCTGCTCCCCTGATTATTCTGTTGTTTTTTTTTAAATCTGCCATATGGTTACAGAGATTTGAGATTTTTATTTAGTACCAATTTTTATGGACTTCACCAATCAGCCTAAAAATACACCACCAGAGAATCCTGAGAGTAAAGCCCCCTTCTCACATAGCGAGATCGCTAGCGATATCGCTAAAGCGACACCGATTTTGTGACGCAGCAGCGATCTCGCTACATGTGACACATCCCTGCGACCGCCCCTCCCCCCCCGCTGGATATCGCTGATGTTGCTCTAATGTCCTGGGCCATTTTTCCTTGTTGGCGTCCTACTGGCGCCGACTAGTGACGCATGGACTCAGGCGGAAGTCATCATCATCGCTGCTGTGTGACAGGTAAGAGCGACCTCCGATGGATCGCTTATCGCTGCTGCGTTGCTGGTGAGATCTGCCTGTTTGGCAGCTCACTAGCGACCATTTAGCGATGCACCAGCGATCCTGACCAGGTCGTATCGTTGTCGGGATTGTTGGTGCATCGCTAAATGTAACGGGACCCTAAGGCTACAATCACACTATTAGTATTTGGTCAGCATTTCACATCAGTATTTGTAAGCCAAAGCCAGGAATGGGTCAAAAATAAAGAAGTGGTGATGTGTTTCTGTTATACATTTTTCTGCCCGTCCCATTCCTGGTTTTGGCTGCAAATACTGAGGTAAGAAACAGACCAAATACTGATAGTGTGATAGTAGCCTAACACCCCCTTGGTAAAGATTAGTGATGAGCAAATGATCGCCAAACATAAACTCGGCACAAATATGGCACATTCGGATTCATGATCGGAAACATAAGCAAAATTTTATAAAATTGGTAAAAATTGGTAACATTCGATAAAAGTGCTGGAAAATATTTGTGCTGCCACAAAAGTATTTTCAGCACTTTAACAACGATAATGGTGGTATATCATGAGTGTTTGACCTCTGCAAACCCCCTCCCCTCATCAAACACGTGCCAGAGGTGCGGCGTTTTTGTAAAAAGTCATTTTTTTCCTAACTTTATGTGTGCACATTGTGGCTAGCCAATAAGGGCGCAGGAAACACCCACAATGTCCTGACACAACAGCTTGTGTCATTGGCTGCTGAATTTACATGTCCATCTCCATATAAATGGAAGACTTCTTGTTTTAGTGCCATTTTGACACTAACAATGCAGAGAGGCTGCTTCTGACGCTGGCACTGTTTACAGCAAGATTTTAGCTAGTTAGTTAGACGGTTGTATATCAGTCATATAGTGTAGCTAGCTAGTGTCCAGTGTGGCTGTTAAATTTACCTTCAAGCACTTTTTTTTTTTTACCATTACTGAGGTCCACAGATAAAGCCAGGAGGGCACAAGTCCTACAAGTGTGTTACGCATTGCTTCTATTGTGCTCCATGCACGAGTATAGCATTCTAATTAATATTTTTTCACTAGCTAAATCTGAAAAGCCTGCTGTATCCCACCTTGTCATTTAGTGCTATGGTGATATTAACCCCTTACCTACAATTGACGTAATATTCCGTCCATGTGACCATGGACCTAATTACCATGGACGGAATATTACGTCCTCGCGATCAGCGGCGCCCACGTGGTGAGCGCCGCTGATCGCGGCCGAGTGTCAGCTAATTATCATAGCTGACACCCGGCACAATGTGTCAGGGGCGGTCACGGACCGCCCCCGACACGTTAACCCCTTGCACACCGCGATCAAACGCGATCGCGGTGTACCGGGGGTTAAAGGGAAGCATCGGCAGGGAGGGGGCTCCCTCCGTGCTTCCCTGAGCCCCCCACGGCAGCGCAATGTGCAGCGCTGCTGCGGGGGACTCCCTTCCTCCAGGCCCCCGAATCCAAGATGGCGACGGGGGCCTGAGGAAGCTGGCTTCCTCAGTGCCTGCAAAGCGCAGGCATGAGGAAGTCTGCAGCAGTGCCTGTGACAGATCGCTGATCTGTCACAGTGATCTGTGATGTGACAGATCAGCGATCTGTCACAGGACAGTGATGTCCCACCTGGGACAAGGTAATAAAGTAAAAAAAAAAAAAAAAGTGTTAAAAATAATTTAAAAAAAATCGCTAAATAAATTAGTTAAAAAAAAAAAAAATATTCCCCAATAAATCCATTTTTTGAAAATAAAAAAAAAACAAAACAATAAAAGTACACATATTTGGTATTGCCGCGTCCGTAATGACCTGCCCTATAAAACTGTCCCATTAGTTAACCCCTTTAGCGAACCCCTTAAAAAATAAAAATAAAAAACGAAGCAAAAAATAATGATTTATTATCATACCACCGAACAAAAAGTGCAATAACGCACGATCAAAAAGACGCATATAAATATCCATGGTACCGCTGAAAACGTCATCTTGTCCCGCAAAAAACAAGCCACCATACAGCATCATCCGCAAAAAAATAAAAAAGTTATAGCTCGCAGAATAAAGCGATACAAAAATAATTATTTTTTATATAAAATTGTTTTCATTGCAAAAAACCGACAAAACATAAAAAAACGACCTAAATGAGGTATCTCTGTAACCGTACTGACCCGAAGAATAAAACCGCTTTATCAATTTTACCGCACGCGGAACGGTGTAAACGCACCCCCCAAAAGAAATTCATGAAAAGCTGGTTTTTGTTCATTCTGCATCCCAAAATCGGAATAAAAAGCGATCAAAAAATGTCACGTGCCCGAAAATGGTACCAATAAAAACGTCAACTCGTCCCGCAAAAAATAAGACCTCACATGACTCGGTGGGTCAAAATATGGAAAAATTATAGCTCACAATATGTGGTGATGCAAAAACTATTTTTACAATAAAAAGCATCTTTTAGCGTGTGACAGCCGCCAAACATAAAAACCGCCATAAATCGTAAATCAAACCCCCCGTTATCACCCCCTTAGTTAGGGAAAAATAATAAAACTAAAAGAAAATGTATTTATTTCCATTTTCCCGCTAGGGTTAGGGTTAGGGCTAGGGTTAGGGCTAGGGTTAAGGCTAGGGTTAGGGCTAGGGTTAGGGCTAGGGCTCAGATTAGGGTTAGGGGTGTGTTGAGGTTAGGGTTGGAGTTATAATTGGGGGTTTCCACTGTTTGGGCACATCAGGTGCTCTCCAAAGGCAACATGGCGTCTGATCTCAATTCCAGCCAATTCTGCGTTGAAAAAGTCAAATGGTGCTCCTTCCCTTCCAAGCTCTGCCATGTGCCCAAACAGTGTTTTACCCCCACATGTAGGGTATCAGCCTACTCAGGACAAATTACAAAACAACTTTTGGGGTCCAATTTCTCCTGTTACCCTTAGGAAAATAAAAAATTGGGGGCAAAAATATAATTTTGCGGAAAAAAATGTTTTTTTTATTTTCACGCCCAGGCGTTATAAACTTCTGTGAAGCACTTGGGGGTTCAAAGTGCTCTCCACACATCTAGATAAGCTCCGTGGGGGGTCTAGTTTCCAAAATGGGGTCACTTGTGGGGAGTTTCAATAGTTTAGGTACATTAGGGGCTCTCCAAACGCACATGACACCCGCATACCAATCCATCAAAGTCTGCATTACAAAACGTCACTACTTCCCTTCCGAGCCCCGACGTGTGCCCATACAGTAGTTTTCTCCCACATATGAGATATCAGCGTACTCAGGACAAATTGGACAACAACTTTTGGGGTCCAATTTCTCCTGTTACCCTTGGGAAAATAAAAAAAATGGGGACTAAAAGATGATGTTTGTTGAAAAAATACGATATTTTTATTTTCACGCCCGGTCGTTATAAACTTCTGAGAAGCACTGGGGGGTTCAAAGTGCTCACCACACATCTAGATAAGTTCATTAGGGGGTCTAGTTTCCAAAATGGGGTCACTTGTGGGGGGTTTCCACTGTTTAGGTACATCAGGGGCTCTCCAAACGCAACATGACACCCGCAGACCATTCCATCAAAGTCTGCATTCCAAAACGTCACTACTTCCCTTCCGAGCCCCGACGTGTGCCTATACAGTAGTTTTCTCCCACATATGAGGTATCAGCGTACTCAGGACAAATTGGACAACAACTTTTGGGGTCCAATTTCTCCTGTTACCCTTGGGAAAATAAAAAAATGGGGACTAAAAGATCATGTTTGTGGAAAAAATACGATTTTTTTATTTTCACGCCCGGTCGTTATAAACTTCTGTGAAGCACTGGGGGGTTCAAAGTGCTCACCACACATCTAGATAAGTTCATTAGGGGGTCTAGTTTCCAAAATGGGGTCACTTGTGGGGGGTTTCCACTGTTTAGGTACATCAGGGGCTCTCCAAACGCAACATGACACCCGCAGACCATTCCATCAAAGTCTGCATTCCAAAACGTCACTACTTCCCTTCCGAGCCCCGACGTGTGCCCATACAGTAGTTTTCTCCCACATATGAGGTATCAGCGTACTCAGGACAAATTGGACAACAACTTTTGGGGTCCAATTTCTCCTGTTACCCTTGGGAAAATAAAAAAATGGGGACTAAAAGATCATGTTTGTGGAAAAAATACGATTTTTTTATTTTCACGCCCGGACGTTATAAACTTCAGTGAAGCACTGGGGGGTTCAAAGTGCTCACCACACATCTAGATAAGTTCCTTGGGGGGTCTAGTTTCCAAAATGGTGTCATTTGTGGGGGGTTTCTACTGTTTTGGTACATCAGGGGCTTTCCTAATGCGACATGGTGTCCGATCTCAATTCCAGCCAAAAACGTCAAATGGCGCTGCTTCCCTTCCGAGCTCTGCCATACGCCCAAATAGTGGTTTACACCCACATGTGGGGTATCAGCGTACTCAGGATAAATTGCACAATATCTTTTAGGGTCCTGTTACTTTTGGAAAAATAAGAATTGAGGGTGAAAAGATCATTTTTGTGGAAAAAATATGATTTTTTAATTGTACTGCTGTACGTTATAAACTTCTGTGAAGCCCTTGGGGGTTCAAAGTTCTCACCACACATCTAGATAAGTTCCTTGGGGGGTCTAGATTCCAAAATGGTGTCATTTGTGGGGGGTTTCCACTGTTTTGGTACATCAGGGGTTTTCCAATCGCGACATGGTGTCCGATCTCAATTCTAGCCAAAAACGTCAAATGGCGCTGCTTCCCTTCCGAGCTCTGCTATGCGCCCAAATAGTCATTTACACCCACATATGGGGTATCAGCGTACTCAGGACAAATTGCACAATAACTTTTAGGGTCCTGTTACCCTTGGAAAAATAAAAATTGTGGGTGAAAAGATCATTTTTGTGGAAAAAATATGATTTTTTAATTGTACCGCTGTACGTTATAAACTTCTGTGAAGCCCTTGTGGGTTCAAAGTTCTCACCACATATCTAGATAAGTTCCTTGGGGGGTCTAGTTTCCAAAATGGGGTCACTTGGGGGGGGTTTCCACTGTTTAGGTACATCAGGGGCTCGCTAAACGTGACATGGCGTCCGATCTGAATTCCAGCCAATTTTGCATTGAAAAAGTCAAACGGCGCTCCTTCCATTCTGAGCTCTGCCATGCGCCGAAACAGTGGTTCCCCCCCACATATCAGGTATCAGCGTAGTCAGGACAAATTGCACAATAACTTTTGCAGTCCAATTTCTCCTGTTACCCTTGGTAAAATAAAGAAAATTGAACCTGAAGTATTTTTTTTGTGAAAAAAAGTTAAATGTTCATTTTTTTTTTAATATTCAAAAAATTCCTGTGACGCACCTAAAGGGTTAATAAACTTCTTGAATGTGGTTTTAAGCACCTTGAGGGGTGCAGTTTTTAGAATGGTGTCACTTTTGGGTATTTTCTATCATATAGACCCCTCAAAGTGGCTTCAAATGTGAAGTGGTCCCTAAAAATAAAATGGTGTTGCAAAAATGAGAAATCGCTGGTCAATTTTTAACCCTTATAACTTCCTAGCAAAAAAAAATTTTGGTTGCAAAATTGTGCTGATGTAAAGTAAACATGTGGGAAATGTTATGTATTAAGTTTTTTGTGTGCCGTATCGCTGTGATTTAAGGGCATAAAAATTCAAAGTTGGAAAATTGCGAAATTTTCAAAATTTTCGCCAAATTTCCGTTTTTTTCACAAATAAACGCAAGTTATTTGAATGCAATTTTACCACTAACATGAAGTACAATATGTCACGAGAAAACAATGTCAGAATCACCAGGATCCATGAAAGCGTTCCAGAGTTATGACCTCATAAAGGTACAGTGGTCAGAATTGTAAAAATTGGCCCGGTAGTTAACGTGCAAACCACCCTTGGTAGTGAAGGGGTTAAACTTGTCTGCAGACCTAAGGCACATTAAAAAAAATTATAATTTTTTCTGTTGCTAAATGTGAAACAGCCTGCTGTATCCTGTGTTGTCATGTTGTGGTGGTGATATGAACCTGTCTGCAGACCTAACGAGCATTAAAAAAAATTATAGTATTTTCTGTTGCTGAATGTGATACAGCCTGCCATATCACTCATTGTCATATTGTGGCGGTGATATGAAGCTGTCTGCAGACCTCAAACACATTAAAATATTTATTTTTGTCTGTTGATAAAGGTAATACAGCCCGAAATATCCAGCCTTTTCATTTAGTGGCGTTGAAATTGGTTTGTGTGCAGAGCTGTTGTACTTTAAAATTAATTTATTTTATTTTTTTACAAACGTAATACAGCAGCCGAGATCTGAGTTTGAAATTATTTTGATCCTATCTTCTAGATTGTGCATCTTTGGCATCCAATTTCTCATGGGCATTAAACCAAGCTTGAGACACACATCTGTTACACCTATCTTTTGACGAGCATCAAGCACTCTCTGGTAACTGGTGTTGTGTAAATGAATAATCGTTGTAGGCTGGATCCTGAATCTCATACTTCCCATAGCCGCCCTGTTATTGATCCTGTTGTACATTTCCATTCCTGCCGTCGTCATGGCCCTTTTCCTGAACAGTTCATATTATGAAACGTCGGCCATATTTCTCCAGCAAACCTGCACCTTACCAACAGCAACTGTAGGAAAGAGGGAGTTCAAACACCACGGACAATCTTCAAGATTATACAGGCCTCATTCACACTAAAAAAATATTTTATGTTACTAACCGAATACAGAAGAGGAGATCTCAGTTTGAAATTGTTTTAAGCATCTAGTCAATGTTATGCAGATCTCATCGACAGGCCCCCAAAAATTCTTCTGTTACTAAAGTCATACAGTAGGGGAACATGTCACTTTGAAATTGTTTGTAGCATCTAGTCAATGTTATTGTAACGAGCTGGGTATTGGAACTACTGTGCCAAAGCGCTAGTAAGACCTGGAGGGGCATGACTAGGAGCCTCACCCAATCCGACCACGGACATGCAGCAGGTAACGACACTGCAATCCGAGGAGAGACAAGGGAAGTCATCCAGGTGCTACTCCAGGACTGACCTTGGGTAGATGGTGGCTGACCCCTAGGAGTGGATAGCTGGAATGGCCTGGGGTAATGTCCAACAGATGCAGACAGGCAGAGAAGATGACTGGTGCAGACAGTCTAACGGACAAATGAGCACTGACGGCACAGCCGGTTTGGCTTTCGTCGAGATGAACACTGCAGCTGGCTCTGCTGACATTTAGGTGAGCAATGACAGGTGCAGATGGCTCTGCTGCCGTTGAGGTGAGCATTGGCGGGTGCAGCTGGCTCTGCTGCTGTTGAGGTGAGCACTGGCAGGTGCAACAGACTCGGATACAAGAACCAAACAAACTCACAACATTGTACAGGCACCTCCATGTTGGAGGAGGTGGTTTAAATAGTAAGTGACCTCCAGCTCTTGGCTGGGGATACTTTAGATGAATGCGCGCAGCCCCTTTAAGAAAGAGGAAGTGTGTGCGTGCACTCCAAGCACAGTGCCTGAAAATCTGTTAGGAGTGCACGTGCCCTGGGCAGCAGCAGACCTCTTCTGTTACTAATGTCATACAGTAGGGGATATCTCACTTTGAAATTGTTTGGAGCATCTGATCAATGTTATACAGGCCTTATCAACACCAAAAAAAAACAAATAAAAAAAAATCAGTTAATAATGTAATACAGTAGGGGACATCTCACTTTGAAATTTTTTGGAGCAGATCTTTTTTGTCATACAGGCCTCATCATCACTGAACCACTTCTTTCTGCTGTAACGAATTAATCACACCACATTTCACCTTCTAATTTTGTGCCGCTTAAATTCAGCTGTGTGCTGAGGTTGTGCAAAGTAAAAAATCTATTTTTAGTTGCTAAAAGTGTGCTGCTAGCACACTATCTGAACAACATGATTGGAAAAAGCGAGGTCGTGGAGGAAGGGGGTTTAGGCTTGGTGTTCGAGGTGCATGTGTGGTAGATGTTAATGTTTCTGAAAGCACTAGTGAATCACTAACGTGACGTCCTATCCAAAGACAACTGACAACTTCTGTTACTGGATGTAGGGGTATGCCTCCACAGTTTGATCGCCATCCATACCAACAGAGGCGTATCTAGGCTTTCTGGCACCCGGGGCAAGAATTTGTTTTGGTGCCCGACCCCCCCCCCCCCAAGTACATATGCGACTTGCACACTTAGCCATGTACCCGCGAGCTGCTCTCCCTAATGCTCTCAATGTTCAGTAAAAAACTGAAAGCAGGAAGAGAAGCTCATTGTCACAAGACCATAACTATGAAAATCACATATGAGTGAAGTGTCCATGTGATGACTACTGGAACCTGCAGAGCTGAATCCTGACATTGCAGGCTTCTGAATTCTGCACTGCACACTTTTAGGACTCTCCCTTGCCGATATACAGTCACGTCACCACAAGTATGTGATTTATATGCTTCTGGCCACATTCCAACTAGACATGCCCAACCTCGCTGTGTTCATTTTCATTGAGTGAAGCCACACATGTCTAGTCAGCATGTGACCGTATGTACGTAAATTACCGGAACGAGAGAATCCTAACAGCATTCAGTGAACACTGTGAGAATTCAGAAGTCTGCAGTCACATAGAATGACAGTAGACTCAGCACAAACCTGAGCAACCCCTTTAGGGTAAGTGCACACGTTGAGGATTCTGCTGCGGATTTTTCCGCGCAGATTTTGCAAAATCCGCAGGTAAATCCGCAGGTCAAAAGACCTGCGGTTTATCTGCGGATTAGCCTGCGGTATTCCCCTGCGGCTTGACACCTGGTAATGGAGCAGGTGTAAAACCGCTGCGTATTCCGCACAAAGAATTGACATGCTGCGGATTAGAAAAATCCGCAGCATGTGCACAGCATTTTTTGTTTTTCATTGATTATAATGGTACTGTACACCGCAGCAGAAACTTCTGCGGATCCGCAGCATGTGCACATACCCTTAATGTTCCTAACATAAATAAAAACATGAGAATATGTCAGTATCACAAATAATATTTACATCCAAGTACCTTATGGATGACCTTGTCTCTGGAGTCGTTCTTCTTTTCTTCTTCTTGTCCAGACCCCATGATGAGTTTTCTCATCCACATCTCGTCTCTGCAGACTTCCATCTTCTCCGGTCTTCTGCAGCAAATCTCCACACGATGCCCTTAAAGATAGAAGTGTCATTATAATGCTCCTGAATAAAAATATCTGCAATATAGTGTCTCCTCGCACTATGCCCCTCCTTCCCCATACTGTCTCCTCTAACATCCCACCTGTTCACCATACTGTCTCCTCATATATTTATCCCCTCACTCTCTATACTGTCTGCTCAAACATACCCCCGAAACCCCATACTGTGTCTGCACACATGCCATCACACTCACTCCCCATACTGTGTCCACATACATTTTTCCCATCGCTACTCATACTGTGTCCACATACATTTACCCGTTCGCACCCCTTACTGTCTGCACCCATCCCGCAAACTGTTTCCTCAAACATGCCCTCATACATACATACTCTTCATTTTGTGTCCTCAAATCTCCCCACACACATTAAATACCCCATCCCCACTCCAAATCCCCCCATCCCCAATCCCCCACACACATTAAGTACCCACCATCCCCACTCCAAACCCCCCACACACATTAAATCCCCCATCCCCACTCCAAATCCCTCACACACATTAAATAACCCCCCATCCCCACTCCAAATCACCCCACACATTAAGTATCCCCACTCAATAACCCCCGTCCCTACTCCCAAATCCCCCCACACATTATGTACCCCCCACTCCAAATCCCCACACACATTAACCCCCATCTCCACTCATTAACCCCCATCCCCACATTAACCCCCATCTCCACTCATTAACCCCCACATATTAACCCCCATCTCTGCTCATTAACCCCCCACTCATTAACCCCCATTCCCACATTAACCCCCATCTCCACTCATTAACCCCCATCCCCACAGTCACCCCCATCTCCACTCATTAACCCCCCACATTAACCCCATCTCCACTCATTCATTAACCCCTCTACTCATTAACCCCATCCCCACATTTACCCCATCTCCACTCATTAACCCTCATCCCCACATTAACCCCCATCCCCACATTAACCCCCATCTCCACTCATTAACCCCCCATACATTAACCCCCATCTCCACTCATTAACCCCATCCCCACATTAACCCCCATCTCTACTCATTAACCACCACCCCACATTAACCCCCATCTCCACTCATTAACCCCATACACATTGACCCCCATCCCCACATTTACCCCATCTCCACTCATTAACCCCCACACATTAACCCCCATCTCCACTCATTAACCCCATCTCCACTCATTAACCCCCATCCCCACATTAACCCCCATCTCCACTCATTAACCCCCATCTCACTCATTAACCCCTCCACTCATTAACTCCCATCCCCACATTAACCCCATCTCCACTCATTAACCCCCATCTCCACTCATTAACCCCCATCCCAACATTAACCCCCATCTCCACTCATTAACCCCCCACACATTAACCCCCATCTCGACTCATTAACCCCCATCTCCACTCATTAACCCCCCCCCACTCATAAACATCCCCCATCTCCCATCTTCGGTGGTTTCTTCAGCTCCACAGAGGAGCACACTTACCACCAGCGTTCGCTCTGGGTGCCAGGGTGTGACATCAGCAGCATGATCACATGACCTGATCACGCTGCTGACGTCGCTCTGAACTGGCAGTCAGAGCTTCAATTGTACTGGCGTCTGTATAGACGCCAGTACAATTGCTGCCTGAGAGGCGGTGCGGCCTCCTCTGCACCGGCTGTCAGCTTGACAGCCGTCACAGAGAACAGCCGACTCACAGGACACTGAGCGGCAGAACGCAGCCGCCAGGGGGAGACACTGCAGACCGGTGCATTAGGCGGCCCAACTGCTCCCCCCTGCTGATTGCGCCCGGGGCAACTGTCCCGGCTGCCCCCCCAGATACGCCTCTGCATACCAGGTATATGATTCCATTTACCCTATGTTTGTTGGGGCTATTATTGCTTTAAACCTTTTATGGTAATTCACTGGCAATGGATTTAATATCTTTGCACTGGTGCTTGCACGATTGCACTTTATTCACAGGACCTTTTTTTAACCTGCCCTCACATGTATTTCTTTATTGATTATTGTGTTATTTATTATTTTTAATATTTCACCATTATATTAATTGGCCCATCTATACATAGTGGACCTTTATATAGGTATGTTGGCGGACTTGAATATTTATTTATTTCCTCATTTTTTTCTAAATTTTGTATATTATATGCTATATAAGTCATTACAAGTTTTAATATTTTTATGATATTCTGTAGTGTGGACACTCTTGCTTAAGTTTATGCCATTCACTTTAATAAAGGCAATTTTTTAAGATTTTATGTCTTTTCTGTCATTAATCAATACATATTTGGTGTGCTTTTATAATTTCAATACCCAAATGGTCTGCCATTGTAGTTTTTTTGGTTGTTTACAAAATCATTGCTAATTTATTCTGATGATGAATATTTAGTTTGTGACGTCCTCCCTTGTTTAATCTATTACTGGTTGTTGTAGTTTTTAGTGTGGTAAAATTGATGCCACTTTGTTAGAGTCTGACAGTAATTTTTGTAAATGTGTAGATTCAACATTGGATCTCCTTCATGTGTATTGCCTGTAGCAGTAGGCCTCCGATACTGGCAGTCCTCCACTGTCTTTGCGTAAACTACCTGTGTTACTATCCTTACATTTTCTGACAATAGAAATCTACTAAACTGATATGTGTGCCACCTGAGTGTGGCTGAGCATCACTTTCAACTTTTTGGGGGGGTTTTATCACTTACATAGCGCCAATAATTCAACATTTGCTATGCAGACATTACTGGCACTGTCATCATTGGGACTCACAATCTACATTTACTATCTGTATGTCTTTGTAATGTGGGTAGAAAAATAATTATTGTGCATAAACCCTCACAAACACTGGGAGAACGTACAAACTCTTTGCAGATGGTGTCCTTGGTGGGGTTGTAACACAGGACTACAGCGCTGCAAGACTGCTAATGTTTTTACGTTGACAACTGAACGTTTCTATGGTTGGAAGGCTATCACTGTGATTCAAACTGTGTGACTTACTGCTATGTTGGGGAAAACCACTGTCAAGATTGTCTTCCAGCATGTTTTGATACTGCAACATGGGCACATCCCTTTCTAGGAGGGGAAGCAACAGACAAAATGTACTTTTGTATTGTGGCTAGAACACACTGCAACCCAGTAGACAGCAATATTTGGAATCATAACTATAGGGGTAACAATCATGTTGCAGATAGTGCTGCAAGAAGGCACTCATGGGTCTGTCTCTTTCATGAGTTCCAACTCCGCATGGTGATGGTGGTGGTATAACACTCAAGCTTTCTTCCGCCATCCACTCCTGACAACCACGGACAACATAGAGGTAATAATCATTATCTTCTTCATCTCCTAACTGTGGAGCATCCATCTCCTCTCCCTTCTCGTCCTTTTCATGGTCCTTCTCCATTTGTTCCTTCCATGCAAACATCTGTGATATGACAGACCTGAACTTATAGATATTGTTAAGCCTAAAGATATCCTCCTCTGCTTCCTCCTCTTCCCCCAGGACCACCACCTGCTCTCTCACACTATTTAAAGTGTGCTACAGCATGTAGATAACAGTAATGCGGATGCTGATGATGGCACCATGACCGCTAACCATCTTAGTAGCCATTAAGAAAACGTACAGAAGGGTGCAGAGGTCCTTCATCTGTATCCAGTATGCAAGTGTGAATTGCACCACGTCTGTATTGCGTTGTGCCAGACTATGAAAAATGTCATCCTGCACCAGTTCTTAGAGCTGCTACCACAGTCACTGCAACAAGTGCAGAGTTTATTTCCACGGTGTGGTCATATCTCATATCAACCGGTTAACCGTTAGTCTGAAAGATCTCTATACCAACTGAAGTGGAATGGTGGAAGTTATTACGAAAGTGGATTCGTCAGCAGTGCATCCAAGCTGGGACAGTGACAGAGGAATTGCTGTACCATCAGGTTGAGGATGCGAACCATGTAAGTCACGTGTTTTAGGTTGGCCCGGCGTAGGGCTGCCACCAGGTTTGCACCATTATCGCACACGGCCTTCTCTGGCTCCAGGCTGAGTATTGACATCCATTTCTCAAACTCTGCATGGATAGCTGTCCTCAACTGTTGATCTGTATGACTGCGATCTCCAAGGCATATTATTGTAAACACTGCCGGATTACGGTGAGCCCTGACTGCACAGTACGGAGGTGAAGAAGGGATTCTCTCTGCAGTGTTGGAACATGTGCTTAATTAAGGCAGTGGCTGAAGGCGCAGGTGGAGGCCCTAGGAAGGTATAGGAGGCAGAAGCACTGCAGGAACTGTTACGTACAACGGTTTGTTTCGCAAGCCATGGTGATTCCAAGACTTGGTGTCTAGTGACACCTTGAGGTCTACTGCATTAGTTCTCCATTTCCTGGTGTGTACTAGTTTATTTCTCCAAGCAAAGATGTTTAGTAGTTTAGTTCTCCAATCCCTGTTGTCTATTAGCTTAGTTCTCCATGTTCTGGTGTTAATTTGTTTAGTTCTGCAATCATAGCTGTTTAGTAGTTTAGATCTAAAACTCCTGTTGTCTATTAGTTTTGTTATCCATCTTATTGTGTGTAGTGGTTTAGTTCTACAACCCTAGCTGTTTAGTAGTTTAGTTTTCCAACTCCTGTTGTCTAGTAGTTTAGTTATCCATCTTATGGTGTGTAATGGTTTATTTCTCGGTCCCCAAGCGCCCTGCAAGTCTTGGGGATTGCAGATTGCAAGACTTGTGGAGCAGCCCCTTCCCCGACTGCCCCTACAGCCACCAGAGTCACCCAGTGCCCAGTCATCTAGCTGTAATTCCTCGATCACACCCATCCTCAAAAAGCCCAACCTTGACCCATCCTCTGTGTCTACCTAGCACCAAATATCATTTCTCCCCTATGCCTCAAAACTACTGGAACAACACGTACATTTTGAACTGTCCTCCCACGTCTCCTCTTGCTCCCTTTTTGACCATTTACAGTCTGACTTCAGACTGCACCATTCCACTGAAACTGCCCTGCCTAAAGTCACCAACAACCTACTAACCGCAAAATGAAAGCAATGCGAGTTTGTTTTCCTCCTTCCCCTGGACCTGGCATCTGTCTTTGAAACAGTAGACCATTCCCTCTTACTATAGACATTCTCATCTGAAACACTGTGTTTCAGTCTTTGGGTCGTGTGAACACTGTCCGACCCACCTGTTCACTTTTGTGCATGTCTCATGTTTTTAATCTATTAGTTTCTTGCTTACGCAAGTTTTGGGAGATTCCCACCCCTCTCTTGTGAAACAGGCACATAAAGAGCCGTCTTGCACAGCGTGCCCACATCAGGCAGAGCCTTTCTGAATCCTGCTCATATAGGTACTGTTCACATGATCAGGTTTTAAATACATTAGATAGGACTGCTCCGAGATGGGTATACTGTGATGTTGGTGGAGTGGCTTAGTATACATTTTTTGCAAAAAAAGTATCAACTAAATACCCTGTTTTTGTTATCATCTTTTTACTAGCACTTGCTGTCTACTGTTATTTATATTTTTTTTTACAGCAGAGTATTTTTGCACGCTTGCCATACTGTTTTTTCTTTGTGTTTCTGTCTTTGGGTGATGTGAACACTGTCCGACCGACCTGTTCACTTTTGTGCATGTCTCATGTGTTTTTAATCTTTTAGTTTCTTGCTTATGCAAGTTTTGGGAGATTCCCGCCCCTCTCTTGTGAGACATACATATAAAGACCCGTCTTGCACAGCGTGCCCACATCAGGAAGAGCCTTTCTGAATCCTGCTCATATAGGTACTGTTCACATGATCAGGTTTTAAATACATTAGATAGGACTGCTCCGAGATGGGTATACCGTGATGTTGGTGAAGTGGCTTAGTATAAATTTTTTGCAAAAAAAACGTATTAACTAAATACCCTGTTTTTGTTATCATCTTTTTACTAGCACTTGCTGTCTACTGTTATATATATATTTTTTACAGCAGAGTATTTTTGCATGTTTGTCATACTGTGTTTTTTCTTTGTGTTTCAGTCTTTGGGTGGTGTGAACACTGTCCGACCGACTTGTTCACTTTTGTGCATGTCTCATGTCATTTACCGGGGGGGTGGGAGGGGGTGTCAGAGACCATACTCACCTCTCCTGGCACTTCTCTGCAGCCCCTGCGTCTCCCTCTGCCATCTGCTTCCTGCATTCAGCGTTCATGTGGTACCGCTCATTAAACTCATGAATATGTGCATATTTATGAGTTTAATGAGCGGTAACACGTGACCAGCTGAATGCAGGAAGCAGATGGCAGAGGGAGAAGCAGGGGCTGCAGCTGCAGAGAAGTCCTTATGCTAGGAAGGGTGAGTATGACGGGGCCAGAGTGATATTCACCTGTCCCCGTTCCAAGCCGTGCACCACTGTGTCTCCGGGTCCTCCTGCTGTGACAGCAGAGGGCGCGATGACGTATCAATGCAGAGATCCAGAAGACACAGTGGTGCACGGCTTGGAACGAGGACAGGTGAATATCGCCACTGCCAGGGGCTCAGGACACCGGCACCTGGCCCCCAGCGATGGAGAGGTAAGTATGTCATTTTTTTTATTGCAGCAGCAAATAAGGGGTATTTATGGAGCATCTTATTGGGCAGCATTAACCCTTGTGGAGCAGCATATGGGGGGTATTTATGGGGCAGCATTAACCCTTGTGCAGCAGCATATTATGGGGGATATTTATGGAGCATCTTATGGGCAGCATTAACCCTTGTGCAGCAGCATATGGGGGAATTTATGGAGCATCTTATGAGGCAGCATTAACCCTTGTGCAGCAGCATATGGGGGGTATTTATGGAGCATCTTCTTGGGCCAGCATTAACCCTTGTGCAGCAGCATATGGGGGGTATTTATGGAGCATCTTCTTGGGCCAGCAGCATATGGGGGGGTTTTATCTATGGCATAGAAGAGAAAAAGCAGGACAAAGGCACAGCTGTATGACCTCGGGTTAATGAAGCTGCATACATTTCAGGGAGCACAGGTGCCACTTCCAAGGAAAATAGTCTGTATATCCATAGAGAAGAAAGTGGATAGGCACATTCCATCCCATGTAATCCTTTATTGTGGCATCAAGATACCAACAGCAGGCAGATAAAACCATGGAGCAAGTACAGACGACGATCGTTTCGCGCTTACATAGCGCTTCAACAGGTCATATGACCTGTTGAAGCGCTATGTAAGCGCGAAACGATCGTCGTCTGTACTTGCTCCATGGTTTTATCTGCCTGCTGTTGGTATCTTGATGCCACAATAAAGGATTATTTTGCATGAGACGGAATGTGCCTATCCACTTTCTTCTCTATGGTTTTATCTATGGAGCATCTTCTTGGACCACCATTTAACCCTAGGCTTATACGCGAGTCAATAAGTTTTCCCAGTTTTTTGGGGCAAAATTAGGGGGGGGTCGGCTTATACACAAGTATTCTCATTCTCATCTGTTGGCATTACAGACTTGGCTCTTTGTTGCATTTCCTTGTATCTAACAGACGGGACATTCAGTGTCTCTCACTCACACACCACCTCCTCATCTCACCCTTTATGTGTCGGTGTCCACCAAGGTTCGGTTGTAGGATGGGGAGCTATGCTTAAAGGGCACATGCATGCGCTCCCTCCCTCTTAAAGGGACCACCCACATCAACCTAAGGTATTCCCAACCTATAGCTGGGCAATACCTTCTATTTAAGGCTTCTCCTCCAATATGGAGGTGCCTGAGCTACGTTGTTAGTTTGCCTTGCATGCTTGCTAGTTGTCAGGTTCCCCAGGTCCACCCATCTGCTTGTCTACCCTGAACCCGTCTGCTCTTACCTGTCTGTGCCCATCTGCTCGTACCTGTCTGCACTCTTCTGTCCATCAGCTAGTCCAGATCGCACCTGCCAGTGCCCAATTGTCTAACACCCGGTCCAGCCCACACCAGCCAGTACTTTACTGCTCCTCAGCCGATTCCATCTGCACCCGTGACACCAGAGTCCCTACAGTGTCTGCCTGCATTTTTCATCCATCCTTTGGGCCGTAGCAGCTTACCCGCTGTGGGGGGTCAGCTGCCACATTCTGTAGGTCAGCCATGACTAGCACCTGATGCCACCTCTTTGTACCTCCTTGGGTCACAGTTTTTCGCCTGCTGCCACTTGTCCGAGTAGGGATTTGGTAGGCCACCTAGTTACACCCCTTCCAAGCTTTCAGAGGGATGCGGAACAGTGATTCCACCACCTTGCCCGTTACAGTCTCCATTTTCTGGGTTGGCTGTAGTTGAAGAGGTGTCGGTCCCCGCTATACTAATTCTACTTTATTGCAATTGATGCCACTTTGTTGGTGTCTGCCACTAATTTTTGTAAATGTGTAGACTCCTGGTTGGGTCTCCTTCATGCATGTTGCCTGTAGCAGTAGGCCTCCACAACCGTCAGGGATCCACTTTCTTGGAGTCAACTACCTGTGGTACTATCCTAAGATTTTTCTGACAATAGTAGTCTACGAAATTTATATGATATTTTAGTATGAAAGCAGGTTGAGCTGTTGCATGTGGTATCAGGGTTCCCAGGACAGGAGGCATACACCGATCCGTCACCCACCTCGTCTTACTCTGAAGTTTAATTGAAAGCTATAAATGCTGTCCCAGAACCCAATATCTTATGCCTGGCTGATTGCTGCAGTGCCATGCTACAATTAATACTGTGGGGGAATTGAGGCCACTTTCCTGGTGTGTGCACCTCTTTTGATGTGTTTTGGCAGCATTTGGGGTCGTTATAAGGTGTTGTACATGCATTTGTTTTTGGCTCCCATTGAGCTGAATGGTGTTCAGTTATGTTTGGAGAATATTCGATGAATTAATTGACGAATATTGCAAATTCGGCAATCGTAATCCGAACTGAACTTTGAAATATTCGCTCTTCTCTAGTAAAGATCATAAAAATTAGCACTACATAAAAAAAAAAAATCATATCTCTGGAACCATATTGTGAATTTAAAAAAAAAAACACTGAGAGAAACAGCAGGAATAAAATAAAAGTAAACAGGCTGCTTTTGACCTGATGAAAGGACCTCTTTAAATTCCCCATAAACATTAGAGAGACCAAACTAAGCATTCCTGTAGTGCTCAGCCAAGCGTTCTTGTGTTCTCTGAGTTACGAGTCCATTGGCAGCAACCAATCACCCCAAGAAACAAAATAATCAAGTTAAATCCTTCTCTCCCCCAACATCATCTGTTGGGGGAGAGTCAGGAAGTCTCCATTCACATTTGATGGTTGGTCAATCCTGGCAAAATTGTCTGGTTAGGCCTTTTGGGAATTTGAAAACATTTTTTCTACATCCAATCCGTTCATTGAGTGTTTGATCTGGTATGGCAGATATGGTACATTGATAACACCCTCATTATTTGGGGGGCCAATGTGTCTGTCATACCAGATTTCATAAATTGTATTAATTCCAATAGTTAAAATATTCGTTTCACATATAGATATGATTTTGAAAATATATTCTTTTTGGACCTGGAATTAAATGGTATGGTGGACCAAATTATTTTCACCAAAACTCACTACAAACCTTTAAGTGGAAATGCTATTTTAAACGCAAATAGCAGTCACCCTAAACATACCATCAAATTTGTCCCTGTGGGTGAATTCATTAGAATAAAGCGAAATTACAGCACTAGTACCGATAAAGCAGAATTTGACCTGGTAGCTTATAAATTGAAACGTCGCAAATATCCCAAATGGTCATTAAACTGGACACACAGAATTGTCAGAAGAATCGGAATGATCTAATCACGCCATCAGAAAAAGCATATCAGACAGACATCATCTCTGAAAGAATAAAAAAAAAATTTTGTTTGATTCCAATACAGTCCCCAATTTGGAGATATTAGAAGAATTATCATTACATTTCTTCCCATTTTATATGAAGATGACAGCATAGCAAAAATTTTATGGTCGGGGGTTAATGTGGTAGTCAGAAGATGGAAACAAAATTTCACCCAGTATGTTCCACTCTGGAAGTAGTAATAATAATAAAAAAAAAACTGGTTAAATTGTACTGGTTTTTTATAAATGTGGTACAAATAATTGTAAAACCTGCAAACATGCGTTTTTTACTAAGACATACAACAATTATGATAATTGTGCATGCTTTAATATCAAACTGCAATTCTATGCATATAGTATATAAAATAGATTGTACTGCATGCAGTTTGTCCTATATTGGATGTACTTCACGAAAGCTTAAAATGCCTATTTCTGAACATCTGTATGATATATCTAGTATAAACAGTTCAAATCGCATCGTCTCAACAGTATCAAAACATTTTATCAGTGCCACACTCGCAGCACATCATTTTTTCAGGTACGTGGTATTGAACATGTCAGTAAGCCTCTACGAGGTGGATATGTCAGACAGCGTCTCCTCACATGTGAGGCATTTTAGATCTATAATTTAAACACAAGGTTTCCTACTGGTCTTAACAAATGTAACAAACTAATGTTTCATTATTAATGTCAAATGCATTTCTTATGTGTTTTCCTTTTTTTACTTATTCTTCATTTTTTGGTGATTTTAATTGCATTTATAGTTTGCAATTTGTTCTGTGCACGTTGAGGACCTTTTGATTTGTCATGGACATGTATTTGACAGCCGCACACATACAGGGATTGCCTAACAAACAGCATGCAGCCATAGCGACTGGAGCATATTTTTTCGAGCATACTTAATTAGGACCCAAGCGTGCTCGGATATCACCTTATCTGAGCACGTGCACTCATCATCAATGCTTAATGAAAGGCAGTCCACCTGTGTTCAATCTAAGAGGCACATGGTCTGTCAGCATGTACTGTTAAAACAGTGGCATCAATCCTGCACATGACCCCTTCCTCCCCACTGCAGACACGCTGTTGTGATAACTTACGTATTCGCACTCCCCTGGCATCTCTCTCCTCCCAGGGCCAGGGCATGACAAGAAGGTCTCCTGGGAGAATGCTTAGAGCGCGTGCACTCCCTGCTTCTTAAAGGAGCCGCTTGCGCACTTCCGAAAATGTCCCCAGCCAATAGCTGGGAGACAATAAGTATTTAATTTAAGACACCTTCCACAAAGGGTACCTATACCCAAACCCGCTCTGCCTGTGCCTAGTCCTGATACTAACCTGCATAAACCAGCACCTGTGAACCTGCACCTGTGTTCCCGTATCTATGGCAGTCCCGTGTTCCTGTCCTTATCCTGCTTCTGTCTGATCCCACATGTGTCCAACAACCGCATATATCTTGCGAACCAGTGCCTGGCCAGTCCTGCTTCTCTGTCTCCTTGGCAGTCATCTGCCTTGGCTTCGGAGTCCATTCTGGAGTAGCACCTGGCGTCCACCTGGGTTCAAGTCTAACTACACCATCAGGGACCCTAGTGAAGGACCAGGTGTTTGCTTAGTTATGCCCTGCCAGGCTCTCCCCAGGATATCAGCACAGCAGTTCCACAACCACGTGCATAACATATACACACCTTTTCTGAAAGGCCACAGAGGCTGCAACACCCTTAAGCAAAGGCACCACTAACTAAACAACACCAAGAAGAATAAGTAGATCTTCAAACAAGACAGGGACAAAGTTGTTGTGAAGCACCATCAAATCCATCATCATCAAAAATAAAGAACATGGTACCACAACAAACTTGCCAAGAGAGGCGCCCACCAAAACTTTCAGTCCAAGCAAGGAGGGCAATAATCAGAGAGGCAGCACAAATACAAAATGTAACTCTGAAGGAGCTGCAGAGTTCCTAAGCAGAGACTGAGTTGTCAGAAAAAAAGCCTTTATTTACAGACAAAAATTTGTAAGGCTCGTTTCGAGTTTGCCAAAAAGACATGTGGGAAACGCCACAAATGTATGGAGAAAAGTGCTGTGGTCAGATGAGACCAAAATTGAACTTTTTAGCCACCAAGGTTAAAGCTATGTCTTGCACCAAACCAACACAGCTCATCACCCTAAGAACACTATCTTGTTTTCTGGCAGGAGGGACTTGGAAAATGGTCAGAATCAAGGAAAAGATGGATGGTCCAAAATACAGGGATATTCTTGAGCAAAACCTGTTTCAGTCTATCAGTGATTTGTAACTGGGAAGGAGGTCCACCTTCCAACAAGACAATGAACCAAAGCATGCTGCTAAAGTAACAGTCAAGTGGATAAAGGGGAAACATGTAAATGTTTTGGAGTGGCCTAGTCAAAGCCCAGACCTTAATCCAATTGAGAATCTGTGGTCAGACTTGAAGACTGCAATTCACTAGAGAAAACCATTAGCTATGATCAAGCACTAAAATGTTTGGATGCTATTTACTCAAACACAGCAATTCCTAATGCTCGAGTGCACATTTCATGTAACGAGTATAATGAAAGTCAATTTGAAATCCAAGCATTTTTTCGGCAAACTCTACAAGAAGGTCTGGGGTAACCTATAGTATGGGCGTCACTAATAGACTGTAAGCCAGACATTGTGCGTTACCTGTGTGTGACCAGCGCCCTTTACAAGCTGCTTTTGTGCAATTTAATACTAAGCAATCACTCCCTCCATGAATTGGTAGGTTGTGAGTGGTTGTCTTATCAGTATTTTGCACCTGTGTTTCCACCATCTTTACTACATGGGTTTGCTGCATCCTGAGAGTGAATTAGTTATGAGACCTGGGCAGGTAAACACTGCTTCTTGGCTGTATTAACACCCTGTATTAGACATAAAAGAGGGCCACATACATATTATGTTCTAATTCTCATGTATTGGTACTTCTAGACTAGACAAAAATTACAAATCCATACACTCCTTCCTGAAGGCACCAACATCAGTGCCTCATTCAAATATTGTTAAATCACTTATAAAGGCTCTGCATACAGTTTATTGTCTGCCAAAAATTACAAACAGGGTCATCCATACACACTTGAATGCATCAAATATAGTATCTAATTCAAATATTGTGAACAAAGTGTAGTTGTGGTACTCCTACGCTTATAAAGGCTCTGCACACAGTACAAAGCCAGTAACAATTTATAAGGAGGGTCATCCATGCCTCCTTGAAGGCAACAACTTTAGTGCCTCATAAAAAATTAGCAAAGTATAGTTGATGTACTACTACACTCATAAAGGCTTTGCATAAAATTCAAAGCCAAGAAAAAATTGTAAGGAGGGTCATCCATACAACCTTGAAAGCAACAACTGGATGACTTTTTTCAAATGTTGAACATTAGAAACACTTTATGTGCTGCTGTCATCTGGTGGTGTGGAAAAGTGGGGACTATGCCAGGCCTTGTTCATTTTTATCAGCGTGAACCTGTCAGCATTCTCTGTTGACAGGCGAAAGCGCCTGTCTGTTATGATCCCCCCGGCGGCACTAAAAAGTCACTCAGGCAAGAAGCTAGTAGCTGAGCAGCACATCACCTCCAAAGCATAGAGGGACAGCTCATGCCATGTGTTCATATTTGAGACCCAATAGCTGAAGGTTGCAGAGGAATTAGGAGGTATACTGGCCTGGTGTTGTTTGACCATCTTTAAAAACTTTTTCCTCCTTGTCAAAAATAACTGGTCATCAGACCTTGGATGCTGGGATTGTCTCATGAAATAGGCCCAGGCCATTGACAGTGTACCTCTGCCTCTGCTGTGTGTCTCCATAGCCTCTCCTCCTTGGTTGGGCAAGGAAGATTTGTCTGATGGTATTTTTTTTAACATATTTTCCACAATGGCCTTCTGGTATAGCACCATTTTTGAAGACATCTCCGCCTCAGGAAGGAAAGATGCAAAGTTCTCATCGTAGCATGGGTCTTGAAGGGTGAACAGCCAGTACTCTTTTTTGGCCAAAATAAATATAACACAAATGATTTGCAAAGAGGAATGGACCAAAATTCCTCCTGACGTGTGCACAAACTTCATAATCAACTACAAAAAACATCTGACTGCTGTGCTTGCCAGCAAGGGTTTTGCCACCAAGTATTAAGTCTTGTTTGCCAGAGGGATCAAATAGTTATTTCTCAATGCAAAATGCAAATAACTTTATATAATTTATACATTGTAATTTTTTGGATTTTATTTTTAATATTCTATCTCTCAATGTTAAAATTAACCTACCCTTAAAATTATAGACCATTCATGTCTTTGTCAGTGGGCAAACTTACAAAGTCAGCAAAGGATCAAATACTTATTTCCCACACTGTATGCCAAGCTCCCTGTGTAAGGAGGAGGCAGGTCCCCTCAGTTGCACCCTCTCCTCTGTGTGGTCAACCTGTGCACCTTATATAAATGTATTATGTATGTGCAATATTTGTAATGCCTTGTATTGCATTGTGGATGTTCCCCTTTAAGGGCTGTGTATAGTTAGGGACAGTGAACAGTTAATTTGGGGGATTCAGCTTAAAGGCAGATGGAAACTGCTATCCCCAGTCAGTTGGCCGGACACGTTGGCCCAGGGCAGACGTATAATATTGACGGGGCATTGCCAGACTCCCGGAGATCTGTTGCCCCGGATTCATGAACTCTAGGATTAAAGGAACCCAACATGGGCCCCAAGACTCTGGAAGGGCCGCCCGCTGAAGGGGCTTTAAAGCACCCAGATCCGAGCAAGTGGATTACTGTGAATCTTCGGCTGCTGCAGCTGCTGTGGGTGCGACTGCGGAAAGTGTTAGGGAGAAAGCAGGAAGCCAGTGTTGTACTCTTTTCTTTCTATCCCATCCCTGTTTCATTAAAAAGTTATTCCCTGTTGGACAACAGTTGCTTTCTTGGACTTTAATACACCTGGACAACCGTGGCCGGAAAGAGAAAAAGGTAAAGAGTGGGAAAAGCTGTGTCGCTCCCGTCTATTTATGTACGGGGGTACTCGCTGACCATTGGCTCAGTGAACTCTGTCTGTGGACTGTGTCTTTAAGTAACTCAGCCATAACTACCCTCCTCCCCGGTCGCCCTTGTTACACCTACAGCCAACACTTCCCTGTCTCCATCATGATGACAACTCTGCTCTCCCTCCTTCTCCTCAGTCTATCCACATAAAAGAGATATGATGAAGGTTGTGTGGGTACTAGCCTCTGTTACACTAGCAATCAGCACCTTTTCATCATTCTCCTCAGTATTTACTTACTCTTTGTTACCCAATCTGAGCTGAGCAGATAAGATGAGGCTGGGTAGTGTCTCCTTGTCTCATGTCTTCCTCCATCTCCACCTGGTCCGCATGCATAACTTCATGTTTGATTGTGAACAGCGACTGTTTAAGTAGGCACAGAAGCAGGATGATTGTGCTGACTATGTTGTCATCGCTACTCACCATCTTTGGGGAGTCATCAGTCTTGGAAAATCCACACAAATATCAAACATCAATGCCCACTGTTATGCGCGGAGGCTGACCAGAATACCAATGGGCATGTTGGATCTAGCAATCGGCAACTGGTCTCTGCTCCTCACCAAGCCTTGCTAGCATGTGCAGTGTGGAGTTCCAGCACGTTGTCGGTAAGCTGGGTATGCTTTCAGAAACTGCTGAACTACCAAGTTGAACATGTGTCCCAAGCATGGTACGTGTGTGAGCTTGCCAAACTTCACAGTTGCACCAGGTTGCGTTCATTATCAAACATGACCATGTCTGTTTGGAGGCTTAGCGGCAAGAGCCACAGATCTGTCTGTTCTGTTATTCCTTTAAGTAACTCTGCTGCAGTGTGCAGTTTGCCTCCTAGACAAATTAGCTTCAGCAGAGCCTGTTACCGCTTCACTGAGTCACTGCTGCAGGGTTCCTAGCTAATGTGGATATGCTCTGAGATAAAACATTAGAGATGGAGTATGATGAGGAACAGGAGGGGGTGCAGGAGCTGATGTAGGAGGTGGAGGAAACCCTGATAGAAGTAGAGCTAGAAATCCTCAGTGTCGGGAGCACATGTGCTGTGCCAGGGTGTGACTCAGCCCCAGGCTCCACAATGTCCACCCAGTGGTGTGCCATCGGGGACATGTAGTGTCCATATCCACAAGTGATTGTCCATGTGGTGGTCACTAAGTGGACAATCCCAGTAAGTACGTTGGTAAGGGCATGGGTGATGTTCCTGGACATGTGCTGGTACAAGGCGGGGACACCACACCGGGAGAATAGTGTCGACTGGGGACTGAGTACTGAGGGGTGGCTGCCACCATGAGTTGATGGAAATCCTCCATGTCAAAAAGCAAGCAGCCTGGAAATGTGCCTGTTTAGCTTTTGGGCCTGTGGGTGGGTGGCTGGAAACATTCTCTTTCATTCCAAGATCTGGGGTAAGGACAGTTGAACTCTGCACTGAGACAATGATTTGGAAGTGCCTAATGATGGTGCATCAGAATGTGCAAGGACAGGAGCAAGGTGGGAGGCATCTGCGCCAGTGTCATAGACAGGGGATTGAGAAGCATCTAGGACAGGGTAAAAGGCAGTGGTGTCAGGCCCCTGCTGATCTTGGCATGACAAAGGCTACAAATGACCTTTTTTTCCTCAGAATTCTCTTTAAAAAAGTCCCAGACTTGGGAACACCTAACTTTTTGACTTATAAATTAACAAGAGTTGGTGCTCTGGGAAGAGTTCCCTGCTTGTTTTAGTGCTGCTGGTCTTCTTGGACCATGCAGGGTGAGAGGCTACAATCAAGAAATTATGTTGTAAAGAGCTCCTCGGAGTGTCCTTGGGTGGGATCACTAGTCTCCTGGGATTCAACAATGTGGGAGGAAGAGGTTTTGGGTGAGGATTAAGTGATCGAGACTCTTGGCTGGTGAGACTGGACCGTGTGGAAGACTCGGTGGTGCTGCCAAACATGCTGGCAAAATTATCTACTATCCAACTGACCACCTGTTCGCACTGGTGTGGCTTCAGAATTGGTGCTCCCTGCCTCCATGCAAAGTGGAAAAGGAACCTATGGGTTGTGGATGGGAGTGTTTCTTGTGCTCCAGCAGCAGATATAGTCACATCTGCCTCATGTCCTCTGCGTGCACCATCATCACTTCCATTTCCCCATCCCTTACCACACACCTTACAGATTTTCTAATTGCCAGGTGTCTTGAAACCAAGTTTATTTTTAACAAGAAAAAAAATTGGTCACCAGCAGCAGTCGAAGCATTGTTTGGACTTTAATACCACCATATTGTAACACAAAGCATGTAAAAGTGTATGGATGACAAATGTAATCCAGAAAATTTTTGAACGCTTTTTGGAGTGTAATATATCACTGAAATGTAACAGAAAGCAAGTAATGCTCAATTGTTGGGTAATTTAATCCAGAAATATTTTTATATGCTTTTGTAGAGTCTTATATAACACCAAAATGTCACAGAAAGCACCTAATACTGTATGGATAATTAATTGAATCCAGAAGAAAAAGTAAATGCATTTTTGAGTTTTATATATTATCAAAATGTAACAGAAAGCACTAAATACACTATGGATGACTAATTGAATCCGGAAAAAAAATTTCAATGCTTTTTGCGAGTGTTATATACCACCAAAATGTAACAGAAAGCATGTAATACTCTATGGGTGAGTAATTTAATTCAGAAAAAATTTACAACACTTTTTTTAGTGTTATATGCCACCAAAATGTAACAAAAAGCAGGTAATACTCTATGGATCACTATTTGAATCCATAAAAAGTTTTCAACGCTTTTTGTATTGCTATATACAGGGCCGCCATCAGGGCCTTACTTCCCTGACTGCTGTATGGGGCCCAGTCAGCAGAAGGGGCCAGCATTGGGCCCCGTCTCTTCTGCTGATCGAACCCCAGCGGCAGGTTTTTGCCGGTTCAGGTACACTCTATTGCCGTGTGGGCCCGGGCCCGCATGGCAATAGGTAAAGCCGCCAGCCAATCGGAGGCTGTCAGCTGACGTCAGCACGCACGTCGCCGGCATCTGACGTCATTTGCCGGTGAGTGCGCACTTTCAGCCTGGAGGGAAGATCGCTTACTGTAGGAGGACGGCAAGGTAAGAAGAAAGGGTTTTTTTTATTTTTTTATTTTTATTGAAAGCGGCAAGCCGGCAGGATGGAGACAAGTGTCCATCCAGCGGGGGGCAGAATAAAGATGGGGCAGAATGGAGACAGGGGGCAGGATGAAAGATTTGGGGGTATGATTGGAGACACAAGGGGCAGAATGGAGACACAGGGGGTAGGATGAAAGATATGGGGGCATGATTGGAGACACGGGGCATAATTGGAGACACGGGAGCAGAATGAAAGATATAGGGGCAGGATTGGAGACATGGTGGCAGGATGAAAGATATGGGGGCAGGATTGGAGACATGGTGGCAGGATGAAAGATATGGGAGCAGGATTGGAGACATGGTGGCAGGATGAAAAATATGGGGGCAGGATTGGAGACATGGTGGCAGGATGAAAGATATAGGGGCAGGATTGGAGACATGGTGGCAGGATGAAAGATATGGGGACAGGATTAGAGACACAGGGGGCAGGATTGGAGACACAGGGGGCATGATTGGAGACACAGGGGGCATGATTGGAGACACAGGGGGCATGATTGGAGACACAGGGGGCATGATTGGAGACATGGTGCGGGATTGAGACAGATGGGGCAGGAATATGGGGCAGGATGGAGACAGATCGGGCAGGATGGTGACAGATGGTGCATTTTCATGGGACAGATGGGGCAGGATGGGGAGATCATATGGGGCAGAATGGATACTCATGATGGTAGGATAGGCGAACATATGGCTGGAGCCAGGAATGAGACACACGGGGGCCAGGATGGGGGATATTATTACCATAGGGGATATTATTACTGCAGTGATGTATTTATTTTATTTTTTGAGTATACTGTTTTAAATGGGGAGGCAGTCCTTTTACTGTGCAGAGTGATACTGTGTTGCCTTTTTTTTTTCTTCATTTGGTGTAGTGTAGAAGTTGGGAAAAAAAATAAGTAATGTGTTCTGCAAGTGGTGCTCTAGATAACTGTGCTATTTCCTGCAGAGACGAGCCCTGGCTGGAAGAAGTGACATCGATCTGTGCTGGATGGAGATGAAAGACTTCATCTAGAGGCGTCACTGGTGAGTCAGTGTGTTACCTATATACTGATACTATATACTGTATACTATATACAGCAGTCCTGTGTACAATGTCACCAGTGATCACTGTATTACCTTTACACTGACACTGCATACTAAGTACAGATCTTCTGTGTATAATGGCACATATGGTGATATTAGTTCAATTCAAAGAAAGCCCAAATGAACGGCACCAAGGCTCTAATCCACCAGCAACAAGTCAAGGATCAATCTCAGGCACACAGTGTATAAAACACTGCTGGGAATAACGGTGCTCAGCATCAGAAAAAACATGCTAAATTTGTAACAGAAGGAAAAAGATGCGGCACTCACCCAGATTTGCAGTGCTGTGTTTCTTTATTCAACCATTAAAGGTCTCAGTACCGTGTAACGGCTGTTATCACGGCCACAGTGAAGCTGTGTGTCACTCTGTAAGAATAAGTCGAGGACATGTTCCGTTCTTACAGACCTACACTTTAGGGAGATTCCTATTCTGCCCAATTCTATATACACCTTGTAGTTTGTCATACACTAGCCAATTTCTGCCTGTGACATAGCGGTGTGATATTCACTGGGCCTCACACAATCCAACAGTGTCCACAAGTGTGTTCAGAAATTCTACATCTCCCCTGTCCTATAGTGACATTATTCACACCTGCGACATAGCAGTGTGATATTAACTGGGCCTCACACAACAGTGTCCACAAGTATGTTCAGAAATTCTACATCTTCCCTGTCCTATAGTGACATTTTTCACACCTGCGACATTGAGCCTGTGACATAGCGGTGTGATATTAACTGGGCCTCACACAACAGTGTCCACAAGTGTGTTCAGAAATTCTACATCTCCCCTGTCCTATAGTGACATTTTTCACACCTGCGACATTGAGCCTGTGACATAGTGGTGTGATATTAACTGGGCCTCACACAACAGTGTCCACAAGTGTGTTCAGAAATTCTACATTTCCCCTGTCCTATAGTGACATTTTTCACACCTGCGACATTGAGCCTGTGACATAGCAGTGTGATATTAACTGGGCCTCACACAATCCAACAGTGTCCACAAGTGTGTTCAGAGTATGAGATACAATGGCTAGCACACAATAGGTACGGGGGTATGGTGCTAGTGAAGGAGGCTCATGAGTCCCACATAAATGTCTATTAGAATCACTGCACATATACACTTAAGGAGTATTTGCTTATTAGTGAAATTTATTGAAAACAAGTGCTCTTATAGTGATTGCGACAGAATGACGTTTCGGTCATTCAAGACCTTGATCACATAAGTCGCTGAAAAAAAACGGAGATATATACAATCAGGTGTTGTTGTTACATATATTACATATTTACATTATATTTACAACATAATATATATGTCTAGTATATCCATGTCTGACATCTGGTGATACTCATAGGAGGAATGCCAAGACTATGGTAAATGTGAAAGTATTAACATATAAGTACTGAGAGAGAGATTGGAGGGCACAGATAATTGCATCATTATACAAAGTCAATAGACATGTGTGGAAAAAATATAGAAGCATAAAATAAGAGGACATGTATACCCTTGAACAATGTAGTGGTTCATGAAGGATGTGGTCCTTATGATCAAAATAGGGACAGCGAGTATGCCTGGATAGAGGGATTTGTATGTTTAAATTAGAATGAATGGTTACTTATAATGCCTGGTGATAACATTTTTTTCCTGAATATAAGTGACTAATAGCATGGTTGTTTTTAAAACCCTGTGGTGTCATAGAACCGTCTAGAGAAATCTAGTATCATCCCCATTGGTGAAAATGGTATAGTGATAAGGTTATAAATATTTACCCGTAGTAGTTCTGAACTAAGGGCTGTCCTGAATTAGGTAATGGTCACTTATGCCTTTAGGTTAGTCAGGGTCAGAGCGGTCGCTCTATGTGGCTGTGGAGGTAAGTTGCATAAACATTAGCCTGTGTAAATAAGTGGAAAAAATGTACTTAACTTAATTGACTGGGTCATCATGGTTCACTCACGGTGGTGGCGAGACGGTGGAGTGTGTTAACACTCAGTTGTAGCAAGGAGGAGTGACTAGGAGCGATGTTCATAGCTCCTTTTAAACATGTTTTGTCCATGTGACAGGAAATGACAATTGCTGGTCTCAGGACAGGATGTGACATCACCGCACATGCTCAGATGAAGTGTGAGGCTCATGGTGGCGGCCATGTTTTTGGTTGAAAAAGTCATGTGATCGCAACGGGTCACATGACTATGTGATGATAAAAAACTTATTTTATCATAGTATAGTCTTAATAACAATGTTGTTAAGGGGATAATGGTTAATTAGGAATGTAACACCAAAGTGTTACAAGGTAAAATCGTCCGATTGTGGGATTTGTTATACATTTAAGGTTGAATGTAACACTCAAAGCCATGATGTTAGACTGTGATTCAAATAGTGTGGGACAATGGTTCAACAACATTGAATCAGTGTTGTGGTCAATATAAGCTAAAATACATTATGTATCGGCCATAAAGATGTTATTGGGTATGAATGCTAGTATGCCGAAGGTCTGATGATATATATGATATATGTTGAGTACAGTGTATATGATGATAGACATTATGATCATAATACATCAGAAAACAAGTGGGAGTCCAAACTTAAGGTTAAAGGAAAGCAATCAAAGAAAGGGAAAGGAAACTTATGGCCAAAATACTAATGGTATGTTTAATCTTACCAGAGGGTTATGTCGTGCCCTGTTATTTGTATACATTAGGTGACCTAGGAAAGAATGTCAATTGTTAGTTATGCCACTCTATTTCACGATTAAGACCCCTAGGAGCAAGGGTGTCGAGTGTGTATATCCAATAAGTTTCACGCTCTTTCAAGAGTTTGATGTGGTTACCCCCTCTTCTGGGTCTATGTACTTTTTCTAACACTTGGAAGCGTAATTGTGAGATGTTATGTCTGGCTTCTTTGAAATGGGCCGGTAGGGGTAGCCAGGTGTATTCACATCTGATTGCAGATATATGGCTAGAGATCCTCCTCCTAATTGCCTGGGTTGTTTCCCCTACATATAACAGTCCACAAGGGCACTTGATCACGTAAACAACAAAGTTGGAATCACAAGTGTAAAAGTCCTTTATGGGGTAGGATTTGCCTGTCCGGGGATGTGTGACTACATTGCCTCTGGTGACATTTGAACATGACATACAGCTAAGACAGGGATAAGTACCTGTCCTCCTTTGACCAGTGAGGGTAAGCGAATGGATGGTTTCCTTAGTCCCTATGTCCGCTCGTACCAGTCTGTCCCGTATGTTTGGGGGTCTACGCAGACACATCAAGGGGGGGTTTTTGAATGACTCAACCCTGGGGTATGATCTTGTCAATAGTGGCCAGTGTTTGCGGATCAAATTATGTACCCTTAGTATGGAGGGATGGTGGTAATGGACAAAGGGAAGCCTCACAGGTTTTGTCATGTCACTGGGCAATGTAATATCAGTGCGGGCTCTATGTAGTTCATCAGTGAGTAATTTTTTCGGGTAATTTCGGCTGGCAAATTTATTGGACATTTCGATTAAACGTGTGTCTCTAATTGTGGGGTCGGAGACAATTCTATTGACTCTCTTAAATTGTGATCTTGGCAAGCTCTTTTTAGTTGCTTGTGGGTGACAGCTGTCATATAGGAGGAGACTATTGACATCTGTAGGCTTTGAAAAAATGTCTGTAGTTAAATATCCCCAGTCATCTTTTATTACTCTTGTGTCCAGAAAGCTGATGTTATTGGCGTCATGGGATAGTGTGAATTTGAGTTCAGGTCTAATCTGATTGATGGAGTTAAAGAAGTCAAGGAGGCCGTCCTGGGGGCCGTGCCATATGCAGAAGATATCATCGATATATCTTAACCATACGAGAGCCTGTTGCTGAAAGGTGGGATTGGGGTATATATGGTCTCTCTCAAACCTATCCATATAAAGATTTGCGTATGCGGGGGCTACGTTCGAGCCCATCTCAGTACCCCACATCTGTACATAAAAGTCATCTTCAAAGAGAAAGTAATTTTCACATAGTACCAGGTTTAGCAGATCAATACATAGGTTTCTTTGTTTGGTATCAGTGTTAGCCTCCTGGAGGGTAAGGGAAACTACCTCTATACCTTTGTCATGTTCAATGGAGGTGTATAAGCTGTTAACATCCAATGTACACAAGATACTATTAGGTGGAATGGGTCCCAGATCCTTCAATTTTTTTAAGAAAGAAGCTAGTGTCGTGGACTTAAGACCGAGTCAGTGGAGGCCACAATAGGGCGTCCTGGTGGATTATGGAGGTCCTTGTGGATTTTGGGAAGTATGTATATGACGGGGGTGATTGGATGTATGTTGGATAGGAAGGTTTTGGTCTTGGTATCAATCGTCCCATTTCTTATGTATTCGTTTGTGATGTTGTCTATTTTCCTAAGTATGGAAAATGTGGGGTCAATCTGGACTCGTTTATAGGTCAAGGTGTCGGTCAGCTGTCTCCTAATCTCCTGGATGTACTGAGTTTTATTCATAACCACGATTGCTCCACCCTTCTCCGCTGGTTTAATAATGATATTTTTGTTATTCTAAAGTGAGGTAATTGCCTGTTTATGAAGTGGTGATAAATTATGGCGGACAGGGAGTAAGCCAATACGATGGTCATGGATAATCTCCTTGATATCTCTATCAACCAGATTGATGAATGCTTCAGCTACATGATGAGTTTTAGGTGGGATGAAGGTGCTAGGATTCCTCAAGCCCAAGTTGTTTATAGTCAATTGATTAGTAATCCTCTGGTTAGCTGTAAGGTTAAGTCTGTGGTCCCCAGTTGAAGGGTTCCCTTCGAAGTGTACTTTGAGTCTGATGTTACGATAGAATGTTTGGAGATCCTTCTCAAGTTGGAAGGAATCCCATTTAGGAGTGGGGCAGAAAGATAACCCTTTGTTTAAGACTTCTAGTTCTAGTGGTGAAAGAGAGTAGTCAGAGATATTGATGACTATCTTTGGACTCCTACCTGTGAGTGCAGAAGCATCCGTTCTGGATCTCTTCCCCCTCCTGGTCCTCCGGCTGGACGTGGTGATGGTGGGTCTAAAAAAACAGCTGGTCTGGGAATAGGATATCCGCCAGTGTCGCTGCCGGATCCTGGAGTAGAACCGCCCGAAGGAGTCGAACCTCCAGAAGGGGGGTTCCCCCTTGGAGGTCTGTTTGGTCTTGGTCATGGTGGACGTCTTGGTGCTGGTTCGTCCCATCTGTATATTCTGTTTGTTAAGTAGTCCTCAGTATCTCATTGGAATTTACTTCTTTTACGTTCTTCAATGGTTTTACGATGCATAGCTAGGGTTTTTCGATCTTGGTCTTACCGAATTAACTTCACTTAAGTAGTATAACAAATCCCACAATCTTTACCTTGTAACACTTTGGTGTTACATTCCTAATTAACCATTATCCCCTTAACAACATTGCTATTAAGACTATACTATGATAAAATAAGTTTTTTATCATCACATAGTCATGTGACCCGTTGCGATCACATGCCTTTTTCAACCAAAAACATGGCCGCCACCATGAGCCTCACACTTCATCTGAGCATGTGCGGTGATGTCACATCCTGTCCTGAGACCAGCAATTGTCATTTCCTGTCACATGGACAAAACATGTTTAAAAGGAGCTATGAACATCGCTCCTAGTCACTCCTCCTTGCTACAACTGAGTGTTAACACACTCCACCGTCTCGCCACCACCGTGAGTGAACCATGATGACCCAGTCAATTAATTTAAGTACATTTTTTCCACTTATTTACACAAGCTAATGTTTATGCAACTTACCTCCACAGCCACATAGAGCGACCGCTCTGACCCTGGCTAACCTAAAGGCATAAGTGACCATTACCTAATTCAGGACAGCCCTTAGTTCAGAACTACTACGGGTAAATATTTATAACCTTATCACTATACCATTTTCACCAATGGGGATGATACTAGATTTCTCTAGATGGTTCTATGACACCACAGGGTTTTAAAAACAACCATGCTATTAGTCACTTATATTCAGGAAAAAAATGTTATCACCAGGCATTATAAGTAACCATTCATTCTAATTTAAACATACAAATCCCTCTATCCAGGCATACTCGCTGTCCCTATTTTGATCATAAGGACCACATCCTTCATGAACCACTACATTGTTCAAGGGTATACATGTCCTCTTATTTTATGCTTCAATATTTTTTCCACACATGTCTATTGACTTTGTATAATGATGCAATTATCTGTGCCCCCCAATCTCTCTCTCAGTACTTATATGTTAATACTTTCACATTTACCATAGTCTTGGCATTCCTCCTATGAGCATCACCAGATGTCAGACATGGATATACTAGACATATATATTATGTTGTAAATATAATGTAAATATGTAATATATGTAACAACAACACCTGATTGTATATATCTCCGATTTTTTTTCAGCGACTTATGTGATCAAGGTCTTGAATGACCGAAACGTCATTCTGTCGCAATCACTATAAGAGCACTTGTTTTCCATAAATTTCAGTAATAAGCAAATACTCCTTAAGTGTATGTGTGCAGTGATTCTAATAGACACAAGTGTGTTCAGAAATTCGACGTCTCCCCTGTCCTATATACACCTTGTACCTTGTTTTACATTACTATATAGTTTGTGGGATTTTGTGTACATTTTTACCAAAAATGAGGAAGGCTGGTGGAAGAGGCCGTGGAATTGGGCGGGGGTTGCCAGCTGGTAATGATGGTGTTGGTGGTGGATCTGATGGTAGTGGCAAAAGCAAAATAGGACCGAATGCAGGAGGTGTTGAGCCTGCGTCATCGTCTGGCTCCACAAGGCCTCGAAGGCTTAGTTTGCTAGGAGTTGGCAAACCGCTTTTAAAGCCAGAGCATCAGGAAAAAGTTTTGGCTTACATTGCTGATTCAGCCTCCAGCTCTATCGCCTCCTCTTCTGAAGTTGTAAAAAATAAAAGCACTGAGTCGTCATTGGAGGGTCATGTTCATGAACCACACCTTTCCTTGTGTCCTTCACCCCAACCAAGATTGAAGGATGACGCAGGCCATACAACTGATTACTCCATGGAGCTGTTTTCACATACCATGCCTGGGTTATCAAGTGAAATGGTGAATTAACCAGGCCAAGATGAATCTGACATGGAGTGCACTGATGCACAGCCACTGATAGATGATTCTGCTGGTACATTCAGTCAGAGCACTACATTGTCCTCGCAGTGTAATGAGCCAGATTTTGACCCTGATGAGACTCAGGTGCCCCTTCCCGCATACTATACCACCATACACGGTGACACAGAGGAAGGTGCACATGACATTGAAGAGGAGGTGATGGATGACCCAGTTGTTGACCCAGATTGGCATCCATTGGGGGAAGAGGGTGCTGCTTCCAATAGCTCAGATGAGGAGGAGGAGCATCCACAGCAGACATCAACATCGCAACAGCTGTTATCTGGCAGGCCCGGAGCACTCCAAAGACAGGTTCCAAAAATCAAAAGAGTTGCTGGACAGCTTGTCCAGACGGTCAAAATAGCACAGCGTGCTAGGCCGCAAAATGTCTTCCAAAGTAGGAAGAGTGCAGTGTGGCACTTTTTTGAACAAAATCCTCATGATCAGGCCAAGGTTATCTGTAAGAAGTGCGCAAAGACCTTTAGCCGAGGGAAAAATCTGAAAAATTTGAATACCAGTTGCATGCTTAGACATTTAACCAGCATGCACTTGCAAGCGTGGACACAACACCAAACCTCAAGTGCCACATGTGCAACTGATCACAAAGAAGGTAGTCAGCAACGCTACATTGTTTCCCCCACTGTAAGCCCACCGGTTAGCACAGCAGCAAATGTTGAGGTGTCGTTGCAAGGCCAAAGCAGTCAGGGAATCCCACTGTTATATCAACGAAAGACTGAATCTAAGCCATCAGAAAGAACACCAACTCCATCACCATCATCAACCCTCTCTCAGTCCGCCCTGTCCACCGCTAGTTCCACCATATGCAGCTCTCAAGTCCAGCTCACCCTCCCAGAGACTATGAGTAGGTCAAGAAAGTACTCAGTCTCTCATCCGCGTACACTGGGTTTGAACGCCCACATTGCCAAACTAATCTCGTTAGAGATGATGCCCTATCGGTTGGTGGAAAGTGCAGCTTTCCGCGAACTCATGGCCTATGCAGTACCACGCTATGACCTACCCAGTCGCCACTTCTTCTCTCGCAAAGCCATCCCAGCCCTCCACCATCATGTGAATGACCGCATTGTCCATGCACTCAAGCAGTCAGTGAGTGGAAAGGTGCACCTCACAACAGATGCATGGTACAGTCGGCATGGCCAGGGCGGTTACATGTCCATCACTGCGCACCGGGTTAATGTGGTAGATGCAGAGTACACAGGGGACAGCGGTGGTGGGACAGTGCTGCCTAGCCCACGGTATAGGAAACAGTTGGCTGTAGGCGTTCGACCCTCCTCCTCCTCCTCCTCCAGAAGCGAAAGCTCGTCCACAGAGCGCAGTCGTACGAGCACTCCATCTGCAGCTGCCACTGGTGCACTCGAGGTGTCCCCCTATCGAGAAGCTAGTGGAAAGCGTCAGCAGGCTGTGTTTCAGATGATGTGTTTGGGCAACAGACACACCGCGGAGGTGCTGGCCGAGTACTTTCAGTGACAAACTGAGTCATGGCTGGGCAGTATACATCTTGAGGCAGGCAAGGTAGTTAGTGATAACGGCCGTAATTTTGTGGCAGCCATAGCCCTTTCAAAACTCAGCCACATACCTTGCTTGGCTCACACCTTGAACCTGGTGGTGCAGTGCTTCCTCAACAATTATCTGGAGTTAACAGCCCTGCTCCAGAAGGTGCGAAGACTGTGCGCGCACATCCGCCGGTCGCCTGTACACTCCATTCGTATGCAGAAGCTGCAGCGATTGCTCCACCTTCCCAACCACCACCTCATTATCGACATTGCAACAAGGTGGAACTCCACCCTGCACATGGTTGAGCGGCTGTGCGAACAGAGGCAGGCCATAATGCATTTGTGGGAGGATACACGGCCAGACACTTTGAGAGCAGACATGGAGTTGACAGGTGTGCAGTGGTCGAAGCTGAAAGACCTCTGTAAAGTCCTTCAGTGTTTTGAGGAATGCACACGGCTGGTAAGCGCAGACAACGCCATCCTAAGCATGAGCATCCCACTTATGCGTCTGCTCATGCAAATTTTGATGCACCTTAAGGAGCAGGCGTCTGCAGCCAATGCTGACGAGGAGGAAGAGGAGGAGGGAATCCTTGATGACATTCAGCCATTGTCTGCTCAGGGACCTCTCCTGGACGAAGTGGAGGAAGAAGAGGAGGAGGAGGATGATGATGGGGATGATTTAGGGGAGGAGGATGCATCTCGTGGGGCAAGTGAAAATGTTGGCGTGGCAAGGTCTGGTACAGGGTTTGTGTGTGACTGGAGGGATGTGGATTTGCCAGAAAGTGCTCCTCCAACCAGCACTCGCAGTGCATCATTGACACCGGGAACATTGGCCCACATGTCAGATTATGCCTTGCAGATCCTAAAAAGGGACCCCCACATTGCCAAAATGATGAACGATGACGACTACTGGTTGGCCAGCATCCTGGATCCAGGCTATAAAGGCAAATTACAAAACATCATGCCACACGAGAACCTTGACCTAATATTGGCTAATAAACAAGCAACTCTGGTAAACCGGTTGGTTGAGGCATTCCCAGCACACAGCAGCGGTGATGGTTCTCACACGAGCCGTACAGGCCAGGGGCAGCTTGGCAGAGGTGTTCGTGGTGCACACAGCAGAAGTGACGTTGGAGACAGGGGTTTCATGACAATGTTGTGGACTGATTTTTCAAGTACCGCTCACACAACTGGTAATATACTGCATCGATGGAAAGTGACAGGAGACAGCAGTTGTCAACTATGGTTACAAACTACTTTTCCTCCCATATCGATGTTCTCCCGCACACGTCATTCCCCTTTGACTATTGGGCCACTAAACTGGACACCTGGCCTGAATTGGCACAATATGCCTTACAGGAGCTCGCTGGCCCAGCTGCAAGTGTGCTATCGGAAAGAGTCTTCAGTGCAGCTGGATCAATCCTGGCAGAAAAAAGGACCCGTCTGTCAACCCTAAATGTGGATGATCTAACCTTCATTAAAATGAACCATGCATGGGTTTCCAAGGATTTTGTCCCACCTTCCCCTGATGACACATAGGATGACAGAAAAATGGCTTGCTTTGGTCCTCCTCTTCCTGGGACTTGAACAATTTCGCCTTTTTCATCAGCTGAATGTCCAACATCAACATATGCCACTTTCTAAAACTCCCTAACTGTGCTGCCCCCCCCATGGTCGGGGTCACCACCTAGCGCACGAAACCGTGCGAGTGCCGTTGGCCTGGACAGGTGGGTAGGCCGACTCTTGGGCGCGGGCACTGGCACAGGGTCCCTCATAGTGCAATCAAGGGTCTCTGACGGTGGTGGTGCACACCCGCCGTCAGACACACCGCCGTACTATGAGGGGCCCAGTGCCAGTACCGATGCCCATGAGTGGGCCCCCCTTGCTTGGGCAGGGCCCCAGCATTTGCAATCTTTACCTCTCCCTGCTCCTCCGCTGTGTAGTCTGGGCCGTCAAATCCATACTGGGCCTGACACCGTCTGAGCCTGCCTCCTGATCTATAGACATATATTTTGAATGTGTACACTATGCTATCCATACATGTTATCCGGGGATACGGTACCCTTTCTCACCTTTGTGCAATCACATGTAATCCATACTGGGCCTGAGAACGGCTGGTGAGCTGTTAAGCAAGCTACAGCACCTGTGGTTTGCACACGTAAGTTTTTCATTTTTTCAGGAATGATGGTTAGGCTTAATTCCGGAACTGCGGTTGACCTGCACTTACTGGGAAATCATCGTTCGCGGGTAATAATTGTAATCAGTGATCCCCATCACTAACGTTGTTCAGCGGGTTATCTGCACCTGTAAGCGACAAACGCTGGCCTTTTAAGTGTAGCGCACATGCAGCCACAGATATGTAAGGGCATGACACACCAGTTATTGGCCAATCTCACGTGCCAGAGCCTCGCGTGTCCCTCTAGTAAGCCGGACTCAGACCGCGGGGCATGACGGAGTCTCGTTCGTTAACGGAATTAAGCTTGCAATGTGTGCATCTTTTTTGTGGCTGGATGGTTGAGGTTGCCCATGTTGAGTGAAATTACGCCGTAGGCTCCACTCCTGGTGGTGCCCTTCTGGACATTCCTTTAAGGTTCAGCTTTGCAACCATACTGCCCACGTAAAGCAAACACTTTGCCTTCATGAACGCTGTTTGGAGGGTCGCGACTCGTGGGAATAGCGCCGCCCAATAAGTTAACCTGCTAGAGAGATCCTTCGTTGCTCCCAAGCATGACATCACACTCCCTAGGAGGAAGGTAATGCCACTGTGGCGACCGTACTCCTGGGGGCGACACAAGTGCACTGATGCCCAGCCACTGCTCGATGAATCTGCTGGTACATTGACCCAGACCACTACATTCCCCTCGTACGCTACAAGGCCTGAATCTGACCCTGATGAAACTCAGGTTACCCTTCCCATATACAGTTCCATCTTACACGGTGACAAAGAGGAAGCTGCAGATGAAAGTGCAGGTTCGGCCCACCCGTCGTCAGACACACCACCGTACTATCAGGGGCCCTGTGCCAGTGCCGTCACCAACGAGTGGGCCCCCCCTGCTTGCTCAGGATCACAGCACTTGCAAGGTTGAAATACTGTGCAGTGAGATGGAAGATGGGGACGACGAGGAGTCCAGACTAGTACAGGGATTCCCTAGCAAGGAGACTTATTTCATTGTTTTCAATGTTGGGACAGCAATTTTTGGGGAGCACTATACTCTGGAGAATGATAGATGGGGCCCACCATACACTGGAACATTCCAAAGGTGGACATCAGACACTGGAGAAGCATTTACAGGTCCCATTATACACTAGAGCATTAGAAATGGGGCCCATTATGTTTGGAGCATTATTTGGGCCCATAAGACAGTGGAGCTTCATCCATGGGGACCAACATATACTGTAGCATTATGTGGAGCTCATCATATACTGTTTCAAACATTATATGGGACCAATAATTCTGTATGGAGAAATAGATGGTCCTCGTCATGAGATGTAAAAAGTGAAGTATTTTTCATTGTACTTTACCGCTATTTCTCTGCCGTATCGGAGCATCATGAGTTGTGGTATGTGTTAAAGGGGTGCTCTTTTGCCCAGGGCACATGAAAACCTGGAGCCAGCCCTACCCCCCCACAACTTTAGCCAAATAACCCCCATTTTTCAGTGCATAACTAGTATTATGAAGTTAATTAAAGTTGACAAGCTTAAGTAAGAAGAATTGATGCTTTTGGCATTCAAATGGGCACTGTAGGTGTGTTTCCTGTCCTCCTCTCACTGCCGACTTTAATTCCCCATTGACTTACATTGGGTTTCGTGTTTCGGTCGGACCCCCGACTTTTCCCTATAGTTGGCCGATTTTGCTCGACCCGACTGTTGGAAAAGTCGGGTTTCATGAAACATCAGATATCAAAGAAATAATTTTCGGATTAACCGTGCGCTGCTAGACAAAACGACTCCTTTCCAGATTGTGTACTTGTATACTTTTATTTTCCCAACGAGTTTCGAAGTTTCAAACTTCTTCCTCAGGGGATGATGTGTACAAACAGACAGAGTAGCTCCCAGTTTTATACATACAAATTTCAAATATTGGCGCCAAAGGTCACATGTTACAGGGAAAGAATGTCAAAGGTCATCAGTACCAAAAAAATGTACAAAAAAAGTTTAAAACTGCATTGTTTCTACCTTAATACATTCTCTTAAAATATTTATTTGCAGGTCATAAAAAGAAAAAGAAGAATAAACGAAAAAAGCAATGAAATAAATATATAAAAATATAAAATGATAGACCTGTGCTAGAACTTATAAAAAAAGCAAGAAGGAGCAGTAAATCACAGCTCAAACCATCATCCTAAATGGGCAGACGAAAGAGAATGAGAAAAAAAGAAAAGAAGAAAATGATGGATAATGAATATACATATATATATATATATATATATATATATATATACACTCACTGGCCACTTTATTAGGTACACCATGCTAGTAACGGGTTGGACCCCCTTTTGCCTTCAGAACTGCCTCAATTCTTCGTGGCAGAGATTCAACAAGGTGCTGGAAGCATTCCTCAGAGATTTTGGACCATATTGACATGATGGCATCACACAGTTGGCGCAGATTTGTCGGCTGCACATCCCTGATGCGAATCTCCCGTTCCACCACATCCCAAAGATGCTCTATTGGATTGAGATCTGGTGACTGAGGAGGCCATTTGAGTACAGTGAACTCATTGTCATGTTCAAGAAACCAATCTGAGATGATTCGAGCTTTATGACATGGCGCATTATCCTGCTGAAAGTAGCCATCAGATGTTGGGTACATTGTGGTCATAAAGGGATGGACATGGTCAGCAACAATACTCAGGTAGGCTGTGGCGTTGCAACGATGCTCAATTGGTACCAAGGGGCCCAAAGAGTGCCAAGAAAAAATTCCCCACACCATGACACCACCACCACCAGCCTGAACCGTTGATACAAGGCAGGATGGATCCATGCTTTCATGTTGTTTACGCCAAATTCTGACCCTACCATCCGAATGTCGCAGCAGAAATCGAGACTCATCAGACCAGGCAACGTTTTTCCAATCTTCTACTGTCCAATTTCGATGAGCTTGTGCAAATTGTAGCCTCAGTTTCCTGTTCTTAGCTGAGAGGAGTGGTACCCGGTGTGGTCTTCTGCTGCTGTAGCCCATCTGCCTCAAAGTTCGACGCACTGTGTGTTCAGAGATGCTCTTCTGCCTACCTTGGTTGTAACAGGTGGCAATTTGAGTCACTGTTGCCTTTCTATCAGCTCGAACCAGTCTGCCCATTCTCCTCTGACCTCTGGCATCAACAAGGCATTTCCGGCCACAGAACTGCCGCTCACTGGATTTTTTTTCTTTTTCGGACCATTCTCTGTAAACCCTAGAGATGGTTGTGCGTGAAAATCCCAGTAGATCAGCAGTTTCTGAAATACTCAGACCAGCCCTTCTGGCACCAACAATCATGCCACGTTCAAAGGCACTCAAATCACCTTTCTTCCCCATACTGATGCTCGGTTTGAACTGCAGGAGATTGTCTTGACCATGTCTACATGCCTAAATGCACTGAGTTGCCGCCATGTGATTGGCAGATTAGAAATTAAGTCTTAACACACAGTTGGACAGGTGTACCTAATAAAGTGGCCAGTGAGTGTATATATATATATATTACAAAGATTCACTTTTCAAATTGGTTAAATTTTTAAATACAAAATACACATAAAAAAAATTTTTTTATCTCTAATAATTTTTATTAAATACATATTATGCGAATATTTTTATATAAAACATTTAAAACATTTTTATTGTATTGAATAAAAGAATCTTTGTAATATATATATATATATATTCATTATCCATCATTTTCTTCTTTTCTTTTTTTCTCATTCTCTTTCGTCTGCCCATTTAGGATGATGGTTTGAGCTGTGATTTACTGCTCCTTCTTGCTTTTTTTATAAGTTCTAGCACAGGTCTATCATTTTATATTTTTATATATTTATTTCATTGCTTTTTTCGTTTATTCTTCTTTTTCTTTTTATGACCTGCAAATAAATATTTTAAGAGAATGTATTAAGGTAGAAACAATGCAGTTTTAAACATTTTTTTGTACATTTTTTTGGTACTGATGACCTTTGACATTCTTTCCCTGTAACATGTGACCTTTGGCGCAAATATTTGAAATTTGTATGTATAAAACTGGGAGCTACTCTGTCTGTTTGTACACATCATCCCCTGAGGAAGAAGTTTGAAACTTCGAAACGCGTTGGGAAAATAAAAGTATACAAGTACACAATCTGGAAAGGAGTCGTTTTGTCTAGCAGCGCACGGTTAATCCGAAAATTATTTCTTTGATATCTGATGATTTATGGTCACGGAGTGGCCATTTGGATGTGCAGCAGCTTTGACTTCTATTCCTTTATGCCTCCAAGTCTCCTGCTATTGGTGAGTATAACAGCTTGAACTATATCTCTTTTACCTGGGTAAGACCCTATTGCGCTCTTTCTCTTTTAGTTTTAACCACTTACAATCCTCTGAGGGTTTCATGAAACGAAACTCGACCCTAAAAAAGCAAAAGTCGCTCAACTCTAGACATGACCCAACGGGGGAGTCGGTCAGCGGATGGTGCAACACACTCACAATGGGATGAAAATGGGGGGAGGAAGGCCCTACTGATAGGGAAATGCGGGATGGTCACCACCTGAGCTCAAACCTGAACCTGTCCCTGCACTCCCCTAACGCCCTAAGTGCGTCCTTCCACCCACCGCCATCATGAACCTCATCCCTCATTGTCACCTAACACTGCCCTGGCTAGTGCACTGGCCGGCAAGAGCGCTAGCCTCACCACTGCAGATAATACCACACAGGGGACAATGACAAACACGAAAGGGACGGGGTAATAGCACAACTTAGCATTAACTACCTCTGCTGCAAAGCACCGCACAGCAGAATAAAGACACCAGGATTATAAACTCACGAAACCAGCTGATACACCACAGCAGCCAGCAAACTCCTTACTCCAGGCTTGGTCACTGTAGATTCCTCTATCACCGAAAGTCAGCTGATGCATCAGGTGACCATTTAAAGGATGGTGGGAGTGGTCACCTGACCAAGCAACCTTGCAGTTATAACATGCTGTCTGCAAGGGGAACTGACATTAACCCCTGCTGGCCTGAAAGTAAAAAAGCTACATTTAAATAATAGGAGAACCAGAGCTGCCAAGCATTCAAAAATGGATCGTGAGAGATAGCTTTCAGTCTTTGGTCTAGCTTTTAATTCTTTAACATTGTCTTAGGTAATGAATTATCCCATTTAATTATTTTGTGTTTCAATTTGTAGGTTTACAATGTTACAAAAGCAACTTTTTGAAGCCAGAATTCTACTGTAATTAATTAATTACCTATTAAATATCTCAGAAACTAGAGCCAATCTGGCAAAACTGAAGTCATATTCTTAGCCAGCTCTATAAACTTAAAGAAGTCCTCCACTACTTTTACATTGATGCCCTATTCTTAAGATAGGGCACCAATGTTTGATTAGTAGTGGTTTGGCACTCGGCACTCCTGAGGATCAGCTGTTATCGATGCCAGTGGTGACGGCTGCCAGCCAGAAGTGCAGTACTTACTTGCAGAGCTTGGCCATCTATTTGTAGTGGCCGGGGCTTGTTACTGCACATCCCATTGAATTGGAAGCGGATATGTAGTTCCTTCTGGCGGCCACTACAAGTAGATGGCCAAGCTCCACATGTAAGCAGTTCCGGCCGGAGGCTGCATCCAGCACCAATAACAGCTGATCGGTGAGGGCGCTGAGTGCCGGACAGTCAGACATAGATACCCTATCCTGAAGACAACCTCTTTAATATAAAACCATTCAGACATTGTTGGCACCAGAATCACTGTATACCAGTGTTATTATGCCTTTTATGTACCCAGGGTTTTTTTTGTATTGGTTGTCTAAAGACCATAAATAGTAGCACTAATTAAGGCCCATATCTTTAGAACAATATAGGAGATTTACAAAAAAAAAACAAAAATAATCACTCTGGGGAACATCAGGAATAAAACAAGAGCAAAACCTGACCACTTTTGTCCTGGTAACAGGTCCTCTTTAAAAGGTTTTTTTGAAGGGCATTTTGTGTGTATAGTTCCTATGCCGTACCATGTGCCCTTGTGTGTCCTACAGACTACAAAGTCATTTTCTGCTTCAGAGGCTGAGCTTTACCCTGTTCTCTTCCTGCACTGCAGGGCACAGAGAAGCAGGACGCCTACTTTCATCCTCAATGACTGATGTTAACAAATAATATAGGAGGTCAGGAGGATGATCGACAGTTTTATTTTTCTACCGTAGACAAAACATTTTCTTATGTGAATTCTTGGAGAATATTCTCACAAAAACTTAAGTCTTCTATATACCTGATTTCCATATGTACAAAAATACCTTTAATAATTTATCCGCTGCTTGTATTTGAACACTGAATAGTTGGTGATGGAGATGGAGCATCGCTTATGTCTGTCTGTAGTGGAGAAGTAGCACCGTTACATATCCATTTGTAATGTGCGTCTCACTAGGATCTTTTCATACAATCATATCCCCCCTAATTGGTCTCAAAACAGACACAATGATAATAATAAGAAAAAACGGTCATGAGTTACCTAGGTTGCGTTTCCTTGTCGCCATAGTAACCCGCCCCATCCCTGCAGCTTACAAATGTTTGATAAATAGGTTCAGCAGCAACCACAATGGTTGACATGGTAACGAGTCAGTGTCTTTAAAATTGAGGTTTTCTTGGCAAATGTGCCATCTCTATCAATTACCTTATTTTTATCTGACCAAGTGGTGAGGTCAATATTATGTTGTTCCTTAAGGCAAATATTGCCATTGTAAAGGGATGAATGAGCGAGGAGACATACACAGTAATGCCTACAATGCGTGTCTGCAAGTGAACATCGCCATCTGCTTACCAAAGAGGATAAGAAAGGATAACGCAGAGAGAACTACATTAGTAGGAACTGAAGAGCATAGTACAAGTACCCTGAGGGAAGAGATTGGAGGAAACACCAGGTCAGGTGACAACTGATGCACAGTTATCTCTACATATAAAAATTAATGTATGTATGTATCACCAACGAAACATGAAGCATCTTTCATTTCACCAGAGCTGTTCAAAGGAAGCCGAGCTGTGATTGGTTGCTATGAACAACAGTTTTCCTTGCAACTAATCACTAAGTATCTCTCATTTCACCATAGCTGGTTAAAAGAACCTGAGCTGTGATTGGTTGCTATGAGCAAGTTTTCCCACTTGACAACACCTCAGCAGACACTGACAAGGTGGGAGAAATCTAGCATCCCCAGGAACATAAGCTCCAGCCATTGTCTGCCCCCCAGAAAGGAGCACAGAGCACATGACAGAAATGAATCCCCCCCTCCTGTGTGGTATCATTAAGTGACACACGTGAATGTAGGAAAGTGCACATATTAAATGTCATGTGGATTTAATATTTTCTTACAGACACGTTTATGCATTATTGATGTGTTATTGTACTCTGATGCTGTGAGTTTTTTTTAAAGGGCTACTATCCCCATAATTCACCTGAATATACTCATATAACACGAAATGCTTTTCCCATAACAACCCATTAAATATGATACGATACTGCATACAGATGCTGTACATCCATGAGCAACTCAGCCGGACAAATTACAAGTTGACAGTGCATGAAAATGTATGTGAAGGTTTCTCTACTGTACTAATGTATAAGGTTTGTGCCTCTCCATTGGTGAAAAGCATGACTGTGATATTTATGGTGGCAGATAAGTGAGAATATCAGCCTGATCAGTAGAAAACTTGGAATCTTAGTGAACCATGTTTCTGTGCAATTTCACTATTCTACTTTTACTGGCTTTGACAGGATGATGTGGGATATTAGGGGTAGTAGTCCGGTGGCTCTGACGGGATGATGTGGGATATTAGGGGTAGTATTCTGGTAGCTCTGGCTGACAGGATGATGTGGGATATTAGGGGTAGTAGTCCGGTAGCTCTGGCTGACGGGATGATGTGGGATATTATAGTGAATGTGGCTATGGGGAGTGGGCGGGGCTATACACTCAGCTTTATATATATATATTATAATTTGTTATAACTAACCATAGTTAGTTACTATGCCCCGGTGGTGCTGGGCTCTTCAGCTAGTTATTTATAAAAACCTGAGAAGACTGAGAAGGGGAGGAGAAGGTGCCTGGTTCAGTAGCAGGATGGACATGTGAGCAGCAGAGTTGGCTTATAGAGATTATTAAAAGAGACCAGGCCTGAGAGAATACCCTAGAGACCAGACCCTAGTGAAGACCCGAGAGAGCAGACTAGAGTGAAGACCTGGAAGCGCCGACTAGAGTGAAGACCCAAAAAACTAGACCCAAGTGAAGACTTGAGAGATCAGACCCGGTCTGTGTCAGACTGAAGAACATTGGGCCCACTAGAGGATTTGATTGTGAGGTCCCACCTTTCTCCTCCACTGAAAAGCCCCATAGCAACTGCAAGGTTTGCACTATGAATTCTTCTGAAGGAGAAGCCAGGGCCCACCGGAGGATTCTCCGGTTCTCTGGTGGGCCAGTCCAACCCTAGACCCAGAGATAAGGGACCCAAGTAGGGAGATCCGAATAATGTGAGCAGGGTCAGACACAGGAGAGGCGACCCGGCAGCCGGAGAGTGACATTCATATGAGCTGCAATCCTTGGTGCCAACGTAAGCTACAGAGGTGGGGGAGGAATCAGAGGCATGTTCCGGGAAATAGAGGCTGCCAGCATGTTAGGTGTGCCACGTGATTCATTGACATGGAACTTGCAGCCTAACAGGGAATATCATAGACTCTGTTTGATGCCTACATGTATTGCCTGGGGAAGCGGTGACGCATCCTAGGTTGAGAAATTAGGGTCAGAGACGGTAAAGGTATGTGCACACGCTGCGGATTCTGCTGCGGATCTGCAGCGGTTTTGGCCCTGCGGATCCGCAGCAGAATTAGCTGCGTTGTACAGTACCATTATATCCTATGGAAAATGGAAACCGCAGTGCAGACTGTGCAGAATTTTCCGCGTGGTTTTTGCTGCGGTTTCCAATCCGCAGAAAGAATTGACATGTCATTCTTTTCTGCGGATTCCACAGCGGTTTGCCATCTCCTCCATTATAGAGATGATAAACCACAGGGCAAAACCGCAGGCTAATTCGCAGATAAACCGCAGGTCTTTTGACCTGCGAACTTACCTGCAGATTTTGCAAAATCAGGGCGGAAAAATCCGCAGACCAATCCACAGCGTGTGCACGTACCCTAATAGTTGCTTGACTGAGATTATACGGCAAATTATGTAAATAAAATTGTGTAAATACCCTGTTTTAGTCACATTACCGTGTTCCTATTGTGCCATAATTCACTGTATTGCCACTGTCTATTCTCTGCATTTGCTATTGTGCCAAAGGCACTAAATACATATAAAACTGTGTTAGCTAAATAAATAATTGCTGGTTAGGTAACACTGTCTCCTCATTCTCTGCGCTGTTGCATCCGTGTACTGTACCTGTTACCACTATGACCCCACCAATTGCTAAAAGAAAGTGTGTGAAGCGCTCAGCTGAGCACCGTTTTCCACTAGTGTGGCAAGAGGAACACAGAAAGTCTGCTGTGAGCTTTGGCTCTTGGTTGTGTCTCAATAACCAAATCCCTATTTTTAAAACTTCTGAAAAGTCACCAGGGCCAGCTTTACATACCAATTTTTTTTTTCTGGAGTCGCAGAAACCGAAAAATGCAAATCTGCATTTTTTTCTATTTTTAAGTTCACATGGTGGGATAGATTTGATCTTGTATTAGTTAGGCACCATGGAGCGATATGAAATACGTTCATTTTTTTATTAGTTTTAATTTCTGTTCCGAGAATAGAGTTATATGAACGTATATACTGTATATAATTATATATATATATATATATTTTTTTTTTAAATAATGTTTTTCAGGTACTTGAATGCAAATGTCATGATTGACAGTGGCATCGAATAGGTTCAATTGCTGGCATTTGGAGCTAGCCAGCCATATACATTGGATGCCTGTCAGCGGAACAATGCTTCAGCCGATCGTAAGGCAGACAACCATCTCTTCCATACACAAAAGCCCTATGAGAAAGCCGTCAATTGATTTGCCAGCTGGCAGCTTATCTCTGGAAAAACAATACGAAGGACAGTCGGAAATCAGACATGCTTTATCGCCTTCTCTTCCAACTATCAGATGACCGGTACCATCAAACACGTTAGAACATCAGTTGATCCCGTGTTTGACAATGGGTTCAGCCAACATTAATGTTGGAACCTTAAGACTCAAGTGTCAGCTGTATTGAAAAGCTGGCATCCATATTGTGTGGAGGTCGCTCAGCTCCTGATCCCGCTTGGGAATTTGCAGTGCACACACCCATCATATATGAATGGCAGATATTAGGACCTGGGCAGATTGAGCCCCCAGGTGCCATTGGTAGCGCTTGCTTGGATTTCTGGATTCTAGCACTGTCCCTGTGTGCTATTATCATGCTGTAAGTTTTATTGAACTGTACAATTTTATTATAAAATTAATCCGTTTACTATAACCACTATTTATAGTCATGCAAGAGTAATAAAAAAGTATATGGCACCTGTTAAGTGGACACATATGGTGCTAGGCAGTGGCGTAACCTGAAGATCATGGGCTCTAATGCAAGAGCTTCAATGGGGTCCCCAATTATTGCAAGTCTTTAATAGTAGTGTTTTTTTTTATATATATATATATAAGCCAAAAGGCCTTTTTGGGCTTTTGGGCCCCTTAGGCTACTTTCACACATCAGTTTTTTGCCGTCAGGCAGGATCCGGCTATTTTTAGAAAAAAACGATCCGGCATAAATTTTGGAGAACTGTAGAAACGGATCCGTTTTTCTGCCGGATCCGTCTAGCAGGTTATATCTGTTTCCTGGGGGCTGGCCAATTGGATCTGAGCATGCGCAGACTTAAAAAAACGGATCCGGTGGCTGGATCCGTCTTTTTCTGGATCCGGCACATTCCGGCAGCCATAGACTTTCATTGTGGCAAAAAGCCGTAAGCGTCGGATCCGGCGCTTCCGGCTTTTTCGCCGGAGACAAAAAACGTTACAGTAGCCGTTTTTTCCAGACGCCGGAATGAGACAAGTAGCCGGATCTGGCAAAAAACGGATGAAACGCAATGCCATCCGGCGCGAACCGGCGCTAATGCAAGTCAATGGGGAAAAACTGGATCCGGCATTGCATTTCGCCGGATCCGGTTTTACAAAAAAAAAGCCGGATCGCGCCTGACAGCGAAAAACTGATGTGTGAAAGGGGCCTTAGGCTTCAGGGCCCAGGTGTGATTGCAAACCCTGCACCTATTGTAATTACACCCCTGGGCCAGGCTTCCAGTATTTTACCTAGAGGCCTCTAAGTAAAATCTGTATCACATGTAAATATTAGTAGAAAGCTTCTTATATGCAACAGAGCAGTCTTTTGTCCTTTCGGACTCCAGGATCCAGGGGTGCCCGCAATCTCTCTCAAGCCCTTGTTTTGCCCCCAGGTTAGGTCTGTTTACTTTCTCCAGTTATTTTTCCTCTAGGCTTGCAGAAATCCTTCTCTGTTCTCGGAAGTCAATGATTATGATAAAATACACAGAAGCTTCACTATGGCAGCAAAAGCGAATTTAATTTTGTGACTAATAATGTTTACAAGCTTCTGAATGGAGGTTTATTTGCATATTGAAATGCAATGACTGAAAGAATAATTAGCATTTCAAAGAAACATTGATGATATAAACAAATAGGTCACCCTCCCAGGGCTGTGGGGTACTCGGTACCGGGTCGGTCTCTCAGAGGGGATTGTCACAGCAGCGGTGACCCGGTCCATGGCCCTGGGCGCCCATGTAAAAGGGGTTGAGTTGGGAATAAAGTTTATAAGTGATTCGTGACGCCACCTGTGGTGTTCGGCAAGGGAAGTGTTAAGCCGATGCTGCAAGCAGATCCTCTGGGACAGATGGTGTAGTGCAGCAATGATGTTGTAGCCCTCCACAGGCAGGGCTGTTGGTCCCAGGGCAGTGTAGCGGACTGTTTAGGAAGAGGGTGCAGTGTTTGGCACAGAGATGTAGCAGTGCTGAGGATGTTACAGGAACACAACAGGGTGCAGTTTCTTTACCTTTACTTGGCAAACGCAGTCCAGGTGTCACGGTCACGATACACCGCCTCCAGTTGGGTGAATTTAAATAATAAGACGTGCAGCTGGATACAACACCTCCAACTGGCGAATTTAGGTATTACACGTATTTATACAATAGTCTGGAAACCCCGCCTCCAGTAAGGCAAATTTAAATAATAAAGGGGAACCTGGGTAACATTAACAATGGGGGGCCCTGCGATAGGGAATATGGATGTGGAGACCTCCTGCACTCCCCTGAGCCAGAGTCCCTGCACTCCTAACGTTCCCTATGCCGGTTTCGCACTGGGCGACGCACAGGAACCTTAAAACCCTGACTCGCCCTGACCCTAAACCCTCACTAGGGAATTGGTCAGTGCGGAAACTAATCCCACCACTGCACTAAACACACATGAGGAAAGATGACAAAACAGGGGAAACACCACTTAGCTTTGCTCTGTTGCGTACGCTCCTAGCAACAGAGCCCACCACCTGCGTGCATCTTCTCCTCCAACCGGATCCATCACCATAACCGGATCCATCACCATAGTGCAGCCTTGGAGCAGAGTCCACCACCAGTTGCAGCTGCCCAGTAAACAGAGTCCCAAAGATGAGTCCAGCTTCTGCCAAAAAGTCCAGCATGCTTGAGTCCAGTTTTCAGCAACCAAGTCCAGCATGCTGAGTGCAACTCTCACCATCGTCGCCTCTCTACCAAGCCATGCAAGAACCTCCTGCTGACACCATAAACTGCGACTCTACCATGCCATGGCTGCCCTCCATGCAGACTCCATAGCTGACTCAACCCCTCTGGCTGGGCTGCCCAGGACTCTCATTCAGCTCCTTCTTTCACCCAGGCTTCCTTGAGAATGACTAACTCACAATATCACCAACAGTGAACAAACACACCTGAACTCGTTTATAGAGCCTCACACCTGATTTGTAATTAAGTGCACATTAAACCAAAGAAACTAAAGTGCACTACCGCTCACCACCACCGGGGCAACTTAGAATGAACGACACCATGTGTATTAATTCTAATGGCCACCAGGGGCATTCAACCCACTTTGGCACCAAGCCAAAGGAAAAAAAGTTCACTTTGTCCATTAACTTGTCAGATCCACCTTGGATCATGACACCAGGGTCCTGGTTACAGATGGCACAGGAGCAGGATAGCCTGGAAGCAACTCAGGGATCTCTCTATCAGATGGGTTGTGTAGTCTCCTTCCTAGCGCTGGCTTGAGGCACATCCAGTACTATGTTACACTGAAGTTCCTCCTTCTTATCTTCTCTTAGAACTACCTCGTATGCCAACAGCTGTAGCCCTCAATCTCTCTTGGCTCACCCGTCGCTGTTGTGCGTCTGAGTCTTAGTTGGGAATAGAGCATTTACAGCTTCCTATTCCTCTGGTTTCTGTTGCAGGACCCTCAGTATCCATACAACCGTGGAGACCAGGCTCCAGATCATGCGCTCTCACAGGGAGGGAGCTCTCTATCCTCAGCTCAACCTCCAGCTTTTCTCCACACGTCTACACACGTTGCCTTCCTCACATTAACTGACTATTTCCCTTTCTGGCCCTCAGAGCGCGCTCCTCCCCCAATCCTGGTTCAGAGCTCCCTCTGCTGGCCTGAAGTGGGAACGTGTTGCATGTAAATGATTAACTGTTAGAGAGACCCTTCCTTGCTTCCAAGCATGACATCACCCTCTCTGGAGGAAGGCAATGCCACTGTGGCGACCATACTCCTGGGGGCGCCACATTCCCCCCTAGTGCAAGTCACCACTCCTGGGCTGATGAACAACATAAAACACCATATAAACAATATGAAGGTTACAAGATTTAAGAAAAATGAAAAATGTACAGAAACCAAAAGCTCCAAAAATAGTCCTATGATGATAAGACCAAGCATCAATGTCCATGGTCCACTCCTGGGCAATTGGTGAACTATTTACAAGGGTAGTGACCACACACAGCCCTGTCGCCAAAATGTCCATCTAAACAAAACTGGATAAATTTAAAAAGGAGAATTCTTACAGATTATCTGTAGGCACAAACTAGAAAACAATTACATATATACATTTCAAAAATTACATTTACTTATCTATACACAATATCTGATTGGCGGTATACCTTGTGTGGTATGGGTAGACCTGCGTAACACTGGTGTGGTTGAGGATCTTACTGGTTGCCTGATGCTAACTACTGGTGTAGTGTGTGATGTACTGGATACACTACTGGTGGTTCTGCGTAACACAGGGATACTAGATTTCCTAGGACCAGTTCTACTCACTGTGGGCATGACAGATTCAACACTGGCAGGGCGAGGGTTCTCTGACTCCACTGCTGGTGTGGCATATGCTGCCTGATTTTCCTGATCTTCAGGATTTTCTTGAATCATTTCTTCTGGTACTACCAGTTGGGGAAATATCAACACTGGCACCACTATTGCATCATTTACTTTAGTACAATTTGCCGGGAATTCTCCAAGTATGGTGCTGACCTTTTCTTCTTCTGTGGGTTGGATGTTATTCTGTTCTTCCATTCTTTCTTTTAACTGGTCAGGGCATACTTTCAAATGATCCCGTGATATTGCTGCTGAGGTTTCTCCTCCGTCTTTACTAATAAGACACACCTTGGTATTGTCAAAATTTGAGGGTAGAATGGTGTAGGGTTCGGCTTCCCATTGGTCATCCAATTTATGCAGTCTTTTTCCTCTTGAGGACTTGTTCTCCTGGTGAAGGGAACTGCAGGTGCATGCTGATTGTAGTTCCTCTCTTGTTTTAGTCTTGCCTGAGCTAGACTCTTTTCCACACACTCTTGTACTCTTCGATACTGTTGCTGTCTTTCTGTATACCAGTCAGCATCTGGTGACGTCACTTCAGGTGTCAGGACTCCCATATCCAAATCAATAGGCAGTTTACCAGGCCTTGCTCTCATGAGGTAGGCTGGAGTGCAGTTGGTGGAATTCACAGGAGTGTGGTTGTAGAGGTCTACCAGATCTGGCAGCTTTTCTGGCCACAGATTCCTCTCCTCCAAAGGCAAGGTCTTCAGCAGGTCGATCACCACCTGGTTCATCTTCTCACACATGCCATTGGTCTGTGGATGGTATGGTGTTGTCCGGATCTTCTTACAACCATACAAGTTACAGAATTTCTGGAACACTTCTGCCTCAAAGGCGTGCCCTTGATCTGTAAGCACTTGCTCAGGATATCCATGTGGTCTAAAGAAGTGCTGTTGGAATGCTCTGGCTGCTGTCCTGGCTGTTTGATCTTTGACAGGCACAACTACCAGGAATCTTGAGTAGTGGTCAACGATGGTAAGAGCATAGATGTAGCCTGACCGGCTTGGGACCAACTTCACATGGTCCGGGGTAACAAACTCAAGTGGCTGTTTGGTTACTATTGGCTGTAGAGGAGCTCTCTGGCCGTTTGATCCTTTCTGCGCAGGATACATTGTCCACACTCTCGGCACCACTTTTCAATGGCTTTCCTCATACCAGCCCAGTAGAATCTCTCCCGGAGCAACGCTTCCAACTTCTTCCATTCGAAGTGTCCAGCTCCATTGTGGTATGCTTCCAAGACCATTGATGCCTCTCTCTTTGGGACCACCTGCCAGACCAGCTCATGAGTGCGGGCATTGATACTCCTCCGACACAGCTTTCCTTCATGAATGAACAGCCGACCTCTTTCCTTCCACAACTGCTGGGTTTCTTCAGGAGCATCCGACTCTGGGCGTGAGTCAGCTTGTGACAGTAGCTCCTTCACCAGGCGGACTGCGGGGTCATTATCCTGAGTTTCTGCCCAGTCATGATGGGGCAATGGTTTTAGGGTGACCTCTTTCAAGCCAAACCGTCTGTTTCTCACTCCTTGAGCACGTTGGGCCGCAAGTGGCAGGTGGAAGGGAGGCAACTCTATTTCCTCAAGAGCCTCAGGGTCTTCTCCCGCATCTGGCAGATTAGGCATTCTGGACAGCGCATCAGCATTGGCATTCTTGTGCCCTGCTCGGTACTTGATGGTAAATTCATAGTTAGACAGCCAAGCCCTCCATTGCTGCTCCAGTGCACCCAGTTTTGCAGTTTCCAAGTGAGTCAACGGGTTGTTGTCCATGAAGATGGTAAACTTGGCTGAAGCTAGGTAATGTTTGAATCTTTCAGTCACAGCCCAGACTATGGTGAGGAACTCCAGCTTGAAGGAACTGTAGTTGTCAGGGTTCCTTTCAGTGGGATGAAGCTTCCTGCTGGCGTAGGAGATCACTCTTTCTTTGCCATTCTGTATCTGTGACAGTACTGCTCCAAGTCCCACGTTGCTGGCATCAGTATACAACACAAACGGTTTGTCATAATCTGGATAGGCCAGAACTTCATCCCCTGTGAGAACCATCTTCAGTCGAGTGAAGGATCTCTCCAACTCCTCAGTCCATTCAAAGGTGGAACTCTTCTGTTTGGCCTTCTTGGACTGCCCCACCAGAAACTTTTGCATAGGAGTGGCTATTTCAGTGAAGCCTTTGATGAACCTTCGGTAGTAGCCTACCAACCCAAGGAATTGGCGTACTTCATGGAGATTGCTGGGCTTCTGCCAGTCCCGGATGACTGTGACTTTCTCAGGATCTGGTGCCACACCTTCTGCACTCACTACATGACCGAGGTACTGTACATTGGGCTTCAGGAGGTGGCATTTGTGAGGCTTCACCTTCAGGCCAAAGTTGGACAAGGCTTCAAACACCTCAGCCAGGTGCTCCAGATGGTCTTTATAAGTCTTGGAGAAAACAATGACATTATAAAGGTACAACAGGACTGTCTCAAAGTTCATGTGTCCCAGGCAGCACTCCATCAGCCGTTGAAATGTTCCTGGGGCAGTGCAGAGCCCGAATGGCATATAGTTGAACTCACAGAGACCCATTGGGGTGGTAAATGCTGTTTTCTCCTTGTCTGCCTCTGCCACGGGAACCTGCCAATACCCACTAGTGAGATATAAGGTGGAAAAATAGTTAGCAGTTTTAAGTGCAGCTAAGGACTCTTCAATTCTGGGTAATGGGTAGGCATCTTTACGTGTAATGCTGTTAATTTTCCCATAATCAACACACATTCACATGGTACCATCCTTTTTCTTTATAAAAACTATTGGAGCTGCCCAGGGGCTACAACTGTCTATGATAACCCCAGCTTCCTTCAACTCTCTCAACATACCTTTAGCACATTGGTATTGTGTTGGGGGTATAGGCCGGTACCTTTCTTTAATGGGTGGATGATCTCCAGTGGGGATATGATGTTGAACGCCTTTGGCCTTCCCAAAATCTAGAGGGTGCTTACTGAATACCCGCTCATATTCCTGGGTCACCCTGTAAACCCCATTTTTCTGGTATGAAGGTGTAGAGTCAGTTCCCACCTGCAGTTGCTGGCACCACTCCTCCAGCTGCTTTACAGAGCCATTGTCCTCCACCTGGCCGGATAAGATCAAGGGCTCTGCTGCCTGCATTGCATTATTACTGACAGTGAGCAGCTTAGCAACTGTGGCATACCGAGGTATTGTGGCCTCCTCCTCCCCACAATTCAAAAGGCGTACAGGTACTCTCCCCTTTCGTACATCAACTACCCCTCTGGCTGTCAGAACAGTGGGCCTGCTATCAGAGTATACTGGCTCTACCAATGCCTGGTAATCTTTTCCTCTGAGGCCCATGGCTGCCTGACACTAAATCAACATTTCACATCTGGGGGGTATTGCAATGGGGAAAGCATCACTCACTCTGACGCTGCCAATTTCTAATCCAGACAGTTCTTCCTGCTGTCTTTGCATCAGGGCCTTGATCTCCTTCTGCAGGACTCGTTGTTCACTGGAACCAGCAGTCTCACCCACCTGTTGCAACAAGACAATAACCTCGGAAAGACAATTTTCAATTACATTTGTACCAAGAGTCATCATGGGATTACATTCTCGTCGATCAATATCCACAACTATCAGACCTTGGGATGTTAGCTCCACGCTTCCCACTTTAACAGTAATTTCTTTACATCCCACTTGTGGTAAAGACTGACCATTACTGGCAACTACTGTTAGTTCATCACTTGGACCGCGGGTGAGTTCAGAGTCAGCCCAATACCGCTTGTAGAGGATATAGGGCATAGTGGTCACCTGGAAGCCAGTGTCCAGCAAAGCGTTCGTGGGAATGCCGTCAATCACCACTGGAAGGATCGGTCTCCCTCCAACATACTTGGCTCACCAGTTCCTTGGGCCTTGTGGTCCTACTCCTGGGGGTTTGCCCTCTGCCCCAGGGGTTACTTGTTTAAAGGACAGAATCTTGCAAGATGACCTGCCCTGTGGCTGCGACGACAGATGGGACGTTCGTCCTGATCATAGCGGTCGTTGTTCCTCTCTCGGAGTGGCGTGGTTCTCCTCTTCCGGAGCCACGGGACATCCTCTGGACTGGAAGCAAGCTGGATCTTCTCCTTGGAGGACACCTGCAGGGACTGCACTGTTTTAGTAAGTGCAGCCATACCTTTGGTCAACTCCTGGACCTGAAGATGCAGCTCTTCTGTTGGATCTTTATCCAGAGTCTGTGCATCAGCCTCCACAGGGATGAAAGGGAACGATGTTGCTTCCTGGTGGTAGGTGATCGCTGGGCACCTAGGGGGCGCTGGATGGTTGACAGTTGGTTCCTGCAGTACCCGAATAGCCATGTCCTTGAAATCAGCAAAGTCCAGGTCAGGGTTTTGTAGGGTTATGATGCGCAGCTGCGCTCTGTGGGTACTAGATTGAAGTCCTTCAATGAACTGCTCTTTCAGTTTGTCTTCCTCTTTCACACTGTCAGGATCAATTTGCTTGACCGTTCGTTCGCAGTGCCTCCTGCAGGTTAAGAGCATAGTCCCTTATGCTGTCCTGCACTTTCTGTTTACTTCCAAAGAACCTCATCTTGATTTCAGCTGCAGGACGGGTGTCAAAGGTGCTCCTTAGCTTAGCCAGGATCTTTTTAACAGTCTCTTTCTCAGTGCCCTGCCAGGCTTTTACTTCTCTCTGTGCTGCACCTGTTAGCTGCCCAATAAGGATGTTCACCTTCTGGCTTTACGATAGAGGATACACCTCAAGCAAACTGCACAGTCTCTCTTTAAATTCACTCAGGGTATGAGACTCACCTGAGTACTGCGGTAGCCAGGCCGCTCCCGGTATGTAGGGCATAGACAGCAGCATTATGGGAACCGCTGCGGTGGGCACGGCTTCTTTAGGCACTGAGGGGTTTGCGGGGGCGTCCGCCGCTGCATCGGCATTTGCCTCAGACATTCTCCTTCCCCCCAAGCTAACGGTTGCCAGGCCCCGGGGTTGAGCGGCTTACTGGCTGTAGGCCTCAGCTCCTCCCCTTCTCGCGCGCTGTCCTCTCTTCCCGCGCGGCACTTTACTTCCTTGCGCTCTTCGGCAGGCTCCGCCCATGAAGGCCTGCCCCTTTTTCTTCCCTAGCACCAATCAGCGGGATAATGGCGGCAATTTCGCACACAGTCTATAGCACACAGGACCCGGGGGTACCGGGCTCCGTAATCCTGTTCGTGACGCCAAAATGGTTCGCCCTTCCAGGGCTGTGGGGTACTCGGTACCGGGCCGGTCTCTCAGAGGGGATTGTCACAGCAGCGGTGACCCGGTCCGTGGCCCTGGGCGCCCATGTAAAGGGGGTTGAGTTGGGAATAAAGTTTATAATTGATTCGTGACACCACCTGTGGTGTTCGGCAAGGGAGGTGTTAAGCCGATGCTGCAAGCAGATCCTCTGGGACAGATGGTATAGTGAAGCAATGAAGTTGTAGCCCTCCACAGGTAGGACTGTTGGTCCCAGGGCAGTGTAGCGGACTGTTTAGGAAGAGGGTGCAGTGTTTGACAGAGATGTAGCAGTGCTGAGGATGTTGCAGGAAGGAGGCAAGGACACAACAGGGTGCAGTTTATTTAATTTTACTTGGCAAACGCAGTCCAGGGTCCTGGTTACAGATGGCACAGGAGCAGGATAGCCTGGAAGCAACTCAGGGATCTCTCTATCAGATGGGTTGTGTAGTCTCCTTCCTAGCGCTGGCTTGAGGTACATCCAGTACTATGTTACACTGAAGTTCCTCCTTCTTATCTTCTCTTAGAACTACCTCCTATGCCAGACAGCTGTAGCTCTCAATCTCTCTTGGCTCACCCGTCGCTGTTGTGCCTCCGAGTCTTAGTTGGGAATAGAGCATTTACAGCTTCCTATTCCTCTGGTTTCTGTTGCAGGACACTCAGTATCCATACAACCGTGGAGACCAGGCTCCAGATCATGCGCTCTCACTGGGAGGGAGCTCTCTATCCTCAGCTCAACCTCCAGCTTCTCTCCACAAGTCTACACACGTTGCCCTCCTCACACTAACTGACTATTTCCCTTCCTGGCCCTCAGAGCACGCTCCTCCCCCAATCCTGGTTCAGAGCTCCCTCTGCTGGCCTGAAGTGGGAACGTGTTGCATGTAAATGATTAACTGTTAGAGAGACCCTTCCTTGCTTCCAAGCATGACATCACCCTCTCTAGAGGAAGGCAATGCCACTGTGGCGACCATACTCCTGGGGGCGCGACACAAACATAAAAGCTGCAACAACAGGGAACAATCAAATAAACTACAGTAACATGATAACAATACCTGCAAACTATACGCAGTCACTGCAGGTAGCCTCACTGCAATTATCCTGTGGTGCCATTGCCACCCATTGTATTCCAGGACTGTCATGTCCCAGGACTTGGGAATCATACTGTGTCGTACTGTCTTGTTTCTATTACCCTGCTATGCAGTAAGGTTTGCCTTTTAGATGTTTGGCCTGTCTCTCTCCCTGTCTGTCTCCTCTGCTATCATGTCAGTAAAGGTACTGTCACACTAAGCGATATCGCTAGCAATATCGCTATAACTTGTGACGTTATAGCGATATTGCTAGCGATATCGCTATGTGTGATACTTACCTACAACCCGCTCCCCCGCTGGTTATCGCTGATCGCGCAAGAACGTCCAGGACTGTTTCTCGTTGTCAGCTTCCTGCGGCGCTTCCTGCTGGGACGATGAGCGACGCGTGGATGTGGGCGGGAGGACGCAGGATTGCCTGGTGTGACAGGTAAGTAGCGACCCCCGTCCCCAGCGATGTCGCTGGTGAGATCTGCCTGTGTGGCAGCTCACTAGTGACCACTTAGCGATGTACCAGCGATCCTGACCGCGTCATATCGCTGGTTGGGATCGCTGGTACATCGCTAAGTGAGACAGTACCTTAACACTGCCCTCATTGTTGCCCAGATAGTGTATGATAGCCATGGTGAAAGTTCATTTCTGTATATCTCTGCTTCAGAATAGTCTTTTTTTCCTTTCTGTAATTGTGCACAATTACAAGAATTCAGCTTGAAAATAAACGTTCTTCTGGAATCTTCATACATGCCTTTGTAGTCGAGTTGAAGCTATCTGATGAAATTACTTTGTGTGAGTACTGGTACATACAGACATCCATAGAAATGCTGTCCCAAGAGCCTCACACTTGTAGCCTAATTATGGAGCCAGAATTAGGACAATATAGAGTGAGGAGGAAAAAAGTTACAACTTACAATATTTTGAACTTTTGACATTCAGACTCCATTTCTCAGCATTCATTACTGCTTCGAACGTGAGACTGCCATTATTTTATAGACAATGATCTTGGTTATCTCAAACTGTCTCATACATAAATTTGATGTGCAACTATTTAGCATATGATTAGTTATGCAGATTCTTGTCATGTCACTGCATTGTTACTGTTTTGCTCCTAAAAATCTAAATTTTAATTTTTATTATTTTGTTAGTATTTTGTAAATCCACCTTTGGCTTTCCACACTGCCTGAATCCTTCTGATAATGCTATCCATCAGATTTAAGCATGTCTCGACTAAAATCTGATCCCAGGTCTCTTCTACATCTTCCCAAAGTTGGAGAAAAGTTCAAAGCATTTTTGCCCTTTTGCTCGTCATTGTTTATGCAATTGTAACTCTTTTATGGGGATTTACCTTTATGAGCAGAAAATCCCCAGTGTGCAAGAAACAACAGAAATCTTCTTCCAACTATAGGAAAATTGACCTTACATGTGAGTTAAGAACAAAATACCATGACCCTGACTCATGAACACTAGCCCTTAATAATGGGTTTGCAGGAATAAGATGTGCCGATGAAGCGCATGGCAATTAAAGAGAATCTGTCACCTCATTTTTGGCCTATGAGCTGCCGGCACCGCCATCAGGGGCTTATCTACAGCATTCTGTAATGCTGTAAATAAGACCCCGATGTAACCTGAAAGATAACAAAAACGAGTTAGATTATAGTCACTCGAGGGTCCGGTCCGGTCTGATTGGTGTCGCGGTCCGGTCCGACGCCTCCCATCTTCTAGCGATGACATCCTCCTTCTTACTTCTGCCACGGCGCACTGCAGTACTCTGCTCTGCCCTCAATAGGGCAGATATAGTACGCCTGCGCAGGAGCCGCGGCAGAACTAAGATGGAGGACGTCATCACGAGAAGATGGGAGGCGCCGGACCAGACCGCAACACCAATCAGACCAGACCGGACCCCGGGGTGAGTATAATCTAACTCATTTTTCATATTTTCCAGGTTACATTGGGGGCTTATCTAAAGCATTACAGAATGCTTTAGATAAGCCCCTGATGGTGGTGGCTGCATCTCATAGGCCAAAAATGAGGTGACAGATTCCCTTTAATGAATGAATTTGCCTCATTTTATGCCTCCGTGCACATCTCCAGGTAGTTCAGCGACTTGAGTAACAATTCTTGCTTAAAGAGGTTGCACAATACTTTAAATGTCCTTTTCATGTGAATTAAGTGCCATAGATAAGCACTCCACTAAATCCCTTGCTTTGTTACATAGGGCTATAACTTGATCTGCTCTTCTGGTCACATGATCTCTGACTGAGAATCTGCTGCTTCTGCGGGGCTTAGCGATTGAATGGTTGGGGTTGCATTCAGCTTTTTTTGTGAATGATATACACAACAGACACCAACTTAAAGGTAATGCCATACACCTAAATAAAGAAAATGCCATACACCAAACACCTACTAAAGGTAATAGAGCACACTAGACACCTGCTTAAAGCCAATGCCATACACCAAACACCTACTAAAGGTAATAGAGCACACTAGACACCTGCTTAAAGCCAATGCCATACACCAAACACCTACTAAAGGTAATAGAGTACACCAGACACCTACTTAAAGCCAATGCCATACACCAAAGACTGAATTAATCTACTTGCTATAACAACAGGACAACTATTACAAATCTTTAATTATATCACCAATCGCTGAACTTTTATAACACATATGGTGAGGCAATTTACTTACTAACTCTTTTCATAGCTATTTATATTTTGTTCCATTTGGTAACCTTATTTTTACTTATTTTTACTTATTTTTATTATTTAACCCTTTTACCCCCCAAGCCTTTTTTCACCTTCATGACCAGGGCAAATGTTACAATTCTGATCAGTGTCACTTTATGTGGTAATAACTGTGGATCGCTTCAACAGATCTCAATGATTTTTTTTCTCGTGACATATTGTACTTCATGATAGTGGTAAAAGTTGTTAGCTATAACTTGCATTATTTTGTGAAAATATGGGAAATTTGGAGAACATTTTTAAAAATGTTGCAATCTTCAAACTTTTAATTCTTATGTCACTCAAAATAGCTAATAAATAACATTTCCCACAGGACTACTTTACATCAGCACAAATTTTGAAACACTTTTTTTGTTAGAATGGCAAAAAGTTGACCAGCAATTTCCAATGTTTCCCACATAATTTACAAAACATTTTTTAGGCACCCCATCACATTTCAAGTGAGTTTGAGAGGCCTGTATGACAGAAAATATGCAAAAGTGACATAATTCTAAAAACTGAACCCCTCAAAGTCTTCTAAACCACATTCAATAAGTTTATTAATCTTTCAGGTGCTTCACGGGAATTAATGGTGTGGAATAGAGTTGAGCGAAACTGGTTGTAAAAATTCAAAAGTCACCGACTTTCGCCAAAGTCGGGTTTCAAGAAACGAAACCCGACCTCAGCGTGAGGTCGGCAACGAGGTCGGCGACTTTAGCGCCAAAGTCGCGTTTCAAAACATGCTTCAGCGCCCTTTTTCAGCCAATGAGGAAGAACGGACACTGTGGGCAACGTGATGACATAGGCAGCGGTCCCCACCATCTTTGAGAAGGGCATGCAAGTGATTGGCTTGCTTTGGGGGGGCGTCACAGGGGGTATAAAAGGGCTTGCACGCTGACCGCCATCTTACTTCTGCTGATCTCAGTATAGGGAGAGATGCTGCTGCTGCAGATTCTGTAGGGAGAGCGTTAGGCAGGGAAGAAGAAAAAAATCAGCTGCTGCTGCTAGCGATTTTGCCTGTACAACACACCAGTCACTGTGCAGTGCAAGGGGAGGCTATATTTTGGTGGATCAGCTCTGTTGGTTGTTAGGCTGCCTTATAAGGCTACCTGATAGCGGCATTGCTGGTTTCACACTGCTTTGCAAACTGCTTTTTTAAAAGCAATCCTTTTTTTTTGTCCTGGTGAGATACTGAGCGTGCATTTTTTCCCACCGTACAGCGGTGTACGCTGCTCTCTCAGTACCGTGTAACGGCTGTTATCACGGCCACAGTGAAGCTAAGGGTGTGACTCTGTAAGGATAAGTCGAGCAGTTGTTCCGTTCTTACAGATCTCCACCTTATAGTTTTGTCTGTTTTTCAAACAGTCTAGTCTATTTGCTGTTTGATTACATTCAAAACTATAGAGAGACAGCGTGTGTCAGTCCGTATACTAAAAAAACACAGAGCTTGACAATATAACATACACCGGACAGTGGTGTATGTGCACGCTGCTCTCTCAGTACCGTGTAACGGCTGTTATCACGGCCACAATGAAGTTAAGGGTGTGACTCTGTAAGGATAAGTCGAGGAGTTGTTCCGTTCTTACAGACCTCCACCTTATAGTTTTGTCTGTTTTTCAAACAGTCTAGTCTATTTGCTGTTTGATTACATTCAAAACTATAGAGAGACAGCGTGTGTCAGTCCGTATACTAAAAAAACACAGAGCTTGACAATATAACATACACCGGACAGTGGTGTATGTGCACGCTGCTCTCTCAGTACCGTGTAATGGCTGTTATCACGGCCACAATGAAGTTGGAAGAAGGGTGTGACTCTGTAAGGATAAGTCGAGGAGTTGTTCCGTTCTTACAGACCTACACTCTAGGGAGATTCCAATCCTGTCTTGTCCTATATAACATTTTTCACACCTGCCAAATTCATCCTGTCATACAGCGGTGTGATATACACTGGGCCTGACACAATACATCAGTGTCCAGAAGTGTGTAAGGACATTCCATTTCTCCCGTCCTATGTCACATTTTTCACACCAGCCTAATTCAGTCTGTCATACAGCGGTGTGATATACATTGGGCCTCACACAATACATCAGTGTCCAGAAGTGTGTAAGGACATTCCATTTCTCCCATCATATATCACATTTTACACACCAGCCAAATTCAGCCTGTCATACAGCGGTGTAATATTCACTGGCCTGACACAATACATCAGTGTCCAGAAGTGGTAGGAGAATTAAATTCTCCCCTGTCCTATATACACCTTGTACCTTGTTTTACAGTTCCATATTGTTGGTGGAATTGTGGGTACATTTTTCAAAAAAATGAGGACGTGTGGTGTAAGAGGCCGTGTTAGTGGGCGGGGGTTGCCAGCTGTTAATGATGGTGTTGGTGTCGGATCTGCTGGTAGTGGCAAAAGCAAAATAACACCTAATGCAGGAGGTGTTAAGCCTGTGTCATCGTCTGGCTCCACAAGGCCTCGAAGGCTCCCTTTTCTGGGAGTAGGTAAACTGCTTTTAAAGCCGGAGCTTCAGGAACAAGTTTTGGCCTACATTGCTGACTCGGCCTCCAGCTCTATCGCCTCCTCTTCTGAACTTGTAAAAAAATAAAAGCACTGAGTCGTCTTTGGAGGCTCATGGTCATGAACCACACCTTTCTTTGTGTCCTTCACCCCAACCAAAATTGAAAGATGCGGCAGGCCACACAACAGATTACTCCATGGAGCTGTTTTCACATACCATGCCTGGGTTATCAAGTGACATGGTGAATTACCCAGGCCAAGATGAATCTCACATAGAGTGCACTGATGCACAGCCACTGATAGATGATTCTGCTGGTACATTCACTCAGAGCACGACATTGTCCTCGCAGTGTACTGAGCCAGATTCTGACCCTGATGAAACTCATGTGCCCCTTCCCGCATACTATACCACCGTACATGGTGACACAGAGGAAGGTACACATGACATTGAAGAGGAGGTGATGGATGACCCAGTTGTTGACCCAGATTGGCATCCATTGGGGAAGAGGGTGCCGCTGCCAATAGCTCCGAAGAGGAGGAGGAGCAACCACAGCAGGCATCAACATCGCAACAGCTGTTATCTGGCAGGCACGGAGCAGTCCAAAAACGGGTTACAAAAAGCCAAAAAGTTGCTGGACTGCTTGGCCAGACGGTCAAAATAGCACAGCGTGCAAGGACGAAAAATGTCTTCCATAGTAGGAAGAGTGCAGTGTGGCACTTTTTTGAACAAAATCCTAATGATCAGGCCAAGGTTATCTGTAAGAAGTGCGCAAAGACCTTTAGCCGAGGGAAAAATCTGAAAAATTTGAATACCAGTTGCATGCTTAGACATTTAACCACCATGCACTTGCAAGCGTGGACGGAACACCAAACCTCAAGTACCACATGTGCAAATGTTCCCAAAGAAGGTAGTCAGCAACGCTACATTTTTTTCCCCACTGTAAGCCCACCGGTTAGCACAGCAGCAAATGTTGAGGTGTCGTTGCAAGACCAAAGCTGTCAGGGAATCACAATGTTATATCAGCGAAAGACTGAATCTAGGCCATCAGAAAGAACACCAACTCCATCACCATCATCAACCCTCTCTCAGTCCGCACTGTCCACCGTTAGTTCCACCATAGGCATCTCTCAAGTCCAGCTCACCCTGCCAGAGACTATGAGTAGGACAAGAAAGTACTCATCCTCTCATCCGCGTACACTGGGTTTGAACGCCCACATTGCCAAACTAATCTCGTTAGAGATGATGCCCTATCGGTTGGTGGAAAGCGCAGCTTTCCTCGAACTCATGCCCTACGTAGTACCACGCTATGAACTACCCAGTCGCCACTTCTTTTCTCGCAAAGCCATCCCAGCCCTCCATCTTCATGTGAAGGACCGCATTGTCCATGCACTCAAGCAATCAGTGAGTGGAAAGGTGCACCTCACAACTGATGCATGGTCCAGTAGGCATGGCCAGGGCCGTTACGTGTCCATCACTGCGCACTGGGTTAATGTGGTGGATGCAGGGTCCACAGGGGACAGCGGTGGTGGGACTGTGCTGCCTATCCCACGGTATAGGCAATAGTTAGCTGTAGGCGTTCAACCCTCCTCCTCCTACTCCTTCAGAAGCGAAAGCTCGTCCCCAGAGCGCAGTCGCAGCAGCACTCCATCCGCAGCTGCCAGTGTTGCACACGAGGTGCCCCCCTATCGATCAGCTAGTGGAAAGCGTCAGCAGGCTGTGTTGAAGATGATGTGTTTTGGCAACAGACACACCGCGGAGGTACTGGCCGACTACTTTCAGCAACAAACTGAGTCATGGCTGGGCAGTCTACATCTTGAGGCAGGCAAGGTAGTCAGCGATAACGGCCGTAATTTTGTGGCAGCCATAGCCCTTTCAAAACTCAGACACATACCTTGCTTGGCTCACACCTTAAACCTGGTGGTGCAGTGCTTCCTCAATTATTATCCAGAGTTAACAGGCCTGCTCCAGAAGGTTCGAAAACTGTGCTCGCACATCCGCTGGTCGCCCGTACACTCCAGTCGTATGCAGAAGCTGCAGCGATTGCTACACCTTCCCAAGCACCAGCTAATTATCGACATTGCAACAAGGTGGAACTCCACCCTGCACATGGTTGAGCGGCTGTGCGAACAGAGGCAGGCCGTAATGCATTTGTGGGAGGATACCCGGACAGGCACTTTGAGGGCAGACATGGAGTTGACAGGTGTGCAGTGGTCAAAGATGAAAGACCTCTGTAAAGTCCTTCAGTGTTTTGAGGAATGCACACGGCTGGTAAGCGCAGACGACGCCATCATAAGCATGAGCATCCCACTTATGCGTCTGCTCATGCAAACTTTGACGCACATTAAGGAGCAGGCGTCTGCAGCCGAGGTTGACGAAGAGGAGGAGGAAATCCTTGATGACAGTCAGCCATTGTCTTCTCCGGGACCTCTCCTGGACGAGGTGGAGGAAGAAGAGAAAGAGGAGGAGGAGGGTGATGATGGGGATGATTATTTAGGGGAGGAGGATGCTTCTCGTGTGTCCAGAGAAAATGTTGGCGTGGCAAGGTCTGGTACAGAGTTTGTGCGTGACTGGAGGGATGTGGATTTGCCAGAAAGTGCTCCTCCACCAAGCAGTCGCACTGCATCATTGACACCGGGAACATTGTCCCACATGTCAGATTATGCCTTGCAGATCCTAAAAAGGAACCCCTGCATTGCCAAAATGATGAACGATGACGACTACTGGTTGGCCAGCATCCTGGATCCACGCTATAAAGGCAAATTCCAAAACATCATGCCACAGGAGAATCTTGACCTAATATTGGCTAACAAACAAGCTACTCTGGTAAACCGGTTGGTTGAGGCATTCCCTGCACACAGCAGCGGTGATGGTTCTCACACGAGCCGTAGGGGCCAGGGGCAGCTTGGAAGAGGTGTTCGTGGTGCACACATCAGAAGTGGCGTTGGAGACAGGGGTTTCATGACCATGTTGTGGACTGATTTTTCAAGTCCCACTCACACGACTGGTAATACTGCATTGATGGAAAGTGACAGGAGACAGCACTTGTCAACTATGGTTACAAACTACTTTTCCTCCCATGTCGATGTTCTCCCTCACAGGTCATTCCCCTTTGACTATTGTGCCGCTAAACTGGACACCTGGCCTGAATTGGCACAATATGCGCTACAGGAGCTCGCTTGCCCAGCTGCAAGTGTGCTATCGGAAAGAGTCTTCAGTGCTGCTGGATCAATCCTGACAGAAAAAAGGACCCGTCTGTTGACCCAAAATGTGGATGATCCAACCTTCATTAAAATGAACCATGCATGGGTTTCCAAGGATTTTGTCCCACCTTCCCCTGATGACAGAAAAATGGCTTGCTTTGGTCCTCCTCTTCCTGGGACTTGAACAATTTCGCCTTTTGCATCAGCTGAATGTCCAACATCAACATATGCCACTTTCTAAAACTCCCTAACTGTGCTGCCTCCCCCCTCATGGCCGGGGTCACCACCTAGCGCATGAAACCATGTGAGTGCCGTTGCCCTGGACAGGTGGGTAGGCCGACTCTTGGGCGCAGGCACTGGCACAGGGTCCCTCATAGTGCAATCAAGTGTCTCTGACGGTGGTGGTGCACACCCGCCATCAGACACACCGCCGTACTATGAGGGGCCCAGTGCCAGTACCGACGCCCACGAGTGGGCCCCCCTTGCTTGGGCAGGGCCCCAGCATTTGCAATCTTTACCTCTCCCTGGTCCTCCGCTGTGTAGTCTGGGCCGTCAAATCCATACTGGGCCTGACACCATCTGAGCCTGCCTCCTGATCTATAGACATATATTTTGAATGTGTACACTATGCTATCCATACATGTTATCCGGTGATACGTACCCTTTCTCACCTTTGTGCAATCACGTGTAATCCAAACTGGGCCTGAGAACGGCTGGCGAGCTGTTAAGCAAGCTACAGCACCTGTGGTTTGCACACGTAAGTTTTTCATTTTTTCAGGAATGACGGTTAGGCCTAATTCCAGAACTGCGGTTGACCTGCACTTACTGGGAAATCATCGTTCGTGGGTAATAATTGTAATCCCATATCCCCATCACTAACGGTGTTCAGCGGGTTATCTGCACCTGTGAGCGACAAACGCTGACCCTTTCAGTGTAGCGCACATGCAGCCACGGACATGTAAGGGCTTGACACACCAGTTATTGGCCAATCTCACATGCCAGAGCCTCGCGTGTCCCTCTAGTAAGCCGGACTCGGACCGCGGGGCATGACGGAGTTTCGTTCGTTAACAGAATTAAGCTTGCAATGTGTGCATCTTTTTTGTTGCTGGATGGTTGAGGTTGTCCTTGTTGAGTTAAATTACGCCGCAGGCTCCACTCCTGGTGGTGCCCTTCTGGACATTCCTTTAAGGTTCAGCTTTGCAACCATACTGCCCATGTAAAACAAACACTTTGCCTTCATGAACGCTGTTTGGAGGGTCGTGACTCATGGGAATAACGCCGCCCAATCAGTTAACCTGCTAGAGAGATCCTTCGTTGCTCCCAAGCATGACATCACACTCCCTAGGAGGAAGGTAATGCCACTGTGGCGACCGTACTCCTGGGGGCGACCCAAGTGCACTGATGCCCAGCCACTGCTCGATGAATCTGCTGGTACATTGACCCAGACCACTACATTCCCCTCGCACTCTACACGGCCTGAATCTGACCCTGATGAAACTCAGGTTACCCTTCTCATATACTGTTCCATCTTACACGGTGACAAAGAGGAAGCTGCAGATGAAAGTGCAGGTTCGGCCCACCCGCCGTCAGACACACCACCGTACTATCAGGGGCCCTGTGCCAGTGCCGTCGCCAACGAGTGGGCCCCCCTGCTTGCTCAGGATCACAGCACTTGCAAGGATGAAATACTGTGCAGTGAGATGGAAGATGGGGACGACGAGGAGTCCAGACTAGTACAGGGATTCCCTAGCGAGGAGACTTATTTCATTGTTTTCAATGTTGGGACAGCAATTTTTGGGGAGCACTATACTCTGGAGAATGATATATGGGTCCCACCATACATTGGAACATTCCAAAGGTGGACATCAGACACTGGAGCAGCATTTACAGGGCCCATTATACACTAGAGCATTAGAAATGGGGCCCATTATGTATGGAGCATTATTTGGGCCCATAAGACAGTGGAGCTTCATCCATGGGGACCAACATACACTGTAGCATTATGTGGAGCTCATCATATACTGTTTCAAACATTATATGGGACCAATGATTCTTTATGGAGAAATAGATGGGCCTCGTCATGAGATGTAAAAAGTGATGTATTTTTCTTTGTAGTATACCACTATTTCTCTGCCGTATCGGAGCAGCATGAGTTGTGGTATGTGTTAAAGGGGCGCTCTTTCGCCCAGGGCACATGAAAACCTGGAGCCAGCCCTACCCCCCCCCCCACAACTTTAGCCAAATAACCCCCATTTTTCAGTGCGTAACTAGTATTATGAAGTAAATAAAAGGTGACAAGCTTCAGTAGTAAGAATTTATGCTTTTGGCATTCAAATGGGCACTGTAAGTGTGTTTTCTTTCCTCCTCTCACTGCCGACTTTTCTTCCCCATTGACTTACATTGGGTTTCGTGTTTCAGTCGGACCCCAGACTTTTCCCTATAGTCGGCCGATTTCGTTCAACCCGACTTTTGTGAAAGTCGGATTTCGCGAAACCCAACTCGACCCGAAAAAAGGCAAAGTCGCTCATCTCTACACACAACTATATACGTCATTCCCAGACCTTACCCCCACTGTACTACAGAACGCCAGTGACAATCTGTCCGCAGTCTCCAACATTATGTCCGCTCTCTATCTGAAACTCAACCTCTCCAAAACTGATCTTCTTCTGCATCTGCCGTCTACTAACCTCCCTAAATCTGACATTTCCCTCTCCGTGGGTGGCACCACAATAACACCCCGGCAGCAGGCGTGCTGTCTGGGTGTTATGTTTGACACCAATCTCTCCTTCACATCCCATATACAATCTCATGTCTCACGTTTAAGGCAAACCCACATTAATTATTTATAAATCCTTTTTATTGAGTTTTCAAATAAAGACAAAACATATAAGTACAAAAGTCAAACATTAGTAGTACATCTCATAAGTGACTTTACAAATGCCCGCTTAATATTAACACTACAGAATTGCTGGTAGAAATTGCCAAATATCACATTGTAACTCCCCCCTCCTCCCCCCTTCCCTCTAATTTATTCATGTGATGCTTTCTGAATCATAAATGAACTTTACATATCTCAACCTGGTTCTCCCTCTACTTTTCCTGCCCCCTGTTTCATTACCGTGGATCTACACCCAATCTCAAGTCTCCCAACGTGCCCTGCAGGTCCTCTAAGTTGTACCAGGAAGTGTTCCAGAAGGATGAAACCAGGACATGAATGTCCTCTCTGGAGAATTGTTGAAGAATAAAATCCTTCCATTTTGAGAAAAATGTTGTTGTCTTACTGTCTTTGTCGCTTTCTGCTTCTACTTTCTCTAGAGTTATTACCCTCTTTAGTTCCACCAGCAACTGACGAAGACCCGGTGTGCTCCCCTCCAACCATTGTCTTAAAATAAGTCTTTTGTACAAGACTGCAACTGTATGCAATAGCTGAGTGTTTGACTTGGTCAGCCTTAAATCAGTGCTCTTATGGAAAATCCATAACATCTTGTCTAGTGGGAAGTGTATGTTCATCAAGCCATCCGCCCAATTCCTAACTTCCTCCCACTGAGTGTGTACGAGATCGCATTCCCATATACCGTGGAACATATCTGTCCTGGGGTGTCACATTTTGGGCAAGCCTGTCACCTCTCCTTGTGAGTTTGTGTAACCGATAGAATGAAGCCTTATATGGCTCTGTGCATCAGTCGGAAGTGAGTATCCCTCCATTTTTCATTGCTTACATGCTTACACAGTTCATTCCACCCAGACAGAATCGATTCCCCCACCCCCGGTTCCTGCAGTCTAGTTTCCCAGCTTTTGAACAGCTCTTGTGGACCCGATGGCAGTAAGGTCCTCCCCATGATCCGGTAGATGGTTGAGATATTCACGTCAGATATGTGTCTTGAGAGAAGATTGTCGAGTTCAGAAGAACAACATTCTTCATGTATTTCTCGTAATTTGGGGAATAAGTGATGTCGCAGCTGAGCATATTGTAAGATATGGGAAGGGTCAAGTCCCCACCTGGTAAAAATCTCGTCTGCCATCAATCATCAATTCTCTTGAGTCTGCATCAGGTCCCCCATAGTTCTAACTGCTTTTTCCCTCCAGATTTTAAACAGAGCATTATCTCTTCCCTGACGAAAGTCAGGATGTCCCCAAGGTGTCAAATATTTAGATATCCTCCATGATATGCCTAAAGTAGTTTGCATCTTATGGCTTTCCAAGCCGCCCTAGTGTCCCGAAAGATCACTGAGTTTCTCACCTTCGGGTCTAAAGTTGCACTTGAAGAGTGCAAAATCACTGTGAGGCCCCAGGGCTTACACCAGTCGGACTCCAATGTGTAGTCTGAATGTTTGCTAGTGTGTCTTAGCCAATCAAGAATGTGTCTGGAGATGCAGGCCAGATTGTACCCTCTAATGTTGGGCAATGCTATCCCCCCCTCATCCCTCGGTTGCATCAAAGTACGTTTGCTAATTCTACTTTTTCTCCCTCTCCATAGAAAGTCAGAAAAGGCTTTGTTGAGCTTATTTATATCTACATGTCTTAAAAGGAGGGGCAATGTTTGAAGGGGATGTAGTAGGCGGGAAAAGCTGATCATCTTGATCAAATAGTTCCTTCCCAAGAGCGACAGTGGCAAATCTTTCCATCTTGTTAGTTCTTGTCTTATTTTATTTATAATGGGGGCAAAGTTGAGTGTATAGATGTCTCTTGTGTCTTTTCCCAAAAAGATCCCCAAGTACTTTATCGTCCTGCTTGCTATTCATATGCCATGTATGGAAGCATGGCCCCGTTCTAGTTGGCAAATTCCTTGAGGCCTATGAGTAAGAAACAAAGCTTCACACTTAGCTATATTAAGCCTAAACCCCAATATCTCTCCGAAGGTATCCAGCTCCCCCATCAACCTAAGAAGGTCTCTATTTGGGTCTGCCATATAAAGGACAATATCGTCTGCAAAGAAACTAGATTTTATCTCTCTTTCGTCCACTTTAATCCCCTGGAAACTGAGCCCGCGTTAATAAACTTGGCAAGTGGTTCAATGGCCAAATTAAACAGTAGTGGTGAAAGGGGGCAGCCCTGCCTCGTGCCTCTCCCCAATGATATTATGTCTGACAGAAACCCCGGTGTGTGAACTCTGGCTTTGGGATTAGAGTAGATCGATGACAAGAAGTTTCTGAATTCTCCCTGCACACCAAACTTGTCCAGCACCTGCTCCAACCATGGCCATCCCACACTATCAAATGCTTTCTCTGCATCTAGCATGACCATGGCCGGAGCTCCTCCTTGTTGGTCTCCCAACCTCACTGCTTCCAGCACCATCATTGAGCGTCTTATGTTCCCTACCGCCGATTTCCTCCTCACAAATCCCGCTTGTTCAGGTCCCAATAATTTAGGAAGAATCCCTGCCAGTCTGTCTGCCATAATTTTTGCCACAATTTTTAGATCCTTGTTGATCAAAGAGATAGGGCGAAAGTTGGCCGGGTTATCCGTGGGATTATCGCCCTTTGGGATGAGTTTAATATAAGCTGTGTTCATATGATCAGAAATGGTTCGGCCTCTTAGAAAATCATTGTATAGATTTTTCAAATGCAGGGCAACCTGGTCCTTCAAAATTTTATAGAGGCTGGCGTCAAACCCATCCAGCCCAGGGGCCTTATGAATATTTAGATCCCTGATAACTCTAGAAATCTCTTCCTCCGTTATTTCCCTGTTTAGCTCTGATAGATCATTTTCAGAGATCGAAGGGAGTTCCATACCCTCCAGCCATCTCCTTCCTTGTGCCTGATCAGACCGTCGGGGTTTGTACAGAGAAGCGTAAAACCTCCCCAAAATGCTGTTTATTTCTCACGGATTAGTCGTTATGGAGTCATCCTGCCTTTTAAGTGCTGCTATTTGAGTCCCTGGGTGTCTACCTTTGGCTAGGTTAGCCATCGTGCGTCCAGCTTTGTCACCAAACCTATGGAAATCAGCATCCCTCAATGACTTCCCCAACATCTCCTTCTTTCTAGCCCATGTGTCACATTCTGACTTCGCTTCCAACCAAGCTCTTTTATTGACCTCAATGGGGTGCTCTTGGAACTTATTGTACGCTGACAAAGTTACTTGTCTTTATATATTGGTCAGTCACTCTCCTCTTTATCACTATTTGTGTGTGCTATGATTTTACCTCTGAGAACGGCTTTAGCCGCCTCCCAGAGTAGTGTATGGTCCGTTGTAGATTGGTGGTTGTGATGCAAGTACTCTGACCACCACTCTCCCAACAGTTTGGCAAAGTCTTTGTCTTTTTTTAAGAAATGAGGGAACCTCCATATTATGTCCGAGCCTTTTGGGTGCATATCAAATAAAGTCAGGACAACTGGGGCATGATCGGAAATGACTAGATCACCTCTCTCAGCCTCTTTAACCTTGGAATTTAGGCTCTCACTAACCAGGAACATGTCAATACGGGACCATGAGTTGTGCGGGTGTGAATAGTGGGTGTATTGCCGCTCGACCGGGTGTTGTTGCCTCCACACTTCCCTGGTCATTAGGTCAGTTGCAAAATTGCACAGGGGAGAGCTCCCCCCCCATGGTAGAGCTACTTCCACCCCTCCAACATCTCGATCTGTCCTCCGAATCCAGCATGACCTCATTAATGTCTCCTCCAATTATCAAGTTATGCGCACCAGAAGTCATAATTGAGGTGCAAAGGGTTTGGAAAAACACATCCCTAGCCGAGTTGGGGGTATAAACATTATGAATGTCTAATGTTCCTCTAGGAGTTTCTTGGACCACTCTGACATGCCTTCCTTGATCATCATGTTGATACGCTACAAGTTTGTGTGGAAGAGATTCACTGACCAGAATGATCACCCCCACCTGTCTTCCCTTGACTCCCGACACATAAACCTCACCCACCCAAAGTTTGTGCATGCGGAACTTGTCATGTTGAGGCAAATGTGTCTCCTGGAGCAGGACTATGTCTCCACGTAATCTTTTCAGGTGCCTGAGTACCAAGGACCTTTTTTCTGGGGTTGGAGACCCTTAACATTCCGTGTTATGATCTTAACCATTCGTGTTAGCGATGTGGCTCAATAACAAGCGGTCTGCCTGTGTATAAAGTATTGGGCGGGTTAACCAAAGTCCGCCCTCAGGGGTGTTATGAGAAGTGAACCAAATCTTGACGAAAGCATCTAAAATGCTACAGCACATACCAAGCCAAACCTATCTGGTCCCCAAACTGAATACCCCAACATGTGAAACATTTTCAACATTCCCTTCCCCACCCATCCCTCCCCCTCCCCCCCTAGCCATGTATATCACTAGTACTTCCATTTTTTCCAACGTGACCCTCCACTTCCTTCTCCTCAGCTTGAGCAACTTGACAGAATTGCAGTACTGGCTAGATATAAAAAGAAAAAGAAAAAAAGAAAAACTTTGGGAATATAAAAGACATAAAAATTGGAAACGAGTAGAGTGCAATCAGCGTATATCTACATGTTCAGATGAGCGTGCTGTAACAACTCTGAAAAGTTTGTGAGACCTTCTTCACTTTCGAGATATCACGCAGCATTTAAAGTGCAGCATCAGCAGACAACGCCAGTGAGATCCTCCTGCCTGGAGATGTCCTTGTAGAAAAGTCTTCCCAGTGGAACTCTCATGCCTTCAGGTGAACTGAACAGTTGCCGCCTTAATCACTTTCTCTTTCCTCGTCGCGGTGTCCATTGGGAGATCTCGTGGAAGATGGCATGAGCTCCTTCATGGCTTCACTGGAGACCCTCCAAATTTTAAAGGAGCCGTCTGTGTGCCTCGTTTTGAGGACAGCAAGGTAAAGTAGCTGGAACTGAATGCCTTTCTTGCAGAGAAGGCTGCAGACTTCACTGAAGGCCCTGCATTTTTTAGTGACTTCAGGTGAAAAGTCCTCAAAGATGATAACTTTATGCCCTTGGAGTATGAGTGGTTGTCACCTGGCTCTAAAAAGGCGCAGAATTGTATCCTTATCCTTAAAGTCCAAATATTTCACAATAGCCTGGCGAGGTTTCTGGGTCCATTGATCATCGCGTCCCGCTCCACTTAGACGCGTGTCTCTCGCCGGGCTCCCTCCAGGCGGACCCACCCTGTGTGCTCTTTCAACCCTGCACTTATCTTGTACTCCTAGGGCTGTAGGCAGTTCTTGTTCAAAAATGTCATTAAGCTGCTGATATGTGACAGATTCGGGCAGCCCCATTAACCGCAAGTTATTTATTCGGGACCTATTTTCTAGGTCCTCAAGTTTGTCCCTCAGCCACATGCCCTGTTTTCGGGACGCTTCCAGCTCCTGCTCAAGTTGAATTGTCCTATCTTCCATATCCAACACCCTCTGCTCCAAGTGCTCCAGCCTGCTGGCATGCTGCGCTGATATTTTGTGAAGCTCTTCTAGAGCATCCTTTATTGCCTCCTTCACTGCAGTTTTTATATCCCCCATGACATATCCGGTCACCTCTCTTGCCAGCTCCCTGTGGTCTCCCTGTATAAGCGTCCCTGTCACAGGGCCTTCCCCGCCCTGTGATTCTGGCCGGCGGTCTCCTTTGGGGCTAATGCGGGTTCCCCCTGTCTCTCCCTGCTCTGACCTGGTTGTTTTCAGCTGCGCCTCTGGGTTTCCCTTACTCCTGTGCTTCCCGCTTTGTGGCGCTGCTGCGGCCGCCGCCATCTTGGTGATTTCTCCTGCCGTCTCACGTGCTCCCGCGGCTCTGCTCTCGCCACCCGTGCTTCGGAGCCAGTGGTCCATGGTGCCTCCGGTGATGTCAGCGGTCACCTTTCCTGTGAGTAGGGCGGGCCAGTGGTCTAGTTAAGTCGCTCGTTGTCAGGCTGAAGTGCGGAGCTCCCTCACCCCACTGCAGCCACGCTGGCGCCAGAACCGGAAGTCTAAACCCACATTATTTAGGACAATCGACCTTGTTGAAAGCGAGAGTGGAGTGAGAGGCACCTTAATAAATTAGGTGAGGCACATAGAAGAGTGCGCTTCTTCTGTGTGCACCTCACCACAAATCTTATTTCATACAGGAACTGGAGTAAGCTTTGTGACATAAAATATGCCACCGTTTGTCATGAACTTGATGTCACACCCCATCCTGACCCAGCTCCATCTAATTTATTGAAGCTGGGCAAAAATGTTGTGAAAACCAAGAGTTGAAAATTTTTGCACAACCTGGCATTGCGCAAAAAAAGTAGCTTTTCAAAGCTTTTTGTGACCGTTTTCAAGTGTGAAAGCTTGAATGAATTGTGACCATTGTCTTCACATACAGTAGGTTAACAGTTGATTCTCACTTGACACTGGCAAATGTAAATAGTGGACTCTGTAATTACTGGAGCACACACCCTGATGCTGTGTGTCAAAGGGGTTCTTGCAGGCCACATTGCTTCTTATATTCATAAAAGACTAAGGCAGTAAACATTTTCACTGGCTAAAAAGCTGCCTAGTTACACCCTCAGGATGCCAAAAAAAAAAAAAAAAAAAGAAGAAACAGAGGAATGGAGACCTGTGACCCAGAGAAGCAGGAGGATCAGGAGGCAGTCAGCACCCATACTGCTCAGAAACCAGTACCAGGCTCTCACGCAGGAAAACAATGAAGAAATACATCAGGATAAGACTTTGCCAACAAACAGCAACCTTGTACGCCTTCAGAGTCCTCCTGGATGGAGAAAGAAAAATGTTGTGAAGAAGAAACGGAGAGTGGTGGTCATGGGGGATTCACTGTTGAGAGGAACAGAGGCCGCTATCTGCAGACCGGATATAACTTCAAGAGAAATGTGCTGTCTTCCAGGTGCAAAAATTAAAGATGTGTCTGACAGGATATCAGGACTCTTCAGACCTACAGATGACTACCCATTCCTGCTACTACATGTGGGGACAAATGACACCGCAAGAAACGACCTGGAAACCATCTGCAGAGACTTTGAAGACTTAGGCAAGAAAGTGAAAGAACTGGGAGCGCAGGTGGTCTTCTCTTCCATCCTCCCAGTGGATGGCCATGGAACAAGGAGGTGGAATAAGATTCTGCAAGTGAACAACTGGCTACGTCGATGGTGCCGTCAGCAACGATTTGGATTTCTGGATCACGGAGTGAACTACTTATACGATGGACTACTTGCTAGAGATGGGGTGCACCTTACGAAGACTGGAAAGCAGGTATTTGGAAGTCGCCTTGCTACACTTGTAAGGAGAGCTTTAAACTAGAACAACATGGGAAGGGAAGCAAAAGACCAGAAAAAGCCATACACCTGACAAATGCTATTGAGAACTCTGCTATTAGAAGTGGAAAGGAAGAACAAAGACGAAAGAATCTAATTAATAAAAATATTGGAGAAAGAGAAACCAATCACAAACTAAAATGTTTCTATACTAATGCACAAAGCATGGGCAACAAACAAGGAGAATTGGAACTACTAACACAGGAAAAGAAATATGATGTCATTGGAATCACTGAAACTTGGTGGGACAATACACATGATTGGAATACAAGACTAGAAGGATACAACTTATTTGCAAGAAACAGACTTGATAAACGAGGAGGGGGTGTTGCATTGTATGTTAGAAACGCGTATATCTGCACAGAGATTGAAGCTTCAGAGACTGGGAGTTCTGTGGAAACTGTTTGGGTAAGAATACAAGGACAGAACAATGGAAAGGACACCATTGTAGGCATTTACTACAGGCCGCCTGTGCAAGCTGAAGATATGGATGAACTCTTTATGCATCAAATGGCCAAGTTCTCCAAAAAATATGACATAGTTGTCATGGGAGATTTCAACTATCCAGACATTTGTTGGGAATCTCTCTCAGGCAAAACTAACAGGTCAAGGAAATTCTTATCCTCTCTTGCTGACAACTTTATCTTCCAAAAGGTAGGGGAGAAAACAAGGGGAACTGCTACCTTGGATCTAATCCTTATGAACAGGGAGGAAATGGTTGAGGAGGTAAAAGTGGCTGGAACCCTAGGAGGTAGCGACCATGCTATTTTAGAATTTTGGATAACTAGAGGAGGAAGACCTGTGAAGACTCAGACGTCAAGGTTAGATTTCAGAAAGGCAGATTTTAAGGGATTCAGAAAGATAATTGGAGGGATCCAATGGCTGGATATCCTTAAAGACAAAAATGTCCAGGAAGGATGGGAAATCTTGAAAAATGAAATTCTCAAAGCACAGTTGTTAACAATTCCGAAAAGAGGGAAAAATAGGAAGCATTTAAGGAAACCAGGATGGGTGAACACAGAACTTAAGCACATGCTAAAAAGGAAGAAAAAAATGTTTATAAAATGGAAAGAGGGAGGCATATCTAAAGAAGAATATAATGCTGTCTGCAGAACCTGCAGGGCACAAATCAGATTATCTAAAGCTGACAATGAATTGAGGCTTGCAAGAGATGTCAAAAGCAATAATAAAGGATTTTGGGGATATGTCAAAAGTAAAAGAAAAGTCAAAGATGCTATAGGATTTTTACAGGATGAAAATGATGAAATGGTAAGACAGGATGTTGAGAAGGCTGAACTTTTAAATTCCTATTTTGCATCTGTTTTCTCTCAGAAAGGAAATGTAACACCAACTGTTATTCACTGTCCTATTAAGGGAATAGAAGAATCCAGGATATCTATAAACAGAAAGATAGTGAGGAAACACTTAGCTAACCTAAATGAATTCAAGTCTCCAGGTCCAGATGAATTACACCCCAGAGTACTGAAGGAGATAGCAGAAGAAATTTTTGAACCCCTCTCCATAATCTTTGAAAATTCTTGGAGAACAGGAGAAGTGCCAGAAGACTGGAGAAGAGCAAATGTTGTTCCCATCTTCAAAAAGGGGAAGAAGGTGAACCCAGGCAACTATAGGCCGGTGAGTCTGACTTCTATACCAGGAAAGATCTTTGAACAAATTATTAAACAACATGTATGTCAATACCTGGATAAGAATGAAGTGATTAAACAGAGTCAGCATGGGTTTGTAACTAATAAGTCATGTCAGACTAACTTAATTTCCTTCTATGACGGTATCACTGATTGGGTGGATCAAGGAAATGCTGTAGATATAGTATATCTTGACTTCAGCAAAGCATTTGACAAAGTCTCTCATACAATCCTTATTGAAAAAATGACTAAGTATGGAATGGACAAGGCAACTGTTAGGTGGATTCATAACTGGCTTAGTGATCGGACCCAAAGAGTGGTCGTAAATGGCTGCACATCCAGTTGGAAGAATGTCTCAAGTGGGGTACCACAGGGCTCTGTCCTGGGCCCTGTATTGTTCAACATCTTTATCAACGATTTAGATGAAGGAATTGAGGGTAAACTGATTAAATTTGCTGATGACACAAAGCTAGGAGGGATAGCTAATACTAGAGAAGAGAGAGAGAGGATTCAAAAAGATTTAAATAAACTGGAGAAGTGGGCAGCAACTAACAGAATGGTTTTTAACAGGGAGAAATGCAAAGTACTACATCTGGGCAATAAAAATGAAAAAAGCATATATAGAATGGGAGGAATAGGGCTAAGTGACAGCACATGTGAAAAAGACTTGGGTATACTAATAGATCACAGACTGAATATGAGTCAACAGTGTGATGCAGCAGCAAAAAAGGCAAATGCAATTCTAGGATGTATTAACAGAAGCATACAGTCTAGATCACGTGAAGTCATTATTTCCCTCTACTCCTCTTTGGTCAGACCTCATCTGGAATATTGTGTCCAGTTTTGGGCACCACATTTTAAAAAAGACATCAACAAACTGGAGCAAGTTCAGAAAAGAGCGACCAGAATGGTGACCGGTCTGCAAACCCTGTCTTATGAGGAAAGGTTGCAGGATTTGGGAATGTTTAGTTTGCAAAAGAGAAGACTGAGAGGAGACTTAATAGCTGTCTACAAATATCTAAAGGGCTGTCACATTGTAGAAGGATCAACTTTATTCTCATTTGCACAAGGAAAGACTAGAAGCAATGGGATGAAACTGAATGGGAGGAGACACAGATTAGATATTAGAAAAAACTTTTTGACAGTTAGAGTGATCAATGAGTGGAACAGGCTGCCACAAGAAGTGGTGAGTTCTCCTTCAATGGAAGTCTTCAAACAGAGGCTGGACAGACATCTGACTGGGATGATTTAGCGAATCCTGCTTTGAGCAGGGGGTTGGACCAGATGGCCCAGGAGGTCCCTTCCAACTCTACGATTCTATGATTCTATGATTCTATGATTCTAAGGATCATCTGATTTTGACTGGTCTCGGTTCTCTGGAGTCTTGCAGGACAGCACAGAAACACTTTGGATTAGCTGAGCTTGGATCTAGTTCTGCTCTTTTTGACCCTATGTGTAGGCTGTAACCAGCCCCATCAACCAGAAAAACGATAAAGGTTGCAAGATATTTTACCAAGATTGATTTGAACATTGAAACTGCATTACTGCCATAGAAAATGGGGAAAAAAGTGCTATATAATGTATATATGAAATATTCATCTGCAAAATTGCTATAAAAATACAGTAAAAAGAAGGTACTTAGCGCATAAATTAGCCAATATATGTGAGCCCAACTGCCATGTCAAGGCGTCCTTCAAAAGTTGGGTCCCTGTCCTGATATGTCACCTCTACTGGGTAAAAAAGCCTACAATTTATGGGGTAGAAATGAACGAGCTAACTACTTAAAATCACCTGTGGATAATGGGAGTGGGAGTGCACATGTCCAAAAAGGCTTTGATACAAAGAGAAAAAGACCAGCATATCCAAGCTAGTGTGAACAGGTGGCAAACCAAAAAAACATATTGTCATGGTTTGCTTAGAAGTTCTTTTGCAGTGCTTCTAGGGTTAACACCATGTGGCTTCTCTTTGGTTGGGGGAGGGCTATATTTACCCACCCCTGTGCTGTGCCCGTTGTCAGTTATACATCTAACCTTGGCTGAGCAATTTCCCCGGCTCCTGTCATCATCCCTGGGCGTTCAGGACCAACCCCATTTCCAAACCACGCCCACAGTGGTCACGTGCTGCAGGTCCTGTTCACCTGCAGGCATGCTCACAGCAGCATCCCACATTATAGCAGATGTTCCCGGCTTTCCCAGCCGTCCCCGGACACTCCTACAGTCTCAGGGGGTAAGTCTGTCACGGTGTCCGTTACACATATGAAAAATGATAAAGGTTGCACCATCACCTATCACACCATTACATTTATATGCTGATCCCAAAGGAAATAGTCATTTTTGTGCTCACAATAGGGTTATTGAGACCAAGCAGCTATCCAGACTTTGGAACAATCATAATCCATGGACATGAAATGATATGTTTCATGGTCATTCACTAGAAGACAAATTTATCAGATGTGGGGACACCTTGGTCAAAACCCAACTGGCAATGTAATAGTGATTATTTCCTGTTGTCACATCTAGATAATTATACAGGAAGGGATAGAACTAAAAAACTGATCCATACATCTTATAACATCTATTGGTCTTGCCTCCAACAAGAGATCAATCCTATTAATGAGCTAGAAAAGCACAAGAGAGCCACTATGTACTAAAGGTGCTTCTCACAAAATTAGAATATCATCAAAAAATTAATTTATTTCAGTTCTTCAATATTATAGAGTCATTACAAACAGAGTGATCTATTTCAAGTGTATTTCTGTTAATGTTGATGATTATGGGTTATAGCCAATGAAAACCCAAAAGTCATTATCTCAGCAAATTAGATTACTTTATAACACCAGCTTGAAAAAATGATTTTAAAATCCAAAATGTTGGAATACTGAAATGTATGTTCAGTAAATGCACACAACTCTTGGTCGGGGCTCCTTTTGCATCACTTAGGTCGGGTTCACATTAGCGTTCGGGGGCTCTGCAGAGGGCTGTTTACTTCCTCTGTTAAGTCCTGCCTACTTCTGCATACTTTTGCATGCATCCTGTGTACCTATCTTTAACATTAACCTATCTTTAACACTGGGAACGCAGGACATGCGGATGCATCGTTTTGACGCGCCCACCATCTGCACAAAACGCAACTTGTTGTGTTCCCATGCAGTCGCAGGGCATGTCAAAATGACACATCCACATGTCCTGCATATGGGTCGCCCTCCCAGGGCTGTGGGGTACTCGGTACCGGGCCCAATGAACTTCAATGGGAGATGTCACGGCAGCTGGGACCCGGCCCATGGCCCTGGGCGCCCATTGTAAAAGGGGAATGTTCAGTGTGCTTATGATGATTAAATGAGTCGTGACGCCACCTGTGGTGTTCGGCAATGAAGATGTTAAGCCGACGCTGCAGACAGATCCCCTGGGACAGATGTGTCATGCAGCAATGATGTTATAGCCCTCCACAGGCAGGGCTGTAGTCCCAGGGCAGAGTAGGTGAAGTGACACGTAGATGGTGTAGTGTCAGGAGCAGGGGGGATGTAGCAGTGCCGAGCAGGTTGACGCAGGAATAAGTGGACACCAGGGCATGTAGTTCCAAAGCTTTACTCACAGTCTGTTGTGGCACAAGAGCCCGCATCCGTGCCGTGTCCTCCAGGTCAGGAGCTCAGCCAACTTCCAGGCAAGATGAAGTACTCCTTTCCAACAATCCGCCAACATATGTGCCTTCTCTGAACGTCTCCCTATTAGCACCTTTAGTGAAGTACTCACAGTACTGAGTTACACTGGAGTTCCTCCTGTCAGATGTTCCTATGAACTCTACTTGTACGGCAGACAGCTGTAGCCTGCTTCAGGGACTCCTTGCTACTAAGTCCCGGCTCACTCATGTTGCTGTTGTGCCCCCAAGTCTTGTGTGGGAATAAAGTGGTCACAACTTCTATTCCTCTGGTATCTACTGCAGGACCGTTAGTATCCATACAACCTCGGGGACCGGACCCCAGCCTTGCGCTTAGAACTTGGGAAGGGTTCTCCTCTAACTCTAATCCTTAGTTCTCTTCTTCTCCTCATGTTCCGTACTAATCCTTTCCTTCTTTTGGATAGTCAGGCTTTCTATCAATGTTCCTTTCCTGTGCCAGCGGACCAGGTCACTGAGGTCGGCTGCAGCACTTCCTTCATCCATCCCACTTCGGGGCTCTCCTTTCACAGACTGACCCCTCATCAGACTCCTGTGACAAACTAACTTAATCCCACACTCTTCCCACTCTTTTGGTGCAAAACTAAACTCCACCCGCCTCCCAGCACGCTTCGTGTTCCAAGCAGGGAGCCACCAAAGGGTGCTTTGCTACACTACTATGCTGTGTGGGATGCAGGTGTTGGAGCGTGGTCAGGTGTCTCCACCTTACCTAGATATTGGGGTACCACACCTCAGGAGGAGGTGCAGTACCTCTGTGGCGACTGAACCCTCAGGGGCGCCACATACCCCCCCCGTTAAACACAGGACGTCCGTGGGCTGAAAAAGAAGAAGCAAATATGGACAAATACAGGAACATACAAAATTTTTGTAATGCTAAATAAACAGTTCTTATCTAAACTTCCCAATGTGGGAGGCACTCATTCTTGAACGTTACAAACAATTTTTAACTATCTATGTGCTAATACAGTACCTAATTCAAAAGTGCTATTGGCAGTAACTCACTACCACTTCAAGTATTCTTCATCCACACATTTCCTCATCATCTCTTCTTTCACATTTTCTACTTCCTATTGTTAACCTTAAATGACTACCGCCGATGCCTGGTTCGTCACCTCCAAATTTTAAATCTTTATTCAAATATTAAGGCATTAGTCTAAACTCTATAAAGCATTCCCTATTTACTTTTTCTATCAAAAAATGCTAGACATTATTAATAAGTGCAATATAGACATTGATCCAGCTAAGATGTCTTGAAATGTCTTTATTATCAATGAGGTAGTCCTTATTCCTAAAAGACTTATGTAAAACCAAGAAAGGGCACCTAAAGAGGTGCAACTATTTACATTACAGTTCTGGATCATTCAGTGTCCATGATCTCCACAGTTCAGTAAGAGAAAAACGCTGCCAATAAAACTGGGCAACAAAACTGGAATCAACAGGGAAACATCATGATAACAAAAATAGAAAAACAAGCACAATGGTGCAAATACCCTCCTGGGTAACAGAGTTAGTTAGTTATCTTTAGTGTTGGTGGTCCCCTCCTGGGGTGCTGAAAGCTGATGACTTGGGCTTCTTCCAGGGAAGAACTTCTGGACATCATCTTCCTGCTGACTGGCCACAAATTGCAGGTACTCCTTTTCTCCTGGAGTGAGGTTGGCATCTGCCTGTGTAGATGGAATGGCAGCGGGAGTAACTGCTGCCTGTAAGGGTAACATGTCAATTGCTGCTGGTGGTAACTCTGCTGCCTGTAATTCTGCAGGAGTTGTAGCTGGTACCAATGGATATTGTTCCTCAATTGCAGGCGGTACTGCAGTTAGCGGCACTACTGCCTTGATTTTTGGCTTGACATCTGGTGGTACCGGTGTCTGTGGGCACTTGTAGGGTGAAATGCGGGGGTTCTGAATCTGTGGCAAAGGGAACCCGTGATGCATATTAATACTCCCCAGCCGTTCAGACTCTTCTGTCAAACCCACAAGATGCCAAATGGGACGTGCCTGCTCCAGTCTCACTCTTTTCAGCAGGGACTTCTTCCACTTCCCCATCGCAGTAAGCTTAGTGCTTCTGAATTGAGAGCACTGCTCATCTAATTGTCCCCTGTTGAGTTCAAGCATGCCGGCCTCAGTACACGAAAACTCCAGGGGCAACCCGTTGGGAGGGGTGGCGGTCATACCTGGAGCCTCCCGGCGGTGTACGACCTTCACTGGCGCTGTCGGAATCAAGGTCGGGGACGATGGTAGAGCAGATGGCGGCTCCGGGTCTGCAGGGGTCTCCGGTGGGACCTGTGCAGCCGCGTCAGGTCCAGGTTGGGGCTCAGTTTCCTCCACTCCGGCTCCCCAGCCCTCGGAGAACTCCTCCTGGCAGGCCGCAACCAGCGGTAATTGCAGGGTGGAGGTGGAAACAGGCGCTGCCGGTAACATTGCAGCACCCGTCAGTTCCACGGGTGCTGCCTGAGGGAAGTCCTGTGCGTTGACGGCAGGTACCGCAGGTAAAGGTACTAGTATGGCAGCAGCGACAGCGGGTACCAATGGGGAGGGAACCGGGAATGGAGGTGCCGATGGAGTAGGCCCCTCCCAGGCGTGCTGCCAGTTCAACATCCAGAGCGCCTCCTGCCTCAGCTGCAGACGGTTTGTGAGCTGGGTGATCTCAGCCTCCAGCTGCTGGCGGTCCATCTTGGAAGTCGGATCGGAGCCTTCAGCCAATGCGCCGGGGAGGTTCAGCTCAACCTCCTTGCGCTCATCGGGCCTCCCTCCTTCCTTCATGGTGTTCTCTCTTCCTCCTTCTTCCTGTCTGGACTCTTTTCCCGCCACCGGCTCTCGCTCCTCCTTCGGAGGGCGGCGTCTTCTTCCTACTCCTCCATACCAAGCCAGTATACGAACCCCTCGGGGGTGGACCATGTTGCGGTTGCATAGAAGTTCAGGCAGGGAAGGCCCAGGACAGTTTGCGGTCTTTTCTTAGGACCACCCATATTGTCACACCCTTCTTCTCCGCGCCGGCGGCCATTTTTGGAGTCCATTTTACAGTCTATCAATTTGGTTATTCTGCACATTGTCCTAGGCACACAGAACCCGGTGGCACTGGGCTTCGTCATCCTGTTCGTGACGCCAAGTTAGGTCGCCCTCCCAGGGCTGTGGGGTACTCGGTACCGGGCCCGATGAACTTCAATGGGAGATGTCACGGCAGCTGGGACCAGGCCCGTGGCCCTGGGCGCCCATTGTAAAAGGGGAATGTTCAGTGTGCTTATGATGATTAAATGAGTCGTGACGCCATCTGTGGTGTTCGGCAATGAAGATGTTAAGCCAACGCTGCAGACAGAGCCTCTGGGACAGATGGTGTGGTGCAGCAAAGATGTTATAGCCCTCCACAGGCAGGGCTGCAGTCCCAGGGCAGAGTAGGTGAAGTGACACGTAGATGGTGTAGTGTCTGGCGCAGGGGGATGTAGCAGTGCCGAGAAGGTTGACACAGGAATAATTGGAGGACACCAGGGCATGTAGTTCCAAAGCTTTACTCACAGTCTGTTGTGGCTAGTGTTAAGCATTCCAATACCGCAAATATCGGGTATCGGCCGATATTCGCGGTATCGCAATTCCGAAACTGAGTTCCGATACTTTTTGCATATTGAATACCGGAATCAGAAGTTCCCATAATGCTATGAGCCAGTTTGATTTGATTCAGCCAATGACAATACTCAGAAGTGTGGGCACATTCTGTTAGGCATGTAGGCATGTTAACTAATGGCATGGCTGTGATTGGCTGCTGAAATGATGTCATGATGCACTATAAAAGCCGCCATTTCGGGTTCACTCTGCTGTGAATTCAGTTAGGGACAGGCTGCTGTTCAAACTCTGAGGGACAGTTAGAGATAGCGATTTTCCAAATAATAGTGTGCTTTACCCAGGCTACATTATCAATCAGTGTAGCTTTCTTTTGCCTTGCAGCGCTGTTCACAGCTGTCTGCAAGGTCTGTGTGAGTGCAGCTCACGCTGTGTAGTGTGTCCTGCAGCCACGTCTGGTTGTATTCCGCTCAGCGTGCGTCACTGCCTTATGCATATTTTTCTTTTATTGCAGCTCATTTTTCATTAATTCTCCTATTAGTGTGCATCCATCCGTATCCATATACATTGGTTGCAAACACTATAGGAGTAGACAGTGGAGCATTTCTGCAGCCTTTCAGTGCTAGTTCCCAGTTATCTGCACTGTTCACAGCTGTCTGAGAGGTCTCTGTGTGAGTGCAGCTGACGCTGTAGTGTGTCCTGCAGCCACGTCTGGTTGTAGGCCGCTCAGCGTGCGTCACTGCCTCACACATATTTTTCTTTCATTGCAGCTCATTTTTCATTAATTCTCCTATTAGTGTGCATCCATCTGTATCCATATACATTGGTTGGTTGCAAACACTATATAGGAGTAGATAGAGGAGCTTTTTTTCTGGCTTGTGCCCTGCAGCCGCAGCCAGATTAGTTTAACCCTATTTTTTGGAGCCTCATCTATTGCATTGTAGGTTACCTTCCTGCATTGTAATAGCTCCAAAAAGTTTGTGATACTATCGCTTTCACATCTTTGGTCACATCCTTTTTGTTTTTTGGAAAAAAAAAACCCAAAATAAAGTTCACCAAACACTCCACTTGACAGTTGTGTAGGCCACATTAGCTCATATTAAAGTGTAGTCCACACACTTTATAAAATTAGTGTTTCTTATACCTGTTAGCAGCTGTTCAGGAATAAGCACAGTAAGCCCCCCCCCCCTTTGTACTTGTCTGCCCATCTTTATCAGTCTACCAAGATGAAGAAGGCTGGGAGTAAGGCACGTGGTCGTGGGCGTGGAGTTGCAGCAGGGAGAGGATGTGGGGATTCAGCAGGGAGAGGACGTGGGGATTCTGTGCCTACTGCGGGCACCAGTGAGTCAGCATTCCCCACTTTTACCAGGCAACAGTCCTTTATGCGCAGCTTTGTAGGACCTCGACGTACCCCACTGTTGCGGGACGAACAAATTGAAGCCGTTGTCGGATGGATGGCAGCTAACGCATCGACTTTAATGACTTCCACATCCTCTCAGGACCAGAGCACTGAAGAGCAACCATCTATCTTTTCACCACATGCCAAATTGCCCAGGCAGTCAGAGAGCCCTGGACAGGAGCCATCTCAGTCTCTACTTCTGTTCTCTGAATCTGTTGGCTTGGAAAGAGGGGGCCAGCCAAGCAGCATTCAAGAATGTGAAGAAGAGGGAGTATGCAGTGATGCGCAACTGCTTTGTCCCTCTGAATCTGAAGAGGCGGGTGGGCCAGTGCCTATGGTCAGCACACCTCAGTACGCATCAGATGATGAGACTCAGGTGCCACTTTCTGATGCGTTCGGTGCTGGCGAGACTACCCAGGAGAAGCAGGTGTTTGAAGAGGGGAGTGTAGATGATGAGGTCCTTGACCCATCATGGCGTGAGGAACAGGAAGGTGGTGGGAGCAGCTCTGAGGAAGAGATTCCCCGAATGAACAAAACAGGAGGGAGAGGGAGGGGGCAGACTAGGCTGCCTGTAGCTTCCACTTCGGCACCCGTTAGGAGCATTCCTCTTCCAAAAGCCAAAACGGGCGCTCCCAAGACTTGCAGCGCGTGGTCCTTTTTTGACACAGTTGCAGATGACATTTGATTTGTCAAATGCAAGCTGTGTCACCAGAAAGTCAAAAGAGAGAAAAGTGTCAGCAACCTCAATACCACAAATATGTGGAAACATGTGCGGACCAAGCACGTGGTGGAGTTACAAAGACACACTGAAGACGTAGGCCAACCTACAGCACCACCTACCACCTCTTCAGCTCGTGTTGTAGCCTCTTCCTCCAGCTCACACACAGCTGGTTTGGCTTCCTCACAGGATCACCATGGAAGAACCTTTGGCACTGTTGTCCAGAGACCCAGTGACATTCCACCCACAGCACCACGTTCCTGTTCATCCTCACACTCCCAGGCCACTGTACAGCCATCGGTAGCACAGGCATGGGAGAAAAGGTGTCCATACTCGGCAAACCATCCCCGAGCACAGGCTCTGAATGCTGGCATTGCCAAACTACTGGCCATTGAAATGCTCTCATTCAGGCTGGTGGAGACAGACACCTTCCGGAACTTCATGGCATTGGCAGTCCCACAATACACCATGCCTAGCCGCTTTTATTTCAGCAGGCAAGCCGTCCCTGCCCTGCAAAAGCATGTGGAGGGAAAAATTAAACATGCGCTACTAAACGCCGTCAGTAGCAAGGTCCACCTGACCACCGATGCGTGGACCAGTAACCATGGACAGGGACGATACCTTTCCCTCATTGCCCATTGAGTCAATGTTGTGGAGCCGGGTACAGATCTTGAGAGTGGCGCTGTACGTGTTCTGCCAACTCCAAGGATTGCCGGAATCAAGTCTGTACACATTGATTCCTCCTCATACTCCAGTTCCTCAGAATCAGTGCTGCAGGAGCCTGTTACGACTGATATGAGCACAGCCGTGGCCAAACATCAACAGGCCGTACTGAAATTAATTTCTTTGGGGAATCGAAGCCACACAGCGCAGGAGCTCTGGAATGCCATCAAGCAGGAGAGCGAAATGTGGTTTGTGCCAGCGAATCTCCAGCCAGGCTTGGTAGTGTGTGACAATGGCCGAAATCTGGTGGCAGCTCTGGGCCTAGGCAACCTCACTTACAACCCATGTCTGGCACATGTGCTCAACTTGGTTGTGCAGAGCTTTCTGAGGGACTATCCAGATCTTGATGCACTGCTGCACAAGGTCCGCATAGAGTGCGCTCACTTGCGGCGTTCCATCATGGCAAGATCGCGCATTGCAGCTCTGCAGCGCCGATTACGCCTTCCGGAACATCGCATCATATGGGACCTACACACCAGGTGGAATTCAACGTTACATATGTTGGAGCGGTTGTGTGAGCAGCAGGCAGCAGTAATGGAGTACCAGCTGCATCAGGCGCAAACAAGTTCCACTGTGCGCCGGTCACACTTCAGCACCACTGAGTGGGCCTCTATGAAGGACATCTGCCTCATTTTGCGTGCCTTCGATGATTCCACGCAGATGGCGAGTGCAGATGATGCACTAGTCAGCATGACTGTCCCCCTTATCTGCCTGCTTCAAAAAACACTGCAAGCACTAAGGGAGGAGATTTTGGAAGAGGTGGAGGATGAGGAGTCACAAATGCCATCTGCTTCTGGACAGTCTGCGCTACGTGGTTCCTCACAAAGGCCTAGGCATGGGACACTTTGTGAGGAGTCAATGGAGGAGGAAGACATCTCTCCAGAGGACGGAGGTACACAGTGCTCTAATCAGTATGTACAGCGAGGGTGGGGTGATGCAGAGCAGGCAGAGATGACACCTCAAGCAGCGGACAGCGTTTCTTTGGCAGTTGGGAGTCTGAAGCACATGGTTGATTTCATGCTGCAGTGCCTGAGAAACGACCTCCGCATCACCCACATTCTCAACACGGCTGATTATTGGGTGTACACCCTCCTAGATCCTCGCTACCGGGACAACTTACAAAGCCTCATAACACCGTTGAACCGGGAGCGTAAAATGCGGGAGTACCAAGAGACACTGGTGCATTCCATCATGTTCTCCATTCCACCTGAGAGCAGTGGTGCTAGTGCTTTACAAAGCACCTCTGTGTGTCCAGCCAGTGGAGGAAGCTCTGCACAAAGAGGGAGCAGAGGCAGCGCCTCAGCACAAGGCAAGACCAGTATGGCCCAAATGTGGCAAAGTTTTGTGTGCCCGCCACAAATGTCTACACCATCACAGACGGCTCCAGTCAGCAGGAGGCAACGTTTCCGTCAGATGGTGACAGACTACATGTCTTGCCCTGTCAGTGTACTCCCAGACGGCTCTTCCCCCTTCAAGTTTTGGGTCTCTAAGCTGCATACATGGCCAGAGCTTAGCCAGTATGCATTGGAGGTGCTGGCTTGCCCTGTTGCTAGTGTATTATCGGAACGCGTCTTTAGTGCCGCAGGTGGTGTACTAACAGACCGTCGCACGTGACTATCCTCCGATAAGGTTGACCAGCTTACTTTTCTGAAAATGAACAAGGCCTGGATCTAGCCAGAATGTGCCAGTCCTCTTCCAGAATAAATAATTGGTTGGCAATAGTATCCAGGTCTCCTGTTGTGTTCATGTTTCTACCACCTGAACTGTAATCCCTGGGCTCCAACACCGCCAGTTGTTGCTCAGAAGTGCTGTCTGCACAGAGAAAAACACATGCTCCAGTGTTAGTGTGGTTCAGTAACGCTAGCTGCTCCCCTGCTATGTGTCCGGCAATGTCTACTGTTGCATCCACATTCACACTACTACTGATTTCAAACTTGCTCCAATTAGGCCTCTGGCTCCACTCTGTCTCTAGTATTTCCCCTGGCCTCCAACACCGCCAGTTGCTGCTCAGAAGTGCCATCTGCACAATCAACACTTGTTCCTGTGTTACTGGGGTTCAGTAACGTCAGCTGATCCTCTGATGTGTGTCCGGCAATGTCTCCTGCTCTGTCCACATTCCCAGTACTAGTTCTGAGCAGCAACTGGCAGTGTTGGAGGCCAAGGGAAATACTGGAGACAGAGTGGAGCCAGAGGCCTAATTGGAGCATGTTTAAAATCAGTAGTAGTCTACAACAGATATTAAACATGATGAAATTAGGCCTTAGCCTACACCCTGATTGACTCTGGGAACCAACATCACCAGTTGTTGCTCGGAAGTGCCGTCTGCAAAGAGAAAAACACATGCTCCAGTATGAGTGGTGTTCAGTAACACCAGCTGCTCCCCTGCTGTGTGTAAGTCAAAGTCTCCTGCTGCCTCCACATTCAAACTACCTCAGATTTTACACTTGCTCCAAGTAGGCCTCAGCCTGCTCCATGATTGATCCGGGGCTCCAACATCGCCACCTGTTGCTCGGAAGTGCCGTCCGCACAGAAAACAACGCTTGCTCCTGTGTTAGTGGGGTTCAGTAACGCCAGCTGCTCCCCTGCTGTGTGGACGGCAAAGTCTCCTGCTCCCTCCACATTCAAACTACATCACATATAAAACTTGCTGCAATTAGGGCTCAGCCTGCTCCATGATTGACCCTGGGATCCAACATCGCCAGTTGTTGCTCAGAAGTGCCATCCGCACAGAAAAAAACACTAGCTCCTGTGTTAGTGGGGTTCAGTAATGCCAGCTGCTCCTGTTATGAATGGGTCACCGAGGAGGAAAAAACAACACAAGCCAAGTCTCAGAAAACCAGAGAGGTTGGTAACTATGCAGATTGCAGATCCCTGATCTTACCACACAACTAGCAGCAGTCGTGGAGCGTACCTAAGATGATCCTAGACGCCTCGTCACAACCTGAGAGCTACATAAGCCTAAAGCAGGAAAAGAGGAAAACTAACTGCCCCAGAGCAGACCCCAAAGGAAAGACAGCCCCCCACATGTATTGACGGTGAAACAAGATGAAAACACAAAAAAGGCAAAAAAATAGGCTGAGCAAACGATGGGGCCCAACTAACTAGAAAGGACAGGAAAGGAAAGACACTGTCTGCAATCTGCCAAAAACCCTACCAAAATAATGTCCAACACTTCTGATAGCAAAATTAACCCTGAAGTCACTAGACTTCTCCCACTATATCAGCACTCTGAAATATTCTGAGACAGAGCAAAAAGAGGCCAATCTAATAAGGGACCAAAAGACAAATACAGATAAATAGGAGTGGAAATTCAGCACAACCCCAGCAGGGGCTGGCTGACCACAAAAAACTGAATTGACCAACAAGAGAAAGTGTGAACAATAGCAAAAACAAACTTAACTTGAGAAGACTGGAACAGAGCTGAAGTCCAAGACCTGAGAAGCAGACTGAATCGCCAGCACCAGGATAGGGCGTCGGCTGTCTTATATCCAGTCTGATACTCCAGAGATCCAATCGTTATCCTCCTCATCAGGTGGCAGATCACTTCCAATTAAACTAACCTCACTACCTCCTGTCACCACCAGAGGGAGAACGGAAGGAGAACTCTCAACTGGTGGAGCAGAAAATGAGTTCACAACATGCTCCCCTGCTGTGTGTCTGGCAATGTCTCCTGCTGTCTCCACATTCAAACTACATCACATATAAAACTTGCTGCAATTAGGCCTCAGCCTGCTCCATGATTGATCCTTGGCTCCAACATCGCCAGTTGTTGCTCAGAAGTGCCGTCTTCACAGAAAAAAACACTAGCTCCTGTGTTAGTGGGGTTCAGTAATGACAGCTGCTCCCCTGCTGTGTGTCCGGCAATGTCTCCTGCTCCCTCCACATTCAAACTACATCACATCTAAAACTTGCTGCAATTAGGCCTCAGCCTGCTCCATGATTGATCCTGGGCTCCAACATCGCCAGTGGTTGCTCAGAAGTGCCGTCCACACAGAAAAACACACTAGCTCCTGTGTTAGTGGGGTTCAGTAATGCCAGCTGCTCCCCTGCTGTGTGTCGGCAATGTCTCCTGCTGTCTCCACATTCAAACTACATCACATATAAAACTTGCTGCAATAAGGCCTCAGCCTGCTCCATGATTGATCCTGGGCTCCAACATCGCCAGTTGTTGCTCAGAAGTGCCGTCTGCACAGAAAAAAACACTAGCTCCTGTGTTAGTGGGGTTCAGTAACGCCAGCTGCTTCCCTGCTGTGTGGACGGCAAAGTCTCCTGCTGCTTCCACATTCAAACTACCTCAGATTTTCACCTTGCTCCAAGTAGGCCTCAGCTTGCTCCATGATTGATCCTGGGCTCCAACATCACCAGTTGTTGCTCGGAAGTGCCGTCAGCACAGAAAACAACACTAGCTCCTGTATTAGTGGGGTTCAGGGAACAGTGGGAATGGGAATGTGGACAGAGCAGGAGACATTGCCGGACACACATCAGGGGATCAACTGACGAGACTGAGCCCCAGTAACACAGGAACAAGTGTTGATTGTGCAGATGGCACTTCTGAGCAGCAACTGCCGGTGTTGGAGGACAGGGTAAATACTAGAGACAGTGGAGCCAGAGGCCTAATTGGAGCACGGTTAAAATCAGTAGTAGTCTACAACAGATATAAATCTTGATGAAATTAGGTCTCAGCCTACACCGAGATTGACCCTGGGCTCCAACATCTCCAGTTGCTGCTCAGAAGTGTCTTTGGCATGGGTACTCCCTCCTGCCCAGCCTGGTTCCAGCACGCCTGCTGTTTCTGGGTAGTGTCAACGTCACTTTGCCACCAATACGTTGTCCTGTCGTGTTGCGTTCGGGTTAGCCGAGTCTATGGTGCCTGCAGTTTGGGTGCTTCCTATGTGGGCTGCGGGTTCTGGTAATAAAGGCTGGTTCCATAGTGCCAATAGGACAAACACCCCCTGTAGGACTGTGGGTTTCGGTAACTGCGGCCGGCTCGCGGCCTTGCAACTTTGTTTTTCATGGGTACCTTCTGCTACCCATCCGGGTTCCAGTGCCATCAGCTGGATCTCGGCAGTGCCTTTGGCTGAGGTGCCTCCTTCTCGGTATCCAAGTTCCAGCAACGTTTGCTAGTTCTTGGTAGTGTGTTGTGAGTTCATTTTCTGGTCTACCAGTTGTGAGTTCTCCTTCCAGGCTCCCTCTGGTGGTAACAAGAGGTAGTGAGGCTGATTTAATCAGTGGAGATCTGCCACATGATAAGGAGGATGACGATTGGACCTCAGGAATCTCAGACTGGATTTAAGACAGCCGATGCCCTATTCTGGTGCTGGTGATTCCTTCTGGCTTGTCAGGTCTTGGTTCTCAGCTCTGTTCCAGTCAGCTCAAGCTAAGTTTTTCTGCTAATGTTCACACTTGATTTTGTTGGTCTATTCATTCTTTTGTGTGGTCAGCCAGCCCCAGCTGGGGCTGCGCGAAATTTCCACTCTTATTTATCTGTATTTGCCAATTTGCTTTTTGTCCCTTATTAGATTGGCCTCTTTTTGCTCTGTCTCAGAATATTTCAGAGTGCTGATATAGTGGGAGAAGTCAAGTGACTTCAGGGTTAATTTTGTTATCAGAAGTGTTGGACATTATTTTTGTAGGGTTTTTGGCAGATTGCAGACAATGTCTTTCCTTTCCTATCCTTTCTAGTTAGTTTGGGCCCCATCGTTTGCTTAGCCTATTTTCCTGCCTGTGTTTTTGTTTTCATCTTGTTTCACCGTCAATACTTGTGTGGGGGCTGTCTTTCCTTTGGGGTCTGCTCTGGGGCAGTTAGGTTTCCCCTTTTCTTGCTTTAGGGCTCTGACGAAGCGTCTAGGTTCATCGTAGGAACGCTCCACGGCTGCTGCTAGTTGTGTGGTTAGGATCAGGGATCTGCAATCTGCTTAGTTACCAACCTCTCTGGTTTTCTGTGACTTAGCTTGTTTTGTTTTTTCCTCCTCGGTGACCCATTCATAACAGTAGTGCTTTCTAGCACAGGTACCTCCTGCTTAGTAACCGGGTTCCAGCACCGTCAGCTGGTCCTCGGTAGTGCCATTGGCTCTTGTTCCTTCTGCTGCCCCTCTGGGTTCCAGCACCATCAGCTGGTCCTCGCTAGTTCCATTAGCTCTTGCAGCTTCTGCTACCCATCCGGGTTCCTGCACTGTCAGCTGGTTCTCGGCAGTGCCTATGGCTTAGGTGCCTCCTTCTCGGCATCCAAGTTCCAGCAACGTGTGCTGGTCCTTGGTAGTCCTTTCTAGCACAGGTACCTCCTGCTTAGTAACCGGGTTCCAGCACTGTCAGCTGGTCCTCGGTAGTGCCATTGGCTCTTGTTCCTTCTGCTGCCCCTCCGGGTTCCAGCACTGTTAGCTGGTCCTTGCTAGTTCCATTTGCTCTTGCAGCTTCTGCTACCCATCCGGGTTCCAGCAAGATCAGCTGGTTTTCGGCAGTGCCTTTGGCTGAGGTGCCTCCTTCTCGGTATCCAAGTTCCAGCAACGTCTGCTGATCCTTGGTAGTTCTTTCTAGCACAGGTACCTCCTGCTTAGTAACCGGTTTCCAGTACCATCAGCTGGTACACGGTTGTGCCATTGGCTCTTGTTCCTTCTGCTGCCCCTCCGGGTTCCAGCACCGTCAGCTGGTTCTCGGCAGTGTCTTTGGCACGGGTACTCCCTCCTGCCCAGCCTGGTTCCAGCACGCCAGCTGTTTCCGGGAAGTGTCAACGTCACTTTGTCACCAATACGTTGTCCTGTCGTGTTGCGGTCGGGTTAGCCAAGTCTATGGTGCCTGCAGTTTAGGTGCTTCTTATGTGGGCTGCAGGTTCTGGTAATAAAGGCTGGTTCCATAGTGCCAATAGGACAAGCACCCCCTGTAAGGACTGTGGGTTTCGGTAACTGCGGCTGGCTCGCGGCCCTGCAACTTTGTTTTTCATGGGTACCTTCTGCTACCCATCCAGGTTCCAGTACCGTCAGCTGGTTCCAGGCAGAGCCTTTGGCCAAGGTGCCTCCTTCTCGGTATCCGAGTTCCAGCAATATCTGCTGGTCCTTGGTAGTGCTTTCTAGCACAGGTACCTCCTGCTTAGTAACCGGGTTCCAGTACCATCAGCTGGTCCACGGTTGTGCCATTGGCTCTTGTTCCTTCTGCTGCCCCTCCGGGTTCCAGCACCGTCAGCTGGTCCTCGCTAGTTCCATTTGCTCTTGCAGCTTCTGCCACCCATCTGGGTTCCAGCACCGTCAGCTGGTCCTCAGTAGTGCCATTGGCTCTTGTTCCTTCTGCTGCCCTTCCGGGTTCCAGCACCGTCAGCTGGTTCTCGGCAGCTCCGCAGCCTTCTTGTACCTTCTGCTACATTTCCAAGTTCAAGCTTTAGGAAATGGTTTTTGTTTATTATCACTCTGGATCTCCCTGATGACAACCCTGAAGACGACAACCCTAAAGACCACCCCGAAGAAGACGACGACCACGAAAACGATGACCCTGAAGACGACGACCCGGAACACCACCCCGAAGAAGACCAAAAAGATGACCCTGAAGAAAATGACCAAGAGGACAAAGAACATGAAGACAGCCACCAAGATACAGAACAACAAGAGACAGAAGACCAAGAAGCAGAAGACCAAGAAGCTGCAGAACAAAAAGCAGAACAACATTAAGCATAAGACTAAAAAATCAGAGCAAAAGATATTATCTAAAGTATAAGCAGAAGAAGACTAAGCAGTGTATGGGGGTGAGTCCGTTCCTCCTCGTGGTGCCCCTGGAAAATGCCTGCTGCTGCAGGCCAAACTGATCGCGGACAAATCCTGTTGTAAATCTTTTGTGACAGGCAGAACGGAAGGTGTAATCTTCAAACTTTTATAGATAACAACTACAGGAATGCCTGTCACAAATAAGAATATGATGAAGAAGAAGAATAGGAAGAAAATGAAGAAGTAGAATATGAAGAAGAATAATAGTTGAATAAGAAAAATATGAATAATGTAAAAAAAAGAATAATAGAAAGAAGGTGAAGAAGAAGAAGATGAATAAGGTGAAGAAGTTGATGAAAAAGATGCTGCTGAGGATCATGAAGGAGAAAGTGTGGGAGAAGTAAAAAAGAAGGTGAAGAGCATGGAAGTAGTGAAACATACATATCTGACAAAATATAAAAAAGGTTAACATTGTCAATATCTTTGTAACTCCGAACGTCTTTAAAAAAAAAAAAAAATATTCCTGCTATTCCATTTGATTGGGCTAATCCTCTATGCCTTTAATGTCTCCTCCACCTCCCCCAATACATTCTACATTATTCTTAGTTGTTTTTCTTCATGTAGAATTAACCTACAAGGAAAGAAAGGTTTTTTTTAATTCCGATATTTTTGTCCCATTGACTTGAATGGGACTTCCGGTATCGGAATCGGCGATACCCGATACTTTTTGGGTATCGGCCGATCCAATCCGATCCAATATTTCTCAATATCGGATGGTATCGCTCAACACTAGTTGTGGCACAAGAGCCCGCATCCGTGCCGTGTCCTCCTGGTCAGGAGCTCAGCCAACTTCCAGGCAAGATGAAGTACTCCTTTCCAACACTCCGCCAACATATGTGCCTTTTCTGAACGTCTCCCTATTAGCGCCTTTAGTGAAGTACTCACAGTACTGAGTTACACTGGAGTTCCTCCTGTCAGATGTTCCTATGAACTCTACTTGTACGGCAGACAGCTGTAGCCTGCTTCGGGGACTCCTTGCTACTAAGTCCCGGCTCACTCACGTTGCTGTTGTGCCCCCAAGTCTTGTGTGGGAATAAAGTGGTCACAACTTCTATTCCACCGGTATCTGCTGCCGGACCGTTAGTATCCATACAACCTCAGGGATCGGACCCCGGTCTTGCGCTTAGAACTTGGGAAGGGTTCTCCTCTAACCCTAATCCTTAGTTCTTTTTTCTCCTCACGATCCGTACTAATCCTTTCCTTCTTTTGGAGAGTCAGGCTTTCTATCAATGTTCCTTTTCTGTGCCAGCGGACCCAGGTCACTGAGGTCGGCTGCAGCACTTCCTTCATCCATCCCACTCCGGGGATCTCCTTTCACAGACTGACCCCTCATCAGACTCCTGTGACAAACTAACTTAATCCCACACTCTTCCCACTCTTTTGGTGCAAAACTAAACTCCACCCGCCTCCCAGCACGCTTCGTGTTCCAAGCAGGGAGCCACCAAAGGGTGCTTTGCTACACTACTATGTTGTGTGGGATGCAGGTGTTGGAGCATGGTCAGGTGTCTCCACCTTACCTAGATGGTGGGGTACCACACCTCAGGAGGAGGTGCAATACCTCTGTGGCGACTGAACCCTCAGGGGCGCCACACATACCCAATGTTAAAGATAGGTACGCAGGACACAAGCAGAAGCATGCAGAAGTATGCGGGGCTTAATGGAGGAACTACACTGCCCTCCGCAGAGCCCCCGAACACTAATGTGAACGTAGCCTTACTGCATCAATGCAGCGTGGCATGGAGGCGATCAGCCTGTGGCACTGCTGAGGTGCTATGGAAGCCCAGGTTGCTTTGATAGCAGCCTTCAGCTTATCTTCATTGTTGGATCTGGTGTCTCTCATCTTCCTCTTGACAGTACCCCATAAGGTCAGGAGAGTTTGCTGGCCAATCAAGCACAGTGATACTGTTGTTTTTAAACCAAGTATTGGTACTTTTGGCAGCACTGACTTTGGTCTTGATTAAACACAGTGGACCTACACCAGCAGATGACATGGCTCCCCAAACCATCACTGATTGTGGAAACTTCATGCTAAACCTCAAGAAGCTTGCATTGTGTGCCTCTTCACTCTTCCTCTAGACTCTGGGACCTTGATTTCCAAATGAAATGCAAAACTTACTTTCATCTGAAAACAACACCTTGGATCACTGAGCAACAGTCCAGTTCTTTTTCTCCTTGGCCCAGGTAAGATGTTTCTGGCGTTGTCTATTGGTGATGAGTGGCTTGACACAAGGAATGCGACACTTGTAGCCCATGTCCTGGATATTTCTGTGTGATGGCTCTTGCAGCAATGACTCCAGCAGCAGTCCACTCCTTGTGAATCTCCCACAAATTTCTAAATGGCTTTTTCTTAACAATCCTTTCAAGGCTGCGGTTATCCCGGTTGTTTGTGCACCTTTTTGTACCACACTTTTTCCTTCCACTCAACTTTTCATTAATATATTTGGATACAGAACTCTGTGAACAGCCAGTTTCTTCAGCAATGTCCTTTTGTGGCTTACCCCCCTTGTGGAGTGTATCAATAACTGCCTTCTGGACATCTGTCAAGTCAACAGTCTTCCCCATGATTGTGGAGCCTACTGAAAGAGACTAAGAGACCTTTTTCAATGCTTAGGAAGTCTTTGCAGGAGTTTTTTTAGTTTCAACGGTTTAATTGAAAAGGAAACATCATTAAACATGAAATACATTCACATTAGAGTACAAGGATCCCCTCGCAGGGGGAAGTACATAGGAAAAGACACAATATGTCATACGTTATCCTTGACTTCGTTATCTTAATTTTTAAATATTTGTAGAAAAACAAATATAACATGACTAATCTAGTCTTAACAGAATGGGGAGGGAAAGAGGGGAGTGTATGATCAGTGTCGATAGTAAAGAATAGACGTGAGGTAGTAGAGAGTGTGCTTTAGGACCATAACTGTAAGAGTCAATTACCATGTCAGCACGCTATGTGGATAAGGATATCATCCTGGAGAGGTCGTCACCCCCATGGGCCTGAATCCAGGGGTCCCAGATATTTTGAAAAATGTCGAGAGAATCAGATCTGATGGCTTCTATTTTCTCGTATAACATTATCAAATTAACCCTTCTCTTCACCTGCGTTATTGATAGCGTACTAGTCTTCCATCTGCTAGCTATGTGGTTTCTCGTTGCCATTGCAATAAAGTCATTTGCAGGAGGTTTTTTGTTAATTAATCTTATTTACTGAGATAGTGACTTTTGGGTTTTCATTGGCTCTAAGCCATAATCATAAACATTTACAAAAATAAATACCGTATACACTAGAGTTGAGCGAAACGGGTCGAAAATTTTCAAAAGTCGCCGACTTTTGGCAAAGTCGGGTTTCATGAAACGAAACCCGACCCTAGGATGAGATCGGCCACGAGGTCGGCGACTTACGCGCCAAAGTCGCGTTTCAAAAGTTTGTTTTGCGCTCTTTTTCAGCCAATCAGGATCCACGGACACTGTGGGCAACGTGATGACATAGGCAGGGGTCACCACCATCTTTCAGAAGGGCATGCAAGTGATTGGCTTGCTTTGGTGGGCGTCACAGGGGGTATAAAAGGGCGTGCACGCCGACCGCCATCTTACTTCTGCCGATCTCAGTATAGGGAGAGGTTGCTGCTGATTCTGTAGGGAGAGCGTTAGGCAGGGAAGAAGACAAAAAAACTGCTTCTGCTGCTAGCGATTTGGCCTGCACAACACACCAGTCACTGTGTGTACAGTGCAAGGGGAGGCTATATAGTGGTGTATCAGTGGTGTTGGTTGTTGGGCTGCCTTCTAAGGCTTCCTGACATTCCTGCATTGCTGTTTACCCACAGCTCCTTCAAACTGCTTTTTTAAAAGCAATCCCAATTTTTTTTTTTTGTCCTGCTGAGAAGAAAAAAAAACTGCTTCTGCTGCTAGCGATTTGGCCTGTACAACACACCAGTCACTGTGTGTGCAGTGCAAGGGGAGGCTATATAGTGGTGTATCAGTGGTGTTGGTTGTTGGGCTGCCTTCTAAGGCTTCCTGACATTCCTGCATTGCTGTTTACCCACTGCTCCGCAAACTGCTTTTTTAAAAGCAATCCCAATTTTTTTTTTTGTCCTGCTGAGAAGAAAAAAAAACTGCTTCTGCTGCTAGCGATTTGGCCTGCACAACACACCAGTCACTGTGTGTGCAGTGCAAGGGGAGGCTATATTGTGGTGTATCAGTGGTGTTGGTTGTTGGGCTGCCTTTTAAGGCTTCCTGACAGGCTGGCATTGCTGTTTACCCACTGCTCTGCAAACTGCTTTTTTAAAAGCAATCCAATCTCCCTTATCCTCTAGTCACTTTTGTCACAGCTGTGCCATCGAGCCTGTGACATAGCGCTCAGATATCAGTGGGCCTCACACAATCCAAAAGTGTCCAGTGTCCACAAGTGTCTGCAGAAATTCAAAATCTCCCTTATCCTCTCTTCACTTTTGTCACAGCTGTGCCATCGAGCCTGTGACATAGCGCTCAGATATCAGTGGTCCTCACACAATCCAAAAGTGTCCAGTGTCCACAAGTGTGTGCAGAAATTCAAAATCTCCCTTATCCTCTAGTCACTTTGGTCACAGCTGTGCCATCGAGCCTGTCACATAGTGCTCAGATATTCATTGGGTCTCACACAATCCAAAAGTGTCCAGTGTCCACAAGTGTGTGCAGAAATTCAAAATCTCCCTTATCCTCTCGTCACTTTTGTCACAGCTGTGCCATCGAGCCTGTGACATAGCGCTCAGATATCAGTGGGCCTCACACAATCCAAAAGTGTCCAGTGTCCACAAGTGTCTGCAGAAATTCAAAATCTCCCTTATCCTCTAGTCACTTTGGTCACAGCTGTGCCATCGAGCCTGTCACATAGCGCTCAGATATTCATTGGGCCTCACACAATCCAAAAGTGTCCAGTGTCCACAAGTGTGTGCAGAAATTCAAAATCTCCCTTATCCACTAGTCACTTTGGTCACAGCTGTGCCATCGAGCCTGTCACATAGTGCTCAGATATTCATTGGGCCTCACACAATCCAAAAGTGTCCAGTGTCCACAAGAGTGTGCAGAAATTCAAAATCTCCCTTATCCTCTAGTCACTTTGGTCACAGCTGTGCCATCGAGCCTGTCACATAGCGCTCAGATATTCATTGGGTCTCACACAATCCAAAAGTGTCCAGTGTCCACAAGTGTGTGCAGAAATTCAAAATCTCCCTTATCCTCTCGTCACTTTTGTCACAGCTGTGCCATCGAGCCTGTGACATAGCGCTCAGATATCAGTGGCCCTCACACAATCCAAAAGTGTCCAGTGTCCACAAGTGTCTGCAGAAATTCAAAATCTCCCTTATCCTCTCGTCACTTTTGTCACAGCTGTGCCATCGAGCCTGTGACATAGCGCTCAGATATCAGTGGGCCTCACACAATCCAAAAGTGTCCAGTGTCCACAAGTGTCTGCAGAAATTCAAAATCTCCCCTGTCCTATAGACACCTTGTACCTTGTTTTACATTACTATATAGTTTGTTGGATTTTGTCTACATTTCTACCAAAAATGAGGAAGGCTGGTGGAAGAGGCCGTGGAATTGGGCGGGGGTTGGCAGCTGGTAATGATGGTGTTGGTGGTGGATCTGATGGTAGTGGCAAGAGCAAAATAGGACCGAATGCAGGAGGTGTTGAGCCTGCGTCATCGTCTGGCTACATAAGGCCTCGAACGCTTAGTTTTCTAGGAGTTGACAAACCGCTTTTAAAGCCAGAGCATCAGGAAAAAGTTTTGTCTTACATTGCTGACTCAGCCTCCAGCTCTATCGCCTCCTCTTCTTCAGTTGTAAAAAGTAAAAGCACTGAGTCGTCATTGGAGGCTCATGTTCATGAACCACACCTTTCCTTGTGTCCTTCACCCCAACCAAGATTGAAGGATGACGCAGGCCATACTACTGATTACTCCATGGAGCTGTTTTCACATACCATGCCTGGATTATCAAGTCAAATGGTGAATTACCCAGGCCAAGATGAATCTGACATGGAGTGCACTGATGCACAGCCGCTGATGGATGATTCTGCTGGTACATTCACTCAGAGCACTACATTGTCCTCGCAGTGTACAGAGCCAGATTCTGACCCTGATGAGACTCAGGTGCCCCTTCCCGCACACTATACCACCATACACGGTGACACAGAGGAAGGTGCACATGACATAGAAGAGGAGGTGATGGATGACCCAGTTGTTGACCCAGATTGGCATCCATTGGGGGAAGAGGGTGCTGCTTCCAATAGCTCAGATGAGGAGCATCCACAGCAGACATCGACATCGCAACAGCTGTTATCTGGCAGGCCCGGAGCACTCCAAAGACAGGTTCCAAACATCAAAGAGTTGCTGGACAGCTTGTCCAGCGTGCTAGGCCGCAAAATGTCTGCCAAAGTAGGAAGAGTGCAGTGTGACACTTTTTTGACCAAAATCCTCATGATCAGGCCAAGGTTATCTGTAAGAAGTGCGCAAAGACCTTTAGCCGAGGGAAAAATCTGAAAAATTTGAATACCAGTTGCATGCTTAGACATTTAACCAGCATGCACTTGCAAGCGTGGACACAACACCAAACCTCAAGTGCCACATGTGCAACTGATCACAACGAAGGTAGTCAGCAACGCTACATTGTTTCCCCCACTGTAAGCCCACTGGTTAGCACAGCAGCAAATGTTGAGGTGTCGTTGCAAGGCCACAGCAGTCAGGGAATCCCACTGTTAAATCAACGAAAGACTGATTCTAGGCCATCAGAAAGAACACCAACTCCATCACCATCATCAACCCTCTCTCAGTCCGCCCTGTCCACCGCTACTTCCACCGTATGCAGCTCTCAAGTCCAGCTCACCCTCCCAGAGACTATGAGTAGGTCAAGAAAGTACTCAGTCTCTCATCCGCGTACACTGGGTTTGAACGCCCACATTGCCAAACTAATCTCGTTTGAGATGATGCCCTTTCGGTTGGTGGAAAGCACAGCTTTCCGCGAACTCATGGCCTATGCAGTACCACGCTATGACCTACCCAGTCGCCACTTCTTCTCTCGCAAAGCCATCCCAGCCCTCCACCATCATGTGAAAGACCGCATTGTCCATGCACTCAAGCAGTCAGTGAGCGGAAAGGTGCACCTCACAACTGATGCATGGTCCAGTCGGCATGGCCAGGGCCGTTACGTGTCCATCACTGCGCACTGGGTTAATGTGGTGGATGCAGGGTCCACAGGGGACAGCGGTGGTGGGACAGTGCTGCCTAGCCCATGGTATAGGAAACAGTTGGCTGTAGGCGTTCGACCCTCCTCCTCCTCCTCCAGAAGCGAAAGCTCGTCCACAGAGCGCAGTCGTACGAGCACTCCATCTGCAGCTGCCACTGTTGCACACGATGTGTCCCCCTATCGAGCAGCTAGTGGAAAGCGTCAGCAGGCTGTGTTGCAGATGATGTGTTTGGGCAACAGACACACCGCCGAGGTGCTGGCCGAGTACTTGAAGCGACAAACTGAGTCATGGCTGGGCAGTGTACATCTTGAGGCAGGCAAGGTAGTTAGTGATAACGGCCGTAATTTTGTGGCAGCCATAGCCCTTTCAAAACTCAGCCATATACCTTGCTTGGCTCACACCTTGAACCTGGTGGTGCAGTGCTTCCTCAAAAATTATCCGGAGTTAACAGCCCTGCTCCAGAAGGTGCGAAGACTGTGCGCTCACATCCGCCGGTCGCCTGTACACTCCGTTCGTATGCAGAAGCTGCAGCGATTGCTCCACCTTCCCAACCACCGCCTCATTATGACATTGCAACAAGGTGGAACTCCACCCTGCACATGGTGGAGCGGCTGTGCGAGCAGAGGCAGGCCATAATGCATTTGTGGGAGGATACACGGCCAGGCACTTTGAGAGCAGACATGGAGTTGACAGGTGTGCAGTGGTCGAAGCTGAAAGACCTCTGTAAAGTCCTTCAGTGTTTTGAGGAATGCACACAGCTGGTAAGCGCAGACGACGCCATCCTAAGCATGAGCATCCCACTTATGCGTCTGCTCATGCAAACTTTGACGCACCTTAAGGAGCAGGCGTCTGCAGCCAATGTTGATGAGGAGGAAGAGGAGGAGGGAATCCTTGATGACATTCAGCCATTGTCTGCTCAGGGACCTCTCCTGGACGAGGTGGAGGAAGAAGAGGAGGAGGAGGAGGATGATGGGGATGATTACTTAGGGGAGGAGGATGCATCTCGTGGGGCAAGTGAAAATGTTGGCATGGCAAGGTCTGGTACAGGGTTTGTGCGTGACTGGAGGGATGTGGATTTGCCAGAAAGTGCTCCTCCAACCAGCACTCGCAGTGCATGATTGACACCGGGAACATTGGCCCACATGTCAGATTATGCCTTGCAGATCCTAAAAAGGATTGCCAAAATGATGAACGATGACGACTACTGGTTGGCCAGCATCCTGGATCCACGCTATAAAGGCAAATTACAAAACATCATGCCACAGGAGAACCTTGACCTAATATTGGCTAATAAACAAGCAACTCTGGTAAATCGGTTGCTTGAGGCATTCCCAGCACACAGCAGCGGTGATGGTTCTCACACGAGCCGTACGGGCCGGGGGCAGCTTGGCAGAGGTGTTCGTGGTGCACACAGCAGAAGTGGCGTTGGAGACAGGGGTTTCATGACAATGTTGTGGACTGATTTTTCAAGTACCGCTCACACAACTGGTAATAATGCATCGATGGAAAGTGACAGGAGACAGCAGTTGTCAACTATGGTTACAAACTACTTTTCCTCCCATATCGATGTTCTCCCACACAGGTCATTCCCCTTTGACTATTGGGCCGCTAAACTGGACACCTGGCCTGAATTGGCACAATATGCCTTACAGGAGCTCGCTTGCCCAGCTGCAAGTGTGCTATCGGAAAGAGTCTTCAGTGCAGCTGGATCAATCCTGACAGAAAAAAGGACCCGTCTGTCAACTCAAAATGTGGATGATCTAACCTTCATTAAAATGAACCATGCATGGGTTTCCAAGGATTTTGTCCCACCTTCCCCTGATGACACATAGGGTGACAGAAAAATGGCTTGCTTTGGTCCACCTCTTCCTGGGACTTGACCTATTTCACCTTTTGCATCAGCTGAATGTCCAACATCAACATATGCCACTTTCTAAAACTCCCTAACTGTGCTGCCTCCCCCCCCACTATGGCCGGAGTCACCACCTAGCGCACGACACCGTGCGAGTGCCGTTGCCCTGGACAGGTGGGTAGGCCGACTCTTGGGTGCGGGCACTGGCACAGGGTCCTTCATAGTGCAATCAAGTGTCTCTGACGGTGGTGGTGCACACCCGCCGTCAGACACACCGCCGTACTATGAGGGGCCCAGTGCCAGTACCGACGCCCACGAGTGGGCCCCCCTTGCTTGGGCAGGGCCCCAGCATTTGCAATCTTTACCTCTCCCTGCTCCTCCGCTGTGTAGTCTGGGCCGTCAAATCCATACTGTGCCTGACACCGTCTGAGCCTGCCTCCTGATGTATAGACATATATTTTGAATGTGTACGCTATCCATACATGTTATCTGGGGATACGGTACCCTTTCTAACCTTTGTGCAATCACGTGCAATCCATACTGGGCCTAACACCGTCTGAGCCTGCCTCCTGATGTATAGACATATATTTTGAATGTGTACGCTATCCATACATGTTATCCGGGGAAACGGTACCCTTTCTAACCTTTGTGCAATCACGTGCAATCCATACTGGGCCTAACACCGTCTTCCTGCCTCCTGATGTATAGACATATATTTTGAATGTGTACGCTATCCATACATGTTATCTGGGGATACGGTACCCTTTCTAACCTTTGTGCAATCACTTGCAAGCCATACTGGGCCTTACACCGTCTGAGCCTGCCTCCTGATGTATAGACATATATTTTGAATGTGTACGCTATCCATACATGTTATCCGGGGATACGGTACCCTTTCTAACCTTTGTGCAATCACGTGCAATCCATACTGGGCCTAACACCGTCTGAGCCTGCCTCCTGATGTATAGACATATATTTTGAATGTGTACGCTATCCATACATGTTATCTGGGGATACGGTACCCTTTCTCACCTTTGTGCAATCACGTGTAATCCATACTGGGCGTGAGAACGGCTGGCGAGCTGTTAAGCAAGCTACAGCACCTGTGGTTTGCACACGTAAGTTTTTCATTTTTTCAGGCATGACGGTTAGGCCTAATTCCGGAACTGCAGTTGACCTGCACTTACTGGGAAATCATTGTTCGCGGGTAATAATTGTAATCAGTGATCCCCATCACTAACGTTGTTCAGCGGGTTATCTGCACCTGTAAGCGACAAACACTGGCCTTTTCAGTGTAGCGCACATGCAGCCACGGACATGTAAGGGCATGACACACCAGTTATTGGCCAATCTCATGTGCCAGAGCCTCACGTGTCCCTCTAGTAAGCCGGACTCGGACCGCGGGGCATGACGGAGTCTCGTTCGTTAACGGAATTAAGCTTGCAATGTGTGCATCTGTTCTGTAGCTGGCATGGTTGAGGTTTCCCAGGTGGAGTCGAATTTAACCGTAGGCTCCACTCCTGGTGGTGCCCTTCTGGACATTCCTTTAAGGTTCAGCTTTGCAACCATACTGCCCACGTAAAACAAACACTTTGCTTTCATGAACGCTGTTTGGAGGGTCATGACTCGTGGGAATAACGCCGCCCAATCAGTTAACCTGCTAGAGAGATCGTTCGTTGCTCCCAAGCATGACATCACACTCGCTAGGAAGAAGGTAATGCCACTGTGGCGACCGTACTCCTGGGGGCGACACAAGTGCACTGATGCCCAGCCACTGCTCGATGAATCTGCTGGTACATTGACCCAGACCACTACATTCCCCTCGTACGCTACACGGCCTGAATCTGACCCTGATGAAACTCAGGTTACCCTTCCCATATACAATTCCATTTTACACGGTGACAAAGAGGAAGCTGCAGATGAAAGTGCAGGTTCGGCCCACCCGCCGTCAGACACACCACCGTACTATCAGGGGCCCTGTGCCAGTGCCGTCGCCAACGAGTGGGCCCCCCCTGCTTGCTCAGGATCACCGCACTTGCAAAGTTGAAATACTGTGCAGTGAGATGGAAGATGGGGACGACGAGGAGTCCAGGCAAGTACAGGGATTCCCTAGCGAGGAGACTTATTTGATTGTTTTCAATGTTGGGACAGCAATTTTTGGGGAGCACTATACTCTGGAGAATGATAGATGGGGCCCACCATACACTGGAACATTCCAAAGGTGGACATCAGACACTGGAGCAGCATTTACAGGGCCCATTATACACTAGAGCATTAGAAATGGGGCCCATTATGTTTGGAGCATTATTTGGGCCCATAAGACAGTGGAGCTTCATCCATGGGGACCAACATATACTGTAGCATCATGTGGAGCTCATCATATACTGTTTCAAACATTATATGGGACCAATGATTTTGTATGGAGAAATATATGGGCCTCATTACTCTGTATAGTGGGCCTCGTCATGAGATGTAAAAAGTGAGGTATTTTTCATTGTACTATACCGCTATTTCTCTGCCGTATCGGAGCATGATGAGTTGTGGTATGTGTTAAAGGGGTGCTCTTTCGCCCAGGGCACATGAAAACCTGCAGCCAGCCCTCCCCCCCCACAACTTTAGCCAAATAACCCCCATTTTTCAGTGCGTAACTTGTATTATGAAGTTAATTAAGGTTGACAAGCTTAAGTAAGAAGAATTGATGCTTTTGGCATTCAAATGGGCACTGTAGGTGTGTTTCCTGTCCTCCTCTCACTGCCGACTTTTATTCCCCATTGACTTACATTGGGTTTCGTGTTTCGGGACGACCCCGACTTTTCCCTATAATCGGACGATCTTGCTCGACCCGACTTTTGGAAAAGTCGGGTTTCACGAAACGAAACGCGACCCTAAAAAACCAAAAGTCGCTCAACTCTAGTATACACTCATGTATAAGCTGACCCGTGTATAAGCCGACCCCCTTAATTTTGCCACAAAAAACTGGGAAAACTTATTGACTCGCATATAAGCCTAGGGTGGAAAATGCAGCAGCTACTGGTAAATTTAAAAAATAAAAATAGATACCAACAAAAGTAAAATTAATTGAGACATCAGTAGGTTAAATGTTTTTGAATAGCCATATTGAATCAGGAGCCCCAAATAATGCTTCATACAGTTCATGATGGCCCCATAAGATGCTCCATAGAATAATATGCCCCATATGCTGCTCCATAAAGGTTATGGCCCCATAAGATGCTCCATAGAATATGCTGCCCTATAAGATGCTCCATAGAATATACCCCCATAAGATGCTCCATAGAATATGCCCCCATAAGATGCTCCATAGAATAGGCCCCCATAAGATGCCCCATAAAATATGCCCCCATAAGATGCTCCATTGAATATGCCCCCATATGCTGCCCCCATAAGATGCTCCATTGAATATGCCCCCATATGCTGCCCCATATGCTGCCCCATATGCTGCCCCCATAAGATGTTCCATTGAATATGCCCACATATGCTGCCCCATAAGAAGGTCCATTGATGATGCTCCATAAGATGCTCCATTGAATATGCCCTCATAAGATGCTCCATTGAATATGCCCCCATATGCTGCCCCATAAGATGCTCCATTGAATATGCCCCCATAAAATGCTCCATTAAATATACTCCCATATGCTGCCCCCATAAGATGCTCCATTGAATATGCCCCCATATGCTGCTCCCATAAGATGCTCCATTGAATATACCCCCATATGCTGCCCCCATAAGATTCTCCATTGCATATGCCCCCATATGCTGCCCCCATAAGATGCTCCATTGAATATGCCCCCCATATGTTGCCCCATAAGATGCTCCATTGAATATGCCCCCATAGGATGCTCCATAGATTATGCCCCCATATATTGCTGCTGCCGCTACTGCAGGTATTAAAAAAAAAAAAGACATACTCACCTCTTGTCCCTGGGGGCCAGGTGCTGGTGTGCTGAGCAGGCGGAGACATCAGCGCACTATGGGGGCCAGGTGTCACCGCTGGCTCAGGACCCGGCACCTGAGATATTCACCTGTCCCGGTTTCAACGCTGCTCGTCGCTGTCTGCCTGCCGGGTCCCTCTGTCAGTGACTGTTCAAGCAGAGGGCACGCACTGACTACGTCATCGCGCCCTCTGCTGGCTGAATGTCACTGACAGAGGGACCTGGTGGGCAGACAGCGGTGAGCAGCATTGGAACCAGGACAGGTGAATATAGCATATACTTACCTCCCCCTGGCGCATCTCTGCAGCCCCATTCTCCCACGGTCTCCCTTCCTTCAGTGGTCACATGGTACTGCTCATTAGTCATAAATATGCGCATACTCATGACTTTAATGTACCATGTGACCGCTGTAGGAAGGAAAGGAGACCATGGGACAAGCAGGGGGGCTGCAGAGACATGTCAGGGTGGGTCAGTATGATGTGACACCCCCACTCCCCCTCCCCCACTTACTCCCTGGCTATATGACTCGCGTATAAGCCAAGAGGGGGACTTTCAGACTAAAAAAATGGGCTAAAAATCTCGGCTTATACGCGAGTATATACGGTACTTGAAATACATCACTCTGTAAAGACTCTATATAATTTATGAGTTTCACTTTTTGTATTTAAGAACTGAAATAAATTAACTTTTTGATGATATTCTAATTTTGTGAGAAGCGCCTGTATGTGGTCATACCACATTCTCTAGAGTGGGAGCAGCACCATGTAATTTAAAGTGTTCTGCCTTCTTCCACGTATGACGCTGTATGGATTCCAGCATAAGACTTAACCTTTCATCCACTCCAAGAAACAAGACAGTATGGGTGCTTAAGTCTATATTTATTGGGATGATATGGACAACAATGGGAGATGATAACAGATGGTATAGTAGAACGCAGTAGTAGGTGAGATTAGTAGATGAGATCAGGGGTTGTTGTACAAAGTTGTAGATGATATCAGAGATTGTTGAACACAGATAAGGATGATTCAGCAGATTGTTGTACAAAATGTGGATGATTCAGGTAAAAACTATAAGAGACAGATAATGCAGCATGTCAGTACTGGCAGACAGTATATAATGCACATACTGGCAGGTAATCACAGCAATATAAGGTATTATCACAACAGTAGCAATGATACAGGATGCTGTTATCATGCATTCTATAAAAGCTGAGCAATACAACATACACAACAGTAAAAGAGAAAGATGTTTAAAACAACTAATGGCTGCAAGCTTTGCACTGACAGAACAGAGGATGAATATAACTAACACGCCTTGCAAACATCATGGAGGGCTGCATTATGGCTGCTAACACAGATGCATAGCATAGTTTACATAAATGCATTGAACCTTACCGGAATCCACTAGTTATAAGCAGTGGTTTTGCAGGGAGCTGAGCAGATGTGAGCTACTCAGAAGATGGCTGAAAATGGTTACATGTTGTTGACCAGGGCAGGAAGAAGGGGCAGTTCTGAACAGTTAACCATTTGGGGGAACAGAAGATTCCAAACACACGAATAAAAAGGAGAAAGGCAACAATGACACCTAATGGCCATAGCTGGAACAGCGCTTAAAATATCTTGCTGCCCAGCATGGGCAGAACAGAAAGAATGAATGAGTCCTCTCATCCCCTTCAGCCTCCTAATGATGTCCCCAGAGTCCTAATACGACATATTGAATAAACTTGGCCAGTTGGAAAAAAGACTTCTTCTCACTACGATGCACACATTACACCAGAATTTCAAATATACAGGGGAAAATTCCAGTCTTACTTCCCATCTCACTAATTATAAAGCTAAAAATTTTGAAGATCAGTATGAAAGTTGTCAGAAAATCTCGGTTAGGCCGGGGTCAGACTTACGAGTGTGATGCGAGAAACTTGCGTGAGTCTCTCGCATCAATACCCGGCGCTGCTGCCGGCACTCGGGACTGGAGTGTGCAGATGCATAGAAATATATGTAGACGCACACTCTGGTCCCAAGTGCTGGTGGCAGTGCCGGATATTGATGAGAGAGACTCGCGCAAGTTTCTCGCATCACACTCGCAACTAAGACAAATAAAATTCACATGAAAAGTCCATCAGGATTTTTTTTCTTTAAATGTAGTAATGACACATCATCACATTTTAAGAACTTGTAGTCTTTCTTTGTCATCTTCCTATGGTGGAAAAATGTAAATTTAGGAACAACTGGAGAAAAAACATCAACTTTTTTATCCCAAAGATTAACTGAATGCTAATTGAAATATTTTTTTTTCCATAACTACTCATAGCTGATGAATCGAGTGAGTGGTTGTATCAAAATAATTGGTCACTAGAAATTGTTTATCTGCACCAAGACTGCAGAGGAGCAAGCCTATCCATGAAATCATCAAATTTCTCAGTCCAATGGAGGGCATTGAATGAATAGTCAGTCCATTTACTTTGATCAACCGAAGATGAAACCTAATACATCCCAATGGTGAGCAAACATAGCCAAAAAGACACTCCTTCTGGTGCAAGTTCATACCATCAAGCCATCATTATTGTTTGTTCAACTGAGAAAGGTGAGGAAAATTTTTATTATAGAAACAGTGTCACACCCAACCACAGGTTGTGTTGGTTAGTTACATTAAAGGGGTTGTTCACCTCTTAGGACATTTTTATTTACCGTATATACTTGTGTATAAGCCGAGATTTTCAACCCATTTTTTTGGGCTGAAAGTCCCCCTCTCAGCTTATACACGTGTCATATACCGGGGGGGTCGGCCGGGGAGGGGGCGTGGGGGTGTCAGAGGTCTCTGCAGCCCCCGTGCTTGTTCCATGCTCTCAGCGCCACTGCACTTCCTGCTTTCAGCAGTCACGTGGTACCACTCATTAAACTCATGAATATGTGCATATACATGAGTTTAATGAGCGGTACCATGTGACCGCTGAAAGCAGGAAGATGCAGTGGCGCCGCCGAGAACATGGAACAAGCACGAGCACAGGGGCTGCAGAGACCTGCTCCAGGAAGGGGTGAATATGATGGGGGAGCCATATTCACCTGTCCTCCGTTCCACCGCTGCGTGTCGCTCTGCTGTCTTGTGTCCTCTGGCAGTGACATTCAGGTCAGAGGGCGCGATGACGTAGTTAGTACGTGCCCTCTGCCTGAACAGTCACTGCAGAGCCAACGCTGATGAGCAGCGGCAGTGACGGAGGTGAGTATAGTTTTTGTTTTTTTAAATTGAGGCAGAGGCAGCAGCATAGTGACTGGATTACCTTACGCTACCTGTGCAATATGAGAATACATTGGTGCCACTCACTGTGCAGCATTATCTGGGGCCACTCACTGTGCAGTATTATACGGGGCCAATCACTGTGCAGCATTATCTGGGGCCATTCACTGTGCAGCATTATACAGGGCCACTCACTGTGCAGTATTATAGGAGGCCACTCACTGTGCAGTATTATATGGGGCTACTCACTGTGCATCATTATACTGGGCCACTCACTGTGCAACATTATCTGGTGCCACTCACTGTGCAGCATTATCTGGGGCCACTCACTATGCAGTATTATACGGGGCCACTCTCTGTGCAGCATTATATGGGGCCACTCACTGTGCAGTATTAGACGGGGCCACTCACTGTGCAGCATTATATGGTGCCACTCACTGTGCAGCATTATCTGGGGCCACTCACTGTGCAGCATTATACGGAACCACTCACTGTGCTGTATTATACGGGGCCCCTCACTGTGCAGCATTATACGGGGTACTCACTGTGCAGTATTATACGGGGCCACTCACTGTGCAGTATTATACGGGGCCACTCACTGAGCAGTATTATACAGGGCCACTCACTGTGCAGCATTATACGGGGCCACTCACTGTGCAGCATTATACGGGGCCACTCACTGTGCAGCATTATACGGGGCCACACACTGTGCAGCATTATCTGGGGCCACACACTATGCAGCGTTATCTGGGGCCACTCACTGTGCTGCAAAACTGGGGCCACAACACAATGTGCAGCATTATCTGGGGCCACTCACTGTCCTCATTATCTGGGGCCACTCACTGTGCAGCAAAACTGGGGCCACTCACTGTGCACCCTCGGCTTATACACAAGTCATTAAGTTTTCAGTTTTTTGTGACAAAATTAGGGGGTCGGCTTATACACGGGTCGGCTTATACACTAGTATACACGGTACTTAATGTATGTATTTTTTTCTATTTTGTGATAGATTTTTTTAACATTTTTTACCATGTGCAGCGCTGTCTATTGCTGACTGCAGAATGAGTTAGCTGACAATCCATCAGTGACCTGGATCTGAAGGTCCAGTGGAGTCTGAGCAACGGCTAAAGATGTTCCACGAACAGTTTAATCAATTTCATCCCACCATCAACTTAACACAACTACTCCTTCACTGAAATTTACTTTTTGGACACCATCATTAAGCTAAAGAACAATGAAATAGAGGCATCCCTGTATCAGAAGCCAATCCACCGTCCAACATACCTTAAATGGGACAGTTTCCATCCAAAACACATTAAAAACTTGTCTACAGCCAAGCCATCAGATACAATTGTGTTAAGGATGGCGGAACGCACTAAATATTAAATAATAGAAAGCGTGTTCGCCGCCCGGGGTCCACCGTGCAATAGGTGTTAAAACCGCTGCTAGACAAAGGCAAACGCGCTCTATATGGCGGTATAGCACACGCGGGTTATACGTCACCCGATGTGCGCTGGGCGTACTCTGTTGATTGATAGAGTCGCCTAAGGCATGAACATAAATGCCGAGCCTGTGGACCTCACAGGACTCAGCGAAGTGCACGCATGGTATGTGGTCACAGGACTAAGCCCAAGACTCAGGGCGATGTCCGTCTAGACCTACCGTGCGTGCTGCATCGCTACCGCGGACGCCAACTAGTGCTGCTACAGCAGCGCGGCGACTGACCTAGCCGCAATGCGACAGTGCCCAAGAGGGGCGCACTGTCGGACGCTAGCACTGTGGAGGATGTGCCGTGTGGCCAGTAACTTGCCACTGACTGGCGCTGACTCTATAACTAGATCCCTAAACGCACTCATAATATCAGAGGGAGGGGAATCTTAATGAGTCATTCGCAGTCCATACATCCATCACCATTCACACAGTAGCAATTAGAGTCTATACTAGTGCATGGCCGAGCAGCCATGCGGGCCTTTTATAGCCGTGCGCTTCCGGGACCTTCCAGATCTCTGAGATGGACCAATCAGACCAGGAGAAGGACCTGAGCACGTGACTCCCGATCTCCAATGGGAGATCGTCGCGTGAGCATGCCCAGTAGGGCGACGAGAGGACTTAGCCTCTGGAGTGGCTTGCTGCAAGACAGCCTTCACTGCTATTGCTGACCCAGAGGTGGCAGCAACAACCAGTCCTACAGAGCTGGTCTGAGCAGAGCGCCTGGGATGCTGAGATTGCTGTGCAGGCTCCTGAGCGGTCAGTGGAGAATGGTAGACCGCTGGATGCAAGGCTCTGGATTCCTGCTGTGCAGCTGCAGGAACCCGACGCCTAACACAATCGTATATGTTCCAATCCCATGGATAGAGACAAACATCTTTGTTGCCTCAGAAAGACCTTTTTGAATCAGGGCTACCATCCAAGAACAAATGAAAATCATATTACAGGAGCCACCAGAATATCAAGGAATCACCTGCTACATTACAAAGCTAAAGAAGTAAATAACCGGGTGCCTCTAGTAGTCACCTACAACCCAAATCTGAAAGTGCTAAGGGGAGCTGCACGGAAATTACAACCTTTACTACAAAAAGATGCCCAATTACATTCCTTTTTTCCAGACCCCCCACTACTGTGTTTTAGGCAGCCCCCAAATTTAAGAAGCATCATTGTCAGTGGCTCCCTGTCCTCTCCAACAGCTGCAGGAACCTTTCCTTGCAACCAGAAAAAATGTAAAACCTGTCCATTTATAATGATCAAGGACAAGATAAAGATCCCCAATTCACATCAGAATTACAAGATCCCAGGTACTTTCAGCTGCATCACATCTAATGTGCTGTGCTTAATTATTTGTACTAAATGTCCAAATAGGGGTCTGTATGTGGGGGAGACCGGGCAAAAACTGAGAACAAGGATGAATTCTCATTACCACACAATAAGAGAAAAAAGACTGGATCTACCTGTTGGCAAAACATTTTTGTATCCCCGGTCATAGTATCATGGATATTAAATTACTTGTTTTAAAAGGTAATTTCAAATTTCAGAAAGACAGAAGGGTCTGGGAGTACAAACTCATGATGACCTTTGACACACTCAGTGCAGGAATGAATATGTCCCAAGGATTTATGTCTTTTTACATCAATTAAGGAATTTTCCCCTCAGACCTTATGGGGTCATCACAACACAGAACCAGACTATAAAACATTCACACTCTTTATCTATGAACTGTTCCAATATTTATGGCCACAACTGTTTATCACTCTCCCATAATGATACATTTCTGCTCCATGTCACTTGTCTTATCTATTGCAGTATTTCTGTGCTGTGTTGTGCATAAATATGTGATTCTTCAGATTTTGCTTTATTCTATGCCTGATGATGAGACCTGAGTAGCCTCGAAAGCTTGCAATTTTTAACCATCTTTTCGGTTAGCCATTAAAAGGTATCAACCACTGAGGCCTCTCAATTCTAAATATTTTTCTATCTACAGGCTAACACGGTACAAAAAGATATATCTTTCCTGGTCCAATGGGAGAATTTGTCACTTTTTTACAATCTTTTGCTGAGGTCTTATTTTTTGATTTATTACCACAGAACACATCAAAAATACATTTACTGGTAAAATACAAGCCTGCAAAAGCAAAACAGCACAAAACTTATGAATAAATTGCAAAAATGATTTTTTTTTTTTAAACGCAAATACATGCATTCAAGTAAAAAAAATGTTGACCCCAAAGGTGGGCAGTGCCTTTAAATAGGGGTGAACTACTATAGCACACATAACCTGTGGACAATTGTAGCACTGTTTTTGAAAGAAAGCATGTTTTTTTATTCCTAGAAAACCCTTTAACCAAAGTTGTGTTCCACCTCTCCACAATTCTGTGTAGCAATTTTACTGCCCCCTTTTATTGCTCAGCTTATTGTTCTCATTTATTTTCAAATACCGTATGAAAACTTTGTCTCCATCCCACTAATTTGCAAAATGAGCTGTGACATTTATGCGGCTTTCATGGTTAAGTCAATAGTATATAAAGAGATAATGAATGGCTATAGGGATTTAGCAAAATAAAAAAATAAAAACAAATGTGTTTATTCGAGACATTGGGTAGATGGAGCTGTGAGCAACGCCTCGCACTAATAAACTCATCAAGTCAAGAACAAGTCATAAACTATAACCAAATGTGATCCAATCAGCATACCCTGAGGGTAACGAATCTGTATGCTGTGTTCATTATATGGATGACTTCACTGGACCAAAGGAATAGAAAAAGCTTGGATTATTTTTGATTTACCCACAGGGTCTGGTCCTGTAATGTGGCACTAGGAGCAAATTAAGACTTGGATCACTGTGTTCTTGGCCTTCTATGATGCAATGTGATTATATAAAGCGAGAGCAGCTAGTCTTCTGCCAAAGAACAGGCAGGACAAGTGGGGTCCTGACTTTGCATAAAATGTATACTACTACTTTCCATTTATGTAGTTAAGAAAACATTGGCTGACCGTAAAGTATAATAATATATATAAAGCTGAGTGTATATGTGTGTGTGTATGTATCAAGCCATGCCCACTCCACATAGCCCTGCCCGCACCGCATAGCCACACTCACTCCACACGCAAAGCCTCGTCCACATGGCACACTTTGTTAGAGCAGAATGCTCCTTGCAGCCTTTCTGGGATTGATGCTGTGCTTGGATGGATCCCTGCAGCCCGTGATCTGCAATTCAACACCAGATAACATTGGTTGAGGGGTGGATGATGCCTGGAGGGAGGCTATGGCACGAGCAGGGCGCCAGATACCTGGGTCATTGTTCTGAAGAGCAGAGCTGTCCTCTGACTGTGGCGCTGCAAGTGTAGTGCCAGCTCTGCCCACTCCAGCCTCGCTATATACAAGAAGAGCGGCACTGCGCATGCCCAAGAGTCTCCCCTATTACACAAGCCTTCCTGGGAAATAGTGCTGTAGCGTTTAGTCACCCAGAGCACAAGGTAAAAAAGGCCTGGACTCCTCACTACAAGAGGGGATTGTAGCAGGCAGATGTAGTCTGTGTGTTTAGGTGCAGGCAGCCCAGCACTGATGTCCTCCCTACCTCTGCAGCAGGCTGGATATGTCCCCCTGATTACAACAGAGAACTACAGTATAAAGTGCCAAAGTAAAATGCAATTTATTTAAACAAGATTAAAATACATTCATGTTAAGAGTATCCAAGGTAGCTGCATTCCAAGCAGGGAAGACCATAAAAGCATAATACAATCCAATGCCAAAAAAGTGCTAATGCAATATGATAAGCCCAGAGCCTAAAGTGACTAGTGCAAAGTAAAGGGATGAATTGTTCCCAAAGTATAGGGCTCCTACTAGAGCAAGTATAAATAGCACTTACATAGAGGTCTGTATATGGCGTCCCTGCTGCTCCAACACACTTTTCGCTTCTTCGTCAGGAAACGTGTGTTGGGGAAGGGTGGGACTGATTAAATACTGTGAACAGCCAATCGGCATAAGTTGTTCAGGGGGCATGTCCTGGTCACGTGTATGTCGTGTAGCGTGGATAAGCGGCAGATGGAGGAGTCAGTTCCGATGTCTCTGACGCATGCGCCGCTGACATCACCCATCTGATGAGATGCTTAGACTTGCGACCGTGGAATGCAAGCTAACATGGGCCATCATAATGACGGCGCATGCGCTAGATTACAATGGGCCACTCATCCAGGTGTCAATGAGTGAGAAGCAGAAGAAATGCTAGTCTGAGGGGGTCAGATTCCTTGTAGGAATGCTCGGACCTGACACCCATAATGTGGTGGTGCACCATCTTGCTGGAGAAACTCAGGGAACGTGCCATCTTCAGTGCTTAAAGAGGGCAAAACATCATCATGTAGCAATTTCAGATATCCAGTGGCATTGAGGTTTCCATTGATGAAGCATGGCCCCACTATCTTTGTACCCCATATACCACACCATACCATCAATTATGGGTGTCAGGTCCGAGCATTCTTACATGAACAGTTTCCTGGAAAGTGGATTGGTCGTCGTGGGCCAGTTGAATGGCCACCAAGGTCTCCCGATCTGACCCCCTTAGACTTTTATCTTTGGGGTCATCTGAAGGCAATTGTCTATGTTGTGAAGATACGAGATGTGCAGCATCTGAAACAACGGATACTGGAAGCCTGTGCTAGCATTTTTTCTGCGGTGTTGCTATCAGTGTGTCAAGAATGGGAGAAGAGAGTTGCATTGACAATCCAACACAATGGGCAGCACTTTGAACACATTTTATAAGTGGTCATAAACTTGTAAATAACTCATGAAAGAATAAAGTTACATTAAAACCAAGCACACCATTATTTTCTTATGAAATTCTCAATAAGTTTGATGTGTCACATGACCCTCTTCCCATTAGAAAAAATAATAAAGTTGGATCCAAAATGGCCGACTTCAAAATGGCCACCATGGTCATCACCCATCTTGAAAAGTTTCCCCCTTGCCACAAACAGGAAGTTGATATCACCAACCATTCCCATTTTATTTAGGTGTATCCATATAAATGGCCCACCCTTTATACAGTATATGGAAAAAAGCAAGTGTGTAATTAAACAGGTCACATGAGAGGGCCTGAAATATATCTCTACTAGATGTGCAAATGCACAGAAAAAGTGACAAGTTCAAAAAAGTGCAAGAAAGTTCAGTGTGCATGAAACTCAAAAAGACATAAATAATAAAAATATGGTAATGTCACAATTACAATCAAAAATATTACAAAATAAAGTTAATAATAATAATAAAAAGTAAAGAATATAAAAGGTAAAAAATGAAAAATGAAAGATAATAATACATCACAATCAATGTTCCCTATAGGTGCCAAGCACCCTCATTAAAAAGGGGAGGATGTTTGGTAGAATATGTCCTGAACTGGCATTCCAGATGGACCATCTTCCATATACGTCCTTGTGTATTGTCCATGAGACCAGCAGCAGGGGATAAAGAGCAGACATATTTTGATATAGCAGAGTTCACAAACCAGAAGACACCAGTAAACCATCATGAAGCGTCCTGGACATAATTTCTTCATATATCTTCCAAAAGCAAGAGATGGAAAACGGGCTTGGCTTGATGACCGAGGAAACGCACGGGATCAGGCATCGCGAGATGACCGTAGGATACCATGGTGGATTCATATATGTATCTAGGTACCGTAAAGAGAAGTAAATTAGAATCCCACTAGTTAGTGTTATAGTTGGATAAGCATCAGGAATGCCCATACCTTGGACTCAGGTACGGACTGGGGCTGAAATTCAGCCCTGGCATTTGAAATCACACAGGCCCATGCTGTCCCCATCCCCAAGAACCAGATGAGATGCATTACTAATATTACCCTGGTTGGAAGAAAGCAAATTTTACTACAAGACCAATATTTCTAATAATACCCGTGGCCTGCTGAGGTAAGTGACGGAGTCAGCTAATTTTTGCTCCGTTATAATTCTTAAAAGTATGGGTGTCTTGAGAACACTGATTCTGTTAACAATGTAGCAGCCAAGCGGCCCACGACCAGACAGGCCCTTCTGGCATTTGCCAGAATTGCCAGATGGTCAGTCCAGCCCTGCTTGGACTATAGCATTATAAAAACATTAACTAGAATAAAATAAAATAAACCCACCTAACAAACACCCACCCTCCCCCCCTTTTTTTATAAAAATAGAAGATACCAAAAGTTCAGAGAAAAGAGCTGAACCCAAAATTCTCATTTAGACCTAATGGGGCTACTGTCTGTAGCCAATATATCCAACGGCTTTCAATCTGTGATAAGGGCCATTTACACATAGCGATATCGCTAGCGCGTTACCGATTTTGTAGCGCAGCAGCGATATCACTAGAGATATCGCTACATGTGATACTCACCTCCGACCGGCTCCCCCGCTGGTTATCGCTGATCGCGCAAGATCGTCCTGGTCCATTTCTCATCGTCGGCTTCCTGCTGGCGCCGACAAGCGAGCCATGGATGCGGGCGGAAGAAGACATCATCGCTGTGTCTAACGGTAAGCATCGACCGCCAACCGCTGCTGCATCGCTAGTGAGATCTGCCTGCTTGGCAGCTCACTAGCGACCATTTAGCGATGCATCAGCGATCCTGACCGGGTCGTATCGTGGTCGGGATCGCTGGTGCATCGCTAAATGTAATGGGGCCTATAGTCTTTTAAATAGATCTCCCCCCTCTGACCCATTGATACCTGATCAATGGCTCTCAGAATGAGTTTACTTGAATCCGAGTTGTGGTATCCTTAAAGTGCTTCGGTAAGGTTTTTAAAGGTTCTTCATTGCTTCAAGTCTTGGATTTCTCAATATCACGTACAGTATGTGCTCCCTTACCCGGATTTTGAACTCTCGTGAAGTCACTCCAATTTAAATCTTCATGCAAGGGACACTGGCATAGTAGATCACACCTGAGGATGAGCAGGTATGTCTGTGTAGAATTTTGAAGGAACATGTGCCGTCTTTGCATTTGATTAGATTCTTGCACAGCCCACAGTGAAAAAAGCCTTGAAGAGAGGGTAACCCTAGTGAGTTGGTATTATTAGGATTAGGAGTATAATGACTTTTAATAAGGAGATCACGGAGATCTTTAGATCTCTTGGCTGTGACCAGGGGTGCAGGGGGAATTAACTTTTCGAGTATTGGATCAGTTTCTAGCACTTTCCATTGTTTATGGAAGATGTTGATAAGTTGGTCCCATTGATGATTGAAGGGCATAATTAATCATATCTGCTGTGATTTTTGATCAATTTGAGATGATCTCTAGAAGCATCCTTGGCCCTTTGATAACCCCTACGGATATCTATGACTGTATCCCCTTTCACGGAACCTAGAGTAAAGATCTCTTGCCTGTGTGTGGAACGCTTCTTCCGTAGAGCATATCTGCTTGATTCTCAAGTAAGATAAATCCAATGATCATAGTGGGTAAACAATTAAATATAAAAAAGGAGATATGAAATCACACACCCACAGCAAGTGCGGACAAAAGAGGACCAACTGTAATACTTAAAGTCACAGACAGAGGGCAAAAACAGTCATGAGGTCAAAAATAAAACTAAATTGAATTTTATTAATACATAAAAATCGGCACAAATAGAGGCTAGAAGATGTAAAGGTCATTCTGACCACATATGTGAGGCCCAGGGTAGGTATGACAGAAGGCAGATGTATAGCAGCATCATAGCACAAAAATCATATATGCACAGTGGCAATTAAAGATAAAACGCAGGTACATGACACCATATAATGAGGATAATGAGCGCAACATGCATATGTGCATAATAGCACTAAAGAGAATCTGACACAAGCAAAGTCGACAGGGCCTAAATGTGGCCATAATAGTCAGACAGGCAGATAGCAAATGGATGTGCATAAAAATAACAGTATGAAAGCTCAAGTACCTACAAGCAGGATAGCCGCCTTCCTCCATGTCCCACCCGCCCCGACGCGCGTTTCGGCGTACCTTTATCAAGGGACATAAGGTCACAGGTATACATATGGTCCTTAAATACTCCCGGGCCCAGAAACCACCATTGCAGCCGCGCGGCCCCCTGATGACGTCACGTGCGCGAGATCGCGCTCATGCGGGCAGCCGAGAACAGAGTCACGCGGGCCCCACGTGACCCGGAAGTCGGCGCACCGCTGAGCTGCGAGCCAGCAACGCACAACCAACAGAGTGCAAGCGCATTGAAATGGAGGGCTAGGACGCACCATTGCCAGTACTGGCAAGAGAATGGGCAAACACCGAAAAAAGCATATAGGACGTGAATCAACCAAATGTATATCAATAAAAGGTGCCAGATGCTAATAGAAACAGGAATATTTAGTATATACCATTTAGTAGGAGGTAAATTCCATTTCACATAGCACCCTATAAATAAGCTGGTAGTAGATGCTGTAAGAGATTCCATAACCAGCACCTGGCATCATATATACACCGTCCATAGATATGGTAATAGCAACCCCCCAGACGCAAAATATACAAGGATATCAACCCCAAAAGTATAATATAGACGTACATACATGTGACCAAAGAGAAGTATCCCAAAATACATTCACAAATGCAAATATACAGTAATATAATTTTAATAAACCATCAGTAAATGTACCAATTTAAACTTATAAAAAGGACATATTATTGTCCAATAACAAGTTACAAATACATACACATGTACAGAAGACCATGATACATAATGATACACATGTATATATATATATATATACACCCCCAAAACCAAGGAAAGGGGGAGGTGAAGGGAAAGGAATGGGGGAAGGGGGGGAAAAAATAGGAAGGGAGGGGGGGGTCGACGACTGCAGACGTGTGAACCGATGCCATGTCAGTAAACCGGCGATGAGCGTCCGTAGGGATATCCAGGCACGAAAAATAATATTCAGAAGGTAAAACACCTAAAACATAACAAAAAAAAAACTATTAAAGCCACATAAAACAAATATATGCGGGAGAAAAACCAACACAGTGAATCGGCGACTACAGGAATGGCGAAAAGCTGAGGTTCTCATTCAGTCCTAGTGGCTGGACAGTATCAAGAGTCCAGATCCATCTACTCTCTAGCTGACCAAGGCGTTTGGACAAATTCCCACCCCTGATGTTGATATCCAAAACGTCAATTCCCCGTACACGTAAAAGATTGCTGTTACATTGATGAAACAGCTTAAAGTGTTTGGGAATGGTTTTGAGGGTGGTTGTCTCGTCGTGACCGCTGGCAACCTGTATACCCAAAACGTGCTCTCTAATCCGGACTTTAAGTTGTCTAGTTGTCATCCCCACATAGATTAGCCCACATGGGCAAGTGGCAAAATAGACAACATATCTTGTGGTACACGTGATCCGTTTTTTAATTTTGAAATTTCTTGTACCGCCGGAATTAGAAAAATCATCACATCTATCCACGTTAGGGCATGCCACACAGCGGCCACAAGGAAAACAACCACCCCCAAAAGAGGCGGTATCCAAGAACGTTTGTGGCTGTAACCCCACGTGATGACTCCTTGTCAAGAGATCACGTAGATTCTTAGCACGTCTAAAAGTAAAGTTTTTTTGTGTTTAAGGGGTCCTTCTTCCTGCAGCTCCAGGGGACAGCCATGGGCGCGGCCTCTGCGCCGGCCTATGCTAATCTGTTCCTGGAGCTGTGGGAGAGGGACCTCTTCCATTCGGACCGGATGGTGTCGATAGACCACGTCCCCTTTTGGACACGGTATATCGACGACATCCTGTTCGTCTGGCAGGGCACGGCCATCGATCTTGCGCAATTTGTTGAATGCCTCAATAGCAGTGAGTTGAATATCACCTTGACCTGTGAATGGGATAGTACTAAAATTAATTTTTTGGATGTTTCCATCTCCAAAGATAGGAGTGGCAATGTAAACATGGATATTTTCTGTAAGCCAACTTCTACTAATACACTATTACACGCCTCATCCTGTCATCCACACCATATGGTAGCATCCATACTGGTAGGACAAGTCCTCTGCCTGAGACAGCTGTGTTCCTCTGATGTGGATTTTGAGAGGCGGGCTGAGGAATTAAAGTTACGATTCTTGGAACGTGGGTATAACAGGCGGGTTATTAAGAAGGCCTATCACAGGGCCAAGTATTCTAACCATAACCATCTGCTATATAAAAAACAGGCTAGGGAACCTGAGGGTGAGAATCAATGTAGATTCGTTACCACATACCATCCGTGTTCGGATCGTGTTCGATCCGCACTAACAAGGGCATGGCCTATTTTACAAGTAGACCCTATAATTCGGAAATTTTTACCCCAACGTAGACGTGCTAAGAATCTACGTGATCTCTTGACAAGGAGTCATCACGTGGGGTTACAGCCACAAACGTTCTTGGATACCGCCTCTTTTGGGCGTGGTTGTTTTCCTTGTGGCCGCTGTGTGGCATGCCCTAACGTGGATAGATGTGATGATTTTTCTAATTCCGGCGGTACAAGAAATTTCAGAATTAAAAAACGGATCACGTGTACCACAAGATATGTTGTCTATTTTGCCACTTGCCCATGTGGGCTAATCTATGTGGGGATGACAACTAGACAACTTAAAGTCCGGATTAGAGAGCACGTTTTGGGTATACAGGCTGCCAGCGGTCACGACGAGACAACCACCCTCAAAACCATTCCCAAACACTTTAAGCTGTTTCATCAATGTAACAGCAATCTTTTACGTGTACGGGGAATTGACGTTTTGGATATCAACATCAGGGGTGGGAATTTGTCCAAACACCTTGGTCAGCTAGAGAGTAGATGGATCTGGACTCTTGATACTGTCCAGCCACTAGGACTGAATGAGAACCTCAGCTTTTCGCCATTCCTGTAGTCGCCGATTCACTGTGTTGGTTTTTCTCCCACATATATTTGTTTTATGTGGTTTTAATAGGTTTTTTTTTTTTGTTATGTTTTAGGTGTTTTACCTTCTGAATATTATTTTTCGTGCCTGGATATCCCTACGGACACTCATCGCCGGTTTACTGACATGGCATCGGTTCACACGTCTGCAGTCGTCGACCCCCCCCTCCCTTCCTATTTTTCCCCCCCTTCCCCCATTCCTTTCCCTTCACCTCCCCCTTTCCTTGGTTTTGGGGGTATATATATATATATATATACACATGTGTATCATTATGTATCATGGTCTTCTGTACATGTGTATGTATTTGTAACTTGTTATTGGACAATAATATGTCCTTTTTATAAGTTTAAATTGGTACATTTACTGATGGTTTATTAAAATTATATTACTGTATATTTGCATTTGTGAATGTATTTTGGGATACTTCTCTTTGGTCACATGTATGTACGTCTATATTATACTTTTGGGGTTGTTATCCTTGTATATTTTGCGTCTGGGGGGTTGCTATTACCATCTCTATGGACGGTGTATATATGATGCCAGGTGCTGGTTATGGAATCTCTTACAGCATCTACTATCAGCTTATTTATAGGGTGCTATGTGAAATGGAATTTACCTCCTACTAAATGGTATATACTAAATATTCCTGTTTCTATTAGCATCTGGCACCTTTTATTGATATACATTTGGTTGATTCACGTCCTATATACTTTTTTCGGTGTTTGCCCATTCTCTTGCCAGTACTGGCAATGGTGCGTCCTGGCCCTCCATTTCAATGCGCTTGCACTCTGTTGGTTGTGCGTCGCTGGCTCACAGCTCAGCGGTGCGCCGACTTCCGGGTCACGTGGGGCCCGCGTGACTCTGTTCTCGGCTGCCCGCATGAGCGCGATCTCGCGCACGTGACGTCATCAGGGGGCCGCGCGGCTGCAATGGTGGTTTCCGGGCCCGGGAGCATTTAAGGACCATATTTATACCTGTGACCTTATGCCCCTTGATAAAGGTACGCCAAAACGCGCGTCGGGGCGGGTGGGACGTGGAGGAAGGCGGCTATCCTGCTTGTAGGTACTTGAGCTTTCATATTGTTATTTTTATGCACATCCATTTGCTATCTGCCTGTCTGACTATTATGGCCACATTTAGGCCCTGTTGACTTTGCTTGTGTCAGGTTCTCTTTAGTGCTATTATGCACATATGCATGTTGTGCTCATTATCCTCATTATATGATGGTGTCATGTACCTGCGTTTTATCTTTAATTGCCACTGTGCATATATGACTTTTGTGCTATGATGCTGCTATACATCTGCCTTCTGTCATACCTACCCTGGGCCTCACATATGTGGTCAGAATGACCTTTACATCTTCTAGCCTCTATTTGTGCCTGTCTGTCTGTACGATTTTTATGTATTAATAAAATTCAATTTAGTTTTATTTTTAACCTCATGACTGTTTTTGCCCTCTGTCTGTGACTTTAAGTATTACAGTTGGTCCTCTTTTGTCCGCACTTGCTGTGGGTGTGTGATTTCATATCTCCTTTTTTACATTTAATTGTTTACCCACTATGATCATTGGATTTATCTTATATGTATATTTTGCTGTGTTATGCACAGGTGCTCTACCCGATGAAATGGACTACCGAGCCAAAGAGAAAATATGGCTCAATCAAATGGATCAGACCTTCAGTGCCGGTGGAGCTGGTACACAGTTGATTGGCGGCTCTGGTTATGACGAAAGGCTGATGACTATTAAAAATTCAGTAATTAGACGCTCTAGGCTATGGTGGAACAAAATGTTTCTAGAGAAATACCTTTCGAACAAAATGATTCCGAGAGGGCTAAGGGTTCGTGTAACTCCTACCTTCCCCGTAGAAGATGACTTATTCATTAAAAAATGGGAGGAAGCTTGTAATAGCTGCTCTTTTATTCTTATGCAGCTTTTGATTAATCTAAATAGTTCAAATATTAGTGAGTTGGATAAACTCATTGATGACACACAAGTAGGTTTGGATACTGATTGCCCTAAAGAGAAACTACAACAATTCGATAATGAGCTAGAGAAATCCCTTGATGGTCTTGCTAAGAAAATCCAGGAGACTCAACACTCTAAATATAACAGGGATGTAAAAGATTATCAGAGTAATAAAGTCTATTTGTGGAAGAAAACCTATCCGAATCTATCCCGTACACCATCCCATACCTCACTTACATCAATGAGTGGACAGTCTGATTTGTCTACTTCCTCTGGCACACTACGTCTACGAGACCATTCATACCATCCTTATAGAAGGCAACATGGTCATCAAACTGGCTTGGACAAAAGGGATAATAGGGTAATCAACCTTAGTCAATATGTACTATCTCCCTCCGATCTGTCTCTCTTGGGTAGGGGCTTTTCTTTTTCACCTACTCCGGAATTTGATACCTTTGCCACCTTTAAAGATTTAAATCTGTTTGCCAGGTCACTACTGCTAAAGAGGCATTTCTTCAATGATGTTAATAATATTCTTTTCCCCACAGAGGAGGAAAAAAAGGCCCTGAGAGCCTTGGAGGAGCTGGCGGTGGAACGTGAGGGAGGTAAGATCCCCCCATCTATTCGTCCACGATCCAAGAAGTTCCCCCCCCTGGCTACTTGTACGAGTGTTGATCTCTTTTTCCAGGTGGTGACTCGGGAACTTTCTCAGATTCCTAAATTTATCAGGGATGATAATTTGACCAGGGAGGAACGTGCTAGACTTAGATATTTTCAGAATCTTCCGGATGTGGTGCTGAAGCCGGCCGACAAAGGTGGTAATGTCGTCTTGTGGCCAACTAAGCTATATGAGAAGGAAGCTTATCGCCAGTTGAACAATAGCATATGCTATAAAAAACTGACGTATAATCCCCTTAGTGCATACTCTAACCAACTGGAAAATATTATCAAAAGGGCCACACGGGACGACATTATCACCAAAGAGCTGGCTTCAGCGCTACTAGTTAGTGAGCCCACAGAGGCCACATTTTATTTATTACCAAAGATCCACAAGGATCTGAGATCGCCACCTGGTCGTCCTATTGTGTCAGGGAGGGGTAACTTCTTGGAGCATGTCAATCGTTGAATTGATTTCCACCTCCAGCCCCTTGTCACGGCTCTCCCTTCCTATTTGAAGGATACAGGGGAACTTTTGCGCAAGATTGATGGCCTATGCCTTTAGGGTGAATCCTTGCTAATTTCAGCAGATGTGGAGTCCCTATATACGAATATCAAACACAAAGATGGCATTGCCGCAGTTCGGTTTTTCCTACAAACCTCTAATTTGTCTAGAGGTGGAACTGCTCGAATTCACCCTCACGCACAATTTTTAAGTGTTTAAGGGGTCCTTCTTCCTGCAGCTCCAGGGGACAGCCATGGGCGTGGCCTCTGCGTCGGCCTATGCTAATCTGTTCCTGGGGCTGTGGGAGAGGGACCTCTTCCATTCGGACCGGATGGTGTCGATAGACCACGTCCCCTTTTGGACGCGGTATATCGACGACATCCTGTTCGTCTGGCAGGGCACGGCCATCGATCTTGTGCAATTTGTTGAATGCCTCAATAGCAGTGAGTTGAATATCACCTTGACCTGTGAATGGGATAGTACTAAAATTAATTTTTTGGATGTTTCCATCTCCAAAGATAGGAGTGGCAATGTAAACACGGAAATTTTCTGTAAGCCAACTTCTACTAATACACTATTACAGGCCTCATCCTGTCATCCACACCATATGGTAGCATCCATACCGGTAGGACAATTCCTCTGCCTGAGACGGCTGTGTTTCTCTGATGTGGATTTTGAGAGGCGGGCTGAGGAATTAAAGTTACGATTCTTGGAACGTGGGTATAACAGGCGGGTTATTAAGAAGGCCTATCACAGGGCCAAGTATTCTAACCGTAACCATCTGCTATATAAAAAACAGGCTAGGGAACCTGAGGGTGAGAATCAATGTAGATTCGTTACCACGTACCATCCATGTTCGGATCGTGTTCGATCCGCACTAACAAGGGCATGGCCTATTTTACAAGTAGACCCTATAATTCGGAAATTTTTACCCCAACGTCCGTTGATTACTTTTTGACGTGCTAAGAATCTACGTGATCTCTTGACAAGGAGTCATCACGTGGGGTTACAGCCACAAACGTTCTTGGATACCGCCTCTTTTGGGGGTGGTTGTTTTCCTTGTGGCCGCTGTGTGGCATGCCCTAACGTGGATAGATGTGATGATTTTTCTAATTCCGGCGGTACAAGAAATTTCAGAATTAAAAAACGGATCACGTGTACCACAAGATATGTTGTCTATTTTGCCACTTGCCCATGTGGGCTAATCTATGTGGGGATGACAACTAGACAACTTAAAGTCCGGATTAGAGAGCACATTTTGGGTATACAGGCTGCCAGCGGTCACGACGAGACAACCACCCTCAAAACCATTCCCAAACACTTTAAGCTGTTTCATCAATGTAACAGCAATCTTTTACGTGTACGGGGAATTGACGTTTTGGATATCAACATCAGGGGTGGGAATTTGTCCAAACGCCGGTTTACTGACATGGCATCGGTTCACACGTCTGCAGTTGTCGACCCCCCCTCCCTTCCTATTTTCCCCCCCCTTCCCCCATTCCTTTCCCTTCACCTCCCCCTTTCCTTGGTTTTGGGGGTATATATATATATATATATATATATATGTGTGTGTATCATTATGTATCATGGTCTTCTGTACATGTGTATGTATTTGTAACTTGTTATTGGACAATAATATGTCCTTTTTATAAGTTTAAATTGGTACATTTACTGATGGTTTATTAAAATTATATTACTGTATATTTGCATTTGTGAATGTATTTTGGGATGCTTCTCTTTGGTCACATGTATGTATGTCTATATTATACTTTTGGGGTTGTTATCCTTGTATATTTTGCGTCTGGGGGGTTGCTATTACTATCTCTATGGACGGTGTATATATGATGCCAGGTGCTGGTTATGGAATCTTTTACAGCATCTACTATCAGCTTATTTATAGGGTGCTATGTGAAATGGAATTTACCTCCTACTAAATGGTATATACTAAATATTCCTGTTTCTATTAGCATCTGGCACCTTTTATTGATATACATTTGGTTGATTCACGTCCTATATGCTTTTTCGGTGTTTGCCCATTCTCTTGCCAGTACTGGCAATGGTGCGTCCTAGCCCTCCATTTCAATGCGCTTGCACTCTGTTGGTTGTGCGTCGCTGGCTCGCAGCTCAGCGGTGCGCCGACTTCCGGGTCACGTGGGGCCTGCGTGACTCTGTTCTCGGCTGCCCGCATGAGCGTGATCTCGCGCACGTGACGTCATGAGGGGGCCGCGCGGCTGCAATGGTGGTTTCCGGGCCCGAGAGTATTTAAGGTCCCTTGATAAAGGTACGCCGAAACACGCGTCGGGGCGGGTGGGACGTGGAGGAAGGCGGCTATCCTGCTTGTAGGTACTTGAGCTTTCATATTGTTATTTTTATGCACATCCATTTGCTATCTGCCTGTCTGACTATTATGGCCACATTTAGGCCCTGTTGACTTTGCTTGTGTCAGGTTCTCTTTAGTGCTATTATGCACATATGCATGTTGTGCTCATTATCCTCATTATATGATGGTGTCATGTACCTGCGTTTTATCTTTAATTGCCACTGTGCATATATGATTTTTGTGCTATGATGCTGCTATACATCTGCCTTCTGTCATACCTACCCTGGGCCTCACATATGTGGTCAGAATGACCTTTACATCTTCTAGCCTCTATTTGTGCCTGTCTGTCTGTACGATTTTTATGTATTAATAAAATTCAATTTAGTTTTATTTTTGATTCTCAAGTGCTGACCTATTGGAATGCCACGTATACAGTTGTGGCCAAAAGTATTGACACCCCTGCAATTCTGTCACATAATACTCAGTTTCTTCATGAAAATGATTGCAAACACAAATTCTTTTACCTCAGTGTTTGATCAGTATTTTATCTCAGTGTTTGATCAGTATTTTACTTCAGATTTTTGTCAGCATTTTACCTCAGTATTTAGTCACTGGTTTACCTCAGTGTTTTATTATTTTACTTCAGTATTTGGTCAGTATTTTATCTCAGTGTTTGATCAGTATTTCATCTCAGTGTTTGATCAGTATTTTACCTCAATATTTGGTCATTATTTTACCTCAGTATTTGGTCAGTATTTTACCTCAGTATTTTACCTCAGTGTTTGGTCAGTATTTTACCTCAGTATTTAATCAGTATTTACCTCAGTGTCTCAGTATTTTACCTCAGTGTTTAACCCCTTAAGCCCCAAGGGTGGTTTGCACGTTAATGACCGGGCCATTTTTTACAATTCTGACCACTGTCCCTTTATGAGGTAATAACTCTGAAACGCTTCCATAGATCCCGGTGATTCTGACATTGTTTTCTCGTGACATATTGTACTTCATGACAGTGGTAAAATTTCATTCAAATAACTTGCGTTTATTTGTGAAAAAAATGGAAATTTGGCAAAAATGTTGAAAATTTCGCAATTTTCCAACTTTGAATTTTTATGCCCTTAAATCACAGAAATACGGCACACATAAAACTTGATAAGTAACATTTCCCACATGTTTACTTTACATCAGCACAATTTTGGAACCAAAATTTTTTTTTGTTAGGAAGTTATAAGGGTTAAAAATTGACCAGTGATTTCTCATTTTTGCAACACCATTTTATTTTTACGGACCACATCACATTTGAAGCCACTTTGAGGGGTCTATATGATAGAAAACACCCAAAAGTGACACAATTCTAAAAACTGCACCCCTTAAGGTGCTCAAAACCACATTCAAAAAGTTTATTAACTCTTTAGGTGCTTCACAGGAATTTTTTGAATATTTAAAAAAAAAATGAACATTTAACTTTTTTTCACAAAAAAATATTTCAGGTTCAATTTTTTTTATTTTACCAAGGGTAACAGGAGAAATTGGACTGCAAAATGTATTGTGCAATTTGTCCTGAGTACGTTGATACCTTATATGTGGGGGGAACCACTGTTTCGGCGCATGGCTGAGCTCAGAAGGGAAGGAGCGCCGTTTGACTTTTTCAATGCAAAATTGGCTGGAATTCTGATCGGACGCCATGTCACGTTTGGAGAGCCCCTGATGTACCTAAACAGTGGAAACCCCCCACAAGTGACCCCATTTTGGAAACTAGACCCCCCAAGGAACTTGAGAAACTGGGTCTGAGCAGAAAAAGTAAATTAATGTGCATGCAAAATGTAATTGCATATGAACACATGACCTTTACACAGAGAAAACCAAAAGCAAAACACAAAACAAATATCCTGGAATAAAAAAGTAAAAAAATATATTGCAAAATTTGCATGAAGGTAGTAATAAAAGTAATAATAAGGGTATTTAGTTAACATAATTTTGATCAAAATAATGTAGAAGCCATCCCGCCACGTCACGGCAACCCTTGTGGGACAGTCCTAACTCTTGTATTTAAAACCTTTCCACTTGTCAAGTGACGTAAATGTGAACAAGGACAGAGGGACTGAACCACCAGTAATAGTATAGGCCATCCTGTCTGGCCTATACTATTACTGGTGGTTCAGTCCCTCTGTCCTTGTTCACATTTACGTCACTTGACAAGTGGAAAGGTTTTAAATACAAGAGTTAGGACTGTCCCACAAGGGTTGCTGTGACATGGTGGGATGGCTTCTACATTATTTTGATCAAAATTATGTTAACTAAATACCCTTATTATTACTTTTATTACTACCTTCATGCAATTTTTGCAATATATTTTTTTTACTTTTTTATTCCAGGATATTTGTTTTGTGTTTTGCTTTTGGTTTTCCCCCAAGGAACTTATCTAGATATGTGGTGAGAACTTTGAACCTACAAGGGCTTCACAGAAGTTTATAATGTACAGCGGTACAATTAAAAAATCATATTTTTTCCACAAAAATGATCTTTTCACCCCCAATTTTTATTTTCCCAAGGGTAACAGGACCCTAAAAGTTATTGTGCAATTTGTCCAGAGTACGCTGATACCCCATATGTGGGGGTAGACCACTATTTGGGTGCATGGCTGAGCTCGGAAGGGAAGCCGCGCCATTTGACGTTTTTGGCTGGAATTGAGATCGGACACCATGTCGTGTTTGGAGAGCCCCTTTTGTGCCCAAACAGTGGAAACCCCCCACAAATGACACCATTTTGGAAACTAGACCCCCCCAAGGAACTGTGGTGAGAACTTTGAACCCCCCAGTGCTTCACAGAAGTTTATAATGCCCGGGCGTGAAAATAAAAAAAATCTTATTTTTTCCACAAACATGATCTTTTAGTCCCCATTTTTTCTATTTTCCCAAGGGTAACAGGAGAAATTTGACCCCAAAAGTTGTTGTCCAATTTGTCCTGAGTACGCTGACACCCCATATGTGGGAGAAAACTACTGTATGGGCACACGTCGGGTCTCGGAAGAGAAGTAGTGAGTGACGTTTTGGAATGCAGACTTTGATGGAATGGTCTGCGGGTGTTATGTGCGTTTGGAGAGCCCCTGATGTACCTAAACTATTAAAACTCCCCACAAGTGACCCCATTTTGGAAACTAGACCCCCCCGGAACTTATCTAGATGTGTGGTGAGCATGTTGAACCCCCAAGTGCTTCACAGAAGTTTATAACGCCCGGGCGTGAAAATAAAAAGATCATTTTTTTCCACAAAAATGATATTTTTGCCCCCAATTTTTTATTTTCCTAAGGGTAACAGGAGAATTTGGACCCCAAAAGTTGTTTTGCAATTTGTCCTGACTAGGCTGATACCCCACATGTGGGGGTAAAACACTGCTTGGGTGCATGGCAGAGCTTGGAAGGGAAGGACCACCATTTGACTTTTTCAACTCAGAATTGGCTGGAATTGAGATCAGACGCCATGTTGCATTTGGAGAGCACCTGATGTGCCCAAACAGTGGAAACCCCCAATTCTAACTCCAACCCTAACCCTAATCTCAGCCCTAACCCTAACCCTAGCCCTGGCCCTAACCCTAAGCCTAGCCCTGGCCCTAACCCTAACCCTGGCCCTAACCCTAATGGGAAAATGGAAATAAATACATTTTCTTTTAATTTTATTATTTTTCCCTAACTAAGGGGGTGATAACGGGGGGTTTGATTTACTATTTATGGCGGTTTTTATGTTTGGCAGCTGTCGCACGCTAAAAGACGCTTTTTATTGTAAAAATAGTTTTTGCATCACCACATATTGAGAGCTATAATTTTTCCGTATTTTGACCCACCGAGTCATGTGAGGTCTTATTTTTTGCAGGACGAGTTGACATTTTTATTGGTACCATTTTCGGGCACATGACATTTTTGATCGCTTTTTATTCCGATTTTTGGGACACAGAATGAACAAAAACCAGCGTTTCATGAATTTCTTTTGGGGGGGTGCGTTTACACCGTTCCATGTGCGATAAAATTGATAAAGCAGCTTTATTCTTCGGGTCAGTACGGTTACAGCGATACCTCATTTAGGTTTTTTTTTATGTTTTGTCAGTTTTATGCAATGAAAACAATTTTATATAAAAAATAATTCTTTTTGCATCGCTTTATTCTGCGAGCTATAACTTTTTTATTTTTTCGCTGATTATGCTGTGTGGTGGCTCATTTTTTGCGGGACAAGATGACGTTTTCAGCGGTACCATGGATATTTATATGCGTCTTTTTGATCGTGCGTTATTGCACTTTTTGTTTGGCAGTATGATAATAAATCATTATTTTTTTGCTTCGTTTTTTATTTTTATTTTTGAAGGGGTTCGCTAAAGGGGTTAACTAATGGGACAGTTTTATAGGGCAGGTCGTTACGGACGCGGTGATACCTAATATGTGTACTTTTATTGTTTTGGGTTTTTTTATTTCCAAAAAATGGATTTATTGGGGGAATTTTTTTTTTTTTTTCTAATTTATTTGGCGATTTTTTTAAAAATTATTTTAACACTTTTTTTTTTTTTACTTTATTGCATAGTCCCAGGTGGGACATCACTGTCCTGTGACAGATCGCTGAACTGTCACATCACTGTGACAGATCAGCGATCTGTCACAGGCACTGCTGCAGACTTCCTCATGCCTGCGCTTTGCAGGCACTGAGGAAGCCAGCTCCCTGCAGGCCCCCGAAGGCCCCCGTCGCCATCTTGGATTCGGGGGCCTGCAGGGAAGGAGACTCCCGCAGCAGCGCTGCACATTGCGCTGCTGTGGGGGGCTCAGGGAAGCACGGAGGGAGCCCCCTCCCTGCCGATGCTTCCCTTTAACCCCCGATTCTCCGCGATGGTGTTTGATCGTGGGGTGAAAGGGGTTAACGTGTCGGGGGCGGTCCGTGACCGCCCCTGACACATTGTGCCGGGTGTCAGCTGTGATAATCAGCTGACACCCGGCCGCGATCAGCGGCGCTCACCACGTGGGCGCCACTGATCGCTATGACGTACTATCCCGTCCCTGGGAATTAAGTCCCAGGACACATGGACGGGATAGTACGTCTCATGGCAGAAAGGGGTTAATCAGTATTTTACCTCAGTGTTTGATCAGTATTTTACCCCAGTGTTTAGTCTGTACTTTACCTCAGTGTTTGGTCAGTATTCTACCTCAGTGTTTGGACTGTATTTTACCTCAAATAAAAAAGAGGAGAAGCCAGCACTGCTTGTGGTCAGAACACAATACATAAATTGCATATGCACATATTGATTTCTAACTGTATTTCAAAATGAGACATTTAGCAAAAAATTGATCAATTAGAGCCACCCCGCCAAGGCATTATGACTCTATCTATGTACTCTGAGTGATATCAGAGTACAGGGATAGTGCACAGAAATAATAAAACATAATCAGTGATGTCATAATATGGGGGTAATAAACAGTCATGTCATATTACAGATATAATAAATACTATCATGTAAGAATGCGAGTATAAGATACACAGTGATGTCACTATATATATATAGAGAGAGAGAGAGACAGAGAGAGCGAGAGAGTAGACACATTAAAGGGTTTGTCAGGTCTTAAACTACAAGTCTGTAGTCGCTTAATGTGACTGCAGACTTGTCAATCCACTCATTGCATGCACTGTGTACAGTGAGGATTTTCCAGTGGCAGTGCAGATTAAGGCGCTCATGTGTCCACAAGTATGCAATATGCATAGTCCCGGCTAGATACCGACTAGATTGGGGTGGCCTCACTCAATGCAAGTTTATTACTTATTTTTTTCACATTTTCTGTTCAGACAGATTCCTGGCTACTGGAGAGACCTTATCATCTCTACATTTTCAATTCTGGATTGGAGCGTCCACCCTTTCTGGGATTGTTGGAGACACCTGCCGTGCTTTATGTGACATTCTGAATGAAGAATTCCTCCCCCAACCCACAACTGAACTCTGGCTGGAAAATGCTTCAAAATTTCTGGACATTTGAAATTTTCCAAACTGTCTGGGGGCTGTGGACGGCAAACATATTCGGATTATGAAACCAGCTGGAAGTGGATTCAAGTATTTCAATTACAAAAAATACCTTTCAATTGTTCTCATGATGATTGCAGATGCTGACTGTCAATTTGTCGCCGTGGACATTGGCTCATTTGGATGAGGAAATTACTCATAGACTTTCAAAAACTCAGTCATGGGCCAACGTTTGTATGGTAATGATTTCAATTTTCCACAGCCATGACCTCTTCCGAACACTGAAGGACCGCCAATGCCATTTGTTGTGGTTGGGGATGAGGCGTTTCAAATATGTGCCAACCTCATAAAACCATATTCAAGTCGCGACTTGAATCACACCAAAAGGATTTACAACTACCGACTGACAAGGGCATGAAGAACTGTGGCGTGTGCCTTTGGATTGCTGTATCTAAATGGCGCATTTTGGGTACAGCTATCAATCTTAAAATTGAGACAATTGAGGAGGTTGTGAAAGGGTGTGTTGTTCTGCACAATTACATCCTGGCAAAAGAGGGACCCAACTTAGAACTTGAGGAACCTGTTAATACCACATTGCAGGATTACCAAGATCACCCTCTGAGGACTACAGTGGAAGTTGACCAAATGAGGGATAAATTTGCTGCCTACTTTGTTTTGGATATTGGCATGGCAAGACAAAATGGTTTAAGCCGCTAAGTAAACTGTACCTGTAATGTTACTTTCAGGGTCTGCGGGATGGAGTTACATTGTTGACCTGGGGGGTGTCGGGCTGCGATGGTAGGCTATGAGTGGTTGGGGAAGTTGTTACAGGGGAAGTGGCAGTTAATTGGAGGATTGGATCAAAAACATTGGCAGAGGACACATTGGGGGAAGAGGACACATTAGGAGTGGAATACAAGTTGGAAGAGATTGACACATTGGATGGGAGAGAACCAAGGGAAGGTGTGGACAGACTTGAAAACAAAGACACATTCAGAGGTGAGGGTGGAGGGGGTGGTTGATGTTTCTTCGCTACTTTTCTTTTTCTGGCCTTCATTTTGCTGGTTCCTCTGCCTTTTTTCCTGTTCCTGGGGTGCTGAACTCGGCTGCGTAGTGGAAGTTGAAGGCGGGGTTGCTGCACTCGGCTGCATAGTGTAAGTTGAAGGCTGGGCTGCCGAACTCAACTATGTGGTGGAAATTGAAGGCTGGGCTGCTACATTCAAATGTGTGGTGTAAGTTGAAGGCTGGGCTGCTGCACTCAGATGCGTGGTGTAAGTTGAAGGCTGAGCTGCTGAACTCATCTGCATGGTGGAAGCTGAAGGCTGGGCTGCTGCACTCGGCTGCATGGTGTAGCTGGGTACTGTGGGAACAGTCCTAATGTCCAGCGGTGGTGGTGGTGGATAGGTCACTTGTTGAGCAGATTGGTATCCAAGTCCTTGCGATGTTTGGAAAGGTGCTGGCGGATTCTGCCACTGATACTGAGGTTTGTGCCTGCTGCTGATATTGGGACCATTGCATGGCTTTGGTGTAAGCAGCCTGACAGGCCTTCATCACATCCAACAGCTAAGCTAAGGTTTTTGGACACGCCCCATTCTATGGCAGAAAAATAATGTTGCGCTGGTCTATTAAGTTGGCTTTCAGGCGGTCAAGGCGTCTGTGGACTTCTTGGAAAAGTGTGTTCACCTGAGTGAACCCACTATCCAGTCTTTCTACAACTGCCTTAATCCCATCCTGGAAGATGGAGCCTAAGTGAACAAACTCGGGCATGACTGTTCTCTCCCAGGCCCTCTGCTGCTGGTGAGCAGACCCAAGTAAAGTAGTGGCAGAGGGCTGAGGGGAAAACCTGCTGGACCGGCTGCTTGTTACCCAGCCTGTGAAACCTGCCTGGTTGCTCCATCGCTGGTGGATGAATGGGATTGGGCCATAAATAAATGAAAAACATTAGTAAAAAATCAGGCAAATCAGGTGTTTCAGTCAAATCCTGATCGTTTCAGGATCGTTTTTTGTCCAATCACTTTAATGGTGTCAGGAAGCAATCTGGAGTAACTGGATTCTACCTAACACCATTAATGTGAATGGGAAAAAACTGGATTCTGATATTATCAGGATTTGGACGAAAAACCTGATTTTGACTGATTTGAAAAAAAAAACACAAGTGTGAAACCAGCGACACTGGATGAGTGTAGCAGCGCGCTCCAAGTGTCAGTGTGGGTGCACACAACATGGCTGCAGGCACGCTCTGATGCCTGCTACCTGTCTGCTCTTGGCTTCCCAAGTTGTGTGCACAGACTCAGTGTGTGATGTCAGTAAGGGGCACGACCGCGAAAAATGCCTAGGGCAGCATGAAGGCCAAATACAGCCCTGGCTGTGCGCATGCGCACTCTTCCCAGTGTCTCTCAGTGATCTGTGGGACTGGGATACACATGAAAATAGGGGGGGGTGAGGAGGAATCGTTAGTCTAGGTAGGAGAAGGGCCGGCCCGCCGGGAATAAAAGTCTGCAGGGCTGAGTGCTGACAGTCTAGACAGGCTCCATGTCTCCCCTGCTCATTTCCTGTGTTCCTCTGGGACGGACCAGCTCCCTGCAACTGCTCTCACTGTAGGTGCACATTCCATGTGATGTATGTTGATCTGTCGAGTGTGTATGTGTACTGCTGTTTATATAGGGCTAGTGTGTGTCTATACTGCTGTGTATATAGGTATATAGGGCTAGTGTGTGTGTATTTTCTGCTGTGTAATCACACATATGTGATTATAGGTATTTTATACACAGTGTACATGTCATGGTCACGTGTGTCGGGACGCAGATGATACCGCAAGGCGGACCCATAACACACGTGACCCTGGATACACCGCCTCCAGTGGGGCGCATTTAAATAATAAAACGTGCAGGTGGATACGCCGCCTCCACCTGGCGAATTTAGGTATTACACGTTATACATACAATAATCAAATAATAAAGGGGGAACCTGGGAAACTTTAACAATGGTGGGCCCTGCGATAGGGAATGGGGGACGTGGAGACTTCCTAAGCTCCCCTGAGCCAGTGTCCCTGCACTCCTTACATTCCCTAAACAGGCTCCGCACCTGTCGCCGCACGCGTACCTTAACGCCCTTGCTCACCCTGACCCTAAACCCTCACTAGGGAATGGGTCGGTGCGGAGACTAATCCCACCACTGCACTAATAACACACATGAGGAAAGAGACAATACAGGGGAAACACCACTTAGCTTTGCTCTGTTGCGTGCGCTCCTAGCAACAGAGCCCTCCACCTGAGTGCATTTTCTCCTCCACCTGGATCCATCACCATAACAGGATCCTTCACCTTAGTGCAGCCTTGGAGCAGAGTCCAACACCAGTTGCAGCTGCTTAGTACCAGAGTCCCAAGGAAGTGTTCAGCTTCTGCCACGAAGTCAAGCATGCTTGAGTCCAGCTCAGCGGCCAAGTCCCACATGGTGAGTGCCACTCTCCATAGTCGCCACTCCACCAGCCCATGCAGACACTTCCCGCTGACACCATCACTGCGACTCCACCACGCCATGCCAGCCCTTCGTCCAGACACCATAGCTGACACTCTTCCCCCCTGGCTAAGCTGCACAGGACTCCTCACCAGCTCCATCCTTCCTCCAGGCTCTCCACTTCAAAGTGAAAGCAATCTCACAATATCACAGGCAATGATTGCACACCTCTAGCACACCTTTATAGGGTGTCACACCTGATACCTAATTAAGTGCACAAAAACCCAAAGTGCAATACCACAACCACCACCGGGGACAGTCAAAACACCTTTAAACTTAACCAAAGTAAAAAAAGTTCACTTTGTGCTTTTAATACCGCCAGATCCAACACTGGATCATGACAGTACCCCCTCCTTAATGAGGGGCCTCTGGACCCTCAAGACCACCCCTCATTCGGGAAACACCTACAGCGGGGACGCCCAGATCCTGAGTTCACCCCACCATTACCTGACACTTCAGGTTCATGACAAACACCGCTGGTATTGGCAATACATGTTCATTTTGGAGGCACCACTCATCTCCACAGCGCCGACCTGGGGAACGAGATTATGTATGTGTATGTATGCTAAGAGCTGATCAGACTCCACAACACATTTCCAAGATGTTTTTTGGTGGCACCCATACATGCTCGTTCACACACAGGTCCGGACCTGCACGTTTATTGCACACATACATTTGTCATAACTTGGTGAACTAACTCTGGACTTGACAACAGAAGCGTCCCCCTGTGTCACCACACTCACACCCCCACTATTCACCAAGGGACACACCCTCCAACCCTTTCACCATGAGGACTGCGCCTCCTAGGGTTGGTTAATGGCGAGGGTAGAGATTTGTCCCTACTCCCCCGCAGCACACCTGCTGCACACACCAGGAGGAGAAGGGGACAGGGAAATGGAAGAAATATACTCTCGCTGGTCGCCTCCACATGACCAGGAGGGCGGCTTCTTCGATGGCATAGAAGATATGGCGTAAACCCCGCGGACTATCACACCAGTCAGCTCACCACAGGGGCGTACCCCTTCACCTCGGGGAATACCAGGCAGCTCCGTGGGGCACCATTCCTCCCACCTGCCTGGGTGCGCCCGCATGCATGAACCAGTCCCGCTCCCCAGCAGCGACTCTAGGGAGTTTTAGTACCATAGCCGCAGGAATATGAAGGAAAATATATATACTCGCTGGTCGCCTCCACACGACCAGGAGGGGCGGCATCGAAGATTTGGCATGAGCCCCGCGGACTATTCACCAATCTGCTCACTACAGGGACGTACCCCTTAACCTCGGGGAATACCAGGCAGCTCCGTGGGGGCACCATTCCTCCCACCTGCCTGGGTGCGTCCCCTGTAAGAGCAAGTCCCGCTCCCCAGCAGCGACTACACACCTAGTCTGCTCACCACAGGGATGTACCCCTTCACCTCGGGGAATACCAGGCAGCTCCGTGGGGCACCATTCCTCCCACCTGCCTGGGTACCTCCCCGTGCGAGAGCAAGTCCCGCTCCCCAGCAGCGACTCTAGGGGCTTTTGCCAGACCGCAGCCGCCATTTTTGCTTCTCTTGTTATCTGAGCAGAGGCCCCAGACCCTGATAACTGCTGCTGCAGCGGCTTAAACACGCCTTGCCACTCCTCACTGCACCTCAGTGAGGCCCGGCAGCAATTACCACAGGTCTCCACATGGCCAAAGCTCACCAGAAAAAAAAAAACTGTATGGCCTGTGATAATGTCATGGTCACGTGTGTCGAGACGCAGATGATACCGCAAGGCGGACCCATAACACACGTGACCCTGGATACACCGCCTCCAGTGGGGCGCATTTAAATAATAAAACGTGCAGGTGGATACGCCGCTTCCACCTAGCGAATTTAGGTATTACACGTTATACATACAATAATCAAATTATAAAGGGGGAACCTGGGAAACTTTAACAATGGTGGGCCCTGCGATAGGGAATGGGGGACGTGGAGACCTCCTAAGCTCCCCTGAGCCAGTGTCCCTGCACTCCTTACATTCCCTAAACAGGCTCCGCACCTGTCGCCGCACGCGTACCTTAACGCCCTTTCTCACCCTGACCCTAAACCCTCACTAGGGAATGGGTCGGTGCGGAGACTAATCCCACCACTGCACTAATAACACACATGAGGAAAGAGACAATACAGGGGAAACACCACTTAGCTTTGCTCTGTTGCGTGCGCTCCTAGCAACAGAGCCCTCCACCTGAGTGCATTTTCTCCTCCACCTGGATCCATCACCATAACAGGATCCTTCACCTTAGTGCAGCCTTGGAGCAGAGTCCAACACCAGTTGCAGCTGCTTAGTACCAGAGTCCCAAGGAAGTGTTCAGCTTCTGCCATGAAGTTAAGCATGCTTGAGTCCAGCTCAGCGGCCAAGTCCCACATGGTGAGTGCCACTCTCCTTAGTCGCCACTCCACCAGCCCATGCAGACACTTCCCGCTGACACCATCACTGCGACTCCACCACGCCATGCCAGCCCTTCGTCCAGACACCATAGCTGACACTCTTCCCCCCTGGCTAAGCTGCGCAGGACTCCTCACCAGCTCCATCCTTCCTCCAGGCTCTCCACTTCAAAGTGAAAGCAATCTCACAATATCACAGGCAGTGATTGCACACCTCTAGCACACCTTTATAGGGTGTCACACCTGATACCTAATTAAGTGCACAAAAACCCAAAGTGCAATACCACAACCACCACCGGGGACAGTCAAAACACCTTTAAACTTAACCAAAGTAAAAAAAGTTCACTTTGTGCTTTTAATACCGCCAGATCCAACACTGGATCATGACAGTACATGCATAAGGGGGCCCCCGACGTATTTCCTGCACAGGGGCCCATTGCTGCTTGTGTCCGCCCTGGTACAGAGTACAGACTGCAAAGACAGTCAGACAATTTCAAAGCTTCTATACTTACATCCAAAGTCTTGTGCTTGCATCCAGAGTCTTGAGAGTAATGAACTTGCTGTGTCCTCACCCCTTTTATACCCCTTTGTTTTAGGAGTGGCTGAAACAAGTTCCTGGACCTGTTCAGTCTGAAGTACGCATGCGTATCGAACACATTGGTACGCATGTCCTTGCGTTGTTTTGAAGCACTCAATCTGCAATCATCCAAATGTGCATGGCTGCACATAACTGATGCCTCAAAAAATGCAACATGCTGCGTTCGCCACACATCGCGTCCCTGCGTACAACATGTTAAAGATATGTGCGCATGACACATACGGATCTATGCAGATCATACGCTGCACACAGATACACTAATGTGAAACCAGCCTTAGCGAGGCCGGAAACAGTCAAGTCGGAATGTGTATATTCTAGACTTGTAGATTAAGATTGGACAAACCCTTTAATGTCACAGTCAAACAATTAGGAGGAGCCCAAAAGAAGAAACGTTACCTGTTAGATCCCAGTCCAGTGATAATAAATACTTACATGGGTAATTTCCACAATACAAGGATAATACATACAGTTGTGCTCAAAAGTTTACATACCCCAGCAGAATTTTTGCTTTCTTGGCCTTTTTTCAGCGAATGTGAATGATAACACCAAAACTTTTTCTCCACTCATGGTTAGTGGTTGGGTGAAGCCATTTATTGTCAAACTACTGTGTTTTCTCTTTTTTAAATCATAATGACAACCCAAAACAGCCAAATGACCCTGATCAAAAGTTTACATACGCTGGTGATTTTGGCCTGATATCATGCACGGAAGTTGACACAAATGGGTTGGACTGGCAACTAAAGGTGACATCCTCACCTGTGACCATTTAATTTTGTACGCATAGTGGGAATTGGATTTTTTGAAATCCCATCCACTATACTGTATCATTTGGACGCTGCTCAAGTACACAGTGTCTAATGAGTATAACAAATTACATAAAACTACAGGCAGCATCTTTACACTCACCATTATGGCTTGAGCTAACATCTAATACACTCCCATACTGTCGTCCAAGGTATTTTGTAATGTTTTTATTGTTCATGTAGCGGTCGGTAATGATGGACCGAGAAATATGGTCAAATATACTTGAAAGGTAAGAGCAAGAGTTAGTAGGAGAAGAGTGAGGTAGAATCACCGAAAATTCCCTTTATGAAGTTTTTTCTAATTTTTAACGCTTTGATTCTGTTTTTACAGAAGAAAAAGTCCCAGTAATTCTGTAAAGTGTTCCATGTTATAGAGGATGTTAGTTTCCTGTTGTGGTCAATATACATTGAATGACTATACTGTACATATGACTCATCAGTAGAGGCAGGGACAGTTTTAGGCAAAGTGGGGCCCTAGGCAAAAGTTTAAAATGGGGTCCCAAATGCTAACATATTGTACCATCACACAGAAATATTTTGGTTGTATTTACATGCGCTGATTTCAGGCCACTAAACGAGTGTGATCAAAATATTGAAGTCGTTCGCCGCTTGTTTCCCAGCCTCTTTACACCAGCTGAGGAACAATGATGGGGACAGAATGATCACTAGTAATTCAATTTTTCCACATACAGTACCATCTTCGCAGCATATCTGCAGTTTTCACCGGGCGATGCACTGATGAGAATAATGATTTTTGTTCCAGCATAACCAATCCAATCACTTGATGAAAAAGCTGCATTTTGCACTCACCCTAGTCCTTCATATAGTATAATACATCCGCATAGTCCTACATATAGTATAATATACTCCCCCTAGTCCTCCATATAGTATAATAGACTCCCCATAGTCCTTCATATAGTATAATACACCCCCATAGTCCTCCATATAATATAATACATCCCCATAGTCCTCCATATAGTATAATGTACTCCCCCTAGTCCTCCATATAGTATAATGCACTCCCTATAGCCCTCTATATATTATAATAGACTCCCCATAGTCCTCCATATAGTATAATAGACTCCCCATAGTCCTCCATATAGTATAATACACCCCCATAGACCTCCATATAGTATAATGTACTCCCCATAATCCTCCATATAGTATAATACACTCCCCATAGTCCTCCATATAGTATAATAGACTCCCCATAGTCTTCCATATAGTATAATACACTCTCCATAGTCCTCCATATAGTATAATACACCATACAGAATATACTTCTGACCTCATATAGTATAATGCAGCCTCCCACATAGACTATAATGCAGCCCCCCATAGAATATAATGCAGTCCCCCATAGAATATAATGCAATCCTACAGTATTATGGCCACCATGTACTCACTCGCTCACTGATACATACCATATTCATGGTCATGGAGAGCAGTGACGATTCATTCCCTTCAGTAGCGGGCACATGTGATCGCCCAGCGGCTGTGGCTACTGTGCCTGCTATTAAAGTGAATTGAATTTTTACTGCTCTCCACTTCTATAGTCCCTCCCATCTCTAGGCGCTGGCTTCAGTGCATAGCGGTGGGAGGGACTATGGGCATGGGGAGCAGTGAATATTAATTTCACTTTAGCAGCATGCACAGGCTTTAGCTGCAGCAGCCAGCTCCTGCCTCCAGTCACCTGCTGCTCTGCTACTGCTGCTGCTGCTGCTTAGCTGACACCGGGCGGGTCCTCCTGACTCATGGGCCCCATAGCAGCTGCATGGTGTGCCACTAATAGCGTCATGCCACTGGCTGGGGGCAGTGGCGGACACTAATAGCTTGGGGCCCCTGTTTAAGAAATGTGTCTACGCCCCCCTCCATGCCCAGTATGCTGCTTATGATGATGGCAAGAAAAACAAGGCAGATTGCCCTCATTATTACTGCCCTGTAAGCAGGGGCATACATAGTAATCACAATAAATAGAACACTACAGGCATGGCACATGACAGCAAGTGTGCAAAGTGCCTCCTCGTGGTTATGTGATTACTGCTGGAACTGGCAGAGCCCGACCAAGTATATATCACATTATATGTCTGGTATCTGTATCATCTGGTATCTGTGCTACATATACCACACATACATAAACACACATACCATACATACATGCACCATACATACACATACATATAACGTACATGTAAAACACACATATACCATACATTCACACAGATGCATATACATATACCATCATCCATACACATACCGTACATACACACACACATATAGACATACATACATACACCGTACAAACATACAGCTACACATGCCTATACCGTACATGCATACACACACACATATACCATACATACATACAGATACACATACCATACATACATACACACACATACCGTACATACACACACATTTACATATACTGTACATGCACACACACACAGACATACAAACATACCATACATGCACACACATATACCGTACATACAGTAGGGAAAAAAAGTATTTAGTCAGCCACCAGTTGTGCAAGTTCTCCCACTTAAAAAGATGAGAGAGGCCTGTAATTGACATCATAGGTAGACCACAACTATGAGAGTCAAAATGAGAAAACAAATCCAGAAAATCACCTTGTCTGATTCAGCAAGATTTTTTTTGCAAATTATGGTGGAAAATAAGTACAGTATTTGGTCATTAACAAAAATTCATCTCAATATTTTGCTATGTATCCTTTGTTGGCAATGACAGAGGTCAAACGTTTTCTGTAAGCCTTCACAAGGTTGGCACACATTGTTGGTGGTATATTGGCCCATTCCTCCATGCAGATGCAATCTAGAGCAGTGATGTTTTGGGCCTGTCACTCGGCAACACGGACTTTCAAATCCCTCCAAAGGTTTTCTATGGGGTTTTCTATACATCCGTACAGGTAGTCCTTCCAGGTCTGTGGTAAACATGGCCCAGAAGGGTTCCAGCGTGACTCGCTGCTGCGACCGCAGGGGTTCGGATAGCAGGGCACTTACCTCCACCCCCCCTCTATGGACCTACTGGCCTTATCTTTGGCCAGCATGTCCATGAGAGGGTCTTCCTCCCCGTCCTTGGGCAAGTTGCAGACCGGTAGGACGCAGGCTTCACGTTCTTGATGAGCCTTCATCATATTGATGTGAAAAGCCTTGCGCCTACCCCGAGCGTGGTCAAGAGTGACCACATAGGTGACTGGGTTGAGCTGTTGGTGTACGACGTATGGCCCTTCCCAGGCTTTCTGAAGCTTATCTTTTGGTACAGGGACCAACACTCACACCTTCTGACCCACCTGGTAGGTCCGCTCCCAGGCGTTCTGGTCATACCAGTGCTTCTGGTCAGCCTCAGCCTGCGCCATGTTTTCATGCACCAACTGCGTCAAGGTCTGCATCTTGTCACGGAAGCGCATGACATAATCCATGATGGTCACTTCTGAAGGGTTCAGTTCTTCCCAGGATTCCCTTACCAACCCAAGGGGTCCCTGGACTTGCCTGCCGTACAGGAGCTCGGAGGGGCAAAACCCTGTCGAGGCCTGTGGAACCTTTCGGTAAGCGAATAGCAGGTGTGGGAGGTACCGCTCTCAGTCGCATCCTTGGGTCTTAACCAGCATTCTTAGCATCTGTTTGAGAGTACCGTTGAAGCGATCACACAAACCATTGGTCTGGGGGTGATACGCGCTCAATACCAGACGCTTCACCTGCATTTTCTTACAGAAAGCCTCCATTAGGCGAGACATAAATTGAATCCCCTAGTCGGTAAGCATCTCCATGGGAAACTCGTACTCATGAAAAGATGGCCAACAGTTGAGGACAGAGCCACTGCCTTCGGGTACCGGGTAGCGTAGTCTACCACAGTGAGGATGTATTGCTTTCCAGAGCTGCTGGGGATGTCCAGTGGGCCCACAATGTCCACCGCGATTCTCTTGAAAGGCTCCTCTATCACTGGCAGAGAGATCAGGGGAGCCTTGGGAACAGGCCCTGACTTCCTCACTCTTTGACAGGTGATACAGGAGTGGCAGTAGTTCGTCACATCTGTCCCCATCTTGGGCCAATAGAAGTGATGAGACAGCCAGGTCTTAGTTTTGCTGATCCCCAAGTGTCCAGCGAGTGAAATCTCATGGGCAATCCGCAAAAACTCACCCCTAAATTGGTACGGGACGACCAGCTGTCTTTCGCTCAACTACTCCTTTTGGGATTTACCAGGAACCGTCTCCCGATATAGCCTCCCTCGTTCCCTGAACACCCTCTCCTTATCAGACTCGGAGGTGGGCTCCGGGGCAAGGCGTCTCAAGGTATCCAGGCTCGCATCTGAATGCAGAGAGGCCTGGAACGTCAGGCTGGAGGCAGCCAGAAGCGACATCAAGGTTCCTTCCTCACGGGAACCCTCTGGGACCTGCTCTTGATCCATCTCTGGTTCAGTCAACCCAATAAGGAGGGTCCAGAAGGCAGGGTGTCGCCTACATTCTGGGCACTCTGACTGCGGGTGACAGCGGCTACGTAGGCTGTCTCCCCGGAGTTTTCCACAGACCAATCAGCTGGCGCTGCTATGGGTTCTACCTCCCGATCCACCCCCAATACCTCAGGAGCAGTGCTATATATGGGGAAGTTCCCTTCCTCTGTGGTACTGGTCAGTTGCACGGCATCACCTTCCTCATGGTAACTGTGCATCTCCCCATTTCCCTTAGCACCGTCACTTGCTCCTTTTAGGGGTTCCTCAGCCATTTCACCCTGCAGAGTGACGTGGCTGAGCACTCCTGCACCTGTAGGCACATCATCATTTTCAGATAAATTATTAAACCACTGTCAGGTAAAGCATGCAATTTCACATTGTTATCATTAGCATTATCATTACCCTTAGTATCAGATTGGGGAGGGGGTCAGGGACATAACATGCAAACATTCTCCCCAAATCAGTCCCCATCAAAATGTTGGTGAGCAAGTTTTCGAAAAACTCCACTTCTTTCACCCCGCTCCTGGCACCCCAATCTATAAAAACCTGGGCCATTGGCAAGTGACAGCGGATGCCCCCCATCCCAGTGACGGTCAAAGTTTTCCCCGGAATAATCTCTTCAGGGGCCACCAGTTCAGGTCGGATGAGGGTTCGTTTAGCCCCGGTGTCCTTGAAGCCTCTAGCGACACGGCCCCCCACGGTGACGTTCTGCACAGGGTCTCCGGTGAGTCACCTGGCAGGGGCATTGGGGTTGGTTGATGGCTTACCTCCTCTCCAGCTAGTGGTGACTGGCTTTCACACCTACAGTTTACAGTTGTCCTCATAGGTGTCGGCGATCTGCCCTGATTTGTATGCGTCTTTGTGCTCTTGATCCATCATGAACTGTCGCACCTCAGCTGGGCAAAGATGTAGGAACTGGTCTTTGATCATCAGGTCTCTCAGCTGCTCAAAGATGGTCGCTGACAGTCCTTGGATCCACTGGTCAAAGTGAGTCCTGAGTCCATGCACCACATCGCTGTATGTGTCGTGTGGACCACGTTGGAGGTTCCGGAACTTTTTACGGTAAACCTCAGGTGTGCCCTGTGTACTGTGTGGCCCGGGCCCCCTGACTACAGGTGAGTACTCACCAGTCACCATTGGGACGCACCACGCAGGAGGACGGCAGCCAGTGAGCGCTTTCATCACTGTGGTGGGGAAAGCGTTCATTGGCCAGCGTCTCTCCCTGCATGACATACCCCCTTTTTGAACTCGGGCACTCTGCGTGCAGCTCTCTCCCTGACTCTGGGTATCCTCTTGATTAATGGAGGGAGTGAGAGAGGCTGATGCTGCATGACACCAGGGGCCTTTCACTCCCGCCCACAATTTTGACTGAGTGGCCCAACAGCACTATGGTGCAGTTGCATCAGCAGTATGTCTGCCCTAGGCAGCTTCCTTGTCTGCCTGCCCCTAACACCGGCCCTGAGTAGTGGTAATATGATAACTGGAAATGTAAAAAAAAAAGTTGTCCGGGGCAAGCACGCTGCTGAGATGTCTGTAGGATTGATCAATGTCACGCTCGTGCCTTGGCAGGTTGGAGCGAGCAAGGGGGTTGTGGCCCACTGTGCCACAAACCAAACTACCCTGTTAGGGGCGTGAATAGGACAGCTACCTCAGTCTTCACTGGAGCCTCTGATGGTGACAACAGGCTTGTGCGGCAGGTAGCTGCCAGGTGCCATCCCAGCGTGGTGTCTGGCTGTGGCTGCTGATCCCACTGGGGAAAAGGATGCTAGGACAGGTGCGACTGACAGACAGGCAGGTGAGCACAGCAGGCATGGCTGATACTCTGGCAGACAGGCACGGCTGAGACACAGACAGGCGGGCACGGATGAGACACTGGCAGGCGGGCAAGGCTGAGACACTGGAAGGCGGGCATGGCTGAGACACTGTCAGACGGGCACGGCTGAGACACTGGCAGGCAGGCACGGCTGAGACACTGGCAGGCGGGCTGGAAGGAGTGGTGTATAGAATAGGTAGAGACCAGTTCACACAGGAGGTGCAGGTACTGGTACTGGCAGGAAGGATTAATGTATGAAGTAACAGGTTTGAACCTGTTCACAATGGAGAAGAACCGCAAGGCTGTGGAGAGAAACTGCAGTTGACAGCAAGTGGTTCAGTAGCAGCAGAAGCAGAACAAAGCAGAATAAAGCAGAACCGCAGGAGTGCGGAGCACCAGCAGAGCTGTAAGGGTATGGAGCACAAGCAGAGCCGCAAGACTGCGGAGCATAGGCAGAGCCACAAGAGCGTGGAGAACAGGCAGGGCCGCAAGAGTGTGGAGCAGGCAGAGTCACAAGAGGGCAGAGCACAGGCAGAGCCACAAGAGTGCGGAGCAGGCAGAGCCGCAAGAGTGCGGAGCAGGCAGAGCCGCAAGAGTGCAGAGCAGGCAGAGCCGCAAGAGTGCGGAGCACAGGCAGACGGAGAGGACACAAGAATAGACACAGCAGGGAAAGAAGCCACAGACAAGAAGACTGAGAGACAGACATAGGTAACAGTACGAGACAAGATACAGGAAGAAAGACACAGAAATCTGGATATAGTTCCTCCTGGTGGGCAGAGAGGACAGGTATGAGACAAGACAAGAAACAATAGCACAGGGAAAAGGATATTCTGCCTCCTGAGGGGCGGACGGACAGGTACAAGGCAAGGCTAGGAACACAGACACAGATACCAGGATATACTACCTTCTGGAGGGCAGACAGACAGGTACAAGATATAGGACTAGGAATCAAGCCTCCACAGAAGGTGAAACACGGGACAGGACCTGGCAACTCAGTAGCACTGAGTAAAGGCGTTGCTCAGGCAGCTTCCACAGGGTGGAGCTGCACTAAATACTAGAGGCCTCTTGGTGATTGGCCTGGGGCACATTAGGCAGGAGCACCCTGATTCCATAAGAACTAGAGAATGCCGGCGCCGCCCCCCTATGCACACAGCCAGAAAGCATGCAGAGAGCAGGCAGGAAGCAAGAGGCACACAACACATGGCAGCAAACGGAAGTCACAGCATGGCCTGGAGCAGTGAGTATGTTGTTGTGTGGGGAATGGGAGACCATGCAGTGATGCCGGTAGGGTTGTTACAGTCATGAGTAGAGTTGAGTGATACCGTCCGATACTTCAAAGGATCGGATCGGAATGGATCGGCCGATCTTAAAAAAAAGTATCGGTATCGCCGATTCCGATACCGGAAGTCCCATTCAAGTCTATGGGACTTCCGGTATCGGAATAAGAAAAACCCTGTTTTTGCCTTGTACAGCCTCTCTGGGGTCTGTACGGGCCTTTCGGGGGGCTGTGCCGGCCTGCATGGGGGTCTGTGCAGGCTCCGGTGGTCTGTGCCGGCCTGCCGGGGGGCTGTGCCGGCCTGCCGGTGGTCTGTGCAGGCTCCGGTGGGCTGTGCCGGCCTGCCGGGGGGCTGTGCCGGCCTGCCGGGGGGCTGTGCAGGCTCCGGGGGGCTGTGCCGGCCTGCCGGGGGGCTGTGCCGGCCTGCCGGTGGTCTGTGCAGGCTTCGGGGGTCTGTGCAGGCATCGTCCGATGGGACTACAAGTCCCATCAGGCGATGCCTGCTACCATGACAGTGACTGACACATTAGCCAATGATGGGACAGTAGTAGTCCCATCATCCGGCTAATGTGTTGAATGTAAAAAAAAAAAAAAAAATTACATGCTACATACATGCTACATACATACAACATGCATACTACATACATGCTACATTCATACTACATACATGCTACATTCATACTACATATATACTACATGCAACATACATACTACATATATACTACATGCATGCAACATGCATACTACATATATACTACATGCAACATACATGCAACATACATACTACATACATACTACATACATACTACATACATACTACATGCTACATACATACTACATATATACTACATACATACTACATACATACTACATACATGCTACATACATACTGCATGCTACATACATACTACATACATACTACATACATACCACATATATACTACATACATACTACATGCATGCTACATACATACCACATACATACTACATACATACTACATACATAACACATATATACTACATGCATGCTACATACATACTACATATATACTACATACATACTACATACATACTACATATATACTACATACATACTACATACATACTACATGCATGCTACATACATACTACATACCACATACATACTACATACATACTACATGCTACATGCTACATACATACTACATATATACTACATGCATGCTACATACATACTGCATGCTACATGCATGCTACATACATACTACATACATACTACATGCTACATACATACCACATATATACTACATACATACTACATACAATACATTCATACAATACATACATAGACATACAGTACATATAACATAGAGTAACATACTTACCAATACTTGTCACATTGTTCCCCGAAGCCATTGTCTTTTACGGAATAAATATCAACATAACAAACCACAAAAATACTCACCCACGATCCGAAGCAGTCCACGAGTGTGTCCCACGACGATCTTGGGTAGAGAACTGCAGCATCAGCTGATGCTGCCGTTCTCTACGGGCTGCAGGAATCCAATGACGGAAGGTAGGTATCCTTCCGCACTGTATTCCTCCGCCACTTAAAAAAAAAAAGTCCCTAGTCTCACTTTATGCCATTGCTGTGTGGGAATTTCCCACACAGCAATGGCATAAAGTGAGACTAGGGACAATGTATGTAGCATGCATGTAGTATGTATGTAGTATGTATGTAGTATTTTTTTTTTTTTTTTTTTTAACATTTAACACATTAGCCGGATGATGGGACTACTACTGTCCCATCATTGGCTAATGTGTCAATCACTGTCAAGGTAGCAGGCATCGCCCGATGGGACTTATAGTCCCATCGGACGATGCTTGCACAGACCCCCGGACATCAGCACAGCCCCCCGGCAGGCCGGCACAGCCCCCCGGCAGGCCGGTACAGACCCCCACAGGGTGCACAGACCACCGGCAGGCCGGCACAGCCCCCCGGCAGGCCGGTACAGACCCCGGGCAGTCCACACAGCCCCCCGGCAGGCCGGCAGAGACCCCCGGAAGGCCCGAAATGACGGCGCATCATGATGCGCACACACCGCGCATCGTGATGACGTCATTTCGGCTGTCAATCAACTTTGAACTTCAACTTCCGATTCCGATGCCGACTTCCGATATTGAAAAAATATCGGAAGTCGGTATCGGAATTCCGATACAGCAAGTATCGGCCGATACCCGATACTTGCGGTATCGGAATGCTCAACACTAGTCATGAGTTTAAGACTGGTTGAAAAGTACATGTATGTGCTTCTGTCCACACTGTACATTACTTACATCTGGCCATTATGGGAGCAGATATCAGCTGATCATTTAGTGTGCCGGGTGTCGGACCCCTCCAATCTTAACTTGATGGCATGTCCTGTGGATAGTTAACCAATATGTTAGTCCCTTATAACTCCTTTAAAACATACTCATCATGATACATTAATCAGTCACAGAATTAAAACTACTAAAAGGGGAAGTGAATAACAAACATAAATAAGGGAGCAAATGAAGAGTCAGTTCTTGAAGCTGATGTACGAGGTTATGCCATATATGACTGACCAGTGTGGGTCTGATTACTGGAGCCCCCTACCATGCCTGCCCCACACCCTGTTTAATAATCATGGTATGAGAAGGAAAAGTTTACTTCTTTAGTATTATGATACATTTGTCTATTTTATTCTCCTGACCACTAAATTCACGACTGTTGGAATTATATAATAATCTCTTTAGTAATTATAGTTAAAGATTTTCACAGCGGACAACTTGTCATTACAAAAATTACTTTCTAAAGCTAATGGCTCGGAGACTTTAATGGGACATTTCTATCCCTGGAAGTTTAATATTTCTGAAATTGCAGGGCAGCTAAATTAAAAATTGAAGGGAAAAAGTACTCCTCTGCCACCATCTATCTGTTATGTGACATTGCAATGGCGCACTCAGGCCTGTTGTATTCATGACCCAGGAAGCTCAGGATGGACAATAAAAAATGAATTCATGATAGTACATCTGATTGATTCAGCAGTGAGAAAGCATAGAGGTGTAGGGCACAAAAGTGGTTGCCCTGCTGCCAAATTTTATGGGGTGAGAGAATTTTGGATACCCCCATCTCCACTGCAATTTTTTTTAAAAATCCAGTGCATGGATCTCTTTTTTTATGGCTAGGGTTAGGGCAATGGATAGATGTAGGGTTAGGTTTGGGGCTAGGGTAATACAATTTTAAATAAAAAAATGTAGTAATAAAAATTAAAAGTAAAAAATATATGTATTATCACAATGTATAACTTTTCAATTTTACATTTTTATATCAGATTTCAGCAAAATGCAAATAATATTAGGTGGTCAAAGGGCAAACTAATAAGATAAGATAAGGGATCAATACTGGAATGGAGGAAGGGACTCAAGGAGTTCAAATGGTTCACAGGTTAGGAGTGCAATATTTGCCTTGCCCAGAGCCCTGGAAACCAACACTACACCATTTCACCTGCATCTAGTCTTGCAGTCTATGGGGGAGGAGGATTCCTTGAATAAAATATACAGACTTCTTTTTCTCCTCTTGTTTCCACATATTTGAGTGCTAAAAGTGTAATGCAGATATTTGGCAGTGAACTTCTGCTTTTTGCTCAGCTCTCACATTGTTGTGAACCTCCCGCAGAAAAGCTTTGTATTTCTAAAGTGATGTGTACAATGGAGTAGATAACAATGCAGCTATATGAATGGCAAACCTTTCCAAATCAATTGTAAAAAAAGATTGTGGGGAGTTGTACACAAAACGCTGGTCCCATTCACTACGGAATCTCTTAAAACTTGACCTTTAGAGATTATACTACGTAGTAATAAAATGCCCATGAATTCTTCACTATTCACTCCATTAATTGAGATTTCCAAACACAAGCCAGTACTGTAGAACATACCAGCTCTTAAAGAGATACTTCTAAATACAGAATTTGGATTTTGTTTGGCAAACTGGAAAAGGGACCACTGTGAAAGATTACATGGGGATTACTTCATGACCCCAGATAGAAGGATTCGATGCTTCCATAGGCCGTGAGAGATTGTTCCCACCTTGGTTTGCTAAATGTTGTAGGACCTGGCAGGAGGGGGTACTGCACCGATTTCATATAAAAGGTATGCTGCATTTACACTGAATGATAATCGTGAACAAGCGTTCTCAGTCAGTGTGCACTGTGATATCTATTGCACCTACTTTAGAGATATAAATGGGCTCCCTTACCTTTTGAACCCCTATGCGAACGCACAGATTGCACCAATGATATGTCCTCCTCTTCCACTGTTAAAACTATCAAAGTATAGGGGATGACTTACCTAAGGCCACATGCACACATTCAGTATTTGGTGAGTTTTTTACCCCAGTATTTGTAAGCCAAAACCAAGAGTGGGTGAAAAATGCAGAAGTGGTGCAAATGTTTTTATTATGCTTTTCCTCTGACCGTTTCACTCCTGGTTTTGGCTTACAAATACTGGGGTAAAAAATTCACCAAAATACTCAATGTGTGCACATGGCCTAATTCTGGAACTCTCAGGATCTTAACAATGTGGTGCTGTAGAGGTCCGTTTGAATGGAGCAGAAGGGCATATGCTTGATCTCTGATCTATTCATTAGGTACCAACAAACCAGACTAATACACATGGTATTTTACCAATCAAATAACATTAATCATGTGCATTTGGATTACTACCGCCTATCATCAAATACGACATAGATAAATCTCAACAAAAGATTACAAGGCAACAAGTTTTTTAAATGTCAAAAAAGTATAATTTTATTAGAAAAACACATTAAAAACATAATGCCAAGATATGGGGAGAGAAGGGAGAGGGCAATATGCTCACCGCCATGATCACTCAATAACATGCATAGCCAGCCGGCAGAAAGTACTATAAATGCAGGAGGATTAGTTTACAAATCAACATATCTACCACAGAAGTGTACTTGTTGCGGCCATAAAAGTAGACTATCTGTTGCCAACAACCTTATTAAGTATGACACTAAACTAGCACATAAAATTGTGCTGATAGTTAATCTAAATATGCAGAGAAAAGAACACCTCCACGCAATAATAATGCTTGTGTACCCTTAGGTAAAGTATAACCAAATAACATAGCAGAGTGCAGAATGTCTCCAGTAAAATTGCCTCTAAGGGGTCCACAATGCTGTACCACTGCCACCTGGGGCTGCACGTCCGCCCCGACGCGCATTTCGGTCTCCTTCCTCGGGGGGCCTGTGACTAATGGTGTGTCCGGATCTTTTATATCCCCTTGCGGCGGCTGAATCAGCAGCGCAACCGGAAATGATACTCCCGACCCGGATGTGACGAGCCTCGCTGTCAAGACGACCGAGACGCCAGCCAGCGTCGGCATCAGACGGGAGGCGGACCCTAATTAGTTACTCACAATTAACCACTGATGATCGGCGCTCATAGCAAGTCAGAATTTCTGCTACATACAGGCGATCTTATCATCGCCTGTGTGTGTAGCAGAGCCGATTGGGTTATGGTAACTTCTAGTCTCCCATGGAGACTATTGAAGCATGCCAAAAGTAAAAAAAAGTTTTTAAAAATATAAAAAAAGTTCAAATCACCCCCCTTTCAAAATAAAAAAGCCCTCACCCAGCCCAAGATCACAAAAAATGTGGATGCTACGGTTATCGGAAAATGGTGCCATTTTTTTTTTTTTTTTTTAACAAACTTTGGAATTTTTTTCACCACTTAGATAATAAAGAATCTAGATATGTTTGGTGAATTCGTAATGACCTGGAGAATCATAATGGCAGGTCTGTTTTAGCATTTAGTGAACATAGTAAAAAAGGAAAATAAAAAACAATTGTGGAATTGCACTTTTTTGGCCATTTCACCGCACTTGGAATTTTTTCCCATTTTTCAGTACACAAAATAAACACATGCTAAAAAGGAAGAAAGAAATGTTTAACAAATGGAAAGAGGGAGGCATATCTAAAGAAGAATATAATGCTGTCTGCAGAACCTGAGGGAAATGAATCAGATTAGTTAAAGTTGACAAGGAATTAAGGCTTGCAAGAGATGTCAAAAGCAATAATAAAGGATTTTGGGGATATGTCAAAACTAAAAGAAAAGTCAAAGATGCTATAGGATTTTTACAGGATGAAAATGATGAAATGGTAAAACAGGATGTTGAGAAGGCCGAACTTTTAAATTCCTATTTTGCATCTGTTATCTCACAGAAAGGAAATGTAACATCAACTGATTTTCACAGTCCTATTAAGGGAATAGAATAATCCAGGATATCAATAAACAAAAAGATAGTGAGGAAACACTTAGCTAACCTAAATGAATTCAAGTCTCCAGGTCCAGATGAATTACACCCCAGAGTACTGAAGGAGGTAGCAGAAGAAACTTTTGAACCACTCTCCATAATCTTTGAAAAGTCTTGGAGAATAGGAGAAGTCCCAGAAGACTGGAGAAGAGCAAATGTTGTTCCTATCCTCAAAAAGGGGAAGAAGGTGGACCCAGGCAAGTATAGGCCGGTGAGTCTGACTTCTACACCAGGAATTATCTTTCAAATTATTAAACAACATGTATGTAAGTACCTGGATAAGAATGAAGTGACTAACCAGAGTCAGCATGGGTTTGTAACCAATAGGTCATGTCAGACTAACTTAATTTCTTTCTATGACAGAATCACTGACTTGGTGGATCAGGGATATGCTGTAGATATAGTATATCTTGACTTCAGCAAAGCATTTGACATAGTATCTCACACAATCCTTATTTAAAAAATGACTAAGTATGGAATGGACAAGGCAACGGTTAGGTGGATTCATAACTGGCTTAGTGATCGGACCCAAAGAGTGGTCGTAAATGGCTGCACATCCAGTTGAAAGAATGTCTAAAGTGGGGTACCACAAGGCTCTGTCCTGGGCCCTGTATTGTTCAACATCTTTAGCAATTATTTAGATGAAGGAATTGAGGGTAAACTGATTACATTTGCTTGATGATGCAAAGCTAGGAGGGACAGCTAATAAACTGGAGCAGTGGGCAGCAACTAACAGAATAGTTTTTAACAGGGAAAAGTGCAAAGTACTACATCTGGACAATAAAAATGAAAAAAGCATATACAGAATGGGAGGAATAGGGCTAAGAACAGCACATGTGAAAAAAGACTTGGGAATACTAATAAATCACAGACTGAACATGAATCAACAGTGTGATGCAGCAGCAAAAAAGGCAAATACATTTCTAGGATGTATTAACAGAAGCATACAGTCTAAATCACATGAAGTCATTATTGCCCTCTACTCCTCTTTGGTCAGACTTCATCTGGAATACTGTGTCCAGTTTTGGGAGCCACATTTTAAAAAATACATCAACAAACTGGAGCAAGTTCAGAGAAGAGTGACCAGAATGGTGACCGGTCTGCAAACTATGTCCTATGAAGAACGGTTGCAGGATTTGGGAATGTTTAGCTTGCAAAAGAGAAGACTAAGAGGAGACTTAATAGCTGTCTACAAATATCTCAAGGGCTGTCGCATTGTAGAAGGATCATCTTTATTCTCATTTTCACAAGGAAAGACTAGAAGAAATGGGATGAAACTGAATGGGAGGAGACACAGATTAGATATTAGAAAAAACTTTTTGACAGTTAGAGTGATCAATGAGTGGAACAGGGGGTGAGTTCTCCTTCAATAGAAGTCTTCAAAAAGAGGCTGGACAGACATCTGCCTGAGATGGTGTAGTGAATCCTGCTTTGAGCAGGGGGTTGGACCAGATGACCCAGGAGGTCCCTTCCAACTCTTCCATTCTATGATTCTATGATTCTATATGTTAAAACCAATGTTGTGATTCAAAAGTACAACTCGTTCTGCAAAAAACAAGCCCTCATATGGCCATATTGACAGAAAAATAAAAAAGTTATGGCTCTGGGAAGAAGGGGAGCAAAAAACGAAAATGCAAAAACAAAATACCTCAGGTCATGAAGGGGTTAAAAGAAAGAATTTCTAAACTGGACTACCCCTTTAAAGTCTGTCTTTAGTCACCTAGAAACCCATCTTGCAAAGATATACAGTCTATTCCCATCCTTTCGAGCAATACACCTTTAATAGCCCACATACCCTCTTGTACCTTATGCTTGGATTTGCAGGAAGACCCTATTAACAGTTGTTGAGTCACTAGTGAAGTGATGGAGGGGAGATATGTATGTGTCACTGCGCATGAGGACGTCCGTGATGTAAAACCAGAATCGTTTCCTCCAGCTACTATGTGTTGGGTCGTTTTATTGGAAGTAATATTACGGGCTGGTTTTAGTGGACCTCCATAGAGCGGGAGGGAGTGGGTCCACATATCTCCCTTGCAGTGTCCTTATAGGACCTGTGTGATGTCAGGATCATGTGATCAGTCACATGATGGACAGTCACATGGTCTGGCTTTAAATAGCGGAGCTCCAGGGTTAGTCTGAGCTGTTTAGGGCCTGGCGAGGAAGTGTGGAGTGTTTGTGCATGGACATTATTAACCATGAGTGGGCTGACCCCCCCACTAGTGCAAGGACTGCACAAAGCGTTTTGTTTTGCTGCTTTGCCCAAAGGGCCGTATTTATTTTTGTGCTTAAGAACTTGGTTTATGCTGTACTAATAAACCAAGTGCATCCTTAAAGGTGCAGTGTTCCATTGACTACCGCTGAGTGAGCCGATCTACCACACAGTATACAAACTATACAGACAATAGGCTTCTATTTATTTCTATGAAGGACATAGAATTTTAGAGAACACCACTACAAATACAACTATACAAGCTGTAGGATGAATAAGATCAGTGCATTTTACCATATGCTGGAGTTTATCAGGGGAACGTGATTGCAAAGACCCAGAGAGGTTCAGATCAGTGGGAATACTTGAATTATGAAAGTCAATTCCTGTGTACAACCCACTCAAGCTGTGATTCTTTCACTTGTCTCAATTCCTCATTTCTAAGCTTTAAACAAAAGCTTTATTCTTTATTTATGGGCAACAAACTTAAAGCAAAGCAGATGGTAAGACACTAATGCCTTACTGGAGGGCACAGTGGCAGCAATGGATGTTTCCATTAATGTTAATATCAAATTTAATCAAAATATATGTAATTCTACCACAAGATGTTCACAGACATAGGCTGCTCGGACCTCCAGAGATTTGCTGCCAAGATGGTTCATAGTCACAAGGTGTATGTCTGCTGAGCAAAAGTATGAGGATCATACCATATTACCTCACAAATCTGACCTAAAAGGGGTTTTATGGCTTCGGAAATCCCATTTTAGCCGGTTGAAGTTTGTTTAAAAAAACAAACTGGACTTTATTCCCCAGGTCCAGCACTGATTCCCGTCACACTGCTAACGGTGTCTGTTATAGTCTACAGCACTGATGTCATGTTGACGATGCTGCAGCAATCGGTGAGCTCAGCGGCTCTGAGCAGCTCATATCATCAACTGGGCAGAGCTCTGATGTAGCAGAGTCGGGGATCGTCGTGGGATGGATTTACAGCAGACCCCTTTGGATTATTTTTTTGTTTAAAGATAATAAATGGGTGAAAGAGGGTCAGAGAGTGTTTTGTACAATTAAAACACTTTTCTCTGTGTGTGTTTACTGCTTTTGACTATGGAGTTAGTAATGGGGATGTCTTATAGATGTCTCTCCTTTACTAACCCCTGGATGTCAGCGGACATTACACAGATAATACTCGTATCAGTCCCAAAACCATTACTCCAGTTGCCAACACACAAGGGCATGCAGGAAGAGCCAACACTAAGAACCAGAATAGGCACATCTAATGGATGTGCCATTATTGGGGCAGCTGAGGGCTGGTGTTATTAGTTTGAGAGGGGGCCAATATCCATGGCCCCTTCCCAGCCTATTAATATCAGCCCGCAGCTGTCTGCTTAGCCTTTGCTGATTAATAAAATTGGGGGGACCCCACATGATTTTTTCAGGATGACACACACGTGGTACGTGTGCCTGTGAGATTTTTTTCTCACATCTATTGACTTGTATTGGTGAGTCTCAGCTATTTTATGCAGCCATACACAACATGCTGCAATTTTTTCCTCACCCCAACTCCAGGTAAGGAAAAACTTGCATGTGAACACTGCCTAATTGAATAACATTGTTGCGAGAAAAAAAAAAACATACTTGATTGAAAAATTAATCAATTATTTGCTAAATGTCTCATTTTAAAGTACAGTTAGAAATTAATATGTGTATATGCACTTTATGTATTGCGCTCTATCCTTAGGCAGCGCTGGCTTCTCTCTCTGTGAGAAAAAATCGAATTGCACTCGCTGATTTTTTACGCAGATGTGAGTTCAGCTTTACGGTTTGTTTTGTTTTTTTAAACTAGCTACAGCCACGTGACGGGGGCTTTCTGAAACAGGAAAAGCCCCTTAATTACGAAACTTTCTTAATACCTATAGTCAAGGGGCCGTCTAACATATTTAGCTGTGATAACTTATTTGATATTATTATTTTGTGGGGAGTTTTCACAATTTGGTACTTTATTTTAATTAGTTGTTTTTCGGAACTATTTGTTATCAGTCATCCTTCAGTGACCGGCCTCATACTGTAGGCCTTGAAAAAAAATGTACCTGCAGCAAAATGATGCAGTAGCATCTAGTATGATCAGTGACCTGTCATTTAAGCCACAATAATAATCTTTATTTTTAAATAGCGCTAACATATTCCGCAGAGCTTTACATTATCTTCACTGTCTCCAACGGAGCTCACAATCTAAATTCCTTATCAGTATGTCTTTGGATCATGGGAGGAAACCCACACAAACATGGGGAGAACATACAAACTCCTTGTAGATGTTGTCCTTGGTGGGATTTGAACCCAGGACTCCAGCGCTGCAATGCTATCCACTGAGCCACTATGCTGCCCCAATAATGAAGATGAGGCCAGAGAGCACCAAATAAAGCCCCGTCCACAGTCCCGCCACGGAGTACAAGAATCTCATAAACTGAAAATAAAGATTACACAACAACCACAAGACAATTTTTTCAACCCAGGTATCATTTTAATCAGTGTAGCAGCACCAACCTGACAGTGTCTGTAGTTTACTTAGCAAAATCCTGATGACAGGTTCACTTTAAGGACACAGTAAATATTTTCATGTTTCTATTACTGTGTTTAAACCAGTTGAAATTGCCTACAATGGATGTGTTTCCCAGAATGAGTTGTAATTTAATTTTGGTTTACATACAGTGGGTACGGAAAGAATTCAGATGACTTTAAATTTTTCACTCTTTGTTTCGTTGCAGCCATTTGCTAAATTCAAAAAAGTTCATTTTTTTTCTCATTAATGTTCACTCTGCACCCCATCTTGACTGAAAAAAACAGAAATGTAGAAATGGTTAGGGCAGCACGGTGGCTCAGTGGTTAGCATTGCAGCGCTGGGGTCCTGGGTTTGAATCCCACCAAAGACAACATCTGCAAGGAGTTTGTATGTTCTCCCCGTGTTTGTGTGGGTTTCCTCCCACACTCCAAAGACATACTGATAGGGAATTTAGATTGTGAGCCCCATCTGGGACAGTGATGAGAATGTGTGCAAAACTGTAAAGCGCTGTGGAATATGTTAGCGCTATATAAAAATAAAGATTATTATTATTAAATGGTTGCAAATTTATTAAAAAAGTAAAACTGAAATATCACATGGTCATAAGTATTCAGACCCTATGCTCAGACACTCATATTTAAGCCTCATTCTGTCTATTTCCTTGTGATCTTCCTTGAGATGGTTCTACTCCTTCATTGGAGTCCAGCTGTGTTTAATTAAACTGATAGGACTTGATTTGTAAAGGCGCACACCTGTCTATATAAGACTTCACAGCTCACAGTGCATGTCAGACTAAATGAGAATTATGAGGTCAATGGAACTGGCCAAGGAGGTCAGAGACAGAATTGTGGCAAGGCACAGATCTGGCCAAGGTTACAAAAGAATTTCTGCAGTTTTCAAGGTTCCTAAGAGCACAGTGACCTCCATAATCCTTATATGGAAGAAGTTTGGGACCACCAGAAGTCTTCCTAGACCTGGCCATCCAGCCAAACTGGGCAATCGTGGGAGAAGAGCTTTGGTATGAGAGGTAAAGAGGAACCCCAAGATGACTGTGGCTGAGCTCCACAGATGCAGTAGGGAGATGGGAGAAAGTTCCACAAAGTCATCTATCACTGCAGTACTCCACCAGTCGGGCCTTTATGGCAGAGTGGCCCATCGGAAGCCACTCCTTATTGCCAGACATATGAAAGCCCACATAGAGTTTGCTAAAAAACACATGGAGGATTCCCAGACTATGAGAAATAAGACTCTCTGATCTGATGAGACTAAGATAGAACTTTTTGGTGATAATCCTAAGCGGTATGTGTGGAAAAAAACAGGCCCTGCTCATCACCTGCCCAATACAATCCCAACAGTGAAACATGGTGGTGGCAGCATCATGCTATGGGGGTGTTTTTCAGCTGCAGGGACAGGTCGACTGGTTGCAATTGAAGGAAACATGATTGCGGCCAAGTACAGAGATATCCTGGATGAAAACCTCTTCCAGAGTGCTCAGACTTGGCTGAAGGTTCAACTTTCAACAAGACGATGACTCTTAGGCTAAGTTCACACGTACTGGAACCTCGCGGAAATTACCGCGAGAATTCCGGAATTCCATTCCGGGGGAAAATCGCATTTTAAATTCCCACAATTTTCCCACGGAAAAACTAGCATTTTGCAAGCATAATTAGCTTGCAGAATGCTAGCGTTTTCCAAGCGATCTGGAGCATCGCTTGGAGAACTGATTGACAGGTTGGTCACACTCGTCAAACATAGTGTTTGACAAGTGTGACCAACTTTTTACTACTGAGGCCGCCTATGCAGCATCAGTAGTAAAAGATAAAATGTAAAAAAAATAAAAAATGGTGTTATTCTCACCTTCCGACGACCCGCACAGCCGTTCCCAGTAATCCTTTGCGAAAATGCCCGCGATGATGTACGCTCTCGCGGGACCGCGACGTCTCGCGGTCATTCGCGATGACGTCGCGCGAATGACCACGAGACTTCGCGATCCCGCAAGAACGGACGCCATCACGGGCATTTTCGCAAAGGATTACTGGGAACGAGAGCGTGGAGAGAGGCGGGAAGGCTGCGCGGGATGCCGGAAGGTGAGAATAACAATATTTTTTATTCTAAATTCTATTTTTTACAGGGATATGGTACCCAAAGCCCGGAGGACAGTCTCCTCTCCTCTGGACCGTGGGTACCATCCGCAAATGTTCTGCTTACTTTCCGCATGGTGTGCACAGCCACATGCGGGAAGTAAGCGGAACAATGCATTCCTATGGGTGCGGGATCGCCGCATTTCCGCAAAATTAATGAGCATGCTGCGGTTTTTACCACGAAGCGATTCCGCCACGGTAAAAACCGCAGCATTAGCACAGCATTGCGGAATCCCATAGGAATGCTTATTTTTCACGGCAAAATCGTGCGGTTAAAACCGCCGCGGAAACGCGAAAAAAATGCAACGTGTGAACTTAGCCTTAAGCAAACAGCTAAAATAACAAAGAAGTGGTTAAAGAACAACTCTGTGACCATTCTTGACTGGCCCAGCCAGAGCTCTGACCTAAACCCAATTGAGCATCTCTGGAGAGACCTGAAAATGTTTGTCCACCAATGTTCACCATCCAACCTGACTGAACTGGAGAGGATCTGCAAGGAAGAATGGCAGAGGATCCCCAAATCCAGGTGTGAAAAACTTGTTGCATCATTCCCAAGAAAACTCATGACAATGTAAGGGAATGGAAAATGTTATTGTTCTATCTTTTACCTCTTTCTTGTATTTCACTGGTACTGCTACATGTTCATGTGTATTATCATTATGTGTGTGTCACATAGGTACTGCCACACTATTCTGTGTTTATTACCCATGGGTTAAAAGTGTAATGTATATTTATGTAAATGCTATTCATATCTACTGTAAGGCTGGAGTTACACTAGATAGAAATACGGACGAGTGCTATGCGATAAAAAATTGCATAGCACTCGGACCAATGTTAATCTATGGGGCAGCTCCCATCATCCATTTTTTTCTCACCCGTATTATACGTGCGGGTGAAATCGCAGCATGCTGCAATTTGCACCGTATTACGCCCGAGACTCACCAATGCAAGTCTATAGGTGCGAGAAAAAAGCAGATTACACACGGATCATACGTGTGACTTGCGGGAAATACCCACCGGTGTCCTTTAGAAAAGCCGTCAATTCAGTGTGCTATACTGTAAAATCACACTGACAGGTTAAAATAGAATAGATAGAATACATGTATACACATAGTATAGGTATATATATACAGTGGGGAAAAAAAGTATTTAGTCAGTCAGCAATAGTGCAAGTTCCACCACTTAAAAAGATGAGAGGCGTCTGTAATTTACATCATAGGTAGACCTCAACTATGGGAGACAAACTGAGAAAAAAAAATCCAGAAAATCACATTGTCTGTTTTTTTTTCATTTTATTTGCATATTATGGTGGAAAATAAGTATTTGGTCAGAAACAAAATTTCATCTCAATACTTTTTGATATATCCTTTGTTGGCAATGACAGAGGTCAAACGTTTTTTGTAAGTCTTCACAAGGTTGCCACACACTGTTGTTGGTATGTTGGCCCATTACTCCATGCAGATCTCCTCTAGAGCAGTGATGTTTTTGGCTTTTCGCTTGGCAACACGGACTTTCAACTCCCTCCAAAGGTTTTCTATAGGGTTGAGATCTGGAGACTGGCTAGGCCACTCCAGGACCTTGAAATGCTTCTTACGAAGCCACTCCTTCGTTGCCCTGGCGGTGTGCTTTGGATCATTGTCATGTTGAAAGACCCAGCCACGTTTCATCTTCAATGCCCTTGCTGATGGAAGGAGGTTTGCACTCAAAATCTCACGATACATGGCCCCATTCATTCTTTCATGTACCCGGATCAGTCGTCCTGGCCCCTTTGCAGAGAAACAGCCCCAAAGCATGATGTTTCCACCACCATGCTTTACAGTAGGTATGGTGTTTGATGGATGCAACTCAGTATTCTTTTTCCTCCAAACACGACAAGTTGTGTTTCTACCAAACAGTTCCAGTTTGGTTTCATCAGACCATAGGACATTCTCCCAAAACTCCTCTGGATCATCCAAATGCTCTCTAGCAAACTTCAGACGGGCCCGGACATGTACAGGCTTAAGCAGTGGGACACGTCTGGCACTGCAGGATCTGAGTCCATGGTGGCGTAGTGTGTTACTTATGGTAGGCCTTGTTACATTGGTCCCAGCTCTCTGCAGTTCATTCTCTAGGTCCCCCCGTGTGGTTCTGGGATTTTTGCTCACCGTTCTTGTGATCATTCTGACCCCACGGGGTGGGATTTTGCGTGGAGCACCAGATCGAGGGAGATTATCAGTGGTCTTGTATGTCTTCCATTTTCTAATTATTGCTCCCACAGTTGATTTCTTCACTCCAAGCTGGTTGGCTATTGCAGATTCAGTCTTCCCAGCCTGGTGCAGGGCTACAATTTTGTTTCTGGTGTCCTTTGACAGCTCTTTGGTCTTCACCATAGTGGAGTTTGGAGTCAGACAGTTTGAGGGTGTGCACAGGTGTCTTTTTATACTGATAACAAGTTTAAACAGGTGCCATTACTACAGGTAATGAGTGGAGGAAAGAGGAGACTCTTAAAGAAGAAGTTACAGGTCTGTGAGAGCCAGAAATCTTGATTGCTTGTTTCTGACCAAATACTTATTTTCCACCATAATATGCAAATAAAATGAAAAAAAAAACAGACAATGTGATTTTCTGGATTTTTTTTTCTCAGTTTGTCTTCCATAGTTGAGGTCTACCTATGATGTAAATTACAGACGCCTCTCATCTTTTTAAGTGGTGGAACTTGCACTATTGCTGACTGACTAAATACTTTTTTTCCCCACTGTATATCATTGACACACACATATATATATGTATATATATATATATATTTCATAGAGATATAGATAGCAGAATAAGTGATAATTCAATTGTCAGCATCTGTAAAATCATTACAGAACCTGACAGGATATGAGACATGGTTTACATACAGCAAACCATTGCATATCCGTTAGCTTTATACACTGTGTTGCAAATTATTAGGCCGGGGTCACACTGGCGAGGAATACGGGAGAGTGAGAGGCGCAAAAAGCACGCATTACACACGGACAAATGATTTTCTATGGGGTCCCTCGCACCAGGCGTATATTTCTCCTCAGTATCCTACGCTCCGTGCCACTCGCAGCATGCTGCGATTGTCAGCGTACTACGCCCGTAGTACGCCAATGCAAGTCTATGGGTGCGCAAAAAATACGGATTACACACGGACCACACGTGTGACTTGCGAGAAATACGCACCAGGTGTCTTTTAGCAAAGCCGACAATTCAGTGCGCTATACAGTAAACTCACACTGACAGGTTTAATAAAGAAACGAAAGAATAGATATAGACACATAGAATACATATATATATAAATATATATATATATATACACGCATTCTATGTGTCTATATCTATTCTTTCATTTCTTTATTAAAACTGTCATAGGGCTCCATTATATGTCCATTTTGCAAGCCTGCGAGAAAATCTCACCATACGGATGCCATACGGATTATATACGGATGCTGACATGCGCAAAATACGCGACCACACCTTGATTACGGATGACATACGGAGCACTGTTTAGGGGTCTGTCATCCGTATTACGCATGTAAAATACTGACCGTATTTTGCGCAGGTTAGTGTGACTCTGGCCTTAAGCAAATGATATTTTTCTCTGATTTTCCTAAATAGTCGGTACAAATGACAGTCAGTCTAATAAAAGTCATCACTCGTTAGAGTATACATCAAATTTTATTGAAGAAACCTCTCAATGATAACAGTATAATCTCCAAAATGAATAAAAACTCAAATTGCACTGTTCCAAATTATTAGGCACATTAGAATTTCTAAACATTTGATCTGTTTTAAAGAACTGAAAATGTTCATTTGTGGAGTTTGCAGCATTAGGAGGTCACATTCACTGAACAAAAAAGCTATTTAACTTCAAAACATCCTAACAGGCCAAGTTACATGTTAACATAGGAACCCTTCTTTGATATCACCTTCACAGTTCTTGCATCCATTGAAATTGTGAGTTTTTGGAGAGTTTCTGCTTGTATTTCTTTGCATAAAGTCAGAATAGCCCCCCAGAGCTGCTGTCTTGATGTGAACTGCCTCCCACCCTCATAGATCTTTTGCTTGATGATACTCCAAAGGTTCTCTATAGGGTTGAGGTCAGGGGAGGATGGTGGCCACACCATGAGTTTATCTCCTTTTATGCCCATAGCAGTCAATGACTCAGAGGTATTCTTTGCAACATGAGATGGTGCATTGTCATGCATGGAGATGATTTTGTTCCTGAAGGCATGTTTCTACTTTTTATACCATGGAAGACAGCTGTCAGTCAGAAACTCTTTATACTTTGCAGAGGTCATTTTCACACCTTCAGGAACCTTAAAGAGCCCTACCAGCTGTTTCCCCATGATTCCAGCCCAAAACATGACTCCTCCACCTCCTTGCTGACGTCGCAGCCTTGTTGGGACATGGTGGCCATCCACCAACCATCCACTACTCCATCCATCTGGACCATCCAGGGTTGCTCGACACTCATCAGTAAACAAGACTGTTTGAAAATTAGTCTTCATGTATGTCTGGGCCCACTGCAACCATTTCTGCTTGTGAACACTGATAAGTGGTGGCCGAATAGTAGGTTTATGCACCACAGTAAGCCTTTGAGGCTCGAGGGACTCCAGAGGCACCAGCAGCTTTAAATATCTGTTTGCTGCTTTGTAATGGCTCTTTAGTAGCTGCACTCTTAATCCGATGAACTTGCCTGGCAGAAACCTTCCTCATTCTGCCTTTAACAGCACAACATGTCTGTGCTCAGAATCAACCACAAATCTCTTAACAGTACGATGATCACGTTTAAGTTTTTGGGAAATATCTAATGTTTTCATCTCTTGACCAAGGCATTGCACTATTTGATGCTTTTCAGCAGCAGAGAGATCCTTTTTATTTCCTAAATTCTGTGAAACCTGTGCCCTGCTTAATAATGTGGAACATCATTCTTAAGTAGTTTTCCTTTAATTGGGCTCACCTGGTAAACTAATTATCACAGGCGTTTGAGATTGATTTCAGTGATCCAAAGAGCCCTGATACACAATACCATCTATGAGTTTATTTGAAAAACAAAAAATTACATCTTTAGGACACTTAAATCCAATTTGCATAATAATTTGGAACACAGTGTATATGTCCCTCACTAATAATGTTAGTAGTGTGTGTGTGTGTGCAAAATTTTGTAGGTGTTAAATTAAAGCATTAATTCATGGTGTGGGCTCCTGCGCAATTTTCTCCGCCAGAGAGGGAAAGCCAGTGACTGAGGGCAGATATTAATAGCCTAGAGAGGGACCATGGCCATTGCCCCCCCAACTAAAAGAAATCTGCCCCCAGCCACCCCATAAAAGGTGCATCTGTAAGAAGCTCCTATTCCGGAACTTACCCTCTCTCTTCCCATTGCTCTGTAGCGGGTGGCATATAGGGTAATAAGGGATTAATGTCACCTTGCTATTGTAAGGTGACATTAAGCCTGGTTAATAATGGAGAGGTGTCAATCAGACACCTCTCCATTATTAATCCACTAGTCTGAAAGAATTAAAAACACACACACATTAAGAATATAGACTTTTAATGAAATAATTAAACACACATTTTTGCCATCTTTATTTAAATCCCAATCCAATCGAAGCCCTTGATCTCCTGTAAAAAATCCCAAATAAAAAAGCAACAATATCCCATACCTGTCCGCCGTATAGTCATGTCCCACGCTGCAATCCATCTCAAGGGGTTAAATAGTTTACAACCGAGAGTGGTGCTAATGCTACCTCCCCGGCTGTAAACCACTGCAGAATGAATGAAAAGCTGCCTGCGCAGCCTCCCTACCTGACTGGACATGAACTCATTAGTGTGGGATGTTTTCCTTCCCTCAAGATCTGTTGATATAACTGAATATACGCTGGGTCCTAATATGTGGGACCGTACTGCCATTAAAGGAAGGGTGAAGCCCAACCCCAAATACTGTGGACCTTATACATGGAACATTTTTGTATATATGTTTATGTCCAATGGACGGACAGGACTGGAGTTCAATGAACATTGTCGTGGAAAGAGACTTTCCTTGTCACGGATCGTTTTATTGGACTGTAGGTGACCTGGACGACTGTGAGCCAGGCACTTCAGATAAGAAAAGTGTAAGAGTTTAATAAAAACATTGCTCATGTTGAGCTAAGGTGAATTATTTTTAAATGCCTCCCTGGGTGGAGAATTGACTGTAAATAATAAAGTGGGTATGGAATGGTCAGGGACGACCATTGTTGATGGAAGGAAGAATGTAAGGGAATGGAAAATATTATAGTTCTATCTTTTACCTCTTTCTTGTATATTACTGGTACTGCTACACGTTCATGTGTATTACCATTATGTGTGTTTCACATAGGTACTGCTACAATATTCTGTGTATTACCTTAAGGGATAATAGTGTAATGTATATTTATGTAAATGCTATGTATAACTACTGTTATAGTTGTAGGGAAAGCGTAGTACTCAAGTTAGGCCACTAGATGGGGGTGGAGCGCATACTCAGCCTGTAAATAGTTAAAGTAGGAGGAGTGTTGTGAGCTCATTCTCTGGTTCACCAGTTGTGAGTTCTCCTTCCAGACTCCCTCTGGTGGTAACAGGAGGTAGTGAGGCTGATTTGATCGGTGGAGATCTGCCACCTGAGAATGAGGATGACGATTGGACCTCAGGAGTCTCAGATTGGATTTAAGACAGTCGACGCCCTATTCAGTTGCTGGTGATTCCTTCTGGCTTGTCAGCTCTTGGTTTTCAGCTCTGTTCCAGTCATCTAAAGCTAAGTTTTTTCTGCTAATGTTCACACTTGATTTTGTTGGTCTATTCAGTTTCTTGGTGTGGTCAGCCAGCCCCGGCTGGGGGCTGTGCTGAATTTCCACTCTTATTTATCAGTATTTTGCCAATTTGCTTTTTGTCCCTTACTAGTTTGGTCTCTTTTTGCTCTGTCTCTGAATATTTCAGAGTGCTGATATAGTGGGAGAAGTCTAGTGACTTCAGGGTTAATTTTGCTATCCGAAGTGTTGGACATTATTTTTGTAGGGTTTTTTGCAGGTTGCAGACAGTGTCTTTCCTTTCCTCTCTAGTTAGTTTGGGCCCCATCATTTGCTCAGCCTATTTTCCTGCCTGTGTTTGTGCCTTCATCTTGTTTCACCGTCAATACATGTGTGGGGGCTATCTATTCCTTTGGGGTCTGCTCTGGGGCAGTTAGTTTTCCCCTTTTCTTGCTTCAGGCTTATTTAGTCCTCCGGCTATGACGAAGCGTCTAGGAACATCGTAGGTACGCTCCACTGCTGCTGCTAGTTGTGTGGTAGGATCAGGGATCTGCAATCTGCATAGTTGCCAACCTCTCTGGTTTTCTGTGACTTAGCTTGTTTTGTTTTTTTCTCCTCGGTGACCCATTCATAACAGAGGAGCTAACGGCCATTAAGCTGGGGTACAGCTTAGATTTGAATCAGTTGGGCGGGAGCGCCCTGACAGGGCAGTCAACTCCGTAACATTAGAGACACGGGCCCAGCCGTTCAGGGCCTGAGGGCCACAGATTACAACACTGCAGAACACAATCGCACAGATCACAGCAGTGCAGAACATAGCAGTGTAGATGACTACACTACAGATGGTAGTGAGACAGTTGGCAGTGGTACAGCAGCACAGATCGCTCATTTTGAAGCAGCTTGCTATGTGGGCAGATGCCCTTTTGTCTGGGGCGAAACAGACAGGGGAACTCCCAAAAATGGTAGAGCTGGACAGGGAGGAAGCTGTGATGCTGAACGGAACAGGACGTCCCAGGAATGTTCTGGAAGAAGACAATGAGAAGCTAGGGAAAGTGACAGAATTGTGCACTGTGGAAGCTGAGGTAACTGCTGTAAAGAAAATGGATGTGCTGCATACAAAAATGAGTAAAGCTGTTATTGTTAAAGTTGAGCTGGACTGTGTCTCCGTTTGTACCACAATGCCTGGAAAAAGTATACAGCAACCTAGAGAAAGCCCTGATAATGAGAAGAATGAGGCAACAGGTATGCTGACAGAAAGCTGTCATGTCTATGTGAGGGGAGGCCAGGACACAGTTGCTCCAGAGTCCTCAGCCACAACTACAGTCCTGGCCAACCCTTACAACTGTACTAGCTCAAAAGGGCGCTTCTACTCAATACTGAGCAAAGGGTCTGAGTACTTATAACCATGTGATATTTCAGTTTTTCTTTTTCAATAAATTTGCAAAAATTTCTACATTTCTGCCTTTTCTTTCAGTCAAGATGGGGTGCAGAGTGTACATTAATGAGAAAAAAATGAACTTTTTTCAATTTACCAAATGGCTGCAATGAAACAAAGCGTGAAAGATTTAAAGGGGTCTGAATACTTTCCGTACCAGGAACTACTTTTGATGCACAGTGCAAAAGACAGAAGGAAAGGAGCACCATCATTTAGTACAGATTTTACTGTTTTCATTTGCGGATACCACTGGGAGAGCACCTAAGATGCTAGAACAACAGAACCCACCATAAGTGACCCCATTTTACAAACTACACCTCTCAATTAATTCATCTATGAGTGCAGTGATCATATTGACACCACGGGTGGGTCACAGAATTTTATACCAATTGCACAGTGAAGAAAAAATAAACACATTTTACCAGAAATAAATTGTTTTAGTCACAGATTTTACACTTTCACAAGGGTAAATGGGTGACAGTGGCAAAAAAATTTGTCACACAATTTCTGTTGAGCCTGGAAATACCCCATATGTAGCTGTACAGTATTTCTTAGCCACACGGCGAAACTCGGGAGTGTCGGAGCGCTATTTGCCTCCTGCAGCACAGATTTTCTTAGATTAGTTTACAGACTCTATATACAAAGCCCCTAAGTGGTAGAAGACCAGAATCCCACCCTCAAGTAACCCCATTTTGGAAATTATACCCCTTTGGGAATTTATCTACAGATGTAGTGATGATTTTGCCTCCATTGGTGTTTTTCAGAAACAAGCAACAGTGAATGTTGCTGAGTGAAAATTGTAAATCTGCTATTGTAGTGTCTGTACATTGTAGTGCCAAGTACATTATTCCCAGCTCTTGCTTCTGGAGACATGCACCCATAAAATAAGCAGGCTCCCATTGCTACAGAAATGCCTTTGTTTTTCATAAAAATATTTATATGCAGTCTAATCGCAGTTATAATGTATAACACATGAACAAACCGGTCTGTGCGCCCCAATACTCTTCAACTCCATATGTGGGTTCAACGTTGCACATCAAGTTGAAGTTTCTGCTGGCATTGGTGGGCTTCCACCCACACGGGCCCAGTCACAGTCGCGACCTCTGCAACTGTGGTCATTATGGTACATACTGAGTACATTACGTCCTGACACTGCACAGCAGCTGCCAGGACAGAGTATAAGTCAATATGGGCCACTGGCTCCCAGACAGTAGAAGAGGCACAGCAAAGGTGAGCAGGACCAGGCTTGGATTGTCTCACAGGAGAACAGGAGAATCCTCCAGTGGGCCCCTGTGGAAGACTGGCAACACCCTCTTATATGAGCAGTACTTGGCACAATAACCTTGAATCACTATGTACAAATAAAGGCAACATCTTATTCTTTTAACAATCTACCTAGTTCATTGTTATATAAATTTGTGACTGAGGATATTGTCACATTTGCATGAAGCTGAAAAATGGGCCCTGGAGTTGGATACTGGTGGGCCCTTGGCTCCCCAGTCCAACACTGAGCAGGACTGTTTACTTGTCCTCTGCCAGAGCAATAGAGTTGCAAATATCTGCTTGTGCTTTTTTGCTCTGCCTCTTGTCCTGCTGAGTGCCGCACTGCCCAGTGTTATCTGTAGCTCCATCGCAGGCAGATGTCAGGAGCGCACATCTCTTGTGCAGTCTTGAGATCAGCTGATGCTAGCAATGCGCTCCCGACCTCTGCTACTGCCATGGAGTTACAGATAACACTGGACAGCTCGGCACTCAGCAGGACAAGAGTCAGAGTGATATGCACATCTCTGACCCTAGAAAACAATAGATGAGTGCGCTCCTAGCAGGGGCACCTCTGTGGATAGGGGATCCTTGGCAAGTACTCAGTCTTCCCCCTAGCGCCAGCCCTAACACCCTGACATCACAACATGTTTGTTTGAGGAGCTAACTAGGTGTAGGGCAACGCACGTTGGGATATCCTGACTCCATAATGTAACAACGTCTCATCGTGCATTACTGAGGCCTAGTCATGGTGGAAGGAGAAATTCATTGCTATGCCAGAAGAAAAGAAGACACAAGAGTCACAGAGAAAAATTGTCTGACTAGGTGGGGGGCCGTAGCAGCGGGACAAGTGAGTAGCGAACTGAGTATAATTTTTTTAAACCCTATTCAACCCATAGGAATGCGGAAAATTGTCAGCTGGAGGAGTGGAGACCCAATTTATTTTATAAAATTCAAGTGGAATTTGATTACGGTAATATCATATTGTTTTGCTCCTAGATAGAATGATTTTGCAAAAGTCTTCACATTCTTGAGGAGGGTTATACACTTAAATTGATTGTCTAGATAAATTGAATAATTTGGTAAATTTAACATTTTTGGTATTTTTTTTTCCTTATTTATAACCAGCAAACCATAATCACAGTATAGCTATAGGGTCCAAACAAGCTGGAGGTCTCTAGCACCTGTTTAACCAGTGACTGCTGATTTGGCATTTTGTGGCATTTTTACCATTTGGCAGTGTATGGCAATGCTAGTTGGGCATTGCTGCTTCTGATCACGATGTCATCATTTTTTTACTATTTGGTCAAATAAGAATGAAATTCTTTCTTCTTCTCTTGATCGATAGAACATGGCGGAGATCTTGCGGCAAAGACGTTGAACATACGTTTCCAAACATACGACAACAAGCAAGATGCCGTAGATGAACACAATGGATGCAGTCACGGAAGGATCTGGAGGACTCGCAGGCAGCTTGCAATGCTCAGGAAAGAAAGTAAAGTTCAGCTGGTGTGCTATGTCAAGTAAGGCGACATTTCTAAACTGGATGAATGGCCCTAGAGAGATCTGCATAAACAAAACAAGGGATCAGATTAGATCGATCATTTTGACGTTTAAAGCAACATCACTGAATAACTATGCAACAGTACAATAATAGGTGAACAATTATATTAAAGGGATTCAAAATTAATAGAGATGTGCTCTCTTCCAGGCTTAAAACAGTGCCACTCGTGTCCATTGGCTGAGATTGGTATTTCAATTAATCTATAGTCAAATAGCAATTAAAGGGATCCTGTTAGCGAACCCATCCTGCCTGAACTATAGGTAGCATGTACCAGGCACTGGCTGTATAATCTCAGACTTGTTTGACTCTGAAATGCTGCAGTAGAAAAATGTGCTTTACAAGCCGCTGCAGACCAAGCCACATGGAGGACTAGCTCTTTCCCTGCATGTGTGTATAGGGAAATAACTGTAAGTAATTGGTAGTGGGAAAAGACAAGCCACTGGAGTCAGGCTTTTTTGACTAGTCATGTTGGTCCAAGATGGCTTTTAAAGTATGTCAAACAAACCTGGCTGAAATCCTCCAGCCAGTGCCTGATTAATGCAGCTCATGGATCAGGCAGCATACGGTATATCAGCTGTCAGGTTCCCTTTAAGGTAATGAAGACTAAACAGTTGTGTAATACTTCAGAACTCTTATGTGTGAATTGGTTAGTTTATCTTTAGTGGCAATGTGTACGATTAACCACTTCAGATGCAAATGCTTCTAATAGTACAAACCCTCATGAATTTGTTTGCTAGGACTTTAAGGACTTTAGCTTACAGTCCATGGTTGCAAAAGTGGCTGGATTTGCTTAATTTGCTTACACGTCAATGTATTTAGTTCCCAAGACAACACTGTCACATCATAGAAGACCTTGAAGCTGCATTAGAGAGAAAAAGTCCTATCTCTGTATTACCGTAAAGTTGGTGCAAGTGGATTCGCACATCCCAGTCCATCAGCTACAACAGTCAACAGTAGCCACTGGACAGGAGTAGCAGAACTGCCTCTTACCTGACGGCATCCACAGCTCCTCTTTTAATCAGGCAGCCTGGCGTGACATCACTTGTACATCACGCTGCAACAATGACAACACACCTAGCCGGCTAGTCAAAAGAAGATCTGCAGATGCCATCAGGAAAGAGGCAATTCTCCCACTCCTGTCCGGCAGTCACTTGCCATTGTTGTGGCTGATTCATTGGGTGTTAGAGTCAATTTACATAAACTTAGCCACTGAATATTATGAATCTGGCTCAAAGGTCATAGAAAGGATAAGAAATGGAATATGAAGATCAGGCTCCTCTGTCTTTGGTGGCAAAATATAAAGCTATTATAAGGATGGAGGACGTGATAACATTTTGACCTTTTCAATGTACATCAATGTTGCTATGTAATAAATAACAACTTTTTGATGTGTGGGCAATGAAGTCTTCTCTTGGGGACTGCCATCAAAGAAATTTTATAGGCTTAGTATAATGGTTGCATTAAGTTGTCTAAAAATGGCAACCAGGACATAGTAGTCAATGAGATATAAGTTCACCAGCATAACTGTTCAAAAGATCCTTCAGGTAATATCCCAAAAAGGTTCAACCCTTGCCTCCCCTTGACCATGACTAATACTTACTTGGGAGTTATAATTCATATGAAAAGTCACTTGCATAGCAGGCAGTTTTTCTACCCAGTTGCCAACCTCCAAAGCAAGGTAAAAGACAATATGGTCCATGGCTAAGATGAGCGCAGAAAGCAGAGCAAATACCAAAATGCTCAGAAGACGAAACAAGATAGAGCCAAGCTCCTTTCTCGACATCTTAAATCCAGTTGACTTTATTAACCTTAGTGAAGAGCGATTGTTTAAATCTGTAATGTTATTTTTCTGGGCCATTTCCACTAGTTGCCTTGTAATATATTTGTTGTCAAACTTGATGTTAGTTAGATAGTTTCTTAAGTACCAGGTAGAATTATAAAGAACATACAAGATGAAACATCCAGCAATCACCCTATTTGCTACTAGGTGTAGATCCTTAAAAGCCAATTCCACAGTTTCAAAATCCTTATTCATGTTATTGGCCACTGCAGATATTTGATTAGAAACCAAAGAAGTATTAATATTTGCTAAAAGGTTCACCTCCGGACTAAACTTCAGCTGAAGTCCTGCCATCACGTCTGCAGTCTTTTTAATTATGTTCCTCAATTCAATAGTTAAATCACGGAAGGTGCTGGTGGAGTTAAGGACCTCTTCTGAAGAGTGTTGGGAAATACATCTAATGATATTGAAAATATTTTTGAGGTTTCTGAAGATATTTGGTAAGATGTTAAGAGCCATGAACATAAAGCAGGTGGACAACAGTAGCCGGCGGCCTTGCTTGGTTCCTAGGGTTGGGATGATGATGGTCAAGATGCAACGGATTGGGTGGATGAAAACAAGGATAATGCACAAAGGAAAGGCTGTGGATATGGCCAGGACAGAGGCGAGTAATGAGTTATACTGCAAGGAATAAGATAACCATACAAAAAGAAATGTCCCAGCCAAACATGTAAAGGCAAAGCATAAAATAAAAAGTTTTAGAGTTTGCTTCCAGTCTTTAGGAACCGGATCAGAATATGCAGCTGAGAGTTCCCATAGCCAGCCATGAATTTTTAAGTGAATCTTCTTAAAGTCCTGCCAACATGATGATCTGGAATGAAGGAGGAATATTAATTGGAATATGAAACATGTAAAGGAAAATTTAGAGAAACAATAAAACATATGTTTTAGCTTGAGAACACCAAGGCTTTGTCTACCAGATACATTTTTCTGTCTTTACAGGTTTCGCAACAGAATTGAAAACTCAGTTAATTACTGGTTGAGATACATCACCACTGAACCCAGTGATTGAATGACCAGTTATTTATTGTGTCTCAAGAAGATCCAGGAAATGAAAACTGACAGCTCTGCGAATGTCTTAAAAGAAGAGCAGAGAACAATCAGAAAGGTGGACAATACTTCTGCTGTTTTTGTTGTGCAATTTTGACCTTTTTTATAAAATAAATAAATGTATATTGGCTATCCTACCCTTCTTAGCCTTCTTAGTTGGAGTAATTCTGGTCCATTGAGGTTGCAACTTGGATAAGTCTGTACCAATCATGAGATCATTCTTTTTAGTAGCGGGTTGGTTTCCCTTTTTGTACAGGGAGAGCTGCCAAAAAGTTCAATGTCCAGGACGTCCTAAACTATTATCAACATTACCCATCTTAAATCTCGTACCCAATAATATACATTTAATGGGTGATCTGTGAGTGTCATAGCATGATCAGAATAAAGTATAAAGATCATGTTATATCTACTCTTTAGGAAATAATATGGGGTTTTTTTAAACCATTGAGGACAACACCATATATTTATTGGGTCTCTGGTGAGTGGGACAGAAGATTAATCAATGCTCATAGCACCAAGCAGCATACAGCCTTGGCAATTCTCTTGGGACATTGGTCTCTGATAGGAGTATAGTAATAAGTGGTAGAGAGGTAGCAATTACACCCAGGCCTTGCTCCCCTCAGAAAGGCCCAACTTTGTCATATGAGAAGAAATTTGCATGCTAAATGTGATCTCGTTACAGATTTTGTATTGGGACCTAGGTGTACAAGCTATACCCCACAACCCCAAATGTAATACTTTTTGATTAGTGGCCAGTGGAAGCTGAATAAGTCAAAAAGTACCAAGAAAGTTCAAATTTTATTTGAGAAGAGGAAGCTTAGTCTTAACCAGCAGACATAGAGATTTCTCCTCCAGTTCACAGCTATGATCCTGAAATATCTCATCTTTATCTGGCACAGTGGAGGGGACTTCCTGTGAAATGTTCCTCATAAATCACTCTCAATTCTGCTTATCCCACCTACTTATACTAAAATGATAAGATTATTAAAGAGGTATAACCAGCTTTGATATTATTAGTATATCTATAGTATGTTATAAACATATCTGCTAAATATCCCAGAATGTACAGAAGGCTCTCGAAAAAGAGAAGATCTCCCAGACTCCCGGAATACTTGACAGACTTTCCACATCTCATAATAACCTTCCAGAAATTGCTGGCCAGGTATGATTTCTGGTTTCAAGAGATGGGACTACAGGTATTGAAGGGTTGAGATTGATCAATAAGTAGCCAGGTGAGTGGGTTGTGGCCTATAAAAGGTGGATGTTCTCTCCTCCTCTTTCATATGTTACCTTCAGAAATCTGGCCAATATTGTCATAAATGTCTGACTGATATCTATACCACCACTGAGTCAAACATGTACAGTATCTATAGAATAGTAGTCCATTGCCCCCCATTCTCCCTTGTGAGGAGTTCACTATGAATGGAGAAGTGGTCCTTAATTGATGGGAGTTTCAAAAACAACTAAGAAAGAGGGTGCAGGACGTCAAGGGCAGCACAATTTCTCGATGGTTGGCACTGTAGCCTTGCAGCACTGGGGTCCTGCATTCAAATCCCACCAAGGGCAACATCTGCAAAGGAGTCAGTATGTTTTCTCCATGTTTGTGTCGGTTCCCTTGGGTTCTCCAGTTTCCCTCCACACTCCAAAGACATACTGATATGGAATTTAGATTGTGAACTTCAATAGAGACAGTGATGACAATATCTCTAATCATTGTGAAAATTAATTAACCCCTTCATCACCTATGACATATAGGTGCATCATAGGTCGCTTCCCTCCCTGTGATGCGGGCTCCAGCGCTGAACCCGCATCTTATCCCTAACAGCCATGGGTGGAATCGCGATGCACGTGCAGCTGTTAACATGTTAAATGCCGCTGTTGATCTCTGACAGCGCTATTTAACAGAAGCGCATCACAGGAGCGACAGATGACCCCTTGCCTGTCATTGCAGATCTCCTATGGATGCTGGCATTCAATGGGTTATTAAGCGAGTAAAATAAATGCAAATTGAATTAGCAGAGATGAATTTGTCCTTCACAACATTTTTAGTGCATCCACATACCTGACAAACCACAATGACATTCAAGGCAGTCAGCCAAGTACTGTGCTACCTGTGATAGATCTGGGTCGCCCTCCCAGGGCTGTGGGGTACTCGGTACCGGGCCGGTGTCAGCGGGATGTGTCACAGCAGCGGTGACCCGGTCCGTGGCCCTGGGCGCCCAATGTCAAAAGGGGAGATGTAGTTAATGGAATAGTTCGTGACGCCACCTGTGGTGTTCGGCAAGCGAGATGTTAGGCCGACACTGCATGCAGGTCCTCTGGGGCTGGTGGTGTGTTGCAGCCAAGATGGTGAAGCTCCCCACAGGTTGAGCTGTAGCCCCAGGGCAGTGTAGATGTAGGGGTAGAGGAGAGGCACAGGCGGTGTAGAAACTGGTACCCAGATGTAGCGGTGCTGGGTGCGTTGGTGCAAGAATGAATGGAGGACACCAGGGCTTGTAGTTCCAAAGCTTTACTCACAGTCTGTAGTACACACAGGTGCCTGCCTCCGTGCTGTGTCCTCTGGGTCAGGGACTCAATCAACCTCCAGGCCAGATGGAATGCTCCCTTCCAATACTCCGCCACCATGTGCCTTTCTGAACGTCTCCTCTTATAGCGCCTTTAAGGGTGAAGTACTCCTAGTACTGAGTTACACTGGAGTGCCTCCTGACAGATGTTCCCAAGAACTCTACTTGTACGGCAGACAGCTGTAGCCTGCTTCGGGGACTCCTTACTCCTGAGTCCCGGCTCACTATCAATGTTGCTGTTGTGCCCCCAAGTCTTAGATGGGTGTTGTGAGCTCATTTTCGGGTTTGCCTCTGGCATCTGGTGAGAGTTATGGAGCTGGCTGTGCTGACAGAGGAGTAGTGAGTTCTCTATCTGGACTCCCTCTGTTGGTGAAGGGAGGTAATGAAGCTGATCTAAATGGCAGAGACCGGCCACCTGAGGAAGAGGACTGTGATTGGACATCAGGAATTTCTGATTGGATTTAAGGCAGCCGACTCCCTAGTTTCTTGCTGGTGATTTCTCCTGACTGTGGCTTCTGGTTTCCAGTTTGGTTCCTGCCATCTTAAACCTAAGTTTTCTCTGCTATTGTTCATATGAGTTTTCATCTGGTTTACTTTGTTTTTGTGTTCAGCCAGCCCTGGCTGGGACTGGGCTGAATCCTCATTTTGTCTCTGATCTGTTGATCTCTTTTGCTCTGTCTTCAGAATATACCTGAGTGTTGTGAGTTAATTTTCCCCTCCGTCACTGAGGCCTGGTGAACTCCCTATTCTAGTGAAGGAAGGTAGTGAGCCTGATTATCAGACACCTGGGACTGATGAAGACGATTGGCTGAGTGGAGTCACTGACTGGATTTAAGGCAGCCTACGCCCTTTCTGCCCTGCGGGTGATTTCTCTGTGGACTCTTGGACACCAGTCTGATTCCTGCTCTCCTAAAGCTAAGTTTTCTGTTTTGCCTTTTGCATTTAAGATTTGTTTTTGTTTTTCTTGCTTATTGGATTCTGCCACTCCCTGCTGGAGTGTGCAGTGTTCCTTGAGCTCTGTCTTCTGAAAGTACCTGAGCGCTGATTTAGTTTTTGAAGCTTAGTTGCTTCAGGGCCATTTTTATATCAGCTTGTTGGCTTTTGTCTCTGATAGGGTTTTGGCAGATTGCAGACAGCAGCCTTCCTATCCGTTCCTATCTAGGTAGTTTTTGGGCCCCGTCTTTGCTCAGCCTGTCTTTCTGTCTGTGTAAGTGTTGTCATCTTGCTTCACCGTCATTATATGTGGGGGGCTGCCTATTGCTTTGGGGTCTGCTCTGGGGCAGTTAGATTTCCCCTTTCCTTCTTTAGGCCTATGTATCTCTCCGGCTGTGATCGAGGGATCTAGGTCATCGTAGGAACCCCCCATGGCTACTGCTAGTTGTGTTGATAGGTTCAGGGGTCTGCAATCTGATAGTTGCCAACTTCTCTGGTTTTCAGGACTTAGCTAGCATTTCTGTTTTTGCCTCCTACGGTGACTCAATCATAACACCTGAGTGCTGATATAGGGAATTGAAGTCTAGCGACTTCAGGGCCTTTTTCTATCAGACGTGTTGGACATTTTTTGGCAGGGTTTTTTGCGTGATTGCAGACAGCAGCTTTTCTTTCCTGTCCTTTCTAGTTAGTGAGGGCCCCATCGTTTGCTCAGTCTATCTTTCTATCTGTGTTTGTGTTTTCAGCTTGTTTCACCGACAATACATGTTGGGGGGTGTCTATTGCTTTGGGGTCTGCTCTGGGGCAGTTTAGATTTTCCCTTTCTTTCTTTAGGCTTATTTAGTTCTCCGGCCGTGACGAGGCGTCTAGGACCACCGTAGGCACGCTCCACGGCTACTGCTAGTTGTTGTGGATAGGATCAGGGGTCTGCAATCCGCTAGTTACCAACCTCTCCGGTTTTCTGGGCTTAGCTTGCTTTTTGTTTTTTCCTCCTCGGTGACTCATTCATAACAGATGGGAGTAGTGCATTTACAGCCCACTACTCCACTGGTGTCTGCTGTAGAACCATTAGTGTCCATATAACTTCTGGGACCGGGCCTCGGCCTTGCGCTTAGAACTTCTAGGCAGGGTTCTTCCTCTAACCCACGTCCTCTATTCCCTTTTACTCCTACATTCCGTACTAGTCTTTCCTTCTTATGGAAGATCAGGTTTCGGTTCAATGTCTTTCTCCTTCTTTCCTTTCCCATGCCAGCAGACCCAGATCACTGAGGTCTACTGCAGCACGTCCTTCCTCCATCCCTCTTCCAGGGATCTTCTTTCCTCACTCCTCTCTGAGTGACTCTCTGACTGACAGACCTCGAACTCACTGAAATTCTAAACCTTCCCACTCTTTTATGTATTCTAACTCCACCCGCCTGCCAGCACGTTTAGTGTTCCAAGCAGGGAGCCACCAAAAGTGCTCTGCTACACTCCAAGCAGGGAGTCGCAATGTGGCTTTGCTGAACTACTCTGTTGTGTGGGATGCAGGTGTTGGAGCGTGGTCAGGAGCCTCCAACTTACCTGGATGGTGGGGCACCACACCTCAGGAGGAGGTGCAGTACCTCTGTGGCGACTGAGCCTCAGGGGCGCCACAGATCCATCTCATCACTGTTTATAATGGAAGCCGTAACATTAGTGTGTACAGAGCCTAATACATTAGGTTACCTGCAGCCCTATGTAAAATAACAAATGGCGCATTATCAGTTGTGCCCAACAATCTCAGCTCTGCTATACTTCCAAGGAGCTCTTCTCCTTTTACTGTAAATAATGAAGACACATGTTGTTCTAAAAATATTAACCACATAATAGATTTTCCACTTCCGCTTGTATATTTTCTTTGAAGTCAAAGGGATGTTGTATTTTATGGAATTGTGGAGGCTTTTCTTAATGTGTTTTAGAATCCTTCATTGTATCATAGAATAAGACCAACTTTAGACACAGCATCGAAAATAATAGATTTTTAAAAGGCAGAAAGATAGATAAATATGAGATTAATAGATTATGTTATTATTTCATTAATTCTTCTTTTTTTGGGCTATTTGCTCCTTTTTTATTTTATTTCTAGTGTGCATTAAATTTAACAACTATTTGCACCATATAATTTGAGCCTAAACTAACAATTCAGAGTTTTGTCTTTGAACGTGTATGGGATTCTTTTTTGGATACTTTCTTGTGACTTCTTAAAATATTTTGTGCATTACTGCTCCACAGGATAGATTCCTAAATTAGTGAAACCTTACCTGTCAAGAAAATGTTTTTACAGTGGGTACAGAAAGTATTCGGACCCTTTAAAATTTTTCACTCTTTGTTTCATTGCAGCCATTTGGTAAATTCAAAAAAGTTCATTTTTTCTCATTAACCCCTTCATGACCCAGCCTATTTTGACCTTAATGACCTGGCCATTTTTTGCAATTCTGACCAGTGTCCCTTTATGAGGTAATAACTCAGGAACTCTTCAATGAATCCTAGCGATTCTGAGAATGTTTTTTCGTGACATATTGGGCTTCATGTTAGTGGTAAATATAGGTGGATAATTTTTGTGTTTATTTGTGAAAAAAATGGAAATTTGGCGAAAATTTTGAAAATTTCGCCATTTGACTTTTTGAATGGAAAATTAGCTCCAATCGTTAGCGGACACCGTGTCGTGTTTGGAGAGCCCCTGTGTGCCTAAACATTGGAGCTCCCCCACAAGTGACCCCATTTTGGAAACTAGACCCCCTAAGGAGCTTATCTAGATGTGTGGTGAGCACTCTGAGCCCCCAAGTGCTTCACAGAAGTTTATAACGCAGAACCGTGAAAATAAAAAAAATGATTTTTAGCCCACTATTTTTTATTTTCACAAGGGTAATAAGATAAATTGGACCCCAAAAGTTGTTGTCCAGTTTGTCCTGAGTACGCTGGTACCCCATAAGTGGGGAGGGGCCACTGTTTGGGCACACGTTGGGGCTCGGAAGGGAAGTAGTGACGTTTTGAAATGTCGACTTGATGGAATGGTCTGCGGGCGTCATGCTACGTTTGCAGAGCCCCTGATGTACCTAAACAGTGGAAACCCCCCACAAGTGACCCCATTTTGGAAACTAGACCACCCAAGGAACTAATCTAGATGTGTGGTGAGCTTGTTGAACCCCCAAGTGCTTCACAGAAGTTTATAACGCAGAGCCGTGAAAATAAAAAATAATTTTTTCTCCACAAAAATTTTTTTAGCCCCCAATTTTTAATTTTCCCAAGGGTAACAGGAGAAATTAGACCCCTAAAGTTCTTGTGCAATTTTTTCTGAGTACACTGATACCCCATATGTGGGGGTAAACTACTGTTTGGGCACATGTCGGGGCTCGGAATGGAGGCAGCACTGTTCGACTTTTTGAACGCAAAATTGGCTGGAATAAATGCTGGCACCATGTCGTGTTTGGAGACCCCCTGATGTGCCTAAACAGTGGAAACCCCTAAATTCTATCTCCAACCCTAACCCCAACACACCCCTAACCCTAATACCAACTCTAACCCTAATCACAAACCTAACCCTAATCCCAACCCACCCCTAACCCTAGCCCTAACCCTAGCCCTAACCCCAGTCCTAACCCTAGTCCTAACCCTAGCCCTAACCCTAGCCCTAGCACTAACCCTAGCCCTAGCCCTTGCCCTAACCCTAGCCCTAACCCTAACCCTAGCCCTATTTCTAACCCTAACCCTACTTCTAACCCTAATTGAAAAATAAAAATATTTTATTATTTGTCCTTATGGGGGGTGATAAGGGGGGCGGTGATTTACTTTTTTTTATTTTGATCACTGTGAGAGTTTATCACAGTGATCAAAATAAAAAAAACAAATCTGTCACCGGGAAATGTCGGCGGACGCACTGTGCATGCGCCCGCCATTTTCCAAGATGGCGGCGCCCATGGACCGGGACGGCCAGATGGCCGGACATCGGGACGGCCAGGGGGGTTAGTGAGTATAGTGGGGGGAACCAGAAGGTGGGGGGGAGCGGAGGGGAGGGGGGGCAGATTGTGACAGTGGCGGCCGATCGCCGCCGTCAGTCGGTGGCGGCGCCCGATCAGCGCCGTCAGTCGGCGGGGGGGTTAACTTAGTGTCTCCAGCCATGTCCGATGCTATTTCAGCATCGGCCATGGCTGGATTGTAATATTTCATCAATTTTCATTGATGAAATATTACTATCGCTCTGATTGGCTGTTTCACTTTTAACAGCCAATCAGAGCGATCGTAGCCACGTGGGGTCGAAGCCACGCCCCCTGTGATGAAGAACAAAGCCCCCTGTATCTGCGGGTCGGATGACCTTTCAGTGACCGGTCACCCGACCCGCAGGGGGGGCTTTAAAGTCATGACGCTACATAGGCGTCATGGGTCGTTTTGGCACGACTTTTCATGAAGCCTATGTGGCGTCAAAGGTCGTGAAGGGGTTAATGTACACTCTGCACCCCATTGTGACTGGAAAAAAACAGAAATGTAGAAATTTTTGCAAATTTATTAAAAAAGAAAAGCTGAAATATCACATGATCATAAGTATTCAGACCCTTTGCTCAGTATTGAGTAGAAGCACCCTTTTGAGCTAGTACAGCCACGAGTCTTCTTGGTAATGAGGCAACAAGTTTTTCACACCTGGATTTGGGGATTCTCTGCCATTCTTCCTTGCAGATCCTCTCCAGTTCAATCAGGTTGGATGGTGAACGTTGATGGACAGCCATTTTCAGGTCTCTCCAGAGATGCTCAATTTGGTTTAGGTCAGGGCTCTTGCTGGACCCATCAAGAATGGTCACAGAGTTGTTCTGAAGCCAGTCTTTAGTTATTTTAGCTGTGTGCTTAGGGTCATTGTCTTGTTGGAAGGTGATAGGTGAACCTTCGGCCAAGTCAGAGGTCCAGGATATCTCTGTACTTGGCCGTATTTATGTTTTTTTCAATTGCAACCAGTCGCCCTGTCACTGCAGCTGAAAAACACCCTCATAGCATGATGCTGCCACCACCATGTTTCACTGTTGAGATTGTATTGGGCAGGTGATGAGCAGTGCCTGGTTTTCTCCACATATACCGCTTATAATTATCACCAAAAATATTCTATCTTCGTCTCATCAGACCAGAGAATCTTATTTCTCATAGTTTTTTATATGTCTGGCACCGAGGAGGGGCTTCCGTCGGGCCACTTTGCCATAAAGGCCAGACTGGTGGAGGACTGCAGTGATAGTTGACTTTGTGGAACTTTCTCCCATCTCCCTACTGCATCTGTGGAGCTCAGCCACTGTGATCTTGGGGTTCTTCTTTACCTGTTTCATCAAGCCTCTTCTTCCACGACTGCTCAGTTTGGCTGAAAGGCCAGGTCAAGGAAGACTTCTGGTGGTCCCAAACTTCTTCCATTTAAGGATTATGGAGGCCACTGTGCTCTTAGGAACCTTGAGTACTGCAGAAATTCATTTGTAACCTTGGCCAGATCTGTGCCTTGCCACAATTCTGTTTCTGAGCTCCTTGGCCAGTTTCTTTGACCTCATGATTCTCATTTGGTCTGAAATGCACTGTGAGCTGTAAGGTCTTATATAGACAGGTGTGTGCCTTTACAAATCATGTCCTATAATAATAATAATAATCTTTATTTATATAGCGCCAACATATTCCGCAGCGCTTTACAGTTGAACAGTTTCAAACACAACAGTCATAAGTAACAACGTTAACAATACAATAATTAAAGCGAAATAAGACGACCCTGCTCGTGGAGCTTACAATCTACAATGAGGTGGGGGGGGATACAAAGCACAGGTTTGTATTTACAATGATGTATTTACAATGACGGTCCAGCCATCTTCAGGGGGTGGGGGTTAGATGGAGATAGTGAATGGGCTACACACACACAAACATGACTTTGATTACTGAATGTGATAGGCTGCTCTGAACAAATGTGTTTTGAGCGAGCGCCTAAAACTATGCAAATTGTGGATGGTCCTAATATTTTGGGGTAGAGCATTCCAGAGGATTGGCGCAGCACGGGAGAAGTCTTGGAGTCGGGAGTGGGAGGTACGGATTAGGGCAGAGGTTAGTCGAAAGTCATTTGCAGAGCGCAGCGGTCGGTTAGGCCGATAGACAGAAATGAGGGAGGAGATGTAAGGGGGTGCCGCACTGTGGAGAGCTTTGTGGGTGAGAACAAGTACTTTGAATTGTACCCTGTAATGAATTGGCAGCCAGTGTAACGACTGGCGAAGAGCGGACGCGTCTGAGAAACGATTAGCCAGATGGACAACCCTGGCTGCTGCATTAAGGATAGACTGGAGAGGGGAGAGTCGAGTGAGAGGGAGGCCAATTAATAGAGCATTACAGTAGTCTAGGCGGGAGTGGATCAGGGCGACAGTGAGAGTTTTTGTTGTTTCCATGGTGAGAAAAGGGCGGATTCTAGAGATGTTCTTTAGGTGTAAGCGGCATGAGCGGGCAAGAGATTGTATATGGGAGGTGAAGGAGAGATCGGAGTCGAACATAACACCCAGACAGCGCACCTGCTGTCGGGGTGTTATTATGGTGCCACCCACAGAGAGGGAAATGTCAGATTTAGGGAGGTTAGTAGATGGTGGGAGCAGAAGAAGTTCAGTTTTGGAGAGGTTGAGTTTCAGATAGAGAGCAGACATGATGTTGGAGACTGCAGACAGACAGTCAGTGGCGTTCTGTAGTACAGCGGAGGTAAGGTCAGGGGATGATGTGTACAGTTGTGTGTCATCAGCATAAAGATGGTACTGAAAGCCAAATCTGCTGATGGTCTGTCCAATTGGGGCTGTATAGAGAGAGAAGAGAAGGGGGCCAAGGACTGAGCCCTGAGGTACCCCAACAGTGAGAGGAAGAGGAGATGAAGTGGAGCCAGAAAACAGAACACTGAAGGAGCGGTCGGAAAGATAGGAGGAGAACCAGGAAAGAGCAGTGTCCTTAATGCCTAGTGACTGGAGCCTAGAGAGTAGGAGAGGATGGTCAACAGTGTCGAAAGCTGCAGAAAGGTCGAGAAGAATGAGCAGAGAATGGTCACCATTTCGTTTTGCTGTCAGAAGGTCATTGGTCACTTTGATGAGTGCAGTTTCTGTCGAATGTAGGGGGCGGAAACCGGACTGTGAAGGGTCTAGGAGAGAGTGAGTGGAGAGGTAACGGGTAAGGCGTGAGTATATCAGGCGCTCCATGAGTTTAGAGATGAAGGGGAGATTGGAGACTGGTCTGTAGTTGTTTGTGCAGGAAGGGTCAAGGGTGGGTTTCTTTAGTAATGGAGTAATGATAGAGTGTTTGAAGGAGGAGGGGAAAATGCCAGAGGAGAGGGAGAGATTAAAGATTGTAGTTAGGTGAGTTGTGACGACTGGGGAGAGAGACTGGAGGAGATGTGAGGGAATGGGGTCGGTTGTGCATGTAGTTGGACGAGAAGAGGAGAGGAGCCTGGAGACTTCTTCTTCTGTGATGGGAGCAAATGTGGAGAGTGAGCCAGGGGAAATGCAGGGAGGGATGGGAGTCACTGAACTTGGTGGTTGGGAGCGGATTTCCTGACGGATATTGTCTATTTTCTCTATAAAGTGGGAGGCCAGGTCATCAGCGCAAATGTCTGTGATAGGGGCTTGTGCTTTTGGCCTGAGGAGGGAGTGAAAGGTGTCAAAAAGTTTCTTGGGGTTGTTGGATAGTGAGGAGATCAGGGTGGTGAAGTAGGTCTGTTTGGCGAGGTGAAGGGCAGAGTTATATGTCCTTAACATAAATTTGAAGTGTATGAAGTCTTCTGGTGTGCGTGTTTTCCTCCATAAGCGTTCAGCACACCTAGAGCATCGCTGGAGAAATCGGGTTTGCGATGTGAGCCAGGGCTGTTTCACTCTGTGTTTGGAGGTTCTGAGGGTGAGGGGAGCTACTTGGTCAAGGGTGCTTCTAAGAGTGTCATTGAAGTGATGTACAGCCAGATCAGGACAGGACAAAGAAGAGATTGGGGACAATGATGAGTGTAGGGAGTCTGAAAGTGTATGAGGGTTAATGGCTTGTAGATTTCTGACTGAATGGTAGGTAGGAGGGTGCTGGGGTGAGCGAGGATTTGTGAGTGTAAAGGAGAGAATGTTGTGGTCAGAGAGGGGAAGCGGTGAGTTATCTAGGTAGGAGATTGAGCAGAGCCGGGCGAAAACCAGGTCCAGGGTGTTACCGTCTTTGTGTGTTTCAGAGGTTGAGAGCTGAGAGAAGCCTAGAGAAGTGGTTAGTGATAGAAGCTGGGATGCAGATGTGGAAGTGGGGCTGTTAATGGGGATGTTGAAGTCTCCCAGGATAAGGGTTGGTAGTTCTGAGGACATGAAGTGCGGCAGCCAGGCAGAGAAATGGTCCAGGAAGTGGGTGGGTGAGCCTGGGGGCCGGTATATGACCGCTACTCTGAGGGAGAGGGGACGAAAGAGCCTGATGGTGTGGACTTCAAAAGAAGGGAATGAGAGTGATGGAACTGAGGGGATGACCTGGAAAGTGCATTGTGGGGACAGGAGTATGCCGACTCCACCACCAGGTCTATTTGTCGGTCTCGGGGAATGGGAGAATTGTAAGCCACCATGGGAAATGGCAGCAGGAGAGACAGTGTCAGAATCCTGAATCCAGGTTTCCGTGAGGGCCAACAAATTCAGAGAGTTTTTCAGAAAGTAATTGTGTAGGAAAGGAAGCTTGTTGCATACAGACCGTGGATTCCAAAGGGCACAATTGAAAGAAGGAGATGAAGGAGTGCAAGTGATATTAGTAAGATTATTAAGGTTTCGATGTGAGGTAGGGTAGGGGTTGAGGTTGGGGGATGGTGGACCGGGGTTGGGGGAGATGTCCCCTGAAATCAGTAGGAGCAGGAAGATAAAGAGCAAGTAGTTTTTGGAATTGTATGAAGATTTTATGTGCAGTGTGTTTGGGCAAGATGGGCTGAGGCTTTTTAAGAAGGTGAGAAGTGCATGGGAGCTGTACATGGGAGAAGCAAAGAGAGAGGAGCTGATGTATATGAGTCGTGATGGAGGGGGGATTGGTCGGTGAAAGTGGATTGCAAGAGAACATAGGAGGATAGGAATAAAGCACATGGTTAAAAGGGACAGCAGAGTGAGGGTTACCTGACTCCTGTCCTGACTAACTGCCATGTAATAACTGCTGTATCCCGACGCTTATCTTCGTGACGCTTTGCTTCTGTGATGCGTGCACCCCCACATGCGTGCACCCCTATGGATGGTTCTAAATTTATAGTCCAGACTGCAGGGTCTGAAGAGATGGATTGTGGGAACTGGTTGAGGATAATTTGGCAGCTGGGGTCAGCACACCAGGGTTTTTTTTTTGGTTTTTTTTTTGGGATGATCAAAGACATTCAGCCTGGCAACATCTATTTTAACACCTCCACCAGATAAGATCTACACTGATCCCAGTCATGGAAATGCAACAGTGAGTTTTAAGTACAATGCACCAAATGATTTATAACAAAGAATTAGCAGACACATTAAACTATGTTTCTAGATGGTAAAGCAGCAGATGACACAGCAGACAGCAAGCAGAGGGAATTTTTACCATTAGAGTCTATTGCAGCAGATGAGACAGCAATCAGAGGTGGGAAGTTGTACCATTTGAATATGTTGCAGAAGACAGCAAGCAGAGGGAATTTTTACCATTAGAGTCTATTGCAGCAGATGAGACAGCAATCAGAGGTGGGAAGTTGTACCATTTGAATATGTTGCAGAAGACAGCAAGCAGAGGGAATTTTTACCATTAGAGTCCTATCAGTTTAATTAAACACAGCTGGACTCCGATGAAGGAGTAGAACCTTCTCAAGGAAGATCACAAGGAAATGGACAAGATTTGACTTAAATAAGAGCAAATTAAATTAATACATTTGCAAAAATTTCTACATTTCTGTTTCTTTTTCAGTCAAGATGGGGTGCAGCATGGGCGGACATACCGAGGGTTTAACCGGTGCGTTGCACTGGGGCCCAGAGGCTCCAGGTGGCCCCTGCAGGGCGATTAATGATGAGAGCAATCTGGCCGGTTTCTCCAGGCCCGAGGCTCCGGGGGGCCCCTGGCCAGATTTCCCTCATGTGTAGCGGCGGGCAGGGAGAGATCCCAACAGCTCTGCTGCCTGCAAGAGAAAACAGAAGGAGTGGAGCGGCATGGATCCTTCCTGCCCGGCACCAGCGCTTCCTGTGTCTCTCTGACACAGAGAGCAGCACCACTGAATGACGTCATCATTCAGCGGCACGGCTGCTGTGCCAGAGACACAGAAAGCAGCCGGAGGCGTTGATACTGCGGAGTGGACATACTAGGTACTGTGCTGCCTGTCACTGCTGCTGTGTGTGTGTGCGTGGGACTGTGTATGTGTGTGTATGTATGTAGTATGATGATGGGAGTGATGGGGAGAAGGCAATGGTGTAGTATGTAGTATGTGTGTGGAGTGGATGTGTGTGTATGTATGTATGTGTTGTGTGTATGTGTGTGTGTGTGTGTGTGTGTGTGTGTATCGATGTGTGTGTGTGTAGGTGGAGAAGGCCATGATGGGGTGATGGGGAGAAGGCCATGATGGGGTGATTGGGAGAAGGCCATGATGGAGGTGATGGGGAGAAGGCCATGATGGAGGTGATGGGGAGAAGGCCATGATGTAGGTGATGGGGATAGGGCCATGATGGAGGTGATGGTGAGAAAGCCATGATGGTGGTGATGGGGAGAAGGCGATGATGGAGGTGATGGAGAGGGCATTGATGGGGATGGTGGGGGAAGAGGAAATGATGGAAGTGGTGGAAAGGGCAATGATGGGGTGGGGGAGAAGGCAATGATGGTGGTAGTGGAAAAGACAATGATGGGAGTGATGGGGAAGGAGGCAATGATGGGGGTGGTGGAGAAGGCAATGATGGAGGTGGTGGAATGGGCAATGATGGGGTGGCAGGGGAGAAAGCAATGATAGTGGTGGGGGAGAAGGCAATGATGGAGGTGGGAAAGAAGGCAATAATGGGGTGGGGGAGAGGACAATAATGGGATGTGGAGAGAGGAGGACAATGAGGGGTGTAGGGCTTGGGATGGGAGGAAGGGGGACTTATAATGGACTTAGGAACGGGGGAGGTGGAGGAAGACATTATTATCGCTTATTATGTCTAACACAGTCCCTTAGTATATAGTGTACTCACTTATTATGTCTAACACAGTCCCTTAGCATATAGTATACGTACTTATTATGTATAACACAGTCCCTTAGCATATAGTGTAATCACTAATTCTGTATAACACCCTCCTTAGTTACATAGTTTCCTCTTTTATTATGTATAATACCGTCCCTTATTACGTACCATCCTCTCTCGTATATATGGTGCCATCCCTTATTATATAGTTTCCTCTGCTGTTATGTACAGTGCTGTCTCTTACATAGTGTATTCTTGTTAATTTTGTTATTAACAGTGCCCTCTTTTATTACATAGCCCCCTCTCTTTTTAGTTATAAAATGACTGCTGATGGAGGAGCCGGTGACCAGACAACCAGTTCATCATCTCCTCCATTAGAAATGAAGCTTTCCTAGCCATCATTGCATTATACAGCTAACAAGACTGGACGGTATGTAATAAAAAACGAGGCTCTGTATAATCCAATATGTAGGGAACGATGCTGTACATAGCAAGAGAGGGCACTGCATAATAAGGAACGGCAATATACATGTATGTATTGTGGCGTGGCAAAGGGTTGTGTAGTCGATGGGAGATATGTGTCTCATAAATGGCTTGTCTCCATAATGTAAGGCATAACAAACATTGCTGTATTATTATTGTTTGAAGGACCTGTGGTGAGGTCACAGTCATGTGACCAGTCAGCTGCTGGGTTCGTGGGTGTCGCTACACCCTTATAATGTGGCCTGCTCCTGAACCAGGGGGCTGTGTGTGAGGGGGTATACACCTCCTGTGTGCACTGAGGCTCGCAGACTGAGCCTGAAGGAAAGGACATTCGATGTTACTTTGTCTCCTGAACTGAAGGCTGTTTATTTTGGTGACTTGCTGTTTGGTTTATGACGTAATAAACCGCATGAACTTTAAGGGGACCTGCCTCCTGACTGTCTCCCATCGCACCTAAGCGAGTAGAATCCCTACAATTGGTGGAGAATGCGGGCAGCGTTCCCGGCAGAGCCGTGAGACTGTTACTGCATGTCCTGGGTCAAGTTTGCAACAAGCCAGCAAGCATTGCCTGGTAAAATGGAGGACCTGCTGAAACACCTGGTCCAGGTCCATGCACAGCAACAGGAGACCAACAGGCTGTTATTACAGCAGATCCAACAGAGCCAGCAGGAGCAATGGCAGCAGTTCCAGCAGAACCATCAGGAGCAACGGCAGCAGTTCCAGCAGAGCCAGCAGGAGCAACGGCAGCAGATGCAGCTTCTGGCAACCGCCATCCAGGAGGGTAGGACGAGCGCCCCAACTCCAGATCTGGCTGATGCCACCCCCGTCGAGAAGGCGGTAAGACGCGCATTACAAAAAATGACCCCTGAGGATTATGTTGAGGCCTTCCTGACGGTGTTTGAGAGGGTGGCTGAGAGGGAAAAACTTCAGCCAGAGCAGTGGGCAAGTGTACTGGCCCCATACCTGACGGGGGAGCCCCAGAAAGCGTACTATGACTTAACTGTAGAAGACGCCAAGGAGTATCCCAAACTAAAAGCGGAAATTCTCGTACGTTTGGGGGTGACAATGATTACCAGGGCACAGAGAGTTCATCGCTGGGCCTATCACCGGGACAAACCGCCGCGCTCCCAAATGTTCGACCTGTTGCACCTGGTCCAGAAGTGTCTGCAGCCAGAGTCGTCTTCCCCGGCACAGATGGTAGAGTGAGTGGTCATGGATCGGTTTGTGCATTCTCTGCCGAGACCCCTACAGACTTGGGTTGCCAAGGGTGATCCCCAAAATGCCGATGAACTGGTTGGGCTGGTCGAGAGATACCAGGGGATGGAAGGTTCCTTGGGGAAGCAGCCCATTCCGTATTGGGGGAATCCACAGACCACCTCCAAAGACCTGCAGCATCATCTTGCTGCAGATGGTGTCACTGTGCATCGGTCAACAATACAGCGCACTTTGCACAAGGAGAAGCTGTATGGGAGAGTGATGCGAAAGAAGCCGTTTCTGCAAGCACGCCACAAACAGAGTCGCCTGAGGTATGCAAAAGCACATTTGGACAAGCCAGTTACATTTTGGAAGAAGGTCCTGTGAACTGATGAAACAAAGATTGAGTTGTTTGGTCATACAAAAAGGCGTTATGCATGCGCTGTATTGTTGACCGATGCACAGTGACACCATCTGCAGCAAGATGATGCTGCAGGTCTTTGGAGGTGGTCTGTGGATTGTCCTTGACTGTTCTCACCATTCTTCTTCTCTGCCTTTCTGATATTTTTCTTGGCCTGCCACTTCTGGGCTTAACAAGAACTGTACCTGTGTTCTTCCATTTCCTTACTATGTTCCTCACAGTGGAAACTGACTGGTTAAATCTCTGAGACAACTTTTTGTATCCTTCCCCTGAAAAGCTATGTTGAATAATCTTTGTTTTCAGATCATTTGAGAGTTGTTTTGAGGAGCCCATGATGCCACTCTTCATAGGAGAATCAAATAGGAGAACTACTTGCAAGTGGCCACTTTAAATACCTTTTCTCATGATTTGATACACCTGGCTATGAAGTTCAAAGCTCAATGAGGTTACAAAACCAATTTAGTGCTTCAGGAAGTCAGTAAAAAGTAGTTAGGAGTGTTCAAATCAAGAAAATGATAAGGGTGCCCATACTTTTGCACCGGTCAAATTTTGTTTAAATGCAGATTGCACATTTTCTGTTAGTACAATAAACCTCATTTGAATCCAGAAATATAACTGAGTCCATCAGTTATTAGATATATGAAACTGAAATAGCTGTTGCAAAAACCAAAATTGTTATAAAGAAAAAAGGTTAACATTAATAGGGGTGCCCAAACTTTTACATATGACTGTATAGCTGCCCGTTGATCCCAGGCCACCGAGCAGATGGAATGCAGCATGGGACGCCATAGTTCATACTATGCATATCCAGCTTGCAGTGTGAACTCGCCACCTAACGAGGGGCCACAAGCCTGTCCCGTAAAGGTTAACGGTCAAGCAGCAATGGCGCTTCTGGACTCCGGGAGCTTAGTGACCCTTGTAAGGGCCAGTTTTCCTCTCAACCTAGTCACAGGGAAAAGGGTTGGCATTCGTTGCATACATGGTGATGTGTTATGAGCTCATTTTCTCCTTCACCTTTGATGTCCAATGAACTCCCTCTGCTGGTGAAAGGAGGTAGTGAAATTGATTTGGATGGGAAAAATCTGTCATCTGAACAGGTGGAGTGTGATTGGACATCCGGAATCTCTGAGTGGATATAAGGCCGCCGACGCCCTGCTGGGTTGCTGGTGATCCTCTCTGCTCTGAGCTCTGGCCTCCAGTTTAGTCCTGTCTACTAAAGCTAAGTTTTTGCTCTGCTATTGTTCCATGAGATTTTGTCTGGTTTACTTAGTGTTTGTGTTCAGCCAGCCCTGGTTGGGACTGGCTGAACTCCATTTTTGTCTCTGATCAGTTGATCTCTTTGCTCTGTTTTCAGAATATACCTGAGTGCTGATATAGTGATTTTGAAGTCTAGTGACTTCAGGGCCTTTTCTATCAGACGTGTTGGACATTATTTTTGGCAGGGTTTTTGCGTGATTGCAGACAGTTGCTTTTCTTTCCTGTCCTATCTAGTTAGTGAGGGCCCCATCGTTTGCTCAGCCTGTCTTTCTGTCTGTGTTTGTTTTCATCTGTTTTCACCGTCAATACATGTTGGGGGCTGTCTATTGCTTTGGGGTCTGCTATGGGGCAGTTTAGATTTCCCCTTTCTTTCTTTAGGTTTATTTAGTTCTCCGGCTGTGAACGAGGTGTCTAGGACCACCGTAGGAACACCCCACGGCTACTCTTAGTTGTTGTGAATAGGATCAGGGGTCTGCAATCCGCTAGCTACCAACCTCTCTGGTTTTATTGACTTAGCTTGTATTTTTGTTTTTTACTCCTCTGGTGACTCATTCATAACAGTGATGCAAAAGACTACCCTATGGCCAGGTTGAACATTGAAACGGCGCATGGCACCGAGTCCCATGAAGTTGGTGTCGTTCGGGACTTGTTGCATCCGACAATTATAGGCCGGGATTTCTGTCTGTTTTGGGATCTGTGGGGTAAGGGTTCTGAGATGGCTAACAAGAGCAGGGAACCCATGAACCCTAATAAGGTATCAACCCCAACAGAGGCAGATGGGTTTCCTTTATGTGTCCTTTTTGGGGATGAGGAGGAAGTGTCCCCTGTACCTGACATTCCGGAGTTAGGGGTGGCCGGTGAGAATTTTAGGACTGCCCAAAAGAGGGACCCCATGCTGAGGGAGGCCTTCAACAATGTCACCATCATTAATAGGGTTGCACAAGAGCCGGAAGCAGACACAAGGTTTCCCTATTTTATGTTGAATGGGGAATTGTTATACTGGGTCACAAAAATATGGGAGGAGGTGGTGGAGCAGTTAATAGTACCAGGCCCCTATAAACGGAAAGTGTTGGACATGGCCCATGCACACATCTTGGAGGGACACCAGGGGGTGAGAAAAACGTAGGAACAGATTGTACAGAGATTCTATTGGCCTGGGTATCACCAGGAAATAGCTAACTATTGCAGCTCCTGCCCAACATGTCAGTTAACTGCCCCCACATCTCATTTTCGGAACCCCCTTGTGCCACTGCCCATTATTGAGGTGCCATTTGAGAGAACTGCCATGGACTTGGTCGGTCCCTTAGTTAAATCAGCTTGGGGCCATCAGTATATATTAGTCATCCTGGACTATGCCACACGCTATCCTGAGGCAATTCCACTGAGAAACTCCTCCGCGAAGAGTATAGCCCTCGAGCTGGTCCATGTGTTTTCCCGGACGGGTCTGCCAAAGGAGATCCTGACCGACAAGGGCACACCTTTTATGAGCAAGGTGATGAGGGAATTGTGCAGAGTCCTGCAAATCTCCCAGTTGAGGACTTCAGTGTACCATCCGCAGTCAGATGGCCTTGTTGAGAGGTTTAACAAGACACTGAAGAGCATGCTAAGAAAAGCCATAGAGAAAGACGGTAGAGACTGGGATTGTCTCTTACTTATCTGCTGTTTTCTATCTGTGAAGTCCCCCAGGCTTCCACAGGGTTCTCGCCCTTCGAGCTTCTGTACAGCCGACATCCGCGAGGTCTCCTAGATATAGTAAAGGAAACCTGGGAAGCCGAAGTCACGCCCCACAGAAGCGTCACTAAGCATATAGCACTGATGCAACAGTGGGTTGCGAAGGTGATGCCCATTGTTAAAGAACATCTCCGCCAGGCACAAGAGGCTCAGGCCAGGGTCTACAACCGGTCAGCCAGAGTGAGGCAGTTCAATACGGGAGATCGAGTTCTCGTGCCAATCCCGACGGTGGAGAGTAAGTTCTTGGCCAAGTGGCAAGGGCCGTATGAGGTGGTGGAGAAGCTTGGAGACGTAAATTACAAGATCCACCAACCCGGAAGATGGAAGCCATACCAGGTTTACTGTTATGAATGAGTCACCGTAGGAGGCAAAAACAGAAATGCTAGCTAAGTCCAGAAAACCAGAGAAGTTGGCAGCTATCGCATTGCAGACCCCTGAACCTATCAACAACAACTAGCAGTAGCCGTAGGGGGTTCCTACGATGTCCTAGACCCCTCGATCACGGCGTGAGAACTGCCTAGCCTAAAGACAGAAAGGGAAATCTAAACTGCCCCAGAGCAGACCCCAAAGCAATAGGCAGCCCCCAACATATAATGACGGTGAAGCAAGAAGAAAAAACACTAACACAGATAGAAAGATAGACTGAGCAAATGATGGGGCCCAAGCTAACTAGATAGGACAGGATAGGAAGGCTGCTGTCTGCAATCCATGAAAAACCCTATCAAAATTTTGCATCTGTTTTCTCTCGGAGGGGAAGTGTGACATCAACTGTTCTTCGCTGTCCTATTCAGGGAATGGAGGAATCCAGGATGTCTATGGACAGAGGGATGGTGAGGAAACACTTGGCTGACCTGGGTGAATTCAGGTCTCCGGGTCCGGATGGATTACACCCCAGAGTGCTGAGGGAGATAGCAGAGGAGATTTTTGAACCCCTCTCCATGGTCTTTGGGAGTTCTTGGAGAACAGGAGAGGTCCCGGAGGACTGGAGAGGAGCGGGTGTTGTTCCTGTCTTCGGAAGGGGGAGGAAGGTGGACCCAGGCAACTGTTGGGCCGGTGAGTCTGACTTCTATACCAGGAGAGATCTTTGAACGGATTGTTGGACAGCGTGTGTGTCGGTACCTGGATGAGAGTGAGGTGATTGGGCAGAGTCAGCATGGGTTTGTGACTAATGGGTCATGTCAGACTGGCTTGATTTCCTTCTGTGACGGAGTCGCTGATTGGGTGGATGGGGGAGGTGCTATAGATGTAGTGTGTCTTGACTTCAGCAAAGCATTTGACAAAGTATCTCATGCGGTCCTTGTTGAGGAGGTGACTGGGTATGGAGTGGACAGGGCAACTGTTGGGTGGATTCGTGGCTGGCTTGGTGATCGGACCCAAGGAGTGGTCGTAGATGGCTGCACATCCAGTTGGAAGAATGTGTCAAGTGGGGTACCACAGGGCTCTGTCCTGGGCCCTGTATTGTTCAACATCTTTATCAATGATTTAGATGAAGGAATTGAGGGTAAACTGATTAAATTTGCTGATGACACAAAGCTAGGAGGGATAGCTAATACTAGAGAAGAGAGAGAGAGGATTCAAAAAGATATAAATAAACTGGAGAAGTGGGCAGCAACTAACAGAATGGTTTTTAACAGGGAAAAATGCAAAGTACTACATCTGGGCAATAAAAATGAAAAAAGCATATACAGAATGGGAGGAATAGGGCTAAGCAACAGCATATGTGAAAAAGACTTGGGTATACTAATAGATCACAGACTGAATATGAGTCAACAGTGTGATGCAGCAGCAAAAAAGGCAAATGCAATTCTAGGATGTATTAACAGAAGCATACAGTCTAGATCACGTGAAGTCATTATTTCCCTCTACTCCTCTTTGGTCAGACCTCATCTGGAATATTGTGTCCAGTTTTGGGCACCACATTTTAATAAAGACATCAACAAACTGGAGCAAGTTCAGAAAAGAGCGACCAGAATTTCTAACTTAATTTCCTTCTATGACGGAATCACTGATTGGGTGGATCAAGGAAATGCTGTAGATATAGTATATCTTGACTTCAGCAAAGCATTTGACAAAGTATCTCATACAATCCTTATTGAAAAAATGACTAAGTATGGAATGGACAAGGCAACTGTTAGGTGGATTCATAACTGGCTTAGTGATCGGACCCAAAGAGTGGTCGTAACAAACAAACTGGAGCAAGTTCAGAAAAGAGCAACCAGAATGGTGACCGGTCTGCAAACCCTGTCTTATGAGGAAAGGTTGCAGGATTTGGGATTGTTTAGTTTGGAAAAGAGAAGACTGAGAGGAGACTTAATAGCTGTCTACAAATATCTCAAGGGCTGTCACATTGTAGAAGGATCATCTTTATTCTCATTTGCACAAGGAAAGACTAGAAGCAATGGGATGAAACTGAATGGGAGGAGACACAGATTAGATATTAGAAAAAACTTTTTGACAGTTAGAGTGACCAATGAGTGGAACAAGCTGCCACGAGAAGTGGTGAGTTCTCCTTCAATGGATGTCTTCAAACAGAGGCTGGACAGACATCTGACTGGGATGATTTAGCTAATCCTGCTTTGAGCAGGGGGTTGGACCAGATGGCCCAGGAGGTCCCTTCCAACTCTACGATTCTATGATATGATTCTATGATTCTATGATTCTATGAATGGTGACCGGTCTGCAAACCCTGTCTTATGAGGAAAGGTTGCAGGATTTGGGAATGTTTAGTTTGAAAAAGAGAAGACTGAGAGGAGACTTAATAGCTGTCTACAAATATCTAAAGGGCTGTCACATTGTAGAAGGATCAACTTTATTCTCATTTGCACAAGGAAAGACTAGAAGCAATGGGATGAAACTGAATGGGAGGAGACACAGATTAGATATTAGAAAAAACTTTTTGACAGTTAGAGTGATCAATGAGTGGAACAAGCTGCCACGAGAAGTGGTGAGTTCTCCTTCAATGGAAGTCTTCAAACAGAGGCTGGACAGACATCTGACTGGGATGATTTAGCGAATCCTGCTTTGAGCAGGGGGTTGGACCAGATGGCCCAGGAGGTCCTTTCCAACTCTACGATTCTATGATTCTATGATTCTATGAAAATAAGAGCCAACAGACTGACAGGGTAAAAGGCCCTGAAGATGCTAGGCTTCAAAAAGACTATGTCAGTACTCAGGTACTTTCTGAAGACAGAGCAAACCGACAAAAAGGAATTCAGCTCACCCCAGCAGGGAATGGCAGAATCCAGAAAAGCAAGGCAAACTAAAACCAAAACACAAATGCAAAAAGGCAAAGCAGAAAACTTAGCTTTAGAGGAGCAGGAATCCGACTGGTCTCCTAGAATTCCACAGAGAAATCACCAGCGAGGCAGAAGGGCGTCGGCTGCCTTATATCCAGTCAGAGATCCCCGTCGCCCAGTCATCCTCTCCCAGCTCAGGTGCTTGGTAATCAGCCTCACTACCTTCCTTCACCAGAAGAGGGAGTTCATCAGACCTCAATGGTGAAGGGGAAAATGAACTCATAACAGTTTACCATGTCAACCTCATCAAGCTGTGGCAAGATAGAGAGCCAGCGGTAACTCCGTGCCTGCTGGGCAACCTAGCAGGGGAGGTTGGAACGGTTACCATAGCGGAGACACTATCGAAGACCCAGAAACAGCAGTGCCGGGAGTTACTTCAGAAAAACAGGGACCTATTTTCAGAGTTGCCAGGGTGCACGAAGGTTGTGGAGCATGAAGTTCTGACCGAGCCATATGTGCGGGTGAACGTGAAGCCTTATCGAATCCCTGAGGCCCGTCGAGAGGTAATCTCCAAGGAAGTCCAGCGTATGTTGAAGCTCAGGGTCATTGAGGAATCCAAGAGCAGCTGGTCGAGCCCGATTGTCCTGGTCCCGACGGGTGCTTCCAGTATGTCTGGATGCCGTTTGGCCTGCAGGGAGCTCCGGCAACCTTCCAGAGGGCGATGGATAGAATCCTTGCGCCTCATAAGCTATACACTGCTGCTTACCTGGATGATATCGTCATCTTTACCCCGGACTGGGAGACTCACCTGGAAAAGGTTCAAGCAGTGTTTGATGCGCTAAGAGAGGCGGGGTTTACAATAAACCCGAAGAAGTGTGCCTTGGGTAGAGAAGAAGCCAAGTACCTCGGATATGTAGTGGGGCGTGGTGAGATCAAACCCCAAATCAATAAAGTGGAGGTAATTCAAACATGGCCGAGGCCTCTGTCAAAGAAGCACATTAAAGCCTTCCTGGGGATCTCAGGATATTACAGGAGGTTCATCCCAAACTTCACCACAATGGCTGCACCTCTAACTGTCCTGCTTAAGGGGACAAAGTCAGTGATGGTCAGTAGGTCCGAAGAGGCGGAGTCAGCCTTCCAAAAAATGAAAGGAGCTTTATGTATGCACCCTGTTTTGTTGGCCCCAGACTTTAAACATGAATTTGTCCTCCAGACAGATGCCTCAGATGTCGGGGTAGGAGCAGTCCTTTCCCAAGAGATACGTGGGGAGGAGCATCCTGTTCTCTACTTGAGTAGAAAGTTGTCTTCTTGTGAGAAAAATTACTCAGTTGTAGAGAAGGAATGTTTGGCCATAAAATGGCCAGTGTATACATTACGATACTACCTGGTGGGACGGAAGTTCAGATTAATATCCGACCATGCCCCGCTCAGATGGATGAGGGAAACAAACGGTAAGAATGCTAGGGTCACCCGCTGGTTCTTAGCCCTGCAAGATTTCAACTTCCATGTAGAGCATAGGGTTGGGAAACTACATGGTAATGCCAATGCCCTCTCAAGAATACCTTGCCTGGTAGGTGAAAGTGCCAAGCCCCATGGCTTTAGGCAGAGGGGGGAGGTATGTGGCATGGCTAAGGGTTGTGTAGTCGATGGGAGATATGTGTCTCATAAATGGCTTGTGTCCATAATGTAAGGCATAACAAATATTGCTGTATTATTATTGTTTGAAGGACCTGTGGTGAGGTCACAGTCATGTGACCAGTCAGCTGCTGGGTTTGTGGGTGTGGCTACACCCTTATAATGTGGCCTGCTCCTGAACCAGGGGGCTGTGTGTGAGGGGGGTATACACCTCCTGTGTGCGCTGAGGCTCGCAGACTGAGCCTGAAGGAAAGGACATTCGATGTTACTTTGTCTCCTGAACTGAAGGCTGTTTATTTTGGTGACGTGCTGTTTGGTTTATGACGTAATAAACCGCATGAACTTTAAGGGGACCTGCCTCCTGAGAGTCTCCCGTCGCACCTAAGCGAGTAGAATCCCTACAGTATGTATGTAATATATACATATGTGTGTGTGGCGCAATATATATAATATATATATATATATATATATATATATATATATATATATATATATATATATCTTTCTCGCCATAAATGGAAGGGGGCGGTCCAGACACATATCTTTCACAGGGGTCCCAAGCTGTCAGTGTCTGCCCCTGGGGTGCAGAGTGTACATTAATGATAAAAAAATGAACTTTTTTGAATTTATCAAATGGCTGCAATGAAACAAAGAGTGAAAAATTTAAAGGGGTATGAATACTTTCCATACCCACTGTACATACAATCACAATGGCAATCAGTAGGTTAATATCGTTTTAAAGTTGTGCAAGGGGATAATTAAAAGTGCTTCCAGTTATTGGGGCCACATTGATGGAGGTAAACAGTCAGCACTCACTATAAATTCAATGGGTAGAGATAATTAGCGTGGGGAAAATAATTATTTAATACACCATAGATTTTGCAAGTTTTCCCAACTACAAAGAATCGAGAAGTCTGTAATTTTTAGCGTAGGTACACTTCAACTGTAAGAGACCGAATCTGAAATTAAAAAACAGAAAATCAGACACCTGTCCACACACTCAATCAATCACATGCCAACCTGTCTACCATGGCCAAGACCAAAGAGCTGTCTAAGGACAACAGGGACAAATTTGTAGACCTGCACAAGGCTGGGATGGGCTATAGGACAACATGCACGCAACTTGGTGAGAAGGCAACAACTGTTGGCACAATTATTAGAAAATGAAAGAAATACAAGATGTTAATCTTCCTTGGCCTGCGGCTCCATGCAGGATCTCGCCTCATGGGGTAGGGATGATTCTGAGAAAGGTCAGGAATCAGCCCAGAACTTCATGGGAGGACCTGGCCAATAACTTGAAGACTGCTGGGACCACAGTCTCAAACATTACCATTAGTAACACACTATGATATCATGGCTTAAAATCCTGCAGGGCGCGCAACGTCCCCCTGCTCACGCCAGCAAATGTCCAGGTCCATTGGAAGTTTGCCAATGACCATATGGATGATACAGAGGAGGCATGGGAGAAGGTCATGTGATCAGATGAGACTAAAATAGGACTTTTTAGTAACAACTACATTACCATGTTTGGAGGAAGAAGAATGACTACAACCCCAAGAACACCACCCCAACCGTGATGCATGGTGGGGGAACACATCATACTTTGGGGGTGCTATTCTGCAAAGGGGACAGGACAACTGCATAGTATTGAAGGGAAGGTGGATGGGGTCATGTATTGCAAGATTTTGGCCAAGAACCTCCTTCCCTAAGTAAGAGCATTGAAGATGGGTCATGACTGGGTCTTGAAGCATGACAATGACCAAAAACAAACAGCCAGGGCAACTAAGGAGTGGCTCCGTAAAAAACATTTCACGGTCATGCAGTGGCCTAGCCAGTCTCCAGACCTGAACGCAATAAAACATCTTTGGAGGCAGCTAAAACTCAATTTTGCTGAGTGACAGACCTGAAACCTGAAAGATCTGGAGAAGATCTGTGTGGAGGAGTGGGACAAAATCCCTGCTGCAGTACGTAAAAACTCAAGAACTACAGAAAACATCTGACATCTGTAATTGCAAACAAAGGTTTCTGTACCAAATATTAAGTTCTGTTTTTATTTTGTACCGAATACTTATTTCATGCAAATTAATTGTGTAAAAATTCTACAATGTGATTTTCTGGATTTTTTTAAGATTCTGTCTCACACAGTTGAACTGTACCTACTATAAAAATTACAGACCATCCATTCTTTGCTGGTGGGAAAAGATGTAAAATCAGCAGTGCATCAAATATTTATTTTCCCCACTGTAGACAGATAGCTATCCACATGTGCTACTAAAGTCCACACTTCTTGCCTATTAATGGAGTGCTGCTTCTTCTTATCTCTATATGATAGATAGATAGATAGATAGATAGATAGATAGATAGATAGATAGAAAAACAGACAGACAGATAGATACCGTATATACTCGAGTATAAGCCGACCCGAGTATAAGCCGACCCCCCTAATTTTGCCACAAAAAACTGGGAAAACTTATTGCCTTGCGTATAAGCCTAGGGTGGAAAATGCAGCAGCTACTGGTGAATTTAAAAAATAAAAATAGATACCAATAAAAGTAAAATTAATTGAGACATCAGTAGGTTAAATGTTTTGAATATCAATATTGAATCAGGAGCCCCAAATAATGCTCCATACAGTTCATGATAGCCCCATAAGAAGCTCCATACAAAATACACCCCATATAATGCTGCACAAAGTGTAATAATGGCCCCATAAGATGTTCCATAGAATAATATGCCCCATATGCTGCTCCATAAAGGTTATGGCCCCATAAGATGTTCCATAGATTATGCCCCCATATGCTGCCCCCATAAGATGCTCCATAGATTATATCCCTATATGCTGCCCCCATAAGATGCTCCATAGATTATGCCCCTATGTCATGCTGCCGCTGCTGCTGATGCCCTTAAAAATAAAAAAATGACATACTCACCTCTCGGTCGCTGGGGGCCAGGTGCCGGTGTTACTGCTGGCACCTGAGATATTCACCTGTCGGGGGTCCATTGCTGCTTGCTGCTGTCTGCCACGTCATCTGTCAGTGATGTTCAGACTGCAGGGGGCACGGCGTGCACTAACCACGTCACCGTGCCCTCCGCTGTCTGAACGTCACTGACAGATGACGTGCCAGACAGCAGCAAGCAGCGATGGACCCCGGACAGGTGAATATCACTATACTTACCCATCCTGGCACTGTCTCTGCAGCCCCCAGCTTCTCCGCGATCTCCTTTCCTGCCTTCAGCGGTCACGTGGTACCGCTCATTAAACTCATGAATATGTGCATATTCATGAGTTTAATGAGCGGTACCATGTGACCGCTGAAGGATGGAAGGGAGATCGCGGAGAACCTGGGAGCTGCAGAGACAATGCCAGGACGGGTAAGTATGACCTGACACCCCCGCGCCCCCCTCCCCCTCCGACCCCCTGGTGTATATGACTCGAATATAAGCCAAGAGGGGGACTTTCAGCCAAAAAAATGGGCTGAAAATCTCAGCTTATATTCGAGTATGTACGGTAGATAGATAGATAGATAGATAGATAGATAGATAGATAGATAGATATGGGATAGATAGATATGAGATAGATAGATAGATAGATAGATAGATAGATAGATAGATAATAAAAAGAATATAGGTTTCAGAGTGTCAAAAATATTATGTAGTTAAACCACCACAGGGACAATTGATCAATAAGTTATTACTTTACTATTCTCTTCAACAATTTCTTCTGAAGGAATAAAGGGGAACTGCAGCAAAAAGCTTGTGTGCAGATGGCTTTGTCTGTGTTGCCACACACGTCTTATCCATTATCAGCAGTAAAGAATTACAACAGGATTTCCTATGAAGTTATATTTGTAACTATCTTTCGTCTATGTGAACTAAATATAAAAAAGTGAAATAATGTAACAAAGTATGATGTAATGATACCTTACTATGGGATATAGAAGATTACCATAACACAGCAGCTTCCTTCCAGACACAGCGACACTATTGTCCATGGCCTGTGTCTGCTATTACAGTTCTGCCCTATTTCAGTCTGGATGGGTTGTATTGTGCTTTGTCTTTGTTTTTTTTAATCTGAATATTTGATAATTGTCACTACTAGTTTGTAGATCCCCCACTGATGCATTGTAATCAATAGAGGAACCATCATGTCGTTTTTCTCACAATGATACACAATTATGGGAAATCTAGTAAGAAGGGCAGATAGGAAGTGGTTGTGCAACTCTAAGAACTTATTAGAAAATATAGTTGTTAGTGTTTCACATAAAGCTCTGGCAAAAATTTAGAGACCACTGCAAAATTTTCAGTTTGTCTGATTTTTCTCTTTATAGGTATTGTAAGGTAGCGCTTGTTACTCAGGTTGGGGATACTCGCTTTACAGCCAAATAACCAGGTCCGACATGGGTTTTTCATATAACATCAACAGTCCATGCGTTTTTTTTATCATCATAAACCAAAGCAGCAACCAACAGTCTTACAGCAGACAACAGTGTATTCATAGTGGAGCTCTGCTCCCCTTAGCCCTCTGGTCAGACAGGCTGTGCTTCATCCAGCCAATAGGCTATACAGTCTCTTAGTTACAATCCCGTGTCCGGGTTACCTCTTAGCTGCTTCACACTGCAGTCGACCATTCCCTCCAGGGAACTGTCATACACACGTCGCCATTACTCACAGCATCCAGACATGCACCCAGGAAGGCAGCCACATCTTCCAGCACGTCAGCCAGACGAGACCTTCCATACAGACCAACCGGGTCCAGGCATTCACTCATGTGACCTATCCTAGTCACCTTATATGGTCCGTAGCCACGCCCACCGGATCACATGGCTATGACCTCATTGCAGGTCCTACAACCATTCATACACATGCGCTTTACTATTGGCTTTTTATACACACGCCCCTGGATGGGTTTGTAGGTAGTTGGTTCCACCCGTCTCACCAACCACCTAAAGGCTTCCCTAACACATTGGAACAGAACATCAGCAGTAGCCCTGCTGATCGACACATAATCAAGCCTTCATCCCAAGGCCACCCACCTTGGGATACATAATGGTCATCTAGCATCGTGCTCCTATTACGACCCTGAATATGGCTATATGCCCGTCCTGGGACACCCACACAGCGTCCCATAGCGGGCACAGTGGACACTACACCACATACCTCCCCCTCTGTTCGAACTTGTGGGGTTGAACACACAACATCACCCAGGGATCTCAAGACCGGGCACCCATGTCACCTTGCCCAACAGGTTGAGAGAACCGTCTCTGTCTGTTTTGTCTGTCATATGGCCTCATCTCTACGTTAGGCCTCTCCCACCCCCAGTGGTCAGAATATCAGTCTTGGGCTTTGGCCCTCCAGTCACAGTCTGTCTGCGTCATCAGACACTGTTTAGTCACCACACTTCTACAGTACGCTCCGTCAACTCCTTTTTTGCCTATGCGTCTTGTAACAAATGGTACATCACCACGTCTAAGTTTGCTTGTCAGTGCATTAACCTCACGGCTCATTGCATCTGCTGTCTCTGTAGCATCCTCCAGCTCACGCTGTAATCTACAGTGCAATGTATTGGCATGTTGAGCCTCTTTCTCTGCTTCTTTCACCTGGCGCTTCAGTTGTTTCCGACGAACATTATTTTCCTCCGCCTCGTCTTTGTACTGCTCAGAATTACGCCTTTCATCATCCATTTGCATTAGTACATCCTTCAGTTTTTTTCTCTGTACGACATACTTATTTGCTTGCAGATTGTCGCTCTTTAGTTTCAGCATCAAGTTGTTCCTCTAGTTGTGCAACCTTTGCTGCAAAAGCGGTGATTGAAGCCTTGAATTTAGATTTAACAGAGCCTTCTAATTCTTATAACTTTGTTTTTAACTCCATATTCTGGAGATCTAATTGCTGACGGGCATTCTCGTTCTTCTGAGCATTACTACGTTCTGCATTCAGATCAGCATTCATCTGGTCAACCTGAAGTGTGGCCTTACTCAGCCTGTCATTGGCTAATTCAACGCTGCCTTGTTCCTCCTCCAATTCTTCTTCAAGCTGTGCAATGCGAGAATCTAAACATCTCTTTTCTTCCAAAGCCAGAGCACCTTTACCACTGCTGTTGGCAAATCATCGGCCAGTTCATCTCTTTCCTGCTGTGCATGCCTTTTAGCACGCTCTGCAGCAGCAAGCTCCTCCTGCATGTGAATCATCTCTGCTTCCATACTTTTCAGTTTCTTCTTGTCTTCACTCGGTTCATCACTCGGGCCCGGCCGCTGTAAGTCTTCGTCCCACTTCTTCTCCTGCAGAAGACCTCTTACAGTTTCTGTGAGTACTCCTACCTCTTCTATGAGGGTCTTATTCAGACCTTGCCACGTTTCCAGGTGACCTTTGAGCTCGGAGACTTCCTTCTCTAGCTCTCTAGTCTGTGCTCCCTTTCTCTCTCAGCGCCACAGTCACCCCCAGAGACTGAGTCACCCCGATCATCCGAGTGAACCCTCCAGTTACCCTCTGACCGTGTGTCCGCTCCAGTCATCTCATCTCCCAGCCCACCATCCGTCATATCACGAGACAACAGGTCAGTAAGTTGGGCAGATGTACCCCTTCTTTCGGTCACTTCTACAACTGACTTGTCCACTTTAGCAAGTGTCACCATCTCAATATCTGCTAGCCCAACAGGAAGAAACGCCTCCATCTCCCTGCTGTAGAGGAACTTACCTCTCCCACAAGCCAGAGAACAGTCTAGAAACCCAGCCTATAATCACTGGACAGGACAGATTCGGGACTATCGCGACATCCTGTCCCTCGATGTCCCAGCCTGTCTCAAAGACTACCCGGGCCACTGGACAATCCTTAGTGCCCCCGTGGTTGCAAGTGACCCCAAACTTTCTGCCGGGTATCTCAGGAGCAACCCTTAGCAGAGTCACCGGGCTCTCCGGGTCGACCAGACCAACTATCTCTTCATTATTTATCTGGAGACCACACCCCAGTAGCATCGTGCCAGCTGGGTAGTTCACCAGGCAGATTGGACAGACATAGGACATTTGCTCCTGGCAACAGTTCATCTGTCCCATCCCCTTCACGTTGGGATGCCCCTCCCAATTTTGGGCCACTGTCCCCTTTTTGGACTCTGCCTCCCCCAGGGACTCCACACCTTTTTGGGTTACCGCCCCCTTTCGGGATCTCCCCATGTCCTTTCAACAAGCCTCCTTAGACCAGAGTTCACACAAAAATGGTTTGTCTCTTGGGCTTGTACTTGCCCTTTAAGCACGATACCACACCAGTTCTTGCTGGCACTGCCACAGCTCCTGCTGTCACTAATCACCGACACCTCCGGCTGCCACTCACACACAGCTGCTGGTGTCACCTTGTAACCCCGCCGAGTTACAGCAAGCCGCTTGTCACCATCGTAACCCCGCCATGTTACAGCAAGCCGCTTGTCACCTTCTTGACCCCACTGAGCCACCGCAAGCTGACTTGAGAGGGAAAAGAAAAAAAAAACACAACACAAAACACACATGTCCTGACTCCTGTCTGTGTGCTATTCAGGGCGTCGGTCTCCTCCTGAGACCGTCCAACACACGGCGCATCGGGTGCTATTCAGGGAGCCGAACCTCCTCCCAAGGTTTCCTAACACATCTGCCACACCAGGTCCAAAGGCTCAGCTTTTGTTATTCAGGACATCCGTCTCGACCTGAGACTGCCCAGCAATCACACCTCACCAGATCCAAGGTCACAGCACGTGCTCCAGGGATCCGATTCTTCTCCCAGAACCTCCCAACACTGACCCTCCAGTACCTTGCACACTGAACCATCCAGATACACAGTCTTTCTCACTGACCCTGGTCAGTACAACACAGACTCCTGTCTGTTACCTGTTGGTGATGGCCACACAGGTTCTCGGATGCCTCTTCTCCTCAGAGGTATCCCACAATTTATCAGTCTTTTTTCTCTGACCCCGGTCAGTATACCACACGGTTTTCATGACGGTTACCTGCCGGCCACGCAGGTTCTCGGACCCCTCTACAGCAGAGGTGTCCTATAAATCTCTTCCACTGACCCCGGTCAGCATACCACACGGTTTTCAAGACCGTCCGCCCTCCTGGCTCAGAGTTGCCAGCACTGCAACATGTGCTTTTGGGACCGTTGTCCTTAGCAACCGAATTTTGCAGACCTCGTCTGTTGCCCCTAGCAACAAGGCTACAACAGTGCCCTTCGCATTCGCCACCAATTGTAAGGTAGCGCTTGTTACTCAGGTTGGGGATACTCACTTTGCAGCCAAATAACCAGGTACGGCACGGGTTTTTCATATAACATCAACAGTCCATGCGGTTTATTAATCATCATAAACGAAAGCAGCAAGCAACAGTCTTACAGCAGACAACAGTGTATCTTCATAGTGGAGCTCTGCTCCCCTTAGCCCTCTGGTCAGACAGGCTGTGCTTCATCCAGCCAATGGGCTATACAGTCTCTTAGTTACAATCCCGTGTCCGGGTTACCTCTTAGTTGCTTCACACTGCAGACGGCCATTCCCTCCAGGGAACTGTCAGACACACATCGCCATTACTCACAGTGTCCACACGTGCACTCAGGAAGACAGCCACATCTTCCAGCGCGTCAGGCAGATATGACCTTCCATTCAGACCAACCGGGTCCAGGCATTCGCTCATGTGACCTACCCTGGTCACATTATATGGTCCGTAGCCATGCCCACCGGATCACATGGCTATGACCTCATTGCAGGTCCTACAACCATTCATACACATACGCTTTACTATGGGCATTTTAGACACACGCCCCTGGATGGGTTTGTAGGTAGTTGGTTCCACCCGTCTCACCAACCACCTAAAGGCTTCCCTAACACATTGGAACAGAATATCAGCAGTGGCCCTGACATAATGGTCATCTAGCATCCTGCTCCTATTATGACCCTGGATATGGCTATATGCCCATCCTGGGACACCCACACAGCGCCCCCTAGTGGACACAGTGGACACTACACCAAAGTATATTTTTGAATAAAATGTAAATTGCTCTTTTATTCTATAAACTACTGACATGTCTTCACATTTCCAAGCACTAAATTTTGCATTTATTTTCAGAAAATGAGAAATGGTCAAAATAACAAAAAAATGCAGTCCTTGCCGACCTCAAATAATGCTAAAAAAACAAGTTCATAATCATTTACCAACAACAATACTAATGTTTTAACTCAGGAAGAGTTCAGAAATCAATATTTTGTGGAATAACCATGATTTTTAATCACAGCTTTCATGCGTCTTGGTATGCTTTCCACCAGTCTTTCACACTGCTTTTGGGTGATCTTATGCCACTCTTGGCACAAAAGTTTAAGCAGTTCTTCTTTGTTTGATGGCTTGTGACAATCCATCTTCCTCTTGATTCCATTCCAGAGGTTTTTCAATGGGGTGCAGGTCTGGAGATTGGGCTTGCCATGACAGGGATTTGATGTGGTGGTCCTTCATCCACACATTGATTGACCTAGCTGTGTGACATTGCACATTGTCCTGCTGGAAAAAACAGTCCTCAGAGTTGGGGAACATTGCCTTAGCAGAAGGAATCAAGTGTTTTTCCTGGATAACCTTGCATGCGGCTTGATTCATAAGTCCTTCGTGAAAAATAACCTTCCCAATTGCAGGCTTGCTGAAGCATCCCCAGATCATCACTGATCCTCCACCAAATTTCACAGTGGGTGCAAGACACTGTGGCTTGTACACCTCTCCAGGTCTCTGTCTAACCATTAGATGACCAGGTGTAGGGCAAAGCTGAAATTAGACTCATCAGAGATTACCTTACTCCAGTCCTCTATGGTCCAATCCTTATGGTCTTTGGCAAACTTCAGCCTGGCTCCCCTTTGTTTCTCATTGATGAAAGGCTTTTTTGTAGTTTTACATGACTTGAGCCCTGCCTCTAGGAGCCTGTTACAAATTGTTCTTGCCATGCACTTCTCCCCAGCTGCCATTTGCCATTCCTTTTGTAGGTCACTTGATGTTATCCAGCGGTTGCTGAGTGACATTCGAATAAGATGACGGTCATCCCGGTCAGTGGAGAGTTGTTTTCGCCCTATGCCGGTCTGTAGCTTTGTTATCCCCAATGTCTGCTGCTTGACCTTGTTGCAATGGACTGCCGTCTTAGAAATTTTAAGGATGGAGGCAACATGATGCTCACTGTATCCCTCTGCTAGTAAAGCCAGAATTGAGCCCTTCTTTTCCTCACTCAGGACTTTTCTTTTCAACTCCTTTGGCATGGTTAAAAGTTATTTTTTCATTCCTAATACTTTTGGGACATTACTAGCACTTGTTTTACCATCCAGCTTGTCCTATTGCAAGAGGATTATGAACACCACAGCAGGGTTTTTATACTTTCCTTCATTAAATAAGATTTGGTTCAGGTGATCACCTAATCAGAAGCACATTAAGTAGAATGAGGTGTACTCTGGTTGGATTTCAACTGAAACTGGAATGGAATGGCTGTCAGACATGTAGAGAAGATGATTTTTATGAAACTGTGCAGTGGTCTCTTAATTTTTGCCAGAGCTGTATTTAGTAGATAGATATAAATTAGATAAATAGAGGTAGATACATTATGTAAACAGACATGAAAGAAAAATGGAAAGATGATAGATAGATAGATAGATAGATAGATAGATAGATAGATAGATATGGGATAGATAGATAGATAGATATGAGATAGATAGATAGATAGATAGATAGATAAATAGATAGATATGGGATAGATAGATGATACATAGATAGTAATAGATGATTCATAGATAGTAATTCATGTAAAATCTATCAATAATCAGTATAATTACCGCATATTAGAAGCTTTTTGGAGAGTCATCCTATAGGTTGTGAGGACTTGTCAGTGTCAGATGATGTTGCACACTGCATACACCACAAGCAGATGACACTGATAAGTTATGGCACTGCTGATGCCCACACCCTCCTCAGATCTGACGTGGTTTTTAGAGAAATTCCTTTTTCTAGTTGGATTTTGAAGTCCCTTGATACTAACACTTGAGACAGCTGGATGTGTTTAATTGTATGTGACACTATATACTATACTCAAACTATATAAACAAAAGTATTGGGGCGCCTACACATTGCACCTCCAGGAGCTTTTATGACATCCCATCCTGCATCCATATACATTACTATGAAGTTGCATCTATAACAGATTTCTATTTTCTGGGAAGGTCTTTTTTACCTATTTTGGAAGGTGTCTATGGGAAGTTTTGCCCATTCATCCAGAAAAGCATTTGTGAGGTCAGACACTGATGATGAAGAAGAGCACCTGGTTCCCAATCTCCGTTTTTCATTTCAAAGGTGTTGCATGGAGTTGAGGTCAGGGTTCTATGCGGCCGCTCATGTTCTTCGATGCTAAATTTATCTACTATGCACGTCGCTTTGTGTACAGGGGCAAATTCATGGGGAACAGTAGGAGCCTTACCCAAACTGTTCCCACAAAGATAGAATCTACAGTTTTCTAAAATGTCTTAGTAATGCTCTTCTGTCATTCATCAAACCCAGACTCATCCATCAGATGACAGATAGAGGAGTATGATTTGTTGCGCCACAGAACACATTTCTGCTGCTCCAGACTTCAGTGGCAGCAGCTTTACACCACTCCATCATACGATATGCATTGTGCTTGGTGATGTAAGGCTTGTACGATACTCTTCAGCCATGAAAACCCATGTCATGAAGTTTTTGTGCTGATGTTAATACCAAAGTAGGTTTGGACTCTGCAGTTACAGTCAGCTGATCGCTGGTGACTTTTCTGCCCTCCTCCTCAGCACTCCGAGACCCCGCTCCGTAACTTTACCTGGTCTACGCTTCATGGCTTCGTGGCTGAGCTGCTACAGTTCCTAAATTCTTCCACTTTTCACAAATATCACTCACAGCTGATAGTAGAAGAATGTAAGGATGGAATAAATTTCACAAACTGAATTGTTACGTCGGTGACGTCCTATTACAAGACTGTGCTGGTGTCAGTGAGCTTTTTAGAATGATCCATTGTTTCACAAAAGCTAGAAAAAGGTAGACAACGTGGTAATGGGTCGGGTTATACACCGGGGGCAATGAGACTGAAGGAAAAACCTGAATTCAGTGGTTAGTATCCCAATATGAGACTGAGAGGAGACTTAATAGCTGTCTACAAATATCAAGGGCTGTCACATTGTAGAAGGATCATCTTTATTCTCATTTGCACAAGGAAAGACTAGAAGCAATGGGATGAAACTGAATGGGAGGAGACACAGGTTAGATATTAGACAAAAACTTTTTGACAGTCAGAGTGGAACAGGCTGCCACGAGAGGTGGTGAGTTCTCCTTCAATAGAAGTCTTCAAACAGAGGCTGGACAGACATGTGTCTGGGATGATTTAGCAAATCCTGCTTTGAGCAGGGGGTTGGACCAGATGACCCAGGAGGTCCCTTCCAACTCTACCATTCTATGATTCTATATTCATGTCCATATGTATAACAAATGTGTTTTCGGCACTTAGTGACTTGCTGCTGATAGTGCAACACCATTTCGATGGCAGGGTTTAATCAGGCCCGGATTGATAATGTGCCCAATCGGGCATTTTCCCGCTGGGCCGCTGTCATGTGGGCTGCGGGCTGGCAGCGCCCGCTTATCTGACCTCTTGCCAGCTGATGCGGCCACTGGCCTGGCTGTTCTTCATGCCGCTGGCCCTCTGCGGGCACAGCGGTTATAGCAGGGAGATAAGCTGCCAAGCCCCTCCACGCACCCCATCCTCGCCCTCCAGAGACCCCCCTCCTCAATTGGCTGTTATCTTCTCTGCGAGAAGGTCCTATGATGAGGTCACAGGAGGGGAGGAGTCAGGGGGTCACATGATCAGGATCCTCTGTCCAGACCCCTCCCCTTCTGTGACCTCATCACAGGTCCTGTGCGCACATCCCTGCCTCTTGGTGTCTGCAGGAGTCTGCTGTGTTGGTTGTCATGGTGCTGGATAAGGGAAGTTTCTGTGGGGTCAGGAGGGGTTCACAGGGTGGATATAGCAGAGCTGTGTGTGTACGAGGTGTACGGAACAGAGCCGCGTGTGTACAAAGTGTATGGAGCGGAGCCGTGTGTGTACGGGGTGTACTGAGAGCAGCCGTGTGTGTACGAGGTGTATGGAGCGGAGCCGGAGGTGCATGAGGTGTACAGAGTGGAGCCAGATGTGTACGAGATGTACGGAGCGGAGCCGTGTGTGTACGAGGTGTATGGAGCAGAGCGTGTATGAGGTGGACAGAGCGGAGCCGTGTGTGTACGAAGTGTACGTAGCGGAGCCGTGTGTGTACTAGGTGTAAGGAGCAGAGCCGGAGATGTACTGAGCGGAGCCATGTGTGTACGAGGTGTATGGAGCAGAGCGTGTATGAGGTGGACAGAGCGGAGCCGTGTGTGTACGAAGTGTACGTAGCGGAGCCGTGTGTGTACTAGGTGTAAGGAGCAGAGCTGGAGATGTACGGAGCGGAGCCGTGTGTGTACGAGGTGTACGGAGCGGAGCCGTGTGTACAAGATGTGCAGAATGGAGCAGAGCCAGGTGTGTATGGGGTGTACGGAGCGCAGCCATGTGTGTACAAGGTGTACGGAGGGGATCCAGAGGTGCACAAGGTGTACAGAGCGGAGCCAGATGTGTATGGAGTGGAGCAGAGCTGAGGGTGTATGGAGCAGAGCCGCGTGTGTACGAGGTGTATGGAGCAGAGCCGGAGGTGTACGGAGTGGAGGAGTGTACAAGGTCTACGGAGCGAAGCTGGGTGTGTATGAGGTGTACGGAGCGGAGCCGTGTGTACAAGATGTGCAGAGTGGAGCAGAGCCAGGTGTGTATGGGGTGTACGGAGCGCAGCCATGTGTGTACAAGGTGTACAGAGGGGATCCGGAGGTGCACGAGGTGTACGGAGCGGAGCCAGATGTGTACGGAGTGGAGCAGAGCTGGGGGTGTACGGAGCGGAGCCGTGTGTGTACGAGGTGTACGGAGCGGAGCCGGAGGTGTACGGAGTGGAGGTATGTACAAGGTCTACGGAGCGGAGCCGTGTGTGTACGAGGTGTATAGAACGGAGCCCTGTGTGTACAAAGTGTACGGATTTGCGCATTGTGTTTACGGAGCGGAGCAGATCCGGGTTTGTACGGAATGAAGCCACATGTGTGCGCGGTGTACGGAGCAGAGTGGAGCTGCGTGTGAATGGAGCGGAGCCACGTGTGTACGAGGTGTATGGAGTAGAGTTGAGCGAAACAGGTCGAAAAATTTCAAAAGTCACCGACTTTTGTCAAAGTCGGGTTTCATGAAACGAAACCCGACCCTAGGATGAGGTCGGCCACGAGGTCGGCGACTTACGCGCCAAAGTCGCGTTTCAAAAGTTTGTTTTGTGCTCTTTTACAGCCAATCAGGATCCACGGACACTGTGGGCAACGTGATGACATAGGCAGGGGTCACCACCATCTTTCAGAAGGGCATGCAAGTGATTGGCTTGCTTTGGTGGGCATCACAGGGGGTATAAAAGGGCGTGCACGCCGACCGCCATCTTACTTCTGCCGATCTTAGCATAGGGAGAGGTTGCTGCTGATTCTGTAGGGAGAGCGTTAGGCAGGGAAGAAGAAAAAAAAAACTGCTTATGCTGCTAGCGATTTGGCCTGCACAACACACAAGTCACTGTGTGTGCAGTGCAAGGGGAGGCTATATTGTGGTGTATCAGTGGCGTTGGGCTGCCTTTTAAGGCTTCCTGACAGGCTGGCATTGCTGTTTACCCACTGCTCCGCAAACTGCTTTTTTAAAAGCAATCCCAATTTTTTTTTTTTGTCCTGCTGAGAAGAAAAAAAAACTGCTTCTGCTGCTAGCAATTTGGCCTGCACAACACACCAGTCACTGTGTGTGCAGTGCAAGGGGAGGCTATATAGTGGTGTATCAGTGGTGTTGGTTGTTGGGCTGCCTTTTAAGGCTTCCTGACAGGCTGGCATTGCTGTTTACCCACTGCTCCGCAAACTGCTTTTTTAAAAGCAATCCAATCTCCCTTATCCTGTAGTCACTTTGGTCACAGCTGTGCCATCGAGCCTGTCACATAGCGCTCAGATATTCATTGGGCCTCACACAATCCACAAGTGTCCAGTGTCCAAAAGTGTGTGCAGAGATTCAAAATCTCCCTTATCCTCTCGTCACTTTGGTCACAGCTGTGCCATCGAGCCTGTCACATAGCGCTCAGATATTCATTGGGCCTCACACAATCCACAAGTGTCCAGTGTCCAAAAGTGTGTGCAGAGATTCAAAATCTCCCTTATCCTCTCGTCACTTTGGTCACAGCTGTGCCATCGAGCCTGTCACATAGCGCTCAGATATTCATTGGGCCTCACACAATCCACAAGTGTCCAGTGTCCAAAAGTGTGCGCAGAGATTCAAAATCTCCCTTATCCTCTCGTCACTTTGGTCACAGCTGTGCCATCGAGCCTGTCACATAGCGCTCAGATATTCATTGGGCCTCACACAATCCACAAGTGTCCAGTGTCCAAAAGTGTGTGCAGAGATTCAAAATCTCCCTTATCCTCTCGTCACTTTGGTCACAGCTGTGCCATCGAGCCTGTCACATAGCGCTCAGATATTCATTGGGCCTCACACAATCCACAAGTGTCCAGTGTCCAAAAGTGTGTGCAGAGATTCAAAATCTCCCTTATCCTCTCGTCACTTTGGTCACAGCTGTGCCATCGAGCCTGTCACATAGCGCTCAGATATTCATTGGGCCTCACACAATCCAAAAGTGTCCAGTGTCCACAAGTGTCTGCAGAAATTCAAAATCTCCCCTGTCCTATAGACACCTTGTACCTTGTTTTACATTACTATATAGTTTGTTGCATTTTGTCTACATTTCTACCAAAAATGAGGAAGGCTGGTGGAAGAGGCCGTGGAATTGGGCGGGGGTTGGCAGCTGGTAATGATGGTGTTGGTGGTGGATCTGATGGTAGTGGCAAGAGCAAAATAGGACCGAATGCAGGAGGTGTTGAGCCTGCGTCATCATCTGGCTACATAAGGCCTCGAACGCTTAGTTTTCTAGGAGTTGGCAAACCGCTTTTAAAGCCAGAGCATGAGGAAAAAGTTTTGTCTTACATTGCTGACTCAGCCTCCAGCTCTATCGCCTCCTCTTCTTCAGTTGTAAAAAGTAAAAGCACTGAGTCGTCATTGGAGGCTCATGTTCATGAACCACACCTTTCCTTGTGTCCTTCACCCCAACCAAGATTGAAGGATGACGCAGGCCATACTACTGATTACTCCATGGAGCTGTTTTCACATACCATGCCTGGATTATCAAGTCAAATGGTGAATTACCCAGGCCAAGATGAATCTGACATGGAGTGCACTGATGCACAGCCGCTGATGGATGATTCTGCTGGTACATTCACTCAGAGCACTACATTGTCCTCGCAGTGTACAGAGCCAGATTCTGACCCTGATGAGACTCAGGTGCCCCTTCCCGCACACTATACCACCATACACGGTGACACAGAGGAAGGTGCACATGACATAGAAGAGGAGGTGATGGATGACCCAGTTGTTGACCCAGATTGGCATCCATTGGGGGAAGAGGGTGCTGCTTCCAATAGCTCAGATGAGGAGCATCCACAGCAGACATCGACATCGCAACAGCTGTTATCTGGCAGGCCCGTAGCACTCCAAAGACAGGTTCCAAACATCAAAAGAGTTGCTGGACAGCTTGTCTAGAGGGTCAAAACATCACAGCGTGCTAGGCCGCAAAATGTCTGCCAAAGTAGGAAGAGTGCAGTGTGGCACTTTTTTAAACAAAATCCTCATGATCAGGCCAAGGTTATCTGTAAGAAGTGCGCAAAGACCTTTAGCCGAGGGAAAAATCTGAAAAATTTGAATACCAGTTGCATGCTTAGACATTTAACCAGCATGCACTTGCAAGCGTGGACACAACACCAAACCTCAAGTGCCACATGTGCAACTGATCACAATGAAGGTAGTCAGCAACGCTACATTGTTTCCCCCACTGTAAGCCCACCGGTTAGCACAGCAGCAAATGTTGAGGTGTCGTTGCAAGGCCACAGCAGTCAGGGAATCCCACTGTTATATCAACGAAAGACTGATTCTAGGCCATCAGAAAGAACACCAACTCCATCACCATCATCAACCCTCTCTCAGTCCGCCCTGTCCACCGCTACTTCCACCATATGCAGCTCTCAAGTCCAGCTCACCCTCCCAGACACTATGAGTAGGTCAAGAAAGTACTCAGTCTCTCATCCGCGTACACTGGGTTTGAACGCCCACATTGCCAAACTAATCTTGTTTGAGATGATGCCCTTTCGGTTGGTGGAAAGCGCAGCTTTCCGCGAACTCATGGCCTATGCAGTACCACGCTATGACCTACCCAGTCGCCACTTCTTCTCTGGCAAAGCCATCCCAGCCCTCCACCATCATGTGAAAGACCGCATTGTCCATGCACTCAAGCAGTCAGTGAGCGGAAAGGTGCACCTCACAACTGATGCATGGTCCAGTCGGCATGGCCAGGGCCGTTACGTGTCCATCACTGCGCACTGGGTTTATGTGGTGGATGCAGGGTCCACAGGGGACAGCGGTGGTGGGACAGTGCTGCCTAGCCCACGGTATAGGAAACAGTTGGCTGTAGGCGTTCGACCCTCCTCCTCCTCCAGAAGCAAAAGCTCGTCCACAGAGCGCAGTCGTACGAGCACTCCATCTGCAGCTGCCACTGTTGCACACGATGTGTCCCCCTATCGAGCAGCTAGTGGAAAGCGTCAGCAGGCTGTGTTGCAGATGATGTGTTTGGGCGACAGACACACCGCCGAGGTGCTGGCCGAGTACTTGAAGCGACAAACTGAGTCATGGCTGGGCAGTGTACATCTTGAGGCAGGCAAGGTAGTTAGTGATAACGGCCGTAATTTTGTGGCAGCCATAGCCCTTTCAAAACTCAGCCACATACCTTGCTTGGCTCACACCTTGAACCTGGTGGTGCAGTGCTTCCTCAAAAATTATCCGGAGTTAACAGCCCTGCTCCAGAAGGTGCGAAGACTGTGCGCGCACATCCGCCGGTCGCCTGTACACTCCGTTCTTATGCTGAAGCTGCAGCGATTGCTCCACCTTCCCAACCACCGCCTCATTATCGACATTGCAACAAGGTGGAACTTCACCCTGCACATGGTGGAGCGGCTGTGCGAGCAGAGGCAGGCCATAATGCATTTGTGGGAGGATACACAGCCAGGCACTTTGAGAGCAGATATGGAGTTGACAGGTGTGCAGTGGTCGAAGCTGAAAGACCTCTGTAAAGTCCTTCAGTGTTTTGAGGAATGCACACGGCTGGTAAGCGCAGACGACGCCATCCTAAGCATGAGCATCCCACTTATGCGTCTGCTCATGCAAACTTTGACGCACCTTAAGGTGCAGGCTTCTGCAGCCAATGTTGATGAGGAGGAAGAGGAGGAGGGAATCCTTGATGACATTCAGCCATTGTCTGCTCAGGGACCTCTCCTGGACGAGGAGGAGGAAGAAGAGGAGGAGGAGGATGATGGGGATGATTACTTAGGGGAGGAGGATGCATCTCGTGGGGCAAGTGAAAATGTTGGCGTGGCAAGGTCTGGTACAGGGTTTGTGCGTGACTGGAGGGATGTGGATTTGCCAGAAAGTGCTCCTCCACCCAGCACTCGCAGTGCATCATTGACACCGGGAACATTGGCCCACATGTCAGATTATGCCTTGCAGATCCTAAAAAGGGACCCCCGCATTGCCAAAATGATGAACGATGACGACTACTGGTTGGCCAGCATCCTGGATCCACGCTATAAAGGCAAATTACAAAACATCATGCCACAGGAGAACCTTGACCTAATATTGGCTAATAAACAAGCAACTCTGGTAAATCGGTTGCTTGAGGCATTCCCAGCACACAGCAGCGGTGATGGTTCTCACATGAGCCGTACGGGCTGGGGGCAGCTTGGCAGAGGTGTTCGTGGTGCACACAGCAGAAGTGGCGTTGGAGACAGGGGTTTCATGACAATGTTGTGGACTGATTTTTCAAATACCGCTCACACAACTGGTAATACTGCATCGATGGAAAGTGACAGGAGACAGCAGTTGTCAACTATGGTAACAAACTACTTTTCCTTCCATATCGATGTTCTCCCACACAGGTCATTCCCCTTTGACTATTGGGCCGCTAAACTGGACACCTGGCCTGAATTGGCCCAATATGCCTTACAGGAGCTCGCTTGCCCAGCTGCAAGTGTGCTATCGGAAAGAGTCTTCAGTGCAGCTGGATCAATCCTGACAGAAAAAAGGACCCGTCTGTCAACCCAAAATGTGGATGATCTAACCTTCATTAAAATGAACCATGCATGGGTTTCCAAGGATTTTGTCCCACCTTCCCCTGATGACACATAGGGTGACAGAAAAATGGCTTCCTTTGGTCCACCTCTTCCTGGGACTTCACCTATTTCGCCTTTTGCATCAGCTGAATGTCCAACATCAACATATGCCACTTTCTAAAACTCCCTAACTGTGCTACCTCCCCCCCATGGCCGGGGTCACCACCTAGCGCACGACACCGTGCGAGTGCCGTTGCCCTGGACAGGTGGGTAGGCCGACTCTTGGGCGCGGGCACTGGCACAGGGTCCCTCATAGTGCAATCAAGTGTCTCTGACGGTGGTGGTGCACACCCGCTGTCAGACACACCGCTGTACTATGAGGGGCCCAGTGCCAGTACCGACGCCCACGAGTGGGCCCCCCTTGCTTGGGCAGGGCCCCAGCATTTGCAATCTTTACCTCTCCCTGCTCCTCCGCTGTGTAATCTGGGCCATCAAATCCATACTGTGCCTGACACCGTCTGAGCCTGCCTCCTGAGACATATATTTTGAATGTGTACGCTATCCATACATGTTATCCGGGGAAACGGTACCCTTTCAAACCTTTGTACAATCACGTGCAATCCATACTGGGCCTGACACCGTCTGAGCCTGCCTCCTGAGACATATAATTTGAATGTGTACTCTATCCATACATGTTATCCGGTGATACGGTACCCTTTCTAACCTTTGTGCAATCACGTGCAATCCATACTGGGCCTAACACCGTCTGAGCCTGCCTCCTGAGACATATATTTTGAATGTGTACGCTATCCATACATGTTATCTGGGGATACGGTACCCTTTCTAACCTTTGTGCAATCACGTGCAATCCATACTGGGCCTAACACCATCTGAGCCTGCCTCCTGAGACATATATTTTGAATGTGTACGCTATCCATACATGTTATCTGGGGATACGGTACCCTTTCTAACCTTTGTGCAATCACGTGCAATCCATACTGGGCCTAACACCGTCTGAGCCTGCCTCCTGAGACATATATTTTGAATGTGTACGCTATCCATACATGTTATCTGGGGATACGGTACCCTTTCTAACCTTTGTGCAATCACGTGCAATCCATACTGGGCCTAACACCGTCTGAGCCTGCCTCCTGATGTATAGACATATATTTTGAATGTGTACACTATCCATACATGTTATCTGGGGATACGGTACCCTTTCTCACCTTTGTGCAATCACGTGCAATCCATACTGGGCCTAACACCGTCTGAGAATGATAGATGGGGCCCACCATACACTGGAACATTCCAAAGGTGGACATCAGACACTGGAGCAGCATTTACAGGGCCCATTATACACTAGAGCATTAGAAATGGGGCCCATTATGTTTGGAGCATTATTTGGGCCCATAAGACAGTAGAGCTTCATCCATGGGGACCAACATATACTGTAGCATTATGTGGAGCTCATCATATACTGTTTCAAACATTATATGGGACCAATGATTCTGTATGGAGAAATAGATGGGCCTCGTCATGAGATGTAAAAAGTGAGGTATTTTTCATTGTACTATACTGCTATTTCTCTGCCGTATCGGAGCATGATGAGTTGTGGTATGTGTTAAAGGGGCGCTCTTTCGCCCAGGGCACATGAAAACCTGGAGCCAGCCCTCCCCCCCCACAGTCTGTAGCCAAATAACCCCCATTTTTCAGTGCGTAACTTGTATTATGAAGTTAATTAAGGTTGACAAGCTTAAGTAAGAAGAATTGATGCTTTTGGCATTCAAATGGGCACTGTAGGTGTGTTTCCTGTCCTCCTCTCACAGCCGACTTTTATTCCCCATTGACTTACATTGGGTTTCGTGTTTCGGGACGACACCAACTTTTCCCTATAATCGGACGATCTTGCTCGACCCGACTTTTAGAAAAGTCGGGTTTCACGAAACGAAACGCGACCCTAAAAACCCAAAGTCGCTCAACTCTAGTATGGAGCAAAGCCGCATGTGTACAAGGTTTACGGAGTGGAGCCATGTGTGTACTGAGTGGAACCATGTGTGCGCAAGGTGTACAGAGCCTAGCCGTATGTGTACGAGGCATACAAAGCTGAACCGTGTGTATGAGGCGTGCGGAGACATGCGTGTACGAAGTGTATGGTGGGGAGCATTAAAAACGTCCTGTATCCAATGGGACAGTCCCGATTTTGAGAGAGAGAGACTGCCCTAGCTGGGAGCTTACTTTTCCCATGCACACAGGAGTACACCGCGGAGCCCCGAGGAGCACTTTAAAACTCGAACGTGACGTTCTACCGGAAGTGACATGCTAGAAGCTGACTGGAAATGAGGTAATTTAAGGAGGAGATTGTGACGGAACCATGGAGGCACTTCAGGGAATGCTTCAGATCACCATGTCCTCCACTGACAGCGCGGACAGCGGGATTGTCTTGGAATCTTTGTCTCTCTCTCTCTGTTCATTCTTTTTTTTCCTCAGTACCAGCCACTGTGCCCTAAATGGCTGATGTATATACACTGTACACTGTATATACATCAGCCTCGAGTCAGCACCTATGTACAGTGGGGAAAAAAAGTATTTAGTCAGTCAGCAATAGTGCAAGTTCCACCACTTAAAAAGATGAGAGGCGTCTGTAATTTACATCATAGGTAGACCTCAACTATGGGAGACAAACTGAGAAAAAAAATTCCAGAAAATCACATTGTCTGTTTTTTTTTTCATTTTATTTGCATATTATGGTGGAAAATAAGTATTTGGTCAGAAACAAGCAATCAAGATTTCTTGCTCTCACAGACCTGTAACTTCTTCTTTAAGAGTCTCCTTTTTCCTCCACTCATTACCTGTAGTAATGGCACCTGTTTAAACTTGTTATCAGTATAAAAAGACACCTGTGCACACCCTCAAACAGTCTGACTCCAAACTCCACTATGGTGAAGACCAAAGAGCTGTCAAAGGACACCAGAAACAAAATTGTAGCCCTGCACCAGGCTGGGAAGACTGAATCTGCAATAGCCAACCAGCTTTGAGTGAAGAAATCAACTGTGGGAGCAATAATTAGAAAATGGAAGACATACAAGACCACTGATAATCTCCCTCGATCTGGTGCTCCAAGCAAAATCCCACCCCGTGGGGTCAGAATGATCACAAGAATGGTGAGCAAAAATCCCAGAACCACGCGGGGGGACCTAGTGAATGAACTGCAGAGAGCTGGGACCAATGTAACAAGGCCTACCATAAGTAACACACTACGCCACCATGGACTCAGATCCTGCAGTGCCAGACGTGTCCCACTGCTTAAGCCTGTACATGTCCGGGCCCGTCTGAAGTTTGCTAGAGAGCATTTGGATGATCCAGAGGAGTTTTGGGAGAATGTCCTATGGTCTGATGAAACCAAACTGGAACTGTTTGGTAGAAACACAACTTGTCGTGTTTGGAGGAAAAAGAATACTGAGTTGCATCCATCAAACACCATACCTACTGTAAAGCATGGTGGTGGAAACATCATGCTTTGGGGCTGTTTCTCTGCAAAGGGGCCAGGACGACTGATCCGGGTACATGAAAGAATGAATGGGGCCATGTATCGTGAGATTTTGAGTGCAAACCTCCTTCCATCAGCAAGGGCATTGAAGATGAAACGTGGCTGGGTCTTTCAACATGACAATGATCCAAAGCACACCGCCAGGGCAATGAAGGAGTGGCTTCGTAAGAAGCATTTCAAGGTCCTGGAGTGGCCTAGCCAGTCTCCAGATCTCAACCCTATAGAAAACCTTTGGAGGGAGTTGAAAGTCCGTGTTGCCAAGCGAAAAGCCAAAAACATCACTGCTCTAGAGGAGATCTGCATGGAGGAATGGGCCAACATACCAACAACAGTGTGTGGCAACCTTGTGAAGACTTACAGAAAACGTTTGACCTCTGTCATTGCCAACAAAGGATATATCACAAAGCATTGAGATGAAATTTTGTTTCTGACCAAATACTTATTTTCCACCATAATATGCAAATAAAATGAAAAAAAAACAGACAATGTGATTTTCTGGATTTTTTTTTCTCAGTGTGTCTCCCATAGTTGAGGTCTACCTATGATGTAAATTACAGACGCCTCTCATCTTTTTAAGTGGTGGAACTTGCACTATTGCTGACTGACTAAATACTTTTTTTCCCCACTGTATATGTAAGCCTCAGCACCAGTATATACATCAGAACCTGAATAATACACAGGTGCTGGGGCTGATGTATATACAGGTGCTGGCGGCGGTGATGTATATACTGGTGCTGACTTGAGGCTGATGTATATATGGGCTGTATGTATATACATCACTGATAAGCCTCTAGTCAGCACCTATATATACACCAGCCCCAGCACCTGTATATACATCAACCCCAGCACCCATATATACATCAGCCCCAGCACCCATATATATACCAGCCCCAGCACCCGTATATACATCAGCCCCCCGCATCATATATACATCAGCCCCAGCACCCATATATACATCAGCTCCAGAACCTGTATATACATCAGCTCCAGAACCCGTATATACATCAGCCCCAGCACCCATATATACATCTGCCCCAGCACCCATATATACATCAGCCCCAGCACCCATATATACATCAGCCCCAGCACCCGTATATACACCAGCCCCAGCACCCGTATATACACCAGCCCCAGCACCTGTATATACATCAGCACCAGTATATACATCAGCCCCAGCACCCGTACATACATCAACCCCAGAACCCGTATATGCATCAGCCCCACCACCCATATATACATCTGCCCCAGCACCCATATATACATCAGCCCCAGCACCCATATATACATCAGCCCCAGCACCCATATATACACCAGCCCCAGCACCCGTATATACACCAGCCCCAGCACCTGTATATACATCAGCACCAGTATATACATCAGCCCCAGCACCCATACATACATCAACCCCAGAACCCGTATATACATCAGCCCCAGCACCCATATATACATATGTATATACAGTAGTCTCAATGTGATATATATTCAGCAGTATGTAACATATAGTATAATACTGTCAATTATGATGTAGAGTTGTGTGTATATAGTGTAGAGCTGTTCATATAGTATGATGCTGTGTATATAATATATAGTGTGGAATCCACAATATATACACTGGCCCATCTCTACATTATATAGTATATACACAGCTCCACTCTATATTCCTTACCACAGTATATATTGTGGAGATGTGTACATTGTGTATACTCCTCCTGTCCTGTATACCTGGTGTAAATATATGTATCTGCTCTAAGTGTGTGTATATATGAAAATAAAAAGTGCTCCGATGAATTGTGGAAAGTGGCAGACCCTTTATTAGCCCATATGACAAAGTTTTGGATCTATAACCAATCATTTCTCTGCTATGGAATTGAAATATTATTACCACATGGGCTAATAAAGAGTCCTCCATTTTTCTCTTATTTAATCATTTTATCGGTGTGCTGATTATTTTCTTTTTATAAATGCCTTTGATTTAAGGATGTGTGTCCTAAAAGCATTTCACCCACTGCTTAATATTTGGTGGTGCTCAATTATGACACACATATCAAGGCTGACATCACCACCACCCGGCAAAAGCGAGCAAGTGCCGTCAGGGACTTGGCATGCTATGGGGCTCGTAAGTAGTGGGGCTCTGGTGCCAGTGCCGACACAGTTGAAAACAATGATGAGTGAGGGAGCCATCTGCTGATTCTCCCTCTCTCATTATTCCCTCTCTGCGTCTGAGCTCTGTGACGTCTTAGTGCAGAGGGTGCAATGACATCACTACAGCGAATTGTCTGTGCCAAGCAGTGCAGAGGATCAGAATACACTGAGGAGACCAGAGCAGTGGGGACAGGAAGAAGTATTATATGGGACCCATTATACTGTATGAAGTAATATATGGGGCCCATTATACTGTATAAAGTAATATATGGGGCCCATTATACTGTTTGAAGTAATATACAGTTTGAGGGCCTATTATACTGTATGGACCATTATATGGGGCCCATAAAACTGTATGCAGTAATGTATGGGGCCCATAATAGTGTATGGAGCATTATATGGGTTCATTGTACCGTATGGAAGAATATATGGGGTCCATTGTACTGTATGGCGCAATATAAGGGGCCATTATACTGTATGGAGCAGTATGTGTTGCCCATAATACTGTATGGAGGACTATGTGGTGCCCACAATACTGTATGGAGGACTATGTGATGCCCATAATACTGTATGTAGGACTATGTTGTGTCCATAATACTATGAAGGACTATGTCATGCCCATAATACTGTATAGAGGACTATGTGGTGCCCATAATACTCTATTAAGGACTATATGGTGCCCATAATACTTTATGGAGGTCTATGATGTGCCTATAATACTCTATGGAGGACTATATGGTGCCTATAATACAATATGGAGGACTATGTAGGGCCCATACTGTATGGAGGACTATATGGTGCCTATAATACTCTATAGAGGACTATATGGTGCCCATAATACTGTAAAGAGGACTATGTGGTGCCAATAACAATGTATGGAGGACTAAGTTGTGCACATAATACTGTATGGAGGACTATGTGGTGCCCATAATACTGTATGGAGGACTATGTGGTGCCCATAATACTTTATGGAGGACTATGTGGTGCCCAAAATACTGTATGGAGGGTTATCCAAATTCAGAAGTTCTCCTCTATCTTTTGGATAGGGGATGACTTTCTGTTTGTTGTGGATCTGACCGCTGGAACCCCAATGGTCCTAGGAAATGTAGCTTTGAAGAGCACCATGTAAATGGAGCTGTGGTCCAATCATACGCACTGTGACGCCATTCACATGTGGCTCTTTAATTAACTCCTTTAAAGGAGTGATGAGAGGATGAAAATATATAGTAAAAATTCACTGATCGGAGCTGATGAGTGTTATAGTTTGTGGCCTGGTGGGATTTGTGTGGCAGAGCTGCTTTTTTGTCCCAGTCCGGCCCTGGGTTTAATGCTCTTTTTAGTCTTCTAGACACTTCCCTACCCCCAATCAGACATGGTATTAGATGACCTCTCATCAAGCTGGGATTGCAACTCATCTCAGGGCCATTGAAATATCAACCTTACCAGGCTTGGGTTATGCAGATGTCCATGTTCGTGACCCATGTAGACTATATGGGTGAAATTCAAGCAAATTCTGATATGTAGGAGAAATCTTGATGTGATTGTAAGGCTTTATTCAGACATCTATTTTTCATGTCTGTCTTTTATGCATGGTGTTCACAGCTAGAACATGTACATGTTACACTATACGGAGTTGTTCAAATGGCTGGGGGGATTTTGCGGACTGTGTGGTCTGAAAAAATCACAATGACATCTTATTTTGAGATGAGTCAGAAAAAAATCACAGACATCTGAATGAGGCCTAAGGGTACCGTTACAATTTGCGATGCACCAGCGATCCCGACAACGATATGGATCGCTGGTGCATCGCTAGGTGGTCGCTAGTGAGCTGCCACACAGGCAGATCTCACCAGCGACATCGCAGGGGTCGGGGGTCGCTACTTACCTGTCAGACGCGGCGATCCAGACGTCCTCCGCCCGCCTCCACGCGTCACTCGTCGGCGCCACAGGAAGCCCAGCAGGAAGCGCCCGACGAGAAATGGTCCAGGACGTTCTCGCGCGATCAGCGATAATCAGCGGGGGAGCCGGTCGGAGGTAAGTATCAGACATAGCGATATCGCTAGCAATATCGCTGCTACGTCACAAAATCGGTGATGTTACAGCGATATTGCTAGCAATATCGCTATGTGTAACGGGGGCTTAAGGGAGATGTTCCAGAATGTGCAGTCATTACTACTGTAAAGCCACAGGCTACTGAATTTTGCTCTATGCTTTATGCCCTAGTTATTACTAGTCATGGTGTAGTGGTATTATGTAGCCTACAATGTATGGTACCAAATTATTACATGAGCACTACAAGGGGGTATTAAGTGGTGTATGATTGCACTACTATGGATTAGACTGTATGAAGCTGTTAATATATATTTATGTATTTATTTTCATCTCTTTTATAGCGCCATTAATTTCCATAGTTTTTTACCGACATTATCATCGCTGTCCCCATTGGGGCTCACAATCTAAATTTGTTATCAATATTAGAGATGAGCAAAAAAACGTTTGCCAATTTCAAATTCGGTACCAACATAGCTCATTCGGATTCGTGTTTGGATTCCCGAGGATTTTCCCTCAAAATTGGCAAAATTCGGGCTTTTGTCATTGGTTGCCAAAGTCACATGTCCCTCTCCATATAAAAATATAAAAAGCGGCCATGTTGTTTTGCTGGCGCCATTTTCTCAGTGTAACAGCGTAGAGAGGCCGCTCCTGCTGCTGCTGCAAGTTGTCATATAGTTAGATAGGCTCCTGTCCTGAGTGAAATCGACCTTCCAGCATCAAATTAGTTTGTGCTAATAGCCATTTATCAAAAAGTTGTCCACAATTCGAAAATGGACATACACGCTGCTTTAGTAAATTTATGCAAAACAGACCTAATTCCTGATATATTGGTCAGGAACATGCAATCGAAGTGACAAAAAGAGTTAATATAAAAAAAATAAAAATTTCAGGAAATGGATACTGGAATGGAAAGGCTTAAATGCTAACAGTAATAACAATAGCAGCACAGTATCTAATACTGCTTTTTCAAACACAATTTCAGGGTAATTCAAACAAGATAGTAAAATTAATTTGTAAACATGATCAGATCACCTCTTCAAGTTAACTAGGTGGCATAAACTTACTCAAGTGCTAAAGTGCATGTGCTTAGGACTAAAGAAAACCCAAAATAGGTGGGGGGGGCATCAAGATTTTTAGTGATGCTTCGGAATTCTATCCTATGAAAGGCCACTAAGGCTACTAAGATCACTATATTATCATTTCAATATTTCATTTTTTATGTCTATAGCAAAGCATATTCTAGAACAAGAATTCTGACAAAGGCATCTACAGAACAAAAACTATTAGAATATACCTACAAATAAGCTGCAGTGAGGGAAGATGTGTGTGAAGCTCCAGCCTTCTAGCCTTTATGCACGCATTTCTCCTTGCTTCTTCGATGGGCATGGGAAGCAGGACAAAACGCGCGCATCGGGGCTAGAAGGCAGCAGGCCCTGTTTTGCCTAATTTTGGGTTGCAGGCACCAGGCCCCTTTTCCTAATCCAGTTCATTTGGGCTAATACTGTGTTTCAGTCAGGACTCAGGACATCACGTTTGCTAATCAAAATCGTTTTGGCTAATATTGAGTTGCAGGCACCAGGCCCCATTTTCTAACCCAAATAGTTTTTGCTAATACTGTGTTGCAGTCAGGACTCAGGAGGTCACATTGAGGGTGTGTGCACACACTGCAGATTGGGGTGCGGGTTCATCCGCACGGATTTTGTAAAATCCGCAGGTGAAACCGCAGGTCAAAAGACCTGCGGTTTTACCTGCGGATTGCTCTGCGGTTTTTCATCTCCTCAATAGAGGAGATGGCAAACCGCAGCAGAATCCGCAGAAAGAAATGACATGTCAGTTCTTTCTGCGGTTTGAAATCCGCAGATAATCCGCGCGGAAAATTCCGCACCGTCTGCACTGCGGATTTTGATTCCCATAGGGAATCATGGTACTGTACACTGCAGCAAAAACTGGTGCGGGTACGCAGCGACCAAATCCGCTGCGGAACCGCAGCAAAATCCGCAGCGTGTGCACACACCCTGAATAATTAAAATCATTTTGGTTAATGTTGAGGTGCAGGCAGATGTCCGTACTAATATTGGTGTGTAGGCACCAGACCCCATTTCCTAATCCAAAACATTTGGACTAATACTGTGTTTCAGTCAGGACTCAGGAGGTCACATTTAATAATCAAAATCACTTGTACTAATATTGGGGTGCAGGCACCAGGCCCCTAATTCAAATAGTTTTTGCTAATACTGTGCTGCAGTCAGGACTCAGGAGGTCACATTTACTAATCAAAATCATTTTGGCTAATATTGAGGTGCAGGCAGGTGCCCAGATTTACAATCAAAATTGTTTGTGCTAATGTTTGTCATGATCTCCGTGCGGGTTTGACTCGGACATGTGGGGTTAATGTCTGGAACCAGTGCTGATGACTGGCACGTCTGAGGTTAAAGGTTATGATCCCAGTGCAGGCTTACCTGCACACCTGGGGCTCATTATTGTAGCCTCTCCCTGGTTCTGGGAAGGCTTCTTATGGCCTCAGGAAGCTCCTATCCCCGTCAGTTATACTTTCACCCTTGGCAGAGTGTGTTGACCCCTGAGTGTGTTTGTGCTGTGTTCTTGTTTGCCTGATAACTTGGTGTATGACTCGGCCTGTTCTCTGGATACTGCTTGTTGGATTCTGCTTGGTACCTTCTATGTCTGTTTGGCTTTGACCACTGCCTGTTCCCGACTATCCGTTCTGTCTCATCCCTGGTACTTTACTGTTATCTCTGTGTATGACCCGGTTTGTCTGACTTTCAGTATTCCTGTTTAGTATTTTGCCTATCTCTGGCAGCAGGATGCTAAGCCCCACCCCCTTGCAGTCACATGACCGTAGGTCCTTCACTGCTCACTGACTCAGGTTCTCCAGGTCCTGTTTGCCTGAACTATCTGGCCGTGTCTAACCACGGGCCCCTCTGCAGTGTGGGTGAGTCCTTGCTCAGCGGTGACTGCACACCGACCCTAACAGGACCGTGACAATATTAGGGTGCAGGCACCAAGCCCCATTTCCTAATCCAAATCGTTTGGGCTAACAATGTCAGGACTGCAAATTTCATAATCCAAATTGTGTGGGATAATAGCCTGATTGAGGCACCATTTCTCATTTCATAATCCAAACCGTTTGGGATAATAGTCTGGCGCAGGCACGAGGCCTCATTTCATAATCAAAATTTTTTGCACTAATTCTGTGGGCCCGCCACCAGTCCACATTTCAAAACATACTGTACATCTTTTGTGCTAATTCTGTGGTCTAGCCACACTATATCAGCCAATAAATACTGAATATTTATTTAGTGACAGGTGACTGACAGGTCTGGGCCTAGAGTTGTGAAACTCCTGGTTAAAAGAAGGGAAGGGTACTTCCAACAACATGAGTGGGGAAAAAGCAAGGTGTGGTGGAAGGGGGAATAGGCTTGGTGTTCGAGGTGTACGTGGGGTAGGTAATAATGCTATTCAAAGCTCTACTGAACAAACACTGGCTCGTCCTATTCAAAGACAACTGACAACTTGTTACTGGATGGGCTACTCCACTCCCTTTCTTTGGCAGCCGCACAGCAGCATGTCTTGTAGATGAGGGCCTGAAAGAGCATGAGCTACAGTGGATGGCAAGTGCTGCATCAAGTGGCCTCTTCTCCTCTTCCTCCACCTTAACTTCACACACAGTACAGTCTTAAGAGGTAGAATCAGAACTACCCATGTTTCTCCCCGCGTACAACACTTCAACCTCCCAACTGACCAAGAGTACAAATTGTATAATTGTGCAGCATGGATGCTTGGGGCAGGGTCTGGGACAAGGCTTGAACCAGCATTTCTAGCTTAAATTTTGATCAGTAACAGATGGATGAGTGACAGGTGTAGTCCTGGTGTTCTGAGAGCCTTTACAAATTCAGGCACCAAAGACAGTTAGGTCCATATATATGGACAGAGACAACATTTTTCTAATTTTGGTTCTAGACATTACCACAATGAATTTTAAGCAAAACAATTCAGATGCAGTTGAAGTTCAGACTTTCAGCTTTCATTTGAGGGTATCCACATTAAAATTGTATGAAGGGTTTAGGATTTTCAGCTCCTTAACATGTGCCACCCTGTTTTTAAAGAGACCAAAAGTAATTGGACAGATTAAATAATTGTAAATCAAATGTTCATTTCTAGTACTTGGTTGAAAACCCTTTGTTGGCAATGACTGCCTGAAGTCTTGAACTCATGGATGTCATGATCCCAGTGCGGGTTGGACCCGCTCGCTTGGGGTTAATGTCTGGAACCAGTGCTGGTGGACCTGCACTTCTGGGGTTAAATGTTATGATTAACCAAAAAAATGTCCACAGGACCAGGGAAGAAATATCAAAAGTACCTCTCTATCTGGACAACTCACATGTAATGAATGAGTCACCGTAGGAGGCAAAAACAGCAATACTAGCTAAGTTCAGAAAACCAGAGAAGTTGGCAGCTATCGGATTGTAGACCCCTGATCCTATTAACAACAACTAGCAGTAGCCGTGGGGGGTTCCTACAGTGTTCTAGACCCCTCAATCACAGCCGGAGAACTAAATAGCCTAAAGACAGAAAGGGAAATCTAAACTGCCCCAGAGCAGACCCCAAAGCAATAGGCAGCCCCCAACATATAATGACGGTGAAGCAAGATGAAAAAACACTCACACAGATAGAAAGATAGGCTGAGCAAATTATGGGGCCCAAGCTAACTAAATAGGACAGGGTAGAAAAGCTGCTGTCTGCAATCCGCCAAAACCCTATCAAAACAAGAGCCAACAGGCTGATAGGGAAGAAAGCCCTGAAGATGCTAGGCTTCAAAAAGACTATATCAGTAGTCAGGTATTTTCTGAAGACAGCGCAAAAAAGAATTCAGCTCACCCCAGCAGGGAATGGCAGAAATCCAGAAAAACAAGGAAAAACAAAACCAAAACACAAATGCAAAAAGCAGAGCAGAAAACTTAGTTTTTGAGGAGCAGGAATCAGACTGGTCTCCTAGAATCCCTCAGAGAGATCACCAGCAAGGCAGACGGGCGTCAGCTTCCTTATATCCAGTCAGCAATTCCCGTCACCCAGTCATCATCATCCAGCTCAGGTGCTTGGTAATCAGCCTCACCACCTTCCTTCACCAGAAGAGGGAGTTCATCAGACCTCAATGGTGAAGGGGAAAATGAACTCACAACAGTACCTACCCCTTGAGGAGGGGTCACCGAACCCTCATTCATGCCACCAGGGCGATCAGGGTGAGCCTCATGAAAGGCACGCACCAATCTTTTGGCATGAATATCAGAGGCAGAGACCCAGGAATTATCCTCCTGACCATAACCCTTCCACTTAACCAAATACTGGAGTCTCCATCTAGCCAGACGGGAATCCAGTATCTTCTCTACCTCATATTCCATGTTACCTTCAACAAATACAGGGTCCGGAGGTGCCACCCCAGGAACTACTGGTTCAACAAACCTCTTCAACAAGGACTTATGAAACACATTATGGATTTTAAATGTGACAGGAAGAGCCAAACGAAAAGAGACCGGATTAATAATCTCCAAAATCTTGTAAGGTCCAATAAATCTAGGCTTAAACTTAGGAGAAGCCACCTTCATAGCGATATTTTTTGATGATAACCAAACCATATCACCAACCTTAAACTGGGGACCAATGGTCCTATGTCAGTTGGAAAACCGCTGGGCCTTTTCCTGGGAGAGAGATAACTTATCCACCACTTGGTCCAGATCTGGTGCATTCTCTCCACCACAGTGTCAACACCTGGGCAGGCAGAAGGCTCCACCTGCCCTGAAGAAAATCGAGGATGAAACCCAAAGTTACAAAAAAAAGGTGACATCAAAGTGGCAGAACTAGCTCTATTATTTAAAGCAAATTCGGCCAAGGGCAAAAATGAAACCCAATCATCCTGATCAGCGGAAATAAAACATCTCAAATACGACTCCAAGGTCTGGTTTGTTCTCTCCGTCTGCCCATTGGTCTGAGGGTGAAAAGCAGAGGAGAAGGACAACTGAATTCCCAGCTTGGAACAAAAAGTCCTCCAAAATCTAGACACAAACTGAACTCCTCTGTCAGATACAATGTTCTCAGGAATCCCGTGCAAGCGAACCACCTGTTGCAAAAACAGGGGCACCAACTCAGAGGAAGATGGCAACTTAGGGAGTGGTACAAGATGAACCATCTTAGAGAACCTATCACAAATCACCCAAATAACAGTCATTCTCTGAGAGACAAGCATATCAGAGATGAAATCCATTGAAATATGGGTCCATGGCCTCCTGGGGACTGGCAAAGGCATCAACAACCCACTAGAGCGAGAACAAGGTTTAGACCGGGAGCAAATACCACAGGACTGCATAAAATTCCTGACATCACGAGACAAGGCGGGCCACCAAAAAGACCGACTCACCAGATCTCTAGTACCAAAAATTCCTGGATGACCAGCCAATGCAGAGCAATGAACTTCAGACATCACTCTCTTCTTCCACTGGTCAGGAACATACAACTTTCCACTGGGACAACGTTCAGTTTTGTCCTCCTGGAACTCTTCCAGAGCACGTCTCAAATCGGGCGAGATGGCAGAAAGAACTACCCCTTCGCCTAAGATGGTAGCAGGCTTGGTCACCACAGGAGGATCAGCAAAGAAGCTCCTAGAGAGAGTGTCAGCCTTGACATTCTTAGTGCCAGGATGAAAAGAGACCACAAAATCAAAACGTGTAAAAAACAAGGCCCACCTAGCCTGTCTAGGGTTCAAGCGTTTGGCCGACTCCAGGTAAATCAAATTCTTGTGGTCAGTGAGGACCACGACTTGATGTTTAGCTCCCTCCAACCAATGTCTCCACTCCTCAAATGCCCATTTCATGGCTAACAGTTCCCGATTCCCCACATCATAGTTACGTTCAGATGGAGAGAACTTTCGGGAAAAGAAAGCACAGGGATTCATTTTAGATGTTACAGGATCCTTTTGGGACAAAACAGCTCCTGCACCAATCTCAGAAGCGTCCACCTCTACCTGGAACGGGAGTGAGAGATCAGGTTGCCGCAAAACCGGGGCAGAAGTGAATCTTCGCTTCAGCTCCTGAAAGGAAGAAACAGCCTCCGGAGACCAATTCAACACATCAGCACCCTTCTTAGTCAGATCAGTCAATGGCTTGGCAATACTAGAAAATTTTGCTATAAATTTCCGATAAAAATTAGCAAAACCCAAAAACTTCTGGAGGGCCTTCAAAGAAGTGGGCTGAACCCAATCATAAATAGCCTGTACCTTGGCCGGGTCCATTTCAATAGTTGACGGAGACAAAATAAATCCCAAAAATGAAATCCTCTGTACCCCAAAAAGGCATTTCGATCCTTTGACATACAGGGAATTCTCCCTCAAGATCCGAAACACAGTCCGAACATGTTCCACATGAGAATCCCAATCCTTGGAGAAGATCAAAATATCATCCAGATAGATAATCAAAAATTTATCCACAAAGTCTCGGAAAATGTCGTTCATGAAGCACTGGAAGACAGAAGGGGCATTAGTGAGCCCAAAAGGCATCACCAGGTACTCAAAATGTCCCTCCGGAGTATTAAACGCCGTCTTCCATTCATCCCCATGCTTAATGCAAATAAGATTATACGCCCCCCTGAGGTCAAGCTTGGTAAACCAGCAAGCACCTTTAACTCTGGAGAATAGATCCGAAATCAGGGGTAACGGATACTGATATTTAATAGTAATTTTGTTGAGGGCACGATAATCAATACAAGGCCTTAATGAACCATCCTTTTTGGCCACGAAAAAAAAACCAGCACCTAAGGGTGAAGAGGATGGTCTAATATGACCCTTCTCCAATGCCTCCTTAATATAGGATCGCATAGCCTCGTGCTCGGGTACAGATAAATTGAAGAGCCCACCCTTGGGAAAGTTACACCCCGGGCTCAGTTCAATTGCACAGTCATAACTCCTATGAGGAGGCAAAGACGCAGACTCATTCTCACTAAATACATCATAAAAGTCCACCAAATAGTCCGGAACATCATGCGACTGAGGAGAGGTGGAAAAAACCGGCGCCTCACTAAGGGCAGACCGACAACCCCAACTCACCACAGACACAGATTTCCAATCCAAAACTAGATTATGAATTTGCAACCAGGGAAACCCCAGAACAATGGTATCATGCAAATTATGCAACACCAAAAATCTGCAATTTTCTTGATGGTCTGGGGCGACCCGCATTACCACCTGGGTCCAAAACTGAGGTTTATTTTTCGCCAAAGGAGTAGCATCAATCCCCTCAAAGGGATAGGCGTCCGCAGAGGTGTCAACAGAAATCCACAACGTTTAGCAAAATTCAAGTCCATTAGGTTCAGGGCTGCTCCCGAATCCATAAAAGCCTTGGCGGAAAATGTGGACAGGGAGCAGATCAGAGTAATTGCCAGAAGAAACTTAGGTTGAACACCACCCACAGAAAACGTGTGTGCAAAACGTTTCTCTCATTTAGGATAGACAGAAATAATATGCGAGGCATCTCCACAAAAAAAACACAGCTTATTATGCCTTCTGAACTCCTGACGTTGCTCCCTGGACAAAACTCTATCACATTGCATAGGTTCAGACACTTGTTCAACAGGTGGCAACCCCTCTCGTGCAGTCCTGCGTTCACGTAAACGCCGATCAACCTGAATGGCTAATGACATAGAATCGTCAAGACCAGAGGGAACAGGAAATCCCACCATAGTATATTTTACGGCTTCTGACAAACCCTTTCGAAAGAGAGCAGCCAAGGCATTATCATTCCAGGTAGTAAGGACCGCCCACTTTTGGAATTTTTGACAGTACAATTCTGCAGAATCTCGACCCTGGCTCAATGCCAACAGGGTCTTTTCAGCCTGATCAATAGCATTAGGTTCGTCATACAACAACCCCAAGGCTTGAAAAAATGCATTCACATTAGTCAGAATAGGATCATCTGGTTTCAAAGAAAACGCCCAATCCTGGGGATCGCCACGCAGCAAAGAGATGACAATTTTAACCTGCTGCACGGAGCTCCCTGACGAGTTAGGCTTCAAGGCAAAAAATAATTTACAATTATTTTTGAAATTCAAAAGTTTAGACCGATCCCAAAAAACAAATCAGGAGTAGCGATCTTTGGTTCAGCAGCATGTGAATGAGCAAGGTAGGCGGAAATGCCCCGCACTTCCGCAGCGAGCTGCTCCACACGATCAGACTATTGCTTTATCTCCATTGAGAGAAAAAAAAATTCCCCCTACGGCCTTAGAGATATAGAGGAAAAAATATACACACTTTTTTTTTTTTTTTTTTTTACAATTCTTTCCTGCTATTGAGTATCCTAGGATCTGCGGCATGGCTGGTGATTCTGTTATGAATGAGTCACCGTAGGAGGCAAAAACAGCAATACTACCTAAGTCCAGAAAACCAGAGAAGTTGGCAGCTATCGGATTGCAGACCCCTGAACCTATCAACAACAACTAGCAGTAGCCGTGGGGGGTTCCTACGGTGCCCTAGACCCCTCGATCACAGCCGGAGAACTAAATAGCCTAAAGACAGAAAGGGAAATCTAAACTGCCCCAGAGCAGACCCCAAAGCAATAGGCAGTCCCACAACATATAATGACGGTGAAGCAAGATGGAAAAACACTCACACAGATAGAAAGATAGGCTGAGCAAATTATGGGGCCCAAGCTAACTAAATAGGACAGGATAGAAAAGCTGCTGTCTGCAATTCGCCAAAACCCTATCAAAACAAGAGCCAACAGGCTGATAGGGAAAAAATCCCTGAAGACGCTAGTCTTCAAAAAGACTATATCAGTACTCAGGTATTTTCTGAAGACAGAGCAAAAAGGAATTCAGCTCACCCCAGCAGGGAATGGCAGAAATCCAGAAAAACAAGGAAAAACAAAACCAAAACACAAATGCAAAAAGCAGAGCAGAAAACTTAGCTTTTGAGGAGCAGGAATCAGACTGGTCTCCTAGAATGCCTCAGAGAGATCACCAGCAAGGCAGACGGACGTCGGCTGCCTTATATCCAGTCAGCAATTCCCGTCACCCAGTCATCATCATCCAGCTCAGGTGCTTGGTAATCAGCCTCACTACCTTCCTTCACAAGAAGAGGGAGTTCATCAGACCTCAATGGTGAAGGGGAAAATGAACTCACAACATCACATCCATGAATTGGCTGGTTCCTTATTGTGCCTCCTGATGAACCGTGTGGATGGTGAAACGCGTCGAGCTGGAAGCTAAGTTTCGGTTAACCCCCAGCTGTTTCTATAATTTTTTTTTTGTTTGGCAATAGGTATCATCCATTGCCTTCTATGGGAACCAATATGGATATAATTCTGATGTTCCTTTATTGAACCACGCTATTTTTTTTTACCTCTTGTCTGTGCTTGTCTGATTTTACTGCAGAGAGTTTTTTTTTTGCTTTATTTGATAATGCATATGGAATCTATGTTTTCTGTAGTCTATTAATACCCAAAAAGACAAGATTGCCACTATCTACTGGTAGCTTATGGAATCTATATTTTCTGTGGTCTATTAATACCCAAAAAGACAAGACTTGCTACTATCTATTGGTTATACAAGAGGTTTCTCTATGTTTTCTCTATGTTTACATGTAATATCCTGTCTTTTATATATTGTACATTAATAGCCTGTGTATTATATTAAGCACTATCTTTCATCTCTTTTATTTGCTTATTGTTTTCCCACCTGTAGTTTATAAGGGTCATTTAGGGCGAGTCTGGGACAGCCGCCGCGGAGTGGGGGCTCCAAATCGTATCTTTTAGGGTGCCAACCTCCACTGTCAGGAAGGGATAGCAGGCTAGTGTAGGGCTATCGCAGGTTATTATTGTACAGAGTTTGTTAATTGTGTTATTGCACTAGGGGGGTGTTTTGTACCTCAAATTATTAAAGTTTCATATTTTTAAAGGGATTATATGATTGCACGTTAAATGTTATGATCTCAGTGCAGGCTCTTACCTGCACACCTGGGGCTTATTAGTGTGGCCTCACCTTGGTTCTGGAAAAGTTTTTTATAGCCTCAGGAAGCTCCAATCCCCGTCAGTTATATCTTCGCCCTTGGCAGAGTGTGTTGACCCCTGAGTGTTTGTGCTGTGTTCTTGTTTGCCTGATACTTTGGTTTCGACTCGGTCTGTTCTCTGGATACTGTTTTTTGGATTCTGCTTGGTACCTTCTATGTCTGTTTGGCTTTGACCGCTACCTGGCCCCGACTATCCGTTCTGTCTCATCCCTGGTACTGTACTGCTATCTCTGTGTATGACCCCTGTTTGTCTGACCTGAGCATTCCTGTAGTTGTGTCCTGCCGATCTCTGGCAGCAGGACGCTAAGCCCCACCCCTTGCAGTCACATGACTGTAGGTCCTTCACTGCTTGCTAACTTCAGTGTCTCCAGGTCCTGTTTGCCTGAGCTTCCCGGCCGTATCTGACCCTCGGGCCCCCCTGCAGTGTGGGTGAGTCCCTGCTCAGTAGTGGCTGCACGCCGGCGCTGACAGGACCGTGACAATGGACATCACCAGACGCAGTGTTTCCTCCTTTTTGATGCTTTGCCAGGCCTTCACTGCGGTGGATTTCAGTTGCTGATTGTTTGTGGGCCTTTCTGTCTGAAGTTTAGTCTTTAACAAGTGAAATGCATACTCAATTGGGTTGAGATCAGGTGACTGACATGGCCATTCAAGAATATTCCACTTCTTTGCTTTAATAACCTCCTGGGTTGCTTTGGCTTTATGTTTTGGGTCATTGTCCATCTGTAGTATTAAACGACGACCAGTTTGGCTGCATTTGGCTGGATCTGAGCACACAGTATGACTCTGAATACCTCAGAATTCATTCGGCTGCTTCTGTCCTGTGTCACATCATCAATAAACACTAGTGACCCAGTGCCACTGGCAGCCATGCATGCCCAAGCCATCACACTGCCTCCGCCGTGTTTTACAGATGATGTGGTATGCTTTGGATCATAAGCTGTACCATGCCTTCGCCATACTTTTCTCTTTCCATCATTCTGGTAGAGGTTGATCTTGGTTTCATCTGTCCAAAGAATGTTCTTCCAGAACTGTGCTGACTTTTTTAGATGTTTTTTAGCAAAGTCCAGTCTAGCCTTTTTATTCTTGATGCTTAGTGGCTTGCACCGTGCAGTGAACCCTCTGTATTTACTTTCATGCAATCTTCTCTTTATGGTAGATTTGGATATTGATACGCCTACCTCCTGGAGAGTGTTGTTCACTTGGTTGCCTGTTGTGAAGGGGTTTCTCTTCACCATGGAGATTATTCTGCGATCATCCACCACTGTTTTCTTCTGAGGGCGCCCAGGTCTTTTTGCATTGATGAGTTCACCAGTGCTTTCTTTCTTTCTCAGGATGTACCAAACTGTAGATTTTGCCACTCCTAATGTTGTAGCAATTTCTCGGATGGGTTTTTTCTGTTTTTGCAGCTTAAGGATGGCTTGTTTCACCTGCATGGAGAGCTCCTTTGACCGCATGTTTCCTTCACAGCAAAACCTTCCAAATGCAAGCACCACACCTCAAATCAACTCCAGGCCTTTTATCTGCTTAACTGAGAATGACATAACGAAGGGATTGCCCACACCTGTCCATGAAATAACCTTGGAGTCAATTGTCCAATTACTTTTGGTCCCGTTAAAAACAGGGTGGCACATGTTAAGGAGATGAACTCCTAAACCCTTCATCCAATTTGAATGTGGATACCCTCAAATGAAAGCTGAAAGTCTGAACTTCAACTGCATCTGAATTGTTTTGTTTAAAATTCATTGTGGTAATGTCTAGAACCAAAATTAGAAAAATGTTGTCTCTGTCCAAATATATATGGATCTAACTGTACATCAAGGAGATCCAACTTGGAGTCCAAACATTTCCAAAAATTAGGGGCAGATACCACTATAGTGTCATCAATTTCCCCAGAGTAGAAATAGTATAATGGGCCTCTGACACCTCCTCCACTACAGGCAGCCCACCAGATGGAGACTTGACAGGCGAGCTCAGGCCACTCTTCCATTTTTGAAGACCAAAGTGCAAAAGGGTACAAATTCGCCCTGATGGCATTGATATCGAGCTTGAGATACTCCTGCACCATCCTCTGCAGCAGGGGTGGGCACTTAATTTTTCCAAGGGGCCACATGAGAGACCGTGACTGTTGTGGAGGGCAGAACCAATAGCTTGAAATTAATTCTACTCACAATTAATATTAATAAATTGATATTATCACTTAATATTGAGCAGAATTAACTATGATGACACCCCCTATATATCTTTGAACCCAAGTACAGCCCCTTCTGTAGATCGTAAGAACCCCCCACAGCCCCTTATATACAGCATGAGCTTCGCACAGCCTCCCCATAAACAGCATGAGCGTCGCACAGCCTTCCCATATACAGCATGAGCCCAATACAGCCTCCCTATATACTGCATGAGCCCCACATAGCCTCCCTATATACTGCATGAGCCCCACACAGCCTCCCTATATACTGCTTGAGCCCCACACAGCCTCCCTACATATTGCATGAGCCCCACACTGCCTTCCCATATATTGCATGAGGCCCCCATAGCCTCAGCGCGTGCTGCCTGTCACCCCCATAGCCTCCCCATGTGCTGTATGTCACCCCCATAGATTCCCCATGTGCTGCCTGTCACCCCCATAGAATCCATAGAATCCCCATGTGCTGTCTGTCACCCCATAGAATCCCCATGTGCTGTCTGTCACCCTCATAGAATCCCCATGTGCTGTCTGTCACCCCTATAGAATCCCATGTTCATACACACAAAAAAAATATACTCACCTCAGTCCCGTTCCTTGGCGCTCTGCTCTTTTCCCTGCCTCCGGTGCGCTGACTCTCCGGTGGTACACAGCTGATGCCATGAGATGACGTCATTGCGTCAGCTATTTAACAAGCTGATTGATGGAGGAAGTGGCCGGAGGCCCCTCCTCCGCCAATGCTGACTGCACCTAGGGAGACAATGAAGGGAGCCAGCGGACGGGAATGGTGCGGCCCGCGGACCTCTGGTTTCCAGCCCCATGGCTGTCTCGGTCCGTGGGCCGGATGTCGCCCACAGGTCGCACTTTGCCCAGGTCTGCTCTGCAGTCATTCACAACGTGTCAGACTTGTACTCTGTTCTGATGGCGCACATGCTGGCCTAAAAAAATGTATGAAATGGCTCACAGAAATTGCTTATTATGTCACTTACACTGCTGCTGCTAAAGTTTTTGTGTTGACAACTCGATGTTCCCAGGGTTGGAAGTCTATAACTGTGATGCACGTTGTTTGCCTGACTACTATCGGTCAGGGAAAACCACTCTTAAGATTGTCTACAAGCATGTTTCGATACTCCAGCATGCGTGCGTCCCTTTCCAGAGGGAAGCATTTGGCAAAATTTTCTCTTTTACTGTGACAACAGTACAGAATGGGAGGAATAGGGCTAAGCAACAGCACATGTGAAAAAGACATGGGTATACTAATAAATCACAGACTGAATATGAGTCAACAGTGTGATGCAGCAGCAAAAAAGGCAAATGCAATTCTAGGATGTATTAACAGAAGCATACAGTCTAGATCACGTGAAGTCATTATTGCCCTCTTCTCCTCTTTGGTCAGACCTCATCTGGAATACTGTGATCAGTTTTGGGAATCACATTTTAAAAAATACATCAACAAACTGGAGCATGTTCAGAAAAGCACGACCAGAAAAGGTTGCAGGTTTTGGAAATGTTTAGCTTGCAAAAGAGAAAACTGAGAGGAGACTTAATAGCTGTCTACAAATATCTTAATGGCTGTCACATTGTAGAAGGATCATCTTTATTCTCATTTGCAGAAGGAAAGACTAGAAGCAATGGGATGAAACTGAAGGGGAGGACACACAGATTAGATATTAGAAAATACTTTTTGACAGTTAGACTGATCAATGAATGGGACAGGCTGCCACGAGAGGTGGTGAGCTCTCCTTCAATTGAAGTCTTCAAACAGAGGCTGGACAGACATCTGTCTGGAATGATTTAGTGAATCCTGCTTTGAGCAGGGGGTTGGACCAGACAGCCCAGGAGGTCCCTTCCAACTCTACAATTCTAGGATTCTATAACAACCCAGTAGTCCGCAATATTTCTAATCCTAACAATACGGGCATCATGTTGCAGATAGTGCAGCAAGAAGGGGTGCTTCCATAAGGTCCAAGTCCATGGTGTCTTGATGGCAGTGTAGCACTCAAGCTTGCTTCCTACGTCCCCTCCTGCCAACCACCGACAACTGAGAGGGGATCATTATCCTCTTCACCTCCTGACTGGTCCGCACCCATCACTTCTTCCTCCTCAACCTCCTCCCTTTGTGTCTCGGCACCTGCACCTTCACTAATAGTTTATCTGGTACCATGACCCTCATAGATCATTGTAATCCACCCTCCCATGGTACGCCCTTGTGCGACGACAGTCCGGAACTTTGACATATTCTTATCACTTCTGCATCCTCTTCTTCTTCCTCCTCCCGCAGACTATTCAAAGTTTGCTCCAGCATGTAGATGACCGGAATAGTGAAGCTGACCTTGGTGTCCAGTGGTTTAGTTCATGATCCCTTGTTGTGTAGTGGATTAGTTCTCCATCCCCTGGTGTGTAGTGGTTTTGTTATCCAACCCTAGGTGTTTAGTAGTTTACTTCTCCAACCTCTGTTATCTAGTAGTTTAGTTCTCCATTCTCTGCGGTGTACTAGTTTAGTTCTCCATTCCCAAGGGCTCTGCAAGTCTTGGAGATTCCAGGACTTGTGGAGCAGACCCTTCCCTGCCTGCCCCCACAGTCACCAGAGTCATCCAGTTCCCAGTCAGCGAAATGTAATGCCCCTGGTCATGCTTGCTGGTCCAGGTGTCAGTGATCAAATGCACCCTGGCAGACATAAATTTTTTTCAAGGAACGGGTGATGTTGTCTGCAACATGCTGGTGTAGCGCAGGCACAGCTTTCTTAGATAAGTTATGGCAACTGGCCAACTGGTACTGGGGACTGCGACAGGCATCAGTTTTCAGAAAGCATCTGTATACACTAGGCAGAAAAGCAGCATTTCTGTGGCCAAAAGATTGGAGATGATGAAGTTCAAGCTCTTAGCTTTGCCATGTGTAGGCAGAAGCAAACTTTTATGTGACCACAACTTCGAGACCGAAGGCTGGCTGCTGTGCTGAGAGAGGGTGGAGTAGGGTGAAAACGACAAACTGCTGGCCTGTGAATGAGGTGCAAGAAGAGATCCTATGGTGGATTGAGAAAGATGTGATGTGTTCGGTGTCTGAGATCGGTCAAAAACAGCAGGCATGTCCACTCCCTTAACAGCTGACGGGCTGTCACTCACACCGACTGTAGCAGCTAAATAAGTGGAGGTTCTGTGACCGCAGACCTATATGAGAACACTTGCCGCGGTGACGGAGGAGGAAGAAGCAGCAGATGCAGTTGAAGGGATACCTAGTGGTTGGTGAAGCCCACTAGGCCTTTTTTTTAGGGCAGTGATATTCCCACACTAACGGATGTTGATCGCGCATGTACTGGTTCATGCATGTTGTAGTCAAACTAATTAAATTTTTGCCTCTAATGAGTCTTTTTTAACAAAGTTGGCAGACAACATGAGTTGAGTGATTCTTTCTGGTCTCAAGAAAGGCCCAGGCTGGAAACTCTTGCCACCCATGTAAACTGCAGACCCACAATAGCTGCTGACCACAGCCAAAGTTGTGGCTAAGGATGCAGTGCTTGTCTTGGTTGCATTACTCTGTGTCTGTGCGGCAAGCCACAACGTAACCGCCTTGTCTTCCTCCTCTACCTCCACTACTGAGCTGCTAAGCTGCGTGCCTCTGAGTTCACAAAAACTGGGATCTACAACCTCATTTTCATCCTCTCTGTTTTAAAACTCCTCGCCTGAGTGTCACACTCCTCCTGTTATGAATGAGTCACCGAGGAGGAAAAACAAAAACAAGCTAAGCCACAGAAAACCAGAGAGGTTGGTAACTAAGCGGATTGCAGACCCCTGATCCTATCCACACAACTAGCAGTAGCCGTGGAGCGTACCTATGATGATCCTAGACACCTCGTCACAGCCAGAGAACTAAATAAGCCTAAAGCAAGAAAAGGGGAAATCTAAATTGCCCCAGAGCAGACCCCAAAGCAATAGACAGCCCCAAACATGTATTGTCGGTGAGACAAGATGAAAACACAAACAGATAGAAAGATAGGCTGAGCAAACGATGGGACCCACACTAACTAGAAAGGACAGGAAAGGAAAGATGCTGTCTGCAATCACGCACAAAACCCTACCAAAATAGGTCCAACACTTTCTGATAACAAAACCCTGAAGTCGCTAGACTTCAATTCCCTATATCAGCACTCTGGTATATTCTGAAGACAGAGCAAAAAGAGACCAATCTGATCTGGGACAAAAAGCAAACTGGCATAAACAGAGACATAAGAATGGAAAATCAGCACAGCCCCAACAGGGGCTGGCTGACCACAAAAACTGAGTAAACCAGACCAAATCTCATGTGAAAAAATAGCAGAGCACACTTAGCTTGAGAAGGCAGGAACAGAACAGGAAACCAGAACCTCAGGGCAGGAAAAATCACCAGCACAAAATTAGGGAGTCGGCTGACTTAAATCCAGTCAGAGACTCCTGATGTCCACTCACAGTCCTCCTCCTCAGGTGGTAGGTCTCTGCCGTTTAGATCATATAAGAAAAAAATCCGGCACTCCCGAATGCAAAAAGAAGTTCCTTTTTATTTTTCACAGCTTAATAATCCACATGATGTACATTCAATAACGTTTCGGTCTCTATAATGGACCTTCTTCAGACTGAAAGTGACACAACGAAAGAAAAAAGAAAACAAAAAATCACAAAAATAAAATTAATAAAACAAAGCTGGTTCTCAAAACGCCTATCAAAATACGAATACTGTCAATGAAGACTAGATCTGCACAGGAAACCAGATTATATAAGAGTGAATCATATGCGCATCATATTTATCTAGTGGTCACAGAAATAAGAACACATAATAATCATATACACATTTTAGAGAGGTAAAGTATCCCATATGAAACAACACCAAAAATATCATACAGCATAATATAGAGAAATACAAATACAGATGGAACTCCCAATACACGGGTTACTGAAGAGATATTCCATCTAGCTATCAAATCGTCATTTAGCTAATATCATTAACGAAAGCAAGTGATAAAATGCCCAAAAGACTGACATCAGAGATCTTAAAAAAATACAGGAGAAATAAAGAAAAAAATAAAGAAAAAAATAAGGAAAAAAAAAAAAAAAAAAGGATAAATAGCTAGTAGAGCAGAAATACTCAATGACCTAGCATATGTCTAACAAGTTGAATAGTATTATTAAGGTTCAAAGTGACCCAATAAGTCACAATCATGTTGATTAATCTGAATAGACTCCACTACTTCAAAAAACAGACGCTGAACAGTCCAACTGACATCCATAGACGCAAAAAAAGTGCAAAAAAAGTAATGTAATGGTGCTTACCATGTGGAGCTGTGAGGATCGCCACGTGCAGAAAAACATGCGCTGTCAGTTGTATGCTGCCATAATAAGAAGTGCGCTACTGGCGATTGTATGCCGCCGGGATTAAATACCCGACGGCAGTGCGCACAAATGCGCACAAGTGTAAACTCACAACTGGGGAAAAGCCGAGAGTGAGGAGTGAAACGCTCCATGGAGCGCAAACCGGAAGTGCGTCATAGAGACTGCCCGCGACCGGAAGTAGTGGAACGCAGTATAGATGCGGCGGTATATTCAATGGTGACTCGTTCCTTCAATGTGGCTAATCCCTCAATGCAGTGACACTAGGTAGAAAGAAACAAATGCGCGTTATATGGCAGCAACTTATATGTAGCGTAATGTACAATGTTAATAAAAGAAAAAAAGGAAAATTAGTTTATTATCATACTCAAACAAAAGGGAGGATAGGGGAAAAGGATTAGAAGGGGAAAAAAAGGATATATAAAGAAAAAAATATAAAGTAAAAATATGCATAAAACTAGAAAAAAATTAGAAAATAACTACATAAAAAACAGACAAATAACTAAAGAAAAAATAAAAATAAAAAATATAACTATACGATGGGAATAAGAAAAAACAAAAATTAAAATTAAAAAATAACAAAATATTATAAACACCATACCCCTCCAAAGATACTTTCTAACGAGATTGCTGCTGCTGTAAAAAATGAAAAAAAAGGAAAAAAAAGGGGGGGAAGAAAAAAAGAGAGGGTTAAGAAAAGATCTCATGATATCAACCTTAAAATAAACTCATAACATCGTATTCTCTATTCAACCCTTTGGGTTCCAAAGTTTGTAACGAATGAATCCAAAAGGCCTCTCTGAGCTTTAATGATTTAACCTGATTGCCCCCTCTTCTATGTGCTGGAACGTGTTCGAGGACAAGAAACTTTAATTGGGCTATAGTATGTCCCGCATTATGGAAATGAAATGGTATGGGTAGATGATGGCGTCCACAACGTATATCTGACTTATGGTGAGAAATCCTATCCTTCACGTTCTGTGTCGTTTCACCTACATACAATTTGCCACAAGGGCATTTAATCGCATACACCACAAATTTAGAATCGCAGGTGTAGTACCCCTTGATAGGGATGTCTACACCTGTCTGTGGATGTGAAATAGAGGAACCTTTTAAGACATTAGCACATTGTGCACACTGTAGACACGGAAAGGTCCCTCTTTTCTGTGTTTGGAGAAAACTTTGCCTAGAAATTTTTAATGCAGAGCCAATATCTGCTCTAACGATCTTATCTCTCAGATTATTGGGTCTCCTAAAACATGGGAGAAAAGGGACCTGAAAATCGGGTATCTTCGGGAAACTATCCCGAAGTATAGACCAATGTTTACGGATTTTCTTGTGCAGTCTGTACATGAAAGGATGGAAAGTATGCACGAAGGGAATTCTAGAACCCATACTCAGTTTATTGCGGGAACGGTTGTCATCCCGGCATTTCTTGAGCAAATGGCGGGGATAACCCCTCTCCACAAATTTATCTTCCATACTGCTTAATCGTGTGGAACATATTAGGGGATCACTAACAATCCTTTTAACTCTATCAAACTGTGAAATGGGAATTGATTTTTTCACTGCCACTGGATGACAGCTTTGGTATAGCAACAAGTTATTCCGTTCCGTTTCCTTTGTAAACAAATCTATCAAGAGATTACCAGAGGAATCTTGTATAATCACAGTATCTAAAAAACTAATCTTAGTTTTATGGCTATTCAAGGTAAAGGTCAATTCAGGCCAAACACTATTGAGGTATATATGAAATTCCTCTAATGAGTCAAGTGATCCATGCCAAAGGCAAAATACGTCATCGATGTACCTACGCCAAAGTAAACAATGAGATTGGTAGTTATCATGTGGATATATAAATTCAGACTCAAACTGAGCCATGAAACAGTTAGCATAGGGGGGTGCCGTATGCGACCCCATAGCTGTCCCCTGTATCTGAAGATAAAAAGAATCTTCAAAAAGAATAAAATTTTCTGTCAGTACCATTCTCAATAAATCCATCAAAAAATTAATGGCATTAGGCTCAATTGTAGACCTCTCTAATAGAAGTTTAGTTGCTCTCATTCCCTTCTCATGTTGAATAGAAGTATACAAGCTGTTAACATCAAAGGTCACCAATAAGGTGCCTTCTGGTAATTGACCAAAACCCTTTATAATCTCCAGAAACGCCCCAGTGTCCAAAATAAAAGAGGGAGTGTCCTTAACTAGTGGAGTAAGTGTTCTCTCTAGAAGTTGGGACAAAGGGGATAAAATGGAGTCAGTTGATGCGACTATCTTTCTACCTGGGGGATTATAAAGCCTTTTGTGTATCTTTGGGAGTGTGTAGAAAACAGGAATAATCGGCTCTATCTTAGTTAGAAAATCTCTCATCTTCTTATCGATCGTACCTTCCCCCAATGCACGTGTCAATGTCTCCTCAACTTTATCCCGAATAGATCTTGTGGGATTATGGGGTAGTGGTAAATAAACCTCCCTATTCATAAGTTGTGATAGAATCTCGTTGCGATAAGTTGAGCGGTCCATAACGACCGTGGCTCCCCCCTTATCCGCTGGTTTGATAATTATGTCGTGATCATGGATTAGGGCTTGTAAGGCATCCCGTTCTGTCTGATTCAAATTAGAGCGGAAACTCAATTCACCCTTGGTGATCTGTTTAGTATATAATAAAACTTCCTTCTCTATCAGGGAAATAAAAGTTTCGACCGGTGGACTTGTTCTAGGTGGATTAAAGGTACTCTGTAGTCTAAGGCCCAAATCAGTAATATTTACCGGTGTTTTAACATATTCTAATCCCCTAGATGGAGTGGGTAACTGTGTACCAAAATGAGCCTTTAACCTCAGGTTCCTATAGAACCTTTGTAGATCTAGATCCAACTGGAAGGTGTTAAATTTATATGTAGGACAAAAAGACAGTCCTTTTTGTAATAAAGCTATTTGTGAGGGATCTAGAGAGTTAGAAGAAATATTCACAACCAGATTTGTTATGTTACCTGTCTTGTGCTCATTATGTGGCGATTGGTGTCTGTGGCACTGGCCCCCCCTCCTCGTCCTCTTCTTAGATTGTAACTCCTGTCTTGGCCTAAAAAAGAAGATCTGCCTGTGCCTGTTTTCTCGTTGTCCGAGCTTGAGGCTGAGGAGCCGTCTGTAAATCTGTAATTGCGATAGTTCGGACGAGAGGAGCCGGTAGAGCCCTGCCATCTATAGACTCTTTTTTGTAGGTAATCTTGTGTATCACGAATAAACTTCTGGCGTTTACGCTTCTCAGTCTCTTGTCTAAAGGTTTCTAGACTCTCCTTGGTACGGCTTGCAATATTATCAAATTCTTCCTTCGATAGTGTATCCTTAAGTTGTCTTTCAATATTAACAACCTTCTCTTGTCCACTCTTTATATCCTTGTTCAGATGTTCGAGAGTCAAGGCCATCAAATCCAGTGAGCATTTATTCAGAATCTGTTCAAATTTTTCACAGAAGTCAGTATTATTCTGAAACAGAGTGGGTCGCAGTGATACCCTAAGGCCTCTTGGTATTCGCTGTGTTCGAATATACTCTGCTATAGTTGCGCTATGTAACTCCAGACCTATAAGATGTCGAGATTCCCTCTCAAGGTCTCGCGTCTTGAATTCACTTCCAGGAATTTGTAAAAATTCACTTGATGTAGTAACCTGTGAGACTATGTCAGCTACTTCTGTCTCATTAAATGAGAAACTATTGGCAGACATCTCACAAAAATAATTTTTCTTCGAAAAACCAGTAGTAGCGGGTGCCCGTGTGTATGGTCAACTACAGTATAACAAAAAGACACGTCACTCCGATAATTAGATAAGGGGTGCTCAGAACAGGATACCAGTCCCAATAAATCATATAAGAAAAAAATCCGGCACTCCCGAATGCAAAAAGAAGTTCCTTTTTATTTTTCACAGCTTAATAATCCACATGATGTACATTCAATAACGTTTCGGTCTCTATAATGGACCTTCTTCAGACTGAAAGTGACACAACGAAAGAAAAAAGAAAACAAAAAATCACAAAAATAAAATTAATAAAACAAAGCTGGTTCTCAAAACGCCTATCAAAATACGAATACTGTCAATGAAGACTAGATCTGCACAGGAAACCAGATTATATAAGAGTGAATCATATGCGCATCATATTTATCTAGTGGTCACAGAAATAAGAACACATAATAATCATATACACATTTTAGAGAGGTAAAGTATCCCATATGAAACAACACCAAAAATATCATACAGCATAATATAGAGAAATACAAATACAGATGGAACTCCCAATACACGGGTTACTGAAGAGATATTCCATCTAGCTATCAAATCGTCATTTAGCTAATATCATTAACGAAAGCAAGTGATAAAATGCCCAAAAGACTGACATCAGAGATCTTAAAAAAATACAGGAGAAATACAGAAAAAAATAAAGAAAAAAATAAGGAAAAAAAAAAGGATAAATAGCTAGTAGAGCAGAAATACTCAATGACCTAGCATATGTCTAACAAGTTGAATAGTATTATTAAGGTTCAAAGTGACCCAATAAGTCACAATCGCCAGTAGCGCACTTCTTATTATGGCAGCATACAACTGACAGCGCATGTTTTTCTGCACGTGGCGATCCTCACAGCTCCACATGGTAAGCACCATTGCATTACTTTTTTTGCACTTTTTTTGCGTCTATGGATGTCAGTTGGACTGTTCAGCGTCTGTTTTTTGAAGTAGTGGAGTCTATTCAGATTAATCAACATGATTGTGACTTATTGGGTCACTTTGAACCTTAATAATACTATTCAACTTGTTAGACATATGCTAGGTCATTGAGTATTTCTGCTCTACTAGCTATTTATCCTTTTTTTTTTTTTTTTTTTTCCTTATTTTTTTCTGTATTTCTCCTGTATTTTTTTAAGATCTCTGATGTCAGTCTTTTGGGCATTTTATCACTTGCTTTCGTTAATGATATTAGCTAAATGACGATTTGATAGCTAGATGGAATATCTCTTCAGTAACCCGTGTATTGGGAGTTCCATCTGTATTTGTATTTCTCTATATTATGCTGTATGATATTTTTGGTGTTGTTTCATATGGGATACTTTACCTCTCTAAAATGTGTATATGATTATTATGTGTTCTTATTTCTGTGACCACTAGATAAATATGATGCGCATATTATTCACTCTTATATAATCTGGTTTCCTGTGCAGATCTAGTCTTCATTGACAGTATTCGTATTTTGATAGGCGTTTTGAGAACCAGCTTTGTTTTATTAATTTTATTTTTGTGATTTTTTCGTTTTCTTTTTTCTTTCGTTGTGTCACTTTCAGTCTGAAGAAGGTCCATTATAGAGACCGAAACGTTATTGAATGTACATCATGTGGATTATTAAGCTGTGAAAAATAAAAAGGAACTTCTTTTTGCATTCGGGAGTGCCGGATTTTTTTCTTATATGATTTATTGGGACTGGTATCCTGTTCTGAGCACCCCTTATCTAATTATCGGAGTGACATGTCTTTTTGTTATACTGTAGTTGACCATACACACGGGCACCCGCTACTACTGGTTTTTCGAAGAAAAATTATTTTTGTGAGATGTCTGCCAATAGTTTCTCATTTAATGAGACAGAAGTAGCTGACATAGTCTCACAGGTTACTACATCAAGTGAATTTTTACAAATTCCTGGAAGTGAATTCAAGACGCGAGACCTTGAGAGGGAATCTCGACATCTTATAGGTCTGGAGTTACATAGCGCAACTATAGCAGAGTATATTCGAACACAGCGAATACCAAGAGGCCTTAGGGTATCACTGCGACCCACTCTGTTTCAGAATAATACTGACTTCTGTGAAAAATTTGAACGGATTCTGAATAAATGCTCACTGGATTTGATGGCCTTGACTCTCGAACATCTGAACAAGGATATAGAGTGGACAAGAGAAGGTTGTTAATATTGAAAGACAACTTAAGGATACACTATCGAAGGAAGAATTTGATAATATTGCAAGCCATACCAAGGAGAGTCTAGAAACCTTTAGACAAGAGACTGAGAAGCGTAAACGCCAGAAGTTTATTCGTGATACACAAGATTACCTACAAAAAAGAGTCTATAGATGGCAGGGCTCTACCGGCTCCTCTCGTCCGAACTATCGCAATTACAGATTTACAGACGGCTCCTCAGCCTCAAGCTCGAACAACGAGAAAACAGGCACAGGCAGATCTTCTTTTTTAGGCCATGACAGGAGATACAATCTAAGACGAGGACGAGGAGGGGGGGCCAGTGCCACAGACACCAATCGCCACATAATGAGCACGAGACAGGTAACATAACAAATCTGGTTGTGAATATTTCTTCTAAATCTCTAGATCCCTCACAAATAGCTTTATTACAAAAAGGACTGTCTTTTTGTCCTACATATAAATTTAACACCTTCCAGTTGGATCTAGATCTACAAAGGTTCTATAGGAACCTGAGGTTAAAGGCTCATTTTGGTACACAGTTACCCACTCCATCTAGAGGATTAGAATATGTTAAAACACCGGTAAATATTACTGATTTGGGCCTTAGACTACAGAGTACCTTTAATCCACCTAGAACAAGTCCACCGGTCGAAACTTTTGTTTCCCTGATAGAGAAGGAAGTTTTATTATATACTAAACAGATCACCAAGGGTGAATTGAGTTTCCGCTCTAATTTGAATCAGACAGAACGGGATGCCTTACAAGCCCTAATCCATGATCACGACATAATTATCAAACCAGCGGATAAGGGGGGAGCCACGGTCGTTATGGACCGCTCAGCTTATCGCAACGAGATTCTATCACAACTTATGAATAGGGAGGTTTATTTACCACTACCCCATAATCCCACAAGATCTATTCGGGATAAAGTTGAGGAGACATTGACACGTGCATTGGGGGAAGGTACGATCGATAAGAAGACGAGAGATTTTCTAACTAAGATAGAGCCGATTATTCCTGTTTTCTACACACTCCCAAAGATACACAAAAGGCTTTATAATCCCCCAGGTAGACCGATAGTCGCATCAACTGACTCCATTTTATCCCCTTTGTCCCAACTTCTAGAGAGAACACTTACTCCACTAGTTAAGGACACTCCCTCTTTTATTTTGGACACTGGGGCGTTTCTGGAGATTATAAAGGGTTTTGGTCAATTACCAGAAGGCACCTTATTGGTGACCTTTGATGTTAACAGCTTGTATACTTCTATTCAACATGAGAAGGGAATGAGAGCAACTAAACTTCTATTAGAGAGGTCTACAATTGAGCCTAATGCCATTAATTTTTTGATGGATTTATTGAGAATGGTACTGACAGAAAAATTTTTTCTTTTTGAAGATTCTTTTTATCTTCAGATACAGGGGACAGCTATGGGGTCGCATAAGGCACCCCCCTATGCTAACTGTTTCATGGCTCAGTTTGAGTCTGAATTTATATATCCACATGATAACTACCAATCTCATTGTTTACTTTGGCGTAGGTACATCGATGACATATTTTGCCTTTGGCATGGATCACTTGACTCATTAGAGGAATTTCATATATACCTCAATAGTGTTTGGCCTGAATTGACCTTTACCTTGAATAGCCATAAAACTAAGATTAGTTTTTTAGATACTGTGATTATACAAGATTCCTCTGGTAATCTCTCGATAGATTTGTTTACAAAGGAAACGGACCGGAATAACTTGTTGCTATATCAAAGCTGTCATCCAGTGGCAGTGAAAAAATTAATTCCCATTTCACAGTTTGATAGAGTTAAAAGGATTGTTAGTGATCCCCTAATATGTTCCACACGATTAAGCAGTATGGAAGATAAATTTGTGGAGAGGGGTTATCCCCGCCATTTGCTCAAGAAATGCCGGGATGACAACCGTTCCCGCAATAAACTGAGTATGGGTTCTAGAATTCCCTTCGTGCATACTTTCCATCCTTTCATGTACAGACTGCACAAGAAAATCCGTAAACATTGGTCTATACTTCGGGATAGTTTCCCGAAGATACCCGATTTTCAGGTCCCTTTTCTCCCATGTTTTAGGAGACCCAATAATCTGAGAGATAAGATCGTTAGAGCAGATATTGGCTCTGCATTAAAAATTTCTAGGCAAAGTTTTCTCCAAACACAGAAAAGAGGGACCTTTCCGTGTCTACAGTGTGCACAATGTGCTATTGTCTTAAAAGGTTCCTCTATTTCACATCCACAGACAGGTGTAGACATCCCTATCAAGGGGTACTACACCTGCGATTCTAAATTTGTGGTGTATGCGATTAAATGCCCTTGTGGCAAATTGTATGTAGGTGAAACGACACAGAACGTGAAGGATAGGATTTCTCACCATAAGTCAGATATACGTTGTGGACGCCATCATCTACCCATACCATTTCATTTCCATAATGCGGGACATACTATAGCCCAATTAAAGTTTCTTGTCCTCGAACACGTTCCAGCACATAGAAGAGGGGACAATCAGGTTAAATCATTAAAGCTCAGAGAGGCCTTTTGGATTCATTCGTTACAAACTTTGGAACCCAAAGGGTTGAATAGAGAATACGATGTTATGAGTTTATTTTAAGGTTGATATCATGAGATCTTTTCTTAACCCTCTCTTTTTTTCTTCCCCCCCTTTTTTTTCCTTTTTTTTTTAATTTTTTACAGCAGCAGCAATCTCGTTAGAAAGTATCTTTGGAGGGGTATGGTGTTTATAATATTTTGTTATTTTTTAATTTTTATTTTTGTTTTTTCTTATTCCCATCGAATAGTTATATTTTTTATTTTTATTTTTTCTTTAGTTATTTGTCTGTTTTTTATGTAGTTATTTTCTAATTTTTTTCTAGTTTTATGCATATTTTTACTTTATATTTTTTTCTTTATATATCCTTTTTTTCCCCTTCTAATCCTTTTCCCCTATCCTCCCTTTTGTTTGAGTATGATAATAAACTAATTTTCCTTTTTTTCTTTTATTAACATTGTACATTACGCTACGTATAAGTTGCTGCCATATAACGCGCATTTGTTTCTTTCTACCTAGTGTCACTGCATTGAGGGATTAGCCACATTGAAGGAACGAGTCACCATTGAATATACCGCTGCATCTATACTGCGTTCCACTACTTCCGGTCGCGGGCAGTCTCTATGATGCACTTCCGGTTTGCGCTCCATGGAGCGTTTCACTCCTCACTCTAGGCTTTTCCCCAGTTGTGAGTTTACACTTGTGCGCATTTGTGCGCACTCCCGTCGGGTATTTAATCCCGGCGGCATACAATCGCCAGTAGCGCACTTCTTATTATGGCAGCATACAACTGACAGCGCATGTTTTTCTGCACGTGGCGATCCTCACAGCTCCACATGGTAAGCACCATTGCATTACTTTTTTTGCACTTTTTTTGCGTCTATGGATGTCAGTTGGACTGTTCAGCGTCTGTTTTTTGAAGTAGTGGAGTCTATTCAGATTAATCAACATGATTGTGACTTATTGGGTCACTTTGAACCTTAATAATACTATTCAACTTGTTAGACATATGCTAGGTCATTGAGTATTTCTGCTCTACTAGCTATTTATCCTTTTTTTTTTTTTTTTTTTCCTTATTTTTTTCTGTATTTCTCCTGTATTTTTTTAAGATCCCTGATGTCAGTCTTTTGGGCATTTTATCACTTGCTTTCGTTAATGATATTAGCTAAATGACGATTTGATAGCTAGATGGAATATCTCTTCAGTAACCCGTGTATTGGGAGTTCCATCTGTATTTGTATTTCTCTATATTATGCTGTATGATATTTTTGGTGTTGTTTCATATGGGATACTTTACCTCTCTAAAATGTGTATATGATTATTATGTGTTCTTATTTCTGTGACCACTAGATAAATATGATGCGCATATGATTCACTCTTATATAATCTGGTTTCCTGTGCAGATCTAGTCTTCATTGACAGTATTCGTATTTTGATAGGCGTTTTGAGAACCAGCTTTGTTTTATTAATTTTATTTTTGTGATTTTTTTGTTTTCTTTTTTCTTTCGTTGTGTCACTTTCAGTCTGAAGAAGGTCCATTATAGAGACCGAAACGTTATTGAATGTACATCATGTGGATTATTAAGCTGTGAAAAATAAAAAGGAACTTCTTTTTGCATTCGGGAGTGCCGGATTTTTTTCTTATATGATTTATTGGGACTGGTATCCTGTTCTGAGCACCCCTTATCTAATTATCGGAGTGACGTGTCTTTTTGTTATTCTGCCGTTTAGATCAGCTTCATTACCTACTGTCACCACTAGAGGGAGCCTGGATGGAGAACTCACGACTCCTCTGTCAACACAGCCAGCTCCACCACCCTCACCAGAAGCCAGAGGTAAACCAGAAAATGAGTTCACAACACCTCCTCTTCCTGCCCTGACAGCAAAGTACAGTCCGCGTGCGACTCAGGTATCTGAGTCTCATCAGGATCACTTCCAGTTCTGGGGGTTAACGTTTGGTGACGAGGGTCTGGATTCTGCTCGGACCCTATTTCGTCCGGCCCTGGGTCTAACTGAAAAAAATTTGGGGCATCGGTGCAATTGCTTTCCTCCTCTTGAGTCTGAATCTTTGGAGAAGACCTCTGATGCTCATGGAATAGAATGTGTGAATAGCTTTACAGTCTCGTCCATCTGTTATTTCCCACAGTCAGTTGGGTGGGAGTTGTGATGCAGGGGGAAACAAGGGTGATTGGGGTGTCACCTCTGAGGACTACTGTGTGTGATATTAAGAAGGATGCTCTCTTTGGCCCTTATCTACTAGGCGTAGATAAGTGTAAAATAATGCTTATCCTGTAAAATACTCAGGACTAAATGCTTATCCTGTAAAATACTCAGGACTAGTTACCAGATAAAAATATAGTGGTTTATTTGGATTCTTCCATCAAAGAAAGGTTATTACAGAAAAACAGGTGAATAAAAATAAGTGAGAGATTGTCCATTGTTCATAGCAAAGCAGCATGTAGTCTTCTTCTCTCCGAGATCCTGAATAGCAAATGGCTGCTGTCTCTCAGTTCGGCTTCTCACATCGCCGTCAAGTAATATACCAGCTGTTATGTCATGTCATGTCCCAACACAGGCGACATCTTCGTGTCTGTCTCTCATGATGGTGAGGGAAGAAGACAGCGACCTCTACAGTTAGCCATGAATTATATACGTCTCTTGAAGCACGTGATCTCGGTATATATGGAGTTTGACATTTACCTCAAGGCTAAACTTAAATATGTAGTGAGCTGACATTTCTACCATGAGCCAAGCTTAAAAATAGCCTATGTCATATAAGCTAAAGCAATCTACAGAACTGGGTGTAATAAGAAATATTTAACGAATTATTAATATTTAACAATTCCCCCTTTTGAGGGAGACAGACATTAATTGGAACCCTCAAATATAACAAGATCTTTTTCTTCTTTTCTTCTTCTTTGACAAAATAATTTAATATCAATAACAATAATAATATCAGATTACCGTTATAAGTACTCAATGACATAATTGATGTGAATTCATGTTATGGTAAGCCGTGAACAATATTCATATAAAATATGTATAATTATACTTCCCTAAGTCTAAATTGAAGCATCTCAGGTCCAGTCATTATCATCTGGTGTCATCTGGTCTTCATTTTGATGTCTTCTGTCTTCTTCTTGGTTCTTTTAAAAACACAGTTTTTCTATAGCATATAGATGTTGTAGAAATCGTGTTGTGTATAAAATCAAAGTTTATAAATTCAAATTTTGATAAGAAGCAAAGTCTATAGATGAAATGCAGCTTTAATATCTGTGCAGTGTCATCTTTAAAAACCTGGGCTTACATTGGCTCGCCTTGGATATTCTGGAATCCTCCATCGGTACTGGTCTTTGAACAGGTGTGACGTCTTTGGTCACCAAAGCAAGGGTTAAAATGACTCTTCCTTGCTAAACATAGCACCATAACCAGTCCTTGTCCTAATGCACAGGACATATGTCAGGGTTAATTACCTTCATTGTTCACCAGCTTTACATTGAAGCTTTACAGGTGATTGAAAACCTCTGGAACTTGATAAGAACGTGATAACACAGTTCATCTCAGCATCATAGGATCATCGTCCTCTGGTTGTCAGGTTAGACACTTTAATTGTGACTGTCGGTGGTGGATACTGCACTTGTGACTGTCAGTGGTGGATACTGCACTTGTGACTGTCAGTGGTGGATACTGCACTTGTGATTAACGCAGTTCATTTCTCAGAAGTTATAGCTTTGTTACCTTCTGGGACTTCTGGATAACGACATTCTTCTTCTTGCAACTGATAAGAATCAATAAAGTTTAGAAATATAAAAAGTCTTTATTAACGTAATTTCAGTATCTTGCTTGAAGTCTTCATTCCCTATTCTATACCAAATCTGGTAATTTTCCTATCCTATAATATCACAGCGTACCATAGCAATCAGTAATATCCATATAATTATTATCAGAATTTGTACCATATATGGATTTCAATATTTGAAATAATAAACCAATAATAAGTGATAATACATTATTATCCATATTCTTCACGTGATAGAACATTTTTATGTCTTAGGTGTAATTACCTTTTTCAACCCATAGGTGTCACTGTGTTTTATGTAACCAGTGTTTTCATCTTTATTAATAAGGAATATATTTATTATACTAATAATATGTAGGAATGTATAGCCATGAACCAAAATAAGAATATATGAGTGAGCGAATGACTGAATAAAAGAATTGTTGCATATAACTCAGAAGTGAAACATTTTCCTTAGTAATAGAACCATATAATTGCTATATTTAATGAAGCAATATTCTCAGTAGACATTACCCCACTAAATATTGGTGAAAGAATTAAAAATAATGAAAAATAAGAATAAAAATAAAAATAAGAATAAGGCCTTTATGTTGATGCAGAGTAGTTATGTCTTCAGTAACATATACCCTTAATATTACCATGATCTGGATTATTTCATAATTGTCATAAACTTGTGTTATCAAAATATTCAAATCATGCAACTTTGCATGTAATTCCTCTTAGTGTAAAGAAATGACTCTTTATAATACTTGTTATTATACCCAATACTTATACCATTGTACCTTATTAATATTTTTTCCTATTAAAATGTGTGAAGAAGAGGTATTAATCAAATGTGATGATGTAGTCAGGATAAAAAACATATTTTCCCCCTTAATACCAAAAAATATTGTTTCATGAAATAATTCATTTATCAGAACCAAAATTAAAAATAATTAATTTATAAATTGTGTAAATATTATACTTGCTTATACCATTATTTGTCTGAAGATGTGTAACCATTAAAATTAATTTGAATATCATAAAATTATCCTTTGGAAAAATTAATTTAAATGTAGTTTAAGATTAACACACTTGGACAGAGAAGGAAGGTCCACTATTCCCAGATGCAGCTGGTGAATACCAGGCTCTGTGCTGGTGCCTGTTTAAAAGAGCTAAAGCTGATAAGGAAAGAATAGATTTTCTTCATAAACTATTTTCTATTTTGTTGTGCGATTGCACTTATCCACAATTAACTAAATCAAGAAATAATTACTAAAGAACTATAGAAATATATGTTGTGTAGATAATATTTCATTATGTATCTTAATATTCTAATAATTTATCTGATCTGCATATTTCTCCTAAAGATAAAAGCTTTGGGGTTTTTGTTTTTTTTTCTCATTCAGAATCCTGAGGCCTCATACAAACGTATCACATCACTCGCTCAGCAGCTGCTCATACACTCAGTCACTGTCACTCAGACTGTGTCACATATTTAAGTTTAAACCAAATACCTCACATACGAAGGTGTGATGAATACACGTATTTTAACCCAAATTATCCTAATCATAAATGCATTGTAAACTATTTCAATTTAGTCTCTTAATATTTCTTTGAATATTCCCCCACATGACATAAATATATGTTGTATAGCTATACTTGACATTTAGGCCTGGAAAAAAAAAAAATTCCATTGGTTTGCAAAAGTTGAGACCCCCTTAAAAATTCTTTCCCTAAGGAACAGGGACATAGTATACTGGTATACTTGTATTATTAGAACAAGGTTCAAATTTCCCTGCTGTGGTTGTCATTCGAACCATGCAGAAAAGCACACACACAGAACATATTTTAAAATGCAGTTAGTTATTTCCTTTTAAGGGTTAGATATATAAAATCATGCAATTATTGCAACTTCCTGTGTAAATAAAGGCATAAATCCTTGTAAGAGAATTTTTCCCGATTAAGTCCTGCTTTGAAATGAAAATTCTAAGGAAACATAAAAGAGAAGGTTAATATCATATTCATATTCTAAATATTATTACTGATGTAGATTTTAATTTTCATTAAAAAATACAGTTCTACTATTTCTACTTCTGCAAACACTCTATATATACTGTATGAATATGTATATATCCACAAACCATAAAACTACAGGATTATACTCTATAAAATAATTACATATAACTCACTAATTGTATAACACTGTTACACAAAATATATATATATAATTACTTTTTCTAGCCAATTCCTAAACCCATACTTATTTCTCTGCAAAAAATATCCTGAAAGGTTCTTGCCATTTTAAAGCTGATAGATTCTTGGAGCAGAGTATTCAGTTTACAGACCATGATGTCACTCACCACCTGTTTCTGTCTGTCAAATTCGGCCATCTTGGTTACAGAAAGAAGATCAAAACTCATCATTTTTCTTAATTCAATTTGTGTCTTTTCAGTGATACTTTGCATCATTCCGTAGGGCTTAAAGCAAACATGTGATTTCCTTTGTTTTTCATAAATTTGATTTTGGGGAAAACTCATTTTAGAAGGTTTTGCTAATACAGGCTTCTGATAAGATTTTACTCCGCCTGTCTTCACAAAATTAGCACAATTTACTTTCCTTTCACGATTCTCGTGTTTTCTGGCAAAATCAAGGGATTGCGCACATTCAAACAATGAATCTTTTTGTGACGCAATAACACGAGATGCAGGATTTAGAAACCAAAATTTGCTTACAAAACTCCTTATGAGGGACGGTGTTTTGACATTCTCACTCAGCATTCTATACAAACGTTCATATATGGACATGAACGTAAAAATACATTCCTTCCGACCAATCCTTTTCATTTGATGAACAAAAAATGGGAATTTTTAATCTGTCTTTATCAGTTAAATTCTCATGTGTTTCACCAGATAACTTTAAAGATAACCTCCTGGAAAAGGTTACAGGGATCCACATTTTGAACAACTGATTCTTCTCCTCGTTAGATAAATCAAATTTGTCAACACAACTTTCAAAAACCTCAGAGTTTCTACAAACATGCATTTTGTTGTCATATGCAGGTATTATTTTACATATCTGTAGCAAAGTTTTTCTTACTTTCCTTTGGATTTGGGCCTGTGAGTCGTCTATTTTTAGTGGTACGTCTTTCCCTTGTACGTCCTCTACGTCAGTTCTGAAGTCTCCTCCTACTTCTCCATCTTGTTCCACGTCTGCAAGGTCACCTTCAATGGCTGCTGCTACTTGTAACTGTTTCTCCACATTACAGTGAATCTCGGGAATATCACTATCCTCTACACAATCATTTTTGGATTTCTCTGACACAGATCTATGAAATATATCTACCATCTGTAGAATATTTTTTAATCTCTCTCTTTCTCTATTGAAGAATTTACAGTCTAACCTCTGATTCTCGAGTTCACACTCGGCATATAAACTTAACCATAGAACTTCTGAATTAGAATTGTCTACAGACTTAAATTTCAATTTACTCTGCTTAGCAAGACAATTAATGACATCCATTTTATCTTACCTTGAAATGTCTCAGCTTGTTCCTTTGATGGACAACGCTGGGCTCTTGTCTTCACACGTCTTGGCTTCAGCACGTCTGGCACTTTGGCACTTGTAGTACTTCTCAATCTATCTGGCACTTCTTAGTCCTCACGTCTAGGTTCCGTCTGATTCTTGTGAATAGTGGAATTCCTGACAACTTGCACATATGATTTGACGTTAGCAAAGTCCAATCCCCCTTGTGGGCAAGTGGAGGGAAATCCACAAAAAAGTACAAAAATTCAGATCTGGCTGGCTCTCCAATGTAAAATAATGCTTATCCTGTAAAATACTCAGGACTAGTTACCAGATAAAAATATAGTGGTTTATTTGGATTCTTCCATCAAAGAAAGGTTATTACAGAAAAACAGGTGAATAAAAATAAGTGAAAGAGAGATTGTCCATTGTTCATAGCAAAGCAGCATGTATTCTTCTTCTCTCCGAGATCCTGAATAGCAAATGGCTGCTGTCTCTCAGTTCGGCTTCTCACATCGCCGTCAAGTAATATACCAGCTGTTATGTCATGTCATGTCCCAACACAGGCGACATCTTCGTGTCTGTCTCTCATGATGGTGAGGGAAGAAGACAGCGACCTCTACAGTTAGCCATGAATTATATACGTCTCTTGAAGCACGTGATCTCGGTATATATGGAGTTTGACATTTACCTCAAGGCTAAACTTAAATATGTAGTGAGCTGACATTTCTACCATGAGCCAAGCTTAAAAATAGCCTATGTCATATAAGCTAAAGCAATCTACAGAACTGGGTGTAATAAGAAATATTTAACGAATTATTAATATTTAACAATAAGGGAGTCCTGCAAGCTCACGGCCTCAGGGTAACCCTGGACTCTGATCTCTCCATCAAAACACATATCCATGCCATTTCCATGTCCTGCCAAATACAACTCTAAAATGTTTCCTGGTTTCATACATTCCCTAATCAGAAATCTGCAAAAAACCTAGTCCATGCACTCATTATCTCCTGCCTCGACTACTGTAACCTTCTGCTTTGTGGCCTCCCTTCTAACAGTCTTGCACCCCTCCAATCTATCCTAAATGCTGCTGCCCGACTAATCCACCAAATCCCCCACTATTCCATGACCTCCCCGCTCTGTCAATCCCTTAACTGGCTCCCCAATACACAGAGACTCCAGTTCAAAACCTTTACTATGGCGTACAAAGCAATCTATCTCCTCCATACATCTGTAACCTAGTCTCCCGATACTTATCTGCACACAACCTCCGATCATCACAAGATCTCCTTCTCTACTCCCCTTTTATCTCCTCTTCGCAAAATCGGAAACTATATTTCACCTGTAGATCCCCTCTACTCTGGAACTGTCTACCCCTACATATCATACTCTCACCTACCATGGGAACCTTCAAAAGGAATGTGAAGAACCACCTCTTCTGACAAGACTACAACCTACAGTAACCAGCGCTCCACCATACCTTGTCCTCCTCACCTGCCCCCCATGTCCAGCCACTAACACATCCTCGCAGAAACCTCACACACCTAGACACTCACAGACTCTCAGACTCTATTCTACCTCTGTCCTCCATATCTTCACTCCACGATACGGACACCGCCACTGCTTTCTACAATGCCACTCTCACATCAGCCATAGACTCAGTTGCCCCTCTCATGCATGGCAAAGTGCGACGAATCAATAGGCAACCCTGGCACAACAACCTCACCAAAAAAAATTTGACAAGCATCCAGGGTCGCGGAGCGGTGTTGGAAGAAAACACGCCTGCCAGACGACTTCACTGCTCTCAAACAAGCTAGACTTGCCTTCAAATCAGCCCTTACCTCTGCTAAACAGACCTATTTCACAAACCTTGTATCTTCATTATCCCACAACCCAAAAAAACTGTTCAGCACATTTAACTATATCTTCCGCCAACCACTGCCACCTCCAACTCCCCTCATCTCTGCCGAGGACTTTGCCACCTACTTCAAAAACAAGATCGACCAAACAAGGCAAACCTTTACTGTTCCACCACCCCAACCACTCCACATACCAGACTTCGCTAATAACCTCCCTCTCCAACACCACTGAAGGAGAGCTTACTCATCTCCTTTCCAAATCACACCTCACCACCTGTACACTTGACCCCATCCCTTCCCACCTGCTCCCCAACCTCACTAACACACTCATCCCAGCCCTAACCCATCTCTTCAACCTATCACTATCTTCTATTACCTTCCTCTCTGCCTTCAAACATGCCACCATCACACCCATCCTCAAAAAAACAAACCTTGACCCAACTGCTATGCCCAGCTATCGCCCCATATCATTGCTCCTATTTGCTTCCAAACTCCTTGAACACCATGTCCATGCTCAACTTTTCTCCCGCCTCTCATCTAACTCCCTCCTTGACATCCTCCAATCTAGCTTCCACCCCCACCACTCCACTAAAACTGCCCTGACCAAAATTACTAATGACTTACACACAGCCAAAGCTAACAGACAGTTCTCCATCCTCCTCCTTCTCAACCTGTCCTCTGCCTTCGACACAGTCGACCACTGCCTTCTTCTACAGATTCTTTCTTCCGTTAGCATCAAAGACCTTGGCCCTGTTCTGGATTGCCTCATACCTTTCTGACCACACATTTAGTGTTTCCCACTCCCACACTACCTCCTCATCCCTCCCTCTCTGTTGGAGTCCCCCAAGGCTCTGTCCTGGGGCCCTTACTTTTTTCCATCTATACCCTTGGCCTAGGACAACTCATAAAGTCCCAAAGCTTCCAGTACCACCTGTATGCGGACGACACTCAGATCTACCTCTCTGGCCCAGATGTCACCTCTCTGCTGTGCAGAATCCTGGAGTGTCTATCAGCCATATCCTCTTTTTTCACCTCTCGCTTTCTAAAAGTCAATGTAGGCAAAACTGAACTCATTATGTTAGCAGCGGATTAATCAACGTAACATCCAGAGTCAGCAACACAGAATGTAGATTGATTCATATCCAGGTTGAACAGCTTACAGCATGAAATGTGATCAGTCTGGTATCTGCTGTGGCTTGCAGCATGGGAGCATTACAACAACAAGAAAGGGAAGAGAAGGAGGGGGCATCCTATCTGTTTGTTTTTTTGTCACTGAACTTTGTTAACAATCTCACAATATGCACAATATATCAAACAGTACAGTAGTAGTTGTTGCAATACATACAGATCAATATGCATTATTCCAACACCCCCACTCAACAACTACTTATCCTCTTAGTCCCAGTGTGGTTCTCAATTCTTGGAACCTGGCTCGTGGCAATGGCTTTGTCATAATGTCACATTTCCAAGGTCTTTCGTTTCAAAATACTGGTTCAGAATTTCAGCCATTTTTCCAATTTCTGCGTCTTCCTGATGAACTACAATCACATCGTCCACATATTAGAGAATATACATCCACTTTCCATCTGTATATTTTGTGTATAAGCATGGATCCGCTTGACCTCTTTTAAAACCTTCTTCCAACAAGACCTTATTCATCTTAGTATTCCATGCTCTTGCTGATTGCTTAAGACCATAAAGGGATTTTTGTCGTTTGCAAACAAGATTCTCTTCACCCCCTTTTACATAACCTTCAGGTTGAGTCATGTATAAGTCCTCCTCAATGTCACCATTTAAAAAGGCAGTTCTTATATCCAAATGTCTGACATTCATCTTTTGTACAGCAGCTACAGCTAGCAAAGCTCTGAACGTGGTCTGTTTAGCGACTGGAGCAAACGTAGCATCGTAATCTTCGCCATACTTTTAAGAATATCCTTTTGCCACCCACCTTGCTTTAAATCTGTGGACTTTACCTTCAGAGTCATATTTGGTTTTGAAGACCCACTTGCACTTGATTGCCTTTTTGCCCTGTGGCAGCTTGGTGAGTTTCCAAGTTTGTAGTTGATGAAGCGATTTGATTTCCTGATTAGCAGCATTGATCCACTTTGTTCTTTCATGGACAGGTAGTTCTTGCATTTCATCCCATGACTGCAGCTCTGATTCAGGTAGTGTCTTGACTATGTAGGATAGACGTTTAGCTGGTACGCCTCTGTTTGATCTTGAAGATCTCCTGATTTCAGATTCACCTGATTTTTCTGTTGTTCCTTCAGTAGTTGAAGAATCCAGCCAGACCTCTACATCCTCCTTGTTATTGTCTTGTAATTGTGACTTCAGCTGGACTACTGGCGTGATGTCACCATACTTGGGGGACACAAAGTTCTCATCAATCACTACATCTCTAATGATTGTGACCTTGTTTGTTTCTGGGGTAGAATCCTATAACCTTTCTGGGTTTCACTGTAGCCTACCAGTTCTGAAGATAGCAAGCTGTCATGATTGCTTCACGCCAATATGCTGTGGGCAGATTTGCATCAAACAACATACTTCTTCCACTTTCACAGAGTGTTCGGTTCCTTCTTTCCGCGACACCATTTTGCTCAGGATTGTACGGTACAGTGGTCTGAAATAAGATTCCATTTTTCTTTAAGATGCTCTGTGTCTCATTACTTGTGTACTCAGTCCCATTATCTGCACGTAGAATCTTTGGCATTCTCCCAAATTTATTATATACCTCAGCTAGATATACTTCAAGTTTCTCTGGAACTTCTTTCTTGCTGTGAAGCAGATGGACAACTGTATATCTTGAATGATCATCAATAAATGTGAGAAAATATATCTTCTTCCCAGGAGTCTGAGTGCTCATTGGACCACAGACATCTGTATGTATTAAATCTAGTGTCTGTTCTGTTCTTGTAGTACTTCTCTTAGGAAAAGCTTGTCTAGACATTTTCCCTTTGATGCAGCTAGTGCATTTCATTATCTGGTTACATAGATCAATTGTAATGTCCTCAGCTAGTTGCTTTTGAACTAACTTCCTTATTGCTTCTGGGTCTCTGTATGCTAGACGCCTATGCCATACATGAATGCAGTTATTGTGCCTTTCTTCCTGAGCAGTGTACACACACTCTTTGCATTTAAGCTGGTAAAGTTCATTTGTGATTTTTCCTTCTGCTAGTGTGTGGCCCTCTTTTGAGATGATGCAGCTATCATGCTTAAATGTAACTTCATTTCCTTGTTTTGTGAGTTTCTTCACAGATAGTAAATTACTCTGAAGACTAGGCACATAGAGCACATCTTTTACTGGGATCTTCTTGCTTTGTGTTGGTGAGATTTGACAATCAATATAACCATCTCCTATACCTTGTGAAGTCATGTACTGACCATTAGCCATAATCACTTTCTCTGACTTACTTTGGTTAAGCTTAGAAAAGAAGTCCCTGTTATTAGTCATGTGACTAGTTGCTCCAGAGTCTATACACCATGCATGCTTTGATGTATTTACACTGACAGTAAATGCAGTTTCAGTATTCACAGAATCATTTTCTGCAGACACAGCACTTTTAACCCTTTGAAGACTGCTTTGCTTTTTCAGCTGATTCATTCTAGCTTTCCAGACTCTGCAGTCGGCTTTCAAATGTCCTGATTTCTTGCAAATAAAACATTCACGTGTTTCTTTTAGGTGCTTTCTGTTATCATTTAGATTTTGTGTCTGTAAAGCAGATTCTGCATCGCATGTCCTGCTGTTTACACCTTCCGCTTTCGCTTATATTCATCTATGAGCTTCCCTCTGACATACTCCAATGTAAGCTCATCATCTGGGTGTGCATCTAGTGCAGTCACAAGCGTGTCATAGTTTTCTGGAAGACCACTAAGCGGTAATGCGGCTACATGAAAGTCCTTCAAATCTTCCCCAATGCCTCTTAGGCGTTCTACAATCTCTAGAATGCTTGTTATGTAGTCCTGCATATCCTGGCCATTCTGTAGTTTAGACTGGTACAATTTTCTCATGAGATAAAGTTTATTGCTTAAATTTATCCTCTCATGCACCTTTTGCAGCTGCTCCCACATTTCTCTTGCAGTTTAACTTTTACACACATGCACAATCTGATCATCATCTATACTGAGTGATATGGTACTTTGTGCTTTCTGATCCATCTCTATCCACTCCTGTGATACTGGGTCAGGTTTAGGCTCCTGTGTGTATTTCCACGTACCTTCTCTTATCAGCAGCATTTTCACTTTGAATTTCCAGGATTGATAATTCTGGTTAGTGAGACTTGGTACTGTAAACTTCATGGAGTTGCTCCTGCTGGTGGCCATCTTTGCTGTCTTCCTTTCTTTTCTTTTCTCTGTGCTCTGGGGATCTGGGACTCTAGGACTCTGGGCCCATAACCTGTTAGCAGCGGATTAATCAGCGTAACATCCAGAGTCGGCAACACAGAATGTAGATTTATTCATATCTAGGTTGAACAGCTTACAGCAGGAAATGTGATCAGTCTGGTATCTGCTGTGGCTTGCAGCATGGGAGCATTACAACAACAAGAAAGTGAAGAGAATGAGGGGGCATCCTATCTGTTTGTTTTTTTTGTCACTGAACTTTTTTAACAATCTCACAATATGCGCAATATATCAAACAGTACAGTAGTAGTTGTTGCAATACATACAGATCAATATGCATTATTCCAACACATTATCTTTCCTCCATCTCACGTATCTTCCCTACCCGATCTATCTATTATGGTGAACGGCATCACGCTCTCTTCCGCACCTGAAATCTGCTGCCTAGGAGTAACTCTCGACTCTGCCCGGTCCTTCAAACCGCACGTCCAAACTCTTGCCACCTCCTGTCACCTCCAACTCAAAAATATTTCCAGAATCCGTCCCTTCCTCAGCCCTCAATCTACTAAAACTCTTGTACATGCCCTTATCATCTCCCGCCTTGACTACTTCAACACTCTCCTCTGTGGCCTCCCTGCTAACTCTCTTGCACCACTCCAGTCTGTCCTCAACTCTGCTGCCCAACTAATCCACCTCTCTCCTCGCTACTCCCCTGTCTCTCCAGTCTGCAAATCCCTCCACTGGCTCCCAATTCCCCAACAAATCCAGTTCAAACTACTAACACTGACCTACAAAGCCATCCACAACCTGTCCCCTCCCTATATCTCTGTATTAATCTCCTAATATCTTCCCTCACATAATCTTCGATCCTCCCAAAATCTCCTACTCTCCTCCACACTTATTCGTTCCTCACACAACCGCCTCCAAGATTTCTCCCAAATATCCCCTATCCTCTGGAACTCCATGCCTCAACACGTCCGGTTATCTACCACCTTCGGATCCTTCAAACGGAACCTGAAAACCCATCTTTTCAGGAAAGCTACAGCCTGCAATAACCATTTTGCCGCCTCACCACCGCCCGAGCTGCCGCCTCATCACCACCAGAGCTGCTGCACCCCGACCTTCTGTCTCTTCCCCACTATCCCATAGAATGTACAGTAAGTCCGCAAGGACAGGGTCTTCTCCCCTCTGTACCAGTCTGTCATTGTAAAATGATTTACTGTTAACGATATCTATAACTTTGTATGTAACGATATCTATAACTTTGTATGTAACCACTTCTCATGTACAGCACCATGGAATTAATGGTGCTATATAAATAAATAATAATAATAATACTGCTGCATGACCAGCTCTACCCTCATCTACTGTATCCTCACCCATCCCTTGTAGATTGTGAGCCGTAACAGGCAGGATTCTCTCTCCTCCAGTACCAGTCGGTGACTTGTATTGTTTATGATTATTGTACTTGTTTTTATTATGTATACCCCTTGTCACATGTAAAGTGCCATGGAATAAATGGTGCCTTAACAATAAATAATACTAATAATAATACCACTGTGCGGCTGCCAAAGAAAAGGAGCCATTTAGCCAATACAGTGACAGAAGTTGTCAAAAAACTGCGCAATTATACTATTTCTACTCTGGGAAAATTGATGACACTTTAGTTGTGTGTGTTAATAATTTTGGGAAATGTTTGTACTTCAACTTCAGTCTATTTCATGTGTGTTTCCTGTAGCAGTAGGGCTCCCAGACCAGCAGGCCTGCACTTACTTTCAATTAAATACCTGTGTTACTATCCTTAAATGTTTTTAACAATAGTAGTCTAAGAAGTTGATATGAGTATGGATGTGCATAAAAGCAGTTTGAGCTGTTACATGTGGTATCAGGACTCCCAGCTCAGCAGGTTTTCATCCAGGGCCGGTTTTAGGCAAAGTGGGTTCTAGGCAAAAGTTTAAAATAGGGCCCCAAATGGTAACATACTACACCACAGTCCTCCTTATTGTAAAATGCACACCCCACAGTCCTCCATATAACAAAATGTGCCCCATAGTCCTCCATATAGTATAATACACCCCCCATAGTCCTCCTTATAGTATTATACACTTCCCATAGTCCTCCATATTGTATAATATACTCCTCATAGTCCTCCATAAATTAAAATACACTGCAGTCCTCCACAGAATATAATGCAGCCCCCTTATATAGTATAATGTAGCCCCTCCATAGAATACAATGTAGCCCTCCTCATATACTATAATGCAGCCCCCATACAATATAATCTGGCCCCCCCATAGAACATAATGCAGCCCCCCACAGAATATAATGCAGCCCCCATAGAATATAAAGTAGTCCCCTTAGAGTATAATAAAGCCCCCCATACAATATAATCTAGTCCCCCATAGAATATAATGTAGCCCCCAGAGACTATAATACAGCCCACCTCCCCATAGAATGTAATGCAGCCCCCCATAGAATATAATACAGCCCACCTCCCCCCATAGAATATAATGTAGCTCCATCAAAGAGTATAATGCAGTCCTCCCTCATAGAATATAATACAGCCAACCCCCCCATAGAATATAATGTAGCGCCCATAGAAAATAATACAGCAGCCCACCTCCCATAGAATATAATATAGCCCCCATAGAATATAATACAGCCCACCTCCCCATAGATTATAATACAGCCCACCTCTCCATAGAATATAATGTAGCCCACCCTCCATAGAAGAATATAATACGGCCCACCTCCCCATAGAATATAATTTACCCCCCCCCCCGAGAATGGCCCCACAGTCCAGTACTCACTGATATGTTAAAAAAAACACAATCCTCACCTCTCCTCATGCCCCGCGCTGCTCCAGGCTCCGCTCCGATCTAAACGACGGCACACAGTGGGTGCACGATGTAGTGACGTCATGGTGCACCCGCAGTGTCAGTGGGGAATGATGGGAGAGGGAGCGTCATGTGACGGTCTGTCCTCCATCATTGCTTTGAACGCGGCAGCACGGGGGGGTGAGTCGGCATTGGCAGCAGGCAGGCCCCCCTGACCCTGGGGTAGTGGGGGCCCTAGGCAGCTGCCTGGTCTGCCTGCCGCTAACGCCGGCCCTGCTTACATAGGTCCATCACCAACCTCGCCTTAATTAAACCTTACATTAAAAATTATAAATGCTGGCCCAGACCCTGATACCTCATGAATGGCCCATGGCTGACTGCTGCTGTGCCATTATGAAATTTCTACTGTGGGTCAACTGATGCCACTTGGAAATGCTTGGAGTCCAAGCTGGGTCTCTTTCATGTGTGTTGCCTGAATTTAGCAGGGCTCTCAGAGCATCAGACCTACACCTGTCACTAATCCTCTTGTTACTGATCAATGTTTCAACTAGAAATGTGGGTCCAAGCCCTACCTACCTCATGCATCCATGCTGCGCAAATATACTATTTGTACTGTGGGTCAATTGATGCCACATTTCCTGGTGTCTGCCCTTAATTTGAGGTGTTTGGGAAGCTTTTTGGCCCTCCTTAATCCCTTCATGACCGGAGATATTTTCATTTTTATGTTATCGTTTTTCTTTTTTCAAAGAGACATAACTTTTTTTATTTTTCGTCAATATGGCCATGTTAGGGCTTGTTTTTTGCGGGACGAGTTGTACTTTTCAATGACACCATTGGTATTAACATATCGTGTACTGGAAAACAGGGGAAAAAAAATTCCAAGTGCGGTGAAATTGTAAAAAAAAAATGCAATTCTACAATTGCTTTTTGTTTTGCTTTTTACTATGTTCATTTAGGCTGTGTGCCCACGATGCGATTTTTAAGCGTTTTTTCCGCGATTTTCGGCGCGAAAACGTTTAAAAAATCTTGTACAGAATGCACCCCATGCATTCCTATGGTATTCCGCACATGCTGTGCTAATGCTGCGCTTTATTCTGCGGTGGAATCGCATAGCGGAAAAAATCGCAGCATGCTCATTCTTTTGTGCGGAATCGCAAAGAATTGCCGCGATTCCGCACCCATAGGAATGCATGAGAATCGCTTACTTCCCGCATGTGGCTATACCCACCATGCGGGAAGTTAAGCGTCTCATGTGCGGTTGGTACCCACGGTGTGGAGGAGAGGTGACTGTCCTCCAGGCCCTGGGTACCATACCCCTGTAAAAAAAAGAATAAAAAATAAAAAATCGGGGAATATTTACCTTCCGGCGTCCCGCGATGCATTCCCGGCCTAAGCGTTCCCAGTAATGCCTTGCGGCAAGGCCCTGTGATGACGTGGTCTCGCGTGACTCTAGCGGTCTCGTGAGATCGCTATAGTAACGCGAGACCAATGTCATCACAGGTCTCGCAAGGCATCGCTGGGAACGCTGTGGCCCGGGATGGCAGCGTGGGACGCCGGAAGGTAAATATACACCGATTTTTTATTTTCTAATTATTTTTTACATCCTATCTTTTACTATTGATGCCACATAGGCGGCCTCAATAGTAAAAACCTGGTCACACTTGTCAAATACTATGTTTGACGAGTGTGACCAACCTGTCAATCACTTTCCAAGCGATGCTTCAAATCGCTTGGAAAGTGCTTGAATATCGCATGCGGTAAAATCGCGCGGGGAAAAAACACGCGATTTCTGGGAAGGAGTCCGGTTTTCAGTGTCCGGATTTAAATGCTAAGTGGGCACATAGCCTTAATGCTAAAACTGCCATTTTCCGATAGCCGTAGTGTCTCCATTTTTCGTGATCGCATGGTGGGTGAGGGCTTATTTTTTGCACGACGAGCCGATGTTGTTAAAGATACCATTTTGGTGCAGATGCGATCTTTTTATCGCCCGTTATTGCATTTTAGTGCAATATTGCGGCGAACAAAAAAACTTATTTCTGTCGATTTGACTTTTTTTCTCATTATACCGTTTAGCAATCGGTTTAATTTTTTTATATTGATAGTTCAGGCGATTCTGAATGCGGCGATACCAAATATTTGTATGTTTTATATTTTTGAATGTTTTATTTTAAATGGGGCGAAAGAGGGGTGATTTGAACTTTTATATTATTTTAATTTTTTTTATATTTTTAAAAACTTTTTTTTACTTTTGGCATGCTTCAATAGTCTCCATAGGAGACAAGAAACTGCCATAACCCAATCGGCTCTGCTACTTACAGGTGATGATCAGATCGCTTGTATGTAACAGAATTGCTGACTTGCTTTGAGACCTCTGGTTGTCATGTCAACCAATCGGTGACCCACGATCACGTGACGGGGTCACTGATGGGCGGGATTTTTGGCGCGCTTGACGAAAATATAACTAGTTAACATCTGCGAGTGGGTCAAGATTCCACCCGTGGATGCTAGAGGCACATGTCAGTCGTTCAAAACAGCTGACATGTGCTGGAAAAGATGTGGGCTCAGTGCTGGAGCCCACATCAATGGGAGGGTGTCCGACATTGGTGTATTATTACACCCGATGTCGGAAAGGGGTTAAAGTGTTGTCTATGCATTTGGTTTTCCCTACCATTGAATTAAATGGGGTTCTGGTATGTTCAATGAACATGTTCCGTGAACATCGGGACGTTCGCTAAACTAAACCTTAAAAGGTTTGCTCATCTCTAATCAATATGTTTTTGGAGTGTGAGAGGAAACCAGAGAACCTGGAAACCCATGCAAACAAGGGGAGAAGTTACAGACTCCTTGCAGTGATTTGGCATATTGCATGACACTATATAGAATGTTACTAGGTAGTATATTTTAATGTCCTGTAATTATTCTACAGTATATGCCATTGTCATTGGCAATGGATAAAGAAAAGGGTAGATAGATAGATAGATAGATAGATAGATAGATAGATAGATAGACAGACAGATATTGACAGACATGGACTTTCATTGTCAAGTTTTGGGCGTTTTTTGGAAATGTACCGATTTGCGCCAACCATACTTAAAAAGACGACAAAACACTGGTGCCATCTTGTGAACAATAGGTGTAACAGCAAGTGAAGGACTCCAGATCTGTGGAGATATAGGCTTAATACTAATATTTTGGATAAAGCACAAATTCTATTGCACTTTTGTCCAGATACAAGTACACATAAGACAGAGATTACTTAATAATCAAATATTCAAACAATAATAATTAGGGCTTCTTGTTTGCCAACAAAATAAATGAAAAATAAAATATTCAGAGCTTAGATTTATTCTGTTAGGAACCCATCAGCAGGCAGGCTAACTGGTCTCATGTTGATTGTAATAATATACAGAAATGCTTAGCTTATCCGTACAGGGTCATACGAATAGTCTAGATAATTCTGTACACCGAAAACCTGGAACAACATGTGCTGCTTACCTTCTTCTACCATTCTGGGGAGCGTAACGGCCACTTGCCTTGAGGCGATAAGATTCAAAATTGATCACGATGATAATTATAAGAGTTACGTTGATGGCTGTGGTATAACAATTAGTAAAGTTTGACCGATATAATGTTATGTGTTTTAGGAGTCAGTTCATTAATTTGATAACTGTGGTTAATATATGCAGTCTGTAAAATCCAGACCAAAAATTTACTTTTTTAAAGGGTTTGTCCCCTTACAGAAAATCCCAGGTCCCAGGCACAGTTCCTTATGAATAGAAAGCTTTAGACACCATTCCCAGGTCCAGAGCTGAGTCTCCTGGTGTCTGGAATTATCTGCAGTGCTGACATCACATGGACAGCACAGCAGCCAATCAGTGAGCTCAGCAACTCTGAGGGAGGTATTCTGACTACAAGAGCAGGGCCACTGAGCTCACTGACTGGCTGATGCACTGTGAACATGATGTCAGCAGTGCTGTGAACATCAGGTGCCAATTGCAGCAACGGATATTCAGTGCTGGGCCTGGGACAGTGAGTAAAGGTTATGGTTATAATGCAGTATGAGGCACAGAAGCATTATGGTTATCACTCAGTATGAGGCACAGAAGCATTATGGTTATCACTCAGTATGAGGCACAGAAGCATTATGGTTATCACTCAGTATGAGGCACAGAAGCATTACACAGGTCAACGAAAAAAAAATTTTTTTCTGGTGTCCAAAATATTTTAATGAATTTGGGGTATTTTTGGGGTGCTGATTCTGAATATGTCATCAGTTTTGCCAGATTGGCTCAAGTTTTTGAGATTTTTGGTATCTTATTTATAGCACTTGTTGGTAAATGCGACGCATCATCTCATTAATTTCTTTGGATTAGTACTTGAACTGAGCAGTTCTCAATATAGTTTTGTGTTAATTAGTGTTCTAAAAGTTTGTTCATAGCTTGATTTTTGCACTAACTTTATGTTGTTGTCTGTTTTCCAGTGAAAAGCATGAACTCATCATGAAGAAGTTGTCTTAACGATCCAGACTCATTCTGTTACATTTGTGGTGAATATACACTGCCAAAACATAGAAGAAACATAACACACTTCGTAAAAAAAGTGTATTTTGCCTATTTTGGGGTTATGCTTGGGGACCAAGACAAGTTTTGGGCACCACACATAGTGTGCAAAGCATGTATCGAATTATTACGAAAATGGAGCAAAGGACAAAGAAAAAGCTTCAAATTTGGTGTTCCAATGGTGTGGAGAGAGCCAAAAAATCATCATGATGACTGTTATTTCTGTGCAGTGCAAGTGCAAGGATTCAATAAGCATAAGAAACGAAAATGGGAGTAACATGGAATCTGCAAGAAGGCCTGTCCCTCATTGTGAAGATGTGCCTGTACCTGTGTTTACCATAAATAACAGTCATCATGATGATTTTTTGGCTCTCTCCACACCATTGGAACACCAAATTTGAAGCTTTTTCTTTGTCCTTTGCTCCATTTTCGTAATAATTCGATACATGCTTTGCACACTATGTGTGGTGCCCAAAACTTGTCTTGGTCCCCAAGCATAACCCCAAAATAGGCAAAATACACTTTTTTTACGAAGTCTGTTATGTTTCTTCTATGTTTTGGCAGTGTGTATTCACCACAAATGTAACAGAATGAGTCTGGATCGTTAAGACAACTTCTTCATGATGAGTTCATGCTTTTCACTGGAAAACAGACAACAACATAAAGTTAGTGCAAAAATCAAGCTATGAACAAACTTTTAGAACACTAATTAACACAAAACTATATTGAGAACTGCTCAGTTCAAGTACTAATCCAAAGAAATTAATGAGATGATGCGTCGCATTTACCAACAAGTGCTATAAATAAGATACCAAAAATCTCAAAAACTTGAGCCAATCTGGCAAAACTGATGACATATTCAGAATCAGCACCCCAAAAATACCCTAAATTCGATGAAATATCTTTGGCACCAAAAATGCTGTTGACCAGTGTTATGATTATCACTCAGTATGAGGCACAGAAGCATTATGATTATCACTCAGTATGAGGCACAGAAGCATTATGATTATCACTCAGTATGAGGCACAGAAGCATTATGGTTATCACTCAGTATGAGGCGCAGAAGCATTATGGTTATCACTCAGTATGAGGCACAGAAGCATTATGGTTATCACTCAGTATGAGGCACTGACGCATTATGGTTATCACTCAGTATGAGGCACAGAAGCATTATGGTTATCACTCAGTATGAGGCACTGACGCATTATGGTTATCACTCAGTATGAGGCACAGAAGCATTATGGTTATCACTCAGTATGAGGCACAGAAGCATTATGATTATCACTCAGTATGAGGCACAGAAGCATTATGATTATCACTCAGTACGAGGCGCAGAAGCATTATGGTTATCACTCAGTATGAGGCACTGACGCATTATGATTATCACTCAGTATGAGGCACTGACGCATTATGATTATCACTCAGTATGAGGCACTGAAGCATTATGGTTATCAGTATGAGGCGCAGAAGCATTATGGTTATCAGTATGAGGCGCAGAAGCATTATGGTTATCACTCAGTATGAGACACAGAAGCATTATGGTTATCACTCAGTATGAGGCACTGAAGCATTATCGTTATCACTCAGTATGAGGCGCAGAAGCATTATGGTTATCACTCAGTATGAGGCACAGAAGCATTATGGTTATCAGTATGAGGCACAGAAGCATTATGGTTATCACTCAGTATGAGGCACAGAAGCATTATGATTATCACTCACTATGAGGCACAGAAGCATTATGATTATCACTCAGTACGAGGCGCAGAAGCATTATGGTTATCACTCAGTATGAGGCACAGAAGCATTATGATTATCACTCAGTATGAGGCACTGACGCATTATGATTATCACTCAGTATGAGGCACTGAAGCATTATGGTTATCAGTATGAGGCGCAGAAGCATTATGGTTATCAGTATGAGGCGCAGAAGCATTATGGTTATCACTCAGTATGAGACACAGAAGCATTATGGTTATCACTCAGTATGAGGCACTGAAGCATTATCGTTATCACTCAGTATGAGGCGCAGAAGCATTATGGTTATCACTCAGTATGAGGCACAGAAGCATTATGGTTATCAGTATGAGGCGCAGAAGCATTATGGTTATCACTCAGTATGAGGCATAGAAGCATTATGGTTATCACTCAGTATGAGGCACTGACGCATTATGGTTATCACTCAGTATGAGGCACTGACGCATTATGATTATCACTCAGTATGAGGCACTGAAGCATTATGGTTATCACTCAGTATGAGGCACAGAAGCATTATGGTTATCAGTATGAGGCGCAGAAGCATTATGGTTATCACTCAGTATGAGGCACAGAAGCATTATGGTTATCACTCAGTATGAGGCACTGACGCATTATGATTATCACTCAGTATGAGGCAGAGAAGCATTATGATTATCACTCAGTATGAGGCACAGAAGCATTATGGTTATCACTCAGTATGAGGCACTGACGCATTATGATTATCACTCAGTATGAGGCAGAGAAGCATTATGATTATCACTCAGTATGAGGCACAGAAGCATTATGGTTATCACTCAGTATGAGGCGCAGAAGCATTATGGTTATCACTCAGTATGAGGCACAGAAGCATTACAGTTATCACTCAGTACGAGGCGCAGAAGCATTATGGTTATCACTCAGTATGAGGCACAGAAGCATTATGATTATCACTCAGTATGAGGCACAGAAGCATTATGGTTATCACTAAGTATGAGGCACTGACGCATTATGATTATCACTCAGTATGAGGCACTGAAGCATTATGGTTATCACTCAGTATGAGGCACTGACGCATTATGATTATCACTCAGTATGAGGCACTGAAGCATTATGGTTATCACTCAGTATGAGGCACAGAAGCATTATGGTTATCAGTATGAGGCGCAGAAGCATTATGGTTATCACTCAGTATGAGGCACATAAGCATTATGGTTATCACTCAGTATGAGGCACTGAAGCATTATCGTTATCATTCAGTATGAGGCGCAGAAGCATTATGGTTATCACTCAGTATAAGGCACAGAAGCATTATGGTTATCAGTATGAGGCGCAGAAGCATTATGGTTATCACTCAGTATGAGGCACAGAAGCATTATGGTTATCACTCAGTATGAGGCACTGACGCATTATGATTATCACTCAGTATGAGGCACTGACGCATTATGATTATCACTCAGTATGAGGCACTGAAGCATTATGGTTATCACTCAGTATGAGGCACAGAAGCATTATGGTTATCAGTATGAGGCGCAGAAGCATTATGGTTATCACTCAGTATGAGGCACAGAAGCATTATGGTTATCACTCAGTATGAGGCAATGACGCATTATGATTATCACTCAGTATGAGGCAGAGAAGCATTATGATTATCACTCAGTATGAGGCACTGACGCATTATGATTATCACTCAGTATGACGCACAGAAGCATTATGGTTATCACTCAGTATGAGGCGCAGAAGCATTATGGTTATCACTCAGTATGAGGCGCAGAAGCATTATGGTTATCACTCAGTATGAGGCACTGACGCATTATGATTATCACTCAGTATGAGGCACTGAAGCATTATGGTTATCACTCAGTATGAGGCACTGACGCATTATGATTATCACTCAGTATGAGGCACAGAAGCATTATGATTATCACTCAGTATGAGGCACTGACGCATTATGATTATCACTCAGTATGAGGCACTGAAGCATTATGGTTATCAGTATGAGGCGCAGAAGCATTATGGTTATCAGTATGAGGCGCAGAAGCATTATGGTTATCACTCAGTATGAGGCACAGAAGCATTATGGTTATCACTCAGTATGAGGCACTGAAGCATTATCGTTATCACTCAGTATGAGGCGCAGAAGCATTATGGTTATCACTCAGTATGAGGCACAGAAGCATTATGGTTATCAGTATGAGGCGCAGAAGCATTATGGTTATCACTCAGTATGAGGCACAGAAGCATTATGGTTATCACTCAGTATGAGGCACTGACGCATTATGGTTATCACTCAGTATGAGGCACTGACGCATTATGATTATCACTCAGTATGAGGCACTGAAGCATTATGGTTATCACTCAGTATGAGGCACAGAAGCATTATGGTTATCAGTATGAGGCGCAGAAGCATTATGGTTATCACTCAGTATGAGGCACAGAAGCATTATGGTTATCACTCAGTATGAGGCACTGACGCATTATGATTATCACTCAGTATGAGGCAGAGAAGCATTATGATTATCACTCAGTATGAGGCACAGAAGCATTATGGTTATCACTCAGTATGAGGCACTGACGCATTATGATTATCACTCAGTATGAGGCAGAGAAGCATTATGATTATCACTCAGTATGAGGCACAGAAGCATTATGGTTATCACTCAGTATGAGGCGCAGAAGCATTATGGTTATCACTCAGTATGAGGCACAGAAGCATTACAGTTATCACTCAGTACGAGGCGCAGAAGCATTATGGTTATCACTCAGTATGAGGCACAGAAGCATTATGATTATCACTCAGTATGAGGCACAGAAGCATTATGGTTATCACTCAGTATGAGGCACTGACGCATTATGATTATCACTCAGTATGAGGCACTGAAGCATTATGGTTATCACTCAGTATGAGGCACTGAAGCATTATGGTTATCACTCAGTATGAGGCACAGAAGCATTATGGTTATCAGTATGAGGCGCAGAAGCATTATGGTTATCACTCAGTATGAGGCACAGAAGCATTATGGTTATCACTCAGTATGAGGCACTGAAGCATTATCGTTATCACTCAGTATGAGGCGCAGAAGCATTATGGTTATCACTCAGTATAAGGCACAGAAGCATTATGGTTATCAGTATGAGGCGCAGAAGCATTATGGTTATCACTCAGTATGAGGCACAGAAGCATTATGGTTATCACTCAGTATGAGGCACTGACGCATTATGATTATCACTCAGTATGAGGCACTGACGCATTATGATTATCACTCAGTATGAGGCGCTGAAGCATTATGGTTATCACTCAGTATGAGGCACAGAAGCATTACAGTTATCACTCAGTACGAGGCGCAGAAGCATTATGGTTATCACTCAGTATGAGGCACAGAGCATTATGGTTATCAGTATGAGGCGCAGAAGCATTATGGTTATCACTCAGTATGAGGGACAGAAGCATTATGGTTATAACTCAGTATGAGGCAATGACGCATTATGATTATCACTCAGTATGAGGCAGAGAAGCATTATGATTATCACTCAGTATGAGGCGCAGAAGCATTATGGTTATCACTCAGTATGAGGCACTGACGCATTATGATTATCACTCAGTATGAGGCAGAGAAGCATTATGATTATCACTCAGTATGAGGCACAGAAGCATTATGGTTATCACTCAGTATGAGGCACTGACGCATTATGATTATCACTCAGTATGAGGCAGAGAAGCATTATGATTATCACTCAGTATGAGGCGCAGAAGCATTATGGTTATCACTCAGTATGAGGCACAGAAGCATTACAGTTATCACTCAGTACGAGGCGCAGAAGCATTATGGTTATCACTCAGTATGAGGCACAGAGCATTATGGTTATCAGTATGAGGCGCAGAAGCATTATGGTTATCACTCAGTATGAGGCACAGAAGCATTATAGTTATCACTCAGTATGAGGCACTGAAGCATTATCGTTATCACTCAGTATGAGGCGCAGAAGCATTATGGTTATCACTCAGTATGAGGCACAGAAGCATTATGGTTATCAGTATGAGGCGCAGAAGCATTATGCTTATCACTCAGTATGAGGCACAGAAGCATTATAGTTATCACTCAGTATGAGGCGCAGAAGCATTATGGTTATCACTCAGTATGAGGCACAGAAGCATTATGGTTATCAGTATGAGGCACAGAAGCATTATGGTTATCACGCAGTATGAGGCGCAGAAGCATTATGGTTATCACTCAGTATGAGGCACTGACACATTATGATTATCACTCAGCATGAGGCACTGACGCATTATGATTATCACTCAGTATGAGGCACAGAAGCATTATAGTTATCACTCAGTATGAGGCACAGAAGCATTATGGTTATCACTCAGTATGAGGCTCAGAAGCATTATGGTTATCACTCAGTATGAGGCACAGAAGCATTACGGTTATCACTCAGTATGAGGCACAGAAGAATTATGGTTATCACTCAGTATGAGGCTCAGAAGCATTATGGTTATCACTCAGTATGAGGCACAGAAGCATTATGGTTATCACTCAATATGAAACCCAGAAGCATTATGGTTATCACTAGAGTTGAGCGACTTTTGGTTTTTTAGGGTCGCGTTTCGTTTCGTGAAACCCGACTTTTCCAAAAGTCGGGTTGAGCAAGATCGTCCGATTATAGGGAAAAGTCGGGGTCGTCCCGAAACACGAAATCCAATGTAAGTCAATGGGGAATAAAAGTCGGCAGTGAGAGGAGGACAGGAAACACACCTACAGTGCCCATTTGAATGCCAAAAGCATCAATTCTTCTTACTTAAGCTTGTCAACCTTAATTAACTTCATAATACAAGTTACGCACTGAAAAATGGGGGTTATTTGGCTACAAACTGTGGGGGGGGAGGGCTGGCTCCAGGTTTTCATGTGCCCTGGGCGAAAGAGCACCCCTTTAACACATACCACAACTCATCATGCTCCGATACGGCAGAGAAATAGCGGTATAGTACAATGAAAAATACTTCACTTTTTACATCTCATGACGAGGCCCATCTATTTCTCCATACAGAATCATTGGTCCCATATAATGTTTGAAACAGTATATGATGAGCTCCACATAATGCTACAGTATATGTTGGTCCCCATGGATGAAGCTCCACTGTCTTATGGGCCCAAATAATGCTCCAAACATAATGGGCCCCATTTCTAATGCTCTAGTGTATAATGGGCCCTGTAAATGCTGCTCCAGTGTCTGATGTCCACCTTTGGAATGTTCCAGTGTATGGTGGGCCCCATCTATCATTCTCCAGAGTATAGTGCTCCCCAAAAATTGCTGTCCCAACATTGAAAACAATCAAATAAGTCTCCTCGCTAGGGAATCCCTGTACTTGTCTGGACTCCTCGTCGTCCCCATCTTCCATCTCACTGCACAGTATTTCAACTTTGCAAGTGCTGTGATCCTGAGCAAGCAGGGGGGGGCCCACTCGTTGGCGGCGACACTGGCACAGGGCCCCTGATAGTACGGTGGTGTGTCTGATGGCGGGTGGGCCGAACCTGCACTTTCATCTGCAGCTTCCTCTTTGTCACCGTGTAAGATGGAACTGTATATGGGAAGGGTAACCTGAGTTTCATCAGGGTCAGATTCAGGCCGTGTAGCGTGCGAGGGGAATGTAGTGGTCTGGGTCAATGTACCAGCAGATTCATCGAGCAGTGGCTGGGCATCAGTGCACTTGTGTCGCCCCCAGGAGTACGGTCGCCACAGTGGCATTACCTTCCTCCTAGGGAGTGTGATGTCATGCTTGGGAGCAACGAAGGATCTCTCTAGCAGGTTAACTGATTGGGCGGCGTTATTCCCACGAGTCATGACCCTCCAAACAGCATTCATGAAGGCAAAGTGTTTGTTTTACGTGGGCAGTATGGTTGCAAAGCTGAACCTTAAAGGAATGTCCAGAAGGGCACCACCAGGAGTGGAGCCTACGGTTAAATTCGACCCTACCTGGGAAACCTCAAACATGCCAGCTACAGAACAGATGCACACATTGCAAGCTTAATTCCGTTAACGAACGAGACTCCGTCATGCCCCGCGGTCCGAGTCCGGCTTACTAGAGGGACACGCGAGGCTCTGGCACATGAGATTGGCCAATAACTGGTGTGTCATGCCCTTACATGTCCGTGGCTGAATGTGCGCTACACTGAAAAGGCCAGCGTTTGTCGCTTACAGGTGCAGATAACCCGCTGAACAACGTTAGTGATGGAGATCACTGATTACAATTATTACCCGCGAACGATGATTTCCCAGTAAGTGCAGGTCAACCGCAGTTCCGGAATTAGGCCTAACCGTCATTCCTGAAAAAATGAAAAACTTACGTGTGCAAACCACAGGTGCTGTAGCTTGCTTAACAGCTCGCCAGCCGTTCTCACGCCCAGTATGGATTACACATGATTGCACAAAAGTGAGAAAGGATACCGTATCCCCAGATAACATGTATGGATAGCGTACACATTCAAAATATATGTCTATACATCAGGAGGCAGGCTCAGACGGTCTTAGGCCCAGTATGGATTACACGTGATTGCACAAAGGTGAAAAAGGGTACCGTATCCCCAGATAACATGTATGGATAGCGTACACATTCAAAATATATGTCTATACATCAGGAGGCAGGCTCAAACGGTGTCAGGCCCAGTATGGATTGCACGTGATTGCACAAAGGTTAGAAAGGGTACCGTATCCCCGGATAACATGTATGGATAGCGTACACATTCAAAATATATGTCTATACATCAGGAGGCAGGCTCAGACGGTGTTAGGCCCAGTATGTATTGCACATGATTGCACAAAGGTTAGAAAGGGTACCGTATCCCCGGATAACATGTATGGATAGCGTACACATTCAAAATATATGTCTATACATCAGGAGGCAGGCTCAGACGGTGTTAGGCCCAGTATGGATTGCACGTGATTGCACAAAGGTTAGAAAGGGTACCGTATCCCCGGATAACATGTATGGATAGCGTACACATTCAAAATATATGTCTATACATCAGGAGGCAGGCTCAGACGGTGTTAGGCCCAGTATGGATTGCACGTGATTGCACAAAGGTTAGAAAGGGTACCGTATCCCCGGATAACATGTATGGATAGCGTACACATTCAAAATATATGTCTATACATTAGGAGGCAGGCTCAAACGGTGTTAGGCCCAGTATGGATTTCACGTGATTGCACAAAGGTTAGAAAGGGTACCGTATCCCCAGATAACATGTATGGATAGCGTACACATTCAAAATATATGTCTATACATCAGGAGGCAGGCTCAGACGGTGTTAGGCCCAGTATGGATTGCACGTGATTGCACAAAGGTGAGAAAGGGTACCGTATCCCCGGATAACATGTATGGATAGCGTACACATTCAAAATATATGTCTCAGGAGGCAGGCTCAGATGGTGTTAGGCCCAGTATGGATTGCACGTGATTGCACAAAGGTTAGAAAGGGTACCGTATCCCCAGATAAGATAGCGTACACATTCAAAATATATGTCTATACATCAGGAGGCAGGCTCAGACGGTGTTAGGCCCAGTATGGATTGCACGTGATTGCACAAAGGTTAGAAAGGGTACCGTTTCCCCGGATAACATGTATGGATAGCGTACACATTCAAAATATATGTCTATACATCAGGAGGCAGGCTCAGACGGTGTTAGGCCCAGTATGGATTTCACGTGATTGCACAAAGGTTAGAAAGGGTACCGTATCCCCGGATAACATGTATGGATAGCGTACACATTCAAAATATATGTCTATACATCAGGAGGCAGGCTCAGACGGTGTTAGGCCCAGTATGGATTGCACATGATTGCACGAAGGTTAGAAAGGGTACCGTATCCCCGGAATAACATGTATGGATAGCGTACACATTCAAAATATATATCTATACATCAGGAGGCAGGCTCAGACGGTGTTAGGCCCAGTATGGATTGCACGTGATTGCACAAAGGTTAGAAAGGGTACCGTATCCCCGGATAACATGTATGGATAGCGTACACATTCGAAATATATGTCTATACATCAGGAGGCAGGCTCAGACGGTGTTAGGCCCAGTATGGATTGCACGTGATTGCACAAAGGTTAGAAAAGGTACCGTATCCCCGGATAACATGTATGGATAGCGTACACATTCGAAATATATGTCTATACATCAGGAGGCAGGCTCAGACGGTGTTAGGCCCAGTATGGATTGCACGTGATTGCACAAAGGTTAGAAAGGGTACCGTATCCCCGGATAACATGTATGGATAGCGTACACATTCGAAATATACGTCTATACATCAGGAGGCAGGCTTAGACGGTGTTAGGCCCAGTATGGATTGCACGTGATTGCACAAAGGTTAGAAAGGGTACCGTATCCCCGGATAACATGTATGGATAGCGTACACATTCAAAATATATGTCTATACATCAGGAGGCAGGCTCAGACGGTGTTAGGCCCAGTATGGATTTCACGTGATTGCACAAAGGTTAGAAAGGGTACCGTATCCCCGGATAACATGTATGGATAGCGTACACATTCAAAATATATGTCTATACATCAGGAGGCAGGCTCAGACGGTGTTAGGCCCAGTATGGATTGCACGTGATTGCACAAAGGTTAGAAAAGGTACCGTATCCCCGGATAACATGTATGGATAGCTTACACATTCAAAATATATGTCTATACATCAGGAGGCAGGCTCAGACGGTGTTAGGCCCAGTATGGATTGCACATGATTGCACAAAGGTTAGAAAGGGTACCGTATCCCCGGATAACATGTATGGATAGCGTACACATTCAAAATAAATGTCTATACATCAGGAGGCAGGCTCAGACGGTGTTAGGCCCAGTATGGATTGCACGTGATTGCACAAAGGTTAGAAAGGGTACCGTATCCCCGGATAACATGTATGGATAGCGTACACATTCAAAATATATGTCTATACATCAGGAGGCAGGCTCAAACGGTGTCAGGCACAGTATGGATTTAACGGCCCAGACTACACAGCGGAGGAGCAGGGAGAGGTAAAGATTGCAAATGCTGGGGCCCTGCCCAAGCAAGGGGGGCCCACTCGTGGGCGTCGGTACTGGCACTGGGCCCCTCATAGTACGGCGGTGTGTCTGACGGCGGGTGTGCACCACCACCGTCAGAGACACTTGATTGCACTATGAGGGACCCTGTGCCAGTGCCCGCGCCCAAGAGTCGGCCTACCCACCTGTCCAGGGCAACGGCACTCGCACGGTGTCGTGTGCTAGGTGGTGACCCCGGCCATGGGGGGGGAGGCAGCACAGTTAGTGAGTTTTAGAAAGTGGCATATGTTGATGTTGGACATTCAGCTGATGCAAAAGGTGAAATAGGTCAAGTCCCAGGAAGAGGTGGACCAAAGCAAGCCATTTTTCTGTCACCCTATGTGTCATCAGGGGAAGGTGGGACAAAATCCTTGGAAACCCATGCGTGGTTCATTTTAATGAAGGTTAGATCATCCACACTTTGGGTTGACAGACGGGTCCTTTTTTCTGTCAGGATTGATCCAGCTGCACTGAAGACTCTTTCCGATAGCACACTTGCAGCTGGGCAAGCGAGCTCCTGTAAGGCATATTGTGCCAATTCAGGCCAGGTGTCCAGTTTAGCGGCCCAATAGTCAAAGGGGAATGACCTGTGTGGGAGAACATCGATATGGGAGGAAAAGTAGTTTGTAACCATAGTTGACAACTGCTGTCTCCTGTCACTTTCCATCGATGCAGTATTACCAGTTGTGTGAGCGGTACTTGAAAAATCAGTCCACAACATTGTCATGAAACCCCTGTCTCCAACGCCACTTCTGCTGTGTGCACCACGAACACCTCTGGCAAGCTGCCCACGGCCCGTACGGCTCGTGTGAGAACCATCACCGCTGCTGTGTGCTGGGAATGCCTCAAGCAACCGATTTACCAGAGTTGCTTGTTTATTAGCCAATATTAGGTCAAGGTTCTCCTGTGGCATGATGTTTTGTAATTTGCCTTTATAGCGTGGATCCAGGATGCTGGCCAACCAGTAGTCATCATCGTTCATCATTTTGGCAATGCGGGGGTCCCTTTTTAGGATCAGCAAGGCATAATCTGACATGTGGGCCAATCTTCCCGATGTCAATGATGCACTGCGAGTGCTGGTTGGAGGAGCACTTTCTGGCAAATCCACATCCCTCCAGTCACGCACAAACCCTGTGCCAGACCTTGCCACGCCAACATTTTCACTTGCCCCACGAGATGCATCCTCCCCTAAGTAATCATCCCCATCATCCTCCTCCTCCTCCTCCTCTTCTTCCTCCACCTCGTCCAGGAGAGGTCCCTGAGCAGACAATGGCTGAATGTCATCAAGGATTCCCTCCTCCTCTTCCTCCTCATCAACATTGGCTGCAGAAGCCTGATCCTTAAGGTGCGTCAAAGTTTGCATGAGCAGACGCATAAGTGGGATGCTCATGCTTAGGATGGCGTCGTCTGCGCTTACCAGCCGTGTGCATTCCTCAAAACACTGAAGGACTTTACAGAGGTCTTTCAGCTTCGACCACTGCACACCTGTCAACTCCATGTCTGCTCTCAAAGTGCCTGGCCGTGTATCCTCCCACAAATGCATTATGGCCTGCCTCTGCTCGCACAGCCGCTCCACCATGTGCAGGGTGAAGTTCCACCTTGTTGCAATGTCGATAATGAGGCGGTGGTTGGGAAGGTGGAGCAATCGCTGAAGCTTCTGCATACGAACGGAGTGTACAGGCGACCGGCGGATGTGCGCGCACAGTCTTTGCACCTTCTGGAGCAGGGCTGTTAACTCCGGATAATTTTTGAGGAAGCACTGCACCACCAGGTTCAAGGTGTGAGCCAAGCAAGGTATGTGGCTGAGTTTTGAAAGGGCTATGGCTGCCACAAAATTACGGCCGTTATCACTAACTACCTTGCCTGCCTCAAGATGTACACTGCCCAGCCATGACTCAGTTTGTCGCTTCAAGTACTCGGCCAGCACCTCGGCGGTGTGTCTGTCACCCAAACACATCATCTGCAACACAGCCTGCTGACGCTTTCCACTAGCTGCTCGATAGGGGGACACCTCGTGTGCCACAGTGGCAGCTGCAGATGGAGTGCTCGTACGACTGCGCTCTGTGGACGAGCTTTCGCTTCTGGAGGAGGAGGAGGAGGAGGAGGGTCGAACGCCTACAGCCAACTGTTTCCTATACCGTGGGCTAGGCAACACTGTCCCACCACCGCTGTCCCCTGTGGACCCTGCATCTACCACATTAACCCAGTGCGCAGTGATGGACACGTAACAGCCCTGGCCATGCCGACTGGACCATGCATCAGTTGTGAGGTGCACCTTTCCGCTCACTGACTGCTTGAGTGCATGGACAATGCGGTCTTTCACATGATGGTGGAGGGCTGGGATGGCTTTGCGAGAGAAGAAGTGGCGACTGGGTAGGTCATAGCGTGGTACTGCATAGGCCATGTGTTCGCGGAAAGCTGCACTTTCCACCAACCGAAAGGGCATCATCTCAAACGAGATTAGTTTGGCAATGTGGGCGTTCAAACCCAGTGTACGCGGATGAGAGACTGAGTACTTTCTTGACCTACTCATAGTGTCTGGGAGGGTGAGCTGGACTTGAGAGCTGCATATGGTGGAAGTAGCGGTGGACAGGGCGGACAGAGAGAGGGTTGATGATGGTGATGGAGTTGGTGTTCTTTCTGATGGCCTAGAATCAGTCTTTCGTTGATATAACAGTGGGATTCCCTGACTGCTGTGGCCTTGCAACGACACCTCAACATTTGCTGCTGTGCTAACCGGTGGGCTTACAGTGGGGGAAACAATGTAGCATTGCTGACTACCTTCGTTGTGATCAGTTGCACATGTGGCACTTGAGGTTTGGTGTTGTGTCCACGCTTGCAAGTGCATGCTGGTTAAATGTGTAAGCATGCAACTGGTATTCAAATTTTTCAGATTTTTCCCTCGGCTAAAGGTCTTTGCGCACTTTTTACAGATAACCTTGGCCTGATCATGAGGATTTTGTTCAAAAAAGTGCCACACTGCACTCTTCCTACTTTGGAAGACATTTTGCGGCCTAGCACGCTGTGATCTTTTGACCCTCTGGACAAGCTGTCCAGCAACTCTTTTGATTTTTGGAACCTGTCTTTGGAGTGCTCCGGGCCTGACAGATAACAGCTGTTGCGATGTCAATGTCTGCTGTGGATGCTCCTCATCTGAGCTATTGTAAGCAGCACCCTCTTCCCCCAATGGATGCCAATCTGGGTCAACAACTGGGTCATCCATCACCTCCTCTTCAATGTCATGTGCACCTTCCTCTGTGTCACCGTGTATGGTGGTATAGTGTGCGGGAAGGGGCACCTGAGTCTCATCAGGGTCAGAATCTGGCTCTGTACACTGCGAGGACAATGTAGTGCTCTGAGTGAATGTACCAGCAGAATCATCCATCAGCGGCTGTGCATCAGTGCACTCCATGTCAGATTCATCTTGGCATGGGTAATTCACCATTTGACTTGATAATCCAGGCATGGTATGTGAAAACAGCTCCATGGAGTAATCAGTAGTATGGCCTGCGTCATCCTTCAATCTTGGTTGGGGTGAAGGACACAAGGAAAGGTGTGGTTCATGAACATGAGCCTCCAATGACGACTCAGTGCTTTTACTTTTTACAACTGAAGAAGAGGAGGCGATAGAGCTGGAGGCTGAGTCAGCAATGTAAGACAAAACTTTTTCCTGATGCTCTGGCTTTAACAGCGGTTTGCCAACTCCTAGAAAACTAAGCCTTCGAAGCCTTATGGAGCCAGACGATGACGCAGGCTCAACACCTCCTGCATTCAGTCCTATTTTGCTCTTGCCACTACCATCAGATCCACCACCAACACCATCATTACCAGCTGCCAACCCCCGCCCAATTCCACGGCCTCTTCCACCAGTCTTCCTCATTTTTGGTAGAAATGTAGACAAAATCCAACAAACTATATAGTAATGTAAAACAAGGTACAAGGTGTCTATAGGACAGGGGAGATTTTGAATTTCTGCTCACACTAGTGGACACTGGACACTTTTGGATTGTGTGAGGCCCACTGAATATCTGAGCGCTATGTCACAGGCTCGATGGCACAGCTGTGACCAAAGTGACTAGAGGATAAGTGAGATTTTGAATTTCTGCAGACACTGGACACTTTTGGATTGTGTGAGGCCCACTGAATATCTGAGCGCTATGTCACAGGCTCGATGGCACAGCTGTGACCAAAGTGACTAGAGGATAAGTGAGATTTTGAATTTCTGCAGACACTGGACACTTTTGGATTGTGTGAGGCCCACTGAATATCTGAGCGCTATGTCACAGGCTCGATGGCACAGCTGTGACCAAAGTGACTAGAGGATAAGGGAGATTTTGAATTTCTGCAGACACTGGACACTTTTGGATTGTGTGAGGCCCACTGAATATCTGAGCGCTATGTCACAGGCTCGATGGCACAGCTGTGACCAAAGTGACTAGAGGATAACTGAGATTTTGAATTTCTGCAGACACTGGACACTTTTGGATTGTGTGAGGCCCACTGATTATCTGAGCGCTATGTCACTGGCTCGATGGCACAGCTGTGACCAAAGTGACTAGAGGATAAGTGAGATTTTGAATTTCTGCAGACACTGGACACTTTTGGATTGTGTGAGGCCCACTGAATATCTGAGCGCTATGTCACAGGCTCAATGGCACAGCTGTGACCAAAGTGACTAGAGGATAAGGGAGATTTTGAATTTCTGCAGACACTGGACACTTTTGGATTGTGTGAGGCCCACTGAATATCTGAGCGCTATGTCACAGGCTCGATGGCACAGCTGTGACCAAAGTGACTAGAGGATAAGGGAGATTTTGAATTTCTGCAGACACTGGACACTTTTGGATTGTGTGAGGCCCACTGAATATCTGAGCGCTATGTCACGGGCTCGATGGCACAGCTGTGACCAAAGTGACTAGAGGATAACTGAGATTTTGAATTTCTGCAGACACTGGACACTTTTGGATTGTGTGAGGCCCACTGATTATCTGAGCGCTATGTCACAGGCTCGATGGCACAGCTGTGACCAAAGTGACTAGAGGATAAGTGAGATTTTGAATTTCTGCAGACACTGGACACTTTTGGATTGTGTGAGGCCCACTGAATATCTGAGCGCTATGTCACAGGCTCGATGGCACAGCTGTGACCAAAGTGACTAGAGGATAAGGGAGATTTTGAATTTCTGCAGACACTGGACACTTTTGGATTGTGTGAGGCCCACTGAAAATCTGAGCGCTATGTCACAGGCTCGATGGCACAGCTGTGACCAAAGTGACTAGAGGATAAGTGAGATTTTGAATTTCTGCAGACACTGGACACTTTTGGATTGTGTGAGGCCCACTGAATATCTGAGCGCTATGTCACAGGCTCGATGGCTCAGCTGTGACCAAAGTGACTAGAGGATAAGGGAGATTTTGAATTTCTGCAGACACAACACTTTCGGATTGTGTGAGGCCCACTGAATATCTGAGCGCTATGTCACTGGCTCGATGGCACAGCTGTGACCAAAGTGACTAGAGGATAAGTGAGATTTTGAATTTCTGCAGACACTGGACACTTTTGGATTGTGTGAGGCCCACTGAATATCTGAGCGCTATGTCACAGGCTCAATGGCACAGCTGTGACCAAAGTGACTAGAGGATAAGGGAGATTTTGAATTTCTGCAGACACTGGACACCTTTGGATTGTGTGAGGCCCACTGAATATCTGAGCGCTATGTCACAGGCTCGATGGCACAGCTGTGACCAAAGTGACTAGAGGATAAGGGAGATTTTGAATTTCTGCAGACACTGGACACTTTTGGATTGTGTGAGGCCCACTGAAAATCTGAGCGCTATGTCACAGGCTCGATGGCACAGCTGTGACCAAAGTGATTAGAGGATAAGTGAGATTTTGAATTTCTGCAGACACTGGACACTTTTGGATTGTGTGAGGCCCACTGAATATCTGAGCGCTATGTCACAGGCTCGATGGCTCAGCTGTGACCAAAGTGACTAGAGGATAAGGGAGATTTTGAATTTCTGCAGACACAACACTTTTGGATTGTGTGAGGCCCACTGAATATCTGAGCGCTATGTCACAGGCTCGATGGCACAGCTGTGACCAAAGTGACTAGAGGATAAGTGAGATTTTGAATTTCTGCAGACACTGGACACTTTTGGATTGTGTGAGGCCCACTGAATATCTGAGCGCTATGTCACAGGCTCAATGGCACAGCTGTGACCAAAGTGACTAGAGGATAAGGGAGATTTTGAATTTCTGCAGACACTGGACACTTTTGGATTGTGTGAGGCCCACTGAATATCTGAGCGCTATGTCACAGGCTCGATGGCACAGCTGGGACCAAAGTGACTAGAGGATAAGGGAGATTTTGAATTTCTGCAGACACTTGTGGACACTGGACACTTTTGGATTGTGTGAGGCCCACTGAATATCTGAGCGCTATGTCACAGGCTCGATGGCACAGATGTGACCAAAGTGACTAGAGGATAAGTGAGATTTTGAATTTCTGCAGACACTGGACACTTTTGCATTGTGTGAGGCCCTCTGAATATCTGAGCGCTATGTCACAGGCTCGATGGCACAGCTGTGACCAAAGTGACTAGAGGATAAGGGAGATTTTGAATTTCTGCAGACACTGGACACTTTTGGATTGTGTGAGGCCCACTGAATATCTGAGCGCTATGTCACAGGCTCGATGGCACAGCTGTGACCAAAGTGACTAGAGGATAAGGGAGATTTTGAATTTCTGCAGACACTGGACACTTTTGGATTGTGTGAGGCCCACTGAATATCTGAGCGCTATGTCACAGGCTCGATGGCACAGCTGTGACCAAAGTGACTACAGGATAAGGGAGATTTTGAATTTCTGCAGACACTTGTGGACACTGGACACTTTTGGATTGTGTGAGGCCCACTGAATATCTGAGCGCTATGTCACAGGCTCGAGGGCACAGCTGTGACCAAAGTGACTAGAGGATAAGTGAGATTTTGAATTTCTGCAGACACTGGACACTTTTGGATTGTGTGAGGCCCACTGAATATCTGAGCGCTATGTCACAGGCTTGATGGCACAGCTGTGACCAAAGTGACTAGAGGATAAGGGAGATTTTGAATTTCTGCAGACACTGGACACTTTTGGATTGTGTGAGGCCCACTGAATATCTGATCGCTATGTCACAAGCTCGATGGCACAGCTGTGACCAAAGTGACTAGAGGATAAGTGAGATTTTGAATTTCTGCAGACACTGGACACTTTTGGATTGTGTGAGGCCCACTGAATATCTGAGCGCTATGTCAAAGGCTCGATGGCACAGCTGTGACCAAAGTGACTAGAGGATAAGGGAGATTTTGAATTTCTGCAGACACTGGACACTTTTGGATTGTGTGAGGCCCACTGAATATCTGAGCGCTATGTCACAGGCTCGATGGCACAGCTGTGACCAAAGTGACTAGAGGATAAGTGAGATTTTGAATTTCTGCAGACACTGGACACTTTTGGATTGTGTGAGGCCCACTGAATATCTGAGCGCTATGTCACAGGCTCGATGGCACAGCTGTGACCAATGTGACTAGAGGATAAGGGAGATTTTGAATTTCTGCAGACACTGGACACTTTTGGATTGTGTGAGGCCCACTGAATATCTGAGCGCTATGTCACAGGCTCGATGGCACAGCTGTGACCAAAGTGACTAGAGGATAAGGGAGATTTTGAATTTCTGCAGACACTGGACACTTTTGGATTGTGTGAGGCCCACTGAATATCTGAGCGCTATGTCACAGGCTCGATGGCACAGCTGTGACCAAAGTGACTAGAGGATAAGTGAGATTTTGAATTTCTGCAGACACTGGACACTTTTGGATTGTGTGAGGCCCACTGAATATCTGAGCGCTATGTCACAGGCTCGATGGCACAGCTGTGATCAAAGTGACTAGAGGATAAGGGAGATTTTGAATTTCTGCAGACACTTGTGGACACTGGACACTTTTGGATTGTGTGAGGCCCACTGAATATCTGAGCGCTATGTCACAGGCTCGATGGCACAGCTGTGACCAAAGTGACTAGAGGATAAGTGAGATTTTGAATTTCTGCAGACACTGGACACTTTTGGATTGTGTGAGGCCCACTGAATATCTGAGCGCTATGTCACAGGCCCGATGGCACAGCTGTGACCAAAGTGACTAGAGGATAAGGGAGATTTTGAATTTCTGCAGACACTGGACACTTTTGGATTGTGTGAGGCCCACTGAATATCTGAGCGCTATGTCACAGGCTCGATGGCACAGCTGTGACCAAAGTGACTAGAGGATAAGGGAGATTTTGAATTTCTGCAGACACTGGACACTTTTGGATTGTGTGAGGCCCACTGAATATATGAGCGCTATGTCACAGGCTCGATGGCACAGCTGTGACTAGAGGATAAGGGAGATTTTGAATTTCTGCAGACACTGGACACTTTTGGATTGTGTGAGGCCCACTGAATATCTGAGCGCTATGTCACAGGCTCGATGGCACAGCTGTGACCAAAGTGACTAGAGGATAAGTGAGATTTTGAATTTCTGCAGACACTGGACACTTTTGGATTGTGTGAGGCCCACTGAATATCTGAGCGCTATGTCACAGGCTCGATGGCACAGCTGTGACCAAAGTGACTAGAGGATATGGGAGATTTTGAATTTCTGCAGACACTGAACACTTTTGGATTGTGTGAGGCCCACTGAATATATGAGCGCTATGTCACAGGCTCGATGGCACAGCTGTGACCAAAGTGACTAGAGGATAAGGGAGATTTTGAATTTCTGCAGACACTGGACACTTTTGGATTGTGTGAGGCCCACTGAATATCTGAGCGCTATGTCACAGGCTCGATGGCACAGCTGTGACCAAAGTGACTAGAGGATAAGTGAGATTTTGAATTTCTGCAGACACTGGACACTTTTGGATTGTGTGAGGCCCACTGAATATCTGAGCGCTATGTCACAGGCTCGATGGCACAACTGTGACCAAAGTAACTAGAGGATAAGGGAGATTTTGAATTTCTGCAGACACTGGACACTTTTGGATTGTGTGAGGCCCACTGAATATCTGAGCGCTATGTCACAGGCTCGATGGCACAGCTGTGACCAAAGTGACTAGAGGATAAGGGAGATTTTGAATTTCTGCACACACTTGTGGACACTGGACACTTTTGGATTGTGTGAGGCCCACTGAATATCTGAGCGCTATGTCACAGGCTCGATGGCACAGCTGTGACCAAAGTGACTAGAGGATAAGTGAGATTTTGAATTTCTGCAGACACTGGACACTTTTGGATTGTGTGAGGCCCACTGAATATCTGAGCGCTATGTCACAGGCTCGATGGCACAGCTGTGACCAAAGTGACTAGAGGATAAGGGAGATTTTGAATTTCTGCAGACACTGGACACTTTTGGATTGTGTGAGGCCCACTGAATATCTGAGCGCTATGTCACAGGCTCGATGGCACAGCTGTGACCAAAGTGACTAGAGGATAAGTGAGATTTTGAATTTCTGCAGACACTGGACACTTTTGGATTGTGTGAGGCCCACTGAATATCTGAGCGCTATGTCACAGGCTCGATGGCACAGCTGTGACCAAAGTGACTAGAGGATAAGTGAGATTTTGAATTTCTGCAGACACTGGACACTTTTGGATTGTGTGAGGCCCACTGAATATCTGAGCGCTATGTCACAGGCTCGATGGCACAGCTGTGACCAAAGTGACTAGAGGATAAGGGAGATTTTGAATTTCTGCAGACACTTGTGGACACTGGACACTTTTGGATTGTGTGAGGCCCACTGAATATCTGAGCGCTATGTCACAGGCTCGATGGCACAGCTGTGACCAAAGTGACTAGAGGATAAGTGAGATTTTGAATTTCTGCAGACACTGGACACTTTTGGATTGTGTGAGGCCCACTGAATATCTGAGCGCTATGTCACAGGCTCGATGGCACAGCTGTGACCAAAGTGACTAGAGGATAAGGGAGATTTTGAATTTCTGCAGACACTGGACACTTTTGGATTGTGTGAGGCCCACTGAATATCTGAGCGCTATGTCACAGGCTCGATGGCACAGCTGTGACCAAAGTGACTAGAGGATAAGTGAGATTTTGAATTTCTGCAGACACTGGACACTTTTGGATTGTGTGAGGCCCACTGAATATCTGAGCGCTATGTCACAGGCTCGATGGCACAGCTGTGACCAAAGTGACTAGAGGATAAGGGAGATTTTGAATTTCTGCAGACACTTGTGGACACTGGACACTTTTGGATTGTGTGAGGCCCACTGAATATCTGAGCGCTATGTCACAGGCTCGATGGCACAGCTGTGACCAAAGTGACTAGAGGATAAGTGAGATTTTAAATTTCTGCAGACACTGGACACTTTTGGATTGTGTGAGGCCCACTGAATATCTGAGCGCTATGTCACAGGCTCGATGGCACAGCTGTGACCAAAGTGACTAGAGGAAAAGGGAGATTTTGAATTTCTGCAGACACTGGACACTTTTGGATTGTGTGAGGCCCACTGAATATCTGAGCGCTATGTCACAGGCTCGATGGCACAGCTGTGACCAAAGTGACTAGAGGATAAGTGAGATTTTAAATTTCTGCAGACACTGGACACTTTTGGATTGTGTGAGGCCCACTGAATATCTGAGCGCTATGTCACAGGCTCGATGGCACAGCTGTGACCAAAGTGACTAGAGGATAAGGGAGATTTTGAATTTCTGCAGACACTTGTGGACACTGGACACTTTTGGATTGTGTGAGGCCCACTGAATATCTGAGCGCTATGTCACAGGCTCGATGGCACAGCTGTGACCAAAGTGACTAGAGGATAAGTGAGATTTTGAATTTCTGCAGACACTGGACACTTTTGGATTGTGTGAGGCCCACTGAATATCTGAGCGCTATGTCACAGGCTCGATGGCACAGCTGTGACCAAAGTGACTAGAGGATATGGGAGATTTTGAATTTCTGCAGACACTGAACACTTTTGGATTGTGTGAGGCCCACTGAATATATGAGCGCTATGTCACAGGCTCGATGGCACAGCTGTGACCAAAGTGACTAGAGGATAAGGGAGATTTTGAATTTCTGCAGACACTGGACACTTTTGGATTGTGTGAGGCCCACTGAATATCTGAGCGCTATGTCACAGGCTCGATGGCACAGCTGTGACCAAAGTGACTAGAGGATAAGTGAGATTTTGAATTTCTGCAGACACTGGACACTTTTGGATTGTGTGAGGCCCACTGAATATCTGAGCGCTATGTCACAGGCTCGATGGCACAACTGTGACCAAAGTAACTAGAGGATAAGGGAGATTTTGAATTTCTGCAGACACTGGACACTTTTGGATTGTGTGAGGCCCACTGAATATCTGAGCGCTATGTCACAGGCTCGATGGCACAGCTGTGACCAAAGTGACTAGAGGATAAGGGAGATTTTGAATTTCTGCACACACTTGTGGACACTGGACACTTTTGGATTGTGTGAGGCCCACTGAATATCTGAGCGCTATGCCACAGGCTCGATGGCACAGCTGTGACCAAAGTGACTAGAGGATAAGTGAGATTTTGAATTTCTGCAGACACTGGACACTTTTGGATTGTGTGAGGCCCACTGAATATCTGAGCGCTATGTCACAGGCTCGATGGCACAGCTGTGACCAAAGTGACTAGAGGATAAGGGAGATTTTGAATTTCTGCAGACACTGGACACTTTTGGATTGTGTGAGGCCCACTGAATATCTGAGCGCTATGTCACAGGCTCGATGGCACAACTGTGACCAAAGTGACTAGAGGATAAGGGAGATTTTGAATTTCTGCAGACACTGGACACTTTTGGATTGTGTGAGGCCCACTGAATATCTGAGAGCTATGTCACAGGCTCGATGGCACAGCTGTGACCAAAGTGACTAGAGGATAAGGGAGATTTTGAATTTCTGCAGACACTTGTGGACACTGGACACTTTTGGATTGTGTGAGGCCCACTGAATATCTGAGCGCTATGTCACAGGCTCGATGGCACAGCTGTGACCAAAGTGACTAGAGGATAAGTGAGATTTTGAATTTCTGCAGACACTGAACACTTTTGGATTGTGTGAGGCCCACTGAATATCTGAGCGCTATGTCACAGGCTCGATGGCACAGCTGTGACCAAAGTGACTAGAGGATAAGGGAGATTTTGAATTTCTGCAGACACTTGTGGACACTGGACACTTTTGGATTTTGTGAGGCCCACTGAATATCTGAGCGCTATGTCACAGGCTCGATGGCACAGCTGTGACCAAAGTGACTAGAGGATAAGTGAGATTTTGAATTTCTGCAGACACTGGACACTTTTGGATTGTGTGAGGCCCACTGAATATCTGAGCGCTATGTCACAGGCTCGATGGCACAGCTGTGACCAAAGTGACTAGAGGATAAGGGAGATTTTGAATTTCTGCAGACACTGCACACTTTTGGATTGTGTGAGGCCCACTGAATATCTGAGCGCTATGTCACAGGCTCGATGGCACAGCTGTGACCAAAGTGACTAGAGGATAAGTGAGATTTTGAATTTCTGCAGACACTGGACACTTTTGGATTGTGTGAGGCCCACTGAATATCTGAGCGCTATGTCACAGGCTCGATGGCACAGCTGTGACCAAAGTGACTAGAGGATAAGGGAGATTTTGAATTTCTGCAGACACTTGTGGACACTGGACACTTTTGGATTGTGTGAGGCCCACTGAATATCTGAGCGCTATGTCACAGGCTCGATGGCACAGCTGTGACCAAAGTGACTAGAGGATAAGTGAGATTTTAAATTTCTGCAGACACTGGACACTTTTGGATTGTGTGAGGCCCACTGAATATCTGAGCGCTATGTCACAGGCTCGATGGCACAGCTGTGACCAAAGTGACTAGAGGATAAGGGAGATTTTGAATTTCTGCAGACACTGGACACTTTTGGATTGTGTGAGGCCCACTGAATATCTGAGCACTATGTCACAGGCTCGATGGCACAGCTGTGACCAAAGTGACTAGAGGATAAGTGAGATTTTGAATTTCTGCAGACACTTGTGGACACTGGACACTTTTGGATTGTGTGAGGCCCACTGAATATCACAGCGCTATGTCACAGGCAGAAATTGGCTAGTGTATCACAAACTACAAGGTGTATGTAGAATTGGGCAGAGTAGGAATCTCCCTAGAGTGCAGGTCTGTAAGAATGGAACATGTCCTTGACTTATTCTCACAGAGTGACACAGATAGCTTCACTGTGGCTGTGGTAACAGCCGTTACACGGTACTGTGTGAGGAGCGTACACCGCTGTATGGTGTGAAAAAATGCACGCTCAGTACCTCAGCAGGACAGAAAAAAAAAATTGGGATTGCTTTTAAAAAAGCAGTTTGCAGCTCAGTACCTCAGCAGGACAAAAAAAAAAAATTGGGATTGCTTTTAAAAAAGCAGTTTGCAGAGCAGTGGGTAAACAGCAATGCAGCTGTCAGGAAGCCTTAGAAGGCAGCCCAACAACCAACACCACTGATACACCACAATATAGCCTCCCCTTGCACTGCACACACAGTGACTGGTGTGTTGTACAGGCACAATCGCTAGCAGCAGAAGCAGTTTTTTTTTTCTTCTTCCCTGCCTAACGCTCTCCCTACAGAATCAGCAGCAACCTCTCCCTATGCTAAGATCGGCAGAAGTAAGATGGCGGTCGGCGTGCACGCCCTTTTATACCCCCTGTGACGCCCACCAAAGCAAGCCAATCATTTGCATGCCTTTCTGAAAGATGGTGGTGACCCGTGCCTATGTCATCACGTTGCCCACAGTGTCCGTGGATCCTGATTGGCTGAAAAAGAGCGCAAAACAAACTTTTGAAACGCGACTTTGGCGCGTAAGTCGCCGACCTCGTGGCCGACCTCATCCTAGGGTCGGGTTTCGTTTCATGAAACCCGACTTTGCCAAAAGTCAGCGACTTTTGAAATTTTTCGACCCGTTTCGCTCAACTCTAGTTATCACTCAGTATGAGGCACAGAAGCATTATGATTATCACTCAGTAAGAGAAACAGAAGTAACCTCTACATTGTACCAAATATTGTAGTCTTACTCTTTATCTTCAAGAGTCCAGAATTTCATCCACAGTGTGCTCTTTCTCACCATGGACTTTTTCTGCTGGAGAAGATGGATGAGTTTTTCCTGAAAACGAGTTTTCACTGAATGGTTTGAGCAAGGATACATGGAACACATGGTGAATTTTCAGGCTCTTAGGAAGTTTTAAACAGGAAGCAACTGGGTTCATTTGTGCACCAGCGATCCCGACAATGATATGACCTTGTCAGGATCTCTGTTGCCTTGCTACATGATCGCTGGTTAGCTGTCAGACAGATTTCACCAGCGATCAGGACCAGCGAAGACGCTGGTATCCAAGGTAAATATCGGGTAACTAAGCGAGCGTGTCGCCTAGTTACCCGCTGTGTACCTTGGATACCTGCGTACTCGCGCTGGGAGCTGGTATCCAAGGTAAATATCAGGTAACTAAGGGTGCATGTCACTTAGTTACCACTGTGTACCTTGGATACCATCTCCCAGCACGAGCACGCAGGTATCCAAGGTACACAGCGGGTAACTAGGCGACACGCTCGCTTAGTTACCCGATATTTACCTTGGATACCAGCTCCCAGCGTCTGCTTACAGCACTGGGAGCTCGCTGATCGTTGGTCTCCAGCTGCCACATGCAGCGATGCGTGCTGGCCAGCAGGAGACCAACGATCAAAAAATGGCCCAGGACATTCCTGCACGAACAGCGATACCCGGTAGGGGGAACGGTCGCTGATAGGTGTAACACACAGCGACATCGCTGGTGAGATCGCTGATGCGTCACAAAATCAGCAATCTCGCTAGCGATCTTGCTGTGTGTGACGGGGCCTTAAGTCTGTTTGTAACAGCAGGAACCAAAGTATTAAAACAGAGGCGTAGCTAGGGTTTTGGTTCAGGGGGGGCGAAACTTCTGAGTGGGCCCCTAACCAGAGAACCTCAGCAGATGACCGCGCTGTTGCCAAAAATAATCTATATAATCTATCTATCTATATATATATATATATATATATATATATATATATATACTGTATATATATATATTCCATTATTGCGGTGTCAGCGCGGCCCCCAGTGCGGGCCGCAATAATGGAAGAGAGAGCGTCACATGACGCTCCCTCTCCCATCATTACCCTCTTCCTCTGACACCCAGCGGGTGCGCGATGACGTCACTTCATCACGTCCCCACTGTGTGCCGGTCTGACTGCAGCGCAGCTCCTGATATCAGAGCAGACCCGCCGCTGAAATCAGCGTGGGAGCGAGGAGGAGAGGTGAGCATAGTTTTTTTTTTTATTTATGTAGTGAGTCCTGGTTGCATGATTATGATACCTCGTATAGGGCGGCAGCATGATACCCGTATGAGGGGGCAGCATGATATACCCCGTATGACGGGGGGCAGCATGATACCCCCTATGAGGGGGGTAGTATGCTACCCCACATGAGGGGGGCAGCATGATACCCATATAAGGGAGGGCAGCATGATACCCCATGAGGGGGGCAGCATGATACCCTATGAGGGAGGCAGCATGATACCATATGAGGGTGAAAGAACACAGAGAGAGAAGAGAGGAAAGAAAGAACAGAGAGAGAAAGAAAGAACAGAGAGAGAAAGGAAGAACAGAGAGAGAAAGAAATAACACAGAGAGAGAAAGAATGTACAGAAAGAGAGAAAGAAAGATTAGAGAGAAAGAAAGAGGGGAAAGAAAGAACAGAGCGAAAGAAAGAACAGAGAGTGAGAGAAAGGAAGAGGGGAAAGAAAGAACAGAGGAAGAAAGAACAGAGAAAGAAAGAACAGAGAGAGAAAGAAAGAACAAAGAGACAAAGAAACAGAGAAAGAAAGAAAGATTCTATAAAGATACTATAGCAGCCCGACTCCCATTGTAGTGCCCACCAGAGCCTCCCGATGCAGGACATATCATGATCCGCTCACATGGCCGACATCCCCGAGTCCAAGTCCATCCCGCTGTCCGTGCTGTCAGAGGAGACGGTGATGGATCTGAAGCATTCCCTGAGATGCCTCCATGGTTCCGTCACAATCTCCTCCCAAAATTACCTCATTTCCACTCAGCTTCCAGTACGTCACTTCCAGTGGAACGTCACATGCAAATTTTAAAGTGCTCCTCGGGGCTCTGACATGTACTCCTGTGTCCACGGGAAAAGTAAGCTCCCAACCGGGGCACTCCCTTTCAAAATCGAGATGGTTGGAAGATATGAATGCTCCACACCATACACCTTGTACACGCATAGCTCCGCACACCTCATACACACACGTTCCACTTTCTATGACTCTTACACACACGGCTCTGCTCCGTAGACCTTGCACACACATGGCTCCGCTCCGTACACCTCGTACACACGTGTATCCGCTCCATACACCTCATACACACGCGGCTCCTTCCATACACCTCGCACACACGCGGCTCCGCTCCGTACATCTCGCACACATGCGGCTCCGCTCCGTACATCTCGCACACACGCCGCTCCGCTCCGTACACCTTGCACACACGCCGCTCCGTACACCTCGTACACACACGGCTCCGCTCCGTACACCTCGTACACACACGGCTCTGCTCCGTACACCTCGTACACATGCGGCTCCGCTCTGTACACCTCATACACACACGGCTCTCCTACATCCACCCTGTAAACTCCTCCTGACCCCACACAAAAACTTCTCTTCATCCAGGACCATGACAACCAGCAGGGCAGAGTCCTGCATACACTGAGAGGCCCCTGATCATATGACCTCAACTCCTCCCCTCCTGTGACCTCATCACAGGTCCTGTGACAGAGAAGAGAACATAGCGGCAGAGTAGGGAGATGATCAGTTCTCCCTGCTCTGCCGCAGATACAGTTAGGCTGCGTTCACACGTCGCGTTTTTTTCGCGCTTTCACGGCGGTTTTAAACGTGCGATTTTGCCGCGAAAACGCAAAAAATAAGTGTGGCGCCCCTGAGGGTTCAGTTGCCACAGAGGAACTGCACCTCCTCCTGAGGTGTGGTGCCCCACCATCCAGGTAAGTTGGAGGCTCCTGACCACGCTCCAACACTTGCATCCCACACAACACAGTAGTTCAGCAAAGCCACATTGCGGCTCCCTGCTTGGAGTGTAGCAGAGCACCTTTGGTGGCTCCCTGCTTGGAACACGAAACGTGCTGGGAGGCGGGTGGAGTTAGAATACATAAAAGAGCGGCAAGATTTAGAATTTCGGTCAGTCAGTGAGTTCACAGTCAGTCAGCGAGGAGTGAGGAGAGAAGATCCCTGGGAGCGGGATGGAGGAAGGAGGTGCTGCAGCAGATCTCTGTGACCTGGGTCTGCTGGCATGGGAAAGGAAAGAAGGAGAAAGACATTGAACAGAAACCTGATCTTCCATAAGAAGGAAAGACTAGTTCGGAACATAGGAGTAAAAGGGAACAGAGGATGTGGGTTAGGGGAGAACCCTGCCTAGAAGTTCTAAGCGCAAGGACGGGGCCCGGTCCCCGAGGTTGTATAAATACTAATGATCCTGCAGCAGACACCGGAGGAGTAGTGGGCTGTAAATGCACTACTCCCATCTCAGACTTGGGGGCACAACAGCAACTTGGATAGTGAACGGGACTCAGGAGCAAGGAGTCCCCGAAGCAGGCTAGAGCTGTCTGCCATACAAGGAAGGTTCTTGAGAACATCTGTCAGGAGGAACTCCAGTGTAACTCAGTACTAGGAGTACTTAAAGGCGCTATAAGAGGAGACATTCAGAAAGGCACATGTTGGCGGAGTGTTGGAAGGGAGCATTCCATCTGACCTGGAGGTTGACTGAGTCCCTGACCCGGAGGACACAGCACGGAGGCAGGCACCTGTGTGTACTACAGACTGTGAGTAAAGCTTTGGAACTGCAAGCCCTGGTGTCCTCCATTTATTCCTGCGCCAACACACCCTGTACCACTACATCTGAGTACCAGCTTCTATACCGCCTGTGCCTCTCCTCTACCCCTACATCTACACTGCCCTAGGACTACAGCTCCACCTGTTGGGAGCTTCACCATCTTGACTGCAAGACACCACCAGTCCCAGAGGATCTGCATGCAGCGTCGGCTTAACATCTCACTTGCCGAACACCACAGGTGGCGTCACGAACTATTCATTTAATCAATTACATTCCACTATTCAATTCCCCCATTGCTTGGGCGCCCAGGGCCACGGACCGGGTCACCGCTGCTGTGACACATCCCGCTGACACCGGCCCGGTACCGAGTACCCCACAGCCCTGAGAGGGTGACCCAACTTGGCGTCACGAACAGGATGACGAGACCCGATGCCATCGGGTTCTGTGTGCCTAAGACTTAAAGTTTTTGAAAATGTGCCAAAGACCCAATTTAATAGACTGTAAAATGAATGCTAAAAATGTCCGCTGGCGTGGTGAAGAAGGGCGTGACAACATGGGAGGTCCTAAGAAAAGACCGAGAACTGTCCTGCCTGAATAACTATGCGATAGCGACATGGCCCACCCCCCCCGAGGGGTTCGTATACTGGCTTGGTATGGAGGAGTTGGAAGAATATGCCGCCCCCAGAAGGAGGAGCGGAAGCCAGTGGCAGGAAAGGAGCAGAGACAGGAAAGAGAACGCCAGAACGCCATCTTGGAAGGAGAAGGGAGGAGGCCTGCGGAGCGTGAGGAGGTTATGCTGGATCTCCCCGGCACCATGGCTGAAGGCTCCTACCCAGTGTCCGGGATGAACCGCTAGCAGCTGGAGGACGAAATAGCCCAGCTGACGCGCCGCCTGCAACTGAGGCAGGAAGCGCTATGGACCTTAAATCTGCAGCGCGCCCAGGAGGGGCCTACACCTGCGGTACCCGCAACACCGGTACCCGCCGCTGCTGCACCGGATATTTTCCAGGCAGACTCTGTGGAGCCTGCGACCGCTGCCATGCCCCCGGCAGCATCCATTGTCCCCTCTCTGCCGTTACCACCGGAGGAGCTGTCTGAGGCCTTGGGAGCCGAAGCGGAGGAAGAAGAGCTCCCGTCCGGACCTGACGCGGCCGCACAGGTCCCTCCAGAGACCCCTGCAGACCCGGAGCCGCCATTAGCTTCACCGCCATCCCCGGTATCCCACCGAACGGCGTTCACTACCACCATGCCCTATGGCAAGCAGCCAGCAACAGGATGAAGACACCCAGAGTTTCTCCCCTGGAAGCAGTTCCAGTAACCAGTTTCCAGAAATCCCAGGAGGAGACCACCACTAGCAATCTTAAGCAAAAATAACTCTCGTTACCCAGGAGGGTATTTGCACCGTTGTGCCTTTTGTTTTCTATTTGTGATCATTATGGTTTAATTTTGTTTTTTCCAGTTGTTGCCCAGTTGTATTGGCAGCTTTCACACTTGAACTGTGGAGATCATGAACACTGAGTGATCCATAACTGCAACTTGTACATAGTTTGCACCTCTTTAGGTGCTCTCTCTTGGTTTTACATAGGACTCTCTTCTTGAAGGAAGAATTACCTCATCATAAGGATATTTCCAGACATGTTGGCCGGACCAGTGTCTACTCTTTGCACTTATTGATAATGGTTAACATATTTTTGAAACAGAAAGCTAGAAAGTGATAATGTTTAATGACAGATTTTATAGGGTATAATTGAGAAAGGAATACAGTGAATCTTTTACAAATGTAGAAATATAGTAAATGGTATACTAAAGAAATTTTGAAGTACAAATGCCTTGAATGTGAATAAAGAATTTAAATTACAGGTGATGAACCAGACACCAGCGGTTGTCATATAAGAAAGTAAGAGAATGTGTAAAGTAACAGAAAAGAGATGTGTTGCTAGAAAATGTGAATTGATGTTGGATATTGAGTTTGCTTCCATAGCACTTTAAATTAGGTAGCATAACTTTAAATTTAGATAGTTCACTTGTTTGTAATGTTCAAGAAACCGTGCCTCCAACATTGGGAAGTTTAGTATAAGAAATGTTTATTCAGCATTATAAAACTTTTGTATGTTCCTGTATTGTTAACTCTGTTTGACTTGCAGCCTGCGGACGTGCTGTGTTTAACAGGGGGGAGTGTGGCGCCCCTGGGGTTCAGTTGCCACAGAGGTACTGCACCTCCTCCTGAGGTGTGGTGCCCCACCATCCAGGTAAGTTGGAGGCTCCTGACCACGCTCCAACACTTGCATCCCACACCACACAGTAGTTCAGCAAAGCCACATTGCGGCTCCCTGCTTGGGGTGTAGCAGAGCACCTTTGGTGGCTCCCTGCTTGGAACACGAAACGTGCTGGGAGGCGGGTGGAGTTAGATTACATAAAAGAGCGGGAAGGTTTAGAATTTCGGTAAGTCAGTGAGTTCGCAGTCAGTCAGCGAGGAGTGAGGAGAGAAGATCCCTGGGAGAGGGATGGAGGAAGGAGGTGCTGCAGCAGATCTCAGTGACCTGGGTCTGCTGGCACGGGAAAGGAAAGTAGGAGAAAGACATTGAACAGAAACCTGATCTTCCATAAGAAGGAAAGACTAGTACGGAATGTAGGAGTAAAAGGGAACAGAGGATGTGGGTAGGAGAGAACCCTACCTAGAAGTTCTAAGCGCAAGGCCGGGGCCCGGTCCCCGAGGTTGTATGGATACTAATGATCCTGCAGCAGACACCGGAGGAGTAGTGGGCTGTAAATGCACTACTCTCATCTCAGACTTGGGGGCACAACAGCAACTTGGATAGTGAGCCGGGACTCAGGAGCAAGGAGTCCCCGAAGCAGGCTACAGCTGTCTGCCGTAAAAGGAAGGTTCTTGGGAACATCTGTCAGGAGGAACTCCAGTGTAACTCATTACTAGGAGTACTTCACTTAAAGGCGCTACAAGAGGAGACATTCAGAAAGGCACATGTTGGCGGAGTGTTGGAAGGGAGCATTCCATCTGACCTGGAGGTTGACTGAGTCCCTGACCCGGAGGACACAGCATGGAGGCAGGCACCTGTGTGTACTACAGACTGTGAGTAAAGCTTTGGAACTGCAAGCCCTGGTGTCCTCCATTTATTCCTGCGCCAACACACCCTGTACCACTACATCTGAGTACCAGCTTCTACACCGCCTGAGCCTCTCTACCCCTACATCTACACTGAGCTGGGACTACAGCTCCACCTGTGGGGAGCTTCACCATCTTGGCTGCAACACACCACCAGTCCCAGAGGATTTGCATGCAGCGTTGGCTTAACATCTCACTTGCCGAACACCACAGGTGGCGTCACGAACTATTCATTTAATCAATTACATTCCACCATTCAATTCCCCCATTGCTTGGGTGCCCAGGGCCACAGACCGGGTCACCGCTGCTGTGACACATCCCGCTTACACCGGCACGGTACCGAGTACCCCACAGCCCTGGGAGGGTGACCCATAAGCATCCCATGCAATCTTATGGGATTCCGCAATGCTGTGCTAATGTTGCGTTTATTTCCGCCGTGGAATCGCTTCGCGGTAAAAAACGCAGCATTCTCATTAATTTAGCGGAATCGCAGTGATTCCACCCACATAGGAATGCATTGTTCTGCTTAATTTCCGCATGTGGCTGTGCCCACCATGCGAAAAGTAAGCAGAACATTTGCGGATGGTACCCACGGTCCGGAGGAGAGGAGACTGTCCTCTGGGCTGTGGGTACCATATCCCTGTAAAAAATAGAATTAAAATAAAAAATATTGTTATTCTCACCTTCTGGCGTCCCGCGCAGCCTTCCCGCCTCTCTCCACACTCCTGGCATCTTCCGGGCCCAGTAATCCTTTGCGAGAATGACCGCAATGACGTCGCGGTCTCACGGGAGCGCGACATCTCGCGGTCATTCGCGATGATGTCGCGGGAGTGCGACGTCTTACGGTCATTCGCGCAAAGGATTACTGGGACCGAAAGATGCCGGGAGCGTGGAGAGAGGCGGGAAGGCTGCGCGGGACGCCGGAAGGTGAGAATAACAATATTTTTTATTTTTTTATTTTTTACATCCTATCTTTTACTACTGATGCTGCATAGGCAGCATCAGTAGTAAAAAGTAGGTCACACTTGTCAAACACTGTGTTTGACGAGTGTGACCAACCTGTCAATCAGTTCTCCAAGCGATGCTCCGGCATCTGCATTCTGCAAGCTAATTACGCTTGCAAATCGCTAGTTTTTCTGTGGGAAAATCACGGGAATTTAAAATGCGATTTTCCCGCCGAATGGAATTCCGGAATTCTCGCGGTAACTTCCGCGGGAATTCCGCTACGTGTGAACTTAGCCTTACAGTAGCGTAAATCCGGGTGGACCCCCTCAGAGCACGGGGCCCGGGGCCACCGCCCCCTCTGCCCCCCCGGTAGCTACGCTACTGTATTAAAAGGAAGATTAGGAATAAATACTGGATGCAAGTGTCATGTCGGACACGGTTCGGACCAGGTTGTCCGGCAGACAGCGTAATACCCTATCCTACCACTTTGTTCTCAGTGGCGCTGGTTGGTCTTCAGATCCGGCTTGGATTGGGTTAACCAGGTTGTTAGTCTGGGTGAGGGCTTAGCCACGCGCCCTGCCTTTATATTGTCCTGCGTGACTTTGGGGAAATTTGTTATCATATACCTTGATGACATTCTTGTTTACTCACGCGACCGTGATACACACATAGAGCATGTTAGGCAGGTATTACAGTTGCTCAGAGAGAACAAGCTCTATGCCAAGCTTGAGAAATGTGTATTTGTCGTCCAAGAATTACCTTTTTTTGGGTTATGTTATTTCCGCCTCAGGGTTTAAAATGGACACCGCTAAGGTGCAAGCGGTGCTGCAGTGGGATAGGCCTGATAATCTCAAGGCGCTTCAGCGGTTTCTATGCTTTTCCAACTATTATAGGAAATTTATTAAGAATTTTTCTATAATTGCTAAACTGCTCACCGACATGACTAAAAGAGGTACTAATTTTTCTGACAGGTCTGAGGCGGTGGTGCGCGCGTTTGAATTCCTCAAACACAGTTTTGCTTCAGGTCCCATTCTGGTTCAGCCTGATGTCTCCCTACCATTTACCGTGGAGGTGGATGCATCTGAGGTGGGAGTGGGGGCGGTACTGTCTCAGGGCCCATCCTTGGGCAAATTGCATCCGTGTGCCTTCTTCTCCAAGAAGCTGTCGCCTGCTGAGCGTAATTACGATATTGGTAACAGGGAATTGTTGGTCATCAAGTTGGCATTTGAGGAATGGCGACACTTCTTGGAGGGGGCTGTCCATCAGATTACTGTTATTACAGACCATAAAAATCTGCTTTATTTAGAGTCTGCCAAACGCCTGTCCCCCAGAAAGGCTCGCTGGGCTTTATTCTTCACCCGGTTCAATTTTTTTGTGACCTACCGACCAGGTTCTAAGAATACTAAGGCGGACGCCCTGTCCAGATGTTTTTCGGGGGGAGAGCCATGTGAGGAGCCGGTGCCTATCCTCCAAAAGGGTGTTGTAGTCTCGGCTATCACGACAGAAGTGGAGGCAGAGATTGCTGAGGCGCAGGAGGAGGTACCGCCGGGTCTGCCTCCTAATAAATCGTTTGTGCCACTACAGCTACGCTTAAAAGTGTTAGGGGAATATCACGATACTGTCCTGGCAGGCCACCCAGGGGTTAAGGGCACTCTGGAACTTGTATCACGTCGTTTTTGGCTGCCCAAAATCCGGCAGGACGTGGCCTCATATGTGTCTGCCTGTACCACGTGCGCACGGGCCAAGACACCATGTTCCCATCCTACTGGCATGTTGCATCCTCTCTGTGTGCCCAGTAAGCCATGGACTGAGATTTCCATGGATTTTATTACGGATTTGCCCTCCTCGGCTGGGAACACGGTCATTCTGGTAATAGTTGATCGGTTCTCTAAAATGTCGCATTTCGTTGCTTTGCCATCTTTGCCCAATGCGAAGACCCTTGCTCAGGTATTTATTCGCGAGGTGGTCAGACTTCATGGTGTCCCGTCTGACATTGTATCTGATAGAGGTACACAATTTGTGGCAAAATTTTGGAGAGCGTTTTGTTCACGTCTAGGGATCAAATTGTCTCATTCTTCGGCTTTCCATCCTCAGTCGAATGGGCAGACTGAGCGTATGAACCAAAACCTGGAACAATACTTACGCTGTTTTGTGTCTGACAATCAGGAAGAGTGGTCGGCATTTCTTCCTCTGGCTGAATTTGCGATAAACAATCATTGTCAGGAATCATCTGGGGAATCTCCTTTTTTTGTATTTATGGTCAACATCCCCAATTCTCTACCTTGTGCCAGGGGTGCTCGGTTGGCATCCCTGAGGAGGACCAGTTGGGAGCACAATTGTCATCCGTTTGGAGGAGAGTAAAGCAGCGCTTGCTGAGTGTAGGGTCTAAGTATAGACGTGTGGCTGACCGTAAACGTGTGCCAGGTCCAGACCTGTGTGTGGGTGATTGGGTATGGTTGTCTACAAGGAACATCAAACTCAAATTACCATTGCTTAAGTTGGGTCCCAGGTTCATTGGTCCATTTAGGATCTCCGCAATTGTCAACCCTGTGGCATTTCGTTTGGAGTTACCTGCCATATACAAGATACATAATGTGTTTCACAAGGCGTTACTTAAAAAGGTTGTGGGTTCTGTGGATGTTTCTCCCGTGCCACCGCCTCCCGTCTTGGTGGAGGGCACGTTGGAGTTCGAGGTGTCCAAGGTGGTTGACTCTCGGGTAGTGCGTCGCACTCTACAGTACCTGGTTCACTGGCGTGGCTATGGTCCGGAGGAGAGAACTTGGGTGCCGGCTTCGGACATACATGCAGACCGACTGGTTACGATATTTCATCGCCGTCATCCGGACAAGCCAGGCCCTCGTCATTGTGAGGTTCCTGGGGTCCCTCATAGAAGGAGGGGTACTGTCATGTCGGACATGGTTCGCACCAGGTTGTCTGGCAGACAGCGGTAATACCCCATCCTACCACTTTGTTCTCAGCGGTGCCGGTTGGTCTTCGGATCCGGCTTGGATTGGGTTAACCAGGTTGTTAGTCTGGGTGAGGGCTTAGCCACGTCCCCTGCCTTTATATTGTCCTGCGTGACTATGGGCGTCGCCGACTATAGCTCTTGCCTTGTGCTAGCGTTACCAGTCTGAAGGGGGCGTCTTAGGAACATACAATATCTGGTGTAGTATATTCCGTTGTTGCCATTATTTCCTCCCTGCTTGGTATTATTTGGTTGCCCTTGCACCTTATTGTTTTCTCTTGTGTGTACGCGGTGTGGTGCGTTTCCCTTACCCTTGTCCATACTTATTTGTGGGGTCTAGTGTTTGGTCTCTTCACTGGGTGGAGGGTGGTGGGTTCAGCTTAGGGCTGGACAGGAGACAAGGACAGGGTGGAGGCCCAGGCAGGCACACCTTCAGTGTAAACCCTGGGTTGAGGGAAAGTCAGGGTTTCCTCTAGTCTGAGGGACACCACAGGGGCCCCGGGGTTCAGCCTAGAGTTACCTAAGCTTCCCGTGACAGCAAGCCATAGTTAGCAAAAAATGGTCTTTGGGATGTAGAACTGTGTTTGGAGTTATTATAGGCAAATTCTGCTGTTGGTAAATAGTCCACTCAGTGATCCTATAGGTAAGAAATAAAACAGCGCAGGTATTGTTCTAGAGTTTGGTTAGTTCTTTCAGTCTGCCCATTGGATTGTGGTTGGGAGGCAGTAGACATATTGACAGTAACTCCTAAAGCTGTACAGAAGCTTTTCCAAAATCTTGATGTAAACTGTACACCTTTATCAGAAATTACATTGTCAGGAATTCCATGCAGCCTAAAATCTCTTCAACTAATAATTCTGCAATTTGTTCAGCAGTACGAATCCCTTTAGTCAGAATAAAATGGGCTATCTTAGTGAGCCAATCCACCACAAGAAGGATAACAGTCATTTCTTTAGATGGAGGTAGGTCCACGATAATATCCATTGACATTGATCCGCAAGGCCTGGATGGAAATGGGAGATCTTGAAGAAGTGCTAGAGGAGAAGATTGTGGCGTCTTGTTCCATGCACATGTTAAACAGGAGAAAACATATTTTCTCACATTCTTCCTACAATTAGGCCACCAAAAAGAACGAAACAGTAGTTCTTGCATTTACATGACTCCAGGGTGTTCTACAAGTTTAGAATCATGGACAAGTTTGAAGACTTAAAGTCAAGAAGATTTGGGGACATATATTTGGTGGTTCTGCATCTAAAACCCTTCCTTAAAAGAAAGATCAATGTCTTTTAGAAGGATGGTTAAGAAAAAAGTCAGTTAGGTATCCATCTTTAATCTTCGTTAAACATTCTATGAAGTCCAGTATTCCCCACAAAAAAATTTGGGACGTTAATTTGGTACAGTTAGTGTTAGACCTCTCCTGAGGTCCAGGTTCAGTAAATTTCCTGGACAGAGCATCAGCCTTGCTGTTTCTTGAGCCAAGCCAGTAAGAAATTATAAAATTAAACCTGGAGAAAAGCAAGGCCCAATGTACTTGTCTTGCAGACAACCTCTTAGCTGTACGAATGAATTCTAAATTTTTATGCTCGGTAAAGACAGTCACCGGATGATTAGCCACTTCCAAAAGATGTCTCCATTCAGAGAAGGTGACTTCAATAGCTAAAAGTTCTTTATTTCCAATGTCATCATTCTTTTCTGCATATGACATGGTATGAGAAAGGAATGCACATGGATGAAGTTGCATTTTGCCTCCATCTCGCTGTGACAACATGGCTGAGTTCTTCTACATGACACACCTAAAAACTCTGATTGTATCACAACTACTGCACCCAGTTAACTAAGTGATTCATTGCTGGAATCGGGGTCTCTTTTCCTACATTATGCTGCTCTCAGATGAGGCAGCAAAACCTGGTGACAGATTCCCTTTGAGAACCTTTTCCGCCGGTTAGTCAAATGCTCAAAAAATGTTTAATTATCGTGACTTGTCTGATAGCAAACCTAAAGGCTATCCAGCGTAATTCTGCCCCAAAGTCAGCCTACCATTTTAAATTACTATCTGTTTTGAACAGTTTGTCCATATCAGGTCCTACAGTTGTGGCCAAAAATATTGACACCCCTGCAATTTTGTCAGATAATACTCAGTTTCTTCCTGAAAATTATTGCAAACACAAATTCTTTGCTATTATTATCTTCATTTAATTTGTCTGAAATGAAAAAACTCAAAAAGAATTGTCCTAATGCCAAATTGGATATAATTCCACACCAAACATAAAAAAGAGGGTGGACAAAAGTATTGGCACTGTTCGAAAAATCATGTGATGCTTCTCTAATTTGTGTAATTAACAGCACCTGTAACTTACCTGTGGCACCTAACAAGTGTTGGCAATAACTAAATCACACTTGCAGCCATTTGACATGGATTAAAGTTGACTCAACCTCTGTCCTGTGTCATTGTGTGTACCACATTGAGCATGGAGAAAAGAAAGAAGACCAAAGAACTATCTGAGGACTTGAGAAACCAAATTGTGAGGAAGCATGAGCAATCTCAAGGCTACAAGTCCATCTCCAAAGACCTGAATGTTCCTGTGTCTACCGTGCGCAGTGTCATCAAGAAGTTTAAAGCCCATGGCACTGTGGCTAACCTCCCTAGATTTGGACGGAAAAGAAAAATTGACAAGAGATTTCAACGCAAGATTGTGCGGATGTTGGATAAAGAACCTCGACTAACATCCAAACAAGTTCAAGCTGCCCTGCAGTCCGAGGGTACAACAGTGTCAACCCGTACTATCCGTCGGCGTCTGAATGAAAAGGGACTGTATGGTAGGAGACCCAGGAAGACCCCACTTCTTACCCCGAGACATAAAAAAGCCAGGCTGGAGTTTGCCAAAACTTACCTGAAAAAGCCTAAAATGTTTTGGAAGAATGTTCTCTGGTCACATGAGAAAAAAGTAGAGCTTTTTGGGCAAAGGCATCAACATAGAGTTTACAGGAGAAAAAAAGAGGCATTCAAAGAAAAGAACACGGTCCCTACAGTCAAACATGGCGGAGGTTCCCTGATGTTTTGGGGTTGCTTTGCTGCCTCTGGCACTGGACTGCTTGACCGTGTGCATGGCATTATGAAGTTTGAAGACTACCAACAAATTTTGCAGCATAATGTAGGGCCCAGTGTGAGAAAGCTGGGTCTCCCTCAGAGGTCATGGGTCTTCCAGCAGGACAATGACCCAAAACAGACTTCAAAAAGCACTAGAAAATGGTTTGAGAGAAAGCACTGGAGACTTCTAAGGTGGCCAGCAATGAGTCCAGACCTGAATCCCATAGAACACCTGTGGCGAGATCTAAAAATGGAAGTTTGGAGAAGGCACCCTTCAAATATTAGGGACCTGGAGCAGTTTGCCAAAGAAGAATGGTCTAAAATTCCAGCAGAGCATTGTAAGAAACTCATTGATGGTTACCGGAAGTGGTTGGTCGCAGTTATTTTGGCTAATGGTTGTGCAACCAAGTATTAGGCTGAGGGTGCCAAAACTTTTGTCTGGCCCATTTTTGGAGTTTTGTGTGAAATGATCAATGTTTTGCTTCTTGCTTCATTCTCTTTTGTATTTTTTCATTTAAGACAAATTAAATGAAGATAGTAATACCAAAGAATTTGTGATTGCAATCAGTTTCAGGAAGAAACTGAGTATTATCTGACAAAATTGCAGGGGTGTCAATACTTTTGGCTACAACTGTATCTGTGCCATTATATTTGACAGAAGGACTCATTGTATTAATTGTAAATTTGGCAAAGATATTACAGTGAAAGACGTCTACTGATATTAAACATTTTTCAAAAAGTTTTACTCATATGCTTTCCAAGATTGCTAAAACGCTGATTCATGAAGACAAGAGTAGAATTATTTCTGGCAGATTCTCAATGTTCTTAAATATGCAGGTGAATGGGAGAGCCACTCTATCCTATCCCTTGGCATTGTTAAGGCTTTTGACAGTTTTGAATGGGATTTCCTTTTGTAAGTCATAGGTAGATTTGGTAGAGGAGAGAAAAGTTTCTGCTGGATCAATCCACTTTCTTTATTCCAAGCCAATACTGACAGATAGCTTGCATGATCATTTAAAGGAACTGTCCAGTCTTCATCAGAATTGCAAGTGATAGCGGGCAGTCATGTAAGGGGCTGACATTGGTATGGACAGCAGAGACACGCTGCCCCTTTAAGAGACAGCACACCCTTGGCTGACGCGAGGAGAAAAACGTGCAGCTTAGAACTGACTGAACCTGTGGGATTGTGTATACCCTTCTGGAGATAACGAAGGTGGTTTTCCTGTGATACTGCGAGAAGCCACGAAGATCTACAAGGAAAGAATTCAGAAGAGGGAGTTCACCGTTTCTAGGAGCAGGTTTGGAATCATCACACAAGGACAAGACCACGTTGCACAGAGCTTCCAGGGAGGACATCGCATCATCTTGCAGAGAACTGCAGGGGGCCCCCAGAATGGAACTGAGACACCAACTTTACCGTGAGTGTTAACCCTGTGTGCGCACATGTTTAGGGCTTAGGATAGGCTGCAATAGACAGAGCACGGTAGCCGTGCAGCCGAAGTAGCAGTGGCCAGTCAGGCTACAGTTAGAGTAGCAGCATACTGTACTTTATTGTATTGTTTCGCCTTTTGAAAGAATACACTGATCTGTAATAGTTGGTGCACCGTGCCATTTGTATAGCCCAGCTAGAGAATATCACTTTTGTAAATTGTTTTATGTTATTGCATACCCCTGTTTACACTTTCCTAACACTGCATTCCTTGCCTGTAAATAAATTAAACCTTTGTTGTTTTCACCTCATCTTGTGTACCGTAGTCTCCCTGCATTGTGGTGGTCCCCCGGCCATCACTTCAGTCACATGACCACAAGTATGCAATTTGCATACTTCCAGCTACATTCCAACTAGACATGCCTGGCTTCTCTGAATACAAGTTAATTGAAAGAAGCCGAGCATGTCTAGTTGGCATGTGACCACATATATACAAATTGTGTACTTATTCTCCTGTATGAGTTGCTATCTGATAACATCCTCACTTGGACTTAACAAAAGTTATGTCACTTGGTACCGAATATTTTGATTGTTAATATCTCTACAACGGAGAAAAGAAATTAAAAAAAATGTTTTACTCCGCTCTGCAGCCACAATAATGGCCAGTTCAACATAAAAAAAATTGGTGAAAGGTTCATTTTTGTTACTTTACGATTTTTATAAATCCATATCTGATATTTTGAACTATATCCCTAATTGTAAACTTTCTAAATTTTGTTAAAGGAATTATTTTTACTTGTGAACAAAAACAATGGGACTCTACATACAACAATGATTGTAATTTATTTTAATAGAAACTGACTCAATTTAACATTATGCAAATGCTTCACTGTTCTTAATTTTTGCAAAAAATAAAATTCACTTTTGCCTAGATCAACTAAAAGTGGACTGGTTACATATCTGGAATTGTTGTCAATACAGCCTTATTGGATGCAGGTTTATGAGCTTATCCAAAAAAGATTAAGTGGATTTATTTTTAACACCCTTGGTTATTGGAACTGGTTAATAATAAAACTTGTACAAAAGAGTGATAGAATTTACTTAAGTTAGAAACTTTTATTTTTGGCCAACTTATTACTGCAAGGAAATGATTCCCTTAGACATCTAAGTCTGTTAGAGAGCAGCCTCATTTAACCAGTTCAAGATCATTTACCCCATTCCTGGCCCAGGTACATTTTGTTTTGTTTTTTTCAAACATGAGGCTTAAAATTGTATAACTTTATTTCTCATTTGGAAATTCAAGTAGTTATTTAGTCTTTTTTTGTTGGAATATGTTTGGTGCAACAACTCCATTCCTGTCTATGAGTGCTTAGTTGCTAGATTTGTATGCTGTTCATGAAGTTAGAACAGAAAAAACCTCCCAGAGGCTCACACAGGGAGAGCATGTGACTGTATTTCCTGTTTTTCGTGTGTCTGTCTATGAGAGAAGCAGCCTGCTGTAGAAGATGCACAGAGAGACACACAAATGATTTATTCCTGATCTATGGCATCATATGAAGATGGGAGGCGCCGGACCGGACCGCGACACCTATCGGACCGGACCGCCCCCTCCGGTGAGTATAATCTAAAGTGTTTTTCTTATCTTTCAGGTTACATCAGGGGGGCTTACCTACAGCATTACTGACTGCTGTAGATAAGCCCCTGATGTCAATGCAGGCAGCTGATAAGGCAAAAAAAAAGGGTGACAGATCCCCTTTTAACTTATCATATATTGTTCCTGATTGTTCCTGAATAAAAAAAGCTCTGTTGTCACACTCCTTGAGTAGCCTGAATAATCCGCTGCCAACAGTACTTCATATTACTGTGTACACAGAACTTATTTAATGCTGTGTATAAAGCAATGGAGAAGGTACAGACAGATCCCCACTTCTGCGGCTACTCCATCGTATGTAGATGCTCTCTTAGGTGCTCCTATTTTAAGACGTCACTTTAGAATACAGCGATCATTGGTAAAAGTCATCTGGCAATAGGATTCACCAGATAATTATGATTATGTTGCTACCCAACTTAGGCTGCGCTCCAACAATGAGCTTTTGTTGAGTTTTTGATGTTGCAGAATTTCTGCATCATTTCTGCACCTATAATATAAATTACATATTGCTTTCGTTTTTTTTCATTGGATTTTTGAGTGTATTTTTTTACATGTGTTTTTAACACAAGTTTAATGCAACTCTATGGAGAAAATCTGCATAGAAAATTCAGAGTACTTGCAACAGGTCAGTTTACGCTGGGTAACAAAAAGCAGAGTGGGCTTGAAATTTCTATAAATCCTATCACACTTAAACTTTATTTATTTAACCCCTTAGTGACCGAGCCAATTTTTACCTTAATTACCAAGCCAAATTTTACAACTCTGACCAGTGTCATTTTATGTGGTAATAACTCTGGAACGCTTCAACAGATCCCACTGACTCAGAGAATGTTTTTCGTAGCATATTGTACTTCATGATAGCAGTAACATTGTTTAAGAAAAAAATGAAAATTTGGCAATAAATATTGAAAATTTTGCAATTTTCGAACTTTTAATTTTAGTGCCCTTAAATCATAGAATCATAGAATAGTAGAGTTGGAAGGGACCTCCTGGGCCATCTGGTCCAACCCCCTGCTCAAAGCAGGATTCGCTAAATCATCCCAGTCAGATGTCTGTCCAGCCTCTGTTTGAAGACTTCCATTGAAGGAGAACTCACCACTTCTCGTGGCAGCTTGTTCCACTCATTGATCACTCTAACTGTCAAAAAGTTTTTTCTAATATCTAATCTGTGTCTCCTCCCATTCAGTTTCATCCCATTGCTTCTAGTCTTTCCTTGTGCAAATGAGAATAAAGTTGATCCTTCTACAATGTGACAGCCCTTTAGATATTTGTAGACAGGTATTAAGTCTCCTCTCAGTCTTCTCTTTTGCAAACTAAACAATCCCAAATCCTGCAACCTTTCCTCATAAGACAGGGTTTGCAAACCGGTCACCATTTTGGTTGCTCTTTTCTGAACTTGCTCCAGTTTGTTGATGTCTTTTTTAAAATGTGGTGCCCAAAACTGGACACAATATTCCAGATGAGGTCTGACCAAAGAGGAGTAGAGGGAAATAATGACTTCACGTGATCTAGACTGTATGCTTCTGTTAATACATCCTAGAATTGCATTTGCCTTTTTTGTTGCTGCATCACACTGTTGACTCATATTCAGTCTGTGATCTATTAGTATACCCAAGTCTTTTTCACATGTGCTGTTGCTTAGCCCTATTCCTCCCATTCTGTATATGCTTTTTTCATTTTTATTGCCCAGATGTAGTACTTTGCATTTTTCCCTGTTAAAAACCATTATGTTAGTTGCTGCCCACTTCTCCAGTTTATTTATATCTTTTTGAATCCTCTCTCTTCTCTAGTATTAGCTATCCCTCCTAGCTTTGTGTCATCAGCAAATTTAATCAGTTTACCCTCAATTCCTTCATCTAAATCGTTGATAAAGATGTTGAACAATACAGGGCCCAGGACAGAGCCCTGTGGTACCCCACTTGAGACATTCTTCCAACTGGATGTGCAGCCATTTACGACCACTCTTTGGGTCCGATCACTAAGCCAGTTATGAATCCACCTAACAGTTGCCTTGTCCATTCCATACTTAGTCATTTTTTCAATAAGGAGTGTATGAGATACTTTGTCAAATGCTTTGCTGAAGTCATGATATACTATATCTACAGCATTTCCTTGATCCACCCAATCAGTGATTCCGTCATAGAAGGAAGTTAGTCTGACATGACTTATTAGTTACAAACCCAGGCTGACTCTGTTTAATCACTTCATTCTTATCCAGGTACTGACATACTTGTTGTTTAATAATTTGTTCAAAGATCTTTCCTGGTATAGAAGTCAGACTCACCGGCCTATAGTTGCCTGGGTCCACCTTCTTCCCCTTTTTGAAGATAGGAACAACATTTGCTCTTCTCCAGTCTTCTGGGACTTCTCCTGTTCTCCAAGAATTTTCAAAGATTATGGAGAGGGGTTAAAAAATTTCTTCTGCTATCTCCTTCAGTACTCTGGGGTGTAATTCATCTGGACCTGGAGACTTGAATTCATTTAGGTTAGCTAAGTGTTTCCTCACTATCTTTCTGTTTATAGATTTCCTGGATTCTTCTATTCCCTTAATAGGACAGTGAAGAACAGTTGATGTTACATTTCCTTTCTGAGAGAAAACAGATGCAAAATAGGAATTTAAAAGTTCGGCCTTCTCAACATCCTGTCTTACCATTTCATCATTTTCATCCTGTAAAAATCCTATAGCATCTTTGACTTTTCTTTTACTTTTGACATATCCCCAAAATCCTTTATTATTGCTTTTGACATCTCTTGCAAGCCTCAATTCATTGTCAGCTTTAGATAATCTGATTTGTGCCCTGCAGGTTCTGCAGACAGCATTATATTCTTCTTTAGATATGCCTCTCTCTTTCCATTTTATAAACATTTTTTTCTTCCTTTTTAGCATGTGCTTAAGTTCTGTGTTCATCCATCCTGGCTTCCTTAAATGCTTCCTATTCTTCCCTCTTTTCGGAATTGTTAACAATTGTGCTTTGAGAATTTCATTTTTCAAGATTTCCCATCCTTCCTGGACATTTTTGTCTTTAAGGATATCCAGCTATTGGATCCCTCCAATTTTCTTTATGAATCCCTTAAAATCTGCCTTTCTGAAATCTAACCTTGACGTCTGAGTCTTCACAGGTCTTCCTCCTCTAGTTATCCAAAATTCTAAAATAGCATGATCGCTACCTCCTAGGGTCCCAGCCACTTTTACCTCCTCAACCATTTCCTCCCTGTTTATAAGGATTAGATCCAAGGTAGCAGTTCCCCTTGTTTTCTCCCCTACCTTTTGGAAGATAAAGTTGTCAGCAAGAGAGGATAAGAATTTCCTTGACCTGTTAGTTTTGCCTGAGAGAGATTCCCAACAAATGTCTGGATAGTTGAAATCTCCCATGACAACTATGTCATATTTTTTGGAGAACTTGGCCATTTGATGCATAAAGAGTTCATCCATATCTTCAGCTTGCACAGGTGGTCTGTAGTAAATGCCTACAATGGTGTCCTTTCCATTGTTCTGTCCTTGTAATCTTACCCAAACAGTTTCCACAGAACTCCCAGTCTCTGAAGCTTCAATCTCTGTGCAGATATACACGTTTCTAACACACAATGCGACATCTCCTCCTCGTTTATCAAGTCTGTTTCTTGCAAATAAGTTGTATCCTTCTAGTCTTGTATTGCAATCATGTGTATTGTCCCACCAAGTTTCAGTGATTCCAATGACATCATATTTCTTTTCCTGTGTTAGTAGTTCCAATTCTCCTTGTTTGTTGCCCATGCTTTGTGCATTAGTATAGAAACATTTTAGTTTGTGATTGGTTTCTCTTTCTCCAATATTTTTATTAATTAGATTTTGTCTTTGTTCTTCCTTTCCACTTCTAATAGCAGAGTTCTCAATAGCATTTGTCAGGTGTATGGCTTTTTCTGGTCTTTTGCTTCCCTTCCCATGTTGTTCTAGTTTAAAGCTCTCCTTACAAGTGTAGCAAGGCGACTTCCAAATACATGTTTTCAGTCTTTGTAATAAATAAATCAAAGAGTTATGAGTCTGACACACAAAATAGTTCATAAATAACATTTCCCACATGTCTACTTTACATCAGCACAATTTTGGATACATATTTTTTTGCTAGAAGGGTTAAAAGTTGACCAGCGATTTCTCATTTTACCAACAAAATTTACAAAGCTATTTTTTAGAGACCGCATCACGTTTGAAGTGAGTTTGGCGGCCTATATGACAGGAAATACCCAAAAGTGACACTATTCTAAATACTGCACCTATTAAAATGGTCAAAACCACATTCAAAAACTTTATTAACCCTTCAGGTGCTTCACAGGGACTAAAGCAATGTGGAAGGAACTTTTTTCACCAAAATTTTACTTTAGTTCCACATTTTTTACAAGGGTAACAGGAAAAAATGAACCCTAAAATTAGTTGTGAAATTTCTTCTGAGTGTGTCAATACCCAATATGTTGGGGAAATCCACTATTTGGGCGCATGGCACATCTTGGAAGGAAAGTAGCACAGTTTTACTTTTTGAATGCAAAAATGACTGGAATCGAGAGCGGAAGCGATGTCGCGTTTGGAGAGCACCTGATGTACCTAAACAGTGGAACCACAAGGGACACCATTTTGGAAACTAGACCCCTTAAGCAATGTATCCAGATGTGTGGTGAGCACCTTGAACCCCCAGGTGCTTCACAGAAGTTTATAACGTAGAGCTGTGAAAATAAAAAAAAATCAGATTTTACCCACAAAAATGTACTCTTAGCCCCAATTTTTTTAATTCTAAAAGGGTAACAGGGGAAAATGAACTCCAGGGGTATAGTAAGCAGTTGAACCCACAGGTACTACACAGAATGTAATAACATTAGGTTGTCATATTCAAAATGTTTCATTTTTTAGCAAAAATGTTGTTTTCGCCCAAAATTTGTAATATTCACAATGGATAATAAGAGAAAACGGACCCCATAATTTGATGTGCAATTTTTCCCAAAAACGACAATACCCCGTATGTGGTCAAAAACTTCTACTTGGGCACATTGCAGGGCTAGGAGAGGAAAGAGCACTATTTGCCTGGGATAGATTTGAAGAGTCACTGATATGTGAAAACAGCAGAAACCCCCCTCAGCTACCATATACACTCGTGTATAAGCCGAGATTTTCAGCCCATTTTCTTGGGCTGAAAGTCCCCCTCTCGGCTTATACGCGAGTCATATACCTGGGGTCGGAGGGGGAGCGGGGGTGTCAGAGATCATGCTTACCCCCTCCTGGCGTGGTCCCTACAGCCCCCCTGCTTGTCCCACGGTCTCCAGCGCCTGCATTCAACAGTCACGTGGTACTGCTCATTAAAGACATGAATGTGCACATATTCATGTCTTTAATGAGCGGTATCACGTGACCGCTGAAGGCAGGCGCCGGAGACCGGGGCTGCAGAGACCGTGCCAGGAGGGGGTGAATATATGCGATATTCACCTGTCACCGCTCCCACGCTGCTCGCTGCTGCCTGCTGCATCTTCTGTCAGTGATGTTCAGGTCAGAGGGCGCGGTGACATGGTCAGTGCGCGCCGCACCCTCTGCTGCCTGAATGTTACTGAGAGACGACGTGGCAGGCAGCGATGAGCAGCATGGGTACGGGGACAGGTGAATATCTCAGGTGCCGGGTCCTGAGCCAGCAGCAACATCGGCACCTGGCCCCCAGCAACGGAGAGGTGAGTATGTAATTTTTTTTTTATTTGAAGCAGCAGCGGCAGCATATGGGGATTATTCTATGGAGCATCTTATGGGGGCCTATTCTATAGGGCATCTTATGGGGGTATTCTATGGAGCATCTTATGGGGTATTCTATAGAGCATCTTATGGGGGCCTATTCTATGGAGCATCTTATGGGGGCCTATTCTATGGAGCATCTTATGGGGTATTCTATGGAGCATCTTATGGGGTATTCTATGGAGCATCTTATGGGGCCTATTTTATGGAGAATCTTATGGGGACCTATTCTATGGAGAATATTATGGGGGCCTATTCTGTGGAGCATCTTATGGGGGCCTATTCTATGGAGCATCTTATGAGGTATTCTATGGAGCATCTTATGGGGGCCTATTCTATGGAGCATCTTATGGGGGTCTATTCTATGGAGCATCTTATGGGGTATTCTATGGAACATCTTATGGGGGCCTAATCTATGGAGTATTGTTATGAATGAGTCACCGTAGGAGGCAAAAACAGAAATGCTAGCTAAGTCCAGAAAACCAGAGAAGTTGGCAGCTATCGGATTGCAGACCCCTGAACCTATCAACAACAACTAGCAGTAGCCGTGGGAGGTTCCTACGATGCCCTAGACCCCTCGATCACAGCCGGAGAACTGCCTAGCCTAAAGACAGAAAGGGAAATCTAAACTGCCCCAGAGCAGACCCCAAAGCAATAGGCAGCCCCCAACATATAATGACGGTGAAGCAAGAAGAAAAAACACTAACACAGATAGAAAGATAGACTGAGCAAATGATGGGGCCCAAGCTAACTAGATAGGACAGGATAGGAAAGCTGCTGTCTGCAATCCGCGAAAAACCCTATCAAAATAAGAGCCAACTGACTGACAGGGAAAAAAGGCCCTGAAGACACTAGGCTTCAAAAAGACTATGTCAGTACTCAGGTATTTTCTGAAGACAGGGCAAACCGACAAAAAAGGAATTCAGCTCACCCCAGCAGGGAATGGCAGAATCCAGAAAAGCAAGGCAAACTAAAACCAAAACACAAATGCAAAAAGGCAAAGCAGAAAACTTAGCTTTTGAGGAGCAGGAATCAGACTGGTCTCCTACAATTCCACAGAGAAATCACCAGCGAGGCAGAAGGGCGTCGGCTGCCTTATATCCAGTCAGAGATCCTCGTCGCCCAGTCATCCTCTCCCAGCTCAGGTGCTTGGTAATCAGCCTTACTACCTTCCTTCACCAGAAGAGGGAGTTCATCAGACCTCAATGGTGAAGGGGAAAATGAACTCATAACAGTAAAACTTAGCTTTTGAGGAGCAGGAATCAGACTGGTCTCCTAGAATTCCACAGAGAAATCACCAGCGAGGCAGAAGGGCGTCGGCTGCCTTATATCCAGTCAGAGATCCCCGTCGCCCAGTCATCCTCTCCCAGCTCAGGTGCTTGGTAATCAGCCTCACTACCTTCCTTCACCAGAAGAGGGAGTTCATCAGACCTCAATGGTGAAGGGGAAAATGAACTCATAACAGAGTATCTTATGGGGGCCTATTCTGTGGAGCATCTTATGGGGCCTATTCTATGGAGCATCTTATGGGGGAATATTCTATGTAGCATCTTATGGGGGCATATTCTATGGAGCATCTTATGGGAGCATTTTCTATGGAGCATATTATGGGGGCATAATGTATGGAGCATCTTATGGGGATATTCTATGGAGCATCTGGGGCATATTCTATGGAGCATCTTATGGGAGCATATTATATGGAGCATCTTATGGGGGCATAATGTATGGAGCATCTTATTGGGGGCATATTCTATGGAGCATCTTATGGGGGCCTATTCTATGGAGCATCTTAAGGGGGCATATTCTATGGAGCATCTTATGGGGGCATAATGTATGGAGCATCTTATGGGGTATTCTATGCAGCATCTTATGGGAGCATATTCTATGGAGCATCTTATGGGGGCATAATGTATGGAGCATCTTATGGGCATATTCTATGGGGCATTTTATGGGGTATTCTATGAAGCATCTTATGGGGCATATTCTATGGAGCATCTTATGGGGCATTTTATGGGAGCATATTCTATGGAGCATCTTATGGGGCCATAACCTTTATGGAACAGCATATGGGGCATATTATTCTATGGAGCATCTTATGGGGCCATTATTAACCTTTATGGAGCATTATATGGGGAGTGTTTTGTATGGAGCATCTTATGGGGCCATCATGAACTGTATGGAGCCTTATATGGGGCTCTTGATTCAATATGGATACTCAAAAACATTTAACCTACTGATGTCTCAATTAATTTTACTTTTATTGGTATCTATTTTTATTTTTGAAATTTACCAGTAGCTGCTGCATTTTCCACCCTAGGCTTATACGCGAGTCAATAAGTTTTCCCAGTTTTTTGAGGCAAAACTAGGGGGGTCGGCTTATACACTGGTCGGCTTATACATGAGTATATACGGTGCCTCATTTTGGAAACTAGAGCCCTCAAGAAATTCATCTGGGGTGTAGTGAGTATTTTGAACCCATAGGTGCCTCACAAAATTCTGTTACATTGAGAAGTGGAAATATGACATTTTAGTGGTAAAATGTAATTTTTGTATTTGCTGCAAATTTGTTAGGTACACTAGGATTAATAGGTGAAACTAGATCCCACAATTTATTGCGCAATTTCTCCTGAATGCAGTGCTGCCCCATATGTTGTCAAACATTACTGTTAGGCCATGTAAAGGGATAGAGAAATGTCGTTGTTGCACTGTTTGTCTTTTATCTTATAACTAGCTGAAGAGCCCGGCGCTGCCCGGGCATGGTAACTAAGACACCATAAACGCACTGAGGACGCAAGCATCTATATCTTCTATGCTGGCATTTTAACCTCTACCCTGTATCGATTGAAGTGAATAAAAGAAATTTGTTTTCACTACATCGTGGAGCTGGACAACCTTTTTCCAAGTCAGAACCAGAGCGCTGAGTAGAATGGTCCTAACTTCCATACCAGGGATCCCTTTACGAGAGGCCTGGGGTGAGAATCAGAGTGCTGAGGGATTTATCCTAACTTACATAAAGGAGATCCCTTTAAGAGAGGCCTGTGGTCAGTACCAAAGCGCAGGGAGGATTTGCCCTGACTTCCATACCGGGGATCCCTTTAAGAGAGCCTGGGATCAGAACCAGAGTGTTGAGTGGATTTGCCCTGACTTGCATACAGGAGATCCCTTTAAGAGAGCCTGGGGTCAGTACCAGAGCATTTGAAAGCAATTGCCCTGACTTCCATTCCGGAGATCCCTTTAAGAGAGCCTAGGATCAGAACCAGAGCTTTGAGTGGATTTGACCTGACTTGCATACAGGAGATCCCTTTAAGAAAGCCTGGGGTCAGTACCAAAGCACTGAATGGATTTGCCCTGACCTGCATACATGAGATCCCTTTAAGAGAGCCTGGGGTCAGTACCAGAGAATTTGAAGGCAATTGCCCTGACTTCCATACTGGGGATCCCTTTAAGAGAGGTCTGGGGTCAGAACCAAAGCGCTGGATGGATTTGCCCTGATTTCCATACTGGAGATCCCTTTAAGAAAGGCCTGGGGTCAGTACCAAAGCACATAGTGTATTTGCCCTAACTTCCATACCAATGATCACTTTAAGAGACCCTGGGGTCAGAACCACAGAGCTGAGTGGAACGGTTTTAACTTCCATACCGGGGATCCCTTTAAGAGAGGCCTGGGGTCAAAACCAAAGTGCTCTGTGCTCCTTTCTGTGGGGCAGACAATGGCTGGGAGCTTATGTTTCTGGGGATGCTAGATTTCTCCCACCATATCAGTGTCTGCTGAGGTGTTGTCAAGTGGGAAAACTTGCTTATAGCAACCAATCACAGCTCAACTTCTTTTAACCAGCTCTGGTGAATTTAGAGATGCTTAGTGATTGGTTGCAAGGAAAACTGTTGCTCATAGCAACCAATCACAGCTCAGCTTCTTTTGAACAGTTCTGGTGAAATGAAAGATGCTTCGTGATTGGCTGGTGATATAATGATAATGCATATGCTTTTTGATACTGCTACATAATATTGTGTATTACCATTATCTACTGTATGGCACCTTGGTACTGCGACATCATTGGATTTATTACCTTTACTGTATTATATGTAATGAATATATTTATGTGCTGTTATAATAGGGAAAGTGCAGATCTTGGGTTGGACACTAGATGTGGGGCATTCTAGTGTTCCAGGCTGTCAGCTAGTGTGTAGTGAATAGTATAGGAAATGGTTAACATAAGAGGGGCTGCTGTGTGGTAAGGCTAGACACAGGAAAGGTTAGGATTAGAGGGCTAGGGATGCCCGAACCATCCACATGGGCTATAGGTCCAGGACACCACAGCAGTCGCACAACCTGTAGTGAAGAGAACCCCAGTCATCCACAGCTATGTTATAGGAAAATTAGTGGGCTAGAACAGTTGGAGAAGATTCAGGATGTGGCACTTCATTGCTTGGGCAGAAACCCTGGGAGCCAGGGCAAAACGGTCCAGGGACCCCACGAAAGCAGTGAGAGCATACAGTAAAAACGTGGTGTAAAGTCAGCAGGCAGCACAGAAGGGCAGAAGTCTCTTACAGCATTTTTTTACTCCAGAGATTAATGATCTGGTGTCTGGTGCAAAACAGACCAAGGAAAGCATACCCGTAGTAAAGCTGCACAGAGAATCTGTTGGGGAACCGTCAGGGACGGTCCAATCCGGGCCCGTGCTTTGGGACTGTGATGGTGTGATATGTTATGTGGATATCATTTTTTGTATATTCCTATTTTTCTATTTCAGTTATTTTCATAGTGTTTTTCTTATTACATTGTAAGTCTACAGCCTCACTGTATCTGTCTCTTGATGACCCCCTGTAGTGCATTAATCCCTAAGGCCCTTTGTTCTCCTCTGGGAGGCCATGAAACCGCCCCAACTTGTTTGACTACCCCTGGACAAGGAAGGGGGTGGGGAAAACAGCAGCTGGACAAGTCAGTTCTGGTGTGGACAGGATCGTGTACAGACAGCACTTCAGAGAGAGAAGGACCCATTTTATCATCTGGTACTAGAGCTTTGGAATCTCGCTTCCCTGGACATTTTATGCTGATACTGGACTGCATTCTTATTCTGGACTATCTTATCCTTTGTGTGGTGGACTGAATAGGGACCTTTTCGTATTTTTGCCTGAATAAACATCTTGGAATTGTTCACTCTTCGCTTGCTCTGTTGATTGTGTGATACCAGAGAAGGACCCCGTGACAGGACCATGAAAGTAGTGCAGGGAAAGAAAAGGAACATTGTTTGGTGAAGCCTGTTATAAAGAATGTGAAGTCTGTGGGTGCGCTGTGCAAAGAAACCAGTAAAGATGTTATTGTTGAAGATGAATTGGACTGTGTCTCATTTTCTTCTGACCAATTTGGAGAGGTTCTCCCACAGCGGAAAGGGGAATCCGAAGTAGCTGGACCTAAAGGCACAGGTATGCTGATAAATGGTGAATGTGATTTTTTTGTGTGGGGAGGCCAGGACACCAGAGCCCCGGTGTCCTCAGCTACGACTACGGTCCTGGCCGACCCTTACAGCCACATGTCAGTGCTGAGAAGGAAGGAGCGCTATTTGGCTTTTGGAGCACAGATTTTACTAGAATAGTTTGCGGGCAACATTTGTAGTAACTGCACATATCAATTTTGTAACATCCATGCCAGGCTTTTTTCTGGCGAATTGCAAATCTGCCAGTCTACTGCCCATACATTGAGTACCCATATATTGTAGAGCCCCCATGTATTGTAGTGCCCCAATACATTGTGCCCAGCTTGTGTTCTGACGATACGCGCCAATAAATTAAGTGCCTTCTCTCCATTACAATAATGCCAAACATGTGGCCACTTACTGTGGTTTAGACACACACGGGCTCAGAAGGAAGGGGGCATTTGGATTTGGGAGTGCAGAACTCACTGGATTTTATTTGAGTGGGTGGAAGCCATGTCGCTTTTCCAGAGTATTTGTTCTACCAGTAACGTGGAACCCCCTATAGCTCCAGTGATAGATGACAGACCTGAATGGATTTCGTGCTAGATAAATTTAGGGTTTTTTATTGGTAACATTTTGTGGTACATAACATTTGATCACTTCCAGTATAAGGGTGGGATCACATTCTTGTGTTCTATGCTGATCACTTATGTTGGGGTTTCCATACAAATCTTGCACACAGCCTAGAGAGTATCCCACATAAAGTCAATTAAAACATAACCTTTAATGAACCATTAAAAGGACATAACACCCAAAAACATTACAAAAAAGTGCCCATGTGAACCAGTGCTCAATAAAAAATGGTTTGGTCTCACCATTGGTATAAGATATAGCATTCTAGCATCAGGGCATATCCTGCTGGAGAGACGGTCCACTCATGGGGAGCCACGACATGGGAAAACCAGTGTGTCACGGTGACCGGTCCTGTGTGACACGGCCCGCAGGCCGGTAACTAAAACAACAAGACACGGGGAAATGGGAAACAGTTACAACGGTGGGCCCTGCGATAGGGAAAGGGGACGTGCAGACCACTTAGCTTTACTCTGTTGCACTTGCTCCTGGCAACAGAGTCCACCACCAGAATGCAGCTCTCCTCCTGAATCGCTGCCTCCAAGCTCTGTCAGAGCTAAGGAAATCCCCTATGACTCCTTCCACATCAGGGCTAAGACAGTGCTGCAAGGAATGCTCTCCAGCTCCTTCCTCCACCAAGGATGGTTGAAATGAACACTTTCACCAACACTGATTGCAACACCTGTGACTCTTTTATAGCAGAGCCAGCAATCACACCTGCATTATAATCATGTGTACTTAACTAAAGAAACCAGAGTGCAATGATGCTCACCACCACCACTGGGGGCAAACTTAGAACAAACGACACCACAGTGCAATAATCCTAATGGCCACCAGGGGCAAAAACCAAACATGCACAGCTTAAGAAAAAAAAAAGGTTACCTGTGCTTTCTATCAGTCCTGATCCAGCATGGATCATGACACAGTGTTAATGTAAAGTATTCCCCTACACTCCCTGTCGTGCCCCAGCACTACTCCTGTTCCAACAAGGACAGGTCCCAAGTTGATCCTGTAGTGGACACCCCCGCTGATAAGGGGAAAAATAGACAGAAGCTCCCTACGCGTTTCTTCCCCAATGGTGGGGATTCATCAGGGGAGTCAAATAGATATAAAGCATTAGGAAAGGATATATAGAATTAGTGTTATCTGTTAAGTCCACAGGCCCTGCAGTGGCGAGGTGCCTAACAAACTAGTGTGACTGTCACTACCAAGTGGAGTCCTGGAGGGGAAAGCACATGGACTCTTGATAAAGACTCCATTATTGGTATGCTCCACCCCAGCGTCTGACATCAGATCGCAAACTGCTACTGATATTAACCCCCTGCATTCTATCAGCTGCTACTGATTACCAGAATCGCATTTAATGCGATCAGAGTGTGAAAGAAACCACTGGAGCCATAGGCGGAGGAGGACATGACTTGGGGATGGGTGGACCTTTACTCCTGCAGCTTTTTTGGTACAGTGGTGTAGATTTTAAGCAAGAGTGATGTTGCTTTCAGAGTAAGAAGCACAGTATGTCTGTGCCTGGTGGGTTACTGTGAGGAGGGTGGGGCTTATATAGAACAGGAAATCTGTCTCTCTCCCTCTTTCTTACACAGGATGAACAGGAGAAAGCATTTATGGGATCAATATTACCTCAGAAATTCATGTAGCTGCCATGTCCCTCATGTGCATGCTACATTTTCCTCAGACTGTGAGACAACTTCTGGGTGACCTCCCTGCAGACATGTTTGTTATACTACTCTGCATTCACCTCAGACATTGTGTAGTGTGTACAGTATCAGCTCCTACATCATATCTGGGAGCAAGATTGCCTCAGAAATTCATGTAGCTGCCATGTTCCCTCACTTATTGCAGAGGCAGCTTTTGTGTGACCTCCCTGCAGACATTTCTGATATACCACATTACTGCTGTATTATACAGAGTCTTCATGAGTTCTGGGTTTATGTATGATAGGACAGAGCAGGGACACATAGAGTGTCTGCCATTACTATGGTGGAGCTGGGCAGTCACATGTATTAGAGACACTGGTGAGAGGAGCAGTCGGGGGATGGTATATGTATGATGATGAGAGGCTGCACTTCATGTCAGTGCACTGTATACTGACCCTGCTGTGTGCTGATTATCCCCCCTTCCCAGTGATGGAGTCTGATGATCTGTATGTGATCTCATCTCTGCTACTTACTGTGAGGCTGGGTGTGCAGATCCAGTGTAACCAGGTTACTCACTATATGTGGTATATGTGTAAAGGCTCTATTCCTGTGCTGTATACTTAACCTGTACCACAGGACTGTATACATGATATCACTCCTCACTCTGCTATATACGGATCATGCTGTGTATAGACATCCTGTGTCTCCAGGTCATTTTCCTGGCTGTACAGATAATCTGGACATGACTTCCAGCTTAGTGCTTGATTTCTGTAGCTATTGCTGCCTTTAGTCCTCTTATGTTACATGCTGTCCTGTCGGATATATCCATCCTGTTTCTGTATATTGTCTCCCTCGTATGTTGCTTGATCAGAGTATACCCACCAAGAGCTTTTTTTATATTACCTAAGATGGTGGATAGCACAGGCCTGAATGGATTATGTTTTATCATGTGTAAAATAAATAATCAGGAAGTAACTTGGCACATTTGAGTGTGCACTAATAACTCAGCACATGGCGGGCAGTGAGTGGGCACTCCTAGTGTGAGGCTGCACATTGCTCTGGAGGACACATCATGGGCCCAGTTTTCAGCCCTGTCTCTCGTCTATTGTAATTGTATGTAGTAGAGTGACTGACTGGGATACAGAACTTGCAGTTTTCTGCTCACACACCTATGGCTGCAGGCAGCTTATATTAGACCTACATGTTTCTTACCATTTATGTGCAGCTGGTGATCTGTCTGTAACTGCTGTAGAGGAGCAGGCGGCTTCTCATTTATTGTTACAGCATATAACACAGCATTGCCCATCTCTGTCTATTTCTGGACCTTACGATGGGATACAACCTTGGTTGTAAACCTGCATGGTTTTCACCCTCACTTATCCCGCATCTTGTGCGGTTGGAGGGGTCCTTGAAGTTGGTTAAATATGGTCTTGGGGATCAAATGGGATATGGTTTCCTCCTTTTGGAATTTAATATGGTTCTGGATCTGGTGAAAGGTGGAGGGGAGTTTCGGCAAGGGTTTGTCGGATCCCCAGGAAATTCAAGTGAACATTGGAACCCTTGTGGTTATGGTGCTCCCGAGCTAGTGGGGTAACGGCTGGAGTAATTGTTGATACATTTTATGTTAACTTCATGTTTGGTAATCACCAGATTTTGGGAGCTTCAAGGACTCCTACCAGCGTGTTAATATTATTTATGCTTTGATGTTTTATTATATGTTTGTTTTAATATAGGCGTGAATAATAATAAAAAAAAAAAAAAAAAAAGGATTGGTGTATACCCACCAAGTGCTTATTTTATATTACTTAAGATGGCGGATAGCACAGGCCTGAGTGGATTACCTGGAGCCTGGTGGTTGGGGGGTCCTTGAAGTTGGTTAGAAATTGGTCTGGGGGATCCATTGGGATATGGATTCCTCTTTTTGGAAGTTAATATGGTTCTGGACCTGGTGAAATGTGGAGGGGAGTTTCGGCAAGGGTTTGTCGGATCCCTAGGAAATTCAAGTGAACATTGGAACCCTTGTGGCTATGGTGCTCCCGAGCTAGTGGGGTAACGGCTGGGAGTAATTGTTGGTACATTTTATGTTTGGTAATCACCAGATTTGGGAGCTTCAAGGACTCCCCCCAGCGTGTTAATGTTATTTATGCTTTGATGTTTATTTTATGTTTTTAATAAGAACATGAATTAAAAAGCAAAAAACAAACAAAAAAACCCAGTTATTTGTTTTCCTTTTAGTGGGTCCTTGAAGATTTATAAATTGGTCAGTAGGGGTAACCATATCAAGTATGGACCTCTGGTTTGTGGGGGTGTTCATCACAGTATGACCCCCCCTGGGTTTGGAAGGGTAACCATTTCAGGTATGGCACCCTGGATTTGAGGGGTAATCATCTCAGGTATGGCCCGCTGGTGTGGAGGGTAACCATCTCATGTATGGCCCCCTGGTATGGAGGGGTGACCATCACGGTATGGCCCCCTGGTCTCCAGAAGCATTTATATTTTATAGGAACCTGTTAGGGTAAAGTCCCTGGGGTCATGGCAATTATATTTTGCATGCCTACAGAATAAATTGGCTCCTCTGAGCCAGGAAGTGGCTGGAGGGGAGAAGAGAACAAGGTAGGCATGCTTTTCAATACAATCTATAGCTTCAAGGACCCTCTCTTTTTTCATGTGACTTGAGAATGCCGAGGCACGTTTTTTGACTGTTTATATTGACCAAACCATGTTTCTTTCAAGGTTGTCGTCTGGACAATGCAGTTATCTAGTGCATGAAACTGAAGAGCAATATACCTAATCTGTGTGCCCTTGAGTCAGTGGGAGTGACTATGGGTAAAGTAATCAACTGCATTAACATGAAGGGCAGTATGCCTATTCCCGATGCCCTTGAGCTGGTGGGAGCGGCTAAGGGTATAATCTAGTGCATTAACACAAAGGTGTCATGATCCATGCTGCATCATGACAGATAAAAAGCACAGCTAACCTTTTTTTTTTCTTAAGCTGTGCTTAGGTGGTTTTTGCCCCCGGTGGCCATTAGGATTATTGCACTGTGGTGGTTTGTTCAAAGTTTCACCCGGTGGTGGTGAGCGTCATTGCACTCTGTTTCTTTAGTTAAGTGCACATGTTTATAATGCAGGTGTGATTGCTGGCTCTGCAATAAAAGAGTCACAGGTGTTGCAATCAGTGTTAGTGATATTGTTCATTTCAACCATCCTTGGTGGAGGAAGGAGCTGGAGAGAGCTCCTTGCAGCACGGTCAGAGCCCTGGTGTGGAAGGAGTCAGAGGGGATTTCCTTGTAGCTTTGACAGAGCTTGGTGGCAGTGATTCAGGAGGAGAGCTGCATTCTGGTGGTGGTCTCTGTTGCCAGGAGCAAGAGCAACAGAGTAAAGCTAAGTGGTGTTTCCCCATTTGTGTTTTTCCTTTGTGTGTACTAGTATAGCGGTGGGGCCAGTGCCTGCACCACCCAGCTCCCTAGCAAGGGATAGGTGTAGGGTGTGCTAGGGCAACAGGTATCCTGAGCGGCGCCCGGTGCAGAACCGGCATAGTGAACGTTAGGAGCGTTAGGGACGCTGACTCAGGGGAGTGCAGAAGGTCTCCATGTCCCCTGTCCCTATCGCAGGGCCCACCATTGTAACTGTTTCCCTACCCCTTGTCTTGTTGTTTTAGTACCGGCCTGCGAGCCGTGTCACACAGGACAGTTTCACGTGCCGCGTCTTGTTGTTTTAGTTACCGGCCTGCTGGTCGCGTCACACAGGACGGGTCCACATGACAAAAGGGCAGTATGCCTATTCCTGATGCCCTTGAGCCAATGGGAGTGGCTAACGGTATAATTAGGTGCATTAACACAAAGGGCAGTATGCCTATGTGGCACCCCTGAGGCTCAGTCGCCACAGAGGTACTGCACCTTCTCCTAAGGTGTAGTGCCCCACCACCTAGGTAAGTTGGGAGCTCCTTTCCACACTCCAACACTCGCATCCCACACAACAGGGTAGTTTAGCACAACCACATTGAGGACTCTCTCTACTCCTAGACCTTAGGAGTGCCTTTGGTGGTTCCCTGCAAGGAACACTGGATGTGCTAGGAGGTGGGTGGAGTTGAGACCCATATAAAAGGTTGGGAAGGTTTAGAATTACAGATCAGTTGGAGGTCAGTCTGACTGGAGGTCAGGCGAGAGAAGGACAGTCAGTCAGGAGAGTCTGAGGACGGGTCCGAGAGGAAGGAGATCTCTAGAAGAGGGAGAGAAGAAGGAGTGCTGCAGCTGCCTCAGTGGTCCCCGAGGTTGTATGGACACTTATGCACCAGACACCGGTGGGGTAGTTGGCTGTAAATGCACTACTCCCAACTTAGACTCGGGGCACAACAGTAACTGAATAGAGAGCCAGGACTCCGGAGAAGGGGGTCCCTGACAGAGGCTACAGCTGTGTGCCATACGAGTAGAATTCCTAGGAACATCTGACAGGAGGAACGCCAGAGTACCAGGGTACTGGAGAGCTTCACACTAAAAGGCGCATTGGCGGAGTCGCTCAGGAAAGGTACATGTTGGTGGAGTGTTGGAGAGGAGCTTTCCATCTGGCATGGAGGTTGGCTGAGTCTCTGACCTGGAGGACACGGCCCGGAGGCAGGCACCCTTGTGTACTGCAGACTGTGAGTAAAGCTTTGGAACTGCAAGCCTCGGTGTCCTCCACTCATTCTCGCGCCAACCCATTCAGCACCGCTACATCTGGGTACCATCTTTTACACTGCCTTCGCCTTTCCACAACCATTACAACTACACTGCCCTGGGACATCAGCCCTGCCTGTGGAGGGCTATACCATCACTGCTGCATCCTACCATCTGTCCCAGAGGATCTGTCTGCAGCGTCGGCTTAATACCTCCCTTGCTGAGCACCACAGGTGGCGTCACAAACTATTACATTCCACTTAATCTACAATACATTCCGCCATTGACTTGGGCCCCCCAGGGCCATGGTCCAGGTCACAGCTGCTGTGACACATTCCCCTGACACCGGCCCGGTGCAGAGTTCCCCACAGCCCTGGGAGGGCGACCCAATTTTGGCGTCACGAACAGGATGACGAGACCTGATACCATCGGGTTCTGTGCGCCTGAAATTTGTGAGACTTTGAACTTTTGAAAATGTGCAGAAGACCCAATTTAATAGACTGTAAAATGGACATTAGAAATGGCCGCTGGCGCGGAGAAGAAGGGCGTGAAGAGATGGGAGGTCCTAGGAAAAGACCACGAAGAGTATTGGGCCTTCCCTGCCTGAATTACTATGTGACAGCAAGATGGCCCACCCCCCGAGGGGTTCGTATACTGGCTTGGTATGGAGGCGCTGGAAGAAGATGCCGCCCGCGGAAGGAGGGGCAGAGGAAGGCAGTGGCAGGAAAGGGGCCGAGGCAGGAAGAAGAACGCCAGAATGCCATTTTGGAGAGTGAGGGAAGGAGGCCTGCGGAGCGCGGGGAAACGGATCTCCCTGGCACCATGGCTGAAGGCTCCAACCCGATCTCCGGGATGAATCACCAACAGCTGCAGGACGAGATTATCCAGCTGACGCGCCGCCTGTGACTGAGGCGAGAAGTGCTATGGACATTGAACCTGCAGCGCGCCCAGGAGGGGCCTACACCTGCGGTACCCGTGACACCGGTACCCGCCGCTGCTGCACCGGACCTTTTCCCGGCAGACCCTGTGGAGCCTGGAGCCGCTGCCATGCCACCGGCAGCGTACTCTGTCCCCTCTTTGCCGCTGATACCAGAGGAGTTGTACAGAGCCCAGGGAGCTGAAGCGGAGGAAGAGAAGTCCCTGCCCGGACCTGACGCGGCTGCACAGGTCCCGCCAGCAACCGCCGTGGAGCCGGAGCTGCCATTGGCCCCACCGCCATCCCCGGTGTCTCACCGGGCAACACCCGTTGCCACCGCGCCTGCACCGGAGCAGAGACTGCACCGCCGGGAACTCTCAGGTATATACCCCGGCCCTCCTAATGGGTTGATGGGGAGTTGGAGGAGGTCCCTGCTACTAGGAGTACAGTTGGAGCCGGCACGCCCGATCCGACTTCTTCAGGGAAGAGGGGGGTCTGGATCGTTTTGGGATGGTGATCTTGGGATCCCTTCACTGCCAAGTCCCAAGGTAGTTGCTTATCAGCACCGACAAGCTGCAGAAGTCCTAGGAGCTAGACCTCGTACTAGGACAGCGGAACCACCAATCGAGGAGGAGTAGTTGATGGGCATTGAGATGCATCATGGGTTCCCTTTGCCACAACTTCAAGGCCCTTTAGCAAGAAAGCAGAATCAGGATAGGACCGTCCCAGTTCGGCTTCCAGAACACCAGGAGGGGACCACAATTAGAAAATTTTCAAAATCTCGTTACCCAGGAGGGTTTGTTGCACCATTGTGCCTGTTTCTATTTTTGTTGTTATCATGTTTTTCTGGTAGCACTTTTGTTGCCTAATTTTTGCAGTGGCAGTGTTCTTCAATTTTGAACTACAGTGATCATGAACTTGGAGTGTATCACAAACTCTCTTGTAAATAGTTTGCACCTCTTTAGGTGCTTTCTCTTGGTTTTACATAAGGACACTTTGCTAAGATGATGTGTTGCATGGACACTTTTCAAAGATGATGTCTACCTCAAAGGACACTGCAAGAAATCCCGGCTGGGAGCGGTGTCCAGCACTTACAAGAATCTTTGAAATGTTTTATTGTTGATGATGTGTTTTATAAGAGTATTAGTAACTGAGAAATGGCTTTTGCAGAGAATTGAGAATGTTTTAATACAGAATTAAGAATAAAGAATTGAAAGTAGACAGGAGACGGACCAGGTACTTGCGGTCAGCGTCTTGCGTCTAGAAGAGACAGTGAAAGTAGAAAAATGATCAAGAAATGTGTACTAGAGAAGGAAAAGCTGAATAATACTAAAATGATAGTGAGTCACAGACATTGGCACTTAGAATGAAAAATTGCACTTTTTGACTTGAAATTTAGATAGTTAAATAAGAATTGTTTGTAACATTCAAGAATAAGTACCTCCTATACTAGGAAGTTTAGTATAAGAAAAGTTTGTTCTGCATTACAAAATTTGTGTATGTTTCTTTGCTGTCAACTTTGTTTACCTTGCAGCCCGCGGATGTGCTGTGTTTAACGGGGCGGTATGTGGTGCCCCTGAGGCTCAGTCGCCACAGAGGTACTGCACCTTCTCCTAAAGTGTAGTGCCCCACCACCTAGGTAAGATAGGAGCTACTTTCCACACTCCAACACTCGCATCCCACCAAACAGGGTAGTTTAGCACAACCACATTGAGGACACTCTCTCCTCCTAGACATTAGGAGTGCCTTTGGTGGTTCCCTGCATGGAACACTGGATGTGCCGGGAGGTGGGTGGAGTTGAGACCCATATAAAAGGTTGGGAAGGTTTAGAATAACAGATCAGTCGGAGGTCAGTCTGACGGGAGGTCAGGCGAGAGAAGGTCAGTCAGGAGAGTCTGAGGATGGGTCCGAGAGGAAGGAGATCCCTAGAAGAGGGAGAGAAGAAGGAGTGCTGCAGCTGCCTCAGTGATCTGAGCCAGCTGGCACGGGAAAGGAACAAGACAGAGAAAGACGTAGAACTGCAACCTAAGCTTCCATAGGAAAGAGAGACAAGTGCGGAACGAAGGAGAAGAGAGAACAGAGAGGAGTTGTGGGTTGGAAGAGGAACCCTGCCTATAGGTCCCCGAGGTTGTATGGACACTTATGGTTCTGCAGCAGACACCGGTGGGATAGTTGGCTGTAAATGCACTACTCCCAACTTTGACTCGGGGCACAACAGCAACTGAATAGAGAGCCAGGACTCTGGAGAAGGGGGTCCCCGACAGAGGCTACAGCTGTCTGCCATACGAGTAGAATTCCTAGGAACATCTGATAGGAGGAACTCCAGAGTACCACGGTACTGGAGAGCTTCACACTAAAAGGCACATTGGCGGAGTCGTTCAGGAAAGGTACATGTTGGCGGAGTGTTGGAGAGGAGCTTTCCATCTGGCCTGGAGGTTGGCTGAGTCTCTGACCCGGAGGACACAGCCCGGAGGCAGGCACCCTTGTGTACTGCAGACTGTGAGTAAAGCTTTGGAACTGCAAGCCTCGGTGTCCTCCACTCATTCTCAAGCCAACCCATTCAGCACCGCTACATCTGGGTACCATCTTTTACACTGCCTGCGCCTTTCCACAACCATTACAACTACACTGCCCTGGGACATCAGCCCTGCCTGTGGAGGGCTATAACACCACTTCTGCATCCTACCATCTGTCCCAGAGGATCTGTTTGCAGCGTCGGCTTAACACCTCCCTTGCCGAGCACCACAGGTGGCATCACGAACTATTCCATTCCACTTAATCTACAATACATTCCGCCATTGACTTGGGCGCCCAGGGCCACGGTCCGGGTCACCGCTGCTGTGACATATTCCCCTGACACCGGCCCGGTACCGAGTGCCCCACAGCCCTGGGAGGGCGACCCACCTACTCCCGGTGCCCTTGATCCAGTGGGAGCGGCTAAGGGTAAAGTAATCAAGTGCATTAACACGAAGGGCAATATGCCTATTCCCAATGCCTTTGACCCAGTTGGAGAGGTCAACAGTAAATGTTATCAAGTGCATGAAGAATAATTAACAATGGCGTGGCAGGGTTATTAATAATGCCTTTGTAGACTTTTTCTGCTTTAGGTTTATTTAAATTACTACTTCCAGGTATTCTGAACGTTATTTTATGGTCGGTTATAATGTTGATGTTATATTGTGTATAGTTTTTAATTACTCCCTATTTATAATATCTTTCTATTGATATGTTCATCACTTTTCGGGTTTACTGCACAGCTACTGTAAATAATGGTGGTTTCTAGAACTAAAATCTGTGAATTGGTGAATTATTAGAGCTGGCTACATATACATGCAGTATAATAGTTTTTTGAGGCATGACAGATGTCATTATACAGGTATTCAGACTGTGGCTACCACCTTAATTATGGTTTACTTTCCACATTCCCCATTATGGGATCCTCATTGCAGGATGTTTAGCAACTGTTGTTTTGCTGTAGTTACCATATTATCGATCATAACTTGGTAGCATGGCATTGATAAAATTAATCTGTCGGAGCTCTGGAATTTTATTTATTTTATTTTTTTTGTTACTTGTATGCATAGTCTTTCCATAGCATGTAGAAATGGTTGATGGCTTTATTAGGCATGGTTGATGGGGGTTGAGTCTATTTAAGGTGTCAAATGGCCTCTCTGGTGGCGGTTTAGGAGTCAGGTGGAAGTTGCAGACAAGTTAAGGTGGACTCATTTTAACTAATAGAGGATGTAAAACCTCATGGTGGTGAACTGGCTTGGCTTTGGTGGCCAGACTCAAGGACGTTGTAATGGTAACGTCAATCAGGAGTGGGCACAGTGGTTAAGCACAGGAGTGAGGATAATAGGGTCATTGGTGCCCTGAAAGTTTACTGGCTCTGCTTGAATGGCAAGCCAGTGCGTGCCGCCCCTTTATGGCTGTCTGTCCTGGTTCTGTATGTCAGACAGCTGGGGATATCACAGTACTTGTGAATCCCAATGTACTAGCACTTCACCTGACTCCTACTGTGATTGTTTTAATCCTGTGATTTAAATAAAGCTGTGGCCATTTTGACAACCAAAATAATGTGTTGTGTATTTATTCTAGTGCCTAGGTTTACTGTAGTTATGGTGGTTTTAAGATGGAGTGGGGGTCCGTCCCATATCCATAAGTCAAGAAACCACTGGAGCCATAGGCGGAGGAGGACATGACTTGGGGATGGGTGGACCTTTACTCCTGCAGCTTTTTTGGTATAGTGGTGTAGATTTTAAGCAAGAGTGATGTTGCTTTAAGACTAAGAAGCACAGTATGTATGTGCCTGGTGGGTTACTGTGAGGAGGGTGGGGCTTATATAGAGCAGGAAATCTGTCTCCCTCTTTCTTACACAGGATGAACAGGAGGGAGCATTTCCCGCCCTCCCGCCCTGTTTATAATCAATGTCCTAAAACGTTTTAATTATTGCTTGTATGATGAATGCTTTATTGTATTTTTGAAAATACGATTGTATATTTTGTTCCAGGTTCAATTTTATCATGGCTATAAAGAGTTAACAGCATTAACCTTCTAAGCGCAAGGGAAGGGCCATCCTTCATCCATGGTTCCCTAGAGGTTTCCTCCATAGGGGTTTTTTCCTTTCCTGAGCGCTGTAGGATGACTCTTTGTGAGTCGGAGGTTTGCAAAAGTTAGTCCCCTTAATGCTTTTGCAGGGACTTCTAGTTTATAAGTTTACTAAAGTGATTTATTAAAAAAAAAGGTGTCAAATGTGAATTTACAACCCGTCACAGCTTTGCGGTTTACGACTCAGGTGGAAGTTGCAGACTAGTTAAGGTGGACTCATTTTAACTAACAGAGGATGTAAAACCTCATGGTGGTGAACAGGCTCGGCTTTGGTGGCCAGCCTCAAGGACGTTGTAATGGTAACGTCAATCAGGGGCGGGCACAGTGGTTAAGCACAGGAGTGAGGATAATGGGGTCATTGGTGCCCTGAAAGTTTACTGGCTCTGCTTGAATGGCAAGCCAGTGCGTGCCGCCCCTTTATGGCTGTCTGTCCTGGTTCTGTATGTTAGACAGCTGGGGATATCACAGTACTTGTGAATCCCAATGTACTAGCACTTCACCTGACTCCTATTGTGATTGTTTTAATCCTGTGATTTAAATAAAGCTGTGGCCATTTTGACAACCAAAATAATGTGTTGTGTATTTATTCTAGTGCCTAGGTTTACTGTAGTTATGGTGGTTTTAAGATGGAGTGGGGGTCCATCCCATATCCAAAAGTCATGGTGTCCTAGAGCAATAAATACGGCTGCTACTGATATCAACCCCCTGCATTCCATTAGCTGCTACCGATATTAACCTCCCGTTTTCCAAAATACAGCACACATGCATGCATGCATGCAAAGAAACGGCCATATTCCCCATTGTTTCTATTATCATATTTCATGCGTCCAAAGTGTGAATGGTCTCATAAAAAGGTTAATGCAGCTTCTTCCTATATTCCAAAATACAGGACGCGTGAAACAGAAACTGCCACAGTGCACATAATTACCAGAATCTCATTCCCTCCCCACCTCAACAGAATCACATGCCACACAGTTCCCGCATTTGTAGCAGCCTACCGATTCCCTTGGTAGCCACGTTTCCTGTTTTGGTGGGGCAAAGTGACTTTGTACCAAACGATCACTCAGGGTTCGGCACCTCCTATGCGTGATTTGGGGACTTTCCCCAATCACATCTCTCAAGTCCTCGTCCATTTTAAGAATGTCCCAGTGTTTCTTAATGATGTGTCTCACCGCCGGTGCCCCATTATCAAAAGAACAAATTAGTCTCTTTTCTTTTGGTACCCTCTCTTCTCTATTGCGAGGAGTTAACAACGTAGTTCTTGGTTGATGGCTCGCAAATCGATATGCCTCCCTCAACACCCGGTCCGGATACCCTCTGGATAGAAATCTGTGTCTTAGATCGTCTGCCTTGACCTTAAATCAGCATTATCAGAGCAATTACGTTTTAACCTAAGGTATTGACCCTTAGGAATTCCTCTTTTGAGGGGGTATAGGTGGTGACTCTCCCACCTCAAGAGTGAGTTGGTGGCGGTAGGTTTCCTGTAGACAGATGTTTCCAAACTGTCACCCCTCGTGGATTTTGTAATCATTACATCCAGAAATGGTAATTGTCTCTCCTGTATATCAGAGGTGAACTTGAGCCCAATGTTGTTAACATTCAGGGACAGCATGAATTCTTGAAATAATTCCTTGGTGCCACTCCACAAGATAAAGATATCATCAATAAACCTGGCCCACATATCAATGTGGGCCGTATATTTCTCATGGACTTCAGTGACACCAAGTTATCCTCCCACCAGCCCAGGAACAAATTTGCATAACTGGGCGCACAAGGGTTGCCCATAGCGGTGCCCCTGAGCTGGTGGAGGACACGCCCATCAAAACAAAAATAGTTATTGTGGAGAACAAAATCCAGGAGGGTCACCACCAACTCATTATGGGCCTGAAATTGACATCCTCTTAGGGCAAGGAAGTGTTGAACTCCCCTAATACCACTTTCATGTGGAATGGAGGAATACAGGGCCTCCACATCGATGCTAGCCAAATAGATGTCCGATTCAAGGGAGATACCCTCCAGCCTTCGGAGAAGATCAATCGTCTCCCTGATATATGAGGGGAGTGAGATGACAAATGGTCTAAGAATACTGTCAATATATACCCCTATGTTCTGACATAGGCTCCCAATTCCAGACACGATGGGTCTTCCCCTGAGGGGGTCCAGGCCCATATGGATTTTGGGCAGAGCGTAGAAAGTAGCCTTCACCGGGTGCTGGGGGAGAAGGAAGGAATATTCATCATGACTAATCAGATTATCAGTTCTAGCTTTAGATAGAATAGTCTTTAGATCAACAATACATCTGGATGTGGGGTTCTGTGACACCCGTACATATGTAGTTTCATCAATAAGGAGAGAGAGGCAGATGTTCTCATATTTTTCCACATTCATCACCACAATATTCCCCCCTTATCGGAGGGCTTGAATATCAGGGATTTATCCATTTCTAAATCCCCGAAGGGCATTCATTTGACTTTTTGAGAGGTTGTGCCTGCATTGTTTCTGAGTGTACTCCTTTAAATCCTTGGTGCTTAGATTTAAAAACACATCTATAGCTGACAGATCATCTCCAACTGGAGCCATCTTTTTACTGGGATTTTTTAAGTGAGTGATCGGACCCAAACCCCTGTCCGTTGCCAGAACATTATCAAGATATGCCAGAAGTTGAACATCCTGAAGCATATCTGTTGGAATGTCATATCAATACAAGTTTTTTTATCTTTTTGTTTAAAAAACGTGTGCCATCTTAGTTTTCTAACAAACAGGTTAAGGTCCTTAATCATGTCAAACAAAGAGAAGTCTGATGTAGGAATAAAAGACAGGCCTTTAGACAATACCGACATTTCAATTGTAGTTAGTTGTCTATCCGATAAATTTACAACCTGTAAATCTAGCCCCTGCCGAAGGGGTTTCCGGTTCCTTAGCTGGTATGGTTGGTCTAAAAAACCAGGCCTAGAGTTAGGGGGTTGGTAGCTGTCACTTCTATAATAACCTCTTCCCCTTCCTCTTTGATGACCCCTAGAAGTGATACTTCTGTTATCAGTGTCAGAGAGGTCAGTTTCAGTAGAGCTTAATTCAGTATCCCTGTCACCTTTTTCCGATCTGTCCACCACTATTTGATAGATTTTATTGTCCTTAAAATCTTGCAGGTCCCTGAGATATTGTTTATGCTTTCTTTCTTTCAAATTATATTGGAATTTCTCAATGGAGTTTTGTAACTGACTCTCTTTTGTAGTAAAGTCACTTTCACTTTTACATTTTTTTGTGATCTCAATCTGCTCATTGAGCTTTTCATTTAACCTCTTGAGATTCTCTTTTTCCTCATCCAGCAAAATCTGCATAAACCTCAGAGAGCTGCAAGTACCCTCCTTTTCCCAGAGACTCATTACTTGTGGAGTTCTACAGCGTTGAACCGGCAACAAGGAGATACGAAGGCCCATAGGGACAATACCATTTTTTATATAATTTTCCAAACTGCAGTTCCCACCATCAGACAATCTGTTCCTTATAAACCCTGTCCAAATCTTTGAAAGCTGCGGTATAAGTTGGAGTATACACTCACTGGCCACTTTATTAGGTACACCATGCTAGTAACGGGTTGGACCCCCTTTTGCCTTCAGAACTGCCTCAATTCTTCGTGGCAGAGATTCAACAAGGTGCTGGAAGCATTCCTCAGAGATTTTGGACCATATTGACATGATGGCATCACACAGTTGGCGCAGATTTGTCGGCTGCACATCCCTGATGCGAATCTCCCGTTCCACCACATCCCAAAGATGCTCTATTGGATTGAGATCTGGTGACTGAGGAGGCCATTTGAGTACAGTGAACTCATTGTCATGTTCAAGAAACCAATCTGAGATGATTCGAGCTTTATGACATGGCGCATTATCCTGCTGAAAGTAGCCATCAGATGTTGGGTACATTGTGGTCATAAAGGGATGGACATGGTCAGCAACAATACTCAGGTAGGCTGTGGCGTTGCAACGATGCTCAATTGGTACCAAGGGGCCCAAAGAGTGCCAAGAAATAATTCCCCACACCATGACACCACCACCACCAGCCTGAACCGTTGATACAAGGCAGGATGGATCCATGCTTTCATGTTGTTTACGCCAAATTCTGACCCTACCATCCGAATGTCGCAGCAGAAATCGAGACTCATCAGACCAGGCAACGTTTTTCCAATCTTCGACTGGCCAATTTCGATGAGCTTGTGCAAATTGTAGCCTCAGTTTCCTGTTCTTAGCTGAGAGGAGTGGTACCCAGTGTGGTCTTCTGCTGCTGTAGCCCATCTGCCTCAAAGTTCGACGCACTGTGCGTTCAGAGATGCTCTTCTGCCTACCTTGGTTGTAACGGGTGGCAATTTGAGTCACTGTTGCCTTTCTATCAGCTCGAACCAGTCTGCCCATTCTCCTCTGACCTCTGGCATCAACAAGGCATTTCCAGCCACAGAACTGCCGCTCACTGGATTTTTTTTCTTTTTCGGACCATTCTCTGTAAACCCTAGAGATGGTTGTGCGTGAAAATCCCAGTAGATCAGCAGTTTCTGAAATACTCAGACCAGCCCTTCTGGCACCAACAATCATGCCACGTTCAAAGGCACTCAAATCACCTTTCTTCCCCATACTGATGCTCGGTTTGAACTGCAGGAGATTGTCTTGACCATGTCTACATGCCTAAATGCACTGAGTTGCCGCCATGTGATTGGCTGATTAGAAATTAAGTCTTAACACACAGTTGGACAGGTGTACCTAATAAAGTGGCCAGTGAGTGTATTTCTTTTGGTTAAAAACTTTCTCTGAAAAAATATCCTTGGCCTCAGTAAGCCACAAATTTGTATCCGGGCCTGCTGCCAAGAAACCAGCCATAACAGGACAAAATAATAAATTGTGCACTCAGCTATAGTGTGAGCTTTTTGACACTATTCCAAAAAACCCTCAGGAGTCAAATGTTGCACACAGCCTAGAGAGTATCCCACATAAAGTCAATTAAAACATAACCTTTAATGAACCATTAAAAGGACATAACACACAAAAACATTACAAAAAAAAGTGCTCATGTGAACTAGTGCTCAATAAAAAATGGTTTGGTCTCACCATTGGTATTAGATATAGCATTCCAGCATCAGGGCGTATCCTGCTGGATAGACGGTCCACTCATGGGGAGCCGAGACATGGGAAAACCAGTGTTAATGTAAAGTATTCCTCTACACTCCCTGTCGTGCCCCAGTGTTACTCCTGTCCTAGCAAGGACAGGCCCCAAGTGGATCCTGTAGTGGACACCCCCACTGATAAGGGGAAAAGTAGACAGAAGCTCCCTACATGTTTCTTCCCCAATGGCGGGGATTCATCAGGGGAGTCAAATAGATATAAAGCAGTAGGGAAGGATATATAGAATTAGTGTTGTCCGTTAAGTCCACAGGCCCTGCAGTGGCGAGGTGCCTAACAAACTAGTGTGACTGTCACTACCAAGTGGAGTCCTGGAGGGGAAAGCACATGGACTCTTGATAAAGACTCCATTATTGGTATGCTCCAGCCCAGCGTCTGACATCAGATCGCAAACTGCTACTGATATTAACCCCCTGCATTCCATCAGCTGCTACCGATATTAACCTCCTGTTTTCCAAAATTCAGGACGCATGCAAGGAAACGGCCATATTACCTATTGTTTATAATATCATATTTCATGCGTCCAAAGTGTGAATGGTATCACAAACAGGTTAATGCAGCCTCTTCCTATATTCCAAAATACAGGACGCATGAAACAGAAACTGCCACAGTGCACATAATTACCAGAATCGCATTTAATACGATCAGAGTGTGAATAGCGTCCTAGGGCAATAAATACAGCTGCTACTGATATTAACCCCCTGCATTCCATCAGCTGCTACCGATTACCAGAATCGCATTTAATGCGATCAGAGTGTGAATGGTGTCCTAGAGCAATAAATACGGCTGCTACTGATATCAACCCCCTGCATTCCATTAGCTGCTACTGATATTAACCTCCTGTTTTTCCATATAAATCCCACAAAAATGCAATTTAGATGAAACCCCCATTGGAACCACCCACCATAATGAGGCAGATGGAGACACTTCGTACTCTATTTGGCATCTGCTCCGGTGGTATCCATCTTTTTAGGCCTGCACAGATCTGAGGTCGCCCACATTTGTGTGCTAAAATAACTCATAAAATGATGGAACACCACCAGAACATAGACTTGTCCAAAGTGACAATATCTGCTTAATAAGTGAGTGGTACCACCCAGGGTTTTGTATGAATCACAGTTTTGGGGAATTTACATGGAAACCCTGAAGAAAGCACTCAGCGGTGAGCTCAGGATAAATGTGAGCCAAGACTTATTCTGAGTTTTGGGCGGTGGAATGAACAAATAGAAGTACAAGAATAGTTCTTATTTTTATTTTTGCGCAGTTCACTGTGCGGTATAAGTGATAAAGCGGATTTATTCTTTGGGTCGGTGCGCTTACAGAGATACCAGAGTTATATAGTTTTTTTAGATTTTGCTGCTATCACAGTAAAAATGCCTTTCTATAAACAATGAGGAAAGCATCAAATAGGGGATGTGGCTGTGTTGCTGGTGGTGTAGCTGCTGCAGGGAGAGAGAGGCCATGGTCAATCTGTGCCTGCTACACGCCCAAATGAAACTCCTTCCTCTGGTGCATGCAGGCGACAGCAAGTTTTGTGTAATTTCATAGGCTCGAGTACCGTTGGATGAATGATTAGGTCAAAACAAGTAGAAGTGGTTTTAGATTGGTTGGCTTAGAGTGCCTTTAGTTTGTTTGCTTAGTCTTCCACCCGGTACCCTGCTGAAAGTGCACATTTTGCTTCTGCGGCCCATGAGCATCTGTCTTCCACCTCACCATCTTGCAAATTAGGTTAGTACTCAAACAACAGATAAGTAAGATGAAACTCACTCAATATAGAACATAATATAGAATATTCACCTATGTAACAAATCCTAACAAACCTACTCAATAAGGTGAATATACTGACAATAGTCCAAAATTAGAAAATTCATAAAATATTTTATTAATTGCAATATTAAAAACGAGGGGAAACTGACAACAGATAACATGATTAATACCATAGTAGCGGGAGAAAATATATCAAATACATAATAAGAAACACTGATTAAAGAAAATAGTCATTGTAAGTCCCTAACACATAATCTTCATAAAGTGCGATACATACATACACTAAGTCTAAAATAAAGTGCATAGAAAATACATAAGAAGGGATAAATACAAACAGTTAGTGATCCTCTAGCTCCAACGCACGTTTCGCCAGTGTGGCTTTCTCAAGGAGTGTGTTAGGGTCTTACCAAGACTATTTTCTTTAATCAGTGTTTCTTATTATATATTTGATATATTATCTCCCGCTACTATGGTATCATGTTATCTGTTGTCAGTTTCCCCTTGTTTTTAATATTGTAAGTAATAAAATATTTTATGAATTTTCTAATTTTGGACTGTTGTCAGTATATTCACCTTATTGAGTAGGTTTGTTAAAATCAGGTTAGTAGTCTGAGCACCAAGTTATGCAGCAGTCACTTCTGCTTTTTTGATGACCCTGCTGGCTGTAGTTCCGTGGGCCATCCACCTGGCCATGTCCCACAAGTGGAAGAGAATGAGTGCACTGATGCCCATCACTTTTTCTGTTTGAGGACGAGTATGTGGGAGGGTAGTGCAAAAGGTCAGGAGACCGCCGCATCATATCTCTGATGATCATCACGAAACACAGGTGCCAACTGTTGCAGCTTTCTACTGTGTGTAGTCTGGCAAGGAGGGCGGGGTGAAGAATGGTTGGAACTTCATGCAGAGGATTATTATTATTTTTTAGAGCACCTTTGATTCCATGGTGCTGAACATGAGGAGGGATTACATACAAATCACAAATAGAAATTACAGTGAGCAAGCTAATAGTGTCAGACAGGTACAGAGGGAAGAGAACAGTACCCATGTGGCCTTACATTCTACAGGATAATGGGGAAGGAAATGGTAGGTTTGGAGGCTGCATCAGCTCTGGTGTTGATGAGGTGGCAGCGGGGTCATTGCAGGCTGTAAGCTGTTCTGAAGACTTGGGTGTTGTGAGTTCATTTTCCCCTTCACCATTGAGGTCTGGTGAACTCCCTCTTCTGGTGAAGGAAGGTAGTGAGGCTGATTACCAAGCACCTGAGCAGGATGATGGTGACTGGAGTTGCTGACTGGATATAAGGCAGCTGACGCCCTTCTGCCTTGCTGGTGATTTCTCAGAGGGATTCTAGACGACCAGTCTGATTCCTGCTCGTCAAAAGCTAAGTTTTCTGCTCTGCTTTTTGCATTTGTGTTTTGGTTTGGTTTTGCCTTGTTTTTCTGGATTTCTGCCATTCCCTGCTGGGGTGAGCTGAATTCCTTTTTGCTCTGTCTTCAGAAAATACCTGAGTACTGATATAGTCTTTTTGAAGCCTAGCGTCTTCAGGGCTTTTTTCCCTATCAGTCTGTTGGCTCTTGTTTTGATAGGGTTTTGGCAGATTGCAGACAGCAGCTTTCCTATCCTGTCCTATTTAGTTAGCTTGGGCCCCATCATTTGCTCAGCCTATCTTTCTATCTGTGTGAGTGTTTTTTCATCTTGCTTCACCGTCATTATATGTTGGGGGCTGCCTATTGCTTTGGGGTCTGCTCTGGGGCAGTTTAGATTTCCCTTTCTGTCTTTAGGCTATTTAGTTCTCTGGCTGTGATCGAGGGGTCTAGGGCACCATAGGAACTCCCCACGGCTACTGCTAGTTGTTGTTGATAGGTTCAGGGGTCTGCATTCCGATAGCTGCCAACTTCTCTGGTTTTCTGGACTTCGCTAGTATTTCTGTTTTTGCCTCCTACGGTGACTCATTCATAACAGAATCACCAGCCATACCGCAGATCCTAGGGTACTCAATAGCAGGAAAGAATTGTAAAAAAAAAAAAAGAAAAAAGTGTGTATATTTTTTCCTCTATATCTCTGAGGCCGTAGGGGGAATTTTTTTTTCTCTCAATGGAGATAAAGCAATTGTCTGATCGTGTGGAGCAGCTCGCTGCGGAAGTGCAGGGAATTTCCGCCTACCTTGCTCATTCACATGCTGCTGAACCAAAGATCCCTACTCCTGATGTGTTTTTTGGGGATCGGTCTAAATTTTTGAATTTCAAAAATAATTGTAAATTATTTTTTGCCTTAAAGCCTAAATCGTCAGGGAGCTCCGCGCAGCGGGTTAAAATTGTCATCTCTTTGATGCGTGGCGATCCCCAGGATTGGGCGTTATCTTTGAAACCAGTTGATCCTATTCTGACTAATGTGAATGCATTTTTTCAAGCCTTGAGGTTGTTGTATGACGAACCTAATGCTATTGATCAGGCTGAAAAGACCCTGTTGGCATTGAGCCAGGGTCGAGATTCTGCAGAATTGTACTGTCAAAAATTCCGAAAGTGGGCGGTCCTTACTACCTGGAATGATAATGCCTTGGCAGCTCTCTTTCGGAAGGGTTTGTCAGAAGCCGTAAAAGATACTATGGTCGGATTTCCTGTTCCCTCTGGTCTTGACGATTCTATGTCATTAGCCATTCAGGTTGATCGGCGTTTACGTGAACGCAGGACTGCACAAGAGGTGTTGCCACCTGTTGAACAAGTGTCTGAACCTATGCAATGTGATAGAGTTTTGTCCAGGGAGCAACGTCAGGAGTTCAGAAGGCGTAATAAGCTGTGTTTTTTTTGTGGAGATGCCTCGCATATTATTTCTGTCTGTCCTAAACGAGAGAAACGTTTTGCACACACGTTTTCTGTGGGTGGTGTTCAACCTAAGTTTCTTCTGGCAATTACTCTGATCTGCTCCCTGTCCACATTTTCCGCCAAGGCTTTTGTGGATTCGGGAGCAGCCCTGAACCTAATTGACTTGGATTTTGCTAAACGTTGTGGATTTCCGATGACACCTCTGCGGACGCCTATCCCTTTGAGGGGGATTGATGCTACTCCTTTGGTGAAAAATAAACCTCAGTTTTGGACCCAGGTGGTAATGCGGGTCGCTCCAGACCATCAAGAAAATTGCAGATTTTTGGTGTTGCATAATTTGCATGATACCATTGTTCTGGGGTTTCCCTGGTTGCAAATTCATAATCCAGTTTTGGATTGGAAATCTGTGTCTGTGGTGAGTTGGGGTTGTCAGTGTGCCCTTAGTGAGGCTCCGTTTTTTTCCACCTCTCCTCAGTCGCATGATGTTCCTGACTATTTGGCGGACTTTTATGATGTATTTAGTGAGAATGAGTCTGCGTCTTTGCCTCCTCATAGGAGTTATGACTGTGCAATTGAACTGAGCCCGGGGTGTAAATTTCCCAAGGGTCGGCTCTTCAATTTATCTGTACCCGAGCACGAGGCTATGCGATCCTATATTAAGGAGGCGTTGGAGAAGGGTCATATTAGATCATCCTCTTCACCCTTAGGTGCCGTTTTTTTTTTTGTGGCCAAAAAGGATGGTTCATTAAGGCCTTGTATTGATTATCGTGCCCTCAACAAAATAATATCAGTATCCATTACCCCTGATTTTGGATCTATTCTCCAGAGTTAAAGGTGCTTGCTGGTTTACCAAGCTTGACCTCGGGGGGGTATGATCTTATCCGCATTAAGCATGGGGATGAATGGAAGACGGCGTTTAATACTCCGGAGGGACATTTTGAGTACCTGGTGATGCCTTTTGGGCTCACTAATGCCCCTTCTGTCTTCCAGTGCTTCATGAACGTTTTCCGGGACTTTATGGATAAATTTTTGATTATCTAACTGGATGATATTTTGATCTTCTCCAAGGATTGGGATTCTCATCTGGAGCATGTTCGGACTGTGTTCCGGATCTTAAGGGAGAATTCCCTGTATGTCAAAGGATCGAAATGCCTTTTTGGGGTACAGAGGATTTCATTTTTGGGATTTATTTTCTCTGCGTCAACTATTGAAATGGACCCGGCCAAGGTACAGGCCATTTATGACTGGGTTCAGCCCACTTCTTTGAAGGCCCTCCAAAAGTTTTTGGGTTTTGCTAATTTTTATCGGAAATTTATAGCAAAATTTTCTAGTATTGCCAAGCCATTGACTGATCTGACTAAGAAGGGTGCTGATGTGTTGAATTGGTCTCTGGAGGCTGTTTCTTCCTTTCAGGAGCTGAAGCGAAGATTCACTTCTGCCCCGGTTTTGCGGCAACCTTATGTCTCACTCCCGTTCCAGGTAGAGGTGGACGCTTCTGAGATTGGTGCAGGAGCTGTTTTGTACCAAAAGGATCCTGTAACATCTAAAATGAATCCCTGTGCTTTCTTTTCCCGAAAGTTCTCTCCATCTGAACGTAACTATGATGTGGGGAATCGGGAACTGTTAGCCATGAAATGGGCATTTGAGGACTGGAGACATTGGTTGGAGGGAGCTAAACATCAAGTCCTGGTCCTCACTGACCACAAGAATTTGATTTACCTGGAGTCGGCCAAACGATTGAACCCTAGACAGGCTAGGTGGGCCTTGTTTTTTACACGTTTTGATTTTGTGGTCTCTTTTCTTCCTGGCACTAAGAATGTCAAAGCTGACGCTCTCTCTAGGAGCTTCTTTGCTGATTCTCCTGTGGTGACCAAGCCTGCTACCATCTTAGGCGAAGGGGTAGTTCTTTCTGCCATCTCTCCCAATTTGAGACGTGCTCTGGAAGAGTTCCAGGGGGACAAACCTGAGCGTTGTCCCAGTGGAAAGTTGTATGTTCCTGACCAGTGGAAGAAGAGAGTGATATCTGAAGTTCATTGCTCTGCATTGGCTGGTCATCCAGGTATTTTTGGTACTAGAGATCTGGTGAGTCGGTCTTTTTGGTGGCCCGCCTTGTCTCGTGATGTCAGGAATTTTGTGCAGTCCTGTGGGACTTGCTCCCGGTCTAAACCTTGTTCTCGCTCTAGTGGGTTGTTGATGCCTTTGCCGGTCCCCAGGAGGCCATGGACCCATATTTCAATGGATTTCATCTCTGATATGCCTGTCTCTCAGAGAATGACTGTTATTTGGGTGATTTGTGATAGGTTCTCTAAGATGGTTCATCTTGTACCACTCCCTAAGTTGCCATCTTCCTCTGAGTTGGTGCCCCTGTTTTTGCAACAGGTGGTTCGCTTGCACGGGATTCCTGAGAACATTGTATCTGACAGAGGAGTTCAGTTTGTGTCTAGATTTTGGAGGACTTTCTGTTCCAAGCTGGGAATTCAGTTGTCCTTCTCCTCTGCTTTTCACCCTCAGACCAATGGGCAGACGGAGAGAACAAACCAGACCTTAGAGTCGTATTTGAGATGTTTTATTTCCGCTGATCAGGATGATTGCGTTTCATTTTTGCCCTTGGCCGAATTTGCTTTAAATAATAGAGCTAGTTCTGCCACTTTGATGTCACCTTTTTTTTGTAACTTTGGGTTTCGTCCTCGATTTTCTTCAGGGCAGGTGGAGCCTTCTGCCTGCCCAGGTGTTGACACTGTGGTGGAGAGAATGCACCAGATCTGGGACCAAGTGGTGGATAAGTTATCTCTCTCCCAGGAAAAGGCTCAGCGGTTTTCCAACCGACATAGGACCATTGGTCCCCAGTTTAAGGTTGGTGATATGGTTTGGTTATCATCAAAAAATATCGCTATGAAGGTGGCTTCTCCTAAGTTTAAGCCTAGATTTATTGGACCTTACAAGATTTTGGAGATTATTAATCCGGTCTCTTTTCGTTTGGCTCTTCCTGTCACATTTAAAATCCATAATGTGTTTCATAAGTCCTTGTTGAAGAGGTTTGTTGAACCAGTTGTTCCTGGGGTGGCACCTCCGGACCATGTATTGGTTGAAGGTAACATGGAATATGAGGTAGAGAAGATACTGGATTCCCGTCTAGCTAGACGGAGACTCCAGTATTTGGTTAAGTGGAAAGGTTATGGTCAGGAGGATAATTCCTGGGTCTCTGCCTCTGATATTCATGCCAAAAGATTGGTGCGTGCCTTTCATCAGGCTCACCCTGATCGCCCTGGTGGCGTGGATGAGGGTTCGGTGACCCCTCCTCAAGGGGGAGGTACTGTTGTGAGTTCATTTTCCCCTTCACCATTGAGGTCTGGTGAACTCCCTCTTCTGGTGAAGGAAGGTAGTGAGTCTGATTACCAAGCACCTGAGCAGGATGATGATGACTGGGTGACTGGAGTTGCTGACTGGATATAAGGCAGCCGACGCCCTTCTGCCTTGCTGGTGATTTCTCAGAGGGATTCTAGGAGACCAGTCTGATTCCTGCTCCTCAAAAGCTAAGTTTCTGCTCTTCTTTTTGCATTTGTGTTTTGGTTTTGTTTTGCCTTGTTTTTCTGGATTTCTGCCATTCCCTGCTGGGGTGAGCTGAACTCCTTTTTGCTCTATCTTCAGAAAATACCTGAGTACTGATATAGTCATTTGAAGCCTAGCGTCTTCAGGGCTTTTTCCCTATCAGTCTGTTGGCTCTTGTTTTGATAGGGTTTTGGCGGATTGCAGACAGCAGCTTTTCTATCCTGTCCTATTTAGTTAGCTTGGGCCCCATCATTTGCTCAGCCTATCTTTCTATCTGTGTGAGTGTTTTTTCATCTTGCTTCACCGTCATTATATGTTGGGGGCTGCCTATTGCTTTGGGGTCTGCTCTGGGGCAGTTTAGATTTCCCTTTCTGTCTTTAGGCTATTTAGTTCTCCGGCTGTGATCGAGGGGTCTAGGGCACCGTAGGAACCCCCCACGGCAACTGCTAGTTGTTGTTGATAGGTTCAGGGGTCTGCAATCCTATAGCTGTCAAGTTCTCTGGTTTTCTGGACTTCGCTAGTATTTCTGTTTTTGCCTCCTATGGTGACTCATTCAAAACACTTGGGTTTTCAAGTTCCGCTTGAAAGTTCCGAATGTAGGGGATAATCAGATGTGCTAAGACACAGAATCGTACAGGATGAGGCATACTCAGGAGAAGTCTTGCAGGCGATTAGATGAGGAACTCTTGGGAGGACTAGAGATTACGTGGTGGGAGATATCGGGAAACTAGTTCAGAGATTTATGGGGAGACAGATTTTGTACAACTTTGAAGGTCAGTGTTAGTAGTTTGAAGAGGATACATTTCAGAATTGGGAGACAATTAAGGGATTTGCAGAGGGGAGAAGTGGAGGAGTAGCCAGGAGAGAAGTGGATTAGAAAGGAAGCAGAGTTACTGGCAGACTGGAGAGGTGCAATGTGGGATGATGAGGTACTAGACACCACATGGAGTCAATGTCATCAGCAGGACGTAGGCAGTTTGGAGGGAGAGGTGGTGGTCACGCTGCTCCAGCAGCACAGCAAATGAGGGAGCAGGGTTCAAAAGTGCCGAGGCCAGCCCTTAGCCATTAAGTTGGCTGCTTCTGCACACCGCTGTCGACCCCAAGCCTTTTCTCTGTCCACGTTGCATCCTTCTCCACTTCATTTCCTCCACCGTCTCCTCATCCGGTCAGAAAGTGCAGACTTTCTGTGTACGCTTTTGGCATTCTCACCCTGCTGCTGCTCTCCTGTCTGTGGTGCAGCGTCACTTCTGCTTTCCTGCTCCCTGCTTCATATGTTATGTAATCACAAGATGGAACTCCCACCTTCCATTTGCTAGAGAGACTGTGCGAGCAGCAGCACACGATAGTAGAAATTCAGCTGCACCATGCACGGGTGAGTCCTTTGCGGAACAACACCAATTCAAAACCAATGAGTGGGCCTCCATGTGGGATGTGTGTGCCGTGTTGCGCTGCTTCGAGTACTCCACGAATATTGCCGGGGCTGATGATGCCATCAACAGCATTACTATCCTAACTTCGGTGCTTCCTCCTAAAAAACACTCCAAGCAATGATGGATTAGGTGGTGGCAAAAGAGGAAGAATAGGAGGAAAAGGGAACATTCACACCAGGGAAGATTAGTGCAGAGATATACGGGAGAGAAAAATTATGGACTACTTTGTTGGTCAGTGTTAGTAGCTTGAAATGGATACATTGTGAAATTGGGAGACAATGAAGGGATTTGCAGAGGTAAGTAGTGGAGGAGCACTGAGCACAGAAGTGGATTAGTAGGGCAGCGGAGTTTAGGACAGACTAGAAAGGTAGCATGATGAGGTTGATGAGTTCCTAGACCTCAAATGGAGTCAAGGTCGTCCGATGTGGGCAGTTCAAAGGAAGAGTTGGTAGTTATGCTGCCTCAGCTGTACAGCAAGAGGGAGCAGGGTGAAATAGCACCTTGGGCGGTACTTAACCAGTACATTGGATGCTACTGGCCCCAACAAACTGAGAAAACCAAAGCCAGCTCCAAGGAGCTCCCTGACAGGATAGAGGTGGTTTTTATGCTGTGCCGTCAGAGACTGAAGCGAGGCATAAATGTTCTTAACTTGAAAACCACCTGCATGTTGAAGCATCTAAATGCAAAGCACAAGCTGCACTGGAATACACACATGGAAAAAAAACAGGAACAATCTGAGCCTCCTCTCTCTTCTGCTGCAGTTTCTGCCTCTTCCTACCCCTCCTAAGCAGCAGGGCCACTTGGCTCCCCGGAAGAGAGGATGTGACAGCACCACCAACACTATTGTCACCGAGCATCTTCACACAATCCCATTGAAGTGTTCAGCTGTACATCCTTCAAATACTGGATCCCATATTCTACATATGGCCTTACAAGTAATTTCTAAAGGGCTACCAAAACATTGGGATTATTTGAACAACAGCAAGTTTTTCTCAGCCGCCACTAATTTTCCAGATGGAACATGTTGCTGACAAAATCACCTCTGTCCTATCACCACAGAGGATTACTGTATGTTTTTTGGATGTTTCTCTGTCCATGTTTCCTCCTCCTCCTACTTCGCTTCCTCCAACGCCTCCTCATCTAGTCAGTGTAACACCTGCACCACCAAGTTCAGCACAGCCAGAGGTAAACAATAGCAGGCTATTCTGAAACCTATCTGTTTGTGGGAAAAATCCCACATTGCGCAGGAGCTGTGAATGGGGATGAAACAACAGATAGATGTGTGGCTAGTGCCGGTAAACCTCAAACTCGGCCTGGTGGTGTGCGATAATGGACGAAATCCCATAGCAGCTCTGGGCGTAGTCATAGCCAATTTTACGCACAGCCCTTGCTTGGCACATGTGCTGTATTTGGTGGTGTAGAGCTTCCTTAATTATACAAATGTCAGAGCTGTTGATGAAAGTGCAGACTGTCTGTGCGTGCTTTCGACATTCTCACCCTGCTGCTGCTCACCTGTCTGCGTTGTAGCTTCACTTCTGCCTTCCTGCTAACCTCCTCACATGCGACGGACCAACAAGGTGGAACTCCATCTTGCACTTGCTGGAGAGAATGTGTGAGCAGCAACAGGAAATACTGTAGTTTGATCTGCAGCACAGAAGGGATGATCTGCTCTGCGGAACAATACTATTTCACTACCAATGTATGTCCCATGTTGCACTGTTATTATAAGGAGGGGTATACATAAAAACAAGTACAATAATCTTAAACAATACAAATCATAACTGGTACAGGAGGAGAGAGGACCCTGCCCGCGAGGGCTCACAATCTACAAGGGATGGGTGATAATACAGTAGGCGAGGGTAGAGCTGGTCGTGCAGCGGTTTGGTCGATCGGTGGTTACTGCAAGTTGTAGGCTTGTCGGAAGAGGTGGGTCTTCAGGCTCTTTTGAAGGTTTCGATGGTAGGTGAGGTCTGATATGTTGTGGTAGAGAGTTCCAGAGTAGGGGTGATGCGCGAGAGAAATCTTGTATGCGATTGTGGGAAGAGGAGATAAGAGGGGAGTAGAGAAGGAGATCTTGTGAGGATCGGAGGTTGCGTGCAGGAAAGTACCGGGAGACGAGGTCACAGATGTATGGAGGAGACAGGTTGTGGATGGCTTTGTATGTCATGGTTAGGGTTTTGTAATGGAGTCTCTGGGCAATTGGGAGCCAGTGAAGGGATTGACAGAGGGGAGATGCTGGGGAATAGCGGGGGGGACAGGTGGATTAGTCGGGCAGCAGAGTTTAGAATAGATTGGAGGGGTGCGAGAGTGTTTGAGGGGAGGCCACAGAGCAGGAGGTTGCAGTAGTCAAGGCGAGAGATGATGAAGGCATGGACTAGGGTTTTTGCAGATTCTTGGGTGAGGAATGAACGGATTCGTGAAATATTTTTGAGTTGAAGTCGGCAGGAAGTGGAAAGGGCTTGGATATGTGGTTTGAAGGAGAGATTAGCATCAAGGATTACTCCGAGGCAGCGAGCTTGTGGGACTGGGGAGAGTGGGCAGTCATTTACTGTACTGTAATTGATAGGTTCGTAGGGGGGGTCACGTGAGATGGGGGAAAGATGATGAATTCTGTTTTGTCCATGTTGAGTTTCAGAAATCTAGCGGAGAAGAAGGATGAAATAGTGGACAGACATTGAGGGATTCTGGTTAGTAGGGAGGTGATATCTGGTCCAGAGATGTAGATCTGTGTGTCATCAGCGTAGAGATGATACTGAAAGCCATGAGATTCTATGAGCTGTCCCAGGCCAAAGGTGTAAATAGAGAACAGCAGGGGCCCAAGGACTGAACCTTGTGGGACTCCGACAGATAGGGGGCGAGGTGAGGAGGTGGTGTGTGAGTGGGAGACGCTGAATGTCCGGTCTGTTAGGTATGATGAGATCCAGGATAGAGCCAAGTCTGTGATGCCGAGGGATGAGAGGGTCTGTAATAATAGGGAATGGTCCACTGTGTCAAAGGCAGCCGACAGGTCCAGGAGGAGGAGGACAGAGTAGTGTCGCTTGCTCTTGGCGGTTAAGAGGTCATTGGTGACCTTAGTAAGGGCAGTTTCAGTGGAGTGGTGTGACCGGAAGCCAGATTGTAAGCAGTCGAAGAGGGAGCAAGAAGAGAGATGGGAGGACAGTTCAAGGTAGACGTGTTGTTCCAGTAGCTTGGAGGCGTAGGGGAGAAGTGATATAGGGCGATAGCTAGATACAGAGGATGGGTCAAGAGAGGGCTTTTTGAGGATAGGTGTGATGGAGGCATGTTTAAAGCTTGAGGGGAAAACACCAGTTGTTAGTGATAGGTTGAAGAGATGGGTTAGGGTTGGGATGAAGACTGTGGTGAGGTTTGGTATGAAGTGGGATGGGATCGGGTCGAGTGCACAGGTGGTGAGATGTGATCTTGAGAGTAGAGTGGAGAGTCGATCTTCTGTAATGGTGGAGAAGTTGGTTTTGAAGGTGGAGGGCTGGGAAGTCGGGAGGAAGGGTTCTGGGGGTTGTTGACCAAAACTTTCTCTGATGTTATCAATCTTCTGCTTGAAAAATGAGGCAAAGTCTTCAGCTGAGATGAGTGGGGAGGGAGGAGGTGCTGGGGGGCGGAGGAGAGAATTGAAGGTGTTGAATAACTGTTTAGGGTTGTGAGACGGAGGATATGAGAGATGAGAAGTAGGTTTGTTTAGCTGTGGCGAGTGTGGTCTTGAAAGTAGTGAGGGACTGTTTGAATGCGATGAAGTGCTCGTTGGAGTGGGATCTTTTCCATCTGCGCTCAGCAGCCCTGGAAGCTCGCCTCAGCTCTTTGGTCAGGCTGGTGTGCCAGGGCTGTCTGTTGATTTTGCGAGCTTTGGTATGTGTAAGTGGGGCAGCGGATTCCAAAGCTACAGCTATTGTGGTGTTATATAGAGCGGCAGCGTCATCCGCATTGTGTAAGGAACTTATATCTGTGAGAGGGAGAAGGGATTCAGAGAATGAGTGTAGGTCAAGGTGTTTAAGATTTCTGCGAGGGTGTGAGAGTTTGTGGGGTGGGGATTGTAGACATGGAGTGAAGAGGGAAGAGAATGTGAGAAGGTTGTTGTCAGAGAGAGGAAGAGGTGAGTTAGAGAGGTTAGATAGGGAGCAGAGGCGGGTGAAGATGAGGTCCAGTGTGTGGCCATCTTTGTGGGTGGCTGTAGAAGACCATTGAGTGAGGCCGAAGGAGGAAGTGAGAGATAGGAGTTTAGTGGCAGCTGAGAGGGAAGTGTCAATGGGGATGTTGAAGTCGCCCATGATGATAGTAGGGATGTCCGCGGAAAGGAAATGAAGTAACCAGGTGGTGAAGTGGTCAAAGAAGGTGGTGGCTGGCCCTGGGGGGCGGTAGATGACAGCCAGTTGGAGGTTGGAGGGGGAGTAGATGCGCACAGTGTGCACCTCAAAGGAAGGGAGGGTAACAGAGGGTGGCAGTGGGATTGGGGTGAAGGAGCAGGTATCTGACAGGAGAAAACCAACTCCTCCACCATGTTTGCTGCTGGGGCGGGGGGTGTGAGAAAGGTGGAAGCCACCATATGAAAGTGCAGCAGGAGAGGCTGTGTCAGAAGGGGTGAGCCAGGTTTCGGTGATGGCGAAGAAGGAAAGTTTGGTAGTAACAAAAAGATCATGGATGTAGGAAAGCTTGTTGCAGACAGAGCAAGCGTTCCACAGAGCTCCTGTTAGTGGGACTGGGGAAGCGGGGGCTGGGTGAATGGGTATAAGGTTGGAGAGGTTACGGAAGGTTGTGATAGAGCGTGGATGGGAGGTAGAAATGACTGTGGGAATGTGGTGAGTAGGACCAGGATTTGGGGAGATATCACCAGCAGTGAGAAGGAGCAGAGAAAGTGTTAGCAGGTGGGAGCAGGAGAGGGAATGAGGGGGCTGTCTGTGTCTGGAGACAGAGGATTGTATGTTAAGGAACAGTTTTGAGGCGAAGGTGAGGTGGATGGGGAGGATTGAAGAAGAGATGAACAGTTCCTTACTAGGAGTAGGGATTAGGGGAATTAGCAGAAAGTGAAGGATTATAGGGGTGAAAACAAACAGAAACATTGTTTACAGTGACTGTGTACAGTTACCTTCAGTTCCCTTCTGGTTCAATTCTGGTTTTAATTCTTAAATTAATCTGTTTTGAGTACTCTATAAACATGGCCAGCGCTGTTGAAGCCATCATCAGTGTTACTATCCCACTTCTATGCCTCCTAGAAAAAATAGCTTCTGGTGATGATTCATGAGGTGGTGGCACAGGAGGAAGAGTAGGAGGACTAAGGAACATTCACACCATTAACAGGCCAGGCACCAACACATGTCTTGGAGGATGGGTCCCTGTATCAACAGCTGCCTGGTACACAAATGTCCAGCCAGGGCACAGTTTTGGAGGATGAAGTGTAGTAGGAGGATGAGGGACAACCATGTTCAGGGTGGCACTCAAAGCAGCTCACGTGGTATCACTGCAGTGTTGCTGGAGGGATGCAGAGGATGCCAGTGAAACAGAAGGCCCAGATGGTACACCTGGCACACAGGAGGCAATAAATGCTGCTGTGCCTGCATGCAAGGGGTGTACTGGGACCGTGTGATGCTCCACTCCATTTCCTCATGTATATACATTTTGTCTTGTATGTAAAATTGTATATACATTTATCTATGCTGCTATATGTTCGTATGCATTGTATCTTCTATATAATTGTCTGTCACGAAAATCCCGCCTCGCTGATTGGTTGCAGCCGTTAAGCCGCGACCAATCAGCGACAGGCGCAGTCCAGCCTCCCGCGTCGCTGATTGCTCACTACCTAATGTGCATATGGTAGCCAGGGTCTGGAGAAGAGGAGACTCCTCCGGACCCTGGGTACCATTAATCTGTAAAAAATAGAATTAAAATAAAAAATAGTGAGATACAGATGGCCCCCGGACTTCCCTTCTCTAACTATGCGCCCGGCATCGCGGTCCCAATAATGCTTTGCACCAAAGACCGCTGATGACGTCGCACTCTCGCGAGAGTGACGTCATCTTCGGTCCTTGGCGCTAAGCCTTACTGGGACCGAGCACGACGTCATCAGTGGTCTTTGGCGCAAAGCATTACTGGGACCGGAAGATGCCGGGGCAGGAGTGCGCGTGAGAATCGCACATGCGCATAGCGCTATCCTGCGCCATTTTCCTGAAGACACATTTTCAGGAAAATGGCGCCGGACAGCGCGGTATGGGCATGTGGGTCGCCCTCCCAGGGCTGTGGGGTACTCGGTACCGGGCCGGTGTCAGGGGGATGTGTCACAGCAGCGGTGACCCAGTCCATGGCCCTGGGTGCCCAAGTAATCAAAGGGAGTTTATAATGTAGTTTAAGTGGAATGGAATAGTTCGTGACGCCACCTGTGGTGTTCGGTAAGTGAGATGTTAGGCCGAAGCTGCATGCGGATCCTCTGGTGCTGGTGGTGTGTTGCAGCATAGTTGGCGTAGCTCCCCAGAGGTGAAGCTGTAGCCCCAGGGCCGTGTAGTTGCAATCGATGAGGAGAGGCGCAGGCACTGTAGAGGATGGTACCCAGATGTAGTGGTGCTGAGCGGGTTGGCGCAAGAATGAATGGAGGACACCGGGGTTTGCAGTTCCAAAGCTTTACTCACAGTCTGCGGTACACAAGGATGCCTGCCTCCGGGCCGTGTCCTCCGGGTCAGAGACTCAGCCAACCTCCAGGCAAGATGGAAAGCTCCCCTCCAACACTCCGCCAACATGTACCTTTCCTGATCGTCTCCTCTATTGCGCCTTTAAGTTTGAAGATCTCCAGTTCCGTGGTACTCTGGAGTTCCTCTTTACAGATGTTCCCAAGAACTCTACTTGTACGGCAGACAGCTGTAGCCTGCTTCGGGGACTCCCTTCTCCTGAGTCCCGGCTCTCTATCTGTGCTGCTGTTGTGCCCCAAGTCTAAGATGGGAGTAGTGCATTTACAGCCAACTACTCCACCGGTGTCTGCTGCAGAACCTTAAGTGTCCATCCAACCTTGGGGACCGGGCCCCGGCCTTGTGCTGAGAACCTATAGGCAGGGTTCCTCTTCTAACCCACGTCCTCTCTGTTCTCCTACTCCTTCGTTCCGTACTTGTCTTTCTCTCTTATGGAAGCTTAGGTTTCAGTTCTACGACTTTCTCCTTTCCCTTTCCCGTGCCAGCTGGCTCAGATCACTGAGGCAGCTGCAGCACTCCTTCCTCCATCCCTTCTTCCAGGGATCCTCACTCCAGTCTGAGTGACTTCCTACCCGACTGACCTTCTGTCAGACTGACCTGTCATCCTACACTTTCCCACTCTTTTATGTATCTAACTCCACCCACCTCCCAGCACATCCAGTGTTCCAAGCAGGGAACCACCAAAGGTGCTCTGCTACTCTCTAAGCACTGAGCCGCAATGTGGTTGTGCAGAACTACCCTGTTGTGTGGGGTGCGATTGTTGGAGTGTGGAAAGGAGTTCCCACCTTACCTGGATGGTGGGGCACTACACCTTAGGAGAAGGTGCAATACCTCTGTGGCGACTGAGCCTCAGGGGCGCCACATACCCCCCCATTAAGCACAGCAAGTCTGCGGGCTGCAAGACAAACAAAGTTGACATACAGGAACATATAAAATTTTGTAATGCTGCATAAACATTTCTTATACTAAACTTCCTAATATAGAAGGCATTGTTTCTTGAACGTTGCAAACAATTCTTAACTAACTATCTAAACTTTAAGTCAAAGGTGCAATTTTTCATACTCTACGTAATTCTAAGTGCTATCATCTGTGACTCACTATCACTTCAATATTCTTCATCTTTCTTCTTCTCTTTCTAGTGCACATTTTCTACTTTCTTTCAAGTGACACCCTTGATACCTGGTTCACCATTCACATTTTCAACTCTTTATTCAAATCTCTCATTCCTGTATCAAAACATTTCTCATTCTATATAAAAGCCATTTCCTAGTTACTAATATTCTCATAAAATACATCATTATCAAAATACTTCGCATTAAAACTTTCAACAATTATTCTTGTAAGTGCTGGACACCGCTCCCAGCCTGGATCTCTTGCAGTGTCCTTTGAGGTAGACATCATCTTCGCAAAGTGTCCTTATGTAAAATCTTGACATCATCTTCACAAAGTGTCTTTATGTAAAACCAAGAGAGGGCACCTAAAGAGGTGCAACTATTTACAATAACAGTTTTGGATCATACAGCGTTCATGATCTCCTCAGTTCCAAATGTAGAAACGCTGCCAATCAAAACAGGGCAACTCTGGAAAACCAAAAACTAAACCATGATATGCAAACAAAAAGGCACAACGGTGCTAAACAAACCCTCCTAGGTCACGAGAGATACTGTAATTTTTAATGCTGGACCCTCCTGGGGTTCTGGAAGCCGATTGGGCACTGCTACCAGGTGTAAAGAAGGCATTCACAGTCCTCAAATATTCCTCCTCCAGTGGGGTGAAGCCTGTTGTTTTCTGTACCTTTGGTACACTCTGGCCAATGGGAGCAGTAGGTGGTTTCTACCGAGATGCTGCTGCTTGGGGTACCGCAGAGGTGGGGACTGGTACCGGTGGAGATACACGCACCTTCTCCTTCAGATATGTGGACAACAAGTCCTCCGGTATGCGGCGTACGTTTAAAGCGCACCAACCACGTAGGCCCTCATGCCGGGTATAGGTGACATACTCCCCTGGCTGCAGGTCTTGTGCTGGGTGTCCCTTCCGGAGGTGAGACTCCACGTCCCTCCGGCTGAAAAACAAATCAGAGATCCTCTGGGGGTCGGCGATGAACCCAAACCCCCGCTCACGGTTCACGTTGAGGACCTGTCCCCATCCAGCCGAGTCCCGGGGACTGTAGCGTCCCGTGCGGGCCTTCTCTTTCCCATTCAGATCTGGGCCTAATATCGCTAGCCGGTGCTGTAACCTCTCCCGGTGCTCAGCCACCAGTTGTCGGATGGTCCGCTGGCAATAGGCCCCAACCTTCCCTTCTTCCTCCCGGGACCTGCTGTTACCCACTGAGGCCCGCGGCACCACCGTTAGGGGTTCAGACTTTTCCCCCCTGGGACTAGTATCTCGGTCCCAGACAAGGTCCAGCACGACCTGTCCCGCCGCTACCACGGGCATACACCCCAGGGCCTTCCCAGGTGCAGGGGCAGTCATATCTGGGACCTCCTGGCGGTGTTCCGGCTCCGGTGCAGGCTTGAGGCGGTGGGCCGCTGCAGTGATATCCACCGGAATGGCTGGTCTGGGTGCCGGCGGCGGTGGAGCAGATGGGGGCTCCGGGTCCGCAGGGGCCTCTGGGAGGACCTGCGCAGCCGCGTCAGGTCCAAGCGAGAGCATGTCCTCGGTTCCCAGGGTCTCCGGTGACTCCTCCGGGCAGGCCGCGACCAGCTGTTTGGACAGCGTAGAGGTGTACATTGGCGCTGCCTGAGGACAGTCCGGTGCAGCGGTGGCAGGTACCAGGTCCAGAGGTGCCGGTGGTGTAGGCCCCTCCTGGGCGTGTGGCCTCCTGAGCCTCCATAAGGCCTCCTGCCTCACTCGCAGGCGGCATGTCAGCTGGGCGATGTCATCTTCTAGCTGCTGGCGGGTCATCTCAGAGACGGGGTCGGAGCCTTCAGCCATGGCCCCAGGGAGATCCGACTTAACCTCCACGCACTCTACAGGCCTCCTTCCCTCACTCTCCAAAATGGTGTTCTGGCGTTCTTCTTCCTGCCTCGGCCCCTTTCCCGCCACTGTCTCCTTCTGGCCCTCCTTCCGGGGGCGGCGCCTTCTTCCAGCGCCTCCATACCAAGCCAGTACACGAACCCCTCGGGGGTTGGGCCATGTTGCTGTCACATTGTAATTCAAGCAGGGGAGTCCCAAGACTCTTCGCGGTCTTTTCCTAGGACCTCCTATCTCTTCACGCCCTTCTTCTCCGCGCCAGCCGCCATTTTTAATATTCATGTCACAGTCTATCAAACTGGGTCTTCTGCACATTTTCAAAAGTTCAAAGTCCAACAAATCTCAGGCACACAGAACCCGATGGCATCGGGTCTCGTCATCCTGTTCGTGACGCCAAGTTGGGTCGCCCTCCCAGGGCTGTGTGGTACTCGGTACCGGGCCGGTGTCAGGGGGATGTGTCACAGCAGCGGTGACCTGGTCCGTGGCCCTGGGCGCCCAAGTAATCAAAGGGAGTTTATAATGTAGTTTAAGTGGAATGGAATAGTTCGTGACGCCACCTGTGGTGTTCAGCAAGTGAGATGTTAGGCCGACGCTGCATGTGGATCCTCTGGGGCTGGTGGTGTGTTGCAGCATAGATGGCGTAGCTCCCCACAGGTGAAGCTGTAGCCCCAGGGCCGTGTAGTTGCAATTGATGAGGAGAGGCGCAGGCACTGTAGAGGATGGTACCCAAATGTAGTGGTGCTGAGCAGGCTGGCACAAGAATGAATGGAGGACACCGGGGCTTGCAGTTCCAAAGCTTTACTCACAGTCTGCGGTACACAAGGATGCCTGCCTCCGGGCCGTGTCCTCCGGGTCAGAGACTCAGCCAACCTCCAGGCAAGATGGAAAGCTCCCCTCCAACACTCCGCCAACATGTACCTTTCCTAAACATCTCCTCTATTGCGCCTTTAAGTGTGAAGATCTCCAGTACCGTGGTACTCTGGAGTTCCTCTTTACAGATGTTCCCAAGAACTCTACTTGTACGGCAGACAGCTGTAGCCTGCTTCGGGGACTCACTTCTCCTGAGTCCCGGCTCTCTATCCGTGCTGCTGTTGTGCCCCAAGTCTAAGATGGGAGTAGTGCATTTACAGCCAACTACTCCACCAGTGTCTGCTGCAGAACATTAAGTGTCCATCCAACCTCGGGGACCGGGCCCCGGCCTTGCGCTGAGAACCTATATGCAGGGTTCCTCTTCTAACCCACGTCCTCTCTGTTCTCCTACTCCTTCGTTCCGTACTTGTCTTTCTCTCTTATGGAAGCTTAGGTTTCAGTTCTACGTCTTTCTCCTTCTTTCCCTTTCCCATGCCAGCTGGCTCAGATCACTGAAGCAGCTGCAGCACTCCGTCCTCCATCCCTTCTTCCAGGGATCCTCACTCCAGTCTGAGTGACTTCCTACCCGACTGACCTTCTGTCAGACTGACCTGTCATCCTTCACTTTCCCACTCTTTAATGTATCTAACTCCACCCACCTCCCAGCACATCCAGTGTTCAAAGCAGGGAACCACCAAAGGTGCTCTGCTACTCTCTAAGCACTGAGCCGCAATGTGGTTGTGCAGAACTACCCTGTTGTGTGCGGTGCGAGTGTTGGAGTGTAGAAAGGAGTTCCCACCTTACCTGGATGGTGGGGCACTACACCTTAGGAGAAGGTGCAGTACCTCTGTGGCGACTGAGCCTCAGGGGTGCCACACATGCGTGTACTCCGGCGCCAGTGCCACACTCCTCCCGACTCCCCCAGCCTCCGGCAGAACGGGACAGTGCTGGACCATAGGAAAGATGGATGAGTATGAATGTTTTTTTTGTATGTGTGCAGTTTCCTAGAGGTGAGGGGGAGCATGCATACCAGGAAAGGGGGGTGACGGGACCATGCGTACCAGGAAAGGGGGGTGACGGGACCATGCATATCAGGATAAGGGGGGTGAGGTGGACCATGCATAACAGGAAAGGGGGGTGAGGGTGACCATGCATACCAGGAAAGGAGGGTGAGGGGGACCATGCATACCACGAAAGGGGGGTGAGGGGGACCACGCATACCAGGAAAGGGGGGTGAGGGTGACCATACATACCAGCAAAGGGAGGTGACGGGACCATGCATACCAGGAAAGGGGGGTGAGGGTGACCATACATACCAGGAAAGGGGAGTGAGGGGGACCACGCATACCATGAAAGGGGGGTGAGGGTGACCATACATACCAGCAAAGGGGGTGATGGGACCATGCATACCAGGAAAGGGAGGTGAGGGTGACCATACATACCATCAAAGGGGGTGACGGGACCATGCATTCCAGGAAAGGGAGGGGAGGGGACCATGCTTACCAGGAAAGAGGGGTGAGAGGACCATGCATACCAGGATAGGGGGTGAGGGGACCATACATACCAGGATGGGGGGTGAGGGGTACCATGCATATCAGGATTGGGGGGTGAGAGGACCATGCATATCAGGATTGGGGGGTGCATTACTGCATCATTAAATCTTCATAAATAAACTACATACATATTCTAGAATACCCGATGTGTTGGAATCAGGCCGCCATCTAGTATATAAATATAGATGTTATAGGGAAAGTGCAGTACCATAGTTCAGCCACTAGAGGGGGCACACTATAGTACAGTATCAAGAGCCCTGTAGATATTTCACATAGGAGTGGTTAACCGTGTGTAAGATAGAGGGTTTCCCTGATCCTAGGCAGTAGGGTCAAGGAGCCCATATAGGGCAGACAGCTCCGCAGCGTTAGACGCAAGGAACCCAGCCATCCAGGGCCCAGTGGGTCAGAAGTGCAGCCGAGGCAGCAGCGGTGACAGCAGTGGTGGAACAGAAGCTACAGCAGAGGTCACAACAGTACGGTGACGCAGGTCGCTCTAAATCGTGGCAGTTCACTGCATAGGCAGATGCCCTCATGTCTGGGGCAAAACGGATGAGGGAACCCCTAAGTGTAGTGAGTATGAACAGGGAGGACACTGCGGTACCAGATGAGATGGTATGACCCAGGCACGTCCTGAAGGACGTAGGAAAGAGTGCAGGGAAAGTGGAGAGTGTAGCCTGTAAGGAACCCTATGCTGATGTTGTATCTAATAAGGATGTGCTGCGAAAAGAAAGAAGTAAAGATCTACGTTTTAAGTTGCAACTGGACTGTGTCTCTGTGTGTGCGCAAATGACCGGAGGGGGTCTCAAGCAACATAGAAAAGACCCTGAAGGTGCGGAGAGTAGAGAGGCAAGTACATTAACAATGGTACATTCTTTGTATGTGACGGGAGACCAGGGCACGCAAGAGCCATTAATCTCAGCTACGACTACAGCCCTGGCGCTCCCTCACATGTGCAATGACCAGCAAGTTGCCCAAATTGTTACAAGTGCTGACTACTGGGTGGCCACCCTGCTGGATCCCCGCTACAAGCACAATGTGTCATCCTTACTTCCATCACTAGAGCGAGATCAGAAAATCTAGGAATACAAGCGCACACCGGTGGACACAATATTAACAGTGTCCTCACCTGGCAGGAGACGCTTAGTTGGAGCACAAGGCAGAGGAGTATGAGGTCACCAATGTAGCTGGTGCACTAGCAACACCTTGCCTCGGAAGTGATATTTAGCATGGCAGAAATGTGGAAAACATTACTCAGCATGTCGCAAAATCCAGCACCACCATCTGATATTGTCCCTCTTAGCAGGAGACAGCGTTTAGGTTTTGCTTATGTAGCAATGAAAGGAGGTGGCGGGAAACCTCACGTGTCTCCTTTCTTCTGTGCGCTGTTCACACAGTCATCTGCAGCACCTCATGGCATATTATTATATGTGTGGTTCTTTAATGCTATTAATGTAATATGTAATGTTTACGTATTGTGATGTTATGTACTGTTTGTAGGATAGTGCTAGAATAGGAACTTAGGTAGTATAGGACCAAAGTGGGCTAGAATAGAGGGGGGGCACATTAGTGATAGAGAGTAGTATAGAATAGAGTAGGAGACAAGCAGCACAGGGGTTAACTAAATGGGAGGGGCGGCACAGAGCAGGGGAGTTTAGTTAGGATACTTCCTGATTAGGTTCAGACTCCTGGGAAGCCTGCCCAAGGGCAGGACGTATGTGCAGTGAGAGAGCAGAGGACTATAGGCCGTGGGGATAAAGCTGTTGTAGCATTAAGGGGCCCTAGGCTGAGAATAGTGTTGATGGGCACCAGCTGGACAAGATCATCCCTAAGCAGGATCCGGGGTCTAAGACCGAGGCGGGAGTAGCTGAGATGGCGTTCCCGGCATTTTTCCCAGATAGAACCTTACAAGGGGCTGACAAGGAACTGATGACAGGAAACAATAGGAGGGACACAGACTGTCCAAAAGATACGGACAAGATTTCCAGACAGTGGGAGCTGCTAGAGAGAACAGGGCCTGTCCGGATGATAGGGAAAGAAAGAAAGCAAGACGACTCTGTATGTGATTTATGCTGGCAAACTACAGACTGTTTTAATGTTAAGTAAAGTTACACTGTTGAACAAGAACATGGAGTACAGAGTGATTTATGGGACTCATGCATCAGAGGCTGAAGTAACAGGGATCACAGAGAATCCAGCAGCTGAAGTGAGTACAGTATTGCGTGTAGAGCTGAGGGGACATGTTGTTTCATCTGTGAGGCGCCAGGGTGTGGAAACAGAACAGCCAGTTGCCACAACTACCACCCTGGCCGCCTTACAGCAACTCACTGCGGATTAATAGGTTAGACACTAAAAAAGGTATAGGTGGACAATTTAAAAACACATGTGTAAAGATAGACAGACTGCATCCAGAAAATAGAACCCAGACACCCAGAGGAAAAGTGTATCTCCTGTGACTAGGCAGAAAGAAGAACCGACCACAAAACACAACTCAAGGGATCAAATACATGAGCATGACACTTTCAACAACATGGTGGAAGAGTATATGTCCACATGTCTCCACATACTGAGTGATGGGTCTGGCCCATTTAACTTTCGGATCTCCAAATTGGACACATAGACTGACCTTGCTCATTACGTTTTGGAGGTGCAGGCCTGTCCTGCAGAAAGTGTACTATTGGAACGGTTGTTTTGCACGGCAGGAGGTGTATTCACAGACAGGCAGCTATGCCTGTCCACAGCCTACATGGGCAAGCTCACATTCATTAAAACAAACCAGGCCTGGAACTCTTCAGGACTTGTTGGTATCTTTGGCCGAATATAGGAGTATACCAGATTCACCCAGCCATTGTTAGATTCCACTGCAGTTTGTTTTTTCTGTTTTCCATTCACAATGTTTTAGGGCCCAACCAAATAAAAAAAAGAGACGGCTGAATAATACAATTTTATTTAGACACACTACTTACAAAACAACGGCTGCAGAGCAGAAATTTTTTTTAGACACACTAATCTATAGGCAGAGAGATAGAATAAATTATTTTTTTCAGCCCAGAAATGGGAAAAAGCCGGATGCATAGTAGAAAAACTTTTAAGAAATACTACTCGTATAGACCGAGCAGTAAAATAAACAAAAAAATTTCGGCCTACAAATGGGAAACAGACTGATGCATAGTAGAAACATTGTTTTACAAACGCTACTCGTATAGACACAGCGGTAGAATAAATTTTTGGGCCCACAAATGGGAAAGAGAAAGCTGGATACAATTTTTTTTAGATACACTACTCACAAAAAGACGACTGCAGAGTAGAAAAATTGTTTTGCACACTACCCATACAAACATGGCTGCAGAGTACACAGAGGCTTTTTGGAACAGTACTTTTGCAGACGGGGTAGGATGGGGTAGCAGGGTGTACATAGAGGCTTAAAGGCACAGTACTCTGACTGGCGGTGGTGCAGAGTACACACAAAGGGTATGTGGCAAAATACTCCCACAGGTGGGTTGCCAAGTACAAACAGATTCTTAAAGGCAAAGTACTTTCACAGCTGGGTGTGCAGAGTACATATGGAGGCTTAAAGGCAGCTCCTAGAGTCAGCGAGAGTTGATGATAGCAGAGTCACCTCCTATGACTGCCACTCCTCCACAGAAAGCTTGCAAAGACCCTATGTGTAATGTCAGATTACGAGGAATTCTGCAACATCAGATTCTAGATAATAGGATTTTTCATCAAAATCAGTAACACATAATCAATACATGTAGCAATAATTTAATTTATTTCTCCATTTAATGTTCACATTTAAGGGTTTGTATGAAAAACAGCACCACTCTTATACATGGGCTGTGTTGTGTGTTACAACTCAGCCTCGGTCAGTTGAACTGCTATTAAAGTGAATCTGTCAGCCCCCAAACACATTTCAAACTGACTACATAGCCATATAGGAGCTTTATTCCTAACTAAATTCATACTTTTAGTCAGGTACGGACTGGGGCTGAAATTCAGCCCTGGCATTTGAAATCACACAGGCCCATGCTGTCCCCATACCCAAGCACCCGATGGGATATATTACTACTAATATTACCCTGGAAGGAGGAAAGCAAACATTTACTACAAGATTTCTATTTCTAATGATACTCGTGGCCTGGTGGGGTAAGTGATTGAGTCAGCGATTTTGTGCTCCATCACATCTCTTAACAGTATGGATGTCTTGAGAACACCGATTCTGCTAACAACGTAGTAGACAAGGCAGCCTACAACCAGACAGACCCTTCTGTTATCTGCCAGAATTGCAAGATGGCCAGTCCAGCACTGCTTTTAGTTTAATAAATGTTCCTTATGTTGTGTAGAAAAAGTTATTTATTCAGTGTGAAAATTAGGGTGTTCAGTGCCAAGTGACCCCTGATTTGGTTGCCTCACTGCCTCCTCCTATGTTGATTGCAAAAGCTGGCTTGCTCAGAGCACGTGCTGTGTAAAATGAAAACTTTGTGCATGCACTCACTGTTTCAGTGATGGGGCGCGCACGCACACAGCATTCTCTTATCTTTGCTACAGTCATTTGCGACACAGAATAGGGTGCATGAGAGTGCATTCTACTGCTGAAACAGTGAGCACATGCATTAAATTTTATCTTCAGATAGTTCTTGTCCTGGGCAAGTGATCGTTGTCAATCAACATGAGAGTGAAAGGCAGATAGGCATTCTAAATCAGAGTATGGAGCAGTGCACTGAACTGCTCAGCCACGCCAAGCGCGCACCGTGCACCTGAATTTGCATATTGGATAAAGAGCTTTTTCTCCACAATGGGCGAAAATATTAGTAAACTAAAAATATCCATAATTTATAATATTTAATAGGGATTATTCCCCCGCATGGCAATGTAGTTAGTTTGAAATGTGTTTAGGGGCTGACTGACTCCTTTTAAGGTTTTCTCCCCCACTAAACAGAAAGAATAAGGTAAATACAAATATAAACACCATACGGATCTATAGCAGAATATAGTCACCAAATACTGTACATGGAATGTCCACGATAGCAGCCGTCAAGATTGAAACCAACAAAAAAGCCCCATTCATATATCGTAAGGTGGACACATTACATACACAAGTGAAATAAACTTAATGTAAGGCTACCATTACACATAACGATGTCCCAGCGATCCCACCAATGATCCGACGTGGATGGGATCGCTGGGACATCGTTAGGCTGATCGCTGGTGAGCTGTCACATAGACAGCCCCTCCAGCGATCAGGACCAGCGAGCACTCTAATTGACTGCGGGGCCCTTAGAAACCCGATGTTTACCCTAGATACCAGCGTGCACTGCAGGCAGGGCGGGAGGTGGAGGCAGAGCGGCGCAGACAGACCAGCGTAGCTCTGCTATCTGCTACTCTGGTCTGACAGACTGGAGTAGCAGATAGCAGAGCTACTCCGGTCTGTGCGCCGCTCTGCCTCCACCTCCCGCCCTGCCTGCAGTGCACGCTGGTATCTAGGGTAAACATCGGGTTTCTAAGGGCCCCGCGTCCCTTAGAAACCCGGTGTTTACGTTGGTAACCAGCGTGCAGCGTCGCTCATCGCTGGCTCCCGCTGCCACACGCAGCGATGCGTTCTGGCCAGCGGGAGACCAGCAATGAAAAAACGGGCCAGGACGATCCAGCACAATCAGCGATACCCCGCGGGGGGGCCGATCGCTGCTGGATGTCACACACAGCGATCTCGCTGGAGAGATCGCTGATGTGTCACAAAATCAGCGATCTCGCCAGGGACATTGCTGTGTGTAACGGGCCCTTAAAGCCCCTCATACACATTAGACAAATGTCGGCTGAAACTGCCAATAAGGACGGGTTTGGCCGACTGACTAATATGTGTGGGGGGCCTGGATACCCAATTTCAGATTGCTGACCTTTTTTACCTCTCTGAGATACTCTCTCATAGAGATCAATGGAACACTCAGCCAAACAAACACACCTGTGCATGGGAGACACAGTCAAGATGACTGCCAGCAAAACAATCGGCCAAAGCGTCATTCTGCTGACAGACATCACATGTGTATGGCCGGCTAGAGCTCAGTTCCCAGTGTGGCCCTAAAATATGGCTACATTAACTTTAATTGAATAAGGCCTACGCAACGCAGTAATTTATGAAATACATTGGATTAAAACTTTCCACAATCAAAATATTAAACACGAACAAAAAGACAAAAAATTTCCATCAATTATTACAACATATTAAAATCTCAAAAGATAACCTATCAAAAATAAAGCAATCATCCAATATAATACATCATATAATACAACACAATATATTTTACACATCTACATCTTTTAATTTCATAATTTAGGCAAGTATCACAAGTTACAAACCCAATGCAAGAAAATGACTGCTAAAAGCAGATTGACTGTTAATGACTGTGTGGTAAGGTGCCCTTTAGCTGCATAACCACATGATGATTAACAATGAAATTGTTTTTAGCTTATATCTATGTCAACATAGTTTTGTCCACATCGCAGACACATCTTCGATGTGGAACATTCGCAATGTGTGAAGGCAGCTGTAGGACGCACAAATACTTAGTCAGTTTTCTACTTAGAGACACCATTGCATCTGAGCACATAGGTGACAACTCAACAGACAACAGGACTATGGTGATGAAGGAAAACATATCTTTATGTCCCAATCAGACCCAATGTGTAAAGACAACAGTAGGCTACCTTCTCACAGAGAACCAGGAATGAGCCTGAGGGTCATGCCTCTCTTATCTTCCACTATGAAAGGTGGCCCATAGCCCTTTCTTTTCTGATGGAACCAGAATAATGAAAGATGTCATTCTTAGTATTAATCTAAAGAACTTTCTTTTCTTTGTAAATTCCTAACAGTGAGATTCAGTGGACTTTCTGAAGCCTGGGCCACTAATGTATGTTTCACCAAATCAAGATGTAATATTTGTGTTAAAAACACTGACCACAGAGTCCCATTATAGAGGATAACATATCTCCTTGATGGAGAGATCTATGACCTCTTGGAGACCTTGTGTTTGACACATTTAAAGAGATATCTACTGTTGGACTTACAAGGACCTTTCATAGACCAAGATTAGTCCTTCATCAGTTTGATCCTTAACACTTTCTTACAGACCGGTGTTCTTGATGCTACCTAAAAAGTGAATCTACTACTCAAGAAGGACTTGGTCCCTTATAATGTGCTAAGGTATTTCATCCTATCCATGGTATCCTATAAGGATCCAATGAGAAGGTGTTCACATTGAATGAACAGTGTACCTGAGGTATATGATACTTCAGATACATGCAGCCCTATATACAGTATACGACTACTATCTTATTGCAATTTTGAACTATATACACAATTGTGTAACAATTAGAAAGTCATTATCAAATACCAAAAATACTGTAGTCTTTGAAAGTGACCCAGTGGAGGTTACAGAGCAGCCATTTTGTTCTTGAAGTTGCAGGCAAACTTATTTCAACATTAGTGTCATCGATGTCAGTCTATCAGTCTTTGTCATCATGGTTGATGGAGGTGTGAGGTTCTCACTATTATCCGCCAGTGGTCATGTTATTCGTAGTAGCAGCTAAGGTAGTAATATTATCGGAATGTATGTTAACCCAGTCAGGGAATGTGCCTAGCTCGAATAAACTAGAGGCCCAAGTGTTCATGGCTAAACTAAGAAGCAGGACGCCCATCAGGTTCATCAATAGTCCAGTTCTAGCCTATAAAAAATATTAAAAAAATTAAAATAATAACAGTGGCACAACCTTAACAGTTATTTCATTAAGTTTAATTTGATCATGTAATAGACACATTTAAGTTAACTACATCTGCATGTACTTACCATGTCTTTTACCAACAAATGTCCCGTGGAAAATGCTATAGAGTTTGGCGGTGTAGACACAGGGAGCATGAATGCATATGAACAGCCGACAGTACCAGGAATCATTAGGTACAAAGGATTTACCTTCAAACGTAGGGCCTGAAAAAGAAAAGAAATACTGAATTCAAGATTCTGTGTATACGGTATCTTTTTGGTAAGGAGGACCTATTTGATCGGTAGGTAGGTCGGCTTGATGAATGGGCAGATTCCTTTGTTGGGTGGGTACATTTCTTTAAAGAGTAAGAGAAAATCTTTGATTTGTGAGTGGATATCTTTGAAAGATGGTAGAGTTGAACAAAAAGATTTGCTCATTCAGTCCTGTCTTCCATGGCAGCAGGGTAATGGCAGTCATCAATGCATCCATGGGCTGACATCTGGAGTGCCTTTTGCATTTACTAGACCCCGTGATGTCACATGAGGCCTAGTCAGTAGTCCTCACTGATGTCAGGTCTTGATGTCATGTGAGACATAGTGAAGGGGGACAGGACTGGTGAAAAGACCAAGGTAGCACTTATCTTTTTTATCAACTCTAGTGGGAGGACTTTATTTATAGGTGGGTTGACTTTTATGGGTGAGTAAAGGGCATGTCACACTTAGAGATATCGCTAGCAATATCGCTATAACTAGTGACGTTATAGCGATATTGCTAGCGATATCGCTGTGTCTGATACTTACCTACGACCGGCTCCCCCGCTGGTTATCGCTGATCGCGCGAGAACGTTCAGGACTGTTTCTCGTCGTCAGCTTCCTGTGGCGCTTCCTGCTGTGAAGACGAGCGACGCGTGGAGCCGGGCGGGAGGACGCAGGATCGCCTGGTGTGACAGGTAAGTAGCGACCCCCGTCCCCAGCGATGTCGCTAGTGAGATCTGCCTGTGTGGCAGCTCACTAGCGACTACTTAGCGATGTACCAGCGATCCTGACCGCGTCATATCGCTGGTCGGGATCGCTGGTACATCGCTAAGTGTGACAGTACCTTAAATCTATTTGTTAGGAAGGAAGATCCATTTCTTGCTTTGATGGGTGGATCTCTTTCATGGATGGAACAATGGATTACTTTCATAAGTGGGTGTTTCCCCTTTTTATAGGTGGGTAGGATAATCTCTGTGGTAGGTTAGCTGATTTTTTTACGAGTGGGTAAAACACTTCTGTAGTTCAAAACACATTAAGGATTTCCATGCAATGTAGATAAAATCTCAACAACCTCTCATGACAAACCTTCATCAATTCGGTTATATGTGGTCTAGGAAACAATGGCCCTATACCATGCCTCCCACCAGCCACTGTTCAGAATTCACCGACTCACCAGCTCAGACAGGACAGGGAGGAAAACAATGATGGTGGCTGTGTTGCTGGCAAATTCTGTGAATGAGGCAATCAGTATGGTAATGAGAAGGACAGCCAGTGCTGGTGGAAGGCCTTCAAGGGGCTGCAAGCGACTTCCAATCCATGTGGATAAACCAGATGTCTATAAGAGAGTGGCAAAACCCAACATGTATCTTACTACTGGTATAAGACGTATCATAGGAAAAACAAATAGACAAAAAGTTACACAGGCAAAAGAAGGTGAATGTGGATACACCCGATGTCTAAAAGATGGGTGGTAACACCCAACATGCACATTACTACTGGTATAAGACGTATCATAAGACAACCAAATAGATAAATGATCATATGAGTGAAAGAGGGTAAATGTTTTATGTGGTTGGACATATCACCGCTCACCTCACATCCCTTTGCCATGGCAAATCCACCTCCCAGCAGTAAGATGATATTCCAAGGTACAGTCTCCTGAGCTTTTTTCCATGACAGCAAGGGCTTATATTCTGTATTGGGGGCTATGGAGAGTAATATTCCATTTATCAATGATTATTTCATAGGATAACACTTTTCCTAATGGACATTACTATGAATATTATTCCTGCATTTTGGCATTACCGTGTGCATTATTCTTCTACGGTAATTGCTTTTCGTTGATTACTACTCTACAGTGACATTATCATATGTATTATACCCACACGCTACCTTTGTAGTGTGACAATACTGTTTGCAATACACCTGTATGATAACATCATCATGTGTTTTTTCCTGTGCAGTCTATGATATATTTTTTTCTGGATTACTTATCTGCTATACAATTATGTGCTGTGGTATTTTAGGCAACTGTTTAATTCCCCACTTTGATTTTGTAGATTATCCCTATATTGTCACATCATTGTGAGCATTGTTTTTGTACTGTCACGTCGCTCTCTTCACTCTACTGAAACTGCCCTCATTAAAGTCTCTAATGATGTTTTAACAGCTAAATCTAATGGTCACTCCTCCATGCTAATTCTCTTGGATCTCTGCAGCATTTGACACTGTGGACCATCAGCTCCTCCTCACTATGCTCCGTTCCATTGGCCTCAAGGACAGCGTTCTCTCCTGGTTCTCCTCCTATCTCTCTGACCGCTCCTCTACTGTATCTTTTGCTGGCTCCTCCTCCTCTCATCTTCCACTTACTGTCGGGGTTCCTCACGGATCAGTTCTAGGTCCCGTCCTCTTCTCTTTGTATACTGCCTCTATTGGTCAAGCAATCAGTAGACTTGGGTACCAGTACCATCTCTGTGCTGATGACACCCAATTATACACTTCTCCTGATACCACGCCTGCCTTTTTGGAAAACACCAGTGATTGTCTTACCACTGTCTCTAACATCATGTCCTCCCTCTATCTGAAACTGAACCTGTCAAAAACTGAACTCCTCGTGTTTCCTCCCTCTACTAACCTACCTATGCTCGACATTGCCATTTTCGTGATTCCGAGCTTTCATTCACCCCCCACATCCAATCACTGGCTCGCTCTTGTTATCGGCACCTCAAAATCATTTCTAGAATTCGACCCTTTCTTACTTTTGACTCTGCAAAAACTCTTACTGTTTCTCTTATTCATTCTCGTCTGGACTATTGTAACTCTCTACTAATTGGTCTCCCTCTTTCCAAAATCTCCCCTCTCCAATCCATCCTCAGTGTTGCAGCTAGGATCATATTCCTCACCAATGATTATACCGATGCCTCTACCTTGTGCCAATCCTTACACTGGTTACCCATCCACTTCAGAATTCAGTATAAACTTATTACCCTCACCCACAAAGTAATCCATGGCTCAGCACCACCCTACATCTCCTCCCTCGTCTCAGCCTACCCGTGCCCTCTGTTCTGTTAATGACCTGAGGTTAACATCCTCAATAATCAGAACCTCCCACTCCCATCTCCAAGACTTTTCACGTGCTGCGCCAATTCTTTGGAATACACTACCCAGGTTCATACGATTAATCCCCAATCCCCACACAGTTTTAAGCGTGCACTGAAAATGCATTTGTTCAGACTGGCCTATCGCCTCAAAGCATTAACCTTAATATCCCTGTGTGGCTCATTCAAAAATTTTTACCATAACCAGGTTCCTCGCAGCATGTTCTCACATGCTTTATGCATTTAATAGCCATCTGCGTCTATACTGTCACATCATCGTGAGCATTATTTTCATACTGTGACAACACTCTGTGCCGTCTTCTTGTGTTACATCATTGTGTGGCATAGTCATTGTGATGTGACATTACTGTTTGCATTATCCTTGTCCTTGTATAAATCCCTTTACTATGATTTAGTAGATTATCCCTATATTATCACATCATTGTCAGTATTTTTTCTGTGCTGTGACATCAGTCTGTGCTTTCTTCTTGTGCTATGACATCACTGTTTGGCATATTCCTTGTGCTGTGATTGTGTGCATTATTCTTGTCCGGTGACATGACTGTATAAATCCCTTTACTATGATTTAGTAGATTATCCCCTTATTCTCACATCATTGTCAGTATTTTTATGTGCTGTGACATCAGTATATGCTTTCTTCTTGTGCTATGACATCACTGTGTGGTATATTCTTTGTGCTGTAATTGTGTGCAATATCCTCGTACTGTGACATTCCTGTATCATCCCTTTATGACATCACTGTATCATCTCTTTACTATCACTCAATATTTTAGTAGATTATGACCATACTGTCACATTATGAGCATTTTTTCAGTGATGTGATATCACTCTGTGCCTTCTTCTTGTGCTGTAATAATAAAGTAACTTGGCACTCAACTGAATGATCCTTTTCAAGACAAGGTTTTTATTTGGCAGTCACAGTAAGCCGTTTCGGCCTACAATTGGCCTTCGTCAGTCTGCCGACTGCTGTATATAATGACGTGTCCGGGCTAGCAGCGGATACTGCGTCCAGGTCTACATGCCCAGGCACTACACCTGCATGCGTCATATGTAACCTGACCCTTCAATACAAGCCTAGTAAAACGCCAACAGTGCTGCATGAAACCGGCTCTTCCAATACAAGCCTGATAAAGCAACAACAGGCATTAACCTGTACTAACCAGGCATATATTCCTACAGGCACAGAGCCTCAGAGATTCAATCTTCATGACCAATATTAATTTCTCCTCGATTTACCAGAGCACAATACGCCTCATAGACGGTGGGTTATTGCAGTAGCTTCCAAACCACTGCCTCATAATAGGAACTTACACAGTCTTTCATTCAACTCTCATTATATACAGCAGTCGGCAGACTGACGAAGGCCAATTGTAGGCCGAAACGTCTTACTGTGACTGCCAAATAAAAACCTTGTCTTGAAAAGGATCATTCAGTTGAGTGCCAAGTTACTTTATTATTCACTTTGGTCTGGGTAACCTACTTGTGCACCCTGTAGTAGTGCCACGCTATACTTTACACGATTTTCTTCTTGTGCTGTGACATCACTGTGTGCCATATTTTCATGCTGTGACATCAATGCATACATTATCCTTATACTTTGACATCACAGTTTCATTATTCATGAGAGATATTTTGCGCAGATTATAATATCACTGTTTCTTTTCAATCATTGAGTAGATTATTCATATATTGTGACGTGATTAAGTGCGTGATCTTTGGACTGAGTTTATGTTGTGCAATATCCTATTACTGTGACATCGCTATGATTTCATTTTATTAGTTACTTTACTATGCCAATACTGCGTACAGTATATTATCTAAATCCTGTAAAAACTACTATGTGCATATCTCTTAGATTGTGACATCACTGTGTGCATTATCCCTTTGGCACAGACTGGAGACTGACTTCTGTAGGTGATCATGGTGGAGTGACATCCCAGGTTTAGCTATGAAAGTCATTGTTATAAGTTACCGTTGACAGCCAAAACCAATTCTGACCAAACTACAAAACTGATGTCAAGGTTCAGTTACATTTTATGTGATTATGGTATAGCTTAAAGGGAACCTGTCCCCCCCCCCCAGGGCGTTTTTAAGTAAAAAAGCCACCTTCAGCAGCACAAAGGCTGCACTCTGAATGTGGCCCTTCTGTTTCTTATCCTCAGGAACGCGAAAATATTAACTTTTACGAATAGGTTCCCATACCTGTAATATGTCCCATAGGTATGGTGTGTCCCCCTGTAGCAGCCGCCTCCCCGCCGTCAATCATGCCCGCCCTGTGCCGCCTCCTCCTGCCTTGCTGTTGCCGTTACATGGCACAGCGCAGGTGACCGCCAGCAACAGTTCTCAGGCATGCGCAGTGTTCGCTGCCCGAGAACTGACATCTGGCTATAGTGCCTGCGTTTTTCGCAAGCGCCAGATCCCGCCCCGCAGTGTATTATGATTTATTCACACTGTGGGGCTGGAAATCTGGAGCCTGCAAAACGCGCTGGCGCGATAGCCTGATGTCAGTTCCTGGGCAGCGCGCACTGCGCATGCCCGAAAACAGTTACCGGCGGGCGCCTGCGCTGTGCCATGTAACCGCGACAGCAAGGCAGGAGGAGGCGGCGCAGGGCGGGCATGATTGACGGCGGGGAGGCGGCTGCCAAAGGGGGACGCACCATATCTATGGGATGTATTACAGCCAGGTATGGGGACCTATTTATAAAAGTTAATATTTCGACGTTCCTGAGGATAAGAAACAGAAGAGCCACCTTCACAGAGTGCAGCCTTAGTGCTGCTGAAGGTGGCTCTTTTACTTAAAAACGCCATGGGGGCGGTGACAGGTTCTCTTTAAGAAAATAAAAATCCTTTACCTTTAAGATCGAACCACCATGATAATGAAGGTTTTTCAGACGGGAAGAAAAATAAAATGATGGAGATAGTAATTCCAGTGACCGCATCGGAGGTGAACCTGCCAGTCAGAATTCATTAAATTAGAGCATTACTTAGATTTAAGCAAAGCAGATTAACATTTTTAACACCCTTAGTCACCTGCTGTGGTTGGCCTGCTGAATGCAATTTATAACCAAGTGCTAATGACCCCCTCATCAGGCTCATGGGCACTCATGGGCATGTAACTCATCACCAGCATGAGGTCATGTAATGTAAAGTTAGAAAATACTGTCAGGAGAGAATAGAAACATTACATTGAATGTATGCTACATACAGTATGGGGCTACTTTATTGGAGCTGTACAGTAATAGAAGCCATGACCTTCATGGGACACTCAGGGCTGACGTTACGGGCAGGCAGACCAGGCAGCTGCCTAGGGCCCCTGCTCTTCCAGGGGCCCCCAGCCAGAGATGGGGCTCATGAGTTAGCGACGCCCCCCTCCTTTCCCCCCCGCATCGCGCATTCAACTTATCAGCATCATAGATGCCAATACAGTTGAAAGTATTGATGGATGAGAGAGTGTTAGATGACGCTTCCTCTCCCATCACTCCCCCTCTGCCTCTGACTCAGCAGCGTGTGCCAGCAGTGGACCTGATAAGACGTTCTGCAGAAGCCAGAGGAGAGGGGGAATGGGCAGGACAGGTAATGGTACCATTACACTTAAAGATGCACCAGCGATCCCGACAACGATACAACCTTGTCAGGATCACTGGTGCATCGCTACATGATCGCTGGTGAGCTGCCAAACAGGCAGCTTCACCAGCAATCAGCACCAGCGAGGACGCTGGTATCTGTTGTGAGTTCATTTTCCCCTTCGTCACTGAGGTCTGGTGAACTCCCTATTCTGGTAAAGGAAGGTAATGAGCCTGATTATCAGGCACCTGAGCCTAATGAGGATGACTGGCTGAGTGGAGTCACGGACTGGATATAAGGCTGCCGACGCCCTTCTGCCCTGCGGGTGATTTCTCTGTGGACTTCTAGGACACCAGTCTGATTCCTGCTCCTCTAAAGCTAAGTTTTCTGCTTTGCCTGTTAGCATTTGTGTTTTGTTTTTGTTTTCCTTGCTTTTCTAGATTCTGCCATTCCCTGCTGGGGTGAGCTGAATCTCCTTTTGCCTGTTGCTCTGTCTTCAGAATATTCCTGAGTACTGACATAGCTTTTTTGAAGCCTAGCGTCTTCAGGGCCTTTTTCACTGTCAGTCTGTTGGCTCTTATTTTCATAGGGTTTTTCACGGATTGCAAACAGCAGCCTTCCTGTCCTTTCCTATCTAGTTAGCTTGGGCCCCGTCTTTGCTCAGTCTATCTTTCTGTCTGTGTTAGTGTTTTCATCTTGCTTCACCGTCATTATATGTTGGGGGCTGCCTATTGCTTTGGGGTCTGCTCTGGGGCAGTTTAGATTTCCCCTTTCTTTCTTTAGGCCTATTTAATTCTCCGGCTGTGTTCGAGGGGTCTAGGGCATCGTAGGAACCCCCCCACGGCTACTGCTAGTTGTTTTGATAGGTTCAGGGGTCTGCAATCCGATAGCTGCCAACTTCTCTGGTTTTCTGGACTTAGCTAGCATTTCTGTTTTTGCCTCCTACGGTGACTCATTCATAACAGAATCACCCGCCATACCGCAGATCCTAGGGTACTCAATAGCAGGAAAGAATTGTGTTAAAAAAAAAAGGTGTGTGTATATTCTTTCCTCTATATCTCTGAGGCCGTAGGGGGAATTTTTTTTTTTTTCTCTCAATGGAGATAAAGCAATTGTTTGATCGTGTGGAGCAGCTCGTGCAGAAGAGCGGGGAATTTCCGCCTACCTTGCTCGTTCGCATGCTGTTGAACCAAAGATCCCTGATGTATTTTTTGGGGATCGATCTAAATTTTTGAGTTTCAAAAGTAATTGTAAATTATTTTTTGCCTTGAAGCCTAACTCGTCAGGGAGCTCTGCGCAGCAGGTTAAAATTGTCATCTCTTTGCTGCATGGCGATCCCCAGGATTGGGCGTTTTCTTTGAAACCAGATGATCCTATTCTGACTAATGTGAACGCATTCTTTCAAGCTTTGGGGTTGTTGTATGACGAACCTAATGCTATTGATCAGGCTGAAAAGACCCTGTTGGCATTGAACCAGGGTCGAGATTCTGCAGAGTTGTACTGTCAAAAGTTCCAAAAGTGGGCGGTCCTTACTACCTGGAATAATAATGCCTTGGCTGCTCTCTTTCGGAAGGGTTTGTCAGAAGCTGTAAAAGATACTATGGTGGGATTTCCTGTTCCCTCTGGTCTGGACGATTCTATGTCATTAGCCGTTCAGGTTGATCGGCGTTTACGTGAACGCAGGATTGCACGAGAGGTGTTGCCACCGGTGAACAGACGTCTGAACCTATGCAATGTGATAGAGTTTTGTCTAAGGCGCAACGTCAGGAGTTCAGAAGGCGTAATAAGCTGTGTTTTTTCTGTGGAGATGCCTCGCATATTATTTCTGTTTGTCCTAAACGAGAGAAACGCTTTGCACACACGTTTTCTGTTGGTGGTGTTCAACCTAAGTTTCTTCTGGCAATTACTCTGATCTGCTCCCTGTCCACATTTTCCGCCAAGGCTTTTGTGGATTCGGGAGCAGCGCTAAACCTAATGGATTTGGATTTTGCTAAACGTTGTGGATTTCCGATGACACCTCTGCAGACGCCTATCCCTTTGAGAGGGATTGATGCTACTCCTTTGGCTAAAAATAAACCTCAGTTTTGGACCCAGGTGGTCATGCGGGACGCCCCAGACCATCAAGAAAATTGCAGATTTTTGGTGTTGCATGGTCTGCATGATGCCGTTGTTCTGGGGTTTCCCTGGTTGCAAATTCATAATCCAGTTTTGGATTGGAAATCTGTGTCTGTGGTGAGTTGGGGTTGTCGGTGTGCCTTTAGTGAGGCTCCGGTTTTTTCCACCTCTCCTCAGTCGCATGATGTTCCTGACTATTTGGCGGACTTTTATGATGTATTTAGTGAGAATGAGTCTGCGTCCTTGCCTCCTCATAGGAGTTATGACTGTGCAATCGAACTAAGCCCGGGGTGTACATTTCCCAAGGGTCGGCTCTTCAATTTATCTGTACCCGAGCACGAGGCTATGCGGTCCTATATTAAGGAGGCATTGGAGAAGGGTCATATTAGACCATCCTCTTCACCCTTAGGTGCCGTTTTTTTTTTTTGTGGCCAAAAAGGATGGTTCTTTAAGGCCTTGTATTGATTATCGTGCCCTCAATAAAATTACTATTAAATATCAGTATCCGTTACCCCTGATTTCGGATCTATTCTCTAGAGTTAGAGGTGCTTGCTGGTTTACCAAGCTTGACCTCAGGGGGGCGTATAATTTTATCCGCATTAAGCAGGGGGATGAATGGAAGACGGCGTTTAATACTCCGGAGGGACATTTTGAGTACCTGGTGATGGCTTTTGGGCTCACTAATGCCCCTTCTGTCTTCCAGTGCTTCATGAACGATATTTTCCGAGACTTTGTCGATAAATTTTTGATTATCTATCTGGATGATATTTTGATCTTCTCCAAGGATTGGGATTCTCATGTGGAACATATTCGGACTGTGTTCCGGATCTTGAGGGAGAATTCCCTGTATGTCAAAGGATCGAAATGCCTTTTTGGAGTACAGAGGATTTCATTTTTGGGATTTATTTTGTCTCCGTCAACTATTGAAATGGACCCGGCCAAGGTACAGGCCATTTATGATTGGGTTCAGCCCACTTCTTTGAAGGCCCTCCAGAAGTTTTTGGGTTTTGCTAATTTTTATCGGAAATTTATAGCAAAATTTTCTAGTATTGCCAAGCTATTGACTGATCTGACTAAGAAGGGTGCTGATGTGTTGAATTGGTCTCCGGAGGCTGTTGCTTCCTTTCAGGAGCTGAAGCGAAGATTTACTTCGGTTTTGTGGCAACCTGATGTCTCACTCCCGTTCCAGGTAGAGGTGGATGCTTCTGAGATTGGTGCAGGAGCTGTTTTGTCCCAAAAGGATCCTGTAACATCTAAAATGAATCCCTGTCCTTTTTTTTCCCTAAAGTTCTCTCCATCTGAACGTAACTATGATGTGGGGAATCAGGAACTGTTGGCCATGAAATGGGCATTTGAGGAGTGGAGACATTGGTTGGAGGGAGCTAAACATCAAGTTGTGGTCCTCACTGACCACAAGAATTTGATTTACCTAGAGTCGGCTAAACGCTTGAACCCTAGACAGGCTAGGTGGGCCTTGTTTTTTACACGTTTTGATTTTGTGGTCTCTTTTCTTCCTGGAACTAAGAATGTCAAGGCAGACGCCCTCTCTAGGAGTTTCTTTGCTGATTCTCCTGTGGTGACCAAGCCTGCTACCATCTTAGGCGAAGGGGTAGTTCTTTCTGCCATCTCGCCCGATTTGAGACTTGCTCTGCAAGAGTTCCAGGAGGACAAACCTGAGCGTTGTCCCAGTGGAAAGTTGCATGTTCCTGACCAGTGGAAGAAGAGAGTGATATCTGAAGTTCATTGCTCTGCATTGGCTGGTCATCCAGGTATTTTTGGTACTAGAGATCTGGTGAGTCGCTCTTTTTGGTGGCCCACCTTGTCTCATGATGTCAGGAATTTTGTGCAGTCCTGTGGGACTTGCTCCCGGTCTAAATCTTGTTCTCGCTCTAGTGGGTTGTTGATGCCTTTGCCGGTCCCCAGGAGGCCATGGACCCATATTTCAATGGATTTCATATCTGATATGCCGGTCTCTCAAAGAATGACTGTTATTTGGGTGATTTGTGATAGGTTCTCTAAGATGGTTCATCTTGTACCACTCCCTAAGTTGCCATCTTCCTCTGAGTTGGTGCCCCTGTTTTTGCAACAGGTGGTTTGCTTACACGGGATTCCTGAGAACATTGTATCTGACAGAGGAGTTCAGTTTGTGTCTAGATTTTGGAGGACTTTCTGTTCCAAGCTGGGAATTCAGTTGTCCTTCTCCTCTGCTTTTCACCCTCAGACCAATGGGCAGACAGAGAGAACAAACCAGACCTTGGAGTCGTATTTGAGATGTTTTATTTCCGCTGATCAGGATGATTGGGTTTCATTTTTGCCCTTGGCCGAATTTGCTTTAAATAATAGAGCTAGTTCTGCCACTTTGATGTCACCTTTTTTTTGTAACTTTGGGTTTCATCCTCGATTTTCTTCAGGGCAGGTGGAGCCTTCTGCCTGCCCAGGTGTTGACACTGTGGTGGAGAGAATGCACCAGATCTGGGACCAAGTGGTGGATAAGTTATCTCTCTCCCAGGAAAAGGCCCAGCGGTTTTCCAATCGACATAGGACCATTGGTCCCCAGTTTAAGATTGGTGATATGGTGTGGCTATCATCAAAAAATATTGCTATGAAGGTGGCTTCTCCTAAGTTTAAGCCTAGATTTATTGGACCTTACAAGATTTTGGAGATTATTAATCCGGTCTCTTTTCGTTTGGCTCTTCCTGTCACATTTAAAATCCATAATGTGTTCCATAAGTCCTTGTTGAAGAGGTTTGTTGAACCAGTTGTTCCGGGGGTGGCACCTCCAGACCCTGTATTGGTTGAAGGTAACATGGAATATGAGGTAGAGAAAATACTGGATTCCCATTTGGCTAGACGGAGACTCCAGTATTTGGTTAAGTGGAAGGGTTATGGTCAGGAGGATAATTCCTGGGTCTCTGCCTCTGATATTCATGCCAAAAGATTGGTGCATGCCTTTCATCGGGCTCACCCTGATCGCCCTGGTGGCGTGGTTGAGGGTTTGGTGACCCCTCCTCAAGGGGGAGGTACTGTTGTGAATTCATTTTCCCCTTCGTCACTGAGGTCTGGTGAACTCCCTATTCTGGTAAAGAAAGGTAATGAGCCTGATTATCAGGCACCTGAGCCTAATGAGGATGACTGGCTGAGTGGAGTCACAGACTGGATATAAGGCTGCCGACGCCCTTCTGCCCTGCGGGTGATTTCTCTGTGGACTTCTAGGACACCAGTCTGATTCCTGCTCCTCTAAAGCTAAGTTTTCTGCTTTGCCTGTTAGCATTTGTTTTTTTTTTTTGTTTTCCTTGCTTTTCTGGATTCTGCCATTCCCTGCTGGGGTGAGCTGAATCTCCTTTTGCCTGTTGCTCTGTCTTCAGAATATTCCTGAGTACTGACATAGCAATTTTGAAGCCTAGCGTCTTCAGGGCCTTTTTCACTGTCAGTCTGTTGGCTCTTATTTTCATAGGGTTTTTCACGGATTGCAGACAGCAGCCTTCCTGTCCTTTCCTATCTAGTTAGCTTGGGCCCCATCTTTGCTCAGTCTATCTTTCTGTCTGTGTTAGTGTTTTCATCTTGCTTCACCGTCATTATATGTTGGGGGCTACCTATTGCTTTGGGGTCTGCTCTGGGGCAGTTTAGATTTCCCCTTTCTTTCTTTAGGCCTATTTAATTCTCCGGCTGTGATCGAGGGGTCTAGGGCATCGTAGGAACCCCCCACGGCTACTGCTAGTTGTGTTGATAGGTTCAGGGGTCTGCAATCCAATAGCTGCCAACTTCTCTGGTTTTCTGGACTCAGCTAGCATTTCTGTTTTTGCCTCCTACGGTGACTCAATCATAACAGGTATCTATGGTAAATATCGGGTTACTAAACGGCGCGCGTCACTTAGTTACCCGATGTGTACCTTAGAAACCTGTGTGCTCGCGCTGGGAGTTTCGCTGATTGTTGGCTCCCGCTGCCACACACAATGATGCGCGCTGGCCAGCGGGAAAGCAGAGATCAAAAAATGGCCCAGGACGATAGTGCACGATCAGCGATACCCGTCACACACAGCAATCTCGCTGGCGAGATCGCTGTGGCGTCACAAAATGGCGTCGCTGTGTGTGACGGGGCCTTAAGTATTGTGTGTGTGTTTATGTGCATTATGGTGTGTGTGGTGGGGGCTGCACAAAACTGTTTGGGGGGACTGCACTATACTGTGTTTGGGGGCTGCAATATACTGTGTGGGTAGGGGGGCTGCATTTTACTGTGTGGGGGCTGCACTATACTGTGCGTGTGTGTGAGGGGCTGCATTATACTGTGTATGTGGTGAGCTGCATTATATTGTGTGTGAGGAGCTGCACTATACTGTGTGGGAGGACTGCATTATACTGTGTGTGTGTGTGGGGGGCTGCATTATATTTTGTGTGGGGGATGGCATTATACTGTGTGTGGTGGGACCGCCCTATACTGTGTATGTGGTGGGCTGCATTATATTGTGTGGGGGGCTGCACTATACTGTGTGTGTGGGCTGCATTATACTGTGGGGGGCTGCATTATACTGTGAGTGGGGGGCTGCATTATACTGTGTGTATGTGTGGGCTGCATTATACTGTGTATGTGGGGTGCTGCACTATACTGTGTGTGGGAGGGGACTGCACTATACTGTGTGTGGGGGCTGCATTATACTGTGTGTGGGGGGGGCTGCATTATACTGTGTGTGGGGGGCTGCATTATACTGTGTGTGGGGGCTGCACTATACTGTGTGTGCGGGGACTTCACTATACTGTGTGTGTGGGCTACATTATACTGTGTGTGTGGGGGCTGCATTATACTGTGTGTGGGGGGCTGCATTATACTGTGTGTGTGGGGGGGCTGCATTATACTGTGTGTGGGGGGCTGCATTATACTGTGTGTGGGGGGCTGCACTATACTGTGTGTGCGGGGACTTCACTATACTGTGTGTGTGGGCTACATTATACTGTGTGTGTGGGGGCTGCATTATACTGTGTGTGGGGGGCTGCATTATACTGTGTGTGGGGGGCTGTATTATACTATGTGTGGGGGGCTGCATTATTCTGTGTGTATGTGTGGGCTGCATTATACTGTGTATGTGGGGTGATGCACTATACTGTGTGCGGGAGGAGACTGCACTATACTGTGTGTGGGGGCTGCATTATACTGTGTGTGGGTGGACTGCACTATACTGTGCATGTGGGGGGCTGCACTATACTGTGTGTGGAGGGCTGCACTATACTGTGTGGGGGCTGCACTACACTGTGTGTGGGGGGACTGCAATATACTGTGTGTGGGGGACTGCACTACACTGTGTGTGGGGGCTACATTATACTATGTGTGGGGGCCCGCACTATACTGTGTATGTGAGGGGCTGCATTATACTGTGTGTGGGGGACTGCACTATACTGTGTATGTGGGGGCTGCTTTATACTGTGTGTGGTGGCTGCACTATTCTGTGTGTGCGGGGACTGCTCTATACTGTGTGCGTGGGCTACATTATACTGTGTGTGGGGGCTACATTATACTGTGTGTGGGAGGCTGCATTATACTGTGTGTGGGGGGCTGCATTATACTGTATGTGTGTGTGAGGGACTGCACTATAATATGTGTGTATGTGTGTGTGTTTGTGGGGGGCTGAATTATACTGTGTGTGGGGTTGCATTATACTCTGAGGGCGCTGCATTATACTCTGAGGGGGCTGCATTATACTGTGTGTGTGGGGTTCTGCATTATACTTTGAGGGGACTGCATTATACTCTGAAGGGGTTGCAATATACTCTGAAGGGGCTGCATTATACTCTATCAAGAACCATGGTCAGTGCATTATACTATATGTACTATTTGGTGCCTGCATTTTACTGTATCAATAACTATCTATACCCATCATTCTTCCTCAGCTGGAGTAAAGAGGCTGGGAAATGTGTCAAACAACTTCAATATTGTCGATCGCTCGTTTTAGCGGCCTGAACTCAGCGCATGTAAATACAACAGAAATGTTTCTGTGTGATGGTGTAATATGTGAGCATTTGGGGGCCCACTTTAAACTTTTGCCCAGGGCCCCACTTTGTTTAAAACCGGCCCTGGGGATACTCCATGGAAAATTGATACTCTCCGGAATTTTTAGTACAATGCCTGAGGGATGGATCATGGCGCTAAGATTTTTTCTTTGGCGCCTTTCAAAGGACCTGTCACCTACAAAAATGCTATTTACCTGTAAATATAGTGGTAATCTGCAAGTAAATAGTGATTTAACCCCTTGATTCTGTAACCAGTTCTCATTTTTATGTTTACCTTTCTCCTTATCATAGCAATGTGAGGGATTGGTGAGTTTTTTGGCAAAACTAGTCATAGTTACATCTTTCAAATTACCGTGTTTTTAACTGAAAAATTGAAAAATAGTTTTAAGTGGGATGAAATTGTAAAAAAATAAAAAATGCAATTCCACTATTGTTTTCTGGGGTTCTTTTTTTTTTTTTTGCAGTATTCATTGCATAGAAAAAATGACCAGGAAACATGATTCTCCAGGTTAGAATGATTACCGTATGTAATAACTAGATGGAGGGCAGTAATGTCACGATGGGGGTAGGCTTTGCAGCATTGAGAATCTCTCCCCCCATGTGCTCGTGAACCTATACACTCTCTCTTTCCCCATGTGCTGACTTCTCCCTTTTGTAAGAAAAAAAAAAAATTGGGGGGTTGTATCGCCATTTTCCGATACCTGTAACATTTATATTTTTTAGTTAAAATAGTTTAAAAAAATCTAAATTGGAATCACTATTTTCAACATTTTTAAAACTTTTTGCTTTAAATGTTTTACCCTATTTTTAAGTCCTCTTGGGGGACTTGAATCTACAATCATCTTATCGCGTATACTAGACATACTATATTTTGCAATAAAAGTATAAATTGTGTCTCAAATCACGGTCTCCTATGAAGTTAAGGCTGTGGCTTAGCATCACAGAAGTACCAAAATGGCAGCAACCAGGGCCTTCAGGGGAGCATGGGCACTAGCAATCACTTCATTTAGATGACAGTGTCAGGCTAGTTTCACACTAGCGTTCTCGGGCGCAGTTCCTCCTCTGATCGCATGAGGCTGCATGCGATTAGCATATCCTATATTTAGCGTTGGATACGCTAATCGTGTGCTGACCGTGCGCTTGTCTGATTTTGCTGGCGCTGCACCCTTTTGGTGCTGCGTCCGGAGCACAAAAATGCAACACAGCGTGTTTTTGTGCGCTGGGCGCAGCGCCAGCAAAATCAGGCCAGCGCACGGTCAGCTCACGATCAGCGTATCCAACACTAAATATAGGATACGCTGATCGCATGCAGCCTCATGCGATCAGAGGGGGAACTGACCTGAGAGGGCGCGGCCAGGGGCGGGGCTTAGCGGCGGCCCTGCGCTGCGCCCAAGAATGCTAGTGTGAAACTAGCCTCAGAGATTGAGTAGTGATCGAAGGTCAGCTGAGCTCGCTGCTGTTAGTTGCAATAAGGGGTTAGCCATGTTTGGTGGTATTTGGCAGTATAGCTGGAAAAGCGGCTACAGGGAGAAAATTGAGTTATAATCTCTCTTTAGCTGTTCACTTTTAGCCATAGGGGTGATGCAGGTAGCGGTTACAGCCATCACTCACCACATAGTGTGAGCACTTTAATCACCTCCTCTGCACCTTGACGGGAAGCGAGCGACTGCAGGGAGAATATAACTCCATTCAACTCCTCCTTGCCATAGTTGTGCGGAAAGCAGAGAACCATGGAGGAACAGGGAAACATATGTCTCCCCATTCTGACAAGCAGTCGGGGTCCCATCTATGTGACCCAGGCCGATCTAAAATTATAACCTATCCAGTGTATGGTTGAAAGTTAAAAATTTTTGGACACTGAAATACCCCTTTAAGCTTTAACAATCAAATGTTTTCTCCCCTCAGACTTTACACTTACAATCTCTACAAAGACTTGAGATTTATCTTGCCTACCCATTCCTGTCTTACCCGGGTCTGAAGGCTGATGCCCATCCAGGAATAAACTTTGGGTCTCTTGTGAACAAGAGGATGGCAAAAAGGCAAAAGAAGACGAAGACTGCCTTCTCTGCAAAGCTGAAAAATAAAGAACCACATTAGTCATAAGGTTAAATATGAAGTATTTATGGAAAGTATCAATGGCATTACTCAGATTGGTTACTTTATAGGCTATGCATTGTTTTGGGGCAATTAGTAAACTATTTTTTTGGATACCCTATTTTACTATTATACGGGCATTACAGGTATTTTTTGGGCAATATGCATGAAAGTGGCATTATTTATGGAGACAATACTATAAATGGGCACTATGGCTCTCACTATTAATAGATGCTTTCATGACTGGCACTGTTACTAGGCATTACTATTACTAACACTATTAAATAGAAGCACATACAGTGGGGAAATAAGTATTTGATACACTGCCAATTTTGCAAGTTTTCCCACCTACAAAGAATGGAGAGGTCGTAGGTACACTTCAGCTGTGTGACACAGAATCTAAAAACAATCCAGAAAATCTCATTGTATGATTTTTATATAATTAATTTGCATTTTACTGCATGAAATAACTATTTTATACAATAGAAAACCAGAACTTAATATTTGGTACAGAAACCTTTGTTTGCAATTACAGAGGTCAGGGATTTCATGTAGTTCTTGACCAAGTTTGCACACTCTGCAGCAGAGATTTTGGCCCACTCCTCCATACAGATCTTCTCCAGAGCTTTCACATTTCAGGGCCGTTGATGGGCAACATTGAGTTTCAGCTCTCTCCAAAGATTTTCTACTGGGTTCAGGTCTGGAGATGATCATTGGCGAACTTCAAATGGGCCTGGATGTGTGCTGGCATGAGCAGGGGGACTTTACATGTCCTGCAGGATTTTAATCCATGACAGAGTAGTGTGTTACTAATGGTAGTTTTTGAGACTGTGGTCCCACTTTTCTTCAGGTCATTGACCAGGTCCTCCCGTGTAGTTCTGGGCTGATTCCTGACTCTTTTCAGTATCATCCTTACCCCATGAAGCGAGATCCTGCATGAAGACCCAGACCAAGAAAGATTGACAGTCATCTTGCGTTTCTTCCATTTTCTAATAATTGCACCTACAGTTGATGCCTTCTCACTAAGCTTCTCGCTTATTGTCCTATAGCCTATCCCAGCTTTGTGCATGTCCACAATTTTGTCCCTGGTATCCTTAGACACCTTTTTGGTCTTTGGCCTTGGCCATGGTGGAGAGGTTGGAGTGTGATTGAGTGTGTGGACAGGTATCTTTTATATATGTACAGAATTCAAATAAGTGCAAAGAATACAGGTAATGAGCGCAGAGTAGGAGGGCTTCTTAAAGAAAAACTATCCGGTCTGTGAGAGTCAGAACTCTTGTTGGTTGGTAGGTGATCAGATACTTATTTCATGCAATAATATGCAAATAAAATTATTTAAAAATCATACAATGTAATTTTCTGTTTTTATTTTTTAGATTTTCTCTCTCACAAGTTGAAGGATCTGTACTATAAAAATGACAGACCTCTCCATTCTGTGTAAGTGGGGAAAACTTGCATTATCTGCAGTGTATCAAACACTTATTTTCACCACTGTATGTTATATGGGTGGTGCTATGACATGGGGTTAGCACTATTGACTATTGTATAGCCATTGGTCATTGGACAGGTAAAATACATTCTTCATAGTAATGTTTTCTCTGGGTACACAGAGAAATTATTAATATAAAGTACAGTATATGTTTTACAGTGAGGGGAAGGACCACCAAGCTAAACTTTTTTTTCAGGTGAAAGAAAGCTGTATAATAACTGGGGCGCATTTTGGAACTTTTGCTTTTTTATACTCACATAATGGGTCCGAGTTTACGATAATCTTCCCTTACTACTTCCTTTGCTTTGGCTTCTGCATCTGACCTAACCTCCGACTTCTCCTTCTTTCTGCAGCTGATAGGTAAATGGAAAATGACATCATTTTTTTTTTTTGTTAAATTATTTAAAGGATGTGTTAACTGCAAAGATTTGCAGCATACCTTAAGCTGATAGCTCCATGTAAAATCGAGATCCATAACCAACTGAGAATAAGGAATAAAATCATCAGCGGGCAAGCAAAGACGAACCAGGAGCCAAAATTGATCACATCGCAAGCCGGGAAAAAACTGTAAAGAAGAAAATAAAGTTTAGGTTTTCCTAGTTAGTTTTAAAATTGCAAAGTTCTATTTTTATTTTAATAGAGACTGGGATGTGTAAAGAAAAAAAAACATTGAAAAAGATTATAAAAAAGAAAAAATTTCAAGAGAACCAGTCAGCACGATTTTGTAATGTAAAGTATATACATGGCTGTAATGGTGCAGTAATACTGATTACATTGATACCTTTGGGGAAGAAATCGGCTTTGTGGTTCTTCTTTATTCACCATTTGAAGTTTTCTGATAATTAGATTTGGGTGCACAGGGGCCGGACTGTGCGCTGGGTCTTCTCCTCCCTGTCTATGATTCCCAGGCCCATCCGCCTGCATCCAGTCTGTGACTCTCCGGCACCTGTGCCTGCCTGCTATCTGTAAAATCCCTGCCTCCTATCATTGAAATCTCAACAGGACCTGACATTCACAGACCAGAGGCAGGTGGAGGGGCCGCGGAATAACAGACAGGAGGCTGGCGGAGACACAGGGAGGAGAAAACCCAGTGTACAGTCTGGCCTCTGTACCCCAAAATCACATTAGCAGAAAATGTCAAATTGTGAATAAAGCAGAACCACAAAGTGGATTTCTTCAACAAAGGTATCTATGTAATTTGTATTACACCACTATTACAGCCATGTCTTTGCTTTAAATCACAAAATCATGCTGTCACGTTCTCTTTAACACCAAAACCTAATTTTAACAATAAGCCATATTCCGATGATCGCTTCCCTTTAAGAATTATTGCATATACAACACCTTCTCAGTTGTCCAAGAAGAATGAGGTTTGGTGCCGTCCCAGTGAGGGTGGCGGTTCCTCCAATACTGGCTGAGTATGGGATAGAGATAAGAAACGCCTTCCAGATCCTGGTTTGATATTCACGCTCTTTCTCCATGTCCGCATGATTCTCAGTGGGTATGTCCACCTTATCTTGGGCTTCTTTGCTTTAGAAATGATGACATATAGATTTTATTAGTCAAGTTCACAAAACTTTGTGGTAGGAGGACAGAAGTATACAAACGCAACAAGAAATATGGAGGCTGCATGAATCTTACCAATAGTTTACCATCTATCTCAGTATGCTGATTATATGGGTACAAAAATGGCATTAGTCATTGGCTTGGCTGACAAACAACTGGCAAGTGGATAAATGAGTGATGAAAAAGCTCTATAGCCTCTATAAAAAAAAGGATAGGCATAAGATCTATATCTAGAGTCTATAGAACTGTCCCTGCTGCATTTACTCTCAGAACCACCAACATGATAAGAAAAATACACATCACTAGTTTCTACTTTTAGAGGGAATGTCTCATCGAAGAATAATATATTGTTTAAATTAGTTTTTTAGGCAAAATTTATTTTTCCAGAAAAATATAATAGTTTTTAATTTTCCATCTTACATTTTAACACTGGTCACTAAACCACATACTAGACTTACTACACTCCCTGTTCTGTACAGAAAACTTTTCAGCAGTCTCTTAGCAACTGATAATACAGGATCCACCATTCCCAATAAGTGATGGTCACAGCTCACCTACTCCCCCTCCATCCACAGTGACCTTTGCTCAGATTAGATCAGATCAGATTAGGACTACTGGCCAGAGTAAGAATTTCAAGATTTGTGTTTATTTTTTCTGTTTTTTAATGTTTAAAAACTACATTTATCATATAAATCTGATTTAAACAACAGGTCATTTCCTGATGACACATTACCTTTAAATCAACAGACAAACACAATAGGGAAATGACTCGCCCCCAGAGGCCGTGGGGTACTCGGTGCCGGGCCCGTTGATTTCAATGGGAGATGTCACAGTGGCAGGGACCCGGTCTGTGGTCTCAGGCAGTCAATGTAAAAGGAGTAGAGTCATGGGGATAAAGTTATTGAGATGATTCATGACGCCACTTGTGGTTTCTGGTCAGTTTGACCAGCGCTGCAGGGTTGCTTCTCTGGGACAGATGGTGTGGTGCAGCAATGATGTTGAAGCTCCCCACAGGTAAAGCTGTAGTCCCAGGGCAGATGAAGAGAGTTGGTAGATGGTGAGGTAGTGTAGAGCGAAGGATGCAGTAGTGCGGGGAACGTGGTGCAGAAATAAGTGGAGGACACAGTGGAATGTAGTTCCAAGGCTTTACTCACAGTCTGTTGCGCATACAGATGCCCACTTCGGTGCCGTGTCCTCCGAGTCAGTTGCTCAGCCAACTCCCAGGCAAGATTGAGTACACCTTTCCAGCACTCCTCCAACATATGCCTTTCCTGAACGTCTCCTCACTAGCCCTTAAACTGAAGTACTTGTAGTTGTGAATTAAACTCAAGTTCCTCCTTCTAGATGTTACTTGGAACTCGACTCGTACGGCAGATAGCTGTAGCCTGCTTCGGGGACTTCCTACTCTCAGGTCCCGGCTCACACACGTTGCTATTGTGCCCCCGAGTCTTGGGTGGGAATAAAGTGGTGACAACTTCTATTCCTCCGGTTTCTGCTGCAGGACCATCAGAATCCACACAACTTTGGATACTGGACTCCGTACCATGCGCTTTAACTTAGGGAAGGGCTCTGCTCTCACCCTTGTCCTCAGTTCTCTTCTCCCCACGTTCCATACTAATCTATCTTCCTTTTGAAGAATTAGGCTTTCTCTTGCTCTTTCCTGTGCCAACAGCTCCAGATCACAGGAGTCTGCTGCAGCACTTGCTTTCACTCCATCCCTCTCCGGGGATCTTCTTTCACTCACTAATCCTTTCCTAATCTTCTCCCGCTCTCTTATGCAGTCTAAGCTCCACCCGCTTACCAGCACCCTTCATGAATCAAAGCAGCTGCCATAAAGGGTGCTCTGCTATTCTAAAGTGTCTGTGCTGGGTGCAGGTGTTGGAGTGTGGTCAGGCGTCTCCACCTTACCTGGAGAGTGGGATACTACACCTCAGGAGGAGGTGCAGTACCTCTGTGGCGACTGAACCCTCAGGGGTGCCACAGAAGCCCATAGAAAACATGGTGCTAGCTTACTCCACCACAACAATCCTTTCGGATATACTGTATATCAGATATTTTTGAGATGTCTTACAATTGGCTATAAATATCTATGATGAGAATATTACTTTAATCGTTTACCATAGGTTGAAAAGTTATTGATATTTTATTTTACTTTTTATTCTTCCCCCATATTAAAAAAAATCTGCTGACTTTCATTGAATAGAAACATCTGTCTTGGCAATCCTCACACAGCTGCATGACTTGTTACCAAGTGGTCGACCTCTCTTTTGCAATAAGCCCTGCACCTGTGTAAGCCATCAATGTTTGATTGGTGGGTGCTCAGAGACCCCCGACGAGCAACAGAATGTAGGAGCCACATCCCTTTCATTGTTTACACAGGCACCCCGCGATACACAGCTGCAGGCACTGTTACAATGTACTAGAATTCTCCTGTTTAACTTTGAGTCCTCTGTTGATGGCGGCTATTCTATGATTTGGGTCCACATTGGTTAAATTTTGATGTTAAAGTTCTGATATACTTATATAGACTACTGCTGTTTGTGACAACTTTGGGATAAATTACCCGAAGCTTTGTTTTGTTTCCGACTTGATTTATTTTTTTTATGGACAGATTTATAACATTTTGTTTAACTGTTTAGGAATATCTGGACAGTTGGCAACCCTGAAATTAAGTGATTGCCATTTTCTGTGCTAGGGTATGTGCACACAATGTTTTTTTCAGGCAGATTCTGCCAGGAACCAGCCTGAAAAGAGCGCTTGAAAAAATAATGTACATATGCACCGCAATGTCAAAATGACTTGCTGTGCACATGTTATGTCTTTTGTTTCTTCTTTTAACTGCTTAAAATGGGTTGTCCCATGAGAAAAAGTTGATTTTAAGCAATAGATCTTGGAATAATATTAAGTTCCATAATTGGATGTGATTAAATAAAATGTTCCTGTGCTGAGATAATCTTATAAGTGTGTCCCTGCTGTGTACTGTGTAATGGCCGTGTCTGACTGTACAGGGACATGCTCTGATCATACCACAGCTCCTGGGCAGGGGAGGAAGCAAAAGAGAGGACACACACAGGACAGCCTGGGGTCACAGCTGATTCTTTCTGCAAGGTAAAACATTTCCCTGCCTGTTTTTAATCAATGTTTTTCCTCACAAGAAGAATCATTTGTGATCTTCTGCTGTAATGTCTGTATATTCTCTTTTGCTCTCGTTCCCAGTAATCCTTAGCGAAAATGCCCGCGATGACGTCCGTTCTCGCGGGATCGCGACGTCTCGTGGTTATTCGCAATGACGTCGCGCGAATGACCGCGAGACTTTGCGATCCCGCGAGAACGGACGTCATCGCCGGCATTTTCGCAAAGGATTACTGGGAACGGGAGCGTGGAGAGAGGCGGGAAGGATGCGCGGGACGTCGGAAGGTGAGAATAACAATATTTTTTATTTTAAATTCTATTTTTTACAGGGATATGGTACCCAAAGCCCGGAGGACAGTCTCCCCTCCTCCGGACCGTGGGTACCATCCGCAATTGTTCTGCTTACTTTTCGCATGGTGTGCACAGCCACATGCGGAAAGTAAGCAGAACAATGCATTCCTATGGGTGCGGGATCGCCGCGATTCCGCTAAATTAATGAGCATGCTGCGTTTTTTACCGTGAAGCGATTCCGCCGCGGTAAAAACCGCAGCATTAGCACAGCATTGCGGAATCCCATAGGAATGCATGGGATGCTTATTTTTTGCGTTTTCGCGGCAAAATCGCGCTGTTAAAACCACCGCTGAAATGCGAAAAAAACGCCATGTGTGAACTCAGCCTAAATATTTTTCAAAAATCCAGACTGCTGACAGCTATGAATAAATTACTTACTCTTCAATGCAGGTGAGCAGCTGCAGTTCTGTAGGGACTTGGTGTAAACCATTCTCCTGTAATGTAGCTGTATAATAATGAAAAGAAAAATACATCTGTGGCATGCAATAATTTATCATTTATCTACACATCTTCATATGTTCTCTTAGGTTACATAGGATATAAACAGGGGAATGATTCATGTAGGGAAAAGAGATTTACTAGAGCAGGGAAAAGAGAAGAATTAGCTGGGTAGAAAGGCAAAATGAGCAATTGTAGGTGCACAGTGCTATATAATATGATGATTGCAATATATTAAAAGGATAAAAACTTTGATAGTAGTGCTTCTTTAACAAGCAGTTTCTGCACAGTAATTGCTTGAATAAAAACAACGAAAAAAACAAAATGATGTCCAATAATAGCTGACAAAAGCAATGCCAAAACGCGCGTTGGGGTGGGCGCATCCCGGGGGACTCCATCGCCACATGAGGTACTGCACAAAGCACTTCACTCCTCTTTACCTTTTAACCCCTATGTGACTTATTAATGTATTTTTTGCTCTCATTATTGCACTGAATCCATTGTGATCTTGCTATTTAATAATTGCTGCACAGTTACTATATTGGTTGCATTGGCACTTTATTCATTTTCATCAAGTCTTTTTATATTTTTATATATATATTTATATTATTGAGTATTTTTTGCACTTTTATGCACTGGCACTTTGGGTATGCCTCATGTAAGATACTTAATTTTGCTTATCTTCACATGCCCTAGTATTTACTTCATTTTTATCATTCTATGTCCCCTGTGTTGTGCCCCTTTTGGCATTGTTTTCCTGCTCCTTTTTTATATTCATTCACACTCACTTGAGTAAAATTTGCTATTATTGGACATCATTTCATTTTTTTTGCTGTTTTTATTCTAATTTTCCGAGTTGTCCCCCATTGGTTTCCATGTGTACACTGCCGTGACATCACATGTGCATTAATACCCTAGGTGGTGTACCTTTCTTTGAGTATGTCTAATCAGTACTTGCTTGGTAATGTAAGTAGTTTGTAGTGCTGTGTTCATGCAAGGGGTGGGATTTAGGACCCTGTGTGGGGCTGCGCAGAGTTGTAGAATCTGCAACCCAGGTTATTACCTTTGCTAAAAAGTGGAGCTTTTTCGGGGTATATTAGGGCTACCTATGAGCACTTTTGGCAATAACTTCTATTTAGTAAAATCACTAATCTGGAGCTACCAACTCCTTTATGAAATAAAAATGGCAGCCACAGACTGTTGATAAGTGCTCTTTAAAAAGAAGTGAGTTTATTTCCTTTAGGTTTAAAGGTCTATCCTCCAGATTGTCCATTAACAACATAGAGAACAGTACAGGGGACTTTGATCAAAACTTATAGGCAAGTCCTGTTCTTAGCTTACATTAAAGTGACTCTTCATAACAAAAAAAAAAAATTTAGAAATATTTCCATCTTCTTGTCCTCTTATCTTATTGCAATGACCTGACAATGGCTTTGCAGCGGTGGGCACATTTGACATCCATGGGCAAAAATCCAATTAGTCCCTGGCTTAGAACAAAAAGGCCACAGCACTTAGAGAATTCAACATTGGCGGACTACCTTAGGCCATGATTATTTGATTATGGGTCCAGACCACTGCATAAGGTTGGTGGTCCACAAGTGTTAAATTCCCAGACCATCCTTTTAATCATAATGTTATGCGGCATTCTCCTTTCAATCGTGTTTTAGCTGCTCATTATATAAGATCACTGCTTGCTGCTTGTTCACGTCCGAATATTGAAAACCTGGTTACATTATGTGCAACAAATACTGGTGTCCAGGTCAATGGGTGTATCAGAACCTCCATTAGAAATTGGAACTCTATTTATTTAGGCCTAGTGGTCTTAGGGAGCTATCCGTAATGTTTTTTCCTGTCATCCACCAAAAATTACCTGGGGTGTTGTCGTGGCTTTTCATAGCATTCTCCCTGCTAAATGTTTCACCAAACAGACTCTTAAGAATGGCGTTCGCAATAGGAAGCATCATTGCTGTGGATGCAGTGTTACTCAACCACATGGATAAGAACGCTGTTGTTATCATCATGCCTAGTATAAGCCTGGAATGAAAGAAAAGTATATTTACTCTGTTGGGTGTTAGGAACAATCTATTTAATGGATTAGATTAATGTAGACTTAAAGGGTATGTCCACTATTAAAGTCAAACTTTAGCGCTGCACCATTTCTAAAAATGTAAAATAAATCAGCAATTATCTTGATTAAAGATAGACTGTTTTGCGTACACAGTATCTGTGCCTCCTATGAACAAGAAAATGACTTCTGTAACACTGCCTCCTAAGAGGAAGAATATAACAACTATAATACTGTCCCTTATGTACAATAATATAACTAGTATTATACTGTCCCACTATATACAAGAATAACCAGAATATAACTACTGTAATATTGCCCCTATATACAAGACTATAACTACTATAATGATCTTTTTATTTACAAACTGGCAAGCATATGTTACAAAAATATTACATTAAAATCTCAAAGCAATAAATAGTAAAGGAGATAAATATTGTGTTGTTACATCACTTACACAATAGCATTAGCAAACATTGACAAATCCCGATACATGGATGTTCCTCCAGGCCACATTAGCTGGGTTCCTCTTTATATCCTTCTTATATACAGCCTTGAGATTTTCTAGGATCTTATACCTAAGTGTCACAGGACAGGACTTCCTTATTGATGAGCAGGCATCACCGCGCACACCACAGATGGTAGATGGTCACCACATTTATTATATACAGAGAGCTTCTGTTATACGCCCTGAGCTCAGGTTGGAAATCTACGAACAGCAGCTGACCATACGACTGTCCCACTAGGTGAGGTAACTTTAGGGACAAGGACACAGACTCCCATACCTGCATACTGAAGGGGCTCTCCAACAGCAGATGGCCCATCGTCTCCAGTATATGGGGGCACTCTTCTCTGGGACAGGATCTGTCTGATACATTCCTGCACTTTAGATTATCTCTAACATACATTTTACCATAGAGCGCCAGCCACGCTATGTCTCTCATATGAGGGGGAACTCTGGGGTCTAGCACATTTTTTGCAGCCTGTTTTACATCCAGACTCGGAGCGCCCCTCAGTTGTACCTGGACACTGAAGTGAGATGAAAGGACATTCCTATACAGCTCTTTCCTACTAAGCTGCTTGACATCATCGTACAAGATCCTCCATCTGACGACCTTACTTATTATGTGGACACCATACCAAGAAACATTATTCTTTAGTCATCCTGAGATTCTCTTGATGGGGTCCCCTACTGACCACACAGACACAAACTGCTGGATCTGGTTCTTAAACAAACAAGACCATGGCACCTTCTCTGAATTCTTACAAAATGAAAAATTCTTCAGAAGAAACAAAAGATTAAAGAAGAGTTCCGGACAAGGCATGAGAGACCACCATCCTTATGAGGGAGACAGACAATGTTTCTCCTTACCACATTCACCCTGTTATCCCACAAGAAGTGAAAGAAGACATTGGTAAGTCTGGGGAGCATATAACTACTATAATACTGCCCCTATATACAAGAATATAACTACTATAATACTGTCCTCTATCTGCATGAATATAACTAAGTGTATCTGAACAGTAAAACAAGGTACTACAACTCCAGAGTTTGCTAAATCTTTCTGAAGGTCTTTTGCAGTCAAACGGCGGGGGTTCTGATTTGTCTCTCTAGCAATCCTGCAAACAACTCTCACTGAAATTTCGCTTGGTCTTCCAGACCTTATCTTAACCTCCATTATTCTTGTTAACTGCCATTTCTTAATTACATTTCAAACTGAGGAAATGGCAACTTGAAAATGCCAAAAGGTTAGAGGAGGCTAGGTTTTTATAAAGCTGGGAAATTTGCATCACCTGGACTTTCTAACAATGATAGTGAACAAGCCATAACCCTAACAGGCTAATTAAGATCTTAAATCTTGGGTAAAGCTATCTGAGCACATAAATCTTCAAGGGTGCCAAAACTTTTGCACCATTTTGCATTTTGGAGTTTTTAAAATGTAAAAGATGACAATATTTTTTTTTTAGTCTAAAATACAATGGAAACATCTCATTTTTAACTTTCGCCCTTTTAGAGATCATTTCACCTGCAACTTGCTTAACTGTTCACAATGACAATAATTTTGACCAGAGGTGCCCAAACTTTTACATGCCACTGTACAGTAGGTATGAAAAGTATTCAGACCACGTTAAATTTTTCACTCTTTGTTTCATTACAGCCATTTGGTAAATTCAAAAAAGTTCATTTTTTCTCATTAATGTACACTCTGCACCCCATCTTGACTGAAAAGATAGCAGAAATGTAGAAATGTTTGCAAATTTATTAAAAAAGAAAAACTGTAATATCACATGGTCATAAGTATTCAGACCCTTTGCTCAATATTGAGTAGAAGCACCCTTTTGAGCTAGTACAGCCATGAGTCTTTTTGGAAATGATGCAACAAGTTTTTCACACCTGGATTTGAGGATTCTCTGCCATTCTTCCTTGCAGATCCTCTCCAGTTCCGTCAGATTGGATGGTGAATGTTGGTGGACAGCCTTTTTCAGGTCTCTTCAGAGATGCTTAATTGGGTTTAGGTCAGGGCTCTGGGCCTCACCTTTGTTATTTTAGCTGTGTGCTTGGGGTCATTGTCTTGTTGGAAGGTGAACCTTCGGCCAAGTCTGAAGTCCAGAGCATTCTGGAAGAGGTTTTCATCCAGGATATCTCTGTACTTGGCCGCTTTCATGTTTCCTTCAATTGCAACCAGTCGTCCTGTCCCTGTAGCTGAAAAACACCCCCATAGAATGATGCTGCCACCACCATGTTTCACTGCTGGGATTGTATTGGGCAGGTGATGAGCAGTGCCTGGTTTTCACCACACATACCGCTTAGAATTATCACCAAAAAGTCCAATCTTCGCCTCATTAGACCAGAGAATCTTATTTCTCATAGTCTGGGAGTCCTTCATGTGTTTTTTAGCAAACTCTATGCAGGCTTTCATATGTCTAGCACTGAGGAGAGGCTTCCGTCGGGCCACTCTGCCACAAAGGCCCGACTGGTGGAGGGCTGCAGTGATAGTCTACTTTGTTGAACTTTCTCCCATCTCCCTACTGCATCTGTAGAGCTCAGCCACAGTGATCTTCGGGTTCTTCTTTACCTCTCTCATCAAGGTTCTACTCACATGATTGCTCAGTTTGGCTGGATGGCCAGGTCTAGGAAGACTCCTGGTGGTCCCAAACTTCTTCCAGTTAAGGATTATGGAGGCCACTGTGCTCTTAGGAGCTTTGAGTACTGCAGAAATTCTTTTGTAACCTTGGCCAGATCTGTGCCTTGCCACAGTTCTGTTTATGAGCTCCATGGCCAGTTCCTTTGACCTCATGATTCTCATTTGGTCTGACATGCACTATGAGCTGTGAGGTCTTATATAGACAGGTGTGTGCCTTTACAAATCAAGTCATATCAGTTTAATTAAACACAGCTGGACTCCAATGAAGGAGTAGAACCATCTCAAGGAGGATCACAAGGAAATGGACAGCATGTAACTTAAATATGAGTGTCTGAGCAAGGGGTATGAATACTTATGACCATGTAATATTTCAGTTTTTCTTTTTTAATAAATTTGCAAACATTTCTACATTTCTGTTTTTTTCAGTCAAGATGGGGTGCAGAGTGTACATTAATGAGAAAAAATGAACTTTGTTTCACTGCAGCCATTTGGTAAATACAAAAAAGAGTGACAAATTTAAAGGGGTATGAATACTTTCCGTACCCACTGTATACAGAGTAAGTACTATAATACTACGCCCTATGTACAATTATTTAACTATAATACAGCCCCTTATAGACATAATCACATACAGTATTTGTAAAAGACAGCTCTTACCGAGCAGGCTGAACTCCCACAAACATAAGCACTTTCAAGGCAATTCTTCTGTGCAGATTCCACTGTTCAATAGCAGCCGCCATAAGAAGTCCACTAAGGAATAGAAAGTTTGTATCCAGGAAGTATTGGGGACAGACTTTGCTGGAGGGCAGGATTCCCATGAAAGGGAATAGTACTATTGGCAGCATAGCGGTAACAGCCAAAGGCAGCGCTTCTGTGCACCAATATAAGGCCATGAGCAAGACCACATAAAGGCATTTTCCTTCCTGCAAATACAACCAGAAAATCATAGTTATATTCATTGTGGAGAACAAGTGACATCATTATAACCTAAGATATTAGTTTTATGATATTAGAAATAGGGCAGCTCCTTTATAATCTGCCCAGCATTGCACCTTAGTCCTGTTTCCTTGCAGACTGACTCACTGTGCGATACCAATCACAACCTACTGACATTTAAACCTGGCCAGCTAAATCATGCAGCTGAGGCGACGAAAACGAAATCTCCGAACACGCCAAAATACTCGGAGGTCACCCGAACATGCTCAGGAAAACCCGAGCAACGAGTATACTCGCTCATCACTAATAATAATGAATAAAGGTCTGAAAAAACAAAGATGCAGATTTAATTTGCATTACAGTGACCTAACACATATTAGATTAGTTGGGGGGGGGGTAATAAAACCGGCTAGTTCCCTTTAATATCTTCTCTTAGATGAAAAACAAGTAGTTGAGATTCACAAGTCCTTGGTCCAATGGCCACATTAGTAGCCCATGGCTGCAGGATCAGAACCTCTTCTGAGTGTTGGCCTGGTGCAAAATCATGTTTATGTCACTCTATAGCGTAATTGTATCGCAAGGTCTATAGTCTATTAGAAGGGATGCCGGAGGGAGTAGGAGGTTAGCATCGCTCTGATCCGACGGCCACAGACTGCCGATATGACCCCTGGGCTGGGGTCCTGCACATTGTTTGGCTCAACTCTAGCGACAACCAATATGGCTGCTGCCATAACCATAACCCCACTCCAGGCACCGTTTTCCAGACCCCTGAAAGTCAAATCTGCTTACCCTTAAGGTACTGTCACACTTAGCGATGTACCAGCGATCCCGACCAGCGATATGACGCGGTCAGGATCGCTGGTACATCACTAAGTGGTCGCTAGTGAGCTGCCACACAGGCAGATCTCACTAGCGACATCGCTGGGGTCGGGGGTCGCTACTTACCTGTCACACTAGGCGATCCTGACGTCCTCCCGCCCGCGTCCACGCTCGTCGCTCGTCTCTCCACAGGAAGCCCAGCAGGAAGCTGACGACGAGAAACAGTCCAGGACGTTCTTGCGTGATCAGCGATAACCAGCGGGGGAGCGGGTCGTAGGTAAGTATCAGACACAGCGATATCGCTAGCAATATCGCTATAACGTCACAAGTTATAGCAATATTGCTAGCGATATCGCTTAGTGTGACATGCCCTTTACAGTTGTGTAATAGATCTTAATTTGCCATTCAGCACACTAGAAAAGGTGGTTGACAACATCTACACATACTTACCAATATTTCAACCCTAAATCATATTTGTACTCAATAAACCTCCCAAAAGAGAGATTTATTGGATTTCCATATTCAAATGGAGACAGTTATAGGGTTTGATGCAAGGTAGAATGTTTTCTATCACTAGTGAGAATTATTCCCTTAGTATTAGTTTATTTCTTCCTAATTCCCATGTTGTTTAATTGGTATTATAATGTGTTAGTTTTGTCACTGGAGATTCCCACTGATTATAACAATGATGTTAGCATATCATGTGTTTTTAAGGAGTGTGATCTGTAGGCCTTGGACTCTTAAATTTTATCTCAACTTTACTTGTGTGCTGGACTTTCCTGTTTTACGCTATTGTGAAACCTAATTTCTGCTTTTTTCTAAGCGTATGGACTTCTGAATGTTTGGAGTAAGGAGATAACAGATTTTCTTCATTGCATGTAAGGCTGGGGTCACACTGCATTTAGGCAGTCCGCTAGACGGACTGCGTTACACCGCTGCATAACGCGGTGTAACGCAGTCCGCTAACGCTGCCATTGCCCTCCATTGTCAGGCGCATCGCGACGCATGCCGTAAAGCAGCACACGTTCACGATGTGCCGTCATTTAGTGACGGAGCCGCGGATGTGGGCTGCAGCGTCTGAGGCTCCGTCACCGCTAGCGCTGATGAATCATGCTATGTGTTGGTTAAACGCAATGTGAACCTGGCCGAAGTCTTTATCCCATTCCACTACCAAAGCTGCAAAATTTACACAAGTTAACATAATCCAACATAGCAATGAACATAATACTTTTTCCTATCTAGAAAAAAGGACGTTCATAATGGCATAAGCAAAAGGACAACTCCCTTAGAAATATATGAACCTACATAGAAAACGGAGTATAACGCCATAGAGTCAATAAACATAGACGGTTATAATATCAAAAATTATTCGCTCTTTATTAGTACAGGTGCATAAAAGGTGTACATAACAAAATACAATCATATGATCAGATGTCGGACATGACACTAAAAAAGAGAGGGGATGGATACATCGCACATGTATGGTAAATGCAATGATACAAAAATTGATAATACATAGCCCCAAAAACCTGCATAAAGACTGATGCCCATGCTGAAGAGTCTCACACTTGGCCGTCTAGTGTTACTACCAAAGTGAAGTACATACCAAAAAACATGGGGAATTCATACAGGACCTTCCAGTAAAGTGCTATGTGCAAAAAGGTGTGGGGACATGCCCCCCGATGAAGCCCAGCGCGAAACGTGCGTAGGGGCTCTGGGGCTGGACATCACGCACATCATGCACAAAAATTTACACAAGGTCTAAGGGTACCGTTACACCTAGCCACTCACCAGCGATCCCGACCAGCGATATGACGCGGTCAGGATCGCTGGTGAATCGCTGGGTGGTCGCTAGTGAGCTGCCACTCAGGCAGATCTCACCAGCGACATCGCAGGGGACGGGTATCGCTACATACCTGTCAGACGCGGCGAGCCTGCGTCCTCCCGCCCGCCTCCACGCGTCGCTCGTCGTCACAGCAGGAAGCGCCGCAAGAAGTGGCCGACGAGGAATGGTCCAGGAGCTTCTCGCGCGATCAGCGATTACCAGCGGGGGAGCCGGTCGGAGGTAAGTATCACATGCAGCGATATCGCTAGTAATATCGCTGTAACGTCACAAAATCGGTGACTTTACAGCGATATTGCTAGCGATATCGCAGTGTGTAACGGGGGCTTAACTGAGCAATAGTGGACCCCTTGTCATGGATCTAAACTGAGTAGAGTCTAAATGACCCCAAACATCACTGCCAGACACAGACAGAAGAGGGCACCTGTGCAAGAACAATATATTGTCCCTTTGCAGCCCAATAGCTCACCATAAAGCACAACCCCACCTGCTTTGGAGGTAGAAATCAGCCCCTTTACCTCTTGATTACGCCAATGATATGTCCACTCCTACCAAAAACAATAAAAACTTTAAATTTTTGTGGTGCCCTAAAATGTGTATGTTAGAGGAGATAAGGATCGAAAGAGAATTCAAACGCTCGTTCCTTTTCTTCCCACAGGAGTCTGGCAGCTGCTGACTACCCTCTCCCCAATGAAAATACATGAACGCTCAACTTGACAGTTATTTAAAGGGGTTTTCTGGGCTAGGGACAAAAGTCTGAAATCACTTTATGTTGTTGCAGACTTCCAAATCATGACAGTGTGGAGTGTGCATGCAGTCACAATTCATAGTGTTCCCGGAGTGAGTGGGAAGTCACACGATCACATGTATGCGATTAGCACACTGACAATACGTTCCGGACTAGATTCTCTTCCACTTCTCTCAATAGAAGTGAATTGAGAGGAGCTGGGAATACAAGAGAACTTGATAGTGTGTACACCGCACACTGTCATGATTGAGCAAGCTGCAGTCACATAGAGTGACTACAGACTACAGCCTGACAAAACCGCAGGTGTCAGTGAAACGCGCATCAAGGTGTGCGGTTAGATATCAGCCATAACATTGCCTACACGTAAGGCCTATATAGCTGTTCTTACCTAAACCATTTGTACTGCTGTTAGGGCTAGAGCTCGAGCTTGTGTTTTTTATATTCTGTCTGTATATGTAGATTTTAATGTCCATTCATCTCCTATTGTTACATGTTAACGCTTTTGGAGTTTGAACAAAATGTATTATTGTTATACTAGGGATCATGTTTCTTCATACTCTATAGGTTTATATATACTGTGTGTATATATATATATATATATACATATATATATCTTCCTGATATGTATACAGTCATATGTAAAAGTTTGGGCACCCCTATTAATGTTAACCTTTTTTCTTTATAACAATTTTGGTTTTTGCAATAGCTATTTCAGTTTCATATATCTAATAACTGATGGACTCAGTTATATTTCTGGATTCAAATGAGGTTTATTGTACTAACAGAAAATGTGCAATCTGCATTTAAACAAAATTTGACCGGTGCAAAAGTATGGGCACCCTTATCATTTTCTTGATTTGATCACTCCTAACTACTTTTTACTGACTTCCTGAAGCACTAAATTGGTTTTGTAACCTCATTGAGCTTTGAACTTCATAGCCAGGTGTATCAAATCATGAGAAAAGGTATTTAAAGTGGCCACTTGCAAGTAGTTCTCCTATTTGATTCTCCTATGAAGAGTGGCATCATGGGCTCCTCAAAACAACTCTCAAATGATCTGAAAACAAAGATTATTCAACATAGCTTTTCAGGGGAAGGATACAAAAAGTTGTCTCAGAGATTTAACCTGTCAGTTTCCACTGTGAGGAGCATAGTAAGGAAATGGAAGAACACAGGTACAGTTCTTGTTAAACCCAGAAGTGGCAGGCCAAGAAAAATATCAGAAAGGCAGAGAAGAAGAATGGTGAGAACAGTCAAGGACAATCCACAGACCACCTCCAAAGACCTGCAGCATCATCTTGCTGCAGATGGTGTCACTGTGCATCGGTCAACAATACAGCGCATGCATAACGCCTTTTTGTATGACCAAACAACTCAATCTTTGTTTCATCAGTCCACAGGACCTTCTTCCAAAATGTAACTGGCTTGTCCAAATGTGCTTTTGCATACCTCAGGCGACTCTGTTTGTGGCGTGCTTGCAGAAACGGCTTCTTTCGCATCACTCTCCCATACAGCTTCTCCTTGTGCAAAGTGCGCTGTATTGTTGACCGATGCACAGTGACACCATCTGCAGCAAGATGATGCTGCAGGTCTTTGGAGGTGGTCTGTGGATTGTCCTTGACTGTTCTCACCATTCTTCTTCTCTGCCTTTCTGATATTTTTCTTGGCCTGCCACTTCTGGGCTTAACAAGAACTGTACCTGTGTTCTTCCATTTCCTTACTATGTTCCTCACAGTGGAAACTGACAGGTTAAATCTCTGAGACAACTTTTTGTATCCTTCCCCTGAAAAACTATGTTGAATAATCTTTGTTTTCAGATCATTTGAGAGTTGTTTTGAGGAGCCCATGATGCCACTCTTCATTGGAGAATCAAATAGGAGAACTACTTGCAAGTGGCCACTTTAAATACCTTTTCTCATGATTTGATACACCTGGCTATGAAGTTCAAAGCTCAATGAGGTTACAAAACCAATTTAGTGCTTCAGGAAGTCAGTAAAAAGTAGTTAGGAGTGTTCAAATCAAGAAAATGATAAGGGTGCCCATACTTTTGCACCAGTCAAATTTTGTTTAAATGCAGATTGCACATTTTCTGTTAGTACAATAAACCTCATTTGAATCCAGAAATATAACTGAGTCCATCAGTTATTAGATATACGAAACTGAAATAGCTGTTGCAAAAACCAAAATTGTTATAAAGAAAAAAGGTTAACATTAATAGGGGTGCCCAAACTTTTACATATGACTGTATATCTTCCTGAACGGCTCTTTTCTTATTATTTATGGACGTATATATGGTATTCTTAATTTTTGCTACCAGCAGTTGACAGATGATGAATTCTAATACATAATGCCAGAAGGATAGTTATGGAGCGGGCCTGGCCAAGCTCAATGTAAGTGAAGCACCCACAAAACGGCGTACTGCATAGGGTCGGGGTAGGCACAATTCTATTAGATTGCTAGCCAGATATAAAGTGAGGGTCGGTGTGCACTATTATATAAGGCCTGTTTCACACAAAATAATAATGATATTATAATAATAATAATAATAGCATAATAATGATACGGTTACAAATTTTGGATGAGGATATGGAAATAGATTCTGCTCCTAAATCCACATAAAAAAAGCACGTCACATACTTTTTGAATAAGTTTACAACTGATTTTAATGGGAAACGGTCCTGTAGTGCATATGGTGCTGGGTTTTTCATGTCATTTTGAACATTTCCCAGTAAAACCAATATGGAGGCTTATTCACGGAGTATTTGAAGCATTATTTTAATATGAATTTGCAGTCAAATCAGGTTCTAAATCCTTGTAAAAAGCTGTGTCAATAGGCACTAAAAGAGGTCATGCATGCTCGTGGCTCTCTACAATAGGTTTTTTGCTTAATGCCTAATGTTTCACAATAGCCATAATCTACAGTGGAATTACAGGTATAGAAGGCCTCCTGTCTGATTCACATTCTCCTTTCTGGAGTGCCTGTTGGGTGACAAGACCCCATTCTCCTAATATATGGTGCCCATTAGTACTTTCCAGTAGAATTGGGCAAATTTTTCAAAATTTGGTTCCGATTATGATCGGTGGCAAATATTGTTTTTGCAATATTCACCGAACACAGCTGAATGTCCTTGGAGCCAATGGGAGTAAAAATGACCGAATATGTTCAGAACCAATCATCAAACATAAATTCGGCACGAATAGGTTAAAAATATGGCAAATTCAGATTTGGCGACTGATTCCGAACATATTTGCTGAACTCTACTTGCCAGTCCCTGCTCCTTAGCTGCCACTACTCTTGTGTGTGAGACTGCCCATATAGTTATGCTGTCAAGCATTCTTCAATCCATATGGTTGAGGTTTTTGTTTTGCTTTGTTTTGTTTGTTTTTTTTGCTATTAAAAAACATGGAGCCATTAAAGCAATATAAAAGTGAGATTGGAAACAGAATAGCGATATTTAGTTATGAACTTTAGAATGTATCCACCATCACCACCGCCGATAAAAAGCCAGGATGAATAACCTTGGTTCTCATTTGGGATAATTACAGATGAATGTCCATAAATCTCAGAATCATCACCCTCATTCATCAATGGACATAAAGCCTTTTATTGTTGCATATAAAAATCTGACCCTGATTCTCCCCTTTTTACACCATTTTTCATCATTTGATAACATGTGGATGTTATATGACCAACCTAAAGGTACTGTAAAGGTTATTACTAAACTCCCAGGCTGATGATTGGATTATTGGTTAATGTTCTTAGGATAAAAACAGACTTTACCTCCTTTGTCTGCAAAAAAAGTAACAAACAATGACAGGCTTTGAAGTAACCCCCTTAATGAAAGCCGTAAACTGTTCCCAGCAGCCAGAGGTGTTGGTTAGTTTTGCATAATAAACAATGACACAGCTTATCTCTAAATTCTTGCAAAGATATGAAGGTTTTAGGATAGAACAGGATTTCCTGCTCCCATCTACACATAAAATAGGACTTGTTATGTGTCATAAACTACTCTTAAAAGTCTGGTGAAAACAAGTTATCACCAATCCCTACCTATAACTTACTGAAGAGGGATGTCCAACGACGGGGACCTGCACTGATTGACAAAATTGGGAATTTTTATCCCCAATGGAGAACTTTTATACCCATTACAAAATGGAGCAACAGGTCAGATGTCTGACCCAACTCAAGTCATTCTTTATGGGGCTGCCAGAAAAGGCCACACCATAAGGAATTAAGGAAGCAGTGGTTGAGCGTGTGCTCTCCTGCTCCATTCTGATGGAGATACAAATTCCCAACAGTTGGACCCCCACCAATCAGTAAGTTATCACCTATCTTGTGGACAGGAAATAACTGAACTTTTCACTGGTTGCACAAGGCCTAGTTGATTCTATGTATAATATAAAACACTAATTAAATATCCTCCACTGTTAAATCAATGCATATAGAAGTATTAAAAAATATATATACAATATATATGTATTCCTACATGTTAGGGTAGGCAGAATTCTTTCACCCCTCACAAGCTCAGAAGCTTCAAATTTAACATGACGCGGGTTCAGAGCTTTCACTATTGGACCAGGATCCAAACTACTAATTACACCTGAAAAGCTACAGGCTGTAGATGTATCCAAAGGCAAAGAATTTCCATGGAAGGATAAGATATAATCCATGTTAAAACCTGGTTAATTAAGAAAATTGGATTATAGCCGTTTGCTGACACTGGATTACATAAATATGGATTTAGAGGAAACAAGCTGGCAGCGCCGTCGCTCTCTGCGGAGAGTTACAATGAGGGGGAACATGGCCAAACAATTTGATGATGGAAGCAATCTATACAAGTGGGGTATTGTTCGCTAACACACTCCACGCCAGTCAAGAAATTGGGACAGAAGTTCAAAGTCTAATGAGGATGGTCAGGAACTTCATGGATGGAAACAGAGAGTGCTCAATGAAGAGGCCTACTTGAAGGGTTAATTTACTATTGCTTTACAGTGAGACTTTAATTTTTGGGGCTGTTTACAAGATTATACTAAGAATTATTTAGGGTATGATTGACAGAAATGTCTGCATGGTGCGCGCTGCTCTTATTCGCCCCATCATGTTATTGAAGAAGTACTGCAGGTTGTGTCTCCCATACTGACCAGTAATCTGAGCATGAGCATCATGTGGAAAGGGGAAGGATCAAGCTAAGGGATCATCTCATTTAGATAAATGCTTTATCAACAGATGGTGTTTTGGTAATTAGCTGATTTCTGTAGGGCCAACATTCATCAGGGGTAGAGGAACCTGGTCATATACTGGCCTGTACTATTATATCAAATGGATGACCAGGGCTGGCGTAAGGGGGCAGGCAGGCCAGGCAGCTGCCTAGGACCCCCACTCCTCCAGGGGCCCCCAGCCAGTGCCACTATGGGGCCTGTACGAGGGTCCCCATCACTCATTCAACTGTATCGGCATCATAGACAGTTGAAAGCAGTGATGGAGGAGAGAGCGTCAGATGACACTCCCTCTCCCATCATTCCCCTTCTGCTTGTGACTCAGCAATGGAGTCGATGAGACCAGAGCAGAGCCTGGAGCTGCGTGTGAAACAAGGAGAAGAGGTGAGGTGTGTGCTGCATTATAGTGTGTGTGTGTGTGTGTGTGGGTTGCATTATACTGTGTGTTGGGGAGCTACACTATACTTTGTGTTGCGGGAGCTGCACTGTACTGTGTGTGAGGGGGAGCTGCACTGTACTGTGTTGGGGGAGCTGCAATGTAGTGTGTTTGGGGAGAGCTGCAATATACTGTGTGTGGGGTAGCTGCACTATGCTATGTGTGGGGGGAGCTGCACTCTACTGTGTGAAGAGGGAGCTGCACTATACTGTGTGGGGGGAAGCTGCATTATATTGTGTGAGGGGGAGCTGCACTATACTGTGTGTGGCAGCTGCACTATAGTGTGTGCGAGATGCGCTATACTGTGTGTGGAGAGATGCATTATACTGTGTATGGGGAGATGCACTATACTGTGTGTGGAGGAGGGCTGCATTATATTGTGTGGGGGGCTGCATTAAACTGTGTGTGGAGGGGGGCAGCATTATACTGTGTGTACGTGGAGGAGGGCTGCATTATACTTTGTGTGGGGGCAGCACTATACTGTGTGTGTGACTGCATTACAGTGTATATGTGTGTGTGTGTGTGTGTGGCTGCAGTATACTCAGAGGTGGGCTGCAGAATACTCTGAGGGGGGCTGCAGTATATTCTGAAGGGGGCTGCAGTATACTCTATGAGGGGGGCTGCATTATACTCTGATTGAGACTGCAGTATACTCTATGAGGGGCTGTATTATACTCACTGAGGGGGGCTGCATATGTAATATATGGGACCTGCATTATACTGTATTTAGGACTATCTGTCCCTATCATTCTTCCTCAGCCAGTGTAAAAAAACTCGAGAACAAGCGTTGAGCATCTTCAATATTGTCAATCACGCTCGTTTAACGGCCTGAACTGATCGCATGAAAATACATCTGAAATGTTTCTGTGTGATGGTGCAATATGTGAGCATTTGGAGCCCCACTTTAAACTTTTGTCCAGGGTCCCACTTTCTCTAAAACCAGCCATGTGGATGACTGAACCCTAAAAAACATCAAAATCTAATATGAACCAATCTCTTGAGCCATAGGTGTCTATGTATGAGGACATCAGGAGAAATAGCTTTCGGACAAAAATGTGTTTAACAAAAAGCCATCAAAGGTGTATGGCCAGTCAAATAAGCCAGTTTATTAGTTGCACTGGATTTGGACACCCATATGTGCGGAGAGCAGTAATAAAGTCAATTAATGCCCGCAGATCTGCTGGTCTAGACTGGAGTCAAAATTATAAGCCATTAAAATGGCAGCTGATTACCCAATCGGTGTTACGCAAGATTTTTATGCAACCAAGGTGAAGATAGAAACAAAAACTTTTTTATATGGAAGTGGAAAAATGCAAGAAAGTTATGAGGTGAGCATCATTTTTTTCATCTGAATTTTACCATATAAACTCACATGAAAGTTAACAATTCGACCATAAAAATAATTGTAAACTAAAGGTCCCCATAGACATACAAAACATGTTGTGTAATCCTGTCTATTTTGGTGGGATGGATTGGCCATCTGATGTGTATTGGGACATTCAGACTATGCCGACAGATTATGTTGGCAGTAGTGATGAGCGAGTATACTCGTTGCTCGCGTATTTCCGAGCATGCTCGGGTGTCCTCCGAGTATTTTGGCGTGCTCGGAGATTTAGTTTTCGTCGCCTCAGCTGCATGATTTGCGGCAGCTGGCCAGCCTGAATACATGTGTGGATTCCCTAACAAACAGGCAATCCCCACATGTATTCAGGCTGTCTAGCAGCAGCAAATCATGCAGCTGAGACGACAGAAGCTAAATCTCCGAGCACGCCACAATACTCGGAGGACACCCGAGCATGCTCGGAAATACCCAAGCAACGAGAATACTCACTCATCACTAGATGGAAGGTAACAAGAACCGGGCAGTTGGAATTTCAATGGCTGATCTTCTCGTTTTCAGGGGAAGTGACAATATCTTTCTCCTCTCTACCCCCTTGTAAATCAATGAACTCTCAGCCAAGCCGAGCGCTTATGTGAATGGGGGAGTCGGGAGACGTAGATGTCTGTCGATCAAACGTTTGGCCGACAGTTGTCTTATGTATATGACCCGCTTAGTTTAGTGATAATTATTAATGTATCATCATTACTTATTAATTTATTACTAATTTATTATAACTTATAATTAGGGCCTGATGAAGCGTAATTAGAAGCAAAACAAAGTACAAAATAATGCGCCACTCATTTTCCTTCTATTTTTGTAATATTTATTAGAAGGGTTGTCCAGTTCTTTAAATTGGTGGCCTATACGCTATTTAAAGGCGTCCGGAGAACACAGGTCCATAGTCTTAGCCTTAGGAATACCTGGTATTACAATTTTAGATGATGCAGTAGTGAACTGTATTACCAGGCATAGCAACTAATAAAGTTACTGTGTCTGTGAATTCAGCGCTGAAGACCCTATAACGAGGACCCCCACCACTCTAATATTACTGGACTACAGATTGGCAATCAATGTTAAAAACCAACGCAGCCTACTATACAGCGCAATACTAACACAAAATGGACATTCAGGTATAAAATCAATATAAACGCGCTACTGTGCCCTTACAAAGTTATGTTTTAGCATCGCCTTAGCTCGCGTGTGCTCAAAATATGGGTGTTTTATGTATTCATTATATCTTCTTTAAAGGGGAATACGATGAATCTACCAGGACCCCTACAATCTGGGGATTTTAAAGAGATTTTCCATGTTAGGGCATATTGAATTAGAGATGACGGCGGTCCTACTATATTAATTAGAGCCCAGTACGAGCGCAGGGCAAAGAACCAGACACACATGGTCACCCATAGTTGTCATCCATAAGGGTTCCAAAACCAGGATCCTCCAGTGACAGGATATCTGCTTGACAAAATTGGGTTATCCTAGGTGGACAACCCTACAACACTGCTCCCAGCATTTCTCCCATACTCCTAGCAGATGTGGGTCTCTTTAAGTTACCTCTTATGGGACAGAAGGAAAATTAATGCAGCCTTACCTGTGGTGGAAGCGTCAAGAGGATAGGACACAGGATCACAGGAGTCAAAATCAAGACAATGTGCTTCTTAATGCACCAGATTTTCTTGACCACAGCTGTAAGGACAGACATTGTGCAGGGGGGAGGCTGGTGCAGCTCTGCAGCCACTGGTTATATTAGTGTGGACAGAAACTCCAGTGTCACTTTGTAATTCAAGTAACACACCCCTGAGCCTCGCACCTCCCTCTTCACCACACAACCAGCACTAGACCTCAGGGGAATTGTGTTTTTTTTATTATTTATTTATTTTGGAAAATTATTTCTAGGAATGGGTTATCTTATAAGCTTTAAAATAATAGTTACACAATATCCTCATTTTTCTGTGTCATATGAAGTGCTCCCAAAACAGTGTCACCCAGCTTTCCTAGAATAAAGATGGTCAAAACTTTTGTTAAGCCCCCGTCACACACAGCGAGATCGCTGCTGAGTCACAACTTTTGTGGCACAACAGCGATCTCACCAGCGATATCGCTGTGTGTGACATGTATCAGCGACCAGCCTCCACGCCGGGTATCGCTGATCGTGTTTGAATGCCCTGGACATTTTTTTGATCGTTGGTCTCCCGCTGGCCAGCACGTGCAGCGGGAGACCATCGATCAGCGAGCTGGTAACCAAGGTAAACCGCTGGTAAGTAAGCGTGCGCGTCACTTAGTTACCCGCTGTGTACCTTGGATACCAACGTGCTGGCGCTGGGATTTGGTATCCAAGGTAAACAGCAGGTTTCTTAGTGCCGCGCGGCGCTGAGAAACCCGCTGTTTACCTTGGATACCAGCTCCCAGCGCCAGCACGCTGGTATCTAAGGTACACAGCGGGTAACTAAGCAACGCGCGCTTGTTACCCACGTCGTTGCTGGTCCTGATCGCTGGTGAGATCTACCTGTTTGGCAGCTCACCAGCGATCATGTAGCGACACACCAGCGATCCTGACAAGGTCACATCGTGGTCGGGATCGCTGATGCGTCGCTATGTGTGACGGGGGCTTTAGAGATGTGAAATTTGGCATTCAGTAATCTGGGTAAGTGGGATGGCAAACAATATGGCTACTATACCAGTTCGCACAAGGACTTCATCCAGCTTTTCTAGAATCTAAAATATCAGATCTAGCAAGTTCCTGTATTACAGACTTGAGTTGTTTGCCATTAAGAAGTCTGGAAAAGTTGGATTCCTGCATGGTCAAGAGTATATCTATACACAATGCAGGGCAGAGGGGGCACCACATTGCACAAAGGTGCTTAACCCCCTGAAATCTCCAAAATATATATAGACTTGGAAAGAGTACCCAACTTGTCAAAACTTAATTTCTACATTTACCCATCTTTTGAACCACAAGTATTTGGTTGGCATATCACTCTGGCAGTTGAGTCAGGAGTGCAAGTAATAATGACACAGGACAAATAATTTGTAAATAGGACCCTACTCCAAGAGGAAAAAAACACCTGTCACAGTGTGCTCAGAACGTCAACATTTTTGGTCTCCCTAGTCTCCCATTTCTGCCAGGTGTCTTTCCTTATTGCACATGAACAATACTAAAGAAATACATAGGGATAATGCACACAGTGATGTCAAAGAATCAGGCTAATGCACACAGACATGTTATGGAGATAATACACATAGTGATGTCACAATAGTAGGGTAATGCACACAATTATGTCTCAGACCAGGAGTGATGTACAAAGTCATGTTTCCCTATACACATAATGTACACAGTAATCTCACAACATAGTGAAATGGTCACAGTGATGTTGCAGCATATATTCCACTCAGTGATGTCACAGCATCAGAGCATCAGTATTTTACCTCAGTATGTGTAAGCCAAAACCAGGAGAGGAACAATCAGAGGAAAAGTATAATAGAAACACGTCACCACTTCTGGATTTATCACCCACTCCTGCTTTTGGCTTACAGATACTGAGGTAAAATACTGACCAAATACTGAACATGTGAACGTGGCCTAATAGACACACTAAAGTATATCACAAAAGAGAAGCAATGGAAGTAATGTACACAGTGATGTCCGGAAATAATTACCACAAAGAGCCAATTGACCCAATGATGTCACAGCATAATGATAATGCACATAGTGGTATTACAGTATTAGGGTAATGCACACTGTTATGTTACAGAATCGGGGGAACGTATGCAGCAATGTCACCCCATAAAGATAATGCACAGAGATGTCATAGTATAGCGATAATGTACACAGTTGTGTTACAGAATGGGGGTAACGTACGCAGCGATGTTGCCCTATAGAGATAGTGCACAAGGAGATGTCATCGCATGGCAATAATTCAAGCAGTCATGTTACAGAATCAGGGGTAACGTACGCAGCGGTCACCCTATAGAGATAGCATAGCAATAGTGCACACAGTTGTGTAACAGAAACAGGGGAAAGTATGCTGCAATGAGACCCTACAATGCACACAGAGATGTCATAACATGGCAACAATAATGCACACAGTTATGTTACAGAATACTGAAAGTGTATGCAGCAATGTCACCCCATAGAGATAATGCACACAGAGATGTCATAGCAAAGCAATAATGCGCACAGCAACTAGCTGTCCACACAGGAGCTATTATTTTAGATGATTTATTTAGATGTTCCTTTATCCACTAAGGACAATCACTGACCACATACCCCATTATGAATATAGACATAATTTATGGAGGGGTCTGCCTTGTCAGTTTCTTTAGTCTTGGAAGACTTGGCACAACCTTGATTTCAGTGGGTGCCTTGTAATTCTTCATTTCCACTTCTGTGATTGGTTGTCTAAGGGGGAGCTGCCTCATGAAATTGGGCATGACCTCTGTGGTGTACTCCTCCAAGCTTCATTGAATAAGCAAAGTATTGATATGAATAAACCCTCTGAAGGCCGCACTGGCGTTAGGAGCTGCTGGTCCCTGACAGGAATGTTTAGAATCCTTGTTAGTACTGAGCAAAGTGTGAATTGTGTGCCTCTGCCCCATGAGTGGCCCTTAAAGGGATATTTTCACTTCAGACATGTATAGCTGGATATACAGTAGTATAAATGTGTATCTTGAGATCCTGGCCACTCATCACTGATACAGAAGTTTCATAAATGGCCGAGCAGATGTGATCACTTATGGAGAAAACCAGGCACGAGCAGCAAACTCTCCGTTTAGTGTGGTGTAAGTCGGGCCCGTACCCAGAGATGTACATTATATCTTACCTGGTGGTTATCCCATACACGGATGAGATTGGAATACCCCTTATTGTACTTTAGAAGAAGATGAATAGCATTATGCATTAGGGCCCTTACACACTGCTCTCTTTGCCACTTTTAGTGGTCCTGTGGGAGCTTACATTGAAAACCCCTGCAAACTGGGATTAGAGCATATGCGCCAACGTGGCCATAGACTATAATGGTGCCGACAGTGTTAGCGTGCTCTCTGTCATGCATCATTTTCGGGCGTATATGCCTACTGGAGGCGCACACTCAAACAGTCTACTACATCTGAGTGACCATCTCCCGTAGGCATATACGCCCGAAAATGATGCATGACAGAGCACATGTTGACACCATCGGTAGTATTATAGTCAATGGCCCTGTCGGTGCATAGATTGTGGGGGGTTTTGACTTAAGCTTCCACAGGAACTACCGATCGTGGCGAAGAACGCAGGTAAAGGGCTCATAGTCTGCAATGCATGGGTTAATATAGGAATTGAACCCTATACCTCAGCATAAATCTCCTTTTTTATGTCGTAAAGTTACAGATTTTACAGTATTTCCAAAGAGTCAACGTTACTCTTTGGAAATAATAATCACGTGTGGTCACGTGATTATTCACACAGACACAGCATGAGAGGAGAAGCATCTGCAAGAAAGAAACTTGCTGGCCCCGGAGCGAAGAGGAAGTCTCCTATGTGGTGACCTGAACATACCGTCCAGACCCCCGGCTGTATCTGATGGATGGTACATTGGGGAGGGAGAGAAGCACATGTAGAACATGATAGCTGATCTTACTCTACATGGTAGTGATATCCAACCTGTTGCTGTCAGTGCAGGCCTGGAGTTGAAATTTCTCTACAACTAGAAAACCATGAGATCCATTGAATAAAGATTCCCATATTTACTATGTTGGACAAACTCAAAGATATCGATGGATTCAGTTGACAGTCTAGTGTATACGGGACGGACCCTCGGACAATTTATTGTCAGTGAAAATAATAATCCTGTATGTCCGTTTTCAGACTGCTGATTGTTTTGTCTTCTGGAGATAAGTCTCCGCCAGACATGTCTGTCAGCATCTTTTTCATAGGAAATACAGAATCTCTCAGCCGTAGGAACACTCCTGTATGTGGGATGGTAGGCAAAGATGGCTGCTGACCGAATGGTCAGTAGAAATATCCATGGGCAAGGTTCACACGACCATACATTCTCTCATTCAGTTGATTATGCAAATGACACTCCCATCAGACTCTGATCAGAATGTCAGTCTATTCTGATCTGATTCTCTCGAATGAGGAGAAGATGGAGAACAAAATTTCCCCACCTTATCCATTATGTCAGTGCGCAGAAATTTGACTGCACTCAAATGTCATCTGAGTGTAGCCCGATGATTTGCACACACTCATTAACTTGCATGGCCAAGCACGATCTGATAATCGTATCAAAAGCAGACATGGTGCAATTTTTATAGATAGAATAACATTGGTCTGAGGGCGATTCAATGTTTTTTCAGACGGAAAATACACACTCGGATGGAAAATACGGTGGTGTGAGCGAGCCCTTGGGCTGACAGCCATATATTGTGTACAGTGAGCTTTAGACCATTATTTCCTGCAAAATAAGTGGAGCCAGAGGTGACCAGTAGCCACTTATCTTATTGGAAATATAGTATTTAGCCAATTGATTATTCAATCAACATTTAGCGCATGGGCAGCTTAAAGGGATTGCGTGACTTACAAAAAAAAAAGTGTAGGAAGCACGGCACTCCTAGTAGTCAGTGCTCTGATAGGGTCCCAATCCGGCACTCAATTTTGATTGAGCAGTTTATTGTTTCAAATAGATAAATCGTGTATGTAAAAGCAAATTTAACGTTTCGGTCTCATTGAGCTTCTTCAAGCATACACTTATTGATAAACAGCCCACCATTCTTACAGAAATATACTATACTGATTCCTCCTCCCCCTTTTTTTATATTAGAGCGGTAACTATGGGATTACTTTGGTACGCCTTCCTATTGCTATATTTTGCATATACCGTACCTACTTTTCATTTTTCTAAGGATCACTTCATATTAAATATTTGGAATTTTTCAGATGATCCCTCTGACTTAGTTAAAGGTGTAAAACACAAAATGGGACAGCGCCTCACAAGTTGGTGAAAAAAAAATTCACATTTTATTCTGCCTTCTGTGGCGACGTTTCGATCCGATGATCTTTATCAAGCACAGTACAAAGTGTCTCAGCCCCACATTAAATAGTATAAACACCACCCCATAATTAGCAGGCACCAATCACATAGTAGTAAAACATATACAGACAATTACAAAGTAGAAACTACATAAGACATTATTAAAAATATACAATTGGATGTGTTTTAAAAAAATGTTCTTGTGCTGAGATAATCTTATAAATGTGCCCCTGCTGTGTACTGTGTAATGGCTGTGTCTGACCATGCAGGGACATGGTCTGATCATACCACAGCTCCTGGGCAGGGGAGGAAGCAAAAGAGGATACAGACCAGGACAGCAGGGATCTCAAATAATTCTTTCTTTGAAGCAAAGCATTTTTTTTTAAACAGGCAGGTAAATGCTTTATCTCACAAAAGCTGTGATCCCCCACTGTCCTGTCTGTATATTCTTTTTTGCTTCCTCCCCTGCCCAGGAGCTGTAGTATGATCAGACCATCTCCCTGTACGGTGAGACACAGCCATTACACAGCAGGGACACATTTATAAGATCTCAGCACAGGAATACATTTTTTCTTTGCTGTTGTCTTTTATAGTGTATGTTTTATGAGCATCAATGAGACCAAAACGTTAGAAAAAAAATTATATACATGATTTATCTATTTGAAACAGAAGACTTCAGCAAAATACAGTGCTGGATCCCTCATGTATCACAAAAAAAAAGTTATAAAATTGAATAAAATAATGAAAGAATCTATATTCTCTGTCTCTGACCTCCTTAGCTTCAGCACAAATTGAATTTAGTGGCAGTACATATGCAACACTCTACTCCACTTCCGCAGGATTCTTTGCCAAGTCAGGCTGTATATACAGATAGAAATATATTAATTATCTGTATATACCAATTTGTATATAGTTGAAGGTATAAAAAATTGAGTTTTCTAAAGCCAAAAAGTCTATAATCATTCGCTTTTGGTCAATTATTGTCTGTCAAAAGCCTTCAGAGGTGTTAAGCAGGATACATAAAGACAAAGGCTCATGCAAGCACATGTACATTCTTAATGTAGGGCAAATATTAGGGAAGACTGGCCATGACAGCTACCCTCTGTGTGATCTTAATGCAATGATGTGTTAACAAAGGATAATCAGGACGTGGTATACAATGCAAATGAAGAGAAGATATACAACAGTATGATCCTTTGTATGCAGATTGGAGGGAAAGCACAAAAAATTTATCAATACAGCAGGTCTTTGATCATGGTGTCTTTAGGTTGGAGGGGAAAGCCCATAGTTTTAGAGTACCAAAAGAGGTTTCATAGACCAGAGCATGATTCAGAAACGGAAGACATTCAGGGATGAGTCTCTGGAGATGAGTCTGAGATGTAGCATTCAAGAAGTCACCCCAGATGAAAGAAGTTTAGGGAGCAGTGAAGAGGGTCCTTCCAAGGATAGGCCATTCCAAGAAGATAGGAGGGCTACACCAAGGTGGAAGCAACAAGGAGGCACCAAGCATGACACCAAGAAGACCTTGACTTGTCATAGTGACCTGAGTGTGTCAAGGGTTCCTTCTGGTAACTACAACATTATGGAAATTACTGTAAGCTTGAGGAATTTATGGCTCTTTGTTGCAATATTAAAACAATTTTGGTATCTGTTTTATCAATTTTATATTGTTCATTTGATTCTGGCTAGACTGCAGCGACCCCAGAGCCAGGACCCGGACCCCCTTCTTTGGCACACTTTCCAAAACACAAACCCCAACCAAATAATGCGCATAACACAAAGTGATGGGTGAAGGTCGGTCACATCTTTATTATCTTTTAATAACAACCGTTAAAAAGGCACTTATATTTTATTAAGACGTGCTCGTCGCCCAATGCCCTGTTCCCAATTCACAGGCAAGTCAGCCAATGAGCCATAGTCTTGTGTCCTTTCTTCCTTTTACCGCTGTGACATGAAATCTAGGAAAAAACAAAACAATTAGAAAAAATATTACAAACTCATCTCAATAAGGGAGGGAGGGTGGGACAAGCGCCTCCAGGACCCACTTCAAGCCGGGAGGAAGAGGAAGTAATAGGCATCATACCATAGCATATATTGGAGCTGTAAGGAGGAGGGAGGGGTGAATTGAAGCCGCTGCCCCTGGTTGGCTTACGATCCCTCACCCCATCCCTACTCCTCCCACCATGGGCAGCTGAACCCAAGTGTGCCTCAGACAATCTTGGGGGAAAAAGGGGTGAGAGAGGGGAGGGCGCAGCAGTTAGAGGCACTCTCCTTAGGCAGTGCGGTGCCTGCCATAAAACTATTGCTTTTAAACAATTTTTTCTGTGCTTTCTTTACTGACCATCTCCTAGAAACTGCATAAGGATATTGATATTGTGTAGTATTCTTAGCATTTGATATTGTCATTGTCATTAATAATATGTCTTGATATTTTTGTGTACGGTATTCTTATCATTCAGTATTCATATCGACAGTAATAACATTTCTTACAGTAACAAACTAGCAATAGGAGACTTATAGGCCACATAATGTTCCATGGAATATAAAATATGTACGTAGCTTTTTTGTGGAGGAAGAGAACAAGAACACTAAAGCCACATATTGGCTGTAGAAATCCTAGAAGCTAATGTTCGTCCGTAAAAGAGCTTTTCCACATCACTTAGACGACATAGAGCCAATAGGAAGTCTTTTTGGAGAAGATTCTAGTTTGATTTTATATTCTAAGTCATGGCTCTTAAAAGGATTTATATTAACTTTAAGGATTACTACTTCGAGTAGGTGGCCCTAGAAACATTGTTCTCTTCTTCTGTGAAGAACATATCGGTCTGAGAGCCTTTGCGCTTCAGGCATTTACCAGGATCCCACAACATCAGGTATTTATGTAGGCTTGTTAATCACCAGGCATCCAAGATGTCGGCATTTGGGTGAGGAAGTTCACAGATTCTTGGTCTTCCTATCATGGAGTACCAACGTGGATCCCGAGCCATTGTCCTGCAAATCTTTTGCTCACATCTAATATTCAGAGATATTCACTTGAGGAAGGGGATAGTCCCTCCCTGAAATGCATTCGCGTTGTGTCCTTTAAACAGTTAATCCTTGATTGGTCTGGTCGGTTTCCTCACTAGCAATGCCTCTGTACCTGCCCTTCATCACCTTCACATCCATGCACTAATATACATGGTCTCTTTCTACTTCTAAATAAACTTAATTTTAATCGGCTGTCAACATATTGTTCCCATTTTCTACAGAGATAGTACATGCTGATTCTTAAAAAGTTCAGATCTCAAGAGGTGGTAATTGAGTAAATGACAAGATAGATGGGTCAGTGATATCTATTTTAACAGCTGCAGAAGATGCTGACCACCAGCGGTGGTTTCTTGACCCAACAGATTTTTAGTCTTCAGGAGATCAAGAGCAGCTGCAACTACCATGTATTGGAAAGTATTACTCAGCAGATAAAGAAGTGATAGTGGAGTCAATTATGTCATAAATGAGATTACGAATATCAAATTCACATCTATATTCTTGACCACAGGGGGCAGTATTACAATAATTTACATTAGGGTTCAGCTTAGAAGATTGACTCATCATTAGATACAGTGGAGAGTCGTTATCTATCATGACTATCATCTATCATGGTGGTCCAAGTATATCAATGCTTTACACAACCAAACTATGGATTTCAGTGTATATTTGCAATACATCATTTCTCCTGTGGAGTCGCTGTAGAAAACTTGAACATTTGCTGCCTGGTTCCCCAAGAATTATAGCTGATCACTGGATCATTGGGTTCAAAGCAGCAAAATACTCTTTTATCAGTCTTTTTTTAGAAGACTCTTTTGAGAAAAAAGAATTGTGCAAAGCTGACAATCTAATTAACTCTATTTATAGATAATATTAACAAGGCATTTTCCTGGCTGACAAGTGTCCTACATCCATTGTGTTTATAATGGTTTACACATTCACTAAGAAATGTGCTCCTGTTAATATAAGGGAAATTATCAAACCACAAGGGATCCTTATACACACATCAACTGCAAAACAAAAAATCGGAGGTGTTGGTTGTAACCACCAATCAAATTCCAATGGTCACCTTTTTAATGTACTCTAATCTGGATTCCTCTTGGAAAGAGCTCCTTCAGGAATTTTTCCTTTGTACCTCCTGCCTTATTCTTAAGGTACTGTCACACTAAGCGATCGCACCAGCGATCACGACAACGACACGACCTGGCAGAGATCGTTAGTACATCGCTATATGATCGTTAGTTAGCTTCCAAACGGGAAGATCTCCTAAACGACTCATTAGCGATCAGCGATCTGTATAACGACCTCGGCGATCGTTGGGACCTGTCACACAGCATGTATTGTAAAAGACCAAGACCTCGATAGGCGTGATTGAGCGTAACCTTTTCCACGCCCCTCAGCACAGATTGGTGGTCACTGAATGGCCTGACTGTTTAATGTCACAGCTCTCGCTTTGTGATTGGACGACCACGTAATAAAAGGACGACGTATTAACGCTCCCTTTCATTGTTCTTGAGCGCTGATTTGTTTCATACGAATTAACATCAGCCTTCCCTATTGCGTCCTGCCAGCCTTCAGCTATTCATCTCCTGTGATCCATTCTGTGGCGCTGTTGCGTTTGGTCCGGATTTATAGATTCCTTCAGGATCTCAATACTGAATTGTAAGCTAGCCACTTATTTTTCTTATTTTATCATTTAAATTTTTTTTGTCATTTCATTTTTTTAACTTTATGTAATATTTTATATTTATATCTGTCTTTATATACAGTGGCCTTATTAGTTTTCCTGCCACCGCCCTCCGCTATCACATCTATTGTACATTTTTGTTTCTGCCGCGCCCACCATTACTATTTTTTTTGTAGCTGTGTTACTAGTTGTCGGCCATCTCTGGATTTTTTGGGGGTCAGCCATTTTTGTTCTGCCGCGCCCAGCGTAGCCATTTTTAACCAGCTGTGTTAACAGTTGCCGGCCATCTCTAGAATTTTTTTGGTGCGGAAACATTTTGTTAGTGCCGCGCACACCAACGCCTTTTTACGCCGCTGTGTAAACTGTTGTTGTCCAGCTGTAATTTTTTGGGGGGCTGGCTGCCATTTTAGTTTCTGCCGCGCCCACCTCCGCCATTTTATGCAGCTGTGTAAAATGTTGTTGTCCATCACAAATTTTTTGGTTGGGCAGACATTTTTGTTTCTGCCGTGCCCACCTACGCCATTTTATCCACTTGTGTAAACCGTTGTTGTCCATCAACTGATTTTTTTGTGGGGCAGCCATTTTAGTTTCTGCAGCCCGCGCCCACCTCCGCCATTTTATCCAGCTGTGTAAACCGTTGTTGTCCATCAAAGATTTTTTGGTGGGGCAGCCATTTTGGTTTGTGATGCGCCCACCTCCGTCATTTTAGGATCCTAGCTGTGTAAGTTTTAGGCTATGTTCGCATTTTAATTTATCATAACTTGCAATAAAACAAATGTTACTAGTTTTGTGCCATTCTAACATAATCCATTCTTTATTACAGATGGCTGATAAGCAAGAATTCCTGCGGGACTTCATCGAAATGTACCGCACGATGCCATGCTTATGGCGACTAAAGTCGTCAGATTATAGCAACCGGCAGAAAAAGGAGGCTTACCAAAAGCTCGTGGAGCTTTCTAAAAACCACTACCCCAATGAGCCAGCAGATGAATCATCGGTGAAAAAAAGAATTCAGGCCCTCCGCACAGTTTACCGCAAAGAACTTAACAAAGTCGAGAGTTCAACCAAGTCTGGAGTGGGTTCTGAAGATGTATATGTCCCCAAACTGTGGTATTTTGAACTTCTGTCTTTCACAAGGGACCAAGAAGTCCCGAGACAAATGACATGTATGTTGGCACCTGATCCAGTGATCCAGCAGGACTTCCATGTCGTTGATGTAAGTACCTTTCTTGTTGTACACATAGGAATGTACATGGCCATTTGGAATAGAATTTATTAATAAATCTGGAAACACTGACACACTAGCACACGTTATCCCTTAACGTACAAATTATTAATCTATCAAAACGTTTGAGGCCTACCTATTTGACATACCGTTGGAGGACAGTTAATAACCATAGATACTATTCCCGTTATCAAAGTTGTTGCTATATTTAGCTGCAGCGTCGGACTGGAGCACCTTGGGCCCACCAGAGAAAATCATTCTTGGGGCCCACTATGTAGCTACATAGAAATAAATACAAGACCACCAATTGTGTGGTAAAACACGCTAATATCAGGGTATAATATAAAGTAGTACAAATCTTAATTATGTAGCAGGAGTTGGGGTAGCCCCCTCATAGAATATAAAACAGCCCCCTCATATAGTATAATGCAGCCCCCTCATAGAATATAATGCAGCCCCCTCATAGAATATAAAGCAGCCCCCTCATATAGTATAATGCAGCCCCCTCATAGAATATAATGCAGCACCCTCATAGAATATAATGCAGCCATCTCATAGAATATAGCCCTCTCATAGGGTATAATGCTGCCCCCTCATAGGGTATAATGCTATATAGATATAGAGTTAGATAGATATAGATAGAAAGATAGATGTAGAAATAGATAGATATAGAGATAGATAGTAGATAATGGATAGATAGAGATAGATAATAGATAGAGATCGATAGAGATAGATATAAAGATAGATATAGATGGAAATATAGATATAGAGATTGATTGATATAGAGATAAATAGAAAATAGATAAACGATAGATAGATAGAGAGATAGATAGCTATAGATAGAAAGATAGATATAGAGATAGATAGATAGATAGATAGATAATAGATAGAGATAGATAATAGATAGAAATATAGAGATATAGTAATAATAATAATAATATAGAGATATATAGATAGATACAGAGATAGATAGCTACAGATATATATAGATAGATAGATAGATAGATATAGAGATAATAGATATAGAGATAGATATAGAGATAGATATAGAGATAGATATAGAGATAGATAGAAATAGTTAGATAGATATAGATAGAGCGATAGATAGAGATATAGAGATAATAGATAGATATAAAGATAGATATAGAGATAGATATAGAGATAGATAGATATAGTGATAATAGATAGCTATAGAGATAGAGCGATAGATACATAGCATTAGATATAGAGATAGATAGATATAGAGATAGATAGATAGATATAGAGATAGATAGATATAGAGATAGATAGAGATAGATATAGATAGATAGAGAGATAAATATAGAGATAAATAATGGATAGATAGATAGAGATAGATAGATATAGAGACAGATAGATAGATAAATAATAGATAGAGATAGATAATAGAGAAAGAGATATATATAGAGAGATATATAGAGATAGATAGATATCTAGATAGATAGAGAGAGAGAGAGCGAGACAGATAGAGAGAGAGATAGAGATATAAAAAAACAAACCACGATACTCACCTCTCCTCCTCGCTCCAACGCTGATCCCGGCTTCAGTGTCAGGAGCTGCCCCCTCTGCCAGACACACAGCGGGTGCGCGATGTAGTGACGTCATCGCGCACTGGCTGTGAGTCAGGAGCAGAGGGGACTGAGGGCGGCACCGGCCCTGATTTACAGATGCAGAGCGGCTTACTGGGCTGGGGGCGGGGCCTCTGGGGGTGGAGACTGTGAAATGATATTCACTGCTTTGCAGTGAATATTCATTTCTCTTTAGCAGCAGGGACAGGGACTCCTGCCTCCTGTCACCTGCTGCTGCTCCACTGGCAGGGGCCCCCATAGCAGCTGCATGGTGTGCGACACACCACTGGCTGGGGGCCCCTGGAGCAGCAGGGGCCCTAGGCAACTGCTGGCCCTGTATGCCAGCAGGTGCCAGGGCCCACCAGATGCCAGGGCCCACCGGAGAATCCACCGGTTCTCCGGTGGGCCAGTCCGACGCTGTTTGGCTGTAATAGTGTGAAGCTTTATTTCTTTTGCTTTCTGATGTTACATGTATTTTCTGTTCACACAGGGCACTGAAGAGGCAGTAATTTCACCTCCCGTAATGACGCCCGAACAACACAGCATCGCAACACTGCAAGAGGAGGAAACAGGTGAGACACCATCCCCATCTGCACCATCCGCATCTGTGCCGAGGCGACTGACATTTTCAGGTCGCAAAAGAAAGGCCCCCACCTCGGATACCCCAGAATTTATAGAACTGGCCAAAAAAGTTCTTACAACACCGCAGAACCTGACCGGCTTTGCCTTCTATGCTAATGAGAAGCTGCCTACACTGGATCCAGTTCAGCGTGTTCATGCTGAAAGGCTTATGCTCCAAGTTTTAAGTCAAGCGGCAATGGGGAAACTGACGGACACGACTGCTTTCATGGACAGATGTCAGAACACCCAATACTCTTGGTCGCAGAATCCAATGACTCTTGAGCCTACAATGAGGAGGGACCATCAGCAGAACCAAAGCCTTGTTCCACCACAATTTTATTACACTCCCCCAAGGCAACGTGGAAATGAAAACGACCTTTATTACCAGCAATTGTAGTTCTGCACTTATTGTTTTATATAAATTTGGTTTTCTATATATATATATTTTTTTTACAATTTAAGTTTTTTTTAATAAAAATATTATATTTTAAATGAATTGACGCCTGGTTTTCTTTGCTTTGTTTGTTATTTCGACATGGTGGTTGACAACACTGCAGAGATGTCCGTACACATGAACATCTTTAACTAAAATTAAGATCCAGACACGTATATAATCAGAAAATATAAAAATATTTATTTCTGATATACTTGTATATTATATTTGTAAATTTTTTTTTCAACTTCACAAACAATCGTGTTTAACAAAAGAAACATAAATAAAACAAACCAAAAAAAGATTACTGCCTACTGCCACCCTCTTGTAGGCCCGCCAAGAACCTCTCCAGCATCACTCCGTGCACGTCCATGGCTGCCAGAGTGACAGCCATAGCTGCTCTCATCCGCCGGTGAGATGCCAGCAGTGCTTGTGCTGTGGGGATTTCTGTTGATGAAATGAGAAAACGTAAACCTGTCAACAATTGAAACACAACTAACAAAAGGTACATGGTTGCTGTTTTTATACTTACGGTTTTGTGGCGGGTCTGTTATCTCTGGTGAGGGGCTAATAGCCCACCCCGAGGCTGTGGCACCAACGGCTATGGGGACAAAAAAAGATTATTTGACGCCAACCCTTCACCCTTTCCAAAGACAAAAGTTAAAGTTCCCGTTTTTTTCATATTTTCTTGTGAAAAATAATTGCATAACTTACCGGATGGAGAGCCCACACCAATATCCTCGAGTGATGCTGGAGATGGGCTGGCAGCGGGCGAAGGGGTAGGTGGTGACCCTTCTTGATCCCCCGGAGATGCTGGGGCTGTTGTTAGAGCAGCCTGCGATGGTGGGCTTGATGGTGATGGTTGTCCTAGAGATAGGGAAAACAATCCATAGATATCTGCATGTTAAATATAGTTCAGCGACATGTGAAATCATCACCATTATTTCAACTCCGCTAACAGCTATTGAATAATAACAAGTATACCTGTTCTTCTCCATTTATAATGTTATGTGGTACTCTTCTTGAGTTGCGCTTCTAACCCTCACCAATAAACTTATTCATTTCTTTTACAAGTTGACTAAAAAAATTTTTAAAAACTGTACAAGTTCATCTTTAATTTAAGGTAACACAAAAAAGAAAGAAAAATAAGACTCAAACTTCTTTAAACTTTCACTTTCAGTTCACCATATTGCAATGTCCGAGCATAACCTCATGCCATCGTGCTTAAGTGTTAGCAATTTAACACATATCTAATGCAGAACGTGCAATGTCAGATATGAAGCGGTAACGCACAGGTCAATAGAAAAATTTACAAATTAAAAAAAAATAAAATTTTTGCTGATCCTGTCAAAAACACTCACCCTCTCCACTTTGGTTGGCGGACCTGATGTTGTCAATGCGCTGACTGGACCGGTAGCGCAGATCCGCAAGTTTCTTACGTATCTGCGTCGTCGTGCGCTCCACGCCGAACCTGTGCATTAGGCCTCTTTTAATTTTTTTTAATACCCTCTTCTTATGAAGCATGGGCCGGGCATGTGTGGCACAATTATAATCCCGTGCATCGACTTCCTGGATTAAGAAGCAAACCTCGGGCTCTCCCCAGGGTACAGAACGCCTGGAAGCCATATTTTTTAGAATACTTTTTTTCTAGGCCGCATTAACGCCGCCCACCCCAGTGTCATGACGTCACGGCGCACGGGAACGCAGATGCGTCATTGTTATCCCGCGGCCTCTTTGAGAACGTACCATAGATGCAAATGTGTGGGCTTTACCTCATTTTTCCTTCCACCCTCTGCTCTCACTGCCGCAATCACACCCCTTATCTTGCCATCTACCCATCACCCTCCCCATCACACCCCTCTTTTTTAGTTATCACCATTACTCCCCCCTCCCCATCTCAACCCTCTTTTTGCCTTCTAGACATTATTGCCCCTTTCCCATCACACCAATGAGTATCCTACACCCCATCACTCCCCCCTCCCCATCTCACTCCTTTTTTGGAGTTATCCCCTGTACTCCACCCTCCCCATCTCAACCCTCTTTTTGCCTTCTAGACTTTATTGCCCCTTCCCCATCACACCAATGAGTATCCTACACCCCATCACTCCCCCCTCCCCATCTCACTCCTTTTTTGGAGTTATCCCCTGTACTCCACTCTCCCCATCTCAACCCTCTTTTTGCCTTCTAGACATTATTGCCCCCTCCCCATCACACCAATGAGTATCCTACACCCCATCACTCCCCCCTCCCCATCTCACTCCTTTTTTGGAGTTATCCCCTGTACTCCACTCTCCCCATCTCAACCCGCTTTTTGCCTTCTAGACATTATTGCCCCCTCCCTATCACACCAATGAGTATCCTACACCCCATCACTCCCCCCCTCCCCATCTCACTCCTTTTTTGGAGTTATCCCCTGTACTCCACCCTCCCCATCTCAACACTCTTTTTGCCTTCTAGACATTATTGCCCCCTCCCCATCACACCAATGAGTATCCTACACCCCATCACTCCCCCCTCCCCATCTCACTCCTTTTTTGGAGTTATCCCCTGTACTCCACCCTCCCCATCTCAACACTCTTTTTGCATTCTAGATATTATTGCCCCCTCCCCATCACACCCATGAGTAGCCTACACCCCATTACTGACCCCTCCCCATCTGACCACCCTTTTGCGTTATCCACATTCATTTTCCCAAATTGTTGAAATTACAATGACACAACACAAAATTTGAAAGAAAATTTTTTTTATTAACAGAAAGTTTTAAACAGGATAACCAATTAATGTTTTACGTGATAACTACATCTGATGCTGCCAAGTCACAGCACCAGGCCCGTTAAAGTATTGGCAGTACTTTTCTCGGCAGGCCTTAGCATCGTCCTTGGTCCGGCCAAGATTGACAGGTTGAAGTCCTGCAATAGCGGGGTCATTCTCACGCCATTCTCCCAGCACCACGTCACCATTGCTGTCTGAGTCCATGAAGCCAGGCGGACTGTATGCTGCAGCATCGCATTGCCGTAAGAAATTGTGCAGCACGCAACAGGCCAACACCACGGAGTCTATAGATTCCAGCTTCATGTTGATTGGAGTGTGGAAAACCCTGAAGCGGTTGGCCATGATGCCGAACGCATTCTCAACTACGCGGCGTGCCCTTGACAGTCTGTAATTAAAAATGCGCCTTTCTTCTGTCAAAGTCTTTTGTGGGTACGGCTTCACCAGATGCGCATGAAGGGGGAAGGCTTCATCGCCCACAAAAACAACATTAAGGTTCGCGGTGGTGTCAATGTTGGTTGGAAAGTGCAGTTCTGAGTTATTCAAGCGTTCACCAAAAATTGTGTGCTCCAAAACACCTCCGTCCGAAACCCTCCCGTTCATGCCAACATCAACGTTTATAAATTCATAATTGGCATTCACAAGGGCCATGAGGATCACGCTGAAGTAGCCCTTGTAGTTATAGAAAAAACTGCCGCTGTTGGCTGGTTGCGTGATACGAACATGTTTGCCATCCAAAGCACCACCACAGTTTGGGAACTGCCAAATACACTTAAAATCCGAAGTAATTTTTTTCCATTCCACCACGGATTTAGGAAAAGGCATGTAGCTCCGTAAACTGCGGACAATGGCGTTGCATGTCTCAGGGATTAACACGCTGAGGAGTGATCGGGAAACAGCTGCTGAAAATTGTAAGTCTTTCATTGAACGTCCGGTTGCCAGGAATCGCAGCGTGACTACCAAACGTTCCTCAGCCGGAACTGCTGCACGCATCCGTGTATCCTGCCGTTCAATGAGTGGCCTCACACATTCCAGTAGGAGCTTGAATGAATCCTCCGACATCCGTAGATAATTTCTGAAATGCTGCGGATTCTTCTCCTGCAACTCCCTCACTAGATGCATGTGGGTGAATTTGGACCGCTGCTCCAGCCATTCTCTGGTCCACATGCGACGCTTTCGTTTGGAGCGCCTCTCTTCCACCCGCGCCTCTTCTTGTCGATCTCCCTCCATCAGTAAAGCTGCCGCCACAATCACACGCTCTGCGGTGGACATGTACATTATGTGCAACCTGCCCGGTAAAGAAGAGAAAAGTGATTTAGTAAAATGTACCAAAAAAATAAAAACAGAAAAAAAAAGCGAGCTTTGAAAAGCCTAAAATGGCGGGAGCGGGCGCGGCTGTGAAAACATTGCTAGCTTTGCAAATGTTATTGAGGCCTTCCTCCCGACTTCCCAGCCCTCCACCTTCAAAACCAACTTCTCCACCATTACAGAAGATCGACTCTCCACTCTACTCTCAAGATCACATCTCACCACCTGTACACTTGACCCGATCCCATCCCACTTCATACCAAACCTCACCACAGTCTTCATCCCAACCCTAACCCATCTCTTCAACCTATCACTAACAACTGGTGTTTTCCCCTCAAGCTTTAAACATGCCTCCATCACACCTATCCTCAAAAAGCCCTCCCTTGACCCATCCTCTGTATCTAGCTATCGCCCTATATCTCTTCTCCCCTACGCCTCCAAGCTCCTGGAACAACACGTCTACCTTGAACTGTCCTCCCATCTCTCTTCTTGCTCCCTCTTCGACCGCTTACAATCTGGCTTCCGGTCACACCACTCCACTGAAACTGCCCTTACTAAGGTCACCAATGACCTCTTAACTGCCAAGAGCAAGCGACACTACTCTGTCCTCCTCCTCCTGGACCTGTCGGCTGCCTTTGACACAGTGGACCATTCCCTATTATTACAGACTCTCTCATCCCTCGGCATCACAGACTTGGCCCTATCCTGGATCTCATCATACCTAACAGACCGGACATTCTGCGTCTCCCACTCACACACCACCTCCTCACCTCGCCCCCTATCTGTCGGAGTCCCACAAGGTTCAGTCCTTGGGCCCCTGCTGTTCTCTATTTACACCTTTGGCCTGGGACAGCTCATAGAATCTCATGGCTTTCAGTATCATCTCTACGCTGATGACACACAGATCTACATCTCTGGACCAGATATCACCTCCCTACTAACCAGAATCCCTCAATGTCTGTCCACTATTTCATCCTTCTTCTCCGCTAGATTTCTGAAACTCAACATGGACAAAACAGAATTCATCATCTTTCCCCCATCTCACGTGACCCCCCCTACAAACCTATCAATTACAGTAAATGACTGCCCACTCTCCCCAGTCCCACAAGCTCGCTGCCTCGGAGTAATCCTTGACGCTGATCTCTCCTTCAAACCACATATCCAAGCCCTTTCCACTTCCTGCCGACTTCAACTCAAAAATATTTCACGAATCCGTTCATTCCTCACCCAAGAATCTGCAAAAACCCTAGTCCATTCCCTCATCATCTCTCGCCTTGACTACTGCAACCTCCTGCTCTGTGGCCTCCCCTCAAACACTCTCGCACCCCTCCAATCTATTCTAAACTCTGCTGCCCGACTAATCCACCTGTCCCCCCGCTATTCCCCAGCTTCTCCCCTCTGTCAATCCCTTCACTGGCTCCCCATTGCCCAGAGACTCCATTACAAAACCCTAACCATGACATACAAAGCCTTCCACAACCTGTCTCCTCCATACATCGGTGACCTCGTCTCCCGGTACTTTCCCGCACGCAACCTCCGATCCTCACAAGATCTCCTTCTCTACTCCCCTCTTATCTCCTCTTCCCACAATCGCATACAAGATTTCTCTCGCGCATCACCCCTACTCTGGAACTCTCTACCACAACATATTAGACTCTCACCTACCATAGAAACCTTCAAAAAGAGCCTGAAGACCCACCTCTTCTGACAAGCCTATAACCTGCAGTAACCACCGATCGGCCAAACCGCTGCACGACCAGCTCTACCCTCGCCTACTGTATTATCACCTATCCCTTGTAGATTGTGAGCCCTCGCGGGCAGGGTCCTCTCTCCTCCTGTACCAGTTATGACTTGTATTGTTTAAAATTATTGTACTTGTTTTTATTATGTTTACCCCTCCTTACATGTAAAGCGCCATGGAATAAATGGCGCTATAACAATAAGTAATAATAATAAATAAATATTACAAATAGACTACCTCAACTCAAATCTAAAAATAGCAGGGGTGGGTGGGCGCGGCAAAGGAAAAAGAAACACAGCTGTATATATAACAAAAAGTGTATTAAGGTTCAAAAATTTACAAAAAAAAACAAATGAAAAAAAATATGTACCTTGCAAAGGAAATCCAAAATCCAGATGGTAGAAATGACAGATGAAGCGCAGTTGTGACTCCGACAGGATCCAAAACCAGCCACACACGATACTATCCTCGCAACAACGCACAAAGGACTAGCACCAGAACGTAGGTGTTATCCACTAAGCGCGCTGGAACAATGGATGGGGGCTCACTTTGACGTTTTCATTTATTGCTGAGGTGATATTGTGGCCACCAATTGGAGCAGAGGGGCGTTACAAAAGAAACCTAGTCCCGCCTGCGCCGCTGTCATATATTAGTCGCCAACGAGGTCGCCCGTCGTTCATAAAAGGGGTCAAACACAACAATTCAGGGTCACCAGCGGGACGCCAACGATCAAAATACGGTCCTGAACATTCATGCACCATCAGCGACATTGCAGTGGGGGCCACGTCGCCGCTACATGTCACACACATCGACATCGCCAGCGATGTCGCTGCTGCGTCATAAAATCTGTGTCGCTTTAGCGATATCGCTAGAGATCTCGTTTAGTGTGACTTACCCTTTAACCAGCATCCATCAACTTCAGTTTTAAAGGGCTCCTTGACCTGATGTTAAAAATGGTGCAACCCTACATGTTAATGATTACCTAGATTTCCACATACACATTAGGTAAAAGTTGACTGAACCTACTGATTTTGGCAAGATTTGTTGAGCATCTAATATTTATGGGGGCCACCCAACTCTTCCACAATAGAAGATGTCAGGAGAGAGAGAGATACGATGTTGCTGTGTATGGGGGAGTCAGGAAAAAGAGTTATTTGCCGAACAGTCGTCTGACAGCAATCTAGTATGTATGGTCATCATTGACGTAAGTCTCTCCTTCTATTCTAGAGACTTAGCTTGAAGTTCTTGGATCTATGTGCAGTTAGCTATATCTGATTCCAGTACCTAATCAAAGATGTCTCTAATCTACACTCACTGGCCACTTTATTAGGTACACCTGTCCAACTGTGTGTTAAGACTTAATTTCTAATCAGCCAATCACATGGCGGCAACTCAGTGCATTTAGGCATGTAGACATGGTCAAGACAATCTCCTGCAGTTCAAACCGAGCATCAGTATGGGGAAGAAAGGTGATTTGAGTGCCTTTGAACTTGGCATGATTGTTGGTGCCAGAAGGGCTGGTCTGAGTATTTCAGAAACTGCTGATCTACTGGGATTTTCACGCACAACCATCTCTAGGGTTTACAGAGAATGGTCCGAAAAAGAAAAAAAATCCAGTGAGCGGCAGTTCTGTGGGCGGAAATGCCTTGTTGATGCCAGAGGTCAGAGGAGAATGGGCATACTGGTTCGAGCTGATAGAAAGGCAACAGTGACTCAAATTGCCACCCGTTACAACCAAGGTAGGCAGAAGAGCATCTCTGAACGCACAGTGCGTCGAACTTTGAGGCAGATGGGCTACAGCAGCAGAAGACCACACTGGGTACCACTCCTCTCAGCTAAGAACAGGAAACTGAGGCTACAATTTGCACAAGCTCATCGAAATTGGACAGTAGAAGATTGGAAAAACGTTGCCTGGTCTGATGAGTCTCGATTTCTGCTGCGACATTCGGATGGTAGGGTCAGAATTTGGCGTAAACAACATGAAAGCATGGATCCATCCAGCCTTGTATCAACGGTTCAGGCTGGTGGTGGTGGTGTCATGGTGTGGGGAATTTTTTCTTGGCACTCTTTGGGCCCCTTGGTACCAATTGAGCATCGTTGCAACGCCACAGCCTACCTGAGTATTGTTGCTGACCATGTCCATCCCTTTATGACCACAATGTACCCAACATCTGATGGCTACTTTCAGCAGGATAATGCGCCATGTCATAAAGCTCGAATCATCTCAGATTGGTTTCTTGACCATGACAATGAGTTCACTGTACTCAAATGGCCTCCTCAGTCACCAGATCTCAATCCAATAGAGCATCTTTGGGATGTGGTGGAACGGGAGATTCGCATCAGGGATGTGCAGCCGACAAATCTGCGCCAACTGTGTGATGCCATCATGTCAATATGGTCCAAAATCTCTGAGGAATGCTTCCAGCACCTTGTTGAATCTCTGCCACGAAGAATTGAGGCAGTTCTGAAGGCAAAAGGGGGTCCAACCCCTTACTAGCATGGTGTACCTAATAAAGTGGCCAGTGAGTGTATATATTATATTATTTTTTATATTTTATATTTATATATATATATTTATATTATATATTTTTTATATATTATATTTTTTTTTTTTCGTATTTGTACCTACCTACTGTCAATGTAATGCCTTTTTATGCATCTGTATCTGTACTTGTTCCTGCCTTGCTGCTGTAATGCTCTGAATTTCCCCATGGTGGGACGATTAAAGGATTATCTTATCTTATTATATATAGGTGACACATCATAGAGATGGGACAATTCACCTGATGACAGTGTTGGACGGGGGTTTCCTTGGACCACAACAGAAGACGCTTCTAGAGCTCACCGTCCATCTACATACATATGTGGCGCCCCTGAGGCTCAGTCGCCACAGAGGTACTGCACCTTCTCCTAAGGTGTAGTGCCCCACCACCTAGGTAAGTTGGGAACTCCTTTCCACACTCCAACACTCGCATCCCACACAACAGGGTAGTTCTGCACATCCACAGTGAGGTGTCTCTCTCCTCCTAGACATTAGGAGTGCCTTGGTGGTTCCCTGCATGGAACACTGGATGTGCTGGGAGGTGGGTGGAGTTGAGATTCATATAAAAGGTTTGGAAGGTTTAGAATTACAGGTTCAGTCTGACAGAAGGTCAGTGAGGAAGGAAGCCACTCGGGAGGAGTGGGGATCCTTGGAAGAAGGGATGGAGGAAGGAGTGCTGCAGCTGCCTCAGTGATCCGACCCAGCTGGCATGGGAAAGGAACAAGAGAAAGACGTAGAACTGCAACCTAAGCTTCCATAGGAAAGAGGAGTAGAGAGAACAGAGAGGAGTCGTGGGTTGGAAGAGGAACCCTGCCTATAGGTTCTCAGCGCAAGGCCGGGGCCTGGTCCCCGAGGTTGTATGGACACTTATGGTTCTGCAGCAGACATCGGTGGAGTAATTGGCTGTAAATGCACTACTCCCATCTAAGACTTGGGGCACAACAGCAACTGAATAGAGAGCCAGGACTCCGGAGAAGGGAGTCCCCGAGAGAGGCTACAGCTGTCTGCCATACAAGTAGAGTTGTTAGGAGCATCTGACAGGAGGAACTCCAGAGTACTACGGTACTGGAGCTCTTCACACCTTAAGGCGCAATAGAGGAGTCGTTCAGGAGAGGTATATGTTGGCGGAGTGTTGGAGAGAATAATCCTGACTTGCCCGGGAGGTTGATTGAGTCTCTGCCCCGGAGGACACGGCACGGAGGCAGGCACCAGTGTGTACCACGGACTGTGAGTAAAGCTTTGGAACTGCAAGCCCTGGTGTCTTCCATTCATTTGTGCACTAACATCGTCAGCACCGTTACATCTGGGTACCAGCATTCCTCACACCGCCTGCGCCTATTCTCATCTATTGCCATTACACTGCCCTGGGGTTACAGCTTCACCTGTGGGGAGCTACACCATCTATGCTGCAACACACCATCAGCCCCAGAGGATCTGCACGCAGCGTTGGCTTAACATCTTGCTTGCCAAACACCACAGGTGGCGTGACGAACTATCACATAAACTATATCACAAACCACCATTGATTTGGGCGCCCAGGGCCACGGACCGGGTCACCGCCACTGTAACACCTTTCCCCCCTGACACCGACCCGGTACAGAGTACCCCACGGCCCAGGGAGGGTGACCCACATACTCAACATTGAAACTGCTACATTTTCAAGATATAGTAATTTATTAATTATCAACATTATAATTTTTCTGTTGGCATAGCCAAGGATTTGTTTTTTTTCAGAACGAGTTGTAGCTTTGAATGACACCATTCATTCTAACAGTCAATGTAGTGGAAAAAATATCCAACTGCGCTAAAATTATTTTTAAAAAATGCAATTGCGCCATGATTTTTCAACCTTTAGTTTTACAGTGCAAACTCTTAGGTAAAATTATTCTGAATCATGATTCTGCAGGTCAATGTAATTATGGCAATACTAAACTTATACATTTTTATACAAGGTGGAGAAAATGGTGGAAAAAGACCATACTTTCCATTGAAACACTGTTGTCAGCAATTGATAGCAGTGTTTAAATGGTTAACAGATGCAGCAGTAGCTTTACTCCGCCCACGACTGTTAAAGACATATGTCAGCTATTTTATATAGCCGGTATCTTTCGCATGTGGAGAGAGCTCAGCTCCTGAGCCTTCTCTATACGTAATCACCTCCACATTCAAGTAGATGTATGTGATATTGCGTTTAGGGGTAAATGGCTGAATGAGGAATGTTCTGGCATATTCAATGCACTTAGGCAAATCAACAAGAGCCGCTGCTGGCAACTACCTTTACAAATGAGGTCCCAGATATGTTTGATCTGAGACAAGTCCGGAGACACTGCAGGCCATGGTAGAACGCTTAGGCCACGTAGGCTACTCATATTAACACAAACAACATCTGGAGTGGCATTGTCATGTTGAGAAACAGCTCCCAGAACAATCCTGGAAGAAATGGCGGCACTGCTGATTCCACAATTAAATTGATGTAACGCTGAGCAGTTCTTGTACCTGAAATGAAGACTTAATGGGTAGAGATGGGCGAACCCGAACAGTAAAGTTCGGCGTCCGTTCCAAACACCTACTGTTCGGGCACGGTCACCATACATGGACTTCACCAAGAAGTCAGTGTTACTGTTTGTGTTCGGCTGCCTGAACATCGAGTGTTTGTTAAGCTGTCATGTGCATAACAGCGCGGCAAACACCGCTTCTGATCAGTGGTGAAATCATCCCCACTGGTCAGAGAGCCACGGTTCCCATGCTGTCAAAAGACAGCATGAGAGCTCAGCTGTGATCGGAGGTATAAAGTTTACCTCTGGTCACTGGTGTTAGCTGATGGGACTACAGCTCCCATCATCCGACTTCTGCTGCCGCTAATAACAGCGAGGGCAGGAGTGGCTGACTGGAGTATTCAGTAGCCGGCTCCTGCACTGTAAATAAATATTTTTTTTTAAAAAAGCGGCATGGGTTCCTCTGTATTTTTGATAACCAGATGGGCAAAATTCTTAGCTGGGGCTGCAACCCTCAGCTGTCAGCATCAACAAGGCTGGTTATCAAGAATAGAGGGGTCCCCATGCTGTTTTTTAAAATTATTTAAATAAATAATTAAAAAAAAAAAGCGGAGTGGGGTGCCCACCATTTTGACAACCAGCCTTGCTAAAGCAGACAGCTGGGGGCTGGTATTCTCACGCTGATAAGGAGCCATGGTTATTGCCCCCCAGCCTAAAAATAGCAGCTGTCATGATCCAGGCTGGGTTTTGTTTCCTGTCTCTCTTTCCCGGGCTGATCATGTCAAGGGTTAACGTTTCTCTGCCTCGTTTTAGCTTCAGGCCGGCTATTTCACTCCACTGCATCCTGCAGGCGGTGTCAGTTATAGTTTCTGCCTACGGCGTGTGTAGCTGACTCTGCTTGCCCTGATTTGTCCTGCTGCTTTTGCTGACTGTACCCGTGTCTGTTTATTCTCCTCTTCCCATTCCGACTCTGTGTTTCCCTTCTTGTGGTTTGACTACCTGGTATTTGATTTGGCTTGGATCCTGACCTGTTGTTTGTCTCTTGTTTTTGGCATGTCTGCTCCTGACCTATATTGACCCATTTGGTTTGTTTCTGACTCTGTGCTTGTTTATTTCTTTGGTACTGCGCTACAGACTAATATCGACCCAGCTTGTTTTACGATTCCGCTACCACCTGGTGGCAGCCTCGCTGCTGTGCTGCAGGTCTGCTCCTGCTGTGTGCAGACCTCCCTCCACTCTAGTGCCATCTAGTGGAGCTTCATCTACCTGCATAGCAGCAGCGCGACAGCAGCCCGCAGCAGCCTAGAAAAGGCACATCTATTAGATGTGCCAATTCAGGCGCTTTGCCCTGCACTTCCCACTTGCCCTGTAGCAGTGGCAAGTGGGGTTCATATTTATGGTGTTGATGTCATCTTTGTATTGTCAGGTGACATCAAACCCACGGCTTAGTAATGGAGAGGCGTCTATAAGACACCCATCCATTACCAATCCTATAGTGGTATGGTAAATAAAGACACAGCCAGAATAAAGTCCTTTATTAAAAATAAAACAAAACACACTTTTACTTTTTTATTTAAAAATAACAAACACAGTTATACTCACCTAACTCCTAATTACACAGAAGCCCCTTTTCTCCTGTAATAAACCAAAAATAAAAAAACAACAATATCCCTCACCTATCCGTCATGTCTGGGGGAAAAACAGTTTTCAACTGGGGCGGTGCCAAGATGTGACCATCCAGGCTGAGATCCACTGGTGCCTGAAATGCTGCGAGCACAGCATCATTGACCAGCGATGATGTCATCGAGGTTACTGCCGGTCACTGAGGCTGCGTTCCCTACTGGGCTGAACTGACGTGACCTCAGTGAGAACCCCGCTAGCACAGTGAAAAAAACTCTATTAATGGGTCCTTACATTATCCCACTCAACACCATAATCCCAGAACTAGAATTGGTGTGATATTTCCTCTAAAGGCCCTTTTACATTTAGCGATGCACCAGCGATCCAACCAGCGATCCGACCCGGTCAGGATCGCTGGTGCATCGCTAAATGATCGCTAGTGAGCTTTCATACAGAAAGATCTCACAGCGATGCAGCAGCGACGCAGCGCACGATACTTACCATTCACACACAGCGATCCTGGCGTCCTCCCGCCCGCCTCCACGCGTCGCTGGACGTCACAGCAGGAAGTCTCAGCAGGAAGCGCCCGACGAGAAATGGAGCCGGACATTCTCGCGCGATCAGCGATGGACAGCGGGGGAGCCGGTCGCTGGTAAGTATCACACATAGCGATATCGCTAGCAATATCGCTATAACGTCACAAAACCAGTGACGTTTTAGCGATATTGCTAGCGATATTGCTTAGTGTAAAACCCCCTTTAAAGTTGTGTTCATGGCATTGCATGTGTTTTTCAGATGGAGACCGAAGGTTGGTATGTAGCAATGGAGACTGGAATGGAATTTGATTCTCCTGAGTGATGAGTCCCACTTTTGTCTTGGAGACAATTAAGATCTCTTTCACACATCAGTTTTTTGGTGTCAGTCGCAATCCGTCAGTTTTGGAAAAAAGTGGATTCATCGCAGATTGTGAAAGACTGATGCGACGGATCCGTTTTTTCGCTGGATCCGACTGCCCTACCTGGTAATAATATTGGAGCATTCTCAGTTTTAAAAAAAGCGAATCCGTCGCTGGATTCTGTCATTTGACGAACATCGACTTATCCTGCCTCCATAGGCTTCCATTATAGCCAACGACGGATGGTGCTGGATCTGTCGCTGTCCAACTTTTCGATAGAGACAAAAAAAGTTACTTTGTCCGTCGTCTCCACCCGACGGACATAAAATTTCCGACGGATCCACCGAGCGAAGGACGAAACGTGAGGCCATCCATTGCTAATACAAGTCTATGAGAAAAAAACGGATCCAGCGGCATCAGTCGCTGGATCCGTTTTTTTCTAAAGACAATGGATTGCGACTGATGAAAAAAACTGATATGTGAAAGGGGCCTAAACCAGAGATTGGTCTGGAGACCACATAGTCAATACCAGGAAGAGGCCACCACAAGGGAACTTCACACCGGTCCTACTCCCGGGATTATGGTGTATTGTAACTTCATTAATTGGTATGCAGTGGGTTCCGCCTAGTGGAGACTGCCAGCAGTCAGAATTTTATCATTGCAGCTAATACTGCTGTGAAAAAAGCAAAGCTCTTTCCAGAATAAAGAGATAATATGAAATGAACAAGTACAGAAATTCGAATACACCCAAAATAAAAATACAAACTCTGCTGGTCAATTTTTGAAATTATTGCGTGATTTCAAAAATATATATTGTACAAAACAGTTTTTCTTTAAGTATGGAGTAGGCTCATAGACATACATTTTCTACATAATATACTGCTAGAATTGTTAATACATTAGTTACACATTAACAGCAAGTGTTTGATAATCTCATAGGCAAATAATGCCCTGGAAAGATTTGTATATGTGATAAATATTAAGAAATTAAATTTTTCTCAGGATTTATAAGTTCTTACCATCTGACCTGGACATACTCCAGTGATGATTCTTTGGTCGTTTATTCGTCCTGCGAGTGGTCATGGGGGAAAAGTAATGGCCTATATTACTGGGCATCTCAGGCGTTGTCCAGCCTGGGATACTGGTGTGACCGGGACCTGTGGTGTTGCCCATATGGGCAGAAAGGGTATGTTTGCTGTGCAGCAGCTCAGCAGTAGTAATGGGCTTTTTGCTGTGGCCAGTGGGGCAGTACCACACCCTACTTAAACTGCATACTGCTGCATATTGCCAGTTATTGTGCTTGGATTTATCACTGCATTTGTTTGCTATATCCTATTGTGTTTATCCTGATCATGACCCAGCTTGCACCTTGACTACATTTGTCTTTGTTATCCTTCCTGATTTTGATCCCCGTTCAAATGACCTTTCTTATTGTCTGACCTCCAGGTATTCAACCTCAACCATTCCATTGACTGTGGTTTTATTTTCTGTTCTTGGTTTTGACCCTTTTGATACTGACCTGGCTTCATTTGACCATTCTTGCCTCGGGTCTGTTACTCCAGCCAGCAGCAACTCCATGGACTCAACCCAGGGGGCTCCATTGTAAGTCCATATCCCTATATAGTGGTTAAAGGGTGTAGACCAGAGTTTCTTTTGAGACCAGCTAGATGGATTGGTTAGTGCTAAGCTTGTTCAAGGTAGCCTTTTTGAGCTGATGGCCTCTGACAGACTTTACATGAGTGAGTCCTTATATATATATATATATATATATATATATAAAATTGATCATGTCCCTATTAGGCCAAGACCACAGAAGCAATGAATTAGTTATTTTGCCCAAAGCTCCAGGGTGCCATTATGTAAAAATGCTAAATTCCTTAGCCCCTTCCCGATAAAGACATTATATGTTTATAGGCTTTCATTTATTCCTCCCCTACTTCCAAGAGTTATAACCTTTTTATTTTTGCATCAATACAGCTGTGTGAAAAAAATTCCATGTAGGATGAAATCTAATATATACTTACCTTGTGATGTCTTCACATCCTGTTCCGTCCAGATGTGTCCGGATCCCAGAATTCCAATCGGCGGAAGTTCACCGACCGCCATATTGGGACACCCAAGTGATAGGTGTCTCAATATGGAAACTGCTAGTGGTACCAGCCTCTTGCGCGGTACCACCAGCGGAACACCGTACACACCACACACAAACACACACTGTATATGCCGCACGCACCACACACACAAGCACTGTATATGCCGTACGCACCACACACACACACTGTATACGCCGTACGCAGCCTCTTGCGCGGTACCACCAGCGGAACACCATCGTGAACACGCCGCCACCGGGATCAGCCGAATGATTCATCTTCGTACTGGAGGAGCACATGCGCAGTTTTAATGTGACCGCCACTATCTGTCTGCACAAAGATGGCGGCGGTCTGATTTACTGCGCCTGTGCAAACACATGAGGGCAGAAGACAGCACAGAGGTGGAGAGAGAGCAGACAAGGGGGAGAGGACATGGGGTACACAGGTCAAAGAAGAGATGACATCAGAGGAGAAGACAGCAGATGAGGGACAGAGAAAGCGCACAGGGTTGAGAGAGACAGAGCACAGGGGGAAACAGCTCAAATGGGACAGCACATGAGGGGAGAACACAGCACAGGAAGGAGAGAGACAGCAGACAAGGGGGATTAGCACATGGGGTAGACAGGTCAAAGAAGAGAGCACAGATGGGAGAAGTCGTCAGCACATGGGGAAAGAGAGAGTGGATAGGTGGGTGAGCACATGGGGGGGAGAGATTCTCAATGCTGCAAAGCCTACCCCCATTGCGACATTACCGCCCTCCCAATGCGGTAGCATCGGGCCTCCATCTAGTAATGGAATAAAAAGCACATTTTCACCTTTGTTTTTTCAGTATTGTTTTACAGCATTCATTGTTCAGTAAAAATGACTTTGCAACATGATTCTTCAGGTGAGCACGATTATGTGATAGCAAACTTGTATAGTTATTTTATATACTGTATATATTTTAGTGGTTAAAAAATTATTTTATGAAAAAAAAAGTGTTCATGTTATCATATTCTTAGACTATAACCTTTTTTAAAAAATTTATTGATAGAATTGTGTGAGGGCTTGTTATTTTCATTTTTTTTGTGTTTTATTGCCTTGGTACATATGATTTTTTGGATATATACCGCATATGATATTTTGATTTGTGTTGGATTTTTAGGGGCAATGACGAAAAGAAGGCAATTCCAGAGTTTTAATTTTTTTTGTCTCTCTTCGATGTTTACCATAAGAATTGATACATTTTATATTTTGATAGATTGGTATCATAGGGTCCATAAAAGTCCAAATATGATTATTTTTTTATTTTTTACATTTCTTTATTTTTAATAGGGAAAAGGGTGTGATTTCAACTTTCATTTTTTCTTCTTTTTTATCCTTTGCTTGTACTATTTACTACAATACCTCAGTATTGCAGTATATGGGCTCACTCGCACAAGCATATACATCTGACAAGTGCTATGCGATGTTTTACCGGATAGCACTTGGGCTGATGTTAAACTATGGTGCAGTGCAGGTCAGCGATTTTTTTCTCATGCCGATTTGTCATGAAAAAAAAAGCAGCAGCATACTGTAATTTGAAGCGCAAATTGGATGGACCACATCCATTCAAGTAAATGGTGCTTGTAAGTCACTGCACTCCGATTTCATCTGTGTCACACTTCTCTCATGAGAGACTCGGATCACACTAAGCTGACGCTCGACACAAACTCGGATCAGAGTTTGATTTGAGTGTTATTAACATAATCGATCCAATTCTCTCACATGAGAGAATATGTGCTTGTGTGACCCCGGCCTATAGTAAATTTACTGATGTCATATGGAGCACAGCTGCAGACTGAGCCTCATAAGACTACCAAGGTGGCAGCAATGGAGACCTTCATAGGCTCCCTGACTGTAATGGCCACCCATCAGCTCCCCTCACTCATGCAGCGTGGGTGAATGGCAGACACTAAAATGATTATGTTACACAACTGCACCAATAATCTTGTAGTCAGTGACTGATAGTGGCAGTTAAATGGTTAATCAGCAGCAATCTCAGGTCACTGCTGGTACCAGCACTTTCGCCTCTATAACACAACCTGTGCCCATCTAATGTGTGATTACATACAGTGGCATAACTTGAAGCTCATGGGCGCCAATGAAAAAGTTCCAACGGGGCCCCCTATTATTACACATCTTTGTTAGCATTGGTCTTTTTATATAGGCCAAAAGGACTTTGCCATCCCTGCACCCATTGTAGTTACGCCCCTGCTTACATGTATGCTACATGTTGAGGGGGTTGTAAAGGGAATAAAAACAGCACCACAAATGTCTACAGGTTGTGTCTGGTATTGTAGCTCAGATCCATTAAAGTGCACATGTATGGCAAGGCTTTTGAAGATTTGGGAATATCCCAACACCTTCTAAAAGCAAAATAATAATTTCCTGATCATTGCAGGTATCCTCCTGCATTTATGTGCCATTACCAGTTGCAGTCGTATTCAACACTCTGCCCACTGCAGAGGAAATACAGCATTACATGCTGGCCATTTATGTAATACATACAGGTTCGTCTCACAAACTTAGAATATCATCAAAAAGTTAATTTATTTCAGTTCTTCAATACAAAAAGTGAAACTCATATATTATATAGAGTCATTACAGAGTGATCTATTTCATGTGTTTATTTCTGGTAATGTTTATGATTATGGCTTACAGCCAATGAAAACCCAAAAGTCATTATCTCAGTAAATTAGAATAATTAACAAAAAAACACCTGCAAAGGCTTCCTAAGCATTTAAAAAGGTCTGTTTCAGTAGGCTCCACAATCATGGGGAAGACTGCTGACTAGAGTTGAGCGACTTTTGGTTTTTTAGGGTCGCGTTTCGTTTCGTGAAACCCGACTTTTCCAAAAGTCGGGTCGAGCAAGATCGTCCGATTATAGGGAAAAGTCGGGGTCGTCCCGAAACACGAAACCCAATGTAAGTCAATGGGGAATAAAAGTCGGCAGTGAGAGGAGGACAGGAAACACACCTACAGTGCCCATTTGAATGCCAAAAGCATCAATTCTTCTTTCTTAAGCTTGTCAACCTTAATTAACTTCATAATACAAGATATGCACTGAAAAATGGGGGTTATTTGGCTACAAACTGTGGGGGGGGAGGGCTGGCTCCAGGTTTTCATGTGCCCTGGGCGAAAGAGCGCCCCTTTAACACATACCACAACTCATCATGCTCCGATACGGCAGAGAAATAGCGGTATAGTCCAATGAAAAATACCTCACTTTTTACATCTCATGACGAGGCCCATCTATTTCTCCATACAGAATCATTGGTCCCATATAATGTTTGAAACAGTATATGATGAGCTCCACATAATGCTACAGTATATGTTGGTCCCCATGGATGAAGCTCCACTGTCTTATGGGCCCAAATAATGCTCCAAACATAATGGGCCCCATTTCTAATGCTCTAGTGTATAATGGGCCCTGTAAATGCTGCTCCAGTGTCTGATGTCCACCTTTGGAATGTTCCAGTGTATGGTGGGCCCCATCTATCATTCTCCAGAGTATAGTGCTCCCCAAAAATTGCTGTCCCAACATTGAAAACAATCAAATAAGTCTCCTCGCTAGGGAATCCCTGTACTTGTCTGGACAGGTGCTGTAGCTTGCTTAACAGCTCGCCAGCCGTTCTCACGCCCAGTATGGATTACACGTGATTGCACAAAGGTAAGAAAGAGTACCGTATCCCCAGATAACATGTATGGATAGCGTACACATTCAAAATATATGTCTCAGGAGGCAGGCTCAGACGGTGTTAGGCCCAGTATGGATTGCACGTGATTGCACAAAGGTTAGAAAGGGTACCGTATCCCCGGATAACATGTATGGATAGCGTACACATTCAAAATATATGTCTATACAGCATGAGGCAGGCTCAGACGGTGTTAGGCCCAGTATGGATTGCACGTGATTGCACAAAGGTTAGAAAGGGTACCGTATCACCGGATAACATGTATGGATAGCGTACACATTCAAAATATATGTCTATACAGCATGAGGCAGGCTCAGACGGTGTTAGGCCCAGTATGGATTGCACGTGATTGCACAAAGGTTAGAAAGGGTACCGTATCCCTGGATAACATGTATGGATAGCGTACACATTCAAAATATATGTTGTAGGGATGTGACTCGCTTAGGTGCAGCGGGAGACAATCATGAGGCAGGTTCTTCCCAAAGTTCATGAGGTTTATTTGCTCCATAAACCATAAATCAGCGTATCACCAAAATAGCCTCTAGCTTAGGCACAAAAGAACATAAACGTCCGTGGCTTCAGACTCGGACCGAGAGTCTCAGCACATGCTGGGAGCTGTAGTCCTCCCAATATACACTCTCTGTAGTGTCCCCCCTGGACACATGGAAGTCTGTCCACACTCTGACAGACTCCCTCCACACTCTCTCACATGTGCCAAACACCTCAATTACATAGCCCTGTAACCACACCCACAGGTGATCACATGGCTATGACATCACTAAAGGTTGTATAGACACACACAGGCTTCCCTGACACAGTGTAACAGAAAGATCAGCAGTACCTCTGCTGATCAATACACCCTGGAGCCTGCATCCCAAGGCCACCCACCTTGAGACCCATAATGGTCATTTAGGACCCTGCTCCTGTTACCACACTGAATGTGCCTGTACACCCGTCCTGGAACACCCACACAGCGCCCCCTAGCTGACATAGTGGTAACTACACCACATAGTCTATACAGCATGAGGCAGGCTCAGACGGTGTTAGGCCCAGTATGGATTGCACGTGATTGCACAAAGGTTAGAAAGGGTACCGTATCCCCGGATAACATGTATGGATAGCGTACACATTCAAAATATATGTCTATACAGCATGAGGCAGGCTCAGACGGTGTTAGGCCCAGTATGGATTGCACGTGATTGCACAAAGGTTAGAAAGGGTACCGTATCACCGGATAACATGTATGGATAGCGTACACATTCAAAATATATGTCTATACAGCATGAGGCAGGCTCAGACGGTGTTAGGCCAAGTATGGATTGCACGTGATTGCACAAAGGTTAGAAAGGGTACCGTATCCCTGGATAACATGTATGGATAGCGTACACATTCAAAATATATGTCTCAGGAGGCAGGCTCAGACGGTGTTAGGCCCAGTATGGATTGCACGTGATTGCACAAAGGTTAGAAAGGGTACCGTATCCCCGGATAACATGTATGGATAGCGTACACATTCAAAATATATGTCTATACAGCATGAGGCAGGCTCAGACGGTGTTAGGCCCAGTATGGATTGCACGTGATTGCACAAAGGTTAGAAAGGGTACCGTATCCCTGGATAACATGTATGGATAGCGTACACATTCAAAATATATGTCTATACAGCATGAGGCAGGCTCAGACGGTGTTAGGCCCAGTATGGATTGCACGTGATTGCACAAAGGTTAGAAAGGGTACCGTATCACCGGATAACATGTATGGATAGCGTACACATTCAAAATATATGTCTATACAGCATGAGGCAGGCTCAGACGGTGTTAGGCCCAGTATGGATTGCACGTGATTGCACAAAGGTTAGAAAGGGTACCGTATCCCTGGATAACATGTATGGATAGCGTACACATTCAAAATATATGTCTCAGGAGGCAGGCTCAGACGGTGTCAGGCACAGTATGGATTTGATGGCCCAGATTACACAGCGGAGGAGCAGGGAGAGGTAAAGATTGCAAATGCTGGGGCCCTGCCCAAGCAAGGGGGGCCCACTCGTGGACGTCGGTACTGGCACTGGGCCCCTCATAGTACTGCGGTGTGTCTGACGGCGGGTGTGCACCACCACCGTCAGAGACACTTGATTGCACTATGAGGGACCCTGTGCCAGTGCCCGCGCCCAAGAGTCGGCCTACCCACCTGTCCAGGGCAACGGCACTCGCACGGTGTCGTGCGGTAGGTGGTGACCCCGGCCATGGGGGGGGAGGCAGCACAGTTAGGGAGTTTTAGAAAGTGGCATATGTTGATGTTGGACATTCAGCTGATGCAAAAGGCGAAATAGGTGAAGTACCAGGAAGAGGTGGACCAAAGCAAGCCATTTTTCTGTCACCCTATGTGTCATCAGGGGAAGGTGGGACAAAATCCTTGGAAACCCATGCGTGGTTCATTTTAATGAAGGTTAGATCATCCACATTTTGGGTTGACAGACGGGTCCTTTTTTCTGTCAGGATTGATCCAGCTGCACTGAAGACTCTTTCCGATAGCACACTTGCAGCTGGGCAAGCGAGCTCCTGTAAGGCATATTGGGCCAATTCAGGCCAGGTGTCCAGTTTAGCGGCCCAATAGTCAAAGGGGAATGACCTGTGTGGGAGAACATCGATACGGGAGGAAAAGTAGTTTGTAACCATAGTTGACAACTGCTGTCTCCTGTCACTTTCCATCGATGCAGTATTACCAGTTGTGTGAGCGGTATTTGAAAAATCAGTCCACAACATTGTCATGAAACCCCTGTCTCCAACGCCACTTCTGCTGTGTGCACCACGAACACCTCTGCCAAGCTGCCCCCGGCCCGTACGGCTCGTGTGAGAACCATCACCGCTGCTGTGTGCTGGGAATGCCTCAAGCAACCGATTTACCAGAGTTGCTTGTTTATTAGCCAATATTAGGTCAAGGTTCTCCTGTGGCATGATGTTTTGTAATTTGCCTTTATAGCGTGGATCCAGGATGCTGGCCAACCAGTAGTCGTCATCGTTCATCATTTTGGCAATGCGGGGGTCCCTTTTTAGGATCCACAAGGCATAATCTGACATGTGGGCCAATGTTCCCGGTGTCAATGATGCACTGCGAGTGCTGGGTGGAGGAGCACTTTCTAGCAAATCCACATCCCTCCAGTCACGCACAAACCCTGTACCAGACCTTGCCACGCCAACATTTTCACTTGCCCCACGAGATGCATCCTCCTCCCCTAAGTAATCATCCCCATCATCATCCTCCTCCTCCTCTTCTTCCTCCACCTCGTCCAGGAGAGGTCCCTGAGCAGACAATGGCTGAATGTCATCAAGGATTCCCTCCTCCTCTTCCTCCTCATCAACATTGGCTGCAGACGCCTGCTCCTTAAGGTGCGTCAAAGTTTGCATGAGCAGACGCATAAGTGGGATGCTCATGCTTAGGATGGCGTCGTCTGCGCTTACCAGCCGTGTGCATTCCTCAAAACACTGAAGGACTTTACAAAGGTCTTTCAGCTTCGACCACTGCACACCTGTCAACTCCATGTCTGCTCTCAAAGTGCCTGGCCGTGTATCCTCCCACAAATGCATTATGGCCTGCCTCTGCTCGCACAGCCGCTCCACCATGTGCAGGGTGGATTTCCACCTTGTTGCAATGTCGATAATGAGGCGGTGGTTGGGAAGGTGGAGCAATCGCTGCAGCTTCTGCATACGAACGGAGTGTACAGGCGACCGGCGGATGTGCGCGCACAGTCTTCGCACCTTCTGGAGCAGGGCTGTTAACTCCGGATAATTTTTGAGGAAGCACTGCACCACCAGGTTCAAGGTGTGAGCCAAGCAAGGTATGTGGCTGAGTTTTGAAAGGGCTATGGCTGCCACAAAATTACGGCCGTTATCACTAACTACCTTGCCTGCCTCAAGATGTACACTGCCCAGCCATGACTCAGTTTGTCGCTTCAAGTACTCGGCCAGCACCTCGGCGGTGTGTCTGTCGCCCAAACACATCATCTGCAACACAGCCTGCTGACGCTTTCCACTAGCTGCTCGATAGGGGGACACATCGTGTGCAACAGTGGCAGCTGCAGATGGAGTGCTCGTACGACTGCGCTCTGTGGACGAGCTTTCGCTTCTGGAGGAGGAGGAGGAGGAGGGTCGAACGCCTACAGCCAACTGTTTCCTATACCGTGGGCTAGGCAGCACTGTCCCACCACCGCTGTCCCCTGTGGACCCTGCATCCACCACATTAACCCAGTGCGCAGTGATGGACACGTAACGGCCCTGGCCATGCCAACTGGACCATGCATCAGTTGTGAGGTGCACCTTTCCGCTCACTGACTGCTTGAGTGCATGGACAATGCGGTCTTTCACATGATGGTGGAGGGCTGGGATGGCTTTGCGAGAGAAGAAGTGGCGACTGGGTAGGTCATAGCGTGGTACTGCATAGGCCATGAGTTCGCGGAAAGCTGTGCTTTCCACCAACCGAAAGGGCATCATCTCAAACGAGATTAGTTTGGCAATGTGGGCGTTCAAACCCAGTGTACGCGGATGAGAGACTGAGTACTTTCTTGACCTACTCATAGTGTCTGGGAGGGTGAGCTGGACTTGAGAGCTGCATATGGTGGAAGTAGCGGTGGACAGGGTGGACTGAGAGAGGGTTGATGATGGTGATGGAGTTGGTGTTCTTTCTGATGGCCTAGAATCAGTCTTTCGTTGATATAACAGTGGGATTTCCTGACTGCTGTGGTCTTGCAACAACACCTCAACATTTGCTGCTGTGCTAACCGGTGGGCTTACAGTGGGGGAAACAATGTAGCGTTGCTGACTACCTTCGTTGTGATCAGTTGCACATGTGGCACTTGAGGTTTGGTGTTGTGTCCACGCTTGCAAGTGCATGCTGGTTAAATGTCTAAGCATGCAACTGGTATTCAAATTTTTCAGATTTTTCCCTCGACTAAAGGTCTTTGCGCACTTCTTACAGATAACCTTGGCCTGATCATGAGGATTTTGTTCAAAAAAGTGCCACACTGCACTCTTCCTACTTTGGCAGACATTTTGCGGCCTAGCACGCTGTGATCTTTTGACCCTCTGGACAAGCTGTCCAGCAACTCTTTTGATGTTTGGAACCTGTCTTTGGAGTGCTCCGGGCCTGCCAGATAACAGCTGTTGCGATGTCGATGTCTGCTGTGGATGCTCCTCATCTGAGCTATTGGAAGCAGCACCCTCTTCCCCCAATGGATGCCAATCTGGGTCAACAACTGGGTCATCCATCACCTCCTCTTCTATGTCATGTGCACTTTCCTCTGTGTCACCGTGTATGGTGGTATAGTGTGCGGGAAGGGGCACCTGAGTCTCATCAGGGTCAGAATCTGGCTCTGTACACTGCGAGGACAATGTAGTGCTCTGAGTGAATGTACCAGCAGAATCATCCATCAGCGGCTGTGCATCAGTGCACTCCATGTCAGATTCATCTTGGCCTGGGTAATTCACCATTTGACTTGATAATCCAGGCATGGTATGTGAAAACAGCTCCATGGAGTAATCAGTAGTATGGCCTGCGTCATCCTTCAATCTTGGTTGGGGTGAAGGACACAAGGAAAGGTGTGGTTCATGAACATGAGCCTCCAATGACGACTCAGTGCTTTTACTTTTTACAACTGAAGAAGAGGAGGCGATAGAGCTGGAGGCTGAGTCAGCAATGTGAGACAAAACTTTTTCCTGATGCTCTGGCTTTAAAAGCGGTTTGCCAACTCCTAGAAAACTAAGCGTTCGAGGCCTTATGTAGCCAGACGATGACGCAGGGTCAGCACCTCCTGCATTCGGTCCTATTTTGCTCTTGCCACTACCATCAGATCCACCACCAACACCATCATTACCAGCTGCCAACCCCCGCCCAATTCCACGGCCTCTTCCACCAGCCTTCCTCATTTTTGGTAGAAATGTAGACAAAATCCAACAAACTATATAGTAATGTAAAACAAGGTACAAGGTGTCTATAGGACAGGGGAGATTTTGAATTTCTGCACACACTTTTGGACACTGGACACTTTTGGATTGTGTGAGGCCCACTGATATCTGAGCGCTATGTGACAGGCTTGATGGCACAGCTGTGTCCAAAGTGACGAGAGGATAAGGGAGATTTTGAATATCTGCACACACTTTTGGACAGTGGACACTTTTGGATTGTGTGAGGCCCACTGATATCTGAGCGCTATGTGACAGGCTCGATGGCACTGCTGTGACAAAAGTGACTAGAGGATAAGGGAGATTTTGAATATCTGCACACACTTTTGGACACTGGACACTTTTGGATTGTGTGAGGCCCACTGATATCTCAGCGCTATGTGACAGGCTCGATGGCACTGCTGTGACAAAAGTGACTAGAGGATAAGGGAGATTTTGAATTTCTGCACACACTTGTGGACAGTGGACACTTTTAGATTGTGTGAGGCCCACTGATATCTGAGCGCTATGTGACAGGCTCGATGGCACTGCTGTGACAAAAGTGACTAGAGGATAAGGGAGATTTTGAATATCTGCACACACTTTTGGACACTGGACACTTTTGGATTGTGTGAGGCCCACTGATATCTGAGCGCTATGTGACAGGCTCAATGGCACTGCTGTGACAAAAGTGACTAGAGGATAAGGGAGATTTTGAATATCTGCACACACTTTTGGACACTGGACACTTTTGGATTGTGTGAGGCCCACTGATATCTCAGCGCTATGTGACAGGCTCGATGGCACTGCTGTGACAAAAGTGACTAGAGGATAAGGGAGATTTTGAATTTCTGCACACACTTGTGGACAGTGGACACTTTTGGATTGTGTGAGGCCCACTGATATCTGAACGCTATGTGACAGGCTCGATGGCACAGCTGTGACAAAAGTGACTAGAGGATAAGGGAGATTTTAAATTTCTGCACACACTTGTGGACAGTGGACACTTTTGGATTGTGTGAGGCCCACTGATATCTGAGCGCTATGTGACAGGCTCGATGGCACTGCTGTGACAAAAGTGACTAGAGGATAAGGGAGATTTTGAATATCTGCACACACTTGTGGACAGTGGACACTTTTGGATTGTGTGAGGCCCACTGATATCTCAGCGCTATGTGACAGGCTCGATGGCACAGCTGTGACAAAAGTGACTAGAGGATAAGGGAGATTTTGAATTTCTGCACACACTTGTGGACAGTGGACACTTTTGGATTGTGTGAGGCCCACTGATATCTGAGCGCTATGTGACAGGCTCGATGGCACAGCTGTGACAAAAGTGACTAGAGGATAAGGGAGATTTTGAATCTCTGCACACACTTTTGGACACTGGACACTTTTGGATTGTGTGAGGCCCAATGAATATCTGAGCGCTATGTGACAGGCTCGATGGCACAGCTGTGACAAAAGTGACTAGAGGATAAGGGAGATTGGATTGCTTTTAAAAAAGCAGTTTGCGGAGCAGTGGGTAAACAGCAATGCCAGCCTGTCAGGAAGCCTTAAAAGGCAGCCCAACAACCAACACCACTGATACACCACTATATAGCCTCCCCTTGCACTGCACACACAGTGACTGGTGTGTTGTGCAGGCCAAATTGCTAGCAGCAGAAGCAGTTTTTTTTTCTTCTCAGCAGGACAAAAAAAAAAAATTGGGATTGCTTTTAAAAAAGCAGTTTGCGGAGCAGTGGGTAAACAGCAATGCCAGCCTGTCAGGAAGCCTTAAAAGGCAGCCCAACAACCAACACCACTGATACACCACTATATAGCCTCCCCTTGCACTGCACACACAGTGACTGGTGTGTTGTGCAGGCCAAATCGCTAGCAGCAGAAGCAGTTTTTTTGTCTTCTTCCCTGCCTAATGCTCTCCCTACAGAATCAGCAGCAACCTCTCCCTATACTAAGATCGGCAGAAGTAAGATGGCGGTCGGCGTGCACGCCCTTTTATACCCCCTGTGACGCCCACCAAAGCAAGCCAATCACTTGCATGCCCTTCTGAAAGATGGTGGTGACCCGTGCCTATGTCATTACGTTGCCCACAGTGTCCGTAGATCCTGATTGGCTGAAAAAGAGCGCAAAGCAAACTTTTGAAACGCGACTTTGGCGCGTAAGTCGCCGACCTCGTGGCCGATCTCATCCTAGGGTCGGGTTTCGTTTCATGAAACCCGACTTTGCCAAAAGTCGGCGACTTTTGAATTTTTTCGACCCGTTTCGCTCAACTCTACTGCTGACTTAACAGATGTCCAGATGGCAGTCATTCACACACTCCACAAGGAGGGTAAGCCACAAAAGGTCATTGCTAAAGAAGCTGGATGTTCACAGAGTGCTGTATCCAAGCATATTAATGGAAAGTTGAGTGTAAGGAAAAAGTCTGGTAGAAAAAAGGTTCACAAGCAACAGGGATACCCGCAACCTTGAAAGGATTGTTAAGAAAAGGCCATTCAAATATATGGGGGAGATTCACAATGAGTGGACTGCTGCTGGAGTCATTGCTTCAAGAGCCACCATACACAGACATATCCAGGACATGAGCTAGAAGAGTTGCAATCCTTGTGTCAAGCCACTAATGACCAATAGACAACGCCAGAAGCGTCTTACCTGGGCCAAGGAGAAAAAGAACTGGATTGCTCAGTGGTCCAAAATGTTGTTTTCAGATGAAAGTAAATTTTTCATTTCATTTGATAAATCAAGGTCCCAGAGTCTGAAGGAAGAGTGGAGAGGCAACAATCCAAGCTGCTTGAGGTCTAGTGTGAAGTTTCCACTATCAGTGATGGTTTGGGGATCCATGTCTTCAGCTGGTGTAGGTCCATTGTGTTTTATGAAGACCAAAGTCAGCGCAGCCATCTACCGGGAAATTTTAGAGCACTTCATGCTCTTCTCCAGCAGGACTTGGCACCTGTTCACATTGCCAAAACTACCTATACCTGGTTTAAAAACAACAGTATCACTGTGCATGACTGGCCAGCAAACTCACCTGAATCTATGGAGTATTGTCCAGTGGAAGATGAGAGACACCAGATCCAACAATGCAAATGAGCTGAAGGCTGCAATCAAAGCAACCTGGGCCTCCATTGTAAGGGAGGGACAGGACTGTAGTCGTGACCTGAATAACCGCAATATCTAGGTCCAGTCCTTCCCCTACAGAAAACTGTAGTCTTCTCTCCGGCATAACTGTATCTCAAGATTCAGCTTCCTCTGGGCCCCCTCAGGCGACCTCCATCAATGGAGACACAGTCCAAATTAACTTGAACACTTTCTTTGCTAAGAACTTAACACATTCCATCCACAGCTGGTACATTGTGACATTTGCTTGTTTCCTCATCTTTCCTTTTCTGGCTGTCACTTCTGTGCAGTATACGCCTGGACTGGACACTCCTAGACTGCTCCCCAGTTCCTTCCTGGCCTAACCTCGCCATGATGACAATTCCTTCTGCCTGTTTCACCCCAGACTCGAAATCATCAGCCACCAGGTTTGGTTGCCTCTGGTAAAGCATCAGGCCCATCTGTACCGAACTTGTCGAAGCTCCATCTTCCTTCACTTCAGCTGTCCAGCCAACTCCTGCCCTAAAAGCATCAGCCCAGGCGACTAGTCGCCACATCTTTCCGTTTCTGTACTGGCCAACTGCTATGACACACAGTGGCTGTGGGTAACATGGGCTGCAGCACTTGAACGTTGCGTGGATGCCAAGCTGCCTGGGCCTATAGCCTATATGGACACAAGAGCACCCTGGCCCCATCTGACCTAACTTCCTACGAGGTCCCTGCTTACTCTAATGTCCCCAAACAGGATGTACTAACTTACCCTAACTGTACATGCACAACAGACACACTATATTATGCAATAAGATAATACAGAAACACAAGACAATATATTACAGCTTTCTACACAATGGTAACACAAACACATACATGTGGCAATACCATTCAAGACGAGCGATAATACATATTTCTATATAGCAGCACCGCAGACGTTTATCATAAACATTAATCCTTAGCAATATATACACAATAACATAGGAGGGACAATCTGAGGAAGGGAAGCAAGAAAGACATCATATCTCACCCCCTTACCCCATAACACCTCAGCAGTGCCACAGACTGATCGCCTCCATGCCACGTTGCACTGGTGCAGTAATTGATGCAAAAGGAGCCCCGACCAAATACTGAGTGCATTTACTGAACATACATTTCAGTAGTCCATAAAAGCAAAAAGATATCCGCACCGCGGTGACACCTCGAGCACTCGTGTGTGCTAATGTGCAGGAAATGCAGCCGGCATGTAAACCTGAAACCCTCGGGTGCTCCTCCAGAAATTTACAGTTCCATTGTATAGATGTGGTGCCCCTGAAGGTCCAGTCGCCACAGAGGTACTGCACCTCACCCAGAGGTGTGGTATCCCACAACCAGGTAAGGTGGGGACACCTGACCAAAATTCCATCCCACATTCCACACACACAAGTAGTGCAGTAGAACACCCTTTATGGCCCTTGCTTGGAACACGAACAGTGCTGGGAGGTGGGCGGAGAGTAGTTGGAGAGCGGGAGAAGGATAGGAAATAAGGTTAGAATTCCCTCAGAGTGAGGGAAGGAGAAGGATGTGTCTGCAGCAGCTCTACTGATTAGAGGCTGAGGATTGGATTATAAGAAAGCTTCCAAAAGGAAAGTTGGTTCTTCTGAGACACGGCTGGAGCATACTCCCCGTGGGTCTCTTATCCACACTGACTGACGTCAGGTGGAGGAAGAAACTGGTCGCAAAGGGTCCCTAACCCCTAGCCTAGTGAGCATACTTCAGGGCACTACTAGCAAGCCGATAGCTTTTGGTTACTTTATGGACCATCGCCCCCTACCACAGTTATTCCGACTGGAAAGGCAGCTACATAGGATCACAGAAACGGCAGGGCGCTGTCTAACAGGATTCGCAGCTGCTGGCCTGGGACGATAATTGTGAAGTGCTGGAGTGGAAGGAAAGTGGAAAGCAACATATTGTGTGGAGACGGCCAAGAAAGGTACATACTGACAGGGAGTGCTGGAAGGGTGTACTTCATCTTATCTGGAAGTTGGCTGGACCCCTCACCTGGAGAACACAGCACTGAAGCGGGCCTCTGTGCATGCCAGAATTGTGAGTAAAGCCCTTGGAACTACATGTAATTGTGTCATCTCCCTTCTTCCTGCGTCTTCTACTCAGCACTGCTACATCCTTTACTCCACACTACACCACCATCTACAAACTCACCTCAACTGCCCTGGGACTACAGCTCTACCTGTGGAATGCTTTACCAACTCTGCTGCATCATACCATCTGACCCAGAGAAGCAACACTGCGGCGCTGGTCACCACTAACCAGAACACCACAGGTGGCGTCACGAATCTATACATGAACTTCATTCTCAACTAATTACACCCAATTTACATGACCGCCTGGGGCCACGGACTGGGTCACTGCCACTGTGACACATCACCCTTAAGTTACCGGCCCGGTACCGAGTATCCCATGGCCCCTGGGGGCGCGTCATAGACATAGTGAGGAAAGATGAATGGCACTCACCAGGCTCAAATTCAATATTGGGACATCTTCAACGGTAGAAAGTGAGCAGGGGTGCAGAAAGGTAAATTCTTCTATATATAGGGAAAACCATACGCCCTTTATATGTTAGGTTCAGAGAACATTTTAATTCTATTAATACAGGAAAAGGCGTATCACGTCTGATTAATCACATCAGAGATATTCACAGTGGGAACCCCAACATCTGATCTTTTGCACGCATAGAGAAAGTGACTTTACCTCCACAGTGGGGTGATCTGCATAAATTTCTCCTTAGAAGAGAAGCCAGGGGATCATGCGCACACAAGCGTTAGAATCCACCGGCTTCAATGACAGGATTGATATGTCCATTTTTGGCTGAATTGTATTTCCACCTTAGGGTAATTTGTTTTTAATTGTTATATATTTTATTGTCTTTATTTTTTTTAACTTCGTTCAGAGTGAGCGGTTTTTGAAGGAGGAGTTTGCCTTACCCCAGTTATATGTTCCTCCATTATTTCCCCTCATACATGTAACCCGTAGTAGCGCATTCGCGCGAAACAGCCGTTGTCATTCCTGCACCCCTGTTCCCATTCTCCCATTGAAGATTTCCCAATAAAGATTGAATTCGAGCCTGGTGAGTGCCATTCATCTTTCTTCACTATGTCTATACATTTCAGGAGGCCAACATTTTGGACTTTAAAATCATTTTTCAAGCTGGTATTATAAAGCATTCTCATTTACTGAGATAATGACTTTTGGTTTTCATTGGCTGTAAGCCATAATCATCAACATTAACAGAAATAAACACTTGAAATAGATCACTCTGTAATGACTCTATATAATACATGAGATTCACTTTTTGTATTGTAGAACTGAATTAACTTTTTGATGATATTCTAATTTTGTGTGAAGCACCCGTATACCACACCGGTCTAACAGAGCACAAAAGAGGTGCTCCATTCTGGCGAATTACTTGTTATGACATCCATATTGTTTACTTTAGATAATGATTTACATTATTTATGAGCAGACCACTTTTAAATCCTTCAAAAAAATAAACCTGTCTTTTTAACCATTGCAACCAATCACAGCTCTGCTTTTATGTCCTAGCATGACCTTTAAAAATAAAAACTGGGCTGTGATTGGTTACTATGTGTAACAAAGACAGTTTTGTAAATCTGGCCCTATCCATACATAGCTGCTTTCAAGACTCTGCTATTACCCTTAGAAACAGACAGCGGCTTAGCTGTCAGTCACATGATTGATTACCGTAATTGCTGTTATTTAGCTTCCCACAATGCAATCTTCTTAATTTAACGCTATACGGGAATGTAGAACAAAACATCACATACACAAAAAATTACAAATATATATTCTAGGTAGGAAGCAGATGCTGACATATTTGGTGATCTGAAGCCTCATACGGCCTCCATTACAACAAGATACTACAAATAGTTTTTCACATTTTTTTTTATATTTTTTGCAGCTCTACATTGTACTTGTAATGTGTGGCCCTAGTAGTTGAAGAATGTCAAATCAGGATTAATTGACCTGAGCATGGCCAGTTTAGTAATTGTTGCCCCAAACTGGGTCATTTATTATCCTATGAGAGGATTATGGACATCCAAAAAAGGTTGGGTTTTTTGCGTAATGTGCTGTAAATACAAGGAATTTTTGCAGCTCCTTTGGACCTTTCATACTTTCACCTCGACATGTGTCAATTTTGGCTCAACATGAACATTATAAGTAAATTAATGATCATTACATGCCAGCCTCAGTTATAACAACTGGTGATATTTAACCAAGGCGGCACATGACAGCTCTGTACACACTTACAAGTAGTTTTTTAGCTTTGTTGGGGCACTGGGTTGGTTGCCTTGGGTGCAAAATTCTTGAAGGTGTAAAATTTAAAGGGAAACCAAAGATCCAGGGCAAAACATGCCCCAGAACGCTAGGCGAGGGCCACTTTGAACATTATCAAAGTCAATATACTCTTCATATCGTTGCATCTGCATCCTGTAATAAAGCCCCACCACTCTATGTACTGTAGGCTGCAAGCTGCTGTAACTCAACAGGTTACAAGAAACCAGCTTCTTGGCATAGGTGACACAGTGAGATTACTGTGCCAGTTTGCTGTGTGCGGGGAAGAAGGGGACTCAGTCATTTAGATTCTTATTATGTGTTTAAACTTTAGATTTTTGTGATGGGTCGTACAAAGATGGCATTATTACTTGTGATGGGTTTCAGGGGGCATAATTACTTTCTAAAGGGTGCACTTGTAAGAAGAAGGACCGGACAGTAGGTACCTCTCTTGCGCCGGCTCCAGAACTGTTGGGGCTATCACCTTTGTCCAGGGGGAAAGCTTTGTAACTCAGACCGACCTTTGCATTCGACAGCAAGGGGCGTGGCTAAGATAAAAGAGCATGGGCGCGGGAAAGAACAGGGAGACTTAGCGGGAAGATGCAGCGCGCAGCAGGGGAAGTTTTGAGTTCCATGCTCTGAGCACCGTGCAGGCCCGCGCTACAGATTTCCTGCGGCCAGGTACAGTGATTGTTACCAGAGACCTGCCGCGTGCTTGTTGGCTCCCGCAACTGAAGGTGCCAGACGCTCCGGGCCAGTATTTACCGCGCACGTGCTGCCTAAGAAAGACCGGGTGACTCACCTAGAACTGTGCTCCTCCTCACCCAGATACTTCTGTCAAGATACGCTAAGCTCTGGCAGGGTTGGAGACTGCACTGCACTACGCACAATGAGTTCTGGACCCAGGACGCCACACAAGACGTTGAGGACTCACCGCCACCACCAGAAACCGGATCATCAACGCCTCAGGACGACATCAAAACTAATTGTGTTGGCGCCACCGTTTGAACCTAGGACTCTACGGTCAGGAAGCCATCGGACTGATAAGTTAACCCCTCATGAACAGTTGTTATAGTTATTACTATTGTTACCTCACCTTGCACATCTATTGTGCTCATATCACTTGCCATACCCCTACCTCTCCCTTCTGCTCCCTGTCTGGAGTATCCCCGTGTTTAAGTAAAATTATCATTAACCCTTGCTCTGCCTGTTGTCCGTTACTGCATCCGCCAACCTGCTCACACACTCAGGGTATTATTTCTTTTAAGAGTGCACTATGACTGAGGCACAATACTTGCTGTGCGCTGTGTGCTGTCAACCCAAGCTAGGCTACAGCTTACATCGATTGTGAAGAAAAAAAATGAACACATTTCATGGTGTCAGTATATGCAAAAAAAAAAACAAAATATTATCACAGCATGTTCAGCCTATACCATTGTCATGCCCATATCATTCAACTATGGTCATTTAGATTTTCAATTTAATTATAAGAGTTGATCAGGGTTAGATTTCCAAACATATTGTGGCAGCATGGTGGCTCAGTGGTTAGCACTGTTGGGGTTCAAATTCCATCAAGGGCAACATATGCAAGAAGTCTGTATGTTCTCCCTGTATTTGTGTTGATTTCCTCCTGTTTCTTCTCAAACTGAAAAGACATATTGATAGGGAATTTAGATAATGAGTACCAATGGGGACAGTGATGATAATATCTATAAAGTGCTTTAAAATATGATGGTGTTATATGAGCAATGCATAATAAATACTAATAAACATATAACACCTAAGGCACTGACATACACCAGATGGACAAAGGTATTGTGCCAATTACACATACTAAAGCTTTTATGTCATCCAATTCAAAATCCATAGGTATTAATACAGAGTTGGTACTTTGCAGCTACACCTTCCATTTTTCAGGGAAGACTTTCTACAAGATTTTGAATATGTCTGTGGGAATTTTTGCCCATTCATCCAGAGAAGCTTTTGTGAGTTGTGATGTTGGCCGAGAGGGCCTCGTTCACAATTTCCATTCTAGTTCATCCCAAATGTTGGATGAAGTTGAGGTCAAGACTTTGTTCGGACGGTCATGTTCTTCCACACCAAATTCACCCTATCCATGTGGGTCGCCCCCGTCCCAGGGCTGTGGGGTACTCGGTACCGGGCCGGTGTCAGTGGGATGTGTCACAGCAGCAGTGACCCGGTCTGTGGCCCTGGACGCCCAAGTAATGGGGGATGAAGTTAATGGAATGGAATAGTTTGTGACGCCACATGTGGTGTTTGGCAAGCAAGATGTTAAGCCAACGCTGCGTGCAGATCCTCTGGGGCTGATGGTGTGTTGCAGCATAGATGGTGTAGCTCCCCACAGGTGAAGCTGTAACCCCAGGGCAGTGTATGGGCGCAGGTAGTGTAAAGGAGGATACCCAGATGTAGCGGTGCTGACGGTGTTGGCACACAATGACTGCAAGACACCAGGGCTTGTAGTTCCAAAGCTTTACTCACAGTTCGTGGTACACACTGGTGCCTGCCTCGGTGCCGTAGAGACTCAATCAACCTCCCAGGCAAGTCAGACCTCTCCTCTCCAACACTCCGCCAACATGTACCTTTCCTGAACGACTCCTCTATTGCGCCTTTTAGTGTGAAGAGCTCCAGTACCGTGGTACTCTGAAGTTCCTCCTGTCAGATGTTCCTAACAACTCTACTTGTATGACAGACAGCTGTAGCCTCTCTCGGGGACTCCCTTCTCCGGAGTCCTGGCTCTCTATTCAGTTGCTGTTGTGCCCCAAGTCTTGGATGACTGAGGCAGCTGCAGCACTCCTTCCTCCATCCTTCCTTCTAGGGATCCGTCCTCAGTCTCTCTTGACTGACTGACCCTCTAGACTCCTCTCCCGACTGACCTCTCAGACTGATCAGTAATTCTAAACTTTCCCACTCTTTTATATCTAACTCCACCCACCTCCCAGCACATCTCGTGTTCCATGCAGGGAACCACCAAGGCACTCCTAATGTCTAGGAGGAGAAGGACACCTCACTGTGGATGTGCAGAACTACCCTGTTGTGTGGGATGAGAGTGTTGGAGTGTGGAAAGGAGCTCCCAACTTACCTAGTTGGTGGGGCACTACACCTTAGGAGAAGGTGCAGTACCTCTGTGGCGACTGAGCCTCAGGGGCACCACATACCCCCCTGTTAAACACAGCACGTCCGCGGGCTGCAAGATAACAAAGTAGACAGCAAGGAAACATACAAAAATTTTGTAATGCATAACAAACTTTTCTTATACTAATCTTCCTAGTATAGGAGGTACTCATTTTGAACGTTACAAACAATTCTATCTAAAATTTTTAATTCTAAGTGCAATTCTCAATTCAAAGTGCTATTCTCTGTAACACATTTTCCTTTCATTTTTCTCTCTTTCTCTAGATGCAAGACGCTGACCGCAAATACCTGGTCCATCACCTGTCACTTTCAATTCTTTATTCATATCACTCATCTCTATATCAGACTTTCCTAATTTTTCTATAAAAGCCATTTCTCAGTTACTAATACTCTTATAAAACACATTATCAAATACTTCACAGTAAAACATTCAACAATTATTCTTGTACTCGTAAGTGCTGGACACCGCTCCCAGCCGGGATTTCTTGCAGTGTCCTTTGAGGTAGAAATCATCTTCGAAAAGTGTCCATGCAAAAACATTATCTTCGCAAAGTGTCTCTATATGTAAAACCAAGAGAGGGCACCTAACGAGGTGCAACTATTTACAGTAAAAGTTTTTGGATCACTCCAAGTTCATGATCGCTAGTTCAAAATTGAAGAACGCTGCCAATCAAAACAGGGCAACTAAAGGTGCTATCAGAAAAAACATGATAACAAAAAGGGCACAACTGGTGCAAATAAACCCTCCTGGGTAACGAGATTTTGGAAGTTTTTCTTTAATTGTGGTCCCCTCCTGGGGTTCTGGAAGATGAACGGGAACTGCTACCAGATTCAAAGTAGTCGTTGGCAATCTTTAAGTACTCCTCTTCCCACGGTGTCAAGCCAGGGATCTTTGGCCTGGGCTGCTGGGCTGGAGCTGATGAAAGAGCAGCCTGGTTCCTGGGATCAGGTACCTGTGCAGTCTGGGTGGCAACAATGGGTAGAGGGGCAGCAACAGGTCGCCTTGGCCAGGAATGCAACGTACATTCAGGGCATATCACCCTCTGAGCCCCTCATGCCGAGTGAATGTCACATACTCTCCAGGCTGCAGGTCTCTGTTAGGATGTCCCTTCCTCAGATGTGGCTCAACATCCCTCCGATTGAAAAACAAGTCACTAATTTGCTTGGGGTCCGCAATAAATCCAAAACCCCTTTCTTTATTCACATTCAGCACTTGTCCCCATCCAGCTGCATCCCGGGGGCCATAATGACCTGCATGGGCCCTCTCCTTCCGGGCCCAACACAGCCTTCTTTCTCTGCTCTCTCTCCCGGTATTCCGTGGCCAGCTGTCAGATGGTGGCCCGGCACCCTGCCCAGTTCTCTTCATCCACCCGCTCTTCCCGGGACCGGGCCTCGCCCACTGGGGTCCGCGGCACCACCGTTAGGGGTCCCGATGTTTCCCCCTGGGGACAGTCATCCCGGTCCCAGACCTGGTCTAGCACAACCTGGCCAGCCGCTGCAGCTGTAGTACACCCCAGGGCCTTCCCAGGTGAAGGGATGCCTGACGTACCTGGGGCCTCCTGGCGGTGCGGCATCTGCTCCGGTGCAGGCGGTCCGGGTGCCGGCGGTGGTGATACCGATGGTGGCTCCGGGTCCACGGGGGCTTCGGTAGGGACCTGCGCAGTCGCAACAGGTCCGGGCGGGTGCAAGGTCTCAGCTCTCGGATCCTCCGGTACGCTCAGCCGCACAGACAGCGTGGAGGTGAAGATCAGCGCTGCCGGAGGACTGTCCGATGCAGCGGCAGCAGGTACCGGTGGAGCAGGTACCGCAGGCGCAGACCCCTCTTGGGCCCGCCGCCATCTCAGCTGCTCCAAGGCCTCCTGCTTCAGCTGCAGACAGGTGGTCAGTTCAGCAATATCCTCTTCTAGTTGCTGGCGGTTCATTCTGGAGTTTGGGTTGGAGCCGTCAGCCATGGCGCCAGGGAGATCCGTTTCCCTGCGCAGCGCAGGCCTCCTTCCCTCACTCTCCAAAATGGCGTTCTGGCGTTCTTCCTGCCTCGGCCCCTTTCCCGCCACTGGCTTCTTCTGCCCCTCCCTCCGGGGGTGGCGTCTTCTTCCAGCGCCTCCATACCAAGCCAGTATATGAACACCCTCGGGGGGTGGGCCATGTATCTGTCACATAGTAATTCAAGCAGGGAAGGCCCAATACTCTTCGCGGCCTTTTCATAGGACCTCCCATCCCTTCACGACCTTCTTCTCCGCGCCAGCGGCCATTTCTAATGTCCATTTTACAGTCTATTAAATCAGGTCTTCTGCACATTTTCAAAAGCACAAAGTCTCACAAATTTCAGGCGCACAGAACCCGATGGTATCGGGTCTCGTCATCCTGTTCGTGATGCCAAAATTGGGTCGTCCCCGTCCCAGGGCTGTGGGGTACTCGGTACCGGGCCGGTGTCAGTGGGATGTGTCACAGCAGCAGTGACCCGGTCCGTGGCCCTGGGCGCTCAAGTAATGGGGGATGAAGTTAATGGAATGGAATAGTTCTTGACGCCACCTGTGGTGTTTGGCAAGCAAGATGTTAAGCCAACGCTGCGTGCAGATCCTCTGGGTCTGATGGTGTGTTGCAGCATAGATGGTGTAGCTCCCCACAGGTGAAGCTGTAACCCCAGGGCAGTGTATGGGCGCAGGTAGTGTAAAGGAGGATACCCAGATGTAGCGGTGCTGACAGTGTTGGCACACAATGACTGGAAGACACCAGGGCTTGTAGTTCCAAAGCTTTACTCACAGTTCGTGGTACACACTGGTGCCTGCCTCGGTGCCGTGTCCTCCGGGGTAGAGACTCAATCAACCTCCCGGGCAAGTCAGGCCTCTCCACTCCAACACTCCACCAACATGTACCTTTCCTGAACGACTCCTCTATTGCGCCTTTTAGTGTGAAGAGCTCCAGTACCGTGGTACTCTGAAGTTCCTCCTGTCAGATGTTCCTAACAATTCTACTTGTATGACAGACAAACATGAAATCCAACCAATAATAATCAAGTGCCTATAAACAATTCTCAAAACTGGTACCTCTGTTGTTTTTAATGAGACTTCTTTAATGCATAAAGATTTAATTAAGCAATATAAAAATCTGCTTCTTCGAAAAACAAAAATTTGGTGGACAAAAACCTCTTTAAACAATTATTTGGAGCGTAAAATTGTTCCTAGAGGATTACGTGTCCATTTATTTCCAACCTTTGACATGGATAATGAGGTTTTGACCCAAAGGTGGATAGATGCAGCTACAACTTGCTCTTTGACGTTCATCCAAATAATTGTTGAACATAATGCACATTGTCTCAAGATATTAGATGATGAAATTGATAAAACTTTGGGTCTAATTCAAAAAGAAATTCAGAAAGAGGTTTTGGAGAAATGTTTGAGAGATTTAGAAAAGGATCTAGAGAAATGTGAACAAAACATCAGTGATGGAAAAAAGAAAAAATTCTTGAGAGATTTGTCGGATTATGAATCTAAAAAGATTTTTCGGTGGCAAAATGCTGGGAAAAATAAAACTTGTTCCACCCGTAGTGAATCTATAAATTCTCTCTCCTCATCTGTGGGTACACATGGATCTGAAAGTGACAGAGAATCTACATATAGATCTGGACCAGTGACAAGATATGCGCAACATAAAAAAATATCGCAATCTTTTAAAAATCAGAGGAGAGAGAGAAATTTTGAATCCGATAAATCCAAGGTAATTAACCTTTCAGCACATATACTTACAGTTTCTCAAATCGAGGTGTTAGAAAAGGGTTTAACTTTTTCACCATCGCGTTCCCTAGATCCGTTTCTAACCATCAAGGATATACATCTGTTTGCTCGAAAAGTCCTCCTGAAAAAATTCCATTATAAAACTTCTGAGGGTCTTGATACCAAAGAGGAGCAGGAAGCTCTTAATATATTGGAGTCCCTGTCAGAGGAAAATACTAATAGTGTTGAGGTAAGCAATTTTCCTAAAAAATTGTTTAATAAGTCAAAGAAGTTCCCTGCATTAAGTGTGTGTCCTGCAGTGGATTTTTTTACTAAAATAGTTTCTAATGACATTGAAAAACTGGCCTTGACTAAGCATAAAAAATTTAATCTTACCTTTGACCAACAGAAGGCTTTGCAAGAGATGCAAGGTTGGAAAGATGTGGTCTTTAAGGCCGCGGATAAAGGGGGCAATATAGTAATATGGCCTAATGAACTTTATGAACAACAGGCATTTAAATTGTTTAATGATCACAATTGCTATCATAGATTGCCCTCTAATCCATTACCATCTTATCAGGAGGAATTAATTTCTATTCTTGAAGAAGCAGTTACTACAGGCATCATTCCTAAACTAGTGTTGGAAACTGTACAAAAACTGAATCCAAGGCTTCCCACGTTTTATCTGATTCCAAAGATTCACAAAGACCCTCTTAATCCCCCAGGAAGACCTATTGTGGCAGGGAATGAGGGTCTGTGTGAAATTATTTGTGATTTTTTGGATCATTATCTTAGACCTTTTGTCGCTAGTTTGCCATCCTACATTAGGGATACCACGTCTGCCCTGCAAAGACTTGATAATATGTATCTCACAGATGACATGGTGATGGTCACGGCAGACGTGGAATCCCTATACACATCCATTAGACATAAAGATGGTTTGGAGTCTGTGTCCTGGTATCTCAGAACTAGTAATTTGGATGTACATTTGGTCGATCTCCTTTTGGTTTTATTAGAATTCATCCTGACCCATAACTGTTTTATTTTTAATAAAAAGTTTTTTTTACAAAAACAGGGGACTGCGATGGGTGCTTCCTGCGCACCTTCTTATGCAAATTTATTTTTGGGTGCGTGGGAAAGGGAGATCTTTATCAGCAATCCGATCCCCGGCTTGGAGAATACACACCATTGGATGAGATATATTGATGATGTGTGGTTCCTATGGGAGGGATCGAGATTTGAATTGGATTGTCTGATGGCCAAATTAAACCAAAATGATAAGAATATTAAGTTAACCTACAATGAAGGTAGAGAACTTGATTTTTTGGACATAAAGATTAAAACGTCTGAGAATGGTTGTCTCATGACTGAAGTTTACAGAAAGCCGACTGCGACAAACAGTCTTTTGCATGCTACATCATCGCATCCTTTGTCCACGCATAGGGGAATACCGACGGGGCAATTTTTAAGAATAAGGAGAATTTGCTCTGATGACAATTCTTTTGAACAACAGTCTCGCTTTTTAAAAAAAAGGTTTAACGAGAGAGGATATAGTAAAAAAATGATTACACAGGGCTACCACCGTGCTAGACACACTCCTAGAAATGAATTGCTGTATAAAAATTCGGTTAAGAAGGATGCTGATAATCAAGTTCGCCTTATATCAAGTGGGTAGAGTTTAAAAAGATAGCACAGAATCACTGGCCGATCTTGATGTCGGACCCTATTTTGAAAAAATGTCTACCGAAATCACCCCTCATAACTGCACGTAGATCAAAAAATCTAAAGGACCTATTGGTCCATAGCCATTGTGAATCATCATCAGTTGTCAAGAATACCTGGCTTGATATGAAGGGATTTTATCCGTGCGGTCATTGTAAGGGGTGTGACAACATGGTTAAAACTAAGGAATTTTCCAATGTTTCTGGAACTCGCAAATTTACAATCAGAGATTTTATCACCTGCTCCACTAAAGGAGTGGTGTATAGTGCTGAGTGTCCGTGTGGGAAACTGTACATCGGTTTAACAACTCGGGAATTACGGGTTCGCATCAGAGAGCATGTCAGAGATATTGACAAGGGTCGTACTGTGACTGATGTGGCACTTTTGAAAACTGTACCGAGACATTTTTTTCAATATCACAACAGTGATTCTAGTCTGTGTTTGGCTAGAGGCATTGATGTGTTGCAACCTGGCCCTAGAGGTGGAGATTTGGCTAAAAATTTAGCTAAATTAGAATGCAAATGGATATATAGGTTAGGCTCCTTAGTTCCAGATGGCCTAAATGAGAGTTTTGGATTCGGTGCGTTCTTATAAAAATCTTGCCTTGTATTGCTATATGAGTTTAAATTTGTTTTACGGGATAGTTTGGGTTTTTAATTATTCTACTTTTTATTTCATACAGTTGGAAGTTTATTCTCGTGTATTGTTCTTCTCATTCGGGGATGCTCTGAAAACTAATTTTTCTTCTGCTTCAACGATATAATGAAGACTTCCATCAATAAGAAGAAAAACTGTGCTTTATTGCATACGTTCTTGTATAAGATTTTGAAAACGTTGGGTATATTGATTGGTGTTATAATATATTTTTTGCAATGTCTTATTATTGTATTTGAATGTTTTTTGGTTATACATTACATTATGAATTATTTTTGTAGTAAAAATATATATTTGCACAATGTTTGTAATTTAATAGATCTAGTATTAATGTATAATATAATATTATTAATGTTTATCACTTCTGGTAGACATATTTTTTATATGATTGAGCACAGTTCACTTTATACGGTTAAATGCACGGGAATGTCTTTGGTCAGCATTGATTGATTTTCCTAGGAGCGCGCCCATTCTTTTGTCTGCTGCATGACTCTGATTTCTCCGGCCAGACGGTGAGTGCGGGCATGCACGTGTCTATTACTGTGGCCACCTGCATGCTTGCGTCTCACAGACCGGGGCTGAAGAGTATTTTGTATAGGCAGCGGCTTTAGGATGTGGTGCGCCACAATATGGAGCATCATTCTTGATTGACTTAGGCTGTGCAGCCTTACACCTATTGGTGCTGCACTGTTTAAAAGACCCGCTTTTTTCCTGTCTTGGTTACATGCCCCCTGAGGAAGAGGACGAAACGCGCGTCGGGGAGTGGGACACGCAGCTATTCACATTCATGTAAGCATATTGTGCTACATTTGTTGCCGATCGCGGGTGTAGCGTTATCTGCAAACACTGATTTTTATATAGCAGTGCTATTAATTTTGTTGGGGCACTCATAATTAATTGTGTCGCAAGAATCGCTACCTAGCGGTATCGGATAATTGAAGGGAGAGTGAGTTTTGCTCTTTTTGGTATATTTTTTCCATATGTGTATTTTTTCCATAGCATTTTCATCAATTGTACAGCATTCATGATCTCTCCATTGTCCAATATTAATGATCTCTTGGATTCATATAGCTATGCACGTGTCTTATAACAGAGGTTTTCCATGTTAGTTTGTTTTTTAATATTTATCAATAAATGAATGATTTTTTTATTGTTTGTGCATAGTGTCTTTTCTGTCTTGGGGTTATTATTACTACCTATGGGACGGACGGGATTTGTATGACAGACAGCTGTAGCCTCTCTCGGGGACTCCTTTCTCCAGAGTCCTGGATCTCTATTCAGTTGCTGTTGTGCCCCAAGTCTTGGATGGGAGTAGTGCATTTACAGCCAACTACTCCACCGGTGTCTGCTGCAGAACCATAAGTGTTCATACAACCTTGGGGACCGGGCCCCGGCCTTGCGCTGAGAACCTATAGGCAGGGTTCCTCTTCCAACCCACAACTCCTCTGTTCTCCTACTCCTTCATTCCGCGCTGTTCCTTCTCTCTCTGATGGTAGCTTAGGTTGCAGTTCTACGTCTTTCTCCTTCTGTTCCTTTCCCGCGCCAGCTGGCTCAGGTCACTGAGGCAGCTGCAGCACTCCTTCCTCCATCCTTCCTTCTAGGGATCCGTCCTCAGTCTCTCCTGACTGACTGACCCCCTAGACTCCTCTTCCGACTGACCTCTCAGACTGATCTGTAATTCTAAACTTTCCCACTCTTTTATATCTAACTCCACCCACCTCCCAGCACATCTCGTGTTCCATGCAGGAAACCACCAAGGCACTCCTAATGTCTAGGAGGAGAAGGACACCTCACTGTGGATGTGCAGAACTACCCTGTTGTGTGGGATGAGAGTGTTGGAGTGTGGAAAGGAGCTCCCAACTTACCTAGTTGGTGGGGCACTACACCTTAGGAGAAGGTGCAGTACCTCTGTGGCGACTGAGCCTCAGGGGCGCCACACATGCCTTTATGGATCTTGATTTGTGCACTGGGGCACAGTCATGGAGAACAGAAAGGGGCCTTCCCCAAAATATTCCAACAAAGATGGAAGCTACAATTGTCCAAAATGTCCTGACATGCTGAAGCATTAAAGAAGACCTGTGTGCAAGATCTTCGACCCCTATCTAAAACTATGAGTGTAGAGCCTCTTATTATTCATACCCTGCTAGTAGAATTTCATTGGGGCATTTTTGAGAAATCTGTTCTTGAAGGTTAATGCTCAAGTACAGCCTGCCTGGCTCCTCAGCTCTGCTGTACCCCGTCATCTGCTTCTGGCCTCTAGTCATTACCAGATCAATCTTCCTCCAGTGACCTGTCTCCCCTGCGCAGGTGCCATCATTGCATGGATTCGTTGAATCACAAAGGGCGGAGCCTGTGCTGATGGTCTGTCCAATTGGGGCCGTGTAGAGAGAGTAGAGAAGGGGGCCAAGGACTGAGCCCTGAGGTACCCCGACAATGAGAGGACGAGGAGATGACGTGGAGACAGCGAACAAAACACTGAAGGAGTGGTCAGAAAGATAGGAAGAGAACCAGGAGAGAGCAGTGTCTTTAATGCCTAGTGACTGGGGCCTAGAGAGTAGGAGATGGTGGTCAACAGTGTCGAAAGCTGCAGAAAGGTCAAGAAGAATGAGCAGAGAGTGGTCACTGTTACATTTTGCTGACAGAAGGTCATTGATAACTTTGATGAGTGCAGTTTCAGTCGAAAGTAGGGGGCAGAAGCTGGACTGTGAAGGGTCTAGGAAGTGAGTGGAGAGGTGATGGGCAAGGCAGGAGTAGACTAGGCGCTCCAAAAGTTTAGAGATGAAGTGGAGATTGGAGACTGGTCTGTAGTTGTTTATGCAGGATAGGTCGAGAACAGGTATCTTTAGTAATCGAGTAACAATAGTGTGTTTGAAGGAGGATGGGAAAATGCCTGAGGAGAGGGAGATTAAAGATTGTAGTTAGGTGAATTGTGACGACTGGAGGGAGAGACTGGAGGAGATGTGAGGGAATGGGGTCGGTAGTGCATGTAGTTGGATGAGAAGAAGAGAGGAGTTTGGAAACTTCTTCTTCTGTGATGGGATCAAATGTGGAAAGTGAGCCAGGGGAAATGCAGGGAGGGATGGGAGTCACAGCACTGGGTGGTTGGGAGCGGATTTCCTGATGAATATCATTTATTTTTTCTATAAAGTGGGAGGCCAGGTATTAGCACAAATGTCTGTGATAGGGGCTTGTACTTTTGTTTTTTTAAATTTGTTTATTAAACCATAAGCAGTTATATAATACACATATTTAGTATATGATGTTCAGCTTGATACAAAATATATATATGCTCAGATAGCATGAAAATGTGAAGCATAATGTGTGCATCAGTTGTATATGAATAAAGCAAAACATAATACCAATTGAATCACAATAGCGTTGTGTTATTATGTCAATAATGAAACCTGCCAATTTCTAAACCATACCTACATCTACAAAACAAACTATTCCGCAGCTTACTTCCACATAATGAGCTGGTTATTGTGCGAGATCTCCGCTCTGCAAAGTGAGGTGAGAGGAGTTCCACCTCTCCCAAATCTTTTCGAATTTACCCGGGCACCCTCTGTTTTGATACAGCGTACGTTCATATGGGATAATCGAATTAACCAAAGTGATCCAGGACCCAAGAGAAGGAGGTGAATTCCCCATCCATCGTAATGCTAGTACCTTCCGTGCCATAAACAGTGTCTCCCGTAGAAAAATCCCAACATAATGACCCCATGCCTCCTCATCCCACACTCCAAATAGACAGATCAGCGGCTCAAGGGGAACAGGGGTTTGTACCAAAGATGTCAATAATGATGTCACCTCCCTCCAATATTGCGCAACAACAGGACAGCACCAGATTATATGGATAAAGTCTGCATCTATTGAGTGACATCTCAAACATTCCGATGACTGGTATCGGCCCATCTTAAAGAGTCGAGTTGGAGTCAAATATGATTGATTAATAGTATACAATTGTATCATCCTGTTGTTGGCAGACGGAGATACCCAGAATGGCGACTCCAGGATTTCTTCTCATTCCTCACCCTGTGTATCTGGGATGAGCCTCTCCCATTTCTTCTTAACTGAATCTAAGGCACATTCTGTCCCCACTGACAACATATATGTATATATAGAGGAGATGAGAACCTGAGGGCCCTGTGATTTGAGGATCCCTGTCAAGGGTAGAGACGAAATGGCATTATTTATACCTATACATCTCATGTGCGATTGAAAAGCTGACCTTAGTTGTAAATAACAGAAAAACTGGGATCTTGGGACACTGCGATTAACTTGTAATTGCTCAAAGGACACCAAAGTTCCATGATTATATAGATCACCTATCGTACAGACACTATACTGAACCCAAAACTCGTTCAAGTAGCATCGGGAGGTAGTCATTATTCCATAGGGGCATTTCAGCTATAATATCCCCAAATCCAAACACCCCTTTAATATGTCTCCATATCGATCGTGCCAGACGAAGCAAAGGTACAAGTCTCGAGACATTTATTTTCCTCATTTCCAAAAAACCCAGTGGGCAACTAATTCGTGCAGCATGAAGTAGATGACTCTCAGAGTTTGGGAGATGACCACCAGGCATCCATGTACTCATGGCCTTGGCCTGTCCAGCCAAATAATATAAAAAGAAATCGGGTAACGCTGCCCCCAATCCCCTCTTGGGCCTCTGTAAAGTAGTTAGTTTAAGTTTAGGCCTGGCTTTCCCCCAAATAAAGGATGTGGTCTGGAAATTCAGATTAGCAAAAAAGGACTTGGGTACCACCACCGCACTATGTTGAAGAAAGTAACTAAGCATGGGGAGTAATATCATTTTAATTAAATTAATACGTCCGGCTACAGACAGTGGAAGTTTACCCCAGATCGCGAATTTACCTTTGACCATCTCCAGCAATGGTTGTATATTGAGTTGCAAATCAAATGTACTACCCTGAGAAATATGAACACCCAAATATTTAAAACTGGTTACAATGGGCATTAAGGAGAGAGTCTCAAGTCGTGGCAATGGAGCGTGGGAAAGAGGCATCAAAGCAGATTTCTCCCAATTTATATATAGGCCAATATTTACTGAATTTATTTATAGTAGTGATGATTCCTGTCAGAGTTTCCTCCGCTTTGTCCATAAATATCACCATATCGTCAGCATATAGGCCTATGGTGTCCGTCTGACCTGCTATCTCTATACCAACAACACTAGGGGAAGATCTTATACGAATTGCCAGTGCCTCAATAGCAAAAGCAAAAAGGGCCGGGGAAAGGGGACACCCCTGACGAGTTCCCCTATGCAGTGAAAATGATTCAGATATAGAATTATTTACGATGACCCGGGCCTTGGGCTTCATGTATAAAACACTGATCCATTTTTGGAATCTATCACCAAATCCATACCTCTACAAGCATGCACAGAGAAAAGGCCATTCAAGAGAGTCAAAGGCCTTGGCCGCATCCAGCGATGCAAATGTCCATTCATTATCTGGTACCAGAGAACTATATTGGACCACTGACTGGACTCGTCCGATATTAATGGAGGTGCTTTTACCAGGCATAAAGCCAGTTTGATCAGAGTGTGCAAGATCTAATATGACTGAGTTCACTCTTTTGGCCAAAATTTTTGTAAAAATTTTATAATCCACATTTACTAGTGATATGGGCCTATATGATCCACAATCTAAAGGGTCCTTCCACTCCTTTTTAAGAACTATTATATTAGCCTCATAAAAGGACTCTGGCATGCATCCCCCCTCCCAAATCCCACGAAACACTGTCAACAAAAGGGGCGCCAGTATATACGTGTTTCCTATATAATTCCACAGGAAATCCATCCGGCCTAGGGGCTTTCCCGGAGGCCATGTCTTTTATGGCATCCTCTACCTCCTCCAGAGTAAACTCAGCATCCATAAAGGCCTGTTGGGAAGGACTTAGCATAGGAAACTCTGTATCTGACAGATAATTTAGACACTCCGGGCCATCCACATCAGTCTTAGAATTGTATAGTGAACTATAATAGTCAGAAAAGCATTTCAGTATCTCCTCAGTTGAGGAAACCAGAGTACCACCCGAGTCACGAATCTGCAGAATTGTGTTAGTCGCATTATGCTGTCGTACTAAGTAAGCCAAGAATTTGCTTGCCTGTTCCCCATCTCAAAGTAAGACTTCCGGGCAAAAAAATAATTTACGTTTCGTCTTGGTGTCAGTATATTGAGCATATAAACTTTGAGCAGTCAGCCATTCTACCCTATTATTATTAGTTTGATCAGATATATAGGCTGCCTCCGAATCTTTCAGACGTCGCTCCATCTCGCCATCCTCCTCCGATGTCACCCGTTTAATATAAGAAATCGTAGAGGATAAACAACCCCGTAAATAGGCTTTAAGAGCATCCCAAAATACATTAATATTTCGGGCTTCAGGGTGGGACGAGACGAAGCAACGTAACTGATATATCGTTCTATCAGGTGATGTTATCAACTTCAGCCAAAAAGGGTTCAGCTTCCATGCTATCCTATTAGTCGATGGCCCGTATTTAAGCTTAAAAATAACTGGGCTATGATCCGAAATCCCCCTACTTCCATGTTTAATATCATCCACCCACGCCGCCAGACTGCTGGACCCAAAAATGTAGTCTATGCGAGACAGAGAGCGTTTAGTGGAGGAATGGCAAGTATACTCCCTTGTCTCTGGATGGAGCACTCTAGAAAGATCCAGCCACCCACTACCCGCCATGAATTGTGACAGTTGGGACGTAACCGGGGGGAGACCCCACCCCGTACTCCATCATCTAATCTCAATTTATCAAGATGGCTTTTCATGACCAAATTAAAATCTCCCATACAAATAACATGTGCATCAGGGTAATTCAACGCAAAGCTCAACGCCTTCTGAATAATCGATATATTGGCCGGAGGGGGATTATAAATACAAAGAATAACATATTCCTGAGAGTTGATCAGCGCATGTACAAATACAAATCGTCCCTCAGGGTCTTTCCGGGCCTCCCTGGCTTCCCACCGAACATCTTTATGAATTAACAGTGAAACCCCCCTTGAATAGCTGGTGTGAAAAGCATGTATAAACCATTGCACCCACGGCTTCTGTACCCACCGAACCGTATCTCTGGTCAGGTGTGTCTCTACCAGAGCCACAATGTGAGGACGGTAGTGTCTAATTTGTGAGAACACCTTAATTTTCTTTCGAGGGGTTTTTATGCCCCTTACGTTCCAAGTCATACGAATCAACTCAGAACCCATTCCCGTCTATCTGAATATGATGCATAATGGCACCCGAACCAAGTGCAGAGATCCCACCCAGATAGCAAAATTGGCGTCGGGTGCGGCATTTATCTAAACAACTATAAAAACTAAAACTTTTGAAAAAGAAAAAACAAAACAGGAACCTAATAACATAGGAGCACAGTCTCACGCCCCCATCAAAAAATAAGCAAGGGGATACGATCACTGAGCACAGCGTCCGGTATTGCTGATATCTGGGTACTCGCCGAGAGAGCTCCAATTAGACCCTGGATTGAAAGGATCCGAAGAAACAGCCGCCACATTAGGATTCCCTCGTAGGGGACCCCCTATGGGACCGCAGCCACTCCGTCGCCTCCGCCGGATCCGTGAAAAATACGGAGGAACCTTCATGAACAACCCGAAGTCGGGCCGGATATATCATCGAGTATACAATGTTTCTGTCTCTGAGCCATTTCTTGACCTCGATGAATTGTGCTCGCTGCTTCTGCAGTTCCATGGAAAAATCCGGAAAGATGGAAACGACAACATTGTTGAACTTAATAGGACTTTTCAGTCGTGCAAGACGCAGAATGGTATCTCTGTCCTTAGAATTGAGCAAGCGTGCCAGGAAAGGTCGAGGTGGGGCCCCCGGAGGCAGGGGTCTTGTAAGGACCCTGTGAGCTCTTTCAACAGCGAACATTGAGGAGAATTCATCTCCCAGGGAGGTCTTAAGCCAATCCTCCAAAAACTGCTCAGGATGCTGACCTTCCGAGCGCTCAGACCAACGATACGGATATTATTCCGGCGCATTCTGTTTTCATCCGCCTTCTGCTTCCAAGCATTTATGGAGCCCGCCACCTTCGTTAGCTTAGTCTCCATAGGTGTAATGGTATCCTCCACCTTGGACACCCTCGTCTCCACCTCTGTAATGCGTCTCTTCATGGCCTGCATATCCCGACGAAGTCTCCCCACCTCCATATAAACATTCTCTATTTTCTCCGTCAGGGATGTCCTTGTCAAAGAGATAGCCTGCATCAACTGCTCAGATGCTTGTTTAAGGGTCAATTCCTCCTGCTCCATCTCCTCCTCACCCCCAGAAGGGCGATTTTTGCGCTGAACTTGAGAGGAAGTGCTCCTATTATGTCGTGCACTTTCAGCGGGGTCAGGTCTAACAAACTCCTTCAATTTTTCCGCCGCCGCTCCTGACCCTTTAAGTCGGCTCATGGTTATCTGCAGTGCGGTCTGATGAAACAGCTGAAAACCTGTAGTCCAGTTATCACCCACCACAGATGAAGGTTACAGCAGGGCTGGCAACAGTTAATTGTGGGTCAGGCTACAGAGGGATGCCTCAGGGATTATGAGGACGGCAACCACGTGGGGCTTGTACTTTTGGCCTGAGGAGGGAGTGAAAGGTGTCAAAAAGTTTCTTGGAGTTGTTGGCTAGTGAGGAGATCAGGGTAGTGAAGTAGGTCTGTTTTGCGAGATGAAGGGCAGAGTTATAGGTTCTAAATTTGAAGAGGATGAAGTCTTCTGGTGTGCGGGTTTTTCTTCATAGGCGTTCAGCACTCCTAGAGCATCGCTGGAGAAGTTGAGTTTGCGACGGGATCCAGGGCTGTTTTTCTCTGTGTTTGAAGGTTCTGAGGGTGAGGGGCACTACTTGGTCAAGGGTGTTTCTAAGAGTGTCGCTGTAGTGATGAACAGCCAGATCAGGACAGGAAAAAGAGTAGATTGTGGATAGTGATGAGTGTATGGAGTCTGAAAGTGTCTGAAGGTTAATGGCTTGTAGATTTCTGAATGTGTGGTAGGTAGGAATGTGCTGGGGTGGGAGAGGATTTGTGAGCGTAAAGGAGAGAATGTTGTGGTCAGAGAGGGTAAGCGGTGAGTTATCTAGGTAGGAGATTGAACAGAGCCCAGACAGAGACCAGGTCAAGGGTGTTACAGTCCTTGTGTGTCTCAGAGGTTGAAAGCTGTGAGAGGCCTAGAGAAGTGGTTAGTGATAGAAGCTGGGATGCAGATATGGAAGTGGGTCTGTTAATGAGGATGTTGAAGTCTCCCAAGATAAGGGTTTGTAGTTCTGAGGACATGAAGTGCGGCAGCCAGGCTGAGAAGTGGTCAAAGAAGTGGGTGGGTGAGCCTGGGGGCCGGTATATGACCGCTACTCTGAGGGAGAGGTGACAGAAGAGCCTGATGGTGTGGGCCTCAAAAGAAAGGAATGAGTGTGATGGAACTGGGAAGATGACCTGGAAAGTGCATTGTGGGGACAGGAGTATGCCGATTTCACCACCAAGTCTGTTTGTGGGTGTCGGGGAATGGAAGAATTGTAAGCCACCATGGGAAAAGGCAGCAGGGGAGACAGTGTCAGAACCCTGAATCCAGGTTTAAGTTAAAGGCCAACAGATTAAGAGAGTTGTTCAGAAAGTAATTGTACAGGAAAGAAAGTTTGTTACATACAGACCGTGGATTCCAGAGGGCACAATTAAAAGAAGGAGATGAGGGAGTGCAAGTAATATTAATAAGATTATTATGGTTTTGATATGAGGTAGGGTAGGGGTTGAGGTTGGGGGTTGGTGGACCGGGGTTGGGGGAGATGTCCCCCAAACTCAGTAGGAGTAGGAAGATAAAGAGCAAGTAGTTGTTTGAATAGTAAGAAGTTATACAGATTACATTGATATCTTTGGTGAAGAAATCCATTTTGTTGCTGTTCTATAATTACCATTTGAAATTTTCTGCTAACTAGATTTCGGTGCACAGGGGCCGGACTGTGCATTGGGTCTTGTCTTCCATGTCTGTGATCCCCAGCCCTCAACCTACCTCCTGTCAGTGAATCACCTGCCTCCTATGTTTGACATCTCAGCAGTGACCTGTCATTCAAAGACCAGAGGCAGGCGGTGGGCCGGAGGACAAAGACAGTGAGGAGATGAGCCAGTGCACAGTCCAGCCCTTGTGCACCGAAATCTAATTATCATAAAATTTCAAATGTTGATTAAAGGAGAACCACAAAGCCGATTTCTTTATCAAAGGTATCAAATTAATCTGTATTAAGGGCCTTCTACACATAGTGATATCGCTAGCGATATCGCTAAAGCGTCACCGATTTTGTGACGAAGCAGCGATATCACTAGCGATATCGCTACATGTGACACTTACCTCTGACCGGCTCCCCCGCTGGTTATCAGTGATCGCGCAAGATCGTCCAGGGCCGTTTTCTTGTCGTCGGCTTCCTACTGGCACCAACGATCGAGCCATGGACGCGGGCGGAAGAAGTCATCATAGCCGCGTCTGACAGGTAGGTATCGATCGCCGACCACTGCTGCATCGCTGGTGAGATCTGCCTGTTTGGCAGCTCACTAGCGACCATTTAGCGATGCACCAGTGATCCTGACTGGGTCATATTGTGGTCGGGATCGCTGGTGCATCGCTAAATACAACGGGGCCTTTACAGCACCTTTGCAGCTTTGCCTTTACATTACAAATTCATGCTGACAAATTTGCCTTAACACAGCTAAAGATGATACAAATCTGTCTGTAGCCACCACTAGGCCGAGCTCATGTAGTGGACAGAATTAACCTTTAAATTGTGTCTGTACCTTGTGGTAACAGGCAAAAAGATGTTTATAATTTTACTATTGACGGAAATCAGAGGATCAGTAAAAAAAAGAAGTAAGCTGTGTATGACACATAGATACAGATTTTATGGAAAGGGTTATAAGTTCCTCTAAAGTTCTATGTGAGCCACATGAACACCTCAACCTGTGGCACTTACCTTTTTTTATACAAAAATTTCACGTTGAGAAAATATCTTTAACAGCACTGAGGACATCCTCTACTGCTACTGGTGCAATCCACACCACTAAAAAAAGCTCCAGGAAAAATGTACATATGAAATCCTATTCACCTCTAAGTCACATATTGACGCAGGAGCAGCAATTATGGCAACCATGGCTGAGTGCCAGGTGGGTACTGTTCTGTCCCCATGTAGGGTCGGACAGGTTCGCAGGATGCAGTGACGAGACACTAGACGAATGGTGGTTTTTGAAATCACTTTTATATAACTCTAGCCGATGGGCTAGGCTGAACAAAAACAAGAATAAAGTACAACAACAACAGTCCACGCAGGGACTCAACAATCTTAACCAAATATAGTTTCACTTAGCCTTCCAGGGACTGCTGGGTTCGGTAGCGTGGCCGCGTTGAGGTCGCTGAGGTGGCTGTCCTGAGGAAAGTGATGTCGGTGGGGGCAACAGGCCCTGAAGAAAATAAAACCGTTGGGGCGCAACAAGCCCTGAAGAAAACGAGGACGTTGGGGCGCAACAGGCCCTAAAGGAAACGGGGACGTTGGGGCACAACAGGCCCTGAAGGTAACGCTGCCGCTGGGGCGCAACCGGCCCTGAAGGAAACGCTGCCGCTGGGGCACAACAGGCCCTGAAGAGAACGCTGCCGCTGGGGCGCAACAGGCCCTGAAGGAAACACTGCCGCTGGGGAGCAACAGGCCCTGAAGAAAGCAATGCCGTTGGGGCACAACAGGCCCTGAAGAAAGCGCTGCCGCTGGGGCGCAACAGGCCCTGAAGAAAACTCTGCCGCTGGGGCACAACAGGCCCTGAAGAAAGCAATGCCGTTGGGGCTCAACAGGCCCTGAAGAAAATGATGGAGGTGGCGCGCGGTGATGACGCAGTTCCCCAGAAGGCCTGTAGCCGTCCTTTACCAAGGAGTCTCTTCCTAAGCCAGGGTAGCGAGCCTTTTTCCCCGCCTGTGACAAAGTGGCGTCGGCGTGATGGGGGAAGGCTAAGGGGAAGGGCCCAGGTCTCTGTGGCCTGGTTACCGGTACTCACGGCCACAACCTGAGGTATAGTTCCTCTCTCTCCAAGGCGGGGGTTAGCGGGGATTATTCTCTCAGAACGGGAGCGGGGAGCAGTCTCTGGGCACAGTCTCTCACGTCTCTCTTGTCAGTAAATCGGCCGCTTTCTCCTCGCAGGCTCCTCTCGGTGCCCCTGCAAGTCACCCTGCGTCCTGCCTTCACTCCCTCTTTTCCCCAACTGCCACTTCAGCGCGTCCCCTGCTCCTTTTACCCTAGCCCCTCCCCCTGTTGCCCTGACAACCTCAGTCGCATGTCTCCCTTTGTAATTCCCCTGTTGTGCTTCCTTCAATAACTCTGATGGCGGTTCCCTTGGTTCCGGCCCAAACACTATATGGGGGTCCTACTCCCCACACCCACATGAGGCGAATGGAGGTGTAGTTGATTAGGGCTGGGAGAGATTCCTACCTTCCGTTTCCTCGATGCAGAGCAGACAGGACCATTGTTGCTGTTCATGCGTCCAGAGAGATGATACACACCAAGGATTGTGAAGTCCAGACTTGTTTATTGGAAATCTGGACATGCAGCGTAAGATTGGTAATGCAATGCTTCTCCAGACATGCAGATGTAACAATCAAGGTGATACAGCAATGTGTGTGCAGCAAGGTGTGCAGCACTTGTGCAGCAAATGTGCAACAAATGTGGTAAAAAAACTGATGCCTTTCACAGCTTGATACAGGCGCATCTCTCCCTGGTGAAAGTGAAACTAAGAATGGCAGCCAGCAAGAAGAGAAGGAGTGAACTGACCCGGAAGTGGAAGGCATGTGCTAGAATTAATTAGCTGCAGGCTGCCATACAGAAAAAGGACAGCAGGTGGCAGCAGACCAAATGCAAGACTTATACAAAGAATGGTAATATAATTCAATCTATATAAACCATATAAGAATAACTTTAGATGGAACAGCACAGGTACCAACAAGTTTCATTGCCTAGGTGGGATCTTAATATTCTGGGATAGGGAAGTGAACTTAGCTGTTGCCTCGGGTGAAAGAATGCATAGCTTCAGCTCTGCATCCAGCAGGTCCTCTCGTGTCCTTGAAAGGTTCTCCCCCCATAAAATTTCACCGGTACCATAAATAAATGTTACTTGATGATAATCAGTGGGGTATGCTATACTTTTTGTACTAGGGTTGAAGGACTTAAAGTTAACCATTGGTACTCTCTGCAACGCTATGAACTTACCCTTTTACACTCATTTTAGTTGAATATCCAGTTTTTCGTAGACTGATTAATATACACAAATTCATTTATGCAGGACAAGTTTATAATTACCAGTCTGCCGTCCTCCCCTGCACAAAATACAGCGTAATAGCCACAAATAATATTTAACCTAAGCTATCACAAGACCATAAAGTTAATTTTAAACTAAAATGTTCTTTCATTTTATGCTTTTACTGTTGTACATCATGTTAGTGTGTCTGCTTTGTGATATCAGTTCCTCGCCACTTTATGTATCTCTGCTGATAGACGGTTAATAGCAATATTCTTGTTTTCATCTTTTACAGACTTGATACCTGTCATGACGCTGAGATAAATACATAAGAGGTAAAAATATATCAACTCATCAACTCTTGTAAGAGTTTACAGTTTATTACAATATTAGAGCTAGAAATGAGCAAACTTATTCGAGTGGAATAGAATTCTACTCTTATTTTCCAAAAAACTGTATTGTCCAGAATACAGGGATTTTTTTGCAAATTGCTAAGCGCAAATTCAGCAAAACGTTGGCTAGCAGTGGACACTAATTTGCTGAACCGTAAAAGGCAGGCAAATGTTAAAAAAATATTTAGTGGTACTCACTTCACTGATCACCTGTCCCACCGCCCCCGCAGTCTGGTATCCTGTCCTTCTCGCCTCTTCTTTTCACCTTTGCCCATCACGCATATACTCTTTTGCCTACTTCACTTTGGGCCTCAACTTCTGGCTCTGACTAGGCCAGAGATATCACTGCATGCCGTATCTTTGTGGCACACGTCACAAATACACAACTTTACAACTTGCACTGCCAAGGCCTAGTTAAGGCTTGTTTCACACTTCAGTTTTTCGACGTCAGTCAAGATCCGGCATCTCCGGAGATTGACTGATCCGCTATAAATGTGTCAAAACGGATGCAAGCGGATGATACGGATCCGTTTTTTGAAGGATCCGCTATACGGGGGTTTATATGGATTCGTCAAAAAAACAGATCCATACCATCCGCTGGCATCAGTTTTTGCCATCTGTTGGGTCCGTTTTCTGACGGATCCGTTTTTCCACACCTCCAAAATATGATTTGCTTTTGGAAACTGCTCCAAAAACGTGATTGGATCCTGGAAACTAGGGGAAAACTATATCTAGGGTGTTTTAACACAATATCTTTGAAAGGTTGTAGAGCTAGTGGCAGAGATGGAAGGAGTAATAGCGAATATTAATAGCATCTGTGTGGATTTTGATTTTCAGTGCAATCGTTTGGCAATTATTGCTCGGCAGAAGGAGGAAACAAGACTGCGAATCCTGCGTCCGAGAAGGAAGAGACGGCAGTGGATTCTGGATTCATCCTATAAATGCACAGAGATTGACGCTTGGAGTTTTTTCTACACTTTATCTGGAATTGAGGGATAACCCGGACAAGTTCTTCAATTATGTGTGGATGAGACAGGACCTGTTTGAGATTTTGGTGGAGCGTGTTGGAGCGCAAATCCAGAGAAGGGACACCTACTTGCGCTTTTCTATATCACCGGTGGAGCGTTTGATGGTGACCCTTCGGTATGTTATCTTTTTTTAAAAAGTTTTCTGATTCTGCAGACTTTTATTGTCATGTTCTTGCTTGTAGTTTGTATTAAATTTATTTTTTCCCCTTTTTTTAACAGATTACTGGCAACTGGAGAATCCTTCACCTCCCTCCATTACCAGTTCCGGCTTGGGATATCTACAAACTCTGGAATAGTCCAACAGACCTGCCGAGAATTGTGGGATTGTCTAAAGGAGGAGTACATCCCACAGCCAACACAGGAAAGGTGGCTTGAGATTGCAGAAAACTTTCAAGAAATCTGTCAGTTTCCTAATTGTGTTGGTGCAGTGGATGGGAAGCACATAATGATTGTGAAAACCATTGGATCCGGATCTGAATATTTCAACTATAAGAAATTCTTCTCAATTGTATTGATGGCCATTGCAGACTCAAAATGCAAATTTATTGGGGTCGACATTGGTGCGTATTGTCGATCAAATGATTCTCAGGTATTCAAGATGTCCGTAATGGGCCGTCGTGTTGTGAGCTCATTTTCTGGCTCACCTTTGGTGTCCAATGAACTCCCTCTGCTGGTGAAAGGAGGTGGTGAAGCTGATTTGGATGGGAGAGACCTGCCACCTGAACAGGTGGATTGCGATTGGACATCAGGAATCTCTGAGTGGATATAAGGCAGCCGACGCCCTGTAGGGTTCCTGGTGATTTTCTCCTGCTCTGAGGTCTGGCCTCCAGTTCAGTTCCTGTCTTCTAAAGCTAAGTTTTGCTCTGCTATTGTTCCATGAGATTTTGTCCGATTTAGGAGTCTAGGAGTTATGACTGTGCAATTGAGCTGAGTCCTGGGTGTAAATTTCCCAAGGGTCGACTTTTCAATTTATCTGTACCCGAACACGAGGCTATGCGATCTTATATTAAGGAGTCATTGGAGAAGGGTCATATTAGACCATCCTCTTCACCCTTGGGTGCTGTTTTTTTTTCGTGGCCAATAAAGATAGTTCATTAAGGCCTTGTATTGACTATCGTTCCCTCAACAAAATTACTGTTAAATATCAGTATCCGTTACCCCTGATTTCTGATCTATTCTCCAGAGTTAAAGGTGCTTGCTGGTTTACCAAGCTTGACCTCAGGGGGGCGTATAATCTTATTCGCATTAAGCATGGGGATGAATGGAAGACAGCGTTTAATACTCCGGAGGGACATTTTGAGTACCTGGTGATGCCTTTTGGGCTCACTAATGCCCCTTCTGTCTTACAGTGCTTCATGAATGATATTTTCTGGGACTTTGTGGATAAGTTTTTGATCATCTATCTGGATGATATTTTGATCTTTTCCAGGGATTGGGACTCTCATGTGGAACATGTTCGGACTGTGTTCCGGAATTTGAGGGAGAATTCCCTGTATGTTAAGGGATCGAAATGCCTCTTTGGTGTACAGAGGATTTCATTTTTGGGATTTATTTTGTCTCCGTCAACTATTGAAATGGACCCGGCCAAGGTACAGGCCATTTATGATTGGGTTCAGCCCTCTTCTTTGAAGGCTCTCCAGAAGTTTTTGGGTTTTGCTCATTTTTATCGTAAATTTACAGCTAATTTTTCTGGTATTGCCAAACCATTGACTGATTTGACTAAGAAGGGTGCTGATGCGCTGAATTGGTCTCCAGAGGCTGTTTCTTCTTTTCAGGAGCTGAAGCGGAGGTTCACTTCTGCTCCGGTTTTGCGGCAACCTGATGTCTCACTTCCGTTTCAGGTAGAGGTGGACGCTTCAGAGATTGGTGCAGGAGCTGTTTTGTCCCAAAAATATCCGGTAACATCTAAAATGAATCCCTGTGCCTTCTTTTCCCGAAAGTTCTCCCCATCTGAACGCAACAATGATGTGGGGAATCGGGAACTGTTAGCCATGAAATGGGCATTTGAGGAGTGGAGACATTGGTTGGAGGGAGCTAGACATCAAGTCGTGGTCTTCACTGACCACAAGAATTTGATTTACCTTGAGTCGGCCAAACGCTTGAATCCTAGACAGGCTAGGTGGGCCTTGTTTTTCACACGTTTTGATTTTGTGGTCTCTTTTCTTCCGGGCACTAAGAATGTTAAGGCAGATGCCCTCTCTAGGAGTTTCTTTGCTGATTCTCCTATTGTGACCAAGCCTGCTACCATCTTAGGTGAGGGGGTAGTTCTTTCTACCATCTCGCCCGATTTGAGACGTGCTCTGGAAGAGTTTCAGGAGGACAAACCTGAGCGTTGTCCCATTGGAAAACTGTATGTTCCTGATCAGTGGAGGAAGAGATTGATGTCTGAAGTTCATTGCTCCGCATTGGCTGGTCATCCAGGGATTTTTGGTACTAGAGATTTGGTGAGTCGGTCTTTTTGGTGGCCCGCCTTATCTCGTGATGTCAGGAATTTTGTGCAGTCCTGTGGGACTTGCTCCCGGTCTAAACCTTGTTCTCGCTCTAGTGGGTTGTTGATGCCTTTGCCGGTGCCCAGGAGGCCATGGACCCATATTTCAATGGATTTTATTTCTGATCTGCCTGTCTCTCAGAGAATGACTGTTATCTGGGTGATTTGTGATAGATTCTCTAAGATGATCCACATTATACCACTCCCTAAGTTGCCATCCTCCTCAGAGTTGGTGCCCTTGTTTTTAAAACAGGTGGTTCGCTTGCATGGGATTCCTGAGAACATTGTATCGGACAGAGGAGTTCAGTTTGTCTCTAGATTCTGGAGGACTTTTTTTTCCAAGCTGGGAATTCAGTTGTCCTTCTCCTCTGCGTTTCACCCTCAGACTAATGGGCAGACGGAGAGAACAAACCAGACTTTGGAGTCTTATTTGAGATGTTTTATATCTGCTGATCAGGATGATTGGGCCTCATTTTTGCCCTTGGCCGAATTTGCTTTAAATAATAGAGCTAGTTCTGCCACTTTGATGTCACCCTTTTTCTGTAACTTTGGGTTCCATCCTCGATTCTCTTCAAGGGCAGGTGGAGTCTTCTGCCTGCCCAAGTGTTGACACTGTGGTGGAGAGAATGCAGCAGATTTGGGACCAAGTGGTGGATAAGTTGTCTCTCTCCCAGGAAAAGGCCCAGCGGTTTTCCAACCAGCATAGGACCATTTGTCCCCGGTTCAAGGTGGGCGATATGGTTTGGTTGTCATCAAAGAATATCTCTATGAAGGTGGCTTCTCCAAAGTTTAAACCTAGATTTATTGGACCTTACAAGATTTTGGAGATTCTTAATCCGGTCTCTTTTCGATTGGCTCTTCCTGTTACATTTAAGATCCATAACGTGTTTCATAAGTCTCTGTTGAAGAGGTTTGTTGAGCCAGTAGTTCCTATGGTGGCACCTCCAGGCCCTGTATTGGTTAAAGGTAAGGTGGAATATGAGGTAGAGAAGATACTGGATTCTTGTCTGGCTAGACGGAGACTCCAGTATTTGGTTAAGTGGAACGGTTGTGGCCAGGAGGATAATTCTTGGGTCTCTGCATCTAATATTCATGCCGAAAGATTGGTTTGTGCTTTTCATCGGGCCCATCCAGATCGGCCTGGTGGCATGGATGAGGGTTCGGTGACCCCTCCTCAAGGGGGAGGTACTGTTGTGAGCTCATTTTCTGGTTCACCTTTGGTGTCAGATGAACTCCCTCTGCTGGTGAAAGGAGGTGGTGAAGCTGATTTGGATGGGAGAGACCTGCCACCTGAACAGGTGGATTGCGATTGGATATCAGGAATCTCTGAGTGGATATAAGGCAGCTGACGCCCTGTAGGGTTGCTGATTTTCTCCTGCTCTGAGGTCTGGCCTCCAGTTCAGTTCCTGTCTTCTAAAGCTAAGTTTTGCTCTGCCATTGTTCCATGAGATTTTGTCCAATTTACTTAGTTTTGTGTTCAGCCAGCCCCGGCTGGGGCTGTGCTGAATTTCCATTTTTGTCCCTGATCGGTTTAATCTCTTTTGTTCTGTCCTCAGAATATATCGGAGTGCTGATATAGGGATTTTGAAGTCTAGTGACTTCAGGGCCCTTTTTCCTATCAGGCGTGTTGGGACATTTTTGGTAGGGTTTTTGAGGATTGCAGCCAGCATCTTTTCTGTCCTGTCCCATGTAGTTAGTTGGGCCCCATCGCTTGCTCTGCCTGTCTTTCTGTCTGTGTTTGTGTTTTCATCTTTTTTCACTGAGACTACATGTTGGGGGCTGTCTATTGCTTTGGGGTCTGCTCTGGGGCAGTTTAGATTTCCCCTTTCTTTCTTTAGGCTTATTTAGCTCTCCGGCTGTGACGAGGCGTCAGGCGTCTAGGATCGTCGTAGGAACGCTCCACGGCTACTGTTAGTTGTTGTGAATAGGATCAGGGGTCTGCAATCCGCTAGTTACCAACCTCTCCGGTTTTCTGGACTTAGCTTGCCTTTTTGTTTTTTCCTCCTCCGGTGACTCATTCATAACACTGTCGTTTGTATGGAGAAAATTTTGAATTCCCACCTCCAAGACCACTCCCTGGAACAACAGGCCCACCAATGCCATTTGTGTGTGTTGGTGACGATGCATTTCAACTATCTAAACATCTTCTGAAACCATATGGAAGTCATGGATTGAAAACATGAAAAAAAATTTAACTATCGATTGACAAGAGCGCAAAGAGTGGTGGAGTGGGCTTTTGGGATTTTAACATCAAAATGGAGAGTGCTGTTAACTGCCATAAAAATGAAAACTGAGACTGTGGATGAGGTGGTGAAGGCATGTGTGATCCTGCACAATTTTGTAATTTCAAAGGAACCTGTTTCCATTGAAGAAAATGTTTGTGAAACCACCTTATGGGATTATCACCAGACAAGTGTTCGGAGTACTGTGTCAGTGACAAGAATGAGGGACACATTTGCTGATTATTTTGTGTCACCGGAATTAAGAGTTGACTGGCAAAAAGACAAGGTATAATATATATATTTTTTTTTATTTTATACCAAGGTTCCTTTTTTGTATAAGAAAAACTTTTGTAATTTTTCCTTTTTTGTTTCAGAGTTATAGTACCTTTACACCAATTTTGTGTAATAAAAGTGTGGTGTTTTTTCCATGTACACCACCGGTGTAGTACCTTGAACCTTTACCAAAGTGTTGTGCATATACCTGTACACCACCGGTGTACCTTGAACCCTTTTGTACCTTTACCGAAGTGTTGTGTTTTTAACCTCAACACCACTGGTGTTTTTTTTTTTACTTAACACTAAAGAAAAAAAAATAAAATTAAACCACACAATAAAATTGTTTTGAACCAAAAATTAATTAATTTTTTTTTTACAATTTTTAACAAGTTCTTTACAGATGCCGGTATTGTTGGGTGGAGATATCATCGGAGGGGTTAACAGGGCTGACCACATTGAGGGGGGAGGACTGGGAACGAAGTTGGTGAGGAACAGAAGTGGAAGGGGGGTTTAAAACATGAGGTTGGGACGGGAGTTGATGGACAGAGGAGATTTGTGGCTGGGGGTGGGTACGGTGAGGTCATTGGGGTATAATGCAGTGGGGAAGGAAGGTACTGGGAAGAATGGAATGGGGAATTAGAGAAAGGAGAAGGAGTGGTGGGAGGATGGACGGTGGGAGGATGGACGGTGGAAGGATGGACGGTGGAAGGATGGACGGAGGGAGGATGGACGGAGGGAGGATGGACGGTGGAATGAGAAGGTGATGGAATAGGTAGATGGGTAGCTTGGGAGGCCTGTGAGACTGCAGTCACTAGAGCATTGTGACAGGCTTGCATGACATGCATCTGCAGGTGAGGATTTAAATCTTCCATGTGCCAGACAACTGACTGAAAAAAAAATATGTCTCAGCGTCTGGTTTGACCCTGAATTCATCCTCTCCACATAACTTCTGAGTTCCATGATACGTATTTTGATTTATCATGTTCAACCCATAAGTTATATGCTGTCCTAAAAGTCGGAATGCATTCTGAACGGTTGAATTCAGATTCAAACAGTCAGACAAAGTCATCCTTTCCTGACCTCTCAGACGCTGCCATCCAGAATCAAAAGTTGGTAGAGATGTTGCGGCAGTGTCAGAGGGGTGAGGTAAAGGGTACTGTAAATCGTCACCTGCAGCTTCATGTGACGAAGACTGCCCTGCTGCTCCAGTGCTGGTGGATGGGACAGAGGGATGACACAAGAGGGAAGGTAGAGAGGGGTCGGATACCTCGATGTGGTCACCGGTGGCGGTCTCCGAAGGGATTCCTCCAGAGGGAGGCAACTCAGAAGCAGGCTCCTGAGTGCTGCAGATGGTGCTATAAAAGAGAAAAAAAAGATATATTAATATATTGATATTTCATTTGGCCTTGCTGAAAGAAAAAATCAGGTTAAACATGTGAACATTTGTACTACAGAAATGGTGTGTGGAATATTTACCTTCTGCTCACCATCGTTGACCGGAGGAATGACAGGGCTCTGTAATGTTTATACAGGGTGCTCCTGCGTCCTCCCGATCCACTCGGGGCCTGCATCTCCTTGTTGAAGTCCCTCTTGAAGCGATCCCTGAGTGACCACCACCGTATGATAACCCTGTCACCTGTGAAGCAAAAAAAATCAAAACAAAGTGGTTAGTATTCAACACTTCACATGTTGTAATATAAGTTACTGAAATTGGAATACTTACGCACTAAATCTTTGTCCCTCGCATCGAGCTCCTCCCAGTTCTCTATAACCTGAAAGCAGACTTCATCCCAAAGCCGTCGGGTGGTTGGTTGGTCGGCATGGTAGCGGTTCGCCATGTTCCACAGCGGCTCCCACTGTTGCACAGCCTCGATGAGGGTGTCCACATCTATGATCCCCTCTTCGAATGGTCTGTCGGGAGCACGCTGTGAAAAAAAAAAAAAAGAATATTAAATTCAGACACATGAAGCTCATTAATCAATCACCCAAATAAAGTGTTACTTACTGTTCGCCGACCACCGGAAGCATCACCTCGACGACTCTGGGATGTCCTGGGAGTTGCTCTAGTGCGGGCACCGGATTGTGAAGACTATAAAAAAATTTAAAAAATAGTTATGTGCTTGGATGGATGCGTAGTTATTGTGTGTGCTGTGATGTATGTCAGTATTTGTATCTGCTAAACTTACACTCTGCACGCGCCCTCCTTGCATTTCTCCACCCTGCATGTCTCCTCCTGGAGGCTCCTCAGATTCAGCTTCCTGTGAAAACAGAATACATGCATATAAGCTTTAAAAAAAAGGTGTAAAATAAGAGTACAAAAAAAACCCATTATTTATATTACCTCAGTTCGCTGATGCTGTAAGGGGGGGCTCCCAGAAGAAGACATTATTGCTGCGGCCTGGCTTGCGGTTCTGCTGCGGCCTGGCTTGCGGGTCTGCTGCAGCCTGGCTTGCGGGCCTGCTGCGGCCTGGCTGGCGGGTCTGCCTTGGCCTGGCTTGTGGGTCCTTCCTCAATGGATCTGCAAGTATAAAAAGACACTTGTAAAGCTACTATACAAAGGATGAAAAAAGCTTTCAGGCCTTTATACTTACTGGGAAAATTGAAGTGTTTTCTCTCTCTGCTGCGGTCTGGCTTGCGGGTCCTTCCTGAACGGATCTGCAAGTATAAACACAATTGTAATGCTACTATACAAAAGATAATAAAAAAAAATGTATATTCAGATATATTTTGATAGAAAAACCACCCCCAAAAAATTTATACCAAAAACACACAAAAATATTAACTAATTGAATGTTTCCCCCTCCTGTTTAATTTAACGGTTAACATTGAATGTTGATATGCGCAATGTGCAACCTTCCCAACCCTACACCTTGTGTTCCCCTTTAAAAAAAAATTTTTAAAAAATCCTTGATATTGTATGTATACCCACACTTTCAAACTGATCTGGTTTTGGTATTGCAGGTATACCCACACTTTAAAGTGACCTGTTTTTGGTATTGCATGTATGCAATTCCCTGCTGCAGAGTTAACTGAGTATCTATCAGTGAGCGTATACCCACACTTAAAGTGACCTTGTTTAGGTATTGCACGTATGCCTACACTTAAAGTGACCTTGTTTAGGTATTGCACGTATACCCACACTTAAAGTGATGCCCAACACAAATAGGTTTTATACTCACAATTGCAGGCTTTGCTGGCAGGCTGTTGGTGCTGGCTGGCACTGGCAGGCCTCTCAGTCCTGGCTTGGTGGTGGCAGGCCTCTTGCTCCTGGCTTGTGGTGGCAGGCGTCTTGGTGCTGGGCAGGTGATGACAGGCTTTGTCTCTTCTGTCTTCTTGTATCTTGCTGCTGGTGCCGGATGTCTGGGCCCAATGATTAATTAGCCCATCTTACATAGTTTTTGGACTGTCTGGAAAAGTATCTTTTTTTCTGAGCATGCTCAGTGCGAAAAATCGGATTCCGCCGGCGGATTCCGGTAAATGGCGGATCCCGGCGGATCCGCTGCCCATAGACGGTCATTCTATCAAATGGTGGACGATGGCGGATCTGCCATGATCCGCCATTTTGACGCAGACAAAAAACGTTACAGAGTCCGTCCACCTCAGACAGAATCCGCCAGAAATCTGGAGGATGTGCCAAATAGCGGACGTAACGGACGACCATCCGCCAAAATCCGCCACTAATGTAATTCAATGGGAAAAAACGGCGGATCCACCAAAAAAAAAGCGGATCCAGCATTTTCAAAAGTTGGCGGATTTTGACTGACGTCGAAAAACTGAAGTGTGAAACAGGCCTAATGTCTCTGGTGACGCATGTCATGATGTCACGTCTTGTGCGGAGATGCCATGACGCAAAGTGACGTCAGAGGCCTAGTCGGAAGATGGAACAGGCTTGTGAGAATGCACAGTATGAGGAAAGGTGAAAGGCAGAGGTGCAGAGAACCAGAAGGCAGGCTAGAGGGGGGCAGGACAAGTAATGATTACTAATTATTTTTTGACATCCTAAGTTTGTTAGTCTCTGAGATATAGAGACCCCTGAGTATAATAAAGGACATTCAATTTGCAAATTTAATTTCCTTGATAAATTTGCGTGATTTGACAAATACGAATCTCTGCAGATTCAATCATTTCTAATTAGAACAGGTAAAATGCATCATCCTGGAGTTTACACTGTTTAGCTCACAGAGGATGATCAATACTGATTACCATTGTAGCAAACCCTCACCTGTAAGTTATATTAGGTTGTTACCAGTTTGGTGTCAAATTGAGGATAGTATAGCAAGAAAATGACAAGTCCGCAACAGAGATGTAGCTAGAAAGGGCAACTGATGGCTATGACCTGGGTGTTTGGTACCAGAGGGGCATTGTGAAACCACATTGCTATAGCCATGGCTAAGGTGTATGCAAGCATTGAATATATGAAACATGAACTGGATTTCTGCTATAAAGGCTATACTTTTAAATTTGAGGTACTAAGTAGCCCCCTTTTTGATCAAATTGTGTGAGCCCATTTTCAGCAACAAGTCGACCACGTGAGATACAGTAGTAACCTGCGCTAACAGATCTACCTATCATGGACCTAGGCCTACAATTTTAAAAAATTGAAAGGCTGTGTAGGATCCAGCTTTAATTAAAAACAGTCTTGGTTGCACGCTCAGCTCTTAAATTTGTAGTCTTATAGCCAAGGATAAGCAAGTCTATTAGTATAGGCTTCTATCCGAATAGGTCGCATTTTCACTGGCAGGTGTGCATATGCAATTTGATCAAAATGTACTCTAAGAACATGAAATTTATAAGAGTAGTCTATATGGCAGTAATGCAGTTGAAAATTCATATATGTCATGTTATATCTTAGCGTTCTCAAAAAGCCGTTGCATCTGTTTGCTAGTGCAAAGCTACTGTACTGTACATTCATTTCATTTTGATAGGAGGCACTTGTTAATTTTGTTTATTGCATGGCAAATAAGTAGATATCCTAGAAAAAGCAGTAGTCACTTAGACATTGAATTAACAGATTTTATTACTAACAAGATCCAATATTTTACCATTATGCCATGAATTGCGTAATTGTACCCTGGGCAGATAGAGGGAATGGAGAAGGGAGTGATCAGCCAATAACCAATCTTGTTGGTGTCCTCAAATACCTTAATCATGACAAATTTTATGTGACTGTCTCATATTCATGGCTGTTCAATTAAACCAGAAATCACTTTCCCCATCCCGATGGTTCCTAAAAAGTCATATGAGCCAAAGACTTAAAGGGAATCGGTCACCTATTTTTTTGCATATAAGATGCGGCCACTACAATCAGGGGCTTATCTACAGCATTATGTAATGCTGTAGATAAGCTTCCGAAGTAACCTGAAAGATAAGAAAAACGAGTTATATTATACTCACCCAGGAGGTGGTCTGGTCCGATGGGTGTCACGGTCCGGGTCCTCCCATCTTCTAGCGATGACGTCCTCTCCTTGCTTCCCATCGCAGCGCAGGCATACTGCTCTGCCCTGTTGAGGGTAGAGCAGAGTACTGCAGTAAGCAGGCGCCAGACCTCTCTGACCTTTCCCGGCACCTGTGCACTGCAGTACTCTGCTCTGCCCTCAACAGGGCAGAAAATTACATGTGCACAGGAGCCGCTAGGGGAAGCAAAGAAGAGGACATCATCGCTAGAAGATGGGAGGAGCTGGACCCAGACCGCGACATCCAAAGCACCCAGACCGCCCCCATCGGTGAGTATAATATAACTCGTTTTTCTTATCTTTCAGGTTACATTGGGGGCTTATCTACAGCATTACAGAATGCTGTAGATAAGCCCCTAATGGCGGTGGCTGCATCTTATATGCGAAAAAATATGTGACAGATTCCTTTTAATGGGATTTGAAAAACTGCAAATAATTCCACTTCTGATTTAGATTAAACAGTGTCAGTGCTGAAAGAAGTACAGTAAGCATGATGTGTCTTTCATCTGCTGCACTAAAACTCTGTCCAAACACTGCATCTACAGTCCTCAGCATTTGTGCTACTTTAAAAGAACTTAAATAGCACTTCATAAAACCCATGTCTGATTTAAAATCTTTTAGAGACACCTTGCTGATGCAGTATAACTACCTTGTGTCTTGCTGCTGTGGTCTCTGTATATGGGAGTTCATGTGGTTATACTGTACATATGAGTCCTTGTGGCTGCAATGTATATAAGAGGGCATGTTGGTATAATGCGCATGGGAGAAGACTTGGCTGCAGTATGTATGTACGTCCTTTAGTTATCGCTGTATCTGAGGCCATAAAGTATTTCTACTGCTTTATGAGGCCTTGTGGCAGTACCTTTATTTGCACCCAATTATTGGCATTGTAAAGGCAGCTAAGTGTCTAATTAAAGTAAAATGCTATGTGGTAATGAATCTACCATCTTACTTGTGAGGTTTTTGTGACTTAAGATCCCTGAGGTCAAGTTCGGTAAAGATACAGTGTCTTACATCTGCAGAGAAATTTTGCATTTTAATGAGTTCAAAGATACTTATTGCACCAGAGGATGTCTCATTAGTGGCAATAATAGTTACAAGAATTACACTAAGTTAAAGTTTAAATTCTTCAAGGTGTCCTGTGACCAGACAGTGGAAATTTCCATCAGGTCTCTAGATGGAGGAGCTGGACAATTATACGCTAATGAATATTCCCCAACACCTTATAAAACTAAAAAACTGAGAAAATTTTACATAAATTGCAGTTATCCCAGAGGTTTTACTGTATACTGGCACGGGTGTGAAATGATTGTATACACAGTATTGCAGGTCTAATAAGACTGCTGAGACCCCTGACTACCCTTAGCACAGAACCCCATTTGGCGAACAATGAAAACACAGCACACCAGTAATTGGATTTGGTCAGTCACAGCTTTATTTGTCTTAACATATTTATAAAAGTCAAACATTTATCTTTTTTTCATTTGTGCAAAACATTAAGTCAACCACCAACTCCCAGCGGGCAAATTGCCCTCCGTAGCCATCACCATTTTAACTGTTATGTGACTGCCATGGAGGAGTAAGTCTATCCCTGCAATAGTCTCTGATGCTAACACAACAAATACAGTGCCTTGAAAAATTATTTATATCTCGTGAGTCGTGAACTTTTCCACATTTTTTTCACGTTACACCCACAAACTTAAATGTATTTTATATGATATACTAACACAATTTGGTATTTATGAAGTACTAGCTGAAGAGCCCGGCGCTGCCCGGGCATAGTAACTAACTGTGGTTAGTTATAACAAATTATAATGATTATATCTATATATATATAAAGCTGAGGGTAGAGACCCCGCACACTCCGCATAGCCACATTCACTATAATATCCCAGACTGTCCCGTCAGTCAGAGCTACCGGACTACTACCCCTAATATTCCACATCATCCCGTCAGCCAGAGCCACCGGACTACTACCCATAATATCCCACATCATCCCATCAGCCAGAGCCACCGGACTACTACCCATAATATCCCACATCATCCCGACAGCCAGAGCTACCGGACTACTACCCCTAATATCCCACATCATCCCGTCAGCCAGAGCCACCGGACTACTACCCATAATATCCCACATCATCCCATCAGCCAGAGCCACCGGACTACTACCCATAATATCCCACATCATCCCGACAGCCAGAGCTACCGGACTACTACCCCTAATATCCCACATCATCCCATCAGCCAGAGCCACCGGACTACTACCCCTAATATCCCACATCATCCCATCAGCCAGAGCTACCGGACTACTACCCCTAATATCCCACATCATCCCGTCAGCCAGAGCCACCGGACTACTACCCCAATATCCCACATCATCCCGTCAAAGCCAGTAAAAGCAGAACAGTGAAATTGCACAGAAACATGGTTCACTAAGATCCCAGGTTTTCTACTGATCAGGCTGATATTCTCACTTATCTGCCACCATAAATATCACAGTCATGCTTTTTACCAATGGACAGGCACAAACCTTATACATTAGTACAGTAGAGAAACCTTCACACACATTTTCATGCACCATCAACTTGTAATTTGTCCGGCTGAGTTGCTCATGGATGTACAGCATCCGTATGCAGTATAGTATCATATTTAATGGGTTGTTATGGGAAAAGCATTATGTGTTATATGAGTATATTCAGGTGAATTATGGGGAAAGTAGCACTTTAAAAAACTCACAGCATCCAAGGACAGTAACACATCAATAATGCATAAAAGTGTCTGTGAGAAAATATTAAATCCACATGACATTTAATATGTGCACTTTCCTACATTCATGTGTGTCACTTAATGATACCACACGGGAGGGGGGATTTATTTCTGTCATGTACTCACTGCTCCTTTCTGGGGGACAGACGATGGCTGGGAGCTTATGTTCCTGGGGATGCTAGATTTCTCCCACCATGTCAGTGTCTGCTGAGGTGTTGTCAAGTGGGAAAACTTGCGCATAGCAACCAATCACAGCTCAGCTACTTTTAACCAGCTCTGGTGAAATGAGAGATGCTTAGTGATTGGTTGCAAGGAAAACTGTTGGTCATAGCAACCAATCACAGTTTATCTTCTTTTGAACAGCTCTGGTGAAATGAAAGATGCTTTGTGATTGGTTGGTGGTACACACATACACACACACATTGATTTTTATATATAGAGATAAAGGAAATGATACATGGTTTTCTAACTATTTTAAAAATATAAATATGAAAATATTGACGTGCATTTGTATTGAGCCCCCAGATTCAATCCTTTCTAACACCACTTTTGCTGCAATTAAAGGGAATCTGTCACCCCATTTTTGGACTATCAGTTGCCGGCACCGCTATCAGGGGCTTATCTACAGCATTCTGTAATGCTGTAGATAAGCCCCTGATGTAACCTGAAAGAGAAGAAAAACGAGTTAGATTATACTCACCCAGGGATGTTTCAGGTCTGGTTCAGGTCCGGAGGGTGTCGCGGTCCAGTCCGGCGCCTCCCATCTTCCAGTGGTGACATCCTCTTCTTTACTTCCTGCCGTAGCTCCGATGCAGGTGCACTACTCTGCCCTGTTGAGGGCAGAGCAGAGTACTGCAGTGCTCAGGCGCCGACCAGGTCAGAGAGACAGAATGCTGTAGATAAGCCCCTGATGGTGGTGCCGGCAGCTTAAATGCCAAAAATTTTGGTGACAGATTGCCTTTAATGTTGCAAGTCTTTTGGGGTCTGCCTCTACCAGCTTTGTACACCTAGAGCCTGCCCATTCTTCTTTGAAAACTAGCTTTACCTCAGTGAGATTGGATGGAGACGTCTGTGAACAGCAATTTTCAAATCTTGTTACAAATTCTCAATGGGATCTCAGTCTGGACAGTGACTAGTGACTGGGTCAATCACACACATAAATATGATTTGATCTAAACCATTCTATTGTAGCTGTGGCAGTATGTTTTATGGTCATTGTCCTGCTGGAAGGTGAGTCTCAAGTCTTTTGCAGCCTCTAACAGGTTTTCCTCCACGATTGTCCTGTATTTAGCTCGTGCAAAAGGAGTGCAAACCTCCTTCAGCATGACAATAATCCCAAGCACACCGCCAAGGCAACAAAGGAGTGGCTTCGTAAGAAGCATATGAAGCTCCTGGAGTGGCCTAGCCAGTCTCCAGATCTCAACCCCATAGAAAACCTTTGGAGGGATTTGAAAGTCAGTGTTGCCCAGCGACAGGCCCAAAACATCACTGCGCTAGAGGATATCTGCAAGGAGGAATGGGTCAACATACAACCTACCTTGTGAAGACTTCTAGAAAATGTTCAACCTCTGTCACTGCCAACAAAGGATATGTAACAAAATATTGAGATGAACTTTTGACCAAATACTTATTTTCCACCATAATTTAAAAAATAAATCTTTCCAAATCAGACAAGGTGATTCTCAGGATTTGTTTTCTCATTTTGACTCTCATAGTTGTGGTCTACCTATGATGTCAATTACAGGCCTCTCTCATCTTTTTAAGTGGGAGAATGTGACGGACTCAGTTCCTGCTGAGTCGATTTTTTAAAGTGGACCCTCTGGGCCGTGGCACCCACCCACCTAGGGCAAGCTCACCTTGTGAGGAACCACCCCCTGTTCACCAAGGGGGTGAGCCACCACAACTACTGGGACCAGACGGCCGGCCAGGGAGACACTAGTGCGTGTGGATTCGGCAACAGGAACTAACAAGGTACAAGACAAGACACAGCGTGGTCACAGGGTTCCTTCATGAAGCGTGGTCTCAGGGTTTATTCAGATACACAACATAAATACGAGGACACGGAGATACACGGCTAAGTGCGTGCAAGGGCACGCCAAGGTCCATGACAGGGTACGTGCTAGGTGGCACGTTTGGGTCCAAGGCAGGGTGCAATGCAGGATGCGTGCTAGGAGACACGCCAGGGTCCAAGACAGGGTTCAATGCAGGATGCGTGCTAGGAGACAAATAACAAACACACCAGTGTTCACCCTCCGCTGTTCTAGGTTTTGTAGATACATCTACAGAACAAGTGATCGCTGAGGTCAAACTCATAAATATCAGCGATGAGCCCAGTTTTTGGTTGCACAGTCACATGCACTGCAGTCGTGACTTCAATGCAGCCTGTCAACAAGGACAGGGGACAGCAAAGGAGACGTAGCACTGGAGCCAAGGAGGGGGAGCATTGGTGTACCTGTTTTTTTTCCATTATGGTTAAATAGCATTTAAGGCCTGTTTCACACCTCCGTTTTTTGATGTCAGTCAAAATCTGCCAATTTTCGAAAAAAACGGATCCGCCAAAAAAGGGGCGGATCCGTTTTTCCCCCATAGACTTACATTAGCGACGGATTTTGACTGACGGTTGTCCGTTCCACCCGTTTTTTGGCGGATCCGTCAAAATTTTAGCGTCTCCCGGGCGGATGGGACGGTCTCTGCAACGTTTTTTCCGAGCGACGGTCCATTAATTTCTATTGCACATGCCCGGCAGATTTGCTGGAGCAGGGCTTTTAACCCCTGAATGGCGTTCCGGAACAGTCGTGCAAAGAAAAAATTCTCTTCTCTCTCTCTCTCCTTTCCAGGCTGCGGTTCCTTTAAATTTCCCCTCCAGCGGATCCGTACACAACAAGGATCCTGTAGCATCCATTTAGCCCATGACGGAGGCAGATCCGTTTTTAACCGATCTGGCGGATTTGCCTCCCCTCAAAATAACGGAAATGTGAAACAGGCCTAATTCTGAAGGGTTTTTTCAACCTCTTTCTTCAGAAGTTTATACCTCCCCAGACTCCCAGTTTTAAGTCTTGATCGACACTTCAGAGAAATAAGATTGTTGCACCACTGGCCCAAACTGTGCGCTCTCCATTAATGGAATAAGAGGCAGTTTTACCCCTGTATTATCAGAAAAGCTAACAGGCACTCAAAATGATCAGATTGGGAGCTAGTAATACACTTCAGAGATTTGGACATCCTCAGAGCAGTGATTACAAGGTCTGCTCAAAACACTTTCTAGGTATTGTGTATGTCATCTACTGTGGACAATGATCAATAAACAGTAAAATAAAGATCCCTCTGTTTTTGAGAACAGTGAAGATTTTTAATAACAGGTAAATTGCTTCTTTCTATAAGTATCAATTTAGTAACTGTAACTCCTTAAGGACCGAGTCACATTATGAGACAATAAATCTGGAATTCTTCAATGGATCACAGCGATTCTGAGTGTTTTTAAGTAACATGTTGTACTTCATGCTAGTGATACATTTTGGTCAGTATGATTTTTGTTTATTTATTTTTGATAAAAAATGTGCAAATTTCAAACTTCAAATTTTGATGCCCTTAAATCAGATACCGTAGTTAAGGTGTCCCACACAAAATAGTTAATAAATAACATTTCCCATATACCTACTTTACAACAGCATAATTTTTTAAACAATTTTTTTTTTTTGTTAGGAAGGAGGCTTAAAGGTTTATCAGCAATTCCTAATTTTTCCAATAAAATGTATCATTATTTTTAGGGACCACATCACATTTGAAGTGACATTGAGGAGCCTATTTGACAGAATATAGCCAAAAGTGATACCATTCTAAAAACTGCACCACTCAAAGAGCAAGAGCTAAACATCACATTCAAGAAGTTTATTAACCCTTCAAGTTCTTCACAGAAATCAAAGGGATGTGGAAGGAAAAAATGAACATTTTACTTTTTTTTTTACAAAAGTGTTACCCCATTTTTTTTTTTATTTTCACAAGGGTAACAGGAGAAAATAAACCTCAAAATTTGTTGCACAATATCTCCTGAGTAGGTCAATGCCCCATATGTTGGTGAAAACTACTGTTTGAGCACATGCCAGGATTCTGAAGGAAGCAGTACAGTTTGACTTTTGAATACATAATTTGCTGGAATCAAGAAACGGCGCCATGTAGCGTTTGAAGAGCCCCTGGTGTGCCTAATCAGTACAAATCCCCAAGAAGTGACCCCATTTTGGAAACTAGATCCCTCAAGGAACTTAACTAGAGGCGCAGTGAGTACCTTCAATCCACAGGTCCGTCAGATAATTTTATAATGTTGAGCAATGAAAATGAAACAATACATTTTTCCTGCACTTTTTCATTTTTTCATTTTCACAAGGGTAACAGGAGGAAATGATCCAATTAATTTGTTGTGCAATTTGTTTTGAGTATGCCAATATTCCATAGGTAGTGGAAAACTGCTGTTTGGGCACATGGTAGGGGTGAGAAGAGAAGGGGTGCTTTAAGACTTTTGGAGCGCAAAATTGTCTGGAATAGATAGCGGAGCCTCTGATGCCCCTAAACAATGAAAACCCCCTACAAGTGACCCCATCTTGGAAACTACATCCCTCAAGTAAGTTATGTAAAGGTGTGGTGAGCATATTGAAATCACAGGTGCTTTGCAAAATTTTAAAATGCTAGACCGTGAAAATTAAAAATATTTTTTTCCCTAGAAATATTGTTTTAGCACCATATTTTTCATTTTCATAAAGGCAACTGTAGAAAATGGACCCCAAAATGTATTACTAAATGTCTCCTGAGTCCGGCAGTGCCCTATGTGTAGTCAAAAACAACTTTTTAGGCAAATTGCAAAGCTCAGAAGGGAAGGAGCGCCATAGTGGTGTGCAGATTTTCAAGGAATGGTTTGCAGTGCCACTGAAACAGATGACCAGAATGCAACACACAGACAAGGACAAGGAGGAAGTAACAAGCTTAACTATTTATTCCTCAGGTATTAATATAGAACAGGGGTGATATTCACACAAAGTAGTTCAGGGATATTAGGGTAATAGCAGAGTACAATATTCATATACAATAATATCACAGTTGCTATTAACGCACTCTTGCAGAGGGATTTCACTACGTTAATATATATTGTTTCTTATGAGAGCAATGTCCACAGTAATAAGGTTACCACTATAACGATCCTCTTTATACAGTAGGCCCTAACGGGAGTCTCCGGTTCTTCCCACTAAGCAGCAAGTCCTTTTGACAAAGTCTATCAATGCTCTCTGTGCCTCTCACACTCTGGATGGTCCACACCCTGTTAATTGCACCACCCGAGACTGACCCTAGTACCAAACGTCAGTGTCGGAATTAATGGCCCAGCTTACTAGCGCCTCCCGTTCACCGCCGCTGGAGTCCACCACTGAGCGTAGTCTTCTCATGGATCTTCAGTGCTTGACCAACGGCAAATGTATCTCATACCCAGTGGGCTGAGGACTAGGCCTTAGCTCTTATCTAGCGTAGTCTGGACTCCAGGTCTTGACTTTTGCAGGTCTGGTTTTCGGGCCTTGACTGGCGTAGTCTGGACTCCGGAACTTGCCAGGCGTAGATCGGATCTTCGGGCCTTGATTGGCAAATCTCCACCTGTTTTGGCACGCTATCTTTTTATACCAGGGAACTTTGTCATCAAGGTCACCTGATATGATGCTCTCTTTTGATCTGTCCTCTCTGCAACACTTCCTCTTCTCGTTCTGCAGAGTTCTGTCTGAGCAGTAGATGGCAGTCTCTAATCACAAATGGTGCACACTGCTGGAGACTGATCTTTCATTGTACTCTCTTTCACTATGTCACATTGGCAGAGCATCTTACGTGTAAGGACAGCAATACTCCTGTGTTTGACTCCACTTTATAAACCACACCTCTTAATGAACTCATCAAGGGGTGAGGAGATCATATTGACACCACGTTTCACAAAATTTTACACCATTGAATGGTAAAGTAAAAAGATTACATTTTTACCATTATAAAGTTGTTTTAGCTCCAGATTTTACATTTTTGCAAGAGGAAATAGGTAAAAATGACCACAAAATCTGTTACATAATTTCAAGTGAACGAGGCAATACCCCATATGTGGCTGTACAATACTGTTTGGCCACACAGCAAGACTTGAGAGGGAAAGAGGCTTGGAGAACAAATTTTCGTAGAATACTTTGCGGACTCCATATACAGAACTCCTAATTGCCAGAAAACGAGAATTCCCCCTCAATTTACCTCAATTTGGAAATTACAACCCTCTTGGAATTAATCTACAGGTGTAATGGTGATTTTGACTCCATTGTTGTATTCAAGAAATGAGCAGCAATGGATGTTGCTAAGTGAAAATGCAAATATGCCACTGTGGTTCCCATACATTGTAGTGCCCAACCATTCTGCCCAGCTCATGCATCTGGAGACACGCAACCTGTACATTAAGTGGGCTCTCCTCGCTAAAATAGTGCCAAAGATGTGGGCGCTAACTGTGGGGCTCAGGAAGACATGACATTTGAATTTGGCATTGCAGATTTAGCTGGATTTCTTTCGGTGGGAGCCACATCATTTTTCCAGAGCCTTTGTGAAATTAGTAATATGGACACCCCTATATTTCTTTTACCAGATGACAAACCTGAGTGGGAACTTGTTTTTTGTGGGTTGTGTAGAAGCTTTTAATGGTGGCATTTTGGAGTACAGAACATTTTGAATCACATTTATGGTGTGCTCTACTCTGAGCACTTACACAGGCACTCCGTCTGACTTCAGTTTTGCGGTATTCAACTTTTCAGTTGTGGCCGACCGTGCTTTTATGCGTGCCTAAAAAGATGGACACAGCCAGATCATTGGTCAGACGGCGTCCAAAGTGTCTCCATCTGCCTCCTTATAGGACATCTCCAGTCGGGGGTTCCGTCTGAATCACATATTTCAGAGATTTAAATGGAAACCATGTAAGCGCTCAGAGCACAGAACTGGATAAAAGTGAGCCGAGCCTTACTGCGATCAACAAATAAATATCTGGTCAAGATTTTCTTTTATTTATTTTTTACACCACTCCGCATAAGTAATTAGACAGCTTTATTCTTTGATTGGTGCGATTATAATGTTGCTAGATTTATATAGTTTTTTTATGTTTAGCTGTTATCACACACTAAGGCCACTTATGAAAAGCTGTTGGAGAAAATAGCGCAAAAATACGGTCTTATCTGATACAAGTGGCCAATACAATATAATTGCACTCACCAGACATAGCTGTAATAAAGCATAAAAAAGATTTGCTGCAGCAGATCCACGTGTCCACCAAGACCGGCCGATAAATATCAAAGATGGGAGAAAATGTGGTTACTGTTCTGCGCTGTTGAATCACTGCATGTCCAGACGTATTAATAATTGTGGTTTTATTCAACGCGTTTCAAAGTACAATAGACTCCATCATAGAAGAATAGCATATACAGACCTTTAAATAGGGTGACCATAAGGTGACCATATTGACGCCGATACTTGAATTGTTCTTCTATTTAAAGGTCTGTATTTGCTGTAGTGACACATTTTTTTTGTATTTCCTGATGTCTATTGTACTCTGAAACGCGTTGAATAAAACCACAATTAATAATAAATCTTCTCCCATCTTTGACACTAAGGCCCCCTTCACACGTCCGTTTTTTGTGTCCGTATGTGGTCCATTTTTTAAGGACCGCAAATGTGAGCACACCCATTATTTTAAATGGTGGTGCGCACTTGACAGGTTTCTCTCACGGACCGTGTGTCTGTGTTAAAAACCCGCAGACATGTCAGTTTTTTACGCGCACCATGAGCAAAATGAATGCCACACACAAACACTGATGACACATGGATCCTTGTATTCAGCAGGTGCTGAATACAACTCCACACATTGTCGCCTAGGAGCACTAATCTCAGGGCGACCAGGTGACAATAATGAGCACTGTCTTCAGCACCCGGCGCCTGGGAACAACTAACTGTACTGCTTTTCCTAGGCACAAGGGCACATGGATACCACACGGGTGTGACACACGGACGGCAAATGGGTGCACAGATGTCACATACGTACATATGGACGGCACATAGACACGGACCACGGATCTCACCGGTCGCTGGTTTGCAGTGTTAGCTACTTATGGTATGGTGGTATTATTTAGTCATTGTATAGCGGTATTATTTAATAACTGTTTGGCAGTTGTTTTCAGTTATGGTCTGCTTGTGTAATTGTTGGCAGCAGATTAATCTTTGTACTGTCCAGCCATTCAATAGTGAATATATATTTATTCAGAAACAAAGATAACACAGCTTACAACTGGTATTCCTTATAGCTTAGGATCTAAGCATCTTGTCTGTCAGCTTGCAAAGTGAAAGTAAAATGTGCTCCAGCTACACACACAGTGAACAGGAACTTCCTGGTTTCTCCTTTTTTAATAGAGCTTTACTGGCAATATAACACAATTGCTGGAGTCAGAAACCAAAGCACTATCAAACAGTAGTAAATGTAAATAGCAGTTGTTGCAATATATACAATAATAAGCATTATTCCAACACTCCCACTCAACAACTACTTATCATGTTAGTCCCATATTGATTCTCAATTCTTTAAATTTGGCTCTTGGAAGTGGCTTTATCATAACATCAGCTGTCTGCTCAGTTTCGTAATAAAGGTAATGCCACGTTCTATCAAATCACGCACGTGATGATGTTTAACATCAATGTGTTTGGTTTTCGCATTGATTATCTCACTGCATGCAATTTTAATGCATCATTGGTTGTCTTGATAAATCATTATCAGTTGAGTTGATGGCTTACCTAGATCGCCTAACAGTTGGTTTAACCAAATGACCTCTTGACTTGCGTGGGCTGCAGATACATACTCTGCTTCTGGAGATGACAAGGCTACAACACACCTGTTTTCTGCTAGACCAAGAAATTGAACTTTCTCCAAGCTTGAACAAATAGCCACTTGTCAATTTATGATCACTTAAGTCACCGGCCCAGTCTGCATCCACATAGCTTGTGAGTTTTAAATCTCCTGTTGCACATTTCTTAAAGTTTATGTCTTGAGTCTCTTTGAAATATCAAAGAACTATCTTAACGGCATTCTAATCTATTTGAGTCGGTTTTTCCACATATCTGCAGAGAATTCCAATTATTGCTGCGATACCCCGTCGATTCATATTTGCTATGTGTAGAAGTGACCCACTCGCTGTCTGTATTTTCATTCTTAGGTAACAGATCATCTTCTCCTTCCAATTTTAAGTAGGATGGTTCCATTGGGGTTGATATACTTTTGGCGTTCGACATTCCAAACTGATTCAGAATTGAGTTGATTCATGCACTTTGATTTTTTGTAGTTTGCAAACGAAATTCTCTTCAACCTCTTTGATATGACCCTTAGGTTGAGTCTTGTGCAAATCCTCTTCAATGTCACCATTTGAAAAGGCAGTTTTGATGTCCAGATGTCTGAAAAACATCTTTTGTACAGCAGCTATAGCCATTAGAGTCCTGAATGTGGTTTGCTTTTCATGGACAGGTAGTTGTTGCATCTCATCCCATAACTGTGACTCTGACTCAGGTTGTGTTTTGACAAAGTAGGATAGACATTTAGCTGGTATATTGTTTGATATCGACCATCTCCTGACATCAGGTTCACCTGATTTTTATGCTGCTTCTTCAATGGTTGAAGAATCTAACAAAGCTTCTGTAGTCCACAAAACAGGTGCAATAGAGATCTGCAGCACCAATGTCCAAAACCTTTTATAGGTGTCCCGACCACTATTTGGCTTTCTAGCCCAGGGCTCACGGGTGCCAACCCAATGAAAAAACAGAGCAAATATCCATGCACAAAAAGAAGAATAGGCGTTTCACTCACCGTCCCTTTAAAAATCCACTTTATTTCGGCATACATACATACAGGACAGGAGAGTCTCATGCGGAATGAGCAGGACGACAATCGTTTAGAGCAAATGCGCTTCTACACCTCATATATCTATTTCTACGGGGCCTATTTATCTTGCATAATCAATGATAAATGTGAGAAAATTTCCAGGAGTTTGAGTGCTCATTGGACCACAAACATCTGTGTGTATTAAAGAAATAGATCATAATTCTCTATAAGGAAAAACATCCCTCCATTCAACAGAATATGAAATCTACAGGAAGCAATGCCATCCAAAATCTGAAACAGATATCAAAGTTTAATGAAATACAAACTTACATACAGTGGGGAAAATAAGTATTTGATACTCTGCCGATTTTGACCGTTTTCCCACCTACAAAGAATGGAGAGGTCTGTAATTTTTATCATAGGTACACTTTACCTGTGAGAGACAAACTACAACAAAATCCAGAAAATCACATTGTATAATTTTTACATAATTAATTAACATTTTACTGCATGAAATAAGTATTTGATACAATAGAAAAACAGAACTTAATATTTGGTACAGAAACTTTTGTTTGCCATTACAGAGGTCAGACGTTTCCTGTATCTCTCGACTAAGTTTGCACACACTGCAGCAAGGGTTTAGGCCCACTCCTCCATACAGATCTTCTCCAGATCTTTCAGATTTCAAGGCTGTCACTCAACAATATTGAGTTTCAGCTATCTCCAAAGATTTACTATTGGGTTCAGGTCTGGAGACTGGCTAGGCCACTCCATGACCTTGAAATGCTTCTTATGGAGCCCTGGCTCTATGTTTTGAGTCATTGTCATGCTGGAAGACCCAGCCACAACCCATGTTCAATAATTTTACTGAGGAAAGGAGGTTATTGGCCAAAATTTCACGATACACGGTGACCACTTCCATCCTCCCTTCAATATGGTGAAGTCATCCTGTCCTCTTTGCAGAAAAGCACCCCCAAAGTATGTTTTGCCCACCATGCTTCATGGTTGGGACAGTATTCTTCTTGGGGTTGTACTCATCCTTCTTCCTCCACACACGTCAAGTGGAGTTGATAACAAATAGTTATATTTTGGTCTCATCTGACCACATGAACTTGACTGAACTGACTCCCATGTCTTCTCTGGATCATCCAGATGGTCATTGGTGAACTTCAAACAAACCTGGACATGTGCTGGAGTGAGTAGGTAGACATATTGTGCCCTGCAGGATTTAAATCCATAACGGCTTAGTGTGCTATTAACGGTAATGTTTTAGACTGTGGTCCCAGCTTTATTCAGGTCATTGTGTCAAGTATAGCATGGCACCACCACAAGGTGCACAAGTAGGTTACCCAGACCGAAGTGAATAATGAAAATAACTTGGCACTCAACTGAATGATCCTTTGCACATGAAGTTTTTATTTTTTTATATATTTTTATGCAGTCCTAGAAAGACGTTTCGGCCCACAATCACCCTTCGTCAGTCTGCCGACTGCTATCAAGATGTAATAACCCAGACGAGCGGGGGAAACCGCGTCTTACCCGGCATGCCGACACCTCTTTCCTACATGTCTCACATGCACTCTGTCCTCTATTGTGTCCCATAGCAACAGCCCAAACAGGCCATTATCAACAATATCCTCAAATGGGATTTATATATACCTTTTTGTATATATACTCACTTACCAGTACATTTCTTCAACTATCATAGGAGGCACAATATAGATTTATTTCTTAAAGCAGATATCTATATGAATTTTTGATTTGATACCGGGTTATTACATCTTGATAGCAGTCGGACGACTGACGAAGGCCGATTGTGGGCCGAAACGTCTTTCTTGGACTGCATAAAAATATATATAAAAATATAAAAACTTCATGTGCAAAGGATCATTCAGTTCAGTGCCAAGTTATTTTCATTATTCAGGTCATTGACCTGGTCCACCCATGAAGCTCTGAAGCTCTGGGCTTATTGCTGACCTTTCTCAGAATCACCCTAACCCCACAAAGCGAGATCTTTCATGGAGCCCCAGACCAAGAAAAATTGACAGTCATCTTGTGTTTCTTCCATCTTCTAATAACTGTGGAAACAGTTGTTGCCTTCTCACCAAGTTGCCTGCCTATTGGCCTGTAGCCCATACCAGCCTTGTGCAGGTCTACAATTTTGTCCCTGATGTCCTTAGACAGCTCTTGGGCCTTGGCCATGGTGGAGAGGCTGGAGTATGATTGAGTGTGTGGACAGGTGTCTTTTATACAGATAACAAGTTCAAACAGGTGCAATAACACAGGTAATGAGTGCAGAGTAGGAGGGTTTCTTAAAAAAAGACTAATAGGTCTGTGAGAGCCAGAATTCTTGCTGCTTGGTAGGTGAACAAACACTTATTTCATGCAATTTAATTATTTAAAAATCATACAATGTGATTTTGTTTTTTTTTGGTTTTTTTTTACTCTGTCTCTCACAGTTGGGGTATACCTACGATAAAAATTATAGACTTCTCCATTTTTTGTAGGTGGGAAAACTTACAAAATTGGCAGTGTATCAAATGCTTATTTTCCAACTGTAAATGCAATAAAAGTAGTGAACCTAGAGAGATCACCACAATATGTACAGAAAAGTAGTAATGGACTAAATACAGAAGCAAGAGAAAACTTATGCACCCTAAACAAACAAATGTTCTTAACTCCTTTCTGACATTGGACGTACTATCACGTCCATGTGCCCTGGGACTTAATTCCCAAGGACGGGATAGTACGTCACAGCGATCAGCGGCGCCCCCCTGATTATCACAGCTGACACCCGGCACTATGTGTCAGGGGCGGTCACGGACCACCCCCGGCACATTAACCCCTGGCAAACTGCGATCAAACATGTGTACCAGGGGTTTAGAGAAGCATCGGCAGGGAGGGGGCTCATTCTGCGTCCCAAAAATCACAATAAAAGAGCGATCAAAAAATGTCACGTGCCCGAAAATGGTACCAATAAAAACACCAACTCGTCCCGCAAAAAATAAGACCTCACATGACTCGGTGGATCAAAATATGGAAAAATTATAGCTCTCAAAATGTGGTGATGCAAAAACTATTTTTACAATAAAAAGCGTCTTTTAGCGTGTGACAGCTGCCAAACATAAAAATCAACTATAAATAGTAAATCAAACCCCCCGTTATCACCCCCTTAGTTAGGGAAAAATAATAAAATTTAAAAAATGTATTTATTTCCATTTTCCCATTAGGGTTAGGACTAGGGTTAGAATTAGGGTTAGCGCTAGGGTTAGGGCTGAGATTAGGGTTAGGGGTGTGTTAGGGTTAGGGTTGAAGTTAGAATTGGGGGGTTTCCACTGTTTGGGCACATCAGGGACTCACCAAACGCAACATGGTGTCTGATCTCAATTCCAGCCAATTATGCGTTGAAAAAGTCAAACGGTGCTCCTTCCCTTCCAAGCTCTGCCATGCGCCCAAACAGTGTTTTACCCCCTCATATGGGGTATCAGCCTACTCAGGACAATTTGCAAAACAACTTTTGGGGTCCAATTTCTCCTGTTGCCCTTAGGAACATAGTAACATAGTTATTAAGGTTGAAGGGAGACTTTAAGTCTATCTAGTTCAACCCATATCCTATCCTAACTTGCCCTAACATGTTGATCCAGAGGAAGGCAAAAAAAAACCATGTGGCAAACAGTAAGCTTCACATTGGGGAAAAAAATTCCTTCTCGACTCCACATACGGCAATCAGACTAGCTCCCTGGATCAACGCAATATTAAGGAAACTAGTGTATATACCCTGTAATATTATACTTTTCAAGAAAGGCATCCAGTCCCTTCTTAAATTTTATTAGGGAATCACTCATTACAACATCATATGGCAGAGAGTTCCATAGTCTCACTGCTCTTACAGCAAAGAATCCGCGTCTGTGAGTATGCTTAAACCTTCTTTCCTCCAGACGTAGAGGATGCCCCCTTGTCCCCGTCACAGGTCTAAAAGTAAAAAGCTCATTAGAAAGGTCTTGGTATTGTCCCCGCATATATTTATACATTGTAATAAGATCACCCCTAAGCCTTCGATTCTCCAAACTAAATAACCCCAAGTGTAATAACCTGTCTTGGTATTGCAGACCCCTAGTTCCCTAATAACCTTGGTCGCTCTTCTCTGCACCCGCTCCAGTTCAGTTATGTCTTTCTTATACACCGGAGACCAGAACTGTACACAGTATTCTAAGTGTGGTCGCACTAGTGACTTATATAGAGGTAAAATTATGTTCTCCTCATGAGCATCTATGCCTCTTTTAATGCATCCCATTATTTTATTTGCCTTTGCAGCAGCTGCCTGACACTGGCCACTAAATGTGAGTTTGTCGTCCACCCATACACCCAGGTCTTTTTCAGTGACTTTTTTGCCCAGTGTTTTACAATTAAACACATAATTATACATCTTGTTCATTCTACCCAATTGCATGACCTTACATTTATCCCCATTAAAGCTCATTTGCCATTTATCAGCCCAAGCTTCTAGTTTGCATAAATCCTCCTGTAATATAAAATTGTCTTCCTCTGTATTGATTACCCTGCAGAGTTTAGTGTCATCTGCAAATATTGAAATTCTACTCTCTATGCCCCCTACAAGGTCATTAATAAATATGTTAAAAAGAAGCAGGCCCAAAACTGACCCCTGTGGTACCCCACTGCTAACCCCATTGGCACTGCTAACTTAGGAAAATAAAAAATTGGGGGCAAAAATATCATTTTTGTGGAAAAAAAAATATGATTTTGTTCTTTTCACGCCCGGGCGTTATAAACTTCTGTGAAGCACTGGGGGGTTCAAAGTGCTCACCACACATCTAGATAAGTTCCTTGGGGGTTCTAGTTTCCAAAATGGGGTCACATGTGGGGGGTTTCCACAGTTTAGGTTCATCAGGGGCTCTCCAAATGCAACAGGACACCCGCAGACCATTCCATCAAAGTCTGCATTCCAAAACGTTACTACTTTCCTTCTGAGCCCCGACGTGTGTCCATACAGTAATTTTCTCCCACCTATGGGATATCAGCGTACTCAGGACAAATTGGACAACTTTTGGAGTCAAATTTCTCCTGTTACCCTTGTCAAAATAAAAAAATTGGGGACTAAAAGATCATGTTTGTGGAAAAAATGTGATTTTTTTATTTTCACGCCCAGGCGTTATAAACTTTTGTGAAGCCCTTGGGGGTTCAAAGTGCTCAACACACATCTAGATACGTTCCTTGGGGGGGTCTAGTTTCCAAAATGGGGTCACTTGTGGGGGGTTTCCACTGTTTAGGCACATCACGGGCTCTACAGTGGTGGGATTCAAATTTTTAACAACAGGTTCTGTGTTTGTGTGTAGGAAAACCACCCCAATTTTAAACCACACCCATTTTAAGCCACACCCATTTACACGCACGTTTTCCTCAAACATATACAAGTAGGGGCGCAGTCATACAGTTGAAAAAAAAATAAATTGGAATGAGATCAGAACAGTGCACATTCTGGCCAGCGGCCCTCCTGACCCGAGTGTGACAGCTGCATATATTTCTATGCAGCTGTCTCACTTGACTGTCCAGCTGGCCAGGCTGTGCACTACATGTCTGCGTCCTAATGGAAATTAAAAGTAAAAATCACCATACCCTTCCTGCAAACTGGTGTTACTCAAGTCCCATCTATGTCAAACAATGATGATTTTAATTGCAGGGTTAAATTGGCATATTTCCACAACTAAAACACCACAAAAAGAATGGTTCATGAAAATATCACAACCACAAGTATAATCGACAGAGTAATAATAATTTATTAATGTATAGTACTTATAAAATCACATCAGAACTACAAAGTGCCAAATCCCCAATAGGCAGGCACAGGTCCCCAATAGGCAGCATTGTTCCCTAATAGGCAGCACAGGTCCCCAATAGGCAGCATTGTTCCTAATAGACAGCACAGGTCCCCAATAGGCAGCACAGGTCCCCAAAAGGCAGGCACAGGTCCCCAATAGGCAGCACAGTGCTGCACAGGTCCCTAATAGGCAGTACAGGTCCCTAATAGGCAGCACAGGTCCCCATTAGGCAGGCACAGGTCCCCATTAGGCAGGCACAGGTCCCCAATAGGCAGCACAGTGCTGCACAGGTCCCTAATAGGCAGTACAGGTCCCTAATAGGCAGCACAGGTCCCCATTAGGCAGGCACAGGTCCCCATTAGGCAGGCACAGGTCCCTAATAGGCAGCACTGCACAGCACAGGTCCCCAATAAGCAGCAGTACTGCACATATACAACTGACCTGGTGTTGGCCTGTGTGTACCACAGGCTGAAGTTGAACTGAAGACTGAAGTAAATAATCCGGCGGTGAGGCAGGCGGGCGGTTGGCCACGGTCACCACACACAGACTAGTGTCCCCCTGTCCAGGCTCAGGCGCTCAGCTCACTGGGCAGCCGCAGCAGCGGGTAACTCCTGAGTCCAGTCCAGCGAGCTCCAGAGTCTAGTTACCCGCCGCAGGAATCAGTGCATGGGCAGCGGGGGCCGCCAGGGTGTGCTGTGCTGCTCTGTCCAGTAGTCAGCAGACAGAGAGCAACACGTCAAGTATCAATGAGCGCGCGGTATCTGGCAGGAAGCAGAGCAAGAGTCCTCCTCTGCTCCTTGCCTGCAGGCAGCGCCACCAGCAACATCAGAGGATCGGATCGCGGCTCTGGATCTCCCCGGTTCGGGGAACCGGCTGCTTTTTTAACAACTGGTTCCACCGAACCGGGGAGAACCCGCTGAATCCCACCCCTGGGGCTCTCCAAACGTGACATGGCGTCCGATCTGAATTTCAGCCAATTTTGCATTGAAAAAGTCAAACGGCGCTCCTTCCCTTCTGAGCTCTGCCATGCGCCGAAACAGTGGTTCCCTCCCACATATCAGGTATCAGCGTACTCGGGACAAATTGCACAATAACTTTTGTAGTCCAATTTCTCCTGTTACTCTTGGTAAAATAAAGAAAAATTGGACCTGAAGTAATTTTTTTGTGAAAAAAAGTTAAATGTTCATTTTTTTTAAATATTCAAAAAATTCCTGTGAAGCACCTGAAGGGTTAATAAACTTCTTGAATGTGGTTTTGAGCACCTTAATGGGTGCAGTTTTTAGAATGATGTCACTTTTGGGTATTTTCTATCATATAGACCCCTCAAAGTGGCTTTAAATGTGATGTGGTCCGTAAGAATAAAATGGTGTAAAAATGATAAATCGCTGGTCAACTTTTAACCCTTATAACTTCCTAAGAAAAAAAATTTGGGTTCTAAAATTGTGCTGATGTAAACATGTGGGAAATGTTACTTATTAAGTTTTTTGTGTGCTGTATCTCAGTTGGAAAATTGTGACATTTTAAAAATTTTCGCCAAATTTCCATTTTTTTCACAAATAAACACAAGTTATTTGAATGAAATTTTACAACTAGCATGAAGTACAATACTGTGTGTCACGAGAAAACAATGTCAGAATCACCAGGATCAATGGAAGTGTTTCAGAGTTATTACCTCATAAAGGGACAGTGGTCAGAATTGTAAAAATTGGCCTGGTCATGAACGTGCAAACCACCTTTGGGGGTTAAGGGGTTAAAGTGCTATTGGCAGTAACCGTTGCTAAGAAGTTCACTGCCAGTTCAGGGCCTACTATCCCCGCTGCAGCATATTTTCCTTTATCATTCAAATTTTCACATTCTGCTGTTTCTTCTAGACCCATAGGTGAAAACTACCGACTCCTGGTTCGTCACCTGAATTCAAATTTTTATTCAAAACTTCACATTTTTGCTTTTATTAAACATTACTACGAGGCTAAATTCTGCAAAACATTCATTTCTAATACTGCAGCTAAACATTGCTACCAACATTTTCAAAAGGCACATTATAAAATACTTCACAGTAAGACAATAGTAATTCTTGCAAGGGCTGGACACCGCTCCCAGGCGGGATTTCTTGCAGTGTCTCTGTAGCTGAAGTAGAAATTGGGTCTGAGGTAGTCCTTGTTGAAGGCTGTTCATGTAAAACCAAGAGAGAGCACCTTAAGCGGCGCAAACTATTTACAAGCAAAGTTTGTGGATCACTCCAAGTTCATGATCGCTCAGTTCAATAAAATGGGTGCCAAAACAACTAGGCAGATAAACTGGAAAAATAACAAGAAAACAGAAAACAATGAGGGCACAACGGTGCCCATACCCTCCTGGGTAACAGTTCAGTAAGAAATGTACTTAGTGGTGGTCCCCTCCTGGGGTGGTGGAAGCAGGTTTCTTCTGTTTCCAGGGAAGACTTTCAGGATGGCCGCTACATGGTGGCATCACATAGGGTCCATAGTCCTCCTTTTGAGCTTGGGGAATGGCTGCCTGCAGTGGTAGCTCAGCAGCTGATGATGGCGTGGTAGCTGCCCTGGTCTTTGGCCTGACAGCTGGTGGAACTGCAGCCTGTGGCACAGCAGGTATAGCAACTTGTACCCGGGGGTGCTTTACTTTCATGGATGTGGGAACAAATACCGCGGTGGGAACTGCCTCTGCCGGTGGAACATAAGCCTTGTCCTTTTTGTATGCCACTATGAACTCCTCCGGGATGCAGCGCACATTCAGAGCATACCAGCCGCATAGCCCCTCGTGACGGGTGAAAGTGACGTAATCTCCTGGGTATAGATCATGAGCGGGGTGTCCCCTCCAGAGGTGGGACTCCACATCTCTCCGGGTTACAAACAAGTCAGAGATTCTCTGGGGGTCCGCAATGAAACCAAACCCCCTTTCCAAATTAAAGTTCAGGACCTGACCCCATCCTGCCGAGTCCCGGGGACCATAGTGTCCAGCGCGGGCCTTTTGCTTCCTGTCGAGGTCAGGGCCCAGCACTGCTAGTCTCCGTTGCTCCCGCTGTTTGGCGGCCAGCTGACGGATAGTCTGCTGGCAGCGAGCTTCCTTCTCCTCCTCTCGGGACCGGCCTCTGCCCACAGTGGACAGGGGCACCACTGCCAGGGGTTCGGGTGCTTCCCCCCTGTGACTAGTATCCCGGTCCCAGACTAGGTCCAGCACGACCTGCCCGGACGTTGGAGCGGACGGGAACTCTGAGGTCTCCCCAGCTGCAGGGGCGGCGGTCATACCTGACGCTTCCTGACGGTGTTCCGGCTCCGGTGCAGGCAATGGACGGCAGCCGGTGGCAGCGGTGGTTGCTGGAGCTGCCTGGTCAGCGGGTAGCGACTGGAGTGGAGCAGGTGCTGGTTCAGGGTCTGCTGAGGCCTCTGGTGGGACCTGCGCGGCCGCACCAGCGGCGGCAGCAGCGTGGAAGTGGTGACAGGCGCTGCCGATGGCATAACAGCGGCCGTGGGTTTCACAGGTGCTCTGTGGGGGAGAACTGGTGCAGCGGCGGGTACCGGTGATGGAGGTAACGTTTCTGCAGGCCCCTCCTGGGTGCACTGCCGGTCCAAGGTCCGCAGCGCTTCCTGCTTCAGTCGCAGACTGCAGTTCAGCATGGCGATTTCTTCCTTCAGTTGCCAACAGTCCATCACAGAAGCAGGGCCGGAGCCTTCGACTACTGCGCCGGGGAAGGCAAGCTCCTCTTCCTCGCGCTCTTCAGGCCTCCGCCCTTCTTCCATCATGGCGTCCTGGCATTCTAGCTTCTCTCTGGGCTCCTTTCCCGCCACAGGGCTTTACTCCTCCTTCCTGGGGCGGCGTCTTCTTCCTCTGCCTCCATACCAAACCAGTATACGAACCCCTCTGAGGGTGGGCCATGTTGCTGTTGCATAGAAGTTCAGGCAGGGGAGGCCCAGGACAGTTTGTGCTCTTTTCTTAGGGCCACCCATGTTGTCACGCCCTTCTTCACCGCGCCGGCGGCCATTTTGAGAGTCCACTTTACAGTCTATCATTTTGGTTATTTTGCACATTTTCAGCAATTTTAAGTCCAATAAATCTTCATCACACAGGACCTGGTGGTACCAGGCTTCGCCATCCTGTTTGTGACGCCAAAATTGACTCGCCCCCAGAGGCCGTGGGGTACTCGGTGCCGGGCCCGTTGATTACAATGGGAGATGTCACAGCGGCGGTGACCCGGTCCGTGGCCTCAGGCGGTCAAGGTAAAAGGGGTAGAGTGATGGGGTTATAGTTGTTCAGATGATTCGTGACGCCACCTGTGGTTTCTGGTCAGTTTGACCAGCGCTGCAGGGTTGCTTCTGTGGGACAGATCGTGTGGTGTAGCAATGATGTTGAAGCTCCCAACAGGTGGAGCTGTAGTCCCAGGGCAGTGTAGATGAGGTTGGCAAAGTGGGGAGATGGTGTAAAGAAGTAGATGTAGCAGAGCCGGGTGTAAGGCACAAGAATAAGTGGAGGACACAAGGGCATGTAGTTCCAAGGCTTTACACACAGTCTGGTGCACACAGATGCCTGCTTCAGGGTCGTGTCCTCCAGGTCAGGGGCTCAGCCAACTCCCAGGCAAGGTAAAGTACACTTTTCCAGCGCTCCTCCATGTGCCTTCTCTGAACGTCTCCACACTAGCGCCTAATCTGAAGTACTTGTAGTTGCGTATTAAACTCAAGTTCCTCCTTCTTGATGTTACTTAGAACTCTACTTGTACGGCAGACAGCTGTAGCCTGCTTCGGGGACTCCTTGCTATCATGTCCCAACTCACCCACGTTGCTGTTGTGCCCCCAAGTCTTAGATGGGAATAAAGTGGTGACGACTTCTATTCTTCCGGTTTCTGCTGCAGGAACATCAATATCCATACAACCTCGGGACCGGACCCCGGCCATGCGCTTCAAACTTGATGAAGGGCTCTGCTCTGAACCTACTCCTTAGTTCTCTTCTTTTCCTTATGTTCCGCACTAATCTTTCTTCCTTCTGAAGAATCAGGCTTTCTATGGCTCTTTCCTGTGCCAGCAGCTCCAGGTAACAGGAGTCTGCTGCAGCACTTCCTTCACTACATCTCTCTCAGGGGATCTTCTCTCACAGACTGACCTTTTCCTAATATTCTCCTGCTCTCTTGTGCAGTCTAAGCTCCACCCACCTCCCAGCACTCTTCGTGTTCCAAGCAGGGAGCCACCAAGGTTGCTCTGCTACACTACTGGTGTGTGTGTGGGATGTGAGTGTTGGTGTGTGGTCGTGTCTCCACCTTACCTGGATAATGGGGTACCACACCTCAGGAGGAGGTGCAGTACCTCTGTGGTGACTGAACCTTCAGGAGCGCCACACACACACTGAGTATTTGGTGAGTTTTTTACCCCAATATTTATAAGCCAAAACCAGGAGTGGATCGGTCAGATGAAAAGCATAATAGAAACATTTGCACCCCTTCTTCATTTATTACCCACTCCTGGTTTTGGCTTACAAATACTGGGGTAAAAAACTCACCAAATACTGAATGTGTGCATGAGCCCTAAGAAGCAATATACTAAGTATGAGTGTATAAGGTCTATATAGCAAATATGCCTATAAATATCACACATAATATTATTTAGTGTAAATCATTAGGACAATAGTCTGTTGAAAAATAACTGTGTATTTCAGAAATACAGAGCCATATAATCAAGTCGGTACACAGGAGCAGCAGTATAGTTGAGAAGATAAGCAGGTTGCATAGTCAGGAATAGCCAGAGCTCAGTACATGGTAGCAGCAGTATAATCTTGAGGATGAGCAGCAGGTGGAAAAAAGCTAGACTGAAGGCTGGGAGCTCAATATTCCTGCAAGGTAGGAAGTGCAATGCCAGGTTTAAGTAGGGTGTTCAATCGGGAGATCACAGGGTAGAGCCAATCAGGAACTCAGGGAGGAGACAATCAGGAAAACACAGGTACTAGTATCTGGGTTAGCAAGGCACTGTCCAGAAAGCTGAATAGCTCAGAGGGAAGAGTTGCCACCTCATGACAAGAGCTGCTGGGTTTGAGTCCTGACAATTATTCTTAGGAAAGTATTTTCTTTAAATTTTCCCTTTAAGGCTAGTTTCACACTAGCGCTTTTCTGCGCTGCGTTTGGTGCGCACATCAAACGCATGACAAAAATGCTTGTAAACGCTGCTTTTTTTGTCGCATTATCGTGCACGGTAAGCGAAAAAAACACAGCGTTTGTATGCATTTTCAAGCGGTTTCCATGCGTATGCGTTTTTTATCCGCATGGTCATAAACCAGAAAAGAGGCATGTAAAAAAGAGGGATCACCAATAAGGTATAACAAAATACAAGATAATAAACTTTTTATTAATCATCCAAAACAAACAACATGCAGTGCAAATTATAAAAACAGTTAAAACCGCACAATCGCGTTCATTTAACACAATAACCCCTGCACAAACCCTTCATGATGCTATTATTTGCAAATATGCTAACAAAGCACCTGGTATAAGTATATAAAATCTTATCAACAGGTAATGAAAAACATACACTCCACCTTCCACCTTATATAATAATGGATGCAAGCTACCTAGTTAGTCTAACAAATTGTTAGGACAAAAAACCTGCTCAAATTAGCACAAAAAACCCTTAACAAATAACCAGTGTGTATGCACAAATGAGAGCATAGGGATTGATAGGGTAAAAGGCTGCTAATGCAGTATAAACAGGCCAAAAAAGCAAGGGTCCCAATTGCCAATGGCCCCCTCTATACAACCTGTTAAGAGCAAAATAATGCTGGCAGGTAAAGCCCTAATCCAGTAACCAGTGGAGGTAGGAGTGAGAAGTGGTGAGGCAGGGGCAGAGGAAACGCCCGACGCGTTACGCCAGAGCAACTGGCTTCATCAGGAGCAGTGTCATGTTGTGAGTGGATGGTGTATAAATACCCATAACATCAGCTTTCAGCCAGGGAACAGGTGTGAGAGCAAGGCTCAAGGGTTGCCATGACATAGTGCAATGATCACAAACCAGAAGGGAGGTGTCTGGTTTTGCACAGCCGCAATAGACTGAGATGAAGTCTTCATAATGGTGTACCAAAATGGCGCTGAAAAAACTCTGATGCGCATGCCCAAAGTAGCGCAACTTCCGGAACCACACCGGAAGTAGAATGTCCGGTGTTGCGCAGCCGTAATAGGCCCAAAAAAAAAAACAAAAAAAAAAAAACAAACGTACAAAGTACACCAAGATGGCTTCTGGCGGGCTCCAGAGCGCATGCCTAGATACAAAAGACATTAATGAGCGGGTAAGGGTCACCAGCCATCTCCCACATCCTATCAGAGACCGGAAGCCATAAAAATATGAGAAAGAAAAAAAAAAAAAAAAACAATCAGCAATAAAAATAATAACGGAATCCCAGTTTTAGAATGAATGCGCTAAGAGAGCTTAAAGTCATGAGCCACAGTTCTATTCAAGTGCTACTTGGTATAATAGAAAAAGTGTATGAAAAAATACCATACAGAAAGGGATAGAAGAGAACGAAAAAAGGGTTAAATGGAGAATTAGAATAGCGGCTAGTTATATCATGATAAGTCCACATGTGTGCCTTACAATAAAATTAAGGCAACTAGCCTGAAAATATAGCCTGAAAATGTACACAGAGAAAACCCAAGTCTCATATGATTTTGACAGACTAACAGTCCCATTCTTTCTTTTGCATTTAATTAAAAAAAAACCATGGTTTTTTAAGCAGATAGAATACAATTCATCTGCAAAGTTGAAATACCAAGAAAAAATAAGTTTTAAATTTATATTCCTTAAATTTTGATCAAATTTTACCCCTATAGCTCATTACAATTATAACAATAAATATACACTTATAAAAAAAAAAAAAAAAAAAAAGAAAAAAAAAAAAAAATTAATTATATATACAAAAGCCAATATATGCTGATATAATAATTGACTAGCCCCCATGAGAAAGCGCAAAGGACCGGCAAACATTATGAAAATCAAAATAGGTCCATCAAAGATCTGAAACGGATTTGATTGCAGTAACCAATTCTCAGTCTGTGAGCACAAAAGTTGAATGCTAGGCAATAAAGATGTCCATGTCCAATTGAGCCATAAGGGAGAAGGAGACTAAGAAATCTGTTGAAATAAAGAATGATAAGATATGAAAAAGCTATACACAAAGACCATAAAGTAGAAACCCAGGGGGAGCACAACAGAGTCACGATCTTTTATAGTTGTTTGTAAAACCCTGTAAAGAGTAATTCTGCATTCAGACCCCTTGGAGAGAGACTGCCCAGATCGTGTATCCATTTGGATTCACATCTGAGCAGTCTCAGGCCCACATCGCCCCCTCTAATATTGGTAGGCACTTCTTCCAGGGCCATTGCCCTTAGTCCCATGGAACGTCCATTATGTACCTCTAAAAAGTGTGCAGCCACTGGGGTGATATGTTTGCCCTTGTCACGATCCCTGTTGGCAGTGGAGATATTAGAAAGATGTTGTTGTTGTCTCCTTCTGAATTCTTGAGTGGTTTGTCCCACATATATCTTTGGACAATTACAGACAAGGGCATAGACTAAATTTCGTGACTTGCAATTAAAGTATGCCTTTTTGGGTACAATCTGGAAAGGGTAGATAGGTAATGAAATGCCATGTCTGGCAACCATATGCTGGCACACATTGCAATCACCACAAGGGTATGTACCCAAAGTCCTAACCCCCCTGTTCAGTCTAACCGTGGGGCGTATATAGTGGCTATGGCAAAGCCGATCCTTGAGATTCCGAGCCCTTCGTGCTACCAGACTGGGCGTATTGGAAATATGTGGTACCAATTTTGCCTCACTCAATAGAATACCCCAATTCTTGCCCAAGATTTTACGTACATCGTGCCACTGATTGTTGTAAGTGGTCACTATCCCTATAGGTCTAGAAGACTCACGTGGCTTTCTCTGTAGCAATTCTGCGCGTGTACTTGTTCTTGCTTTTTGATATGAGGCAGAAATAACTTTCTTGGGATAACCACGGCTCTTAAAACGATCTGTCAAAGTTCTTGCTTCCGACAAAAAGTCCGATGGATCAGTACAATTTCTTTTAGCTCGGAAAAACTGACCTGTGGGGATACCGTTTTTTAAGTGTTGGGGGTGAAAACTGGTATAATGTAGGAGGCTGTTGGTGGCTGTAGGCTTACGGTATAATTTAGTTGAAATATGCGAACCTTCCAAAGAGAGACTGAGATCCAGAAATTCCACCGTCGTACAAGAAATGTTAAACGTTAATTTGATATTATAGGGATTCTGGTTCAGCTCACTGATGAATGATCTGCAACTTTCTTCTGTGCCTGTCCAGAAAAAGATGACATCATCAATATACCGTAGCCATTTAAGGCAGTGTGTTTTAAAGCCAACATGAGAATACACCACCAACTCCTCCCACCACCCCAAAAACAAATTCGCATAAGCGGGGGCACAGCGTGCTCCCATAGCGGTCCCCATACTCTGTCTGTAAAAGGTCCTATCAAATACAAAATAGTTTTTATCGAGAATAAAGAAAAGCAACTCCAAAAGGAAGCGGTTGTGTACCCTGTCGCCCATGGAATCTTTGTTTAAATGAAAGGCAATAGCCTCCAGGCCCAAATCGTGGCTAATGCTCGTGTACAGGGACTCAACATCCAAAGTGACCAGTAAGGTCTGTGATGGTAAGCAAAGATTATTTAGAATTTGAATAAGATATGTCGAGTCCCGAATATAAGAGCTCAAATTAACAGCAAGAGGCTGTAAAAAGAAATCAAGGTAAATACACGGTTTTTCAAACAAACCCCCAATACCAGAGACTATTGGTCTGCCAGGTGGATATACCAAAGATTTGTGTACCTTGGGAAGAAGATAAAAAGTAGGTACTATTGGGTCATCAGTAGTCAGAAAATCAGCCTCTTTCTTATTGATGGTCCCCTGACGCAAAGCTTGTCCAATTAGAACATCCAACCTCTTTTTGAATACTTCACTGGGATCAGCTGGAAGGCGGGTATAACATGGAGTGGCTTGTAGTTGACGCATCACCTCCTGTAAATAGAGAGAGTTAGGCCACAGAACAATATTTCCCCCCTTGTCGGCTTCCCGTATCAAAAAGTCCTTGTTACGTTGTAAATCAAGGAGTGCTTCGTATTCGTCCTTACTTAAATTTTGATTCTTAAGCGTGTCAAGAGGAAGATTCTGAATGTCCCGACATACATTCATAAAGAAAATATGAACTGCTGGAAAAAGGGCCAAAGAAGGTGTACTTTGGGAAGGCAGACGACTAGTAAAAGGTCTTCTGGAGGTCGTATTTTCATTCTCCTGCAGCAGGTCCATCAGGTCTCTAAGGACTTGTCTATCAACATTCGGAAAATTATCGACTGGAGAGGGATGATGGTAAAGCAGCTTGAACGTCAGCTGCCGACAAAAGAGATACACATCCTTTACAAGGGTAAATTTATCCAAGGTGTTCATGGGAGCAAAAGTTAGACCCCGTTCCAAGACAGATTTCTCAGCTGTAGTGAGATTATAAGATGTTAAGTTGATAATTTGTAAATTACCTGGACCGGATGTGCCACCTGTTGCAGATGATGAGGAGGGGGTGGTCACCGTTTCCTGTGGTTGTACCTCGTTTCCCTCTTGTAAGCTGGAGACGTCTGTTTGTAGCCCCTGTTTCTTTTCCTTGTGCCACCTATTCTTGCGTCTACCCCTCCTGTTGCTCCTTCTGGGTCGCTGTGGTCCGAAGATAAAAAATCACTAGAAGACTGTTCGTATCTAGGGTTAATTTCTTTATGGGTCACTGTTTGAGAGAAGGTAGCCCGCTTGTTCCCTTTATGTCTCCACTTATAGGCTCGGCCATTATTGAAATCCATTTTATCCCGCTGAAATTTATGACGTTTCCCCTCTATGATCTCCTTTTCAAATTTGTCTATAACTGTTTTTAGTTGCTGTTTAAATGGAGAAACCATAGTGGGGTCAAAAGTTAGAAGTTTATTCTCCAACAGTTTAATATCATCCTTAAGTTTGACCAACAGACCCTGATCATGGGCTATTAACATGTCCATCAATAAAAGGGAACATTTTTGAGGTTTTATCCGCATGGTGTCACAATCACAGGAGGAAAATTCTAGAAAAATTCTTGCAACAGACACCACCAATGGGACAGCAGTGGGCTTGGGTTATGGAAATTCTTTATATAGACCCAGTTTACAGCTGAATTCTTCACATTTCCTTGGATTTTCTCTTGACAACATGGATCTGCGCTGGAAGAGTTTTTACTTCAACTTGGATCTGGACATCAGGATGGCTCAGGCTTATGCAGTTGCTTGCCATGATCAAAGGGAGAGAGACAGCGAAGACGGCAGCAGCGGCGTTTGTGGATACATCTGATTGTTGAACTCCGGGAGAGCCGTGGAGCGTACCACACCCTCTACAGCGAGCTACAGGCAAACCTGGATAAATTTACTGATTACAAAAGGATGTCCCAACAAAGCTTCATGTATTTGCTTGGTCGTGTCCAAGATGCCATCCGGAGACAGGACACAGCTCCGTCGTGCAATTCCTCCCGAGGAACGGCTCCTGGTCACATTACGGTACGTAGTATTTAAAAAACAATGCCTGCCTAATTTTATTTGCTCTCTAAGATGTACTATTCCTAAGCTGGCAGAATTATTGTTCTGCCATGTACTGAACCAAAGGCTGCAGCATTATTTTTATGCCATGTAGTAAAGAAAAGGCTGCATATTTATTTTTAGGCCTTTTTTTATTTTATTTTTTGGTGTTGTAAAAATCCAGATACACAAATATTAATTTTTGTTGTTTCTCTGTTTCCCAGATTCCTGGCTACTGGAGAGACCCTCTCTTCACTGCACTTCCAGTACCGGCTTGGAATCTCCACCTTGTCGGGAATAGTTGCGGACACCTGCCGGGCTTTGTGGGACGTTATCTGTCCCGAATTTCTGCCCCTGCCCACCGTGGAAACGTGGATTGAAAATGCAGAAAGATTCTGGACAGTCTGCAATTTCCCCAACTGTTTGGGTGCAGTGGATGGGAAACACATCCGGATTATAAAACCAAAAAGAACTGGATCAGAGTACTATAATTACAAAAAGTTCTTCTCTACAGTACTCATGGCCATTTCTGATGCAGACTGTAAGTTTGTTGCAGTGGACATTGGTGCATTAGGGCGTGGGAATGACTCCCAGGCTTTTAAGAGCTCGGACATGGGCCGGATGTTGTATGGCAACCAGTTCAATTTCCCCATGCCACATCCTCATCCCATCACCGAAGGTCCACCACAGCCCTTTGTAATGGTTGGGGACGAGGCATTCCAGATGTGCCAAAACCTCCTCAAACCCTACTCCAGCTGGGACTTGGACCACACCAAAAGAATTTTTAATTACAGGCTGACCAGGGCCAGAAGAACTGTAGAGTGTGCCTTTGGTATACTTGTCTCTAGATAGCACATTCTCAGCACAGCCATTAATCTGAAACTGGAAACAATGGATGAGGTGGTGAAGGCCTGTGTGGTTCTACACAATTTTGTTATGGTTAGAGAGCACATGAACTTTGAACTTGATGATGCCGCTCCTAACCCCTTGCCTGAATTTAATCAGCACCCTCTCAGGTCATCCGTTGGCCAAATGAGGGACCAATTTGCGACCTACTTCAACTCAGATCTAGGACGGGTGGCCTGGCAAGACCAAATGGTGTAACAAAGTTTACTTTTGTGTGTATGTTAATAAAAAACCTGTGTTGTTACCTGTACCGAGTGCACTCTGTCTTTTTACACTTCAATCTAATAATCAACTGGCCAGGTGTACAAGAATTCATGATGCTGTGTTTTGTGCATCCTTCATTTAATAGTACTCAAGACCCGGTGACTATACATACACACAACTTGTATGATCTTTATTATCTTTACACTTTGAGTTTAGTGTCTTCCGACAAGCCTATAACCTGCAGTAACCACCGATCGACCAAACCGCTGCACGACCAGCTCTACCCTCGCCTACTGTATTATCACCCATCCCTTGAAGATTGTGAGCCCTCGCGGGCAGGGTCCTCTCCCCTCCTGTACCAGTTATGACTTGTATTGTTTAAGATTATTGTACTTGTTTTTATGTATACCGCTCCTCACATGTAAAGCGCCATGAAATAAATGGCGCTATAACAATAAATAATAATAATAATAATAATAATAGTGTGACGCGACGGTGGAGATAATACAACTAATATTTGTGTCACCTGTCATGATGTTACAATTATTCATTTTGGAATGCAGGAGCATCCCTAACTATTTATGAGACCTAAAAACACTGTGACTATCCATATTAGTTGTATTAGCATCACTGTGGCCAGTTTAGAACTCAAGACTGTATACATAACAAAGTTGATACAACTTCTACAATACCCAGGCCTGGTGTCATGCTGAAGTGAGGACAGCAAAACTAACGCATCCACACTTCAAACGCTTTTCACACATTGTAAGGAGAATACACATAAGAGGTTAACTGCAGCAGCGCTTCAATCTGAGTTATATATATGCAGACTGAAGCGACGCTGCTGGTTACAACTCATGTGTATTCACCTGCCCAGGTGTGATCGTTATGATACAAGTCATGGTATTGTACATATGGCGGGTATTTTCCACATCATCTACTCAGTTTATCCACACACTGAATAGAGGATGAGGTTAATTACAAGGTCTACCTATAATAACCTTGGATTTTGTAGATTGTGAGCCTTCGCGGGCAGGGTCCTCTCTCCTCCTGTACCAGTTATGACTTGTATTGTTTAACATTACTGTACTTGTTTTTATGTATACCCCTCCTTACATGTAAAGCGCCATGGAATAAATGGCGCTATAGCAATAAATAATAATAATAATAATTATCAAAAAAAGTTAAATGATGTTAAAAACACACCATAATGAAGTTACTGTTTTTGATACAAGCCAAGGTAACAATTGATAGGCCTTGCATTCAACACCATCCTCTATTCAGTCTATGTTTTATTACCAGACTGAAGAGACTGATGTGGAAAATACAAGTCACATAGATTTCTGGTTTTGACTACACATATCTCCAAGATTGACACACGTAACATGTGTCATTAATGGAGCTATGTGTTGACAAAAAAGAAAAACGTACGGCGCAGAGTGTGTTGGAGGCGAATGACACATTAAACCAAACTTTTTTTGAACAAGAAAAATTGCACATTTATTTTTTTTTTTCAAAAAAAGGTTATTTTTCTTTTGAAGGACGTTTGGGGGCAGAGTGGGATATTTTGGGGGTGTGGCGAGACGAGGAACGGCTGGAAATTGAGGAAGGGGTTCTAGGTGAAGGGGTTACTAAAGTACTGGGGGAAGGGAGCTCAGGCATGGAACTGGAGGCAGGTTGAGAAACATTGGAAGGAGAGGGGGGACTGACTAACAAAGTCTTTTGTTTCTTCTTCTTTGGGGCAGGAGTCACCTGCCTGTACCGACTTCCACCTTGTGACCGCCATACAGTTGTTGACCGCCTCGAGATGTCGGACCGTGTCTGTGAAGAATAAAATATGGAATGTGGGTCTCCCCTAGGCTGCTCGGTGGAGGCGCTGGCGGTGCTCCTTGCAGGAGAACATGTGATGTCGGTGCTCATTGAAGGAGAAGTGTGCGCGGTGCTTCTGGTGGGAGAATAGGTGGCGGTGCTCCTATTTGGCGAAGCGGTGGCGGTGCTCCTGTGAGTAGAAGTGGTGGCAGTGCTCTGTGTAGGCGAAGCGGTGGCGGTGCTCCTCTGAAGAGGAGTGGTGGTGGTGCTCCGAGTAGGTGAAGCGGTGGTGGTGCTCCTATGAGATGTAGTGGCGGTGCTCCTCTGAAGAGGGGTGGTGGCGGTGCTACGATGAGGAGAAGAGGTGGTGGTGCTGCTCTGATGATGAGTGGTGGAGGTGCTCTTGGAATGATGAGGGGTTGTGGCTGTGCTCCCATGCTGATGATGCGAAGTGGCGGTGCTCCGATCCGGAGATGATGGAGTCTCTGTGGTCCGAACAGGAGAAGAGGTGCCGGTGGCCCAAGCAGATTTTGTGCTGGAGGTGCGCCAAGATGTGGTAACGGTGGCAGTATTGCTGCTCCAGACAGGAGCAGCGCTTGACATGGTGGTGGCGGGGGTGGAGTGTCCAGCAGCACTCGGCATTGGTATGGTGTAGTGGTGTCCGGCTTAGCTAGGAATGCAGGTGGCCGGGCAGTGGTATGCAGCAGAAGTCGGTACTGTGGTGAAGCGAGTCAGTGGTGGCACAGGTGGGAATGACACCACTGACTGCTGCACGTACTGATTTTGCTGCATAGCCTGCAAGAAAGCAGTGTTGCAGGCGTGTAACACATTCAGCTGTTGCTCAGGACTAAGGTGATCTGCCATGCCCCGTTCAATTTTACTAAAGAAATGGTGCGCTGGTCTATTGAAGTCGGCCTCCAGCCGTTCAAGGCGCTGGTTGGAAGAGTGGATGAGGTGCTCCATGTGGTTAAAACCACGTTCCATTAGTGAAAAACCACTTTCCACTCTTTCGGCCAGCGTCTTGAGACTGGCATGAAAGGCTTCGCTCAAGTGCATGAACTCGGGCATGACATTCCTGTCCTAGGCCCTCTGCCGCTGGCGGGTAGTGCCCGCATAACCAGTGGCAGAGACCAGGGACAGGGGAACACCTGATTGACCAGCTTCCTGGTCACCAGCTGTCTGTGTTACTGACCTGCAACTTGCTTCCTGGCTATCGGATGGCTGGGATGGGTCCGAGGTCATAGTAACATAGTAACATAGTTATTAAGGTTGAAGGGAGACTTTAAGTCCATCTAGTTCAACCCATATCCTATCCTAACCTGCCCTAACATGTTGATCCAGAGGAAGGCGAAAAAAAACCCATGTGGCAAACAGTAAGCTTCACATTGGGGAAAAAAATTCCTTCCCGACTCCACATACGGCAATCAGACTAGCTCCCGGGATCAACGCAATATTAAGGAAACTAGTGTATATACCCTGTAATATTATACTTTTCAAGAAAGGCATCCAGTCCCTTCTAAAGGTCGATCGATGAAGAACCGCTCCAGGGACAGGTTGCAGGGTGCTGCTCCAGGTGCTGTGGAAACAAAAGTAAAAAATTAGTATCATGCATTTACAAGAAGGATCAGCTGTGGAGGATAAAATCACCGATTATGTTCAATGAAAACCAAAAAAAAAAGGAAATTATACTTACGCTCTGGTGGCAAGGACCGGTTGTAGGAATTCCAAAGCGCGATGATATCGGTACTTGGTTCTGCTCCTTGCCGATGGGCCACTGCGAACCTGTCCCTCAGCATGAATATCAGTGTTGAAGCGGTCCCTAATCGAGCGCCAATGTGTGCGGACTTTGTTCACTGTTGAAAAAATAATAAAACAAACATTATACAATGCACAGCTGGCAACATCTTGTATAATCACGCACACCTGATTTACCTTGTCAAACAGTCAATGCAGCATCCAAAAAGAATTCAATACACAATGCCTTGACTGTTGAACCTGAGGACACTTGGGTGTTCACTGCAAGAATATATCTAGCAGTAAACACACAAGTATCATCAGGTGCAAGAGATAAAGCATGAACAATGCAGCATTAAAAATCACAATGTCTTGACTGTTGAACCTGAGGACACTTGTGTGTTGTTCACTGCAAGAATATATCTTGCAGGAAACACACAAGTATCATCAGGTGCAAGAGATACAGCATGAACAATACAACATTACAATTCACCATGCATTGACTGTTGAACCTGAGGACACTTACTGTTAGGCGTAGGATTTCTGCAGCGACACAACAGGAATCCAGAGCCTCACATGCTGCTCTGCAGCAAGCTATTCCTGAGGCTAAGTCCCTCTGCTGCTCCACTGAGCATACTCACGAGATGATCTCCCATTGGAGGTCAGGAGTCACGTGCTCAGGTCCTTCCCCAGATCTGATTGGTCCATCTCAGAGATCTGGAAGGTCCCGGCAGCGCACAGCCGCCGCACGCACGGTAGGTCTAGATGGACACCGACCTCAGCCTTGGGCCCGTGTCCTGTGACTGTATACCGCGCGTGCAATTTAGCTGAGACGTGTGAGTCTAACAGGCTCGGTGTTTGTGTTTATGTTTATGTTACAGCGCCTCTGTGAGCTAACAGAGTCCGCTCAGCGCACATCGGGTGGTGTTTAACCCGTGCGCGTTATACCGCCATATAGCGCGTCTGCCATTACTCAGCAGCAGTGATAACACCGTCTGCACGGTGGACCCGGAGCGGCGAACGCACTTTATTATTTATTTATTTAGTGCGTTCTGACGTTCCCAAAACTTGTGTGTTCACTGCAAGAATATATCTGTCATGTACACCCCTCAAAAGGACTTTAAATATGATGTGGTCCCTAAAAAAAGGTTTTGTAAATTTTGTTGTAAGTGCTTCACAGAAGTTTAGAACGTAGAGCTGTGAAAATAAAAAATCCATTTTTTTTCCACAAAAATGAGCTTTTCGCCCCCAAATTTTTTTTTTTGTACAAGGGTAACAGGAGAATTCATACCCCCACAGTTGTTGTGCGATTTGTCCTGAGTGTGCTGATACCCCATATGTTGGGGGGAACCACTGTTTGGGCGCATGGGAGAGCTTGGAAGGGAAGGAGCGCCATTTTGGAATGCAGACTTTGATGGAATGGTCTGCGGGCGTCATGTTACGTTTGCAGAGCCCCTGATGTACCTAAACAGTGGAACCCCCCCACAAGTGACCCCATTTTGGAAATTAGACCCCCCAAGGAGCTTATCTAGATGTGTGGTGAGCACTTTGAACCCCCAAGCGCTTCATAGAAGTTTATAAACGCAGAGCCGTGAAAATAAAAAGTCTTTTTTATTTCCACAAAAGTGATTTTTTAGACCCCAATTTTTAGACCCCCAAAGTTGGTAAATAGTGGAAACCCCTCAATTCTTGCTCCAACCCTAACCCCAACACACCCCTAACCCTAATCCCAACCCTAACCCCAATCCTAATCCCTAATCCTAATCCTAACCCTAGTTCGGCCTAACCCTAATTCTAACCCTAGCCCTATCCCAACCCTAACCCTAGCCTTAACCCTAGCCCTAATGGAAAACTGAAAAAAAAAAATATTTTCTTTATTTTGTTATGTTGGCCCAACTAAGGGGGTGATAAACGGGCTGGTTATGTACTATTATTTTTATTTTGATCATAGTGATCAAAATGAATGAATGGAATCTGCCAGCCGGAGCCTGCAGATTCCCGGTGGGCGCACTGCGCATGCGCCCGCCATTTTCTCCAGATCCAAGATGGCGGCGCCCACCGTAGGATGCCGGTGGGACACAGGACCACCGGGAGGGGACCCTGGACCACGTAGAGGTACCAGGGGGGGGATTGGGGACCCTCTTTCTCTCTCCTCTGATGTGATTTTTTTTTTGCGGTCGCCGTTATAGTGTTAATAACGGCGATCGCAAAAGTGGGGTCGGCAAAAACCGACCCGATTCATGTTCTCTGGGGTCTCAGCTACCCCCTGCAGCCGAGGCCCCGGAGAAAATCCGACACTGGGGGGCGCTATTTACTTACAGTGAATTCACGGCGCTGTGGTTTAAGTACCCTTAATTACTTATGTTAAAAGGCGTATTGGCGGTCGATAAGGGGTTAAACAAGTGTCTAGACATTGTTTACTCTGAAATCGCGCTCGCGCACAAAGGGCTGCCATGCGCACTTCACAGCGCACGTCAGTGACACCATAGACTATACTATTTTTTTGCGCATTTCGTGCGCTGATGCGATTTTTTAACGACGTTGGGCGGAACAAAAAATGCAACATGTAGCGTCCGGCGCGTCTGGTTGCACACCTGGAAAATGCGCAGCGCACGCAAACGCTGAGGCCCGCGTGCAATCGCTGGACACTGCGCCTGCCATTTTAAAGATAGGGGACAATTGCGCGTGCAACCGATAGCGCATAATGCGCTGCGCGATAAAACGCAACTGTGAAACCAGCCTAAGACAGCTAGTACATTTAGTGGTCTAGTTTAGTACACAAATCTACTGTAATGCCAAGTTGTTTTTGAACTAACTTTATTATTGCTTCTGGGTCTCTATGTGCAAAATTCCTTTGCCATACATCGATACAATTTATCTTTTATTTTTCCTTCTGAATTTAGATACTGACCATAAGCCAAGATCTCTTTCTCGGAGTTACTTTGGCCAAGGTTAGGGAAGGAGCTTATGACTAGTTACCCTACAGTCTATACACCATGCATTCTTTGATGTACTTGCATTAACAGTAAACGCAGCTTCACTACTCCTCTCTGAAGCTGGCACGCATACACCCGGCTTCAGAGGATCAATGCCGTGAGGGACAGAAGCCGCCCGAGGTATGTATAGGTACTGTAGATCATGTTATCACACCCACAGCAGCGTACTAACATGCTAAGTGGTCCGACATGTCTGTGGAGACTAACTCTCCATGAACTAGTCAAAGGCCTGGTTTACATATCATTAACTGACTTTAGAAATACTTTTTATAAATATCTGTTTGTGTGTAATGTAATAAAGGGACTGGCAGGGAATTTAGCAATGTAGACAAACTGCTGGTGACTCTGAGGGCAGGGCTTCAGGCTCTTGAGATTTGCATGCTTCAACCTACTTCTTCAAAGCCCACCAAAGATTTTCTATGGAATTCAAGTCAGGCAACGGTAACGGCCACTACTGAATATTCCAGGATTTCTTTTTAAACTAAGCTATGGAGGACTTTTATTATGCCTGGGATCATTGATCTGTAGGAAGGTCCAAAGAGGCCCGAGATTCAGTTTAAATCACAGAAGGCAAGACTTTTTCTCCTAGGATTTCCTGATTCTTGATTAAATCTTTCTTGTCCTCCACGCACTGCAGGTATCCAGTGCCAGAGAAAGCAAAGCAGCTCCAGAGCATCATCGAGTTACTGCCATGTTTCACTGCAGGCATCAGTGAGCCACCACTATCAGAGGCGAAGCTAGAGGTTCAGCTCAGGATCAGCCCCTAATCAGGTAACCCTGTTTACAACTGTCATTGTCTGCCCCCCAGAAACGAGCAGAAAGCACATGATAGAAATGAATCCCCCCCTCCCGTGCCCATATACCCATCACACATCCTCCATCCCATAGTCCCATGGGCACATCTTCCCTCTTAAAGGGATCTCCGGTATGAAAGTTAGGGCAAATCCCTGAGCACTCTGATTCTGACCCCAGGCTTCTATTAAAGGGATCATTGGTATGGAAGTCAGGGCAAATCCATCCAGCGCTTTGGTTTTGACCCCAGGCCTCTCTTAAAGGGATCCCCGGTATGGAAGTTAGGACCGTTCCACTCAGCGCTGTGGTTCTGACCCCAGGGTCTCTTACAGGGATCATTGGTTTGGAAGTTAGGGCCAATTCCACTAAGCGCTCTGGTTCTGACCCCAGGCCTCTCTTAAGGGGATCCCCGGTGTGGAAGTTAGGGCCATTCCACTCAGCTCTGTGGTTCTGACTCCAGGATGTTAACCCCTTCACTACCAAGGGTGGTTTGCAAGTTAACTCCCGGGCCAATTTTTACAATTCTGACCACTATCCCTTTATGAGGTAATAACTCTGGAACGCTTCCATAGATTCCGGTTATTCTGACACTGTTTTCTTGTGACATATTGTACTTCATGTTAGTGGTAAAATTTCATTCATATAACTTGCGTTTATTTGTGAAAAAAATGGAAATTTGGCGAAAATTTTGAAAATGTCGCAATTTTCCAACTTTGAATTTTTATGCTCTTAAATCACAGAGATATGGCACTCAAAAAACTTAATAGATAACATTTCCCACATGTTTACTTTACATCAGCACAATTTGGGAACCAAAATTTTTTTTGTTAGGAAGTTATAAAGGTTAAAAGTTGACCAGCGATTTCTCATTTTTACAACACCATTTTATTTTTAGAGACCACATCACATTTGAAGCCACTTTGAGGGGTCTATATGATAGAAAATACCCAAAAGTGACACCATTCTAAAAATTGCACCCCTCAAGGTGCTCAAAACCACATTCAAGAAGTTTATTAACCCTTCAGGTGCTTCACAGGAATTTTTTGAATGTTTAAAAAAAATGAACATTTAACTTTTTTCACAAAAAAAATTACTTCAGGTTCAATTTTTTTATTTTACCAAAGGTAACAGGAGAAATTGGACTGCAATAGTTATTGTTCAATTTGTCCTGAGTACGTTGATACCTGATATGTGGGGGGAACCACTGTTTGAGCACATGGCAGAGCTCGGAAGGGAAGGAGCGCCGTTTGACTTTTTCACTGCAAAATTGGCTGGAATTCAGATTGGACACCATGTCGCGTTTGGAGAGCTCCTGATGTGCCTAAACAGTGGAAACCCCCCACAAGTGACCCCATGTTGGAAACTAGACCCCCCAAGGAACTTATCTAGATATGTGGTGGGCACCTTGAACCCCCAAGGGCTTCACAGAAGTTTATAACGTACAGCCGTACAATTAAAAAAACATATTTTTTCCACAAAAATGAACTTTTCACCCCCAATTTTTATTTTCCCAAGAGTAAAAGGCCCCCAAAAGATATTGTGCAATTTGTCCTGAGTACGCTGATACCCCATATATGGGGGTAAACCACCATTTGTGCACATGGCAGAGCTCGGAAGGGAAGCAGCGCCATTTAACTTTTTGGGCTGGAATTGAGATAGGACGCCATGTCGCGTTTGGAAAGCCCCTGATGTACCAAAACAGTGGAAATCCCCCAATTCTAACTCCAAACCTAACCCTAGCCCTAGCCCTAACCCTAGTCCTAACCCTAGCCCTAATGGGAAAATGAAAATAAATTAAAAAAAAATGTATTTTATTATTTTTCCCTAACTAAGGGGGTGATAACGGGGGTTTGATTTACTATTTATGGCGGGTTTTTATTTTTGGCAGCTGTCATACGCTAAAAGACGCTTTTTATTGTAAAAATAGTTTATGCATCACCACATTTTGAGAGCTATAATTTTTTCATATTTTGACCCACCGAGTCATGTGAGGTCTTATTTTTTGCGGGACGAGTTGACGTTTTTATTGGTACCATTTTTGGGCATGTGACATTTTTTAATCGCTCTTTATTCTGATTTTTGGGACGCAGACTGAACAAAAACCAGCGTTTCATGAATTTCTTTTGGGGGGTGCGTTTACACCGTTCCGCGTGCGGTAAAATTGATAAAGCGGTTTTACTCTTCGGGTCAGTACGGTTACAGCGATACCTCATTTATGTCATTTTTTTATGTTGTGGCGGTTTTATGCAATGAAAACAATTTCTATATAAAAAATAATTATTTTTGCATCGCTTTATTCTGCGAGCTATAACTTTTTTACTTTTTTGCTGATGACTCTGTGTTGTGGCTCGTTTTTTGCGGGACAAGATTATGTTTTCAGCGGTACCATGGATATTTATATGCGTCTTTTTGATCGCGCATTATTGCACTTTTTGTTCGGCGGTATGATAATAAATCATTATTTTTTGCTTCGTTTTTTATTTTTTTAAGGGGTTCGCTAAAGGGGTTAACTAATGGGACAGTTTTATAGGGTGGGTCATTACGGATGCGGCGATACCAAATATATGTACTTTTATTGTTTTTTTATTTTCAAAAAATGAATTAGGGAATATTTTTTTTTTTTACTTTATTATAATGTCCCATGGGGGACATCACTGTCCTGTGACAGATCGCTGATCTGCCACATCACAGATCAGCGATCTGTCACAGGCACTGCTGCAGGCTTCCTCATGCCTGCGCTCTGCAGGCAGTGAGGAAGCCAGCTCCCTGCAGGCCCCCGAAGGTCCCTGTCGCCATATTGGATCCAGGAACCTGCAGGGAAGGCGACCCCCACAGCGGCGCTGCACATCGCGCTGCTGTGGGGGTCGCAGGGAAGCACGGAGGGAGCCCCCTCCCTGCCGATGCTTCCTTTAATCCCCGGTACACCGCGATCATGTTTGATCGCGGTGTGCCAGGGGTTAACGTGTCGGGGGAAGTCCTTGACAGCCCCTGATACATTATCACGCGCTGACACCCGGAACAATCAGCTGACACCCGGCCGCGATCAGCTGCGCTCCCCCCATGAGCGCCGCTGATCACATTAGACGTAATATGCCGTCCTTAGGACTTAGGTCCCAGGTCACATGGACGGAATAGTACGTCCAATGTAGGAAAGGGGTTAGATTATTGGTATGGAAGTTAGGGCAGTTCCACTCAGCGCTCTGGTTCTGACCCTAGACCCCTCTTAAAGGGATCCCCAGTATGGAAGTGAGGGCAAATCCACTCTGCGCTTTGGTACTGACCCCAGGCCTTTTTAAAAGGAATCCCTGGTATGGAAGTTAGGACCGTTCCACTCAGCGCTCTGGTTCTGACCCCAGGCTGATGGGATGATGTGGAATATTAGGGGTAGTCGTCCGGTGGCTCTGGCTGACAGGATGATGTGGAACATTAGGCTATGTGCACACGTAGTTTTTTGGGTGTGCGGATTTTGTAGAGAAAACCGCAGGTAAATCCGCAGGACAAAAGTCCAGCGGTTTATCTGCGGTTTTGCCCTGCGGTTTTACACCTCATAATGGATGAGGTGTAAAACTGCAGCGTTTCTGCACCAAACAATTGACATGCTGTGGATTGTAAACCGCAGCAAAACCGCGCGGAAAAATCTGCAGCATGTGCACAGCGTTTTTTAATTTCCATAGGAAATAAAGGTACTGTACAACGCAGCAGAATCTGCTGCGGACCCACAGCTGCAGAAACGCTGCGAAACCGCAGCAGAATCCGCACCGTGTGCACATACCCTTAGTGGTAGTAGTCCAGTGTGTCATGCCCGCCATGTCTGGTATACCGCATGACTCCTGGAGGAGTCGCACACTGAACTATCATGCCCGTTATGTCTTATGCTGCAAGATCCCTGGAGCAGTGTGCACATGCACCTCGTTACTGTTGTGCTGCAAGATGCCTGGAGCAGTGTGCACGCGCGCCTCATCTCATGGCTGCCTGCCATTGCCAGTGGGCATGTGTGCTTTACCTCATGGCTGCATGCCGTTGCTGTGTGACCACCCGTCTCTGCTCTGCCTGCAGCTATCCTCTCTATGATCCTGGAGACCCTGATCATGTGACCTTCTCTATGGTCTAGCACATTCTGACCCAGCTATCCTCTCTATGATCCTGGAGGATCTGAACCGGAAGTCCTCTCCTGGTCCTGACCCAGAAGTGCAGGTGCTAATGCCCTATATCAGACCGACCCTTCCTATGGTCAGGGCCTCAGTATCGTGTTGCTTCCCTGCATGGCTGCTTGGTCTGCTCGGTCGCTCCCTGTATTCTGTGCCCCTGCACTCTGCCCTGGTGTGCCTCTCTGCACACGCTCTGTGCTTGTATTCTGCCTCTTGTCTCGTGCCATGTCTTGTGTTGTCTTTTGTGCCATGTCTTGTCCTTGCTATTCTTTGCCTTGTAGTACTTCCTCTGTTCTCTGCCTTTGCTTGTTTTGCCATGTCTGGTCTTTGCTATTCTGAGCTTTGTGGTACTTCCATGTTCCCTGTCTTTGCCTGGTTTTCCATACTCTGTTTTTTGGTGCTCGCTAGCACATTCCATGCCTGGTCTCAAGGTCCTCCCTTGACCCGGCTCTGGGCTTCGGCCTACGCTCCGCTGCTAGACCTATACTCTCTCTGACCCAGCTCCGTGCTTCTGCCTACGTTCCGCTCCTTGTTCTGTACTTTGCCTAATCTTGCTTTGCCTTGTTTCTTGCCTTGCCTTGTTTCTTCATGTGCCCTTTGCACGTGCCTGGCCTTCCCTCGCCTGCCTGTCTGTGCCTCAGCCGTGCCACGCTATACGTGCCCGCCTGTCTGTGCCTCAGCCGTGCTCGTCAGCCAGTGACTAAGCTGTGTCTGCCTGTTGTGCTTCAGCCGTGCTCGCCTCAGTCTTGCCCGCCAGTCTGAGCCTCAGCCCGACCAGCTAGCCAGTGCCCCAGCTGTGCTCTGTGCTTCCTTGCTCCCACGCTGCCCCGCACTGTGCATTGCGTGCTTCTCTAATAGCACGCGCAGGCCCTAGCCTGCTCCTTGGCATACCTCCCCGTGCTTCTCTAAAGCACGCGCAGGTCCTGCCATGTACCCTCTCATGCCCTCTAGCACGCACAGGCCCTAGCCTGTACCCTGTCGTGCCCTCTTGCATGCACAGGCCCTAGCCTGAACCCTGGCGTGCTTCCTAGCGCGCGCAGGCCCTTGCCTTAGCCTGAACCCTGGCATGTCTCCTAGCACGCGCAGGTCCCTGACTTGAACCTGACCCTGGCATGCCCCTCGGCACACGCAGGACCTTGCCTTGAACCCTGACCCTGGCGTGTCCCCTAAACACGCACCATTCCTAGTGTGTTGAACCCTGCCTTGCACCTTGCCTTGGAACCTGGCGTGTCCCTAGCACGCACCCTGCTTTGCACCTTGCCTTGGACCTTGGCATGTTCCCTAACACACACCATGTCTGGAGCTCTGTCGTGCCTCCTTGCCTGAACCCTGCTTTGCCTGCTGGATGCCCAGAACCTGCCGATCGCTGCCAGAGATCGTAAGCCTGACGACTGTGGCCTGATGTCCGGAGCTGATGTCCGCAGCCTGATGCCCTGATCCTGTTGATCGCTGCCAGCTGTCCGGAGTCCGATTCCATCGAGCCTTGCTTGTACCTAGGCGTGCCATCTAGCACGTACCATGCCATGGACCTTGGCGTGCCACGCAGGCACCTTGCTGTGTTTTCCTGTTATCACATTTTACACCTGTTGTTACCCTGAGTTCGCCTTAATGAAGATACCTTGAACCCACACCTTGTCTTGTCTTGTTTCCTGCACGTCCCTTGTCGTCAGACACTCGTGTCTTCCTTGAGCCGGCCGTCTGGTTCCAGCAGTCGTGGTGGCTCACCCCCTTGGTCTACACTCAGTATATATATATATATATATATATATATATATATATATTTTCATTATAATTTGTTATAACTAACCGTAGTTAATTACTATGCCTGGGCAGTGCTGGGCTCTTCAGCTAGTTGAAAATAAATCTGTATACAAAGACCAAGACTGATGTTACCGCCATACGGTGACCATATAGTGGTAGATATCAGTCCTGTAGAACTTGTTACTAGATTACAGTACAGTTTTATGTAGGGATATTTTTTCTTTCGATCACTTTTCCTGTATTTTTCATCTGGCCCAGACCACCATAACAACTTCTACTTGCTATGACTCGTCTATAGAGTTTACAACAAAGAAAAATATGATCTCTCACAATTCCACACTGTCCCCAGCTATTGGCAATCTGAACAAAGTCCTCATTCCAATGCTGAACGGCTGCTGTTGCCCTATGTGTCTCTATTACTATACCGCTGGGTGGCATAAAAACAGTGTTCCTCTTAAAGGGAATCTGTCACCCCTTTTTTGAGATATCATATAATGATATCATTCAATTGTGTGTCACATATGGATTCTCTTAGTACTTTTTCTTCCCCCTGACCCCGCACCTTTCATGCATAAATACCTTTTTTATATCGGTTCAGATGTATGTAAACTGCCGCTGTCTGGTCCGCTGGGCGGGGCTTATTCACCTGCTACCCCCCTCCCTGTCTTGCTCTACGCATTTCTTCTTGTGTAGAGCAAGACAGGGAGGGGGGGGATCAGGTGAATAAGCCCTGCCCATCGGACTTGACCGCGGCAGTTTACATACATCTGAACCGATATAAAAAAGGTATTTATGCATGAAAGGTGCGGGGTCAGGGGGAAGCAAAAGTACTAAGAGAATCCTTATGTGACACACAATTGAATGATATCATTATATGATATCTCAAAAAAGGGGTGACAGATTCCCTTTAATGGCCCACATAATAATGCCCACCATTGTGCCCCAAACAAAATAAAAGACCTCCTTTTGTAAAATTGCAATAGCCTTAGAAAATAATGCCTGCCCCACCAAAAAGTAATAATGTTGCCTGTGTGTCACAATAACCAAGTGCCCCCTTAACAATAATGCGTCTTTAGTTCCCACTTAACATTTAATGAGGTTCCCTGAGTCCCCCAAGTACAACTCCCCTATAGACCGTGTGAAGCCCCCATAGCTCCCCTTTACACAGTATGTTGAGCCCACAGCTTTCCTATACACAATACATGGTATCATTTTTCATTAAAAAAAATTATTTTATTACTTTGGCAAGTCTAAGAGCCATGAATAATGAATGGGTACACCAACACAGTGAATGGAAGCTTCTTGGTGGACACAGCTTTGCGTATATATGGACACTTGTAGATTGACCCAACCTCTCCAGATCACAGCCTGGCCTCGGTTGTTTAAAAGCTGCGTGACACACAAACGCCCCAAGGCTGGTTACAATGGGGTGTCGGAACTTATGGTGTGAGAACTTTACTTAGTTTGGCTCATTTGCACATGCTTTACTTTCTTACATCTGCGCACACTCAGCTCTATAGGTCTGGCGTTCTGGCTAGGCTGATATTTATGAATGTATTTAACAAATTTGTCATAAGTACCAGTTTCACATCGCACATTTATTTTCATTTTTTGCCACTATGTGATCACTTGTCTGCTTTTCTTTTATCACAAAGAATTCTTCATGGTGTAGTGCCTTTTTGGATTTGAGGGATTGGGGTGGGAGCTGTGGCCATCAGGTTCCTCATCTACCTGCAACATCTTGTAGATTGAGGCTTTCAGTGCACACTGTGGTGGAAGCTCGGGTGAAAGCCAATAGAAAGACAGACTCTTGCCATCAGTGGCATATAGAATCCACCAATTCCTGACATTTGATGTGGCTTCGAATTCAGGGGGTTGTGTAAAGGTTTGTTGGAGGCCCTTCCACTGTCTTAGAGGGCCTGAGATAGACTGCGTTCATGTACACTTTTTTGCACTAGGGTGTACTAAGTGATGTTCTTAGGCTGTCAAAACAGCTGTCTGTAGATGAGTATCTTTACCTTTTGTAGATAAATATTCAATGTCATGTGGCAAGACTCACTAAAAGGTCAGACAAGACAGCAGTCTCCAAAACGTGGCACCAGAGAGCCAACTTTCTTAATCTTGGACGGCTAATGTGCATTCTTATAGGTGAAACATGTTGGACAACTTGCCGTTATCTAAGGAAAACAGTAGGGTTACCCTACACTCACTGTACCATAATGTGTACAGGTTCATACACTTTATATTAATGTGGTACACCACTCTTTGTGTGACCTCATGAGGAACCTCATCACTTCCGCATGTTAAATATTGAGCTACACAGTTGTTTTTAGCTATCGTTGGACCAATACTCCCATCTATCGGCTGCACATATCAGAATGGACTAGATATAGGTACCCCTTAAAAAGAAGATTGTGTAATGCTACAGATCTACCACTAGATGTCACTAGTTCCACTGTATAATCCACCTTCACATGGCTGATAAAGTGGGGTGCATGTTATTATAGTGGTTTGAAATAACCACTATCATGTAATCCGAACGCTGCTTATTCTTCTTATTATTCAGTTGATTTCCGCAATTAATGCGGCTCAAACCGCTACATGCACAGACTCCGTTGAGGTGTCGTTTCGAAGCCAGCATCCACGAGTGGTGTACTAAGTATTTTTCGTGTCAATCGGATTTTGTAGATTTTGCGCAATTTGCGTTTGAAAATTTTTTTTCCCGTCATTGGAATGCACTGTCTCAATGCTTTTCAATGGGAAAATGTTGCCACAGTCAAAACATGCCCTGAAGCGATTGAAATGGCAGTTAAGCTCATTGATATGCGCAGGCATACCCAGTTACTATGCCAACGCCTACGAACGTCACATGACACCTCCAGGACAGAGTTTCTAGCAGATAATATCAGCTCTTAAAGCGAAACCCACAGCACAAATGCAAATCTAGCTTCATCACATGACGCATGCCCCTGAGAGAGAATGTGCGCCAAAGTGGATTTAGAAGCCCAGTGAGCCAACCTGGCCCTTATAGGGCCGAAGCATCAGTGATTCTTAAAGGGCCGGCGCACCGAAATGAGTCTTAAAGGGCCGGCGCGCCAAATCGAAAGCCGAGTGACCCCAGGCTCCAAATCGGAGGCCGAGCCACCCCGGCCTCCAAATCAGAGGCTAAGCCACCCTGGCCTCCAAATCGGACCCAGAGTGGCTCCGCTCACCAAATCGGACCCTGAGGGCCCCACCCACCAAATCGGACCATGAGTGGCCCCGCCCACCAATTTGGACCCTGAGGGGCACCGCCCACAAAATTGGACCCTGAGGGGCCCCACCCACAAAATCGGACCCTGAGTGATCCCGGCCACCAATTCAAGCCCTGAGGAGTCCAGGCCACCGAATCGGATCCTGAGGGGCCCCACAGGCCAAAGTGGCCCCTGAGAGACACCCACAGTTAAAACAGATCCGGAGTTGAAAGTCTTGCAGGGGCAGCAGGCAAGTCTCTCGTAAAGGCGCAGCCTGGGCACCATTTCAAAGCACTATCTGTACTTCCTTCAGGAAATACCCATCTAGTTATTATTATTAAGTTGATTTTCCACAATTAATGCGGCCCGAACCGCTACACGCACAGACTCCGTTGGTGTCGTTTCGAAGCCAGCGTCCACGAGTGGTGTGCTAAGTAATTTTCGTGTTGATCGGATTTGTAGTTTTTGCGCAATTTGCATTTGAAAAAACATTTTCCTCAATGCATTTCAATGGGAAAATGTTGCCACTGGGAAAACATGCCCTGAGGCGATTGAAATGGCAGTTAAGCTCATTGATATGCGCAGGCACACCCAGTTACTATGCCAACAAACTTCACATGACCCCCTCCAGGACACAATTTCTGCCAGATAATTTCAGCTCTTAAAGCGAAACCCAAAGCACAAATGCAAATCTAGCTTCATCACATGACGCATGCCCCTGAGACAGAATGTGCGCCAAAGTGTATTTAGAAGCCCAGTGAGCCAAACTGGCTCTTAAAGGGCCTACGCGTCAAAGTGATTCTTAAAGGGCCGGCGCACCGAAATGAGTCTTAAAGGGCCGGCGCGCCAAATCAAAAGCTGAGTGACCCCAGGCTCCAAATCGGAGGCTGAGCCACCCCGGCCTCCAAATCGGACCCTGAGGGGCCACGCCCACCAAATCAGACCCTGAGGGGCCCCACCCACCAAATCGGACTCAGAGGGGCCCCGCCCACGTAATCAGACCCTAAGGGGCCCCACCCACAAAATCGGACCCTGACGGGCCCCAACCACAAAATCAGACCCTGAGGGGCCCCGGTCACAAAATCGGACCGGACCCTGAGGGGCCCCACCCACAAAATCGGACCGGACCCTGAGGGGCCCCACCCACAAAATCGGACCCTGAGGGGCCCCGGCCACAAAATCGGACCCTGAGGGGCCCCACCCACAAAATCGGACCCTGAGGGATCCCGGCCACCAATTCAAGCCCTGAGGAGCCCAGGCCACCGAATCGGATTCTGAGGGGCCCCACCCACCAAATCAGACCCTGAGGCCAAAGTGGCCCCTGAGAGGCACCCACAGTTAAAACGGCTCCTGAGTTGAAAGTCTTGTAGGGGCAGCAGGCAAGTCTCTCTTAAAGGGGCAGCCCGGGCACCATTTCAAAGCACTATCTGTACTTCCTTCAGGAAATATACATCTAGTTATTATTATTATTATTAATTTTTTATAGCGCCATTTATTCCATGGCGCTTTACATGTGTAAAAGGGGCATACAAAGACAAGTACAATAAACACTGGAGCGATCGGCAGAGCACAACTAGCAGAAGACGACTCTAGCGGCGCTGATAACAGATGAAGAAGGTGGCTTGTAAGTATAATACTAGGGGCAGGGGACATGCATTATTGACACCACTCTGGGGGTAAAATTAAAAACAAAACATTGGAGTGGTGCTTTAATTAAAATGATCTATTTCTTATAGGGGCTGCTATGTGCTAATAATTGGTGGGAGTCCCAGGATCCAGACACAGATAGGTGTATGGGTTTGTGTACCGCTCTGTGGAGCAACTGGTGTGTAGTGGTTTTACTTGCTATTATCAATCTTTGCCCACAGCTCATGCAAGAGCTGCACACTTCAGAGCGATGTCCTGACTGATCAGTGGGGGTCCAGATCCTGAGTCCAGACCGCTCAGCAGCACATAGCAGTCCCAATAACACAGACTATAAAACACTTTAATAAATGATAGTTATAACATGTTGTGTGAGTACCAGCCACTGTGCCCTCAGTACCAGTCAGTGTGATCAGCAGTGCTAAATGGGTGTGGTTGGGGCGTGGACATGGGTGTGACTAGTTGTGAAATGGGTGTGGTCGGGCGGCCAGTAACCAATCATCATAGTGGAACTCATCTGATTCCATCAACTTTGTTATATGTGGGCAGTGGGCACCTCTAGTAAGGTGGGCACGAGATGGCGGGTCTTGCCACCTCTGCCTCACACATAAGTTACTATGAGGTGTACTTTATTCCTGCCACATTTCTTTCTTGGCCTACTGAGAGAAATGTTTTGACCAGTTGAAAGTTATACAACCTGAGTATTGTGCATGTGTGCGCTGCTCGCATATATTTACTGACTCCGACCCCTATATAAACCGTGCCCCTCCGACCGCCGTCCACTTTCCCATGCTCCTGTTCCAATCCTGGGGTCTTTTTTGATCCCTCCTTGGTCCTCCACATGCTGAACATCTGGGACATGTCTAACATTGCGCAATGTGCGCTTGTTCGTCACCAGATGCAGCGTCGTGTCCAGTGTGTGAGGAGACGGCGACTTGTCTGTGGCATTAACACCTCTGCTGACAATTGGGCACAGCCTGTGACGAGGAGCGTCTCTTCCTGTGTATCCAGCCACAGGCTGCACATCGGAGGTTTCTTCTGTCTGGGGAAGTTCATGAAGCAGAAGCCTCTGTGTGACTCATGTGAAGTAACTTGTCTGACAGGTCATGGGTCCAGGTCACTATTAGCTGGCTTCGATGTTAGGTACAGGTGAGTCAGGAATAGATGTTGGGTGGAAGCCTTCCAGTATTTGTAAGGCCTCGTGCACACGCTGAGTATTTGGTGAGTTTTTACCTCAGTATTTATAAGGCCTCATGCACACGCTGAGTATTTGGGGAGTTTTTCACTCAGTATTTGTAAGGCCTCATGGACACGCTGAGCATTTGGTGCTTTTCACCTCAGTATTTGTGAGGCCTCGTGCACACGTTGCGTATTTGCAGAGTTTTTTTTACCTCAGTATTTAACTCCTTCCCGCCCCTTGACGCACCGTATACGTCATGAAAACTAGTGACTTCCCGACCCCGTCACATGACTGGGGGGCCCACAGAGTCTGAACAGCCCGGAGCCCTGGCTACCCTTAATCCACCCCTGGTTGTGTCCTATTAGGATATATGCACATCATGCAGGGTGGGGCCCTACTAGGACCCCCTTCTATGCGCAAAAACAGAGGCCACTCTGTAAGAGCAGCCCTTGCTCTCACGAACTTAAAGAGAACGTGTCATGTAAAATAAGACTGTGAAACTTGCAGATATGAGGATAATCTGGAGGTTAATGGTGTTCTGGCACCATGCGGCACCCACACTGAGACCCCCACTGCCAGGAGGAAATATACTTTAGTCCCCCTAGCAGTGTTCGGGCTTGCAGTCATATAGGTGGTGCCGGCACAGTTTCAGTTACTGTTCTGTGCTTAGGGAGCGGCAGCTGTGTGTGGACTGACAGCCGGCCCTAATGATGAGCTCTAATGATTAGCCCAGCTCTCAGTCAGTGCCGTGGCGAGGTTACAGCCACCATTCCCTATGCACAGAATGATAACTGAAACCGTGCCGACGCCACCCATACAGTGTGACTGAAAGCCGAATGCTGCCAGGGGGAATAAAGTTCATCTCTTCCCGACAGCGGGGTCTCAGTGCGGGTGCCGTACTGTATCAGAACGATTAACCAGCATATTAACCCCATATCTGCAGGTTAACATCGTTATTTTACATGACATAATAATTTACAAAAACATCTTAAAGTGATTAAGAGTGGGAAATCTTACAAATTTTCACTTATCTTTCGTATCCCTTTTAATAGCAATCAGTGAGCAGTCATATCGCCATTCTAATATTCCTTTCTAATCATTCATACATTCAGTACTCTGGATAAGCCCGGTGGCAACCCCTGTGGACAATAAATGCAGCTATATTGGCTGTCACCCAACTTTCCCACAATCAGATCCAAAAAGAGTCTGAATATAAACTGTTAACGTAACAGAAGAGGAGGACTCAGGGCGGCTGAGTGGTGCTGGGCGTGCAGGAGGACACAGGACTTTCTACCTTTTGTGTACTCACCGTCTCCCCAGTAACTACCAGTTCTCCCAGTCTGATCATTGCTTTCATTTGCTCTGGATTCCCCTGTTACAGCACAGCACTGAGTCGCCGCTCCTAGCCCTGTGCTTCGGTGGGTTGCCTCTTTGGTCAGTATGTTTAAGACATGGCCTGCAGATACCCCATACTACAGCAACCCAGGAGTACAGATCATCCCTCCTCCGGTAAGTCCACAGTACAGTATCACAATGTTGGGGTTTGGAATTTTTCATGGAAATTTTGGGTCCCTAACATGCTATATGTCACTTCTAATACTAGGGATTATTACGCAGTAAGGGGCCCTTAGACTCTGAAGGTACCAGGATCTGGGTGCTACTCATACCCCTTCAGCCATACAGCTACGTTTCACATCTTCAGGAACAGTTGGAGAGTTTTGGCTATATAAGGGAGGAAGCGTGATATTCGTGATCTTAATCTATAGGTTTGGGGTTGTCTCTTCCCGGATTTCTGTATATATAGACGCCGTTCTTTACTAACTTGTTCGGTCACAACAAACAAGAAATATTTTGATTTTTCGCCGTGGACCCCATCTCATCAATGTCTAGTCATTAGTTGTTAACTTCTCCTTTATGCCCTATAACTTCAGTGGGAAGCTGGTCATGCTTAGTGCCAACATTGCCTGAGCTTGCATGCGGGCAAGGCTGTAACCACCTCCAGGTTGTTACTTGCTAAGGCTACTTTCACACATCAGGTTTTCGGCGTCAGGCGCGATCCGGCGTCGTGCCGGAATGCCGGATCCGGCAAATGTTTTGTAAAACCTGATGTGCCGGATCCGGTTTTCTGCCGGATCCGTCTTGTTCTTGACAGACAAAACCGGATCCGTCTCATCCGGTTCATCCGTTTTTCTATCCGTTTTTCGACGGATTACGCCGGATCCGGTTTTTAAAATTGACCCTTGTGGCCTTCCGAACGGGATTGGCTACTGGAAAACTATATATAGCATGTTCCTACAGCCCTTCTTTGACAGGTTGTAGAGAAGAAAGTGCAGGTTGGAGAGAAGAGCAAGTTACTGGCGAAGATGGATGTTGTCATTGGAAATATTACCACTAGAAGTTCTGTGACGGTTTCAGGGACAATTTTCCACTATACTTTATGTCACCTCAAGGCAGAGTACACTGGGATGACAGAGTGTGAAAGATTTGTGCCCTAACCAAACTTGTGTACCTTCTGGACCAACAGTATATACCTTTGCCAACCAAAGTTGGCTATCTTGTCATGGTCTTACTATTTTTACCTTTAGGCCACAGGTGTGTACCTGGTTGTGTTTTATGCAAAGTATTTCACCTTTTAACAAAAGTTGTGTACATTGGTAGGAAATCACCAACAATAAACACAACTTTTTAGGTGAAATACTTTGCTTCAAACACAACCAGGAACACAACTGTGGCAAAAAGCTAAAATTTACCCACAGTTATATACCTGGTTTTGAATACCTTTTTACCTTTGAAATACCCTGTATTTAACCTTTTTTTTAAACACAGTTCGCCGCAGAAAGAAATGACAGACAACCATTGTGAAACGATAATTTAACTTTTATTTAAAATTTTTTTTTTTTTTGTAAAATGTTTTTAAAGTGCAAAAAACTTTTTTAATAAAGGTTTTAAACCCAATGGGCATTTTTATTACAAAAAACACACATTACAAATCTGTGTACTGTGGGGTGGAAATACTGCTGGAGGGGCTGCGGGACACTTCGACACTGGGTGTGTGGAGAGAGGACTGGGATCGTGGTGGGGAAGGAACAGTTAGAGGTGAAGGTGTGGAAAAAGCTACAGAATGGGTGGACATGTGGGAGGCAGAAGAGGTGGTGGGCGGTGGAGTGGAGGGTTGGGCAGGGACTGTAGGAGCAGATGATGTTGATGGAAAGTTGTATGGGGAAGGAGTTTGGTACGGGGAAGGAGTTTGGTACGGGGAAGGAGTTTGGTACGGGGAAGGAGTTTGGTACGGGGAAGGAGTTTGGTACGGGGAAGGTTGCTGGAAGTGGGGAGATGTCTGGTACTGGGGAGGTTGCTGGTACTGGTGAGGTTGCTGGTATGTAATAGGAGGGGGAGGATGGAAAGTGGCTGGAGGGGGTGCAGATGTAATAGGAGGGGGAGGATGGAAAGTGGCTGGAGGGGGTGCAGATGTAATAGGAGGGGGAGGATGGAAAGTGGCTGGAGGGGGTGCAGGTGGAGGAACTACAGTGGTGGGAGGTGGAGGTTGGGAGGTAACCTGCTGTAGAGCACCGTGGCACGAATGCATTACATGCATCTGCTGGGTAGGAGATAGTGTTGCCATGCGCTCCACAACAGACCTGAAAAAGGTGTGGTTTGGCGAAGATCTTGCTTCTGAATGCATGGTTTGCAGAAGTGTCTTCACCTCCAGAATGCTGGAGTTGATCTGCTGAAAGCCTGCGGAGATTTGCTCTGACAAGACTTTTAGACAGTTCTGGAAAGATGCATTCAGATGCAAGAAGTCTTGCGCATAACTCTTTTCCTGACCCCTCTGCCGCTGCCGCCCAGTACCCGCAGGTGTACTAGAGGTGGCAGGGGCAGAAGGGTGGGGTAAAGGGAAAGCGATCTCCTCACCAGCAGCTTCATGTAATGTAGGCGGCCACGATGCTCCTGTGCTGGTGGATGGGACAGATGGGTCGAATGTGTGGGAAGGCTGGGAAGGTGCAGATGTACCGGGGCGGTCGAAGTGTCCCTCGGTGCCAGTCTCCTCAGGGATCGCCTCAGAAGGGTCCAATCGTGCAGGCTCCCGAGTGCTGCTCACCGTGCTGTGGAATAAAGAGAAAAAAAAACAATTAAAATACTGACATGGTATGGCCCTGGCTGAAAAAAAAAAGTTACATCTAACATTTTTTTCACATGTGGTGTGTAATATTTACCTTCTGGTGAGCATTGTTTCCCGGAGGAACGACAGGGCTTGTGCGTACTTGTACTTGCTCCTGCGTCCTCCAGATCCACTCGGGGCCCGCATCTCTTTATTGAACTCCTTCTTGAAACGATCCCTCACAGACCGCCACCGATTCACAATTCTGTTCCCTGAAACGAGAAAGGAGTGGTTAGTATACAACATCAGTGTTTCACAAACTCCAGTCCTCATGGTCCCCAGGGGTCATGTTTTCAGGATTTCCATAGTAAATAGAAATCCTGAACACATGATCCGTGGGGACCACGAGGACTGGAGTTCGGGAAACACTGGTTTACATCAAGCAACCGGTACTGTATATACTTACGCTCTTTAATCTGGGCCCGAACATCGAGGTCCTCCCAGCGGCCCACAAGGAGCGAACAGATTTCCTCCCAGAGTCGTCGGGTAACGATCAGGTCAGCGTGGCGGCGGTCAGCCATATTCCAGAGCGGCTCCCTTTCTCTGACGAGATCGATGAGGTGGTTCACATCAATCCCTCCATCCTCACCGTCAGAGTCGGGAGCACGCTGTGAAGGCTGTTAAAGAAAAAGACAAAAATAACATAATTAGCCTCCACAAAAGAAATGAAATAAAAAGTGCAAAAAAACAAAGCAAAAATATTTATACTTACACGCTGGTGACCGCCGCGTTGCTGTCGCCGACGACCCTGGGAGGCACTGCGAGGACCTCTTGGCCAAGCACCAGATTGGGAAGACTAGAGAAGAAAACAAAAAATGTTATGTCTTTGGATGTAGGCATTTGTTTGCTGTGTGTGGTCTGCAGAACATTGTTTTCTATGTGTTGTGTGTAGTGTGATGTTGTGTTTCTGCGTTTGATGCAAAAAACTTACCAATTGTGAGCCCACTCCAGGTGTCTGTCCACCCCTTCCTTCTTCTTCTGGGAGCTCCTCTTCATCTTGTGATTCCTGTTTTGAAATAAAAGGCAATGAATAGACATATATTACAGAGATGATGGATTTTGAAAATAAAAACTTACCGTCAAACGCTGACGATGCGAGGGAGGGCTCCCAGAAGAAGATGTGCTGTCCTGTTGATGGCCAGACTCCATGGCTGTGGGTATTGCTGCTGCTGTTGCTGCTGCCAGTGATGCCATTTCTGCTGCTGCTGCATCTCTTTGGCGGCTGTTGAATAAAGAGAAACAAAGGGCCAATGAATATCTTGATATTCCATGGCCCTAGTTTGGAGGAATGGGGGATTTGATAATTACCGTCTCTCATCTGCTGCTGGACTCCCCTCCTCAGCATGTTCCATTTGCTGCTCCATTTGGGGTGGTGCTGATGGTGCTGCTGCTGCAGATGTCTGCTGCCTTCTCCTGCTCCTGGTTCTTGGCTTGGGTGGCATGTTGGGTGTGGCTGAGGGTCCCATTGTCTTGCTTTTATATATCTCCTGTGGGCAGAGCTACTGAGCATGCTCAGACCAAAAAACCGGATCCGGCCGCCGGATCCGGCGCATTGCGGCGCTCATAGGCTTTCATTGTGTGAAAAAGCCGGACGCGCCGGATCCGGCGTGTCCGGCTTTTTCGCCGGAGACAAAAAACGTTACAGTAGCCGTTTTTTCCAGACGCCGGATCGCGACACATTGCCGGATCCGGCGAAAACCGGATGAAACGCATGGCCATCCGGCGCGATCCGGCGCAAATGCAAGTCAATGGGGGGGAAACCGGATCCGGCATTGCATTTCGCCGGATCCGGTTTCTGTCAAAAGCGCCGGATCGCGCCTGACGGCGAAAACCTGATGTGTGAAAGAGGCCTAATCCTGACTATTGTCCTCATTCGGACCCTTTTGAAGGTCAAAACTTTGATATGCAGCAAATAAGGTTTTTTTCCAGGATTTCTAAAAATGCAGTCTGTTCAATCCCTGTCTGCTCCATTACCACCGGTCTGTGTTCGGCCAGGATCTACTTTCATGTAACCAGTGATTGGCTGTAGTATTCGCATTAAGTAGGAAGTCAGCAGATCACATCTGGGACCACCAGAACAGCGATGCTGGAGAGGCAGGTGATTGAAGACATAAGCATTTTTTTTTTATTTAACCTATTTCTCGATAAAATAATTACAAATCACAAAACATCCATGGTGAAAGTTCCTAAGGGTCCATTTACATGGAACGACCTGGGACACTAAACGCCTGCACAGTGCCCTCAACACACAGAGTATGATGATCCTACAGTACTCATCATGCAAAGTATGATATCCCCACACTGACCCCCACCAAAGTATGATGGCCTCGACACTGCCCTTAATGCAATATGATGGCCCCCACACAGCCCTCCATACACTCTGATGACCCTTCACACAGTATAATGGCCCTCAATACATTGTAATGGTCCTCATACAAGCCTCCACACAGTATAATGAACCCCGCACAACCCTCACATTGTATAATGACCAGCATACAGTATAATGGCCCACATTTGCCCTTCAACCAGCATAATGGCTCCCACATAGCTCTCCAGACAGTATAATTAACCCCGACATAGTCCTCCAAAAAGTACACTGGTATGTAAAAGTTTGGGCACCCCTGGTCAAAATTACTGTTATTGTTAACAGTTAAGCGAATTGAAGATTAAATTATCTCTAAAAGGCCTAAAGTTAAAGACGACACATTTGCTTAGTATTTTAAGCAATATATATATATATATATATATATATATATATATATATATATATATATATATATATATATATATATATATATATATATATATATATATAGTCATTTTTTACATTTTAAAAATTACAGAAAAGAAAATGGGCCGATGCAAAAGTTTGGGCACCGATGGAGATTTGTGTGCCCAGATAACTTTGACCAAGGTTTCAGACCTTAATTAGCCTGTTATGGCTTGTTCACTATCATCGTTAGGAAAGGCCAAGTGATGCAAATTTTCCAGCATTATAAAAACCCAGCCTTCTCCAACCTTGTGCCAAAAAAAACAGCAGCCATGAGTTCTTCTAAGCAGCTGCACAGCAATTTGAAAATGAAAATGGTGGAGGCCCAAAAGGCAGGAGAAGACTCGAAGAAGATAGCAAAGCTTTTTCAAGTTGCCATTTCCTCAGATCGAAATGTATTTAAGAAATGGAAGTTAACAGGAACAGTGGAGATCAAGATAAGATCTGTAAGACCAAACAAAATTTCAGTGAGAGATGCTCATAGGATTACTAGAGAGGCAAATCAGAACCCCCGATTGAATGCAAAACACTTTTTAAAAGATTTAGCAGAATCTGTAGTTGTGGTACATTGTTCTACTCTTCATAGAAACCTGCACAAATATGGCCTTCATGGAAGAGTCATCAGAAGAAACCCTCTCCTGCGTCCTCACCATAAAATTCAGCATCAAAAGTTATCAAAAGAACATCTAAACAAACTTGATGCATTTTAGAAACAAGTCCTGTGGACCGATGAGGTTAAAATAGAACTCTTTGACCAGAATAATCAAAGGTATGAGAAAAAAGGCCACAGAATTTCAGGTAAAGAACATCTTGCCAAGCATTAAGCATGGGGGTGAATCAATCATGCTTTGGAGTTGTGTTGCAGACAACGGCTTGGGGAACATTTCACGGGTAGAGGGTAGAATGGATTCAATGAAATTTCAACTAATTCCTGATGCAAACATAACACCATCTGTAAAAAGGGTGAAGTTATAAAGAGGATGGTTTCTACAAATGGATAATGATTCTGGGTCGCCCTCGCACACCCAGGGCAGCGGGGTACTCGGTACCGGGCCGGTGTCAAGGTGGGAATGTGTCACAGCAGCCGTGACCCGGTCCGTGGCCCTGGGCGCCCAATATCAATGGCAGTGATGTTAATGGTTTTAAAGTTTATTAGAATAGTTGGTGACGTCACCCGTGGTGTTTGGCAAGTAAGATGATAAGCCAACGCTGCATACAGATCCGCTGGGACTGAAGGTGTGGTGCAGCAGAGATGGTATAGCTCCCCACAGGTGGAGCTGTAGTCCCAGGGCAGTGTAGGTGCAATGGATGAGGAGAGGCGCAGAATGGTATTGATGCTGGTACTCAGGTGTAACGGTGCGGGAATAACTGGAGGACACCAGAGTATGCGGTTCCAAAGCTTTACTCACTGTTTGCAGTTCACACAACTGCCTGCCTCCGTACTGTGTTCTCCAGGTCAGGGCTCCAGCCAACCTCCAGGCAGGATAGGATTCTCCCTTCCACACTCCGCCAATAAGTACCTTCACTGAACGACTCCTCCAATGCGCCTTTAGGTGCGAAGCACTCCAGTACTTAGTTACCCTGGAATGCCTCTCTCTTTGTGTTCCTAGTCTTTACTTGTATGACAGACAGCTGTAGCCTGCTTCGGGGACTCCTCACTGCGTCCCGACTCTCTATTCAGTTGCTGTTGTGTCCCAAGTCTATGATGGGAGCAAGGCGTTAGCGGCTCACTACTCCTCCGGTGCCTGTTGCTGGACATAAAGGTCCAATCAACCTCGGGGACCGGGCATCGGCCTTTGCGCTCTCTGGACTGGAAGGGTTCTCTCTCTTTCTCAACCTGCTTCCCACCGTCCTTCTATTCTCCTTCGTTCCGATCTGTTCTCTCTCTCTTATGGAAGGTTAGGTTATCAATCTTATCAGTCTCTTTCTCTGGTCTTTCTCGTGCCAGCAGCCCAGATCACTGGGACCTGCTGCAGCACGTCCCTCAGACACCCATCTTCTCTCTTCTCTAACCAACTAACCACTAACTCTCACTCTTCCCACTCTTTTATATCATCTCACTCCACCCGCCTCCCAGCACATCTCGTGTTACGAAGCAGGGTTCCACGAGGGGTGCTCTGCTAACCCCCAGCCTGAAGCTGTTAGGTGGCCCCACTGAACTATCCTGTGTGTGGAATGCAGGTGTGGAGCGTGGTCAGGAGTTCCCACCTTACCTGGATGGTTGGGCACTACACCTTAGGAGAAGGTGCAGTACCTCTGTGGCGACTGAAGCCTCAGGGGCACCACAATTCTAAACACAGATCAAACTCCACAATAGACTACCTCAAAAGGCTCAAGCTGAAGGTTTTATAATGGCCAGCACAGTCTCCTGATCTGAACATCACTGAAAATATGTGGCTAGACCTCAAAATAGCAGTGAATGCAAGATGACACAGGAATCTTATAGAACTGGAAGAAAGCATTTACAAGCTGCGATACTTGCATAAGGGGGCACTACTAGGTGTAACCACTTTGCTCACTTTTTCTCTTGTAGGTTTTGTATGTTTTGTGGCCAATGAGAACATGCATTTATATGCTGCATGTATACCAACTCAAGCTCAATTTTTGTGTTTTTTCTTTGTATTGTTGCATTCTGTGAAAGCCGGGGTTTGGCGTCCCTCTCCTGAGCTGGAAATTGTATATAAGGCTTCACCAGACAGGTGTTTCACTGGTTGGGCCCATTCCTTTTTTCTGCACACACTGACGTCAACATTGACACATGGTAAGGTTTTAGGCTGTGTTCACACACAGCGTTTTTTTAGCGGTTTTCACTATAAAACCGCTAAAAATAAGCTTCCCAGTCCTTTGTATGCATTTTGCACTTTTTGTGCACATTGATCTGCTTTTTACCGCGAAAAAAACGCATCACGGTAAAAACGCAGCATGCACATTAATTTTGCGGATTTTTCCGCGGTTTAGGCTTCTTCCATGCGGTTTGAAACCGCTGCGGAAAAAAACGCATCAAAACCGCGCAAAAACCGCAGCGGAAAAATAGGTGCGGTTTCTGGGAAGGGATTCAGGTTTTTGAGCAGAAATTTTCTGCAACGTGTGCACTTAGCCTAAATATTAGACAGTGTAGGACTGTCCCGATCAGAATCACCTTGTTGTGGTGGGATGGCTTTTATGCTGTTTTTGTTGAAAAAAAGTATTACTAAAAACTCTGTTATTTAAATGCACTTTTTGCTTTTTATTTACTTAGTTACAGCAGAGTTTTTGCTCACTTTTTCTCTTGTAGGTTTTATATGTTTTGTGGCCAATGTGAACATGCGTTTATATTTTGCATGTGTACCAACTCGAGTCAAGCTCAATTTTTGTGTTTTTTTTCTAGGTACTAACCATGCATTATGCTCAAAATTTTGCATTGATCCATTTTCCTTTTTGTAATTTTTAATATGTAAAAAAAAATATATATATTTGTTTTGCCTAAAATACTAAGAAATTGTGTCATCTTTCGGTTTAGCCCTTTTAGAGATCATAACATTGTCAACTTGCTTAATTGTTCACAATAAAGGTAATTTTGACCAGGGGTGCCCAAACCTTTACATGCCACTGTATAATGGCCAGAAAATAGCCCTCCAACAAACAAACAGTACAATTGGCCCCCATATAGCCTTCTAAATAGTATAACTGGCCCTCACAAAGCCATAAAAATAGTGTAATTGGCCCACACATAGCCATCCAAACCGAACAATGGTCCCCACGTAGCCCTCCAAATAATATACTAGCCCCTACACAGTATGATGCTGCTCATATAGTCCTCCAAATAGTATAGTGCCCCCACATAGCCCTGCAAATAATATAGTGACCCCCACACAGCCATCCAAACAGTATAAGGTCCCTCACATAACCCTCCAAATAGTATAATATCCCCAACATAGTCCTCCAAAGAGTATAATGGACACTCCATTAATATACTTTGTAATTTAAAAAAAAAACAAAAAAAAAACTCCCCATTCCTCCACTACTTTGATCTCTGCACCATGTGGTCTAAAGCTCTAGACTGTCATTGTTCTTGGCAGCGCAGGTCCCGTTTCATAGAATGGTAGAGTTGGAAGGGACCTCCTGGGCCATCTGGTCCAACTCCTTGCTCAATGCAGGATTCGCTAAATCATCCCAGTCAGATGTCTGTCCAGCCTCTGTTTCATGACTTCTATTGAAGGAGAACTCACCACTTCTCGTGGCAGCTTGTTCCACTCATTGATCATCACTCTGTCAAAAAGTTTTTTCTAATATCTAATCTGTGTCTCCTCCCATTCAGTTTCATCCCATTGCTTCTAGTCTTTCCTTGTGCAAATGAGAATAAAGATGATCCTTCTACAATGTGACAGCCAGTGGCGTAACTACAAAGTTATGGGCCCTGGTGCGAACTTTCAAATGGGGCCCCCCCATGCCAAAATACACGCACATCTCCGCTCCATACACCTCATACACAAGCGGCTCGGCTCTGCTCACCCCATACACACACGGCTCCGCTCTGCACACGCCATACACACGCGGCTCCGCTCTTCACACCCCATACACACGCGGCTCCGCTCTGCACACACACAGCTCTGCTCTGCACACCCCATACACACACACACATCTTCGCCGCTCCGTACACCTCGTACACACACAGCTCTGCTACATCCACCCTGTAAACCCCCCTTGACCCCACACAGAAACTTTACCTCATCCAGCATCATGTCACCCAGCACAGCAGAATCCTGCAGACAGGCCCCTGATCATGTGACCCCTGACTCCTCCCCTCCTGTGACCTCATCAGAGGTCCTGTGTGCACAGAAAAGGATTTTGTTGCAGGCTGCGGTGGGTCTGTATGGGATGGCGAGGATGGGGTGCATGGGGGTGTGGCGGCTCAGTGAGGGACACGTGGAGGTCAAAAACGGGACTTCACACGAGAATCGGCACGGTTGGGAGATATCACGGTCTGACCCGCTGGGCCCCTGACTCCCCCCGGGCCCAGTCGCAGTGGCAACCACTGCAATCGTGCTAGTTACGCCCCTGGTGACAGCCCTTGAGATATTTGTAGACAGCTATTAAGTCTCCTCTCAGTCTTCTCTTCTGCAAGCTAAACATTCCCAAATCCTGCAACCTTTCCTCATAAGACAGGGTTTGCAGACCGGTCACCATTCTGGTCGCTCTTTTCTGAACTTGCTCCAGTTTGTTGATGTCTTTTTTAAAATGTGGTGCCCAAAACTGGACACAGTATTCCAGATGAGGTCTGACCAAAGAGGAGTAGAGGGAAATAATGACTTCACGTGACCTAGACTGTATGCTTCTGTTAATACATCCTAGGGCAATGTGATGCTGAGAACGATGAGCTTTTGAACAGCACAAAAGATGATTTCACACAATGATCGAGCGATTTTCTTGTTCGTGGAGTGATCGGTAGCTTATTTGCCCTACAAAACACAAGGACCTATCAGTTTTCTAAGTGCTTCCTCCACCGCTATCTTATCTCAGAGAACTAATACCATGGAGACATGAATGCTTGAATTGCCCTGAGGATATTTGACTCCATACATATTAATCTAACAACAGCTGAACTCCCCAATATTGGAGGGATTGTTTGACAGTCTAATGTTTAAAGGGAATATGTCAGCAGGTTTTGTAATCTGTCAGCAGCACATGTAGGGACGGAGACCCTGACCCATACCATGTATCACTTAGTTTACTGAGTGCAGCAATTTTGATAGCATCACAGTTTTCTCTGCAGCAGATCTAGCAGCGCTCAGTATGTTGACTTTTGTATAACCCACCTACACCACTGATTAGCAGCTTTCTGCCAATGTACACTGTATGTTGACGGAAAGCTACTTATCAGTGGTCAGTGAAGTAGTTGGACCAGGAGCCACAAAGCAGCTTGTCCTGTAGTGACAATCCCCTGCTGATAAAACACTGATTTTTTGACACAGCTTAGTAAGAGACACATCACTGGAATCAGGCTCTCTTCCCCTACATTATGCTGACAGGTTCTCTTAAGGGGCTGACACGGATATACAGAGAGGAGCTAGAGTGTCTGAGTTCTCCTACTCCTGCTCTGAAAAGCACTTCACCTTCTTATTAAATGGTGTAAATTTCTTTTGGCAGTGCAGGGGTTCATCTGCTCTATTGAGAGCACTTGGAGCTAAGGTTCTCAGCTGTGCACTGTAAGCCACTCCCATCCCCTATATAATCTGGGTCCTGACTAACACACATTCTCAGAACTAGCTTTTGCTGCATGGCTGGAGGTGTTGTTGGTTATTATTGGAGAAGGCGATTGGTGGATTTATTTGAGACTGTTGCTAGGTTTTGAGTGTGATAATTCCCTTACTTCTCCTACTTTGGTTTAATCCCATCCTCCACTCCCCAGTGTATACCTCTGTTATATGTGCCACTATATTTGTATGTTTGATATTTTTCTTTACTCCTGTTTGTATTACCTTGTTAATCTGGTTGGTGCACTACAATACACCACTAATCCCCCTCTTCCCTGGGTGGGGGAAGGGTACAAACTGAGGGAGGTTTCAGAAGCTAAGGCAAGGTATGTGGCCCCAGCATCTTCACATTATTATTATTATTATGCATTTATATAGCGCCATTTATTCCATGGCGCTTTACATGTGAAAAGGGGCAAATATAGACAAGTACAATAAACAGGAGCAATACAAGACACACAAGTACAGAAGGAGAGAGGACCCTGCCCGCGAGGGCTCACAGTCTACAGGGGATGGGCGAGGATACACTAGGAGAGGGTAGAGCTGGTCGTGCGGCGGTTCTGTAGACTGAGGATCACTGCAGGTTGTAGGCTTGTCGGAAGAGGTGGGTCTTCAGGTTCTTTTTGAAGGTTTTCATGGTAGGCGAGAGTCTGATGTAAGTCAGAAGTAACCCAGGGAAGAGGATGAGCTAGGGCGCCCCCTAGTGTTACGGACAGGGAAGTAACCCCTGGTCCCGGGACACTCGATAACAGAGTCGTGACAGGGGCCCTTCTCAATTCTCTATCGGCCAACCCAAGTTGGCAAAGAGAGCTGTCAGAAAAACATGGATAACTATATATTGTGTACGAGGCCTTTATTATTATCTCAAAGTTCTGAGAGAATTGCCACTGGCCTGAGATAATCTCCTTTTTCATTTTATTTCTATATTTGCCCCATCCACAGTTATCATCGATGTAATAAATACACAGTATGATGGATATTATGGGAATCATTCCAGCTGTGTCTTTGCTTTCATTGTTCAGGTTTCTCAACAGCCGACTATCATCCAACAACTTCCAGCAGATTTCATCCCTCCTCTGTCTCATCCGATCCGATATGGTCGGGCTAAAGAAGGTGAGAGTGGATTTCGCTATAGTACATGCATGATGGTCATTGCACCCCTCCCCTTTTCATCATGACCCATGATCCTGTAGCAGGAAAATGGAAACCTTATTCACAAGCTCCATTCTGATTGATCACTAGTGAAATCCTTGCGGAGCCTTGAAATGGAATAAGTGCAGCCAGAACCTATGGCTCCTTCTACCCAAAGACTTTTTCCAGAAACTTCTATCTTCACTATTTGTCTTCATACTCATGTTTCTCTTACTTGCAGATTTGATAGAGCTGATGATGATCCAGAACGCCCAAATGCATCAAGTTATAATGAACAACATGACAATGTCTGCTCTTTCCAGTTTTGGATATGGTTCTACACCACCTGCCCCCATGGTAAGTGTTACTAGTAGTGTAGGATGGGGCACTTCCTTTAAAGAGTCTATGAAAGTTGGGTTGATGTGAGAAATATAATGGCAGCCATAGTGTTGTCATCTCTCACATGTACAGATATAAATATAAAGAAATTAATGGCTCTAGGACTTTTAGGCACTGCAACTCCTGTGTTCGCTAGCAAAATCTGAGACCCCTGTATATTTAATATCAAGGATATGTGCACACAACCACTTTGTTTTTTTACCCTTTTTTTTACGTTTCCGGAGTGCTTTTTTATGTTTTATCCAGCATTTGTGTGCTGTCTTTTTTACTGAAAATTTCTGGCCTTTTTTATTTAACTCCATACAACAATGAAGAAACTACTAGTGGCTTTTCAAGCAAGAATGCTAGCAAAAAAGGTCAAATAGATGCCCAGGCATGTATTGAGTCTTCCCATTGACTTCCATTATAAAGCATACAGGTGCTTGTTACGGGCTTGCGGAACGCACCAAATAATAAAGATGGAATAAGGTGCTTTCACAGCCCGGGGTCCACCGTGCATAGATGTTAAACTGCTGCTCGGTAATGGCGGAGAACTAAGTGAACACTGGGGAGATATCGGTTGACAAGGTGTGCACAGGGGCGAACTCTGTTACCTCACAGAGCCGCTGAAAAAAATGCAGGAACCTGTTAATACTTGCAGGGCTCGGCTGGGTGAGCACTAACTAACGGTCACAGAACTCTGCCCTAGACTACTAGCGCTCGGCGCCGCAGCTGCGGTGCCAGCAAGATAACGGAAAATATAAATTGCACCAAGTGCGCACTGCACCACTCCGAGGGACGCCAATAACCACCCAGAGCAGGTAGGAAAGCGCTTAACTAGCGCACGGCACCGCTGTAAGGAACACAGCTGCTCGTGTGGTGCAGAGGTGCCTTGTGCTGGACGGCACTGTATGGCGCTAACACTCATGTGGAGAGCGGGATGCTCTGTGGCCCATAGACTATGCCACTACTGGCGCGGACTCTGACTCTGTAATCCCTATACCATACACAACCAAAGGGAGGGGATCTTAATGAGTCAGTCACCAGTCTCATGCATCCATCTTCACACACACACACACAACTACCCATAAGAGTCTATTCTAGCGCAGCGCCGAGCGGCCATGCGGCTCTTTTTTAGCGGCGTCCTTCCGGGACCTTCCTAGTAGTGGACCAATCCGAGCAGGAACGGGACCTGCGCATGTAACCTCCAACCTCCAATGAGAGGTCGTCCCACGGGCATGCTCAGTACCCAAAAGACAGGACTTAGTCCCAGAAGCGTCTACTTGCTGCTGACTCAAGCATGGAGTTATAGCAGAGCCAGAAGGAGCAAGCAGACGCCTAGCATCAGCCTGGGCAAGACGTCTAGACCGACCTCTCTGCTGAGCAGGAATCTCTGCGGAGGACATGGCTTGAGATTCCCCCTGTGCAGTGGGGGAAACTCGACGCCTAAGGCCTGGATCACACTTCTGTTTTTTAAAATCCGTCGTTTTCCGTTAAAAAACGGATCCGCCATTTTTTTGGAGGATACGTTTTTTGGTCCCATAGACTTCCATTAGCGGTTACCGCGGATCCGTCAAAAAAACGGATCCGTTTGCGGTAAAACGGAAACGGATCCGTTTTTTAACACAAACGGATTCAAAAAACGGATGGCGGATGCCAAAAAACGGATGTGTGAAACAGGCCTAACAGTGCTTCTGACAAAATTAGAATATCAACAAAAAGTTAATTTATTTCACTTCTTCAATACAAAAAGTGAAACTCATGTATTGTATAGAGTCATTACAGACAGAGTGATCTATTTCACGTGTTTCTTAATATTGATGATTATGGTTTACAGCCCATGAAAGCCCAAATATCATTATCTCCGTAAATTAGAATACTTTATAAAACCAGCTTGAGAAATGATTTTAAAATCCGAAATATAATAATATATATGAGTTTTACTTTGTGTATTGAAGAACTGAAATAAATTAACTTTTTGATGATATTCTAATTTTGTGAGAAGCACCTGTAGATAGTCTATAGAGCCAAAATACCTGAAGAATGGACCTGTCACTTCTTTTACCCGCTTGGTGTATTTTGAAACCAGATACTTGATGATTCCACCAGCAGAATAGTAGGTGCAGCTCTGGAGTATAATACAGGATGTAACTCGGGATCAGTACAGGATAAGTAATGTAATGTATGTACACAGTGACTGCACTAGCAGAATAGTAAGTGCAGCTCTGGAGTATAATACAGGAGGTAACTCAGAATCAGTACAGGATAAGTAATGTATGTACACAGTGACTGCACCAGCAGAATAGTGAGTGCAGCTCTGGAGTATAATACAGGATGTACAGTTAGGTCCATATATATTTGGACAGAGACAACATTTTTCTAATGTTGGTTCTAGACATTACCACAATGAATTTTAAACAAAACAATTCAGATGCAGTTGAAGTTCAGACTTTCAACTTTCATTTGAGGGTATCCACATTAAAATTGGATGAAGGGTTTAGGAGTTTCAGCTCCTTAACATGTGCCACCCTGGTTTTAAAGGGACCAAAAGTAATTGGACAATTGACTCCAAGGCTATTTCATGGACAGGTGTGGGCAATCCCTTCGTTATGTCATTCTCAATTAAGCAGATAAAAGGCCTGGAGTTGATTTGAGGTGTGGTGCTTGCATTTGGAAGGTTTTGCTGTGAAGGAAATATGCGGTCAAAGGAGCTCTCCATGCAGGTGAAACAAGCCATCCTTAAGCTGCAAAAACAGAAAAAACCCATCCGAGAAATTGCTACAACATTAGGAGTGGCAAAATCTACAGTTTGGTACATCCTGAGAAAGAAAGAAAGCACTGATTAACTCATCAATGCAAAAAGACCTGGGCGCCCACGGAAGACAACAGTGGTGGATGATCGCAGAATAGTCTCCATGATGAAGAGAAACCCCTTCACAACAGCCAACGAAGTGAACAACATTCTCCAGGAGTAGGTGCCTCAATATCCAAATCTACCATAAAGAGAAGACTGCATGAAAGTAAATACAGAGGGTTCACTGCACGGTGCAAGCCACTCATAAGCATCAAGAATCAAAAGGCTAGACTGGACTTTGCTAAAAAACATCTAAAAAAGCCAGCACAGTTCTGGAAGAACATTTTTTGGACAGATGAAACCAAGATCAACCTCTACCAGAATGATGGAAAGAGAAAAGTATGGCGAAGGCGTGGTACAGCTCATGACCCAAAGCATACCACATCATCTGTAAAACACGGCGGAGGCAGTGTGATGGCATGAGCATGCATGGCTGCCAGTGGCACTGGGTCACTAGTGTTTATTGATGATGTGACACAGGACAGAAGCAGCCGAAAGAATTCTGGAGGTATTCAGAGCCATACTGTGTGCTCAGATCCAGCCAAATGCAGCCAAACTGATTGGTCATCGTTTCATACTACAGATGGACAATGACCCGAAACATAAAGCCAAAGCAACCCAGGAGTTTATTAAAGCACAGAAGTGGAATATTCTTGAATGGCCAAGTCAGTCACCTGATCTCAACCCAATTGAGCATGCATTTCACTTGTTAAAGACTAAACTTCAGACAGAAAGGCCCAGAAACAAACAGCAACTGAAAACCACCGCAGTGAAGGCCTGGCATAGCATCAAAAAGGAGGAAACACAGCATCTGGTGATGTCCATGAGTTCAAGACTTCAGGCAGTCATTGCCAACAAAGGGTTTTCAACCAAGTACTAGAAATGAACATTTTATTTACAATTATTTAATCTGTCCAATTACTTTTGGTCCCTTTAAAAACAGGGTGGCACATGTTAAGGAGCTGAAACTCCTAAACCCTGCATCCAATTTTAGTGTGGATACCCTCAAATGAAAGCTGAAAGTCTTAACTTCAACTGCATCTGAATTGTTTAAAATTCATTGTGGTAATGTGTAGAACCAAAATTAGAAAAATGTTGTCTCTGTCCAAATATATATGGACCTAACTGTAACTCAGGATCAGTACAGGATAAGTAATGTATGTCAAATGGTCATTACTCCATGCTAATTCTCTTGGATCTCTCTGCAGCATTCGACACTGTGGATCATCAGCTCCTCCTCACTATGCTCCGTTCCATTGGCCTCAAGGACACTGTTCTCTCCTGGTTCTCCTCCTATCTCTCTGACCGCTCCTTTACTGTATCTTTTGCTGGTTCCTCCTCCTCTCATCTTCCCCTTACTGTTGAGGTTCCTCAAGGATCAGTCCTAGGCCCCCTCCTCTTCTCTTTGTATACTGCCCCTATTGGTCAAACAATCAGTAGATTTGGTTTCCAGTACCATCTCTATGCTGATGACACCCAATTATACGCTTCTTCTCCTGACATCATGCCAGCCTTTCTAGAAAACACCTGCGATTGTCTAAACGCTGTGTCTAATATCATGTCCTCACTATATCTGAAACTGAACCTGTCAAAGACTGAACTCCTTGTGTTTCCTCCCGCTACTAATGTACCTATACCCGACATTGCCATTTCCGTGTGTGGTTCTACTATTACTCCCCAGCAACATTCCCACTGTCTTGGGGTCATACTTGACTCTGAGCTTACCTTTGTCCCCCACATCCGATCACTGGCTCGCTCTTGTTATCTGCACCTCAAAAACATTTCTAGAATTCGACCTTTTCTTACTTTTGACTCTGCAAAAACTCTTACTGTTTCTCTTATTCATTCTCGTCTCGACTATTGTAACTTTCCCCCCTCCAATCTGTCTTGAATGCAGCTGCCAGGATCATATTCCTCGCCAATCGTTACACCGATGCCTCTACCTTGTGCCAGTCATTACACTGGCTACCCATCCACTCCAGAATCCAGTACAAACTTATTACCCTCACCCACAAAGCTCTTCATTGCTCAGCACCACCCTACATCTCCTCCCTTGTTTCAGTATACCATCCTACCCGCGCCCTCCGTTCTGCTGATGACCTGAGGTTAGCATCCTCAATCAGAACCTCCCACTCCCATCTTCAAGACTATACACATGCTGCGCCAATTCTTTGGAATGCACTTCCCAGGTCAATACGATTAGTCCCCAATCCCCACAATTTTAAGCGTGCCCTGAAAACGCATTTATTCTGATTGGCCTACCGCCTCAACACATTAATCTAATCTATCCCTATGTGGCACAGCCAAAAGTTTTTTACCATAACCAGGTTCCCCGCATCATGTTCCCACATGCTTTATGCATCCATTAGCCCTCTGCATCCGTACTGTTACACACTTAACATTATTGCTGGTCCATACAATCAGGGCAACTATTACCACCCACCTTTCGGGTCTTTTTTCCTCATAGATTGTAAGCTTGCGAGCAGGGCCCTCATTCCTCTTGGTATCTGTTATGATCTATGTGATTATTGTTACGCTGTAATGTCTATTGTCTGTACAAGTCCCCTCTGAAATGTAAAGTGCTGCGGAATATGTCAGCGCTATAGAAATAAAATTTATTATTATTATTGTATGTACACAGTGATTCCACCAGCAGAATAGTCAGTGCAGCTCTTGAGTATAACACATGATGTATCTCAGGATCAGTACAGGATAAGTAATATATGTACACAGTGTGACGCCTAGGGGATGGCGTGCTTCAGAGAGTGGACCCTCTAGGTCACGGCACTGAAGCTCCCCCGAGTGAGCAGACCAGGTTGAGCCAACCCCTGTAGAGAGAACGTTAGGGGCAGACCCGAGGGAGTCAGATACTGCGACAGCTGGCACCAAGAGGGATGGCTCAAGGGGAGGCAGAAAAGCCATGCGGACTGGACTAGGGGAACAGGTGGGGCCCAACCAGGACGGAACTACCAGGACGGGACAGGACTATCAGGACGGAGCAGGAGGTCAGGATAACAGGATGGAGGAGGCAAGGAGAACAAGGACGGACTAAATAACAAAGAAGGTAGTGGGCAGAACCTACAAACAAGGCCAGGACTAACGCATAACATGCACACGATAATCAGGCGCCTCCAATATGGAGGAGCCACCTGATTGCAGCACTAGTGCTTCCGGGGCAGATGCTGACAGGGTTAAAGGAGCTGGGGAGCGCGCGCCCGTGGCCTAAGGCGCATGCGCGGGCCCGCTGCCGGCCGGAAGGCCGACAGTAAAGGTGAGAGGCCGGGACCCACGGGTAGCAGGACGTGGGAGCAGCGCAGCGTGAGGCTGGCAGGTGAGTGGGAAGGCGCGAGGTGGGCACGGTAGCGGATGCCGTCATGACACACCAGAAGAATAGTGAATGCAGCTCTGGAGTATAATACAGGATGTAACTCAGTGTCAGTACTGGATAAGAAATGTTTCTCCATTGTTTCAGTGAATGGGAATGCGCTGCACTCTCAGGCACCGCCAAAACCGAATTTACTATGTTATGCCTGGGAACAAGGTGTTCATTGGAGAGTTGCAGCTTTTTCGTTTATCTGATTGACAACCAGATGACAACAATTACCGTAGATATTAATTATCTATCCCAGAATTAGGCTATCAATGCTACAGTCAAAGAAAACTCTTTTTAAAGGGAATCTGTCACGCTTTTTTTGGACTATCAGCTGCCGAAATTGACATCAGGGGCTTATCTACAGCATTCTGTAATGCTGTAGATAAGCCCCCAATATAACCTAAAAGATAAGAAAAACACATTAGATTATACTCACCGGAGGGGGCGATCAGGCGCCTCCCATCTTCATATGATGCCGTCCTCTTCTTCCCTTCCTGCAGTAGCTTCGACTCCGGCGCACTGCTCTGCCCTGTTGAGGGCAGAGCAGAGTCCTGCAGTGTGCAGGCGTCGGGAGAGGTCTGGCGCCTGCGCACTGCAGTATTCTGCTCTGCCTTCAACAGGGCAGAGCGCCTGCGCCGGAGCAACTACAGGAAGAGAAGAAGAGGACAGCATCGTATGAAAATGGGAGGCGCCGGATCGGACCGCGACACCCATCGGACTGGACCGCCCCTCCGGTGAGTATAATCTAACGTGTTTTTCTTATCTTTCAGGTTACATAGGGGACTTATCTACAGCATTACAGAATGCATTACAGAATGCTGTAGATAAGCCCCTGATGTCAATGCCTGCAGCTGATAGTCCAAAAAAAGGGTGACAGATTCCCTTTAAACATATATCAGACATTATCTTCTCTCTTTCTTATAGCCAAGTATCCTGCCAGTACAAATGGAAGACGACGAACCAATCATCTTCCACCATCACTACGAATCCTACCCAGCCAGCTACCCGACATACCCAACATATCCCACCCTACCTCCTATGGCACCTGTGCATCACCGTGAGCCAACCGTGCGACACATCAATCAAGACACACACCCAGCTTCACCCCTACGTCACACAGACCAGTGAGAAGCTTGTTTACTTGTAAATGATGACTGAAATAAAGTCCTATCAGTTTCCAATCACATCTGAATATGATCTTTCATGATTTAAGAAAATCCGTGCAAATCTCTCCCCTATGCTTGACCTGGAAGCTCTGCTTGTTGAGAATGGCTGATGTTAGAACTCAAGGTCATCACTAGCTCATCAGAAAATGCATATTTCTTATCATAGTCACAAATGCCATATCCGTAAAGGGATTGTCCACCTTTGAAAACATTTTTTTTTTTACTTAAATACATGTAATTTAGACTAAAAACCTTTTTTTTCTATTGGATTTCATTAAAATTTTGCACCAGCCTCTGTGTGTTACACTTTTACTGGCTGCAGAATGAGTTAACTGAGAATCTGTCAGTCAATGACAGTCTAACAGAGAATTTGTAACTTTTTTCTGAGCTACTCTCAGCTCATTTATGACCACAGTCCACATTAGAGTTAAATGAGCAAGGAATCAAAAAACCTGTAAAAGCCAAAACAGTGCAAAACTTTTCATGAATCCCAATTGCAAAAATGATTTGTAGACGCAAATACATGTATACACATACACAAAAATAGTAGAATAGAGATGTAAAACCACTTTAAGCCTCCCTCACATTACTTGAGGTTAGTGATGTAACTATACGGGCCATAGAGGTAGCAGTCAATAGAGGTCTTAGTGCTTCAAGGGGTCAGAGACCCCTCTGTCACAGAAAAGGACACTCAAGTTATAAGCGGTGGTGCAAAATAACACGGCACAGTTTTATTGATAAGTCAGCATGTGAAAATAGAAAGGATGGCCATCTTTTCTGTACCTATGTCATATGGTTCTTAGCACTGAATCTGCTAAGAACCATAGGACATAGGCCGTGATCAAGGTCTGAGGCAGTCGAAACATTGACTTTTCAAGTGAGCACCGTGACATTTTGTACTAATGTTTGGAGGAATGTTCCTACTACAGAACACCTCTGTCTTCTAGCTAGGAGTGCCGACCTAAACTTTGATTGCTCACACTATAAATGTGACTTGGCAAGTGGGGCGGAACATATTACACTTTCAGCATTAAGGTTCAGAGGCTTCTTGAGGGACACCATGATGGATTGGCCCACCAGATAGTTTTGAATTACTATTCTCTAGTTATGCCAAAATGTGAGTCAACCTCTAAGTAACCTCTGCTGCTTTTGAGTTCTGTGGACATGTCTCATATACTGTATAACCTTGGCTTACGTGAGGATCCTTTTGTTGTAAGGTGACCCAATATGGTCCTACATGTAGGAAGCATTTATATGGTAGGATCAGTATAATAAGGCATAGGTTCCATTTATTATATGGTTTTCTTTAAAAAGGTTGTCCACTACTTTAGTATTGATGACCTATCCTTAGGGTAGGTCATCAATATCTGATCGGTCAGGGTCCGTTACCCCCGCCGATCAGCTGTTATCGGTTTCGTCTGTAAGCATTCACTTGCGGAGCTGGCCGACTTCGGATAGTGCCCGGCACAGGGTACTATGCCTCCTACTGATTTGAATTGGAGGCGGATGTGCAGTACCCCACCTTGGCCAGAAGATGGCCAACCCTGCAAATGACCTCTTCCAGCCAGTGGCCACCAACACCAATAGCAGCTGTTCGGCAAGGGTGCTGGGTGTTGGACCCCGACCAATCAGACATTGATGATCTATCCCAAGGATAGGTCATCAATAGTAAAGTAGTGGACAGCTTCTTTATGGAGGTACTGTCACCAGGTCAAAAGTCTCAATTTTTAGCTCTTATTTTATTCCCTAATTTTTATAGTGTTTACTAAAGATGTGTGGCGAACAGGATTCCTTGGGAGCGTGCATTATTACCCCGTGAGCCACACTCCATTGGTAACTAGCATAGAAATTAGCAGTAAATAAAATGGAAAACAACAGGAATAAAATAAGACACTTATGAGCTGGTGATAGATAAGGGGCTGTGAACCCTTGTTTATACTTTAAATTAGAATATATAGGCTTCATAGATGGGGGGTCCTTCACTCAAGACCTCCTCTATTAGCTAGTGCAGAGAACTACTAAATAAGAGCAGCTCCCATTCAGATAGCCTTGTATTACTTTCATATCAATGGCTAAACATAAATCTGCCAACTATTAACCCATTTAATATTGATACAGTATCTGGTAAGATCTCGTCATGTAATAAATTACAATATGTCCTTACAGACGGGCAGTGCCACCACCGCCACCCCTGAGTGCCACCAGCACGGTAGGAGCCGACATCCCTCCGGCTTCAGGTAAATGAGCTGCACTTAGCATACTGTGGGGAAACATGGGCCATTGACGTATCTCACACATCTGCTTCATGTTCTTTCAGAATATTATGACCTAACTGAAGCAAGAATGGGATAAACCTGGAAGATGTCTTATTAATATATATATTTATTATTTAATCTACATTGAGGTCCTCCTGTATATAAAGCCTTCACAAGCAGATTTTTGTACAATTAAATTTATCTATTATATGACTGAGCCCTAACACTCACACTGGGATGAACAAAAGGGAGATGTTAAATCTGCACACTACTGGTTAACCTACAGACTAGGCAAATCCCTATCCTGACCCTGATTTGTCCCTGCCTGACCGCGGGTGTTGCATTCTACATTTATGCAATGGCGCCCCAACTCAAAGTCGTCTGACCTTGAGGGTCCTTAATTGCACCCTCAGCTATACACATAGTGTAACCTAAAACCACCACAACAGAATGGAGTGAACATAGACAGAGACACAGGGCTAAAGACTTGTTCACACAGTCATACATAAAGGATGGAAGAAAAAGAAAGGAACCCAAAAACACCTTTGGTATACATGAAGACAACCAGACCTTGAATGTAACAAAATGGGAAAAGTGTTGGAACACAGCAAACAAACCACAGGAGAAGCGATAGGAAAAACCTCAGCAAGATAATCCTTGACTGGGGCCCTGAGACGCCAAACATACATCTAACTTGGAAAATAACCAGCAAAGACTGCATGTGTGGGAGATTATACGAACCCCTGCAAAGATGTGAAAGAGAAAACACCTGCCTAGAAGAAACACAGCAAAGCAAAGACAAGAGCATAATCAGCAGTTGGACAGGGACAAAACAGGATGTGGTTCAATAGAGAGGGGAAAAAAGGTTGAATTTGATGGACCTATGTCTTTTTTCAACTTAAAGGGAAACTGTCACCTATTTTTCGCCTATCAGCTGCCTGCACCGCCATCAGGGGCTTATCTACAGCATTCTGTAATGCTGTAGATAAGCCCCCGATGTAACCTGAAAGATAAGAAAAACAAGTTATATTATACTCACCGGGGGGCGGTCCTGATCCGTTCCGGGTCCGATGGGTGTCACGGTCCGGTCCGGCGCCTCCCTTCTAACGGTGGCGTCCTCTTCTTTGCTGCCTGTTGTGGCTCCTGCGCATGCGCACTGCTCTGCCCTTTTGAGGCCAGAGCAGAGTACTGCAGTGCGCAGACGCTGGACCTCTCCCGGGAGCCGTGACAGGAAGGAAAGAAGAAGACGTCACCATTAGAATAAGGGAGGCGCCGGACCGGACCGCGACACCCATCGGACCCGGACTACTCCTGGGTGAGAATAATCTAACTCTTTTTTCTTATCTTTCAGGTTACATCGGGGACTTATTTACAGCATTTCAGAATGCTGTAGATAAGCACCTGATGTCGGTGCCGGCAGCTGATAGGCGAAAAATAGGGTGACAGATTCCCTTTAAATAACCATGTAGCTATGAGGGCACATCGTCTTCTGTAAAGAATTGATGTGCCACCAATAACAATGAGATTCTATCATACAGAACAATTGAATTAACGATTGTTCTGCGCACAAATAATTCTAGTGATCCTGTCTAAATAAGCCATTAAATGTCTGACGATTGGTGGTCATTGAACTATGGCATTTGGCACCTTTAAAATCCTCTGTTGCAAAGGTGTCATCTGTAATGGGGCCCCAGAGACATGAGGAAAGACAGAGAAAGCAAACAGAGCTACACAAGCTAATCCGTCCACTAATCATCACTGTCATTATTTGCGTAGTCTATGGAGTCAGGAGAGATGTTGTGTTTCACCTGCCCTAGAAATCTGGACTACAATGTAAGCAGATTGGACAATCCAGATCTGATTACGCAGAACATGTCATTTGACTTAGCATGTACAATGACTAATGTTTAAGAACTGTTTACCTGGTTATGACAAGTGCTTTATACACATCCTCACTTATTGTATACACCCATCACATTCATTTCTTCTGTCGTTGCATAGAATCAAGACTAACTGTAGCCAAGTGTTTGACCCCAGAGCAGAAACTGATCGCTTGCTTGTTTCTATAGTGGCAATAAGCTGTTGTTCAAGGTAACATGAATAGAAGAGAGAAGGTTACATAATAAAAATCAAAATAGACACCGAGCTCTGTTGTAGTGCCAGATATCATCTAGGGCACAAGAGAATGGTAATTCTTAACACATGAGATGATTATCCACTCCTTTATCTTCTAGCAATGTACTTCATTTATAGAGAGGAATCATCCAACCAATTGTATAGGGGATGTAACCAGTCAAGGTTGGTTCTTATTTCTCCAACAGCTTCAAAGCATCCACATAATCTGCCTCATTGATACATATGCATCTAAGCATGTCCAACAGAGATATTGGGATGCTTTCAAGAATAGTTTATTTTTTATCAATTAAAATGCAAAATGGACTAACAAAAGAGAAATCTATTCAAATCAGTATTTGGAGTCACCGACCTTTGCACTCAAAACAGTATCAATTCTTCTAGGTGTATTTGCACACAGTTTTGAAAGAAACCAGCGTGAAGAATAATGGGTACATAATTTCATGTCAATCATTTTTATCCTATTTGGCATTGGATCATAAAACCCCTTTCCCATGTGCAGCTGTAACAGGAAACTTAGCTAAGCAGGGGGTCAAGCCTCAAAAGACTGAGTAACAGATCTCCCACCTTGAGCCATCTAAGCTCAGAACAAAAGGCGTGCTTACAAAATAGTTATCATGGGGTCTAACTGCTTTGTTGAATCAGCTATTTCATAAGGAGATTTTCTAGATCCCAGGACCATACTGAACGCCTTCCAGACTCCCAATCCCTTCTACAGGGTGAGGAGATATGTAGAATGGCTAAGTAGAATCCAGGTAGAAAAGCGGTGTTTAGTCTCAACGCGTAGCTGGGGCCTGGCCGTATCTGCTGGCGCTAAAACTGCCTCCCTAAGGCCATTCATTAAGGAGTTATAAACCATCTTTGGTTTTGGACTTTTAGCTGCTAGAGGCAAGGGGAGAGGATTTTGGTACAGCTCCGAGGGCAAAAGGGGAGTGACCCAAAGGGGACAAAGGCCATGTGGGCTCTCTCTCTGTTATGCTTACGGTGTACTTTGAAGGTGGGGGCCATGTCAAGTAACCTGCTGTGAAGGACCTAGGGACCAGCTGGCAGCTCATGCTCCATGTGGCCCAGCACACAGATGGTCAATCAACAACCCGGTAATTGAAGTGATCCATCAGCTTATATCTTTTGTACTACCACTATTTGTAATTGTATATCTGACGATTGTGTATGTGTGACCATTGTGTATATATTGTATTGTCTTGTGTGCCCTTAAGTTGATTAAATATACTTTAACCTTGGGCTGTTCTTTTATCTCGATCCACAAATCCACACGTCTTTTTTTCGGCTTATCTTTCCATGCTACCGTGGCTGATTTCGGGCCCGTTATCCCATTAATGGACCGGGCTTATATCTAACAAGGAAGTGGTGGCATTCCTACCTGGTTGGCAGAGCTCTTTTTTACTGGTGCTACTGAAAAGGGCCTCTCAGCCGGTCAGGGTTGTGAGCAAGTGTGGTATCAGGTCAGTGCCTCCCGGGTCTGTGTGTACAGGGGGTGTCTATGTAAAACTGTATCAAGCTGACTTGACATGTCCCCAGGGGGTGCAGAACGTCACATTGGTGAAAGTGGGGAGACCGCAATACGTGATCCTTCTGATGTAATAGTGACCTCAGGTGGGGTGACGAGGTGCAGTTCACTACCACCAGTAAGGAGACTGTTGTTATGTACAGGTGTATTTACAATTTTGACTCCATGGATGTTTTCCAGAAACAAGAAGCAGTGGATGTTACTGAGTAAATTATAAAATTCCACTGTAGTGACGAGTATGTTGTAGTGACCAGTCCATTCCTCCTCTTTTCTGCCTCTGCACCCCACCCATCAGCCCAAGGGTGTTTATAATCAACTCTGGTTCCTACCAGCTTACTTTAATGTGCAAATTTGTAACCCAGGAGTGGCATGTTTGCCCATTCACACTGTAGACTTTTATAGCATTTATTAGATGATAGGACCCATCAGAGAAGTGTCACCTTGTTGCAGTTGATGTGCTCACATGAATTGGCCAATTTATGCATTAAAAACCTTGATTGTTGTAAGTAATTTTTTTTTTTTTTTAATTTTTATGACAGTTTACTCAGCAATAATGATAGATTTTGTATTCGCATGTTTATTGGTTTCTACAGAGTTCTGCTGCGTTCCTCCTTTCTTACAGTTATTAGGTTATTTAGGTTCTTTAGAAGGACGTAGATCTGGGGATTTATTCTGACGGAATTTAGGTTGAACTGGATGGACAAATGTATTTTTTTGGCCTTGCTAACTATGTTACTATGTTACTTTTATGCCCAGCTCATGCTTCTGGAGACACACACCCATAAATTAGGTGGGCTTTCATCACTACAGAAATGCCAAACGTGGGTGCCCAGTGTGGTTTAGGCACACTGGGGCTCAGAAAGGAGGGGGGCATTTGGATTTGTGAGTGCAGAATTCGCTGGATTTATTTTGGGGTGTGAGGAGCCATAGCACTCTTCCAGATTCTTTTTGCTACCAGTAACGTCGAAGCCCTCTAAATTTTCAATGACAGATGACGGACGTGAATGGGGACTTGCTTTTTTTTTGTAGATTGAGTTGGGAACATTTCACATAATGTTTGGGATCACGTGAAACCCCCAAGGGATCCATTTACTATAATGAGGCAATAGAGTTCCTCTCATCTCCGTCTGACCTCTATTTAGCCGGTTCCTTATTTTCAGAAGTGCACAAAACTGTGGTGGGCTGCGCTTTTATGCTTGCCTAAAAAGATGGACATCACCGGATCACAGGCCAGACAGTGTCCACAGTGCCTCCATCTACCTCATTATAGGAAGCCGAGACTTAATCCGATCTTTGGGAGGCAGAATGAATAAATAAACAGCAGGTGAACAATTGGTTTATGTATTTTTTACAACATTCCTTGTGCGGTGTAAGTGATTAGGCAGCTTTATTCTTCAGGTCGGTGCGATTACAGCAATACCAGATTTATGTTTGGCAGCTGTCACACACTAAAAAACGCTTTTTATTGCAAAAATTAGTTTTTGCATCGCCATTTTTTGAAAGCTATAATTTTTCCATATTTTAGCCGACAGAGTCATGTGACAGATTGTGTTTTGCGGGACGAGGTGACGTCTTTATTGACACCATTTTCGATCACATGACATTTTTTGATCGCTTTCTATTCTGATTTCTGGGAGACAGAATAAACAAAAACAAGCAATTCAGGAATTTTTTCTTGTTTTTTTTTATGCCGTTCCAGAAATGGTAAAATTGATAAGGCAGCTTTATTCTTCAGGTCAGTACAATTACAGCGATACCTCATTTATATTTTTTTTATGTTTTGGCGCTTTTATACAATAAAAACAGTTTCATAGAAAAAAATATTTTTGCATCACTTTATTCTGAGAGTTATAACTTTTTTTATTTTTCCACTGATGGAGCTGTATTGGTGGCTTATTTTTTGACGGACAAGATGTTGTTTTCAGGGATACTATTTTTATCTACATGTCTTTTTGATCACGTGTTATTCCACCTTTTTTTAGTCAAAATGATGAAAAAGCATTCCCATTCACCTCCAACTTTTTTTTTTTACGGTGTTCACTGAAGGGGTTAACTAGTGGGACAGTTTTACTGGGCAGTGATACTAAACATGTGTACTTGTTTTATTTTTTTACATAAAAAAAAGCAATTTCTCAGTACAATATATACGGGAGATATTTTTTATTATTATTTTCTGATTTCTTTTTATATTTTTTTTTTAACTTTTTCCCACAATGGGACTTTTATTTTCAGCAGCCTGATCGCTGTTATAATCCATTGCAATGCAACAGCATTGCAATGGATTATAAAGGTCAGTTGTTGCACTGACGCTAGCCCTGGGGCCGTGCTCTGCGCATGGTTTGAGGGACTATAGCCTTGTGACCTGGATGTCGTCATGACTACATCAGATCACCATAGCAACGATCGGGGCGGTTGGCGTGCAGAGGGGGCTCCCCCCTCTGCATGCCTGCTAAGTGCTGCGATCGCTCGCTAGCTATCGCAGTATTTAGGGAGTTAAGTGCACATGGCAGAATCAGCTGACACCCGGCGGCGATATACATATTAAGGCCGGGCTCAGACTTGCAAGAAACTCGCACGTCAATACCCAGCACTGCCGCCGGCACTTGGATCGACACATGTATTTCTATGCAGCTGAACGCTCTGATCCGAGTGCCGGCGGCAGTGTCGGGTATTGACGTACGAGACTTGTGCGAGTTTCTCGCAAGTCTGCCCCTGGCCTTAAAGTATTGATTTATTTTAATTGCTGTTTATAAGGATAGTCTGCCTGTCACTTTGGCAGCAGTCTCGCTGTCTCTCAGGCTGGAGGGGAGGTAAATTTAGCTAGTCATCATACCTCCCAACTTTTGAAGAAGGGAAAGAGGGACAAAGGTTGCTGCGCGCGCCGCTGCAAATTTTAGGCCATGCCCCGGTCACACCCATTTCACAACTAGTCACACCCATGTCCATGCCCCAACCGCACCCATTTAGCCCTGCTGATCACACTGACTGGTACTGAGGGCACATTGACTGGTACTGAGAAAAAGAAAGAACAGAGAAGGAAAAAAAAAAGAAAAAAGAGACAAGGGAAAGAAAGAACATAGGGAAAGAAATAAAGAGGGGAAAGAAAGAACATAGGGAAAGAAAGAGGGGAAATAAAGAACATAGGGAAAGAAAGAACATAGGGAGGGAAAGAAAGAGGGGAAAGAAAGAACAGAGAGGGAGAGAGAGAAAGAAAGAACAGAAAAAGGGGGAAAGAGGGGAAGAAAGAAACAGAGAAAGAAAGAGGGGACAGAAAAGAGAACAGAGATAAAAAAGAAGGGAAAGAAAGAACAGGGGGAGAGAGAAAGAAAGAACAGGGGGAGAGAGAAAGAAAGAACGGGGAGAGAGAAAGAAAGAACAGAGAAAGAAAGAACAAACAGAGAAAGAAAGAACAAACAGAGAAAGAAAGAACAAACAGAGAAAGAAAGAACAAACAGAGAAAGAAAGAACAAACAGAGAAAGAAAGAACAAACAGAGAAAGAAAGAACAAACAGAGAAAGAAAGAACAAACAGAGAAAGAAAGAACAAACAGAGAAAGAAAGAACAAACAGAGAAAGAAAGAACAAACAGAGAAAGAAAGAACAAACAGAGAAAGAAAGAACAAACAGAGAAAGAAAGAACAAACAGAGAAAGAAAGAACAAACAGAGAAAGAAAGAACAAACAGAGAAAGAAAGAACAAACAGAGAAAGAAAGAACAAACAGAGAAAGAAAGAACAAACAGAGAAAGAAAGAACAAACAGAGAAAGAAAGAACAAACAGAGAAAGAAAGAACAAACAGAGAAAGAAAGAACAAACAGAGAAAGAAAGAACAAACAGAGAAAGAAAGAACAAACAGAGAAAGAAAGAACAAACAGAGAAAGAAAGAACAAACAGAGAAAGAAAGAACAAACAGAGAAAGAAAGAACAAACAGAGAAAGAAAGAACAAACAGAGAAAGAAAGAACAAACAGAGAAAGAAAGAACAAACAGAGAACGAAAGAACAAACAGAGAACGAAAGAACAAACAGAGAACGAAAGAACAAACAGAGAACGAAAGAACAGAGAACGAAACAACAGAGAACGAAAGAACAGAGAACGAAAGAACAGAGAACGAAAGAAAAGAGAGAGAACGAGGGGAAAGAAAGAACAGAGAGAACGAGGGGAAAGAAAGAACAGAGAGAGAAAGAGAAAGAAAGAACACATAGAGAGAAAGAGCAGAGAAAGAAAAACAACAGAGAGAAAGAAAGGGGAAGAAAGATCAGAGAGAGAAAGAAAGAACAGAGAGAAAGAAAGAGGGGACAGAAAAAGGAACAGAGAGAGAAAGAAATAGGGGAAAGAAGGACCAGAGCGAAAGAAATAAGAAAGAAAAAGAAGAGAGAGAGAAAGAAAGAAAGAAAGAGTGGACAGAAAAAAACAACAGAGAGAGAGAAAAAAAAAAGAAAGAGGGGACAGAAAGAACAGAGAGGAAAGAAATAAAGAACAGAGAGAGAAGGAAAGAAGGGAAAGAAAGAACAGAGAGAAGAAAGAAAGAAAAAGAACAGAGAGAAGGAGTGGACAGAAAAAAGAAAGTGGAAAGAAAGAAGAGAGAGAGAGAAAGAAAAAGAAAGAACAGAGAGAGAAAGAGAGAAAGGAAAGAAAGAACAAAGAGAGAGGAAGAGGGGAAAGAAAGGAAGGAGAGAGAGAAATAAAGATTCTATAAAGATACTAGAAGAGCCCGACTCCCATAGTAGAGCCCACCCGAGCCTCCTGATGCAGGACATATCATGATCCACTCACATGGCCAACATCCCCGAGTCCAAGGCGATACCGCTGTCCGTGCTGTCGGAGGAGGACACAGTGATGGGTCTATAGCATTCCCTGAAGTGCCTCCATGGTTCCGTCACAATCTTCTCCAGAAATCACCTCATCTCATTTCTGGTCAGCTTCCAGCACGTCACTTCCGGTGGAACGTCACGTGCGAATTTTAAAGTGCTCATCGGGGCTCCGCCGTGTACTCCTGTGTCTGCGGTAAAAGTAATCTCCTGGCCGGGGCAGTGGGCAGACTCAAAATCGGGACTGTCCTGCTTGATCCGGGGCGGTTGGGAGGTATGAATGCTCCCCACCATACACCTTGTACACGCATGGCTTCGCACCCCTCATACATACACGGTTCCGCTTTGTATGCCTCCTACATACATGGCTCCGCTCCGTACACCTCGTGCACACACATGGCTTCACTCCGTAAACCTCGAACACATGTGGCTCTGCTCCGTACACCTTGTACACATGCAGCCACGCTCTGTACACCTTGTACACACATGCTCCACTCAGTAAACCTCGTACACACGCGGTTCCGCTCTGTACACCTCGTACACACGCGGCTCCACTCAGTAAACCTCGTACACACGCGGTTCCGCTCTGTACACCTCGTACACACGCGGCTCCGCTCCGTACACACACACGGCTCCGCTCCGTACACACACACGGCTCCGCTCCGTACACACACACGGCTCCGCTCCGTACACACACACACACACACACGGCTCAGCTCCGTACACACACACACACACGGCTCAGCTCCGTACACACACACACGGCTCAGCTCCGTACACCCCGTACACACATGGCTCTGCTCAGCTCCGTAAACACACGGCTCAGCTCTATACACTTTGTACACACACGGCTCCATTCCATACACCTCGTACACACACGGCTCCGCTCCATACAGCTCGTACACACACGGCTCCGCTCCATACACATGCGGCTCTGCTCCGTACACCCTGTACACACACGGCTCTGTTCCGTACACCTCGTACACACGCGGCTCCGCTCCATACACACGCGGCTCAGCTCTATACACTTTGTACACATACGGTTCCATTCCATACACCTCGTACACACACGGCTCCGCTCCATACAGCTCGTACACACACGGCTCCGCTATGTACACCTCATACACACACTGCTCCGCTCCATACATATGCGGCTGTGCTCTGTACACACGAGGCTCCACTCCGTTCACCCTGTACACACACGGCTCCACTCCGTACACCTCGTACACACACAGCTCCACTCCGTACACCTCGTACACACACGGTTCCGCACACCTCGCACACACTCGGCTCCGCTCCATACACCTTGTACACGCACGGCTCTGCTACAGCCACACTGTAAACCCCTCCTGACCCCACACAAACTTCCCCCACCCAGCACTATGACGCCAGCACAGCAGAGTCCTGCATACACCGAGGCCCCTGATCATGTGACCCCCTGACTCCTCCCCTCCTGTGACCTCATCACAGGTCCTGTGCGCACAGAAGAGAACAACCTAGCGACGTCATTGCAGGCTGTGAGGGGCTGCGGTGGGTCTCTGGGAGGGCGAGGATGGGGGGCATGGGGTTTTTCTCCCTGCAGTCTGGGAAAAATAGAGTCCCGGGAGGGACAGCGGGTGGGCGGGGCAAAAACAGGAAGGTTGGGAGCTATGTAGTCACTGTCTAGTGGGCATTATTGCTGTCATAATGAAGGATCTCATGCTGATGACACCCAATTGTACGCTTCTTCTCCTGACATCACACCAGCCTTTCTAGAAAACACTGGCGATTGTCTAAACGCTGTGTCTATCATCATGTCCTCACTATATCTGAAACTGAACCTTTCAAAGACTGAACTCCTTGTGTTTCCTCCCGCTACTAATGCACCTATACCCGACACTGCCATTTCCGTGTGTGGTTCCACTATTACTCCCCAGCAACATGCCCGCTGTCGTGCGGTCATACTTGACTCCGAGCTTTCATTCACTCCTCCAATCTGTCTAGAATGCAGCTGCCAGGATCATATTCCTCGCCAATCGTTACACCGATGCCTCTACCTTGTGCCAGTCCTTACACTGGCTACCCATCCGCTCCAGAATCCAGTACAAACTTATTGCCCTCACCCACAAAGCCCTCCATGGCTCAGCACCACCCTACATCTCCTCCCTTGTTTCAGTATACCACCCTACCCGCGCCCTCCATTCTGCTGATGACCTGAGGTTAGCATCCTCGACAATCAGAACCTCCCACTCGCGTCTCCAAGACTATACACGTGCTGCGCCAATTCTTTGGAATGCACTTCCCAGGTCAATACGAGTAGTCCCCAATCCCTACAATTTTAAGCGTGCCCTGAAAACTCATTTATTCAGACTGGCCTACCGCCTCAACACATTAACCTAACTATCCCTGTGTGGCACAGTCAGAAGTTTTACCATAACCAGGTTCCCCGTATCATGTTCCCACATGCTTTATGCATCTATTAGCCCTCTGTGTCCGTACTGTTACCCACTTAACATGGCTGGTCCAAACAATCAGGGCAATTGTTACCACCCACCTTTCGTGTCTACCTCTTTCCTCATAGACTGTAAGCTTGCAAGCAGGGCCCTCATTCCTCTTGGTATCTGTTATGATCTATGTGATTATTGTTATGCTGTAATGTCTATCATCTGTACAAGTCCCCTCTGAAATGTAAAGTGCTGCGGAATATGTCGGCGCTATAGAAATAAAATGTATTATTATTATCTCAGAATTTTAAGGAATTTCTACAGGAAGATACAGTATATCTGTGTCAATAACCTAACTGGTCACTCTCCTTATGGGCTTTCTGGCTGTCACTTAAAAGGTAAGCTGTCATCCCATTTTCGGCCTACAAGCTGTAGCCACCGTCATCAGGGGCTTATCTACAGCATTCTGTAATGCTGTAGATAAGCCCCCGATGAAACCTGAAAGATAAGAAAAACACGTTAGATTATACTCACCAGGGTCTGGTCCGGCGTCTCCCATCTTCATGCGATATTGTCCTCCTCCTTGCTTCTCCCTCGGCTCCTGCGCAGGCGTACTTACTCTACCCTGTTGAGGGCAGAGTGAAGTACTGCAGTGCACAGACGCCGGGAAAGGTCAGAGAGGTCCGGCGCCTGCGCACTGCAGTACTTTACTCTGCCCTCAACAGGGTAGAGTAAGTACGCCTGCGCAGGAGCTGAGGGAGGAGGACATCATCGTATGAAGATGGGAGGCGCCGGACGAGACGGCGACCCCCATCAGACCGGACCGAATACCGGGGTGAGTATAATCTAACTCATTTTTCTTATCTTTCAGGTTACATCGGGGGCTTATCTACAGCATTACAGAATGCTGTAGATAAGCCCCTGATGGTGGTGGCTGCAGCTTATAGGGCTAAAATGGGGTGACAGATCCCCTTTAACGTGGGGGCATTGTGACTGTCAGCTATCATCCTTCATTGTCCCTGCGGGTCTCTGTGGGTCTAGCCCCTGTAATAGCCTCCCAAACCCATCTAGGCTTATTTCTCACAGATGCACCTGTCACTTCATCTAAAACTCCACCATTCGTCCGGGGTCAGACTTGTGAGAAACTCGCACAAGTCTCGCACTTCAATGCCCGCACTCGGGACCGGAGTGTGTGGCTGCATAGAAATACATGCAGTGCTGGTGGCAGTGCTGGGCATTGAGGTGCGAGCTTCTCGCAAGTCTGACCCCGGCCTACTGCTGTTGTTCCTCCTGATCATTATGCGTAATAAGCTTGAAAATGTGCACACTGCACAACAGGATCACCAAGTGTATATATAAACCTATAAATAAACTATATAGCCAAAAATGTAATAAAATATTTAAATCTTTATTGAATTTTTTTTTTTTTAATCTGGAAAATGAAATAAAGTAAGGTGAGTAAGCTAAGGCGACACAGCAGCAAGGAGGAGATGCATCAGTGTATATAGGGCTACACGACAGGCTTACAAATACTGAGGTAAAATACTGACCAAATACTGAACGTGTGAACGTGGCCCAAGTTGAAGTCTCACACAACCCACACTGCCTCCATCACTACGACCACACATGGCCCCCGTAGTCTATTAGACAGCTCTGTGACTGCCTATGACTACACTGAGGTGGACGTGATGGGTCACACTGCAGTGGCGCTTTGGGTCCTCAGATGGCACTGACACAACTTCAGAAGAGCCTCCATGTAGACATTATGCAAACACATCTGACATTTTATACACATTCTATACCTACATAGGCCACTGACAGGTTCCTCACATGGTGTCATTGTGACTGCCTTCCTGGCGCCCAATACTGCCCTCATATAGGCACTGCCTACTATTACTGGATTCTCTCATTATGGAGGTCTCTAGCTGTGACTCATTGTATGCAGGGACTCCAGTTACTGCCTATGGGGAGAACCTTGCTGGTATTTTGGGGGGCTCTGGGTGGCACTTTGTTTAGTCACTGTCATTAGATGCTAATTATAGGGGTCTGTGTTTGTCACTTACTTTCCCAGGCACCCTGAGTGATCACTCTCTTTGAGGACACTCTTGTCATTATGGGGGTCTTCAGTAGTCATTTTGGGTTGGGTGCATCCTCGAGGTTCACTTACTTTTGAATAAATATTTCCTAAAAAAATTTTAGAGGTATAATTAGTATTGCATATAACCCCACCTTTGCTTTCAAAACACAATGACAACTGGAGACCCCCAAAACGACGAATTTCACGGCTATGGAGTCTGACCCCAGCACTCTGCAGGACAACAGCGGAACTGAATTCTACCAAGCTTGTTTCAGGGAGGACCGGTGCACCCGACACACACTTCCCCCTGTGTGAGCCGCATACTTGGTATTTATTTCAGCAAGGGGAAAGCGGGCAGAGGAGGATGTGAGGCTGGAGGTCAGTGCCCTGTGTGTCCGGGGATTAGGCGGCCCCATGTGCATGCCGAGCTCGCAGTACGGCGCATGGATAGCACCTTTACGACAGTCACGTGATTTTTTTAGGGTTCGCCCTGTAGTGTTCCCATGTACCTTATCTATATGACGGTCACGTGATCTCGGCGATCTGGCAAGTGTTCGTCTCCCTAGTCCAGTGATCTCCAACCTGTCACTTTATAGCTATGGTGAAACTACAACTCCCAGCATGCCCTGACAGAGGGGAGAAATGGAACTGGGAGTTCTAGTTCCTAATTAACTGTCTGTGTGCTGGAGAACACTTCCGTAATGAACAGCTCCTGAAGTGTCTTTTATTTAGAAGCGCCAGTCGTTTTTGTGGCAGTTTGTGTGTAATACTACATGTGAGGGTGAAGTGCCGTGATTTTTCTCTTTTCGCTCTATGTAAATCATAAGCACGCACTTCAGAATTTTCTTTTACCTTGTCGACTGTTAACTTATTGCTGAGAGTATTCTGAATTATGGGAAACAAGCCTGTGAAGTTCAGTCATCGGCTGTCCATATGGGGTGGGGGATCCGTGTAAGCTTCCCGGACCCTCCTCACTCTCAGCAGGGGCATTTTTGGCCAGTGTAAATCTTTCCCAGTGCTGGCCTGTATTTTATCTCGCACACGGTGTTGTGGGCTTCTGTGGCCATCGTGTAAGAGGTATATAGGGGCTTCTGTAGGTTACGAGGAGTAGGGGCCTCTATGGCAATCGTGTAAAAGATGTATATAGGGGCTTCTGTAGGTTACGAGGAGTAGGGGCTTCTGTGGCCATCGTGTAAGAGGTATATAGGGGTTTCTGTAGGTTACGAGGAGTAGGGGCTTCTGTGGCCATCGTGTAAGAGGTATATAGGGGCTTCTGTAGGTTACGAGGAGTAGGGGCCTCTATGGCCATCGTGTAAGAGGTATATAGGGGCTTCTGTAGGTTACAAGGAGTAGGGGCCTCTGTGGCCATCGTGTAAGAGGTATATAGGGGTTTCTGTAGGTTACGAGGAGTAGGGGCTTCTGTGGCCATCGTGTAAGAGGTATATAGGGGCTTCTGTAGGTTACGAGGAGTAGGGGCCTCTATGGCCATCGTGTAAGAGGTATATAGGGGCTTCTGTAGGTTACAAGGAGTAGGGGCCTCTGTGGCCATCGTGTAAGAGGTATATAGGGGCTTCTGTAGGTTACGAGGAGTAGGGGCTTCTGTGGCCATCGTGTAAGAGGTATATAGGGGCTTCTGTAGGTTACGAGGAGTAGGGGCCTCTATGGCCATCGTGTAAGAGGTATATAGGGGCTTCTGTAGGTTACGAGGAGTAGGGGCTTCTGTGGCCATCGTGTAAGAGGTATATAGGGGCTTCTGTAGGTTACGAGGAGTAGGGGCCTCTATGGCCATCGTGTAAGAGGTATATAGGGGCTTCTGTAGGTTACGAGGAGTAGGGGCTTCTGTGGCCATCGTGTAAGAGGTATATAGGGGCTTCTGTAGGTTACGAGGAGTAGGGGCCTCTATGGCCATCGTGTAAGAGGTATATAGGGGCTTCTGTAGGTTACGAGGAGTAGGGGCCTCTATAGCCATCATGTAAGGGTTATAGGGGCTTCTGTAGGTTACGAAGAGTAGGGGCCTCTATAGCCATCGTGTAAGGGTTATAGGGGCTTCTGTAGGTTACGAGGAGTAGGGGCCTCTGTGGCCATCGTGTAAGGGTTATAGGGGCTTCTGTAGGTTACGAGGAGTAGGGGCCTCTATAGCCATCATGTAAGGGTTATAGGGGCTTCTGTAGGTTACGAGGAGTAGGGGCCTCTATAGCCATCATGTAAGGGTTATAGGGGCTTCTGTAGGTTACAAGGAGTAGGGGCCTCTGTGGCCATTGTGTAAGGGTTATAGGGGCTTCTGTAGGTTACAAGGAGTAGGGGCCTCTGTGGCCATCGTGTAAGGGTTATAGGGGCTTCTGTAGGTCACGAGGAGTAGGGGCCTCTGTGGCCATCGTGTAAGGGTTATAGGGGCTTCTGTAGGTTACGAGGAGTAGGGGCCTCTATAGCCATCGTGTAAGGGTTATAGGGGCTTCTGTAGGTTACGAGGAGTAGGGGCCTCTATAGCCATCGTGTAAGGGTTATAGGGGCTTCTGTAGGTTACGAGGAGTAGGGGCCTCTATAGCCATCGTGTAAGGGTTATAGGGGCTTCTGTAGGTTACGAGGAGTAGGGGCCTCTATGGCCATCGAGTAAGGGTTATAGGGGCTTTTCTGTAGGTTACGAGGAGTAGAGGTCTCTGTGGCCATCTGCAAAGGTTACGTGGGGCCAGGGCCTCAGTGGCCTTACCACAATAGTTACGGTGGGGCAGGGGCCTTTGGGGCAAGGATTATGATGGGGCAGGGAACTCTGGGCTTACTGCAAGGGTTATGATCGGGCAGGGGCCTCTGTGGCCGTACTGCAAGGGTTACGGTAGGGCAGGGAACTCTGGGCTCACCGCGAGGGTTACAGTGGGGCAGGGGCCTATGGGGCAAGTGTTATGGTGGGGCAGGGAACTCTGGGCTTACCGCAAGGGTTACAGTGGGGCAGGGGCCTCTGTGGCCGTACCGGAAGGGTTACGGTGGGGCAGGGGCCTCTGTGGCCGTACCGGAAGGGTTACGGTGGAGCATTCCATTTCAAGTGATCAAAATCTGAATATTTTTTTTACCTGACATCTACAGATATTTATTTTCTTTGGTGTTTGTTGAAAAGCTACTTTAGTAAATTAAAAATGTTTTGAACTTTTATTTTAATTCGTTAATTTGTTATATATTTCTAAAGTTTTGAAAGTTTGAATTTTGAGCTCGTAACACATTACATTTTTGATCATATCTCGGGCTAAAATAAAGATAAAGAGATGGGAGAGGCATCATTTTGTTCAGAATTGTGCAGGTTTTAACCCCTTCCAGGCATGCACCATATATGTGTGGAAGCTGCTTTTGCAGGGGCTCACGCAGAGTATTGCCGCAATCGGGTGCGGGTATCAGCTCTATGTGAGAGCTGACACCCTGCAGAAACGTCCACGATCAGTGCTAGCACCGACTGCAGGCATTTAGCCCCTCTGATGCCACTGTCAATAGTGACAGCGGCATAGAGATCGCGCAGGGATGACAGAATGTCATTTTAATTACTGTTCATCTATTCACCTTTTTGGCTTCCCATGATCTGGACAATTATGTGTCATGATTACATCTTGTTTAAGAGGTTGCTGGGCACTCGGGGATAGCTTTTTCCTCTGCGTTATCACTGGTTGTTTGTGTACTTGTATTTACATGCATGTTATTGCTATTAGCTATTTAAAAATAAAAATTACTCTTTTATTCACAACTTCAAGGACACCTTTGGCTCTTTTTTCTCCTGTTCTCATACACCCTCAAACCTGTGCAGTAAAATCTGCATTCTTATATTGTGCTTCTTCCCTTCTGAACTGTGCACTGTGCCTCCAAAAGTAGTTTTCAACCACATATGAGGAATCTGTGATCTCAGGAGAAATTGCACAACAAATTTTGGGGTCCATTTTGTCCTGTTACCCTTGTGAAAATACAAAATTTGGAGCTTAAAAAGATTTTTGTGGGAAGAGTGTTTTTGTTTTTTTTTCCCCTCGGGGTCTAGTTTTCAAAATGGTGTCACTTGTGGGGGGTTTTCATTGTTTAGGCACATCAGGGGCTTTCAAAGCGTGACATGGCATCCGCTAATTATTCCAGCAAATTTTGCATTCAAAAACTCAAATTGCCTTCCCTTCCGAGCCCTGCCGTGCTCCCAAACAATGGTTTTCCGCCACTTGTAGGGTATTTGCATGCTCAGGAGAAATTGCACAATAAATGTTGGGGTCCATTTTTTCCTTTTACTCTTGTGAAATAAAAAATTTTGGGTCTAAAGAAAAATTTTTGTTAAAGAAATGTTTATTTTCTCCTTCCACATTCCATTAATTCCTGTGAAGCACCTGAAGAGTTAATAAACTTTTGGGTATTTTCTGTCATATAGGCCCCTCAAAGTCACTTCAAATGTGATGTAGTCCCTATTGTTTAAAAAAAAATGGTGCTGATGTAAAGTAGACATGTGGGAAATGTTATTTATTAACTGCTTTGTGTGACACAACTCTATGATTTAAGGGCATAAAAATTACAAGTTTGAAAATTTCTGATTTTTTCCCCCCACAAATAAATGCAAGTCTTGTCAAAAGAATGTTACCACGATCATGAAGTACAATAAGTCACGAATAAACTTTGTCAGAATCAGTGAGATCCTTTAACCCCTTTCCTTCATTGGACGTAATATTCCGTCCATGTGCCCTGGGCCCTAATTACCATGGACGGAATATTACGTCATAGCGATAAGCGGCGCCCACGTGGTGAGCGCCGCTTATCGTGGCCGGGTGTCAGCTAATTATCATAGCTGACACCCAGCACAATGTGTCAGGGGTGGTCATGGACTGCCCCCGACACGTTAACCCCTTGTACACTGCGATCAAACACGATCGCGGTGTACCGGGGGTTAAAGGGAAGCATCGGCAGGGAGGGGGCTCCCTCCGTGCTTCCCTGAGCCCCCCACAGCAGCGCAATGTGCAGCGCTGCTGCGGGGAGCTCCTTTCCTGCAGGTCCCCATATCCAATATGGTGGCGGGCACCTCCGGGGGCCTGCAGGAAGCTGCCTTCCTCACTGCCCGCAGAGCGCAGGCATGAGGAAGCCTGCAGCACTGCCTGTGACAGATCGCTGATCTGTCACAGCGATCTGTGATGTGACAGATCAGCGATCTGTCACATGACAGTTATGTCCCCCCTGGGACATTGTAAAAAAGTTAAAAAAAAAAGTGTAAAAATAATTTTTTAAAAATCGCTAAATTAAAAAAAAAAAAAAAATATTCCCCAATAAATTCATTTTTTGGAAATAAAAAAGCCCAAAAAACAATAAAAGCACACATATTTGGTATCGCCGCGTCCGTAACGACCTGCCCTATAAGACTGTCCCATTAGTTAACCCCTTAAGCGAACCCCTTAAAAAATAAAAATAAAAAACGAAGCAAAAAATGATTTATTATCATACCGCCGAACAAAAAGTGCAATAACGCGCGATCAAAAAGACGCATATAAATATCCATGGTACCGCTAAAAACGTCATCTTGTCCCCGCAAAAAACGAGCCGTCATACAGCATCATCGGCGAAAAAATAAAAAGTTATAGCTCGCAGCAGGGCTGTGGAGTCGGAGTCGTGGAGTCGGAGTCGGAGTCGGTGCTCATTTTGGTGAGTCGGAGTTGGAGTCGGTATAAAATGGACCGACTCCGACTCCTAAAATATATAATAAATTGGGTACAGTAATTCAATGCAGGATGTGCTGAATATTTTTTCATAGGAGTTTGGGAAAGTTATGAAATGTCCTATAAATGGCTGTTATATTCCTGATCTAAGGCTACATTCACACACAGCGTTTTTCCTGTGTTTTTTGAGGATACGTTTTTCAGCTGCAAAAGCTGATCATCTTTTTAAAAAACTGCATCACCTGAAAGGTTTTTGAGCTCATAGATAATGTTTTCAATAGCAAAAGCAGATTAGAAATCTGCTCTATCTATCCATTTATCCATATCTGTCTATCCATATCGTATCTGTACCAAAAAGAATGAAAACCGGGTAGTACACCAATATATATTCTGTTCTATATAAATATCTTGATTATTGGATCATAAAAATGATTAAATGTCTGAGGTTCACATTGTACTACAATAAATTTTTCACTTAAATATGAGCAATATGTGTGGGAGTCGGAGTCGTGGAGTCGGAGTTGGAGTCGGAGTCGGAGTCGGTGTAAGGGAAATTGAGGAGTCGGAGTCGCAGGTTTGGCTTACCGACTCCACAGCCCTGGCTCGCAGAATAAAGCGATGTAAAAATAATTATTTTTTATATAAAATTGTTTTCATCGCATAAAAGCGCCAAAACATAAAAAAAGACATAAATGAGGTATCGCTGTAATCGTACTGACCCGAAGAAGAAAACAGCTTTATCAATTTTATCGCACGCGGAACGGTGTAAACGCACCCCCCAAAAGAAATTCATGAAACGCTGGTTTTTGTAAATTCTGCGTCCCAAAAAACGAAATAAAAAGCGATCAAAAAATGTCACGTGCCCGAAAATGGTACCAATAAAAACGTCAACTAGTCCCGCAAAAAATAAGACCTCACATGACTCGGTGGGTCAAAATATGGAAAAATTATAGCTCTCAATATGTGGTGATGCAAAAACTATTTTTACAATAAAAAGTGTCTTTTAGTGTGTGACAGCTGCCAAACATAAAAACCGCCATAAATAGTAAATAAACCCCCCGTTATCACCCCCTTAGTTAGGGAAAAATAATAAAATTAAAAAAATGTATTTATTTCCATTTTCACGTTAGGGTTAGGGTTAGGGCCAGGGCTAGGGTTAGGGCTGAGATTAGGGTTAGGTGTGTGTTGGGGTTAGGGTTGGAGTTAGAATTGGGGGTTTCCACTGTTTTGGTACATCAGGGGCTCTCCAAATGCAACATGGCGTCTGATCTCAATTCCAGCCAATTCGGCGTTGAAAAAGTCAAATGGTGCTCCTTCCCTTCCAAGCTCTGCCTTGCACCCAAACAGTGTTTTACCCCCTCATATGGGGTATCAGCCTACTCAGGACAATTTGCAAAACAACTTTTGAGGTCCTATTTCTCCTGTTGCCCTTAGGAAAATAAAAAATTGGGGGCAAAAATATCATTTTTGTGGAAAAAAAATGTTTTTTTCATTTTCACGCCTGGGCGTTATAAATTTCTGTGAAGCACTTGGGGGTTCAAAGTTCTCACCACACATCTAGATAAGTTCCTTGTGGGGTCTAGTTTCCAAAATGGTGTCATTTGTGGGGGGATTCCACTGTTTTGGTACATCAGGGGCTTTCCAAACGCGACATGGTGTCCGATCTCAATTCCAGCCAATTTTGCATTGTAAAAGTCAAACGGCGCTCCTTCCCTTCTGAGCTCTGCCATGCGCCCAAATAGTCGTTTACACCCACACATGGGGTATCAGCGTACTCAGGACAAATTGCACAATAACTTTTAGGGTCCTGTTACCCTTGGGAAAATAAAAATTGGGGGTGAAAAGATCATTTTGTGGAAAAAATATGATTTTTTAATTGTACCGCTGTACGTTATAAACTTCTGTGACGCCCTTGTGGGTTCAAAGTTCTCACCACATATCTAGATAAGTTCCTTGGGGGGGTCTAGTTTCCAAAAGGGGGTCACTTGTGGGGGGTTTCCACTGTTTAGGTACATCAGGGGCTCTCCAAACGTGACATGGCGTCCGATCTGAATTCCAGCCAATTTTGCATTGTAAAAGTCAAACGGCGCTCCTTCCCTTCTGAGCTCTGCCATGCGCCAAAACAGTGGTTCTCCCCCACATGTCAGGTATCAGCGTACTCAGGACAAATTGCACAAGAATTTTTGCAGTCCAATTTCTCCTGTTACCCTTGGTAAAATAAAAAAAATTGAACCTGATGTATTTTTTTAGTGAAAAAAAGTTAAATGTTCATTTTTTTTTTTTTTTTTAAATATTCAAAAAATTCCTGTGAAGCACCTGAAGGGTTAATAAACTCCTTTTAATGTGGTTTTGAGCACCTTAAGGGGTGCAGTTTTTAGAATGGTGTCCCTTTTGGGTATTTTCTATCATATAGACCCTTCAAAGTGACTTCAAATGTGATGTGGTCCGTAAAAATAAAATGGTGTTGCAAAAATGAGAAATCGCTGGTCAACTTTTAACCCTTATAACTTCCTAACAAAAAAAAATTTTGGTTCCAAAATTGTGCTGACTTAAAGTAAACATGTGGGAAATGTTACTTATTAAGTTTTTTGTGTGCCATATCTCTGTGATTTAAGGGCATAAAAATTCAAAGATGGAAAATTGCGAAATTTTCGCCAAATTTCCATTTTTTTCACAAATAAACGCAAGTTATATGAATGAAATTTTACCACTAACATGTTAAGGGCAGAGCAGAGTCCTGCAGTGCGCAGGCGTCGGGAGAGGTCTGGCGCCTGCGCACTGCAGAATTCTGCTCTGCCCTCAACAGGGGAGAGCAATGCGCCTGCGGCGGAGCCATTTCAGGACGGGAGAAGAGGACTTCATCGCATGAAGAAGGGAGGCGCCGGACGGGACGGCGACACCCATCGGACCGGACCGCCCACCTCCGTGAGTATAATATAACGTGTTTTTCTTCTCTTTCAGGTTACATCGGAGGCTTATCTACAGCATTACAGAATGCTGTAGATAAGCCACCGATGTCTATGCCGGCAGGTGAAAGGCCAAAAAAAGGGTGACAGATTCCCTTTAAAGCAGGGTTCCCCAACTCCAGTCCTCAAGGCCCACCAACAGATCATGTTTTCAGGATTTCCTTTGTATTGCGCAGGTGAAGCAATTATCCCTTGAGAAAAACTAAAGGGCCTGTCACACTAAGCGATATCGCTAGCAATATCGCTATAACGTCACTGGTTTTGTGACGTTATAGCGATATTGCTAGCGATATCGCTATGTCTGATAATTACCTCCGACCGGCTCCCCCGCTGATTATCACTGATCGCGCGAGAACGTCCTGGGCCACTTCTCGTCGTCAGCTTCCTGCTGGGCTTCCTGCTGTGGAGACGAGCGACGCGTGGAAGCGGGCGTGAGGACGTCAGGATCGCTGCGTCTGACAGGTAAGTAGCGACCCCCGACCCCTGCGATGTTGCTGGTGAGATCTGCCTATGTGGCAGCTCACTAGTGATCACTTAGCGATGTACCAGCGATCCTGACCGCGTCATATCGCTGGTTGGGATCGCTGGTGCATCGCTAAGTGTGACAGTACCTTAAGGAAATCCTGAAAACATGATCTGTTGGTGGGCCTTGAGGACTGGTGTTGGGGAACCCTGCTTTAAAGCGTTCCAGAGTTATGACCTCATAAATTGAGAGTGGTCAGGACTGAAAAAAATTGGCCTGGTCAGGAAGGTGAAAACAGGCTTCAGGGCGAAGGGGTTAATTGGTATGTCACAAGACTGTCGATATTTTGTTTTTGAGGAGTCAAATTCTAAATTTTGATGGACGATTTTGGGAAAACTACAGTATATATTATACATTTTTTTAAACAATGCATGTGTTACTTGTGCTCTTGGTTACATTTGTTCAGGGATTCAAGATTGGGTTATCCTTAGGATCATATTTCAAAGTGTGATTTTCTAAATACAGTATTATCCTAATCATATACAGAATGATTAAATTCAAAATATTTTTATCACCTTTTTAAATCTACATGTAACAATTTTGTATTATTACGTCGCTAGGCAATTCCTTTTCCAAGCTTTTAAAAAGGATAGTACAGTAGTTATATCATCAAGCCATAAAATATAACTGTAAGAACTAGTCTTAACCCCTTCACCACCTTGGGTTTTTCCGTTTTTGAGTTATCGTTTTTGGCTCCCCTTCTTCCAATAGCCATAACACTTTTAATTTTTGTATAATAATGCAAACAATCAGTGGCGCTCAAGTATACACATGGACTCCAGCAACATATGTAAAATACACCAGTCACCGTCAGTGTCAGAATACAATCAATAGAACTAAAAAATATTACTATTGCGCTTGGAGTCATGGTAACATAAATAAAATGGAAAAACAAATATGAGTCAGTAATGAATAACCAAATTAGGACAAACAGTATAGTTAGCACAAAACTAGTCATATAAATCCCTTTGGATCTTGTCTCCTATTGCAGTAGGGGTTAAACTACCACACACAAAAAAAAGAAAAAGGAGTGAACTCAGTCTGGAATCAAGGTGCCCAGTAACAGATATTGCACATAGATCCTGTCTCCTATTGCAGTAGGGGTTAAACTACCACAAAAAAAAAGGAATCAACTCAGTCTGGAATCAAGGTGCCCAGTAACAGATATTGCACATAGATCCTGTCTCCTATTGCAGTAGGGGTTAAACTACCACAAAAAAAAAGGAATCAACTCAGTCTGGAATCAAGGTGCCCAGTAACAGATATTGCACATAGATCCTGTCTCCTATTGCAGTAGGGGTTAAACTACCACAAAAAAAAAGGAATCAACTCAGTCTGGAATCAAGGTGCCCAGTAACAGATATTGCACATGGATCAAAGTTTCCTCCTCCAGTAGTGAGGGTTGAGGCTGCCACAAGTGAAGTAGGCGGCTACAGACTTGAATGAAGCCGCCACTGATTCCAAGTTACAGGTTTCACAGGTCCTTTTAGGATCGATATCACTCCTCTATTAAATAACCAAATGATTCCTTTTTCCTTATCGCTTGCAATAGTCACGGTAGTAGTGCTGCCCCGGCCGGTGGCAGCAAGCGCTATATGCAGGCTGAAAATTGCGCTTGCTGAACGCTGTGCCCGACTGTCACTCTGTGCTCGTCAGCACAGGACCTGCGTGACGTCAGAGGCACGTGATGTGCTGGGCTGCAGCCACTTTGGATCGCGGTATGGACTAAAAGAGCTATCCGACGCATTTCAGAGACTCCTGTCTCCTTCCTCAAGGATATGGGACTGTCACGCAGGTCCTGTGCTGACGGTTATTTAATAGAGGAGTGATATCGATCCTAAAAGGACCTGTGGAACCTTTAACTTGGAATCAGCGGCGGCTTCATTCAAGTCTGTAGCCGCCTACTTCACTTGTGGCAGCCTCAACCCTCACTACTGGAGGAGGTAACTTTGATCCATGTGCAATATCTGTTACTGGGCACCTTGATTGCAGACTGAGTTTATTCCTTTTTTTTTTTCTCTTTTTTTTTTTTTTTGTGTGTGGTAGTTTAACCCCAACTGCAATAGGAGACAAGATCCAAAGGGATTTATATGACTAGTTTTGTGCTAACTATACTGCGTGTCCTAATTTGATTATTCATTACTGGCTCATATATTTGTTTTTCGATTTTATTTATGTTACGGTGACTCCAAGCGCATTAGTAATATTTTTTAGTTCTATACTTTTTATTTTTCTGTCAATATGGCCTTGTGAGGGCTTTTTGTTTTTTTGCGGGACTAGTTGTACTTTTGAACGACACCATTGGTTTTGCCTCATAGTGTACTGGAAATCGTGTGGGAATAAAATTCAAAGTTCGTTGAAATTGCAAAAAAAGTGCAATTCCACAATTTTTTTGTTTTTACCATGTTCACTAAATGCTTAAAACTGACCTGCCACTATGATTCCCCAGGTCATTATGAGTTCGTAGATGCCAAACACATGTAGGTTCTTTTTTAATTAAGTGGGAAAAAAAATCCACAGTTTCTCAAAAAAAAAAGTGTTGCCATTTTCTGAGAACCAACTGCAGAGCCGAACAGCTGATCAGCCGGAGCGATCCAGGAAGCCTGATTCCCTCTGCAACTTGTTCGGTAAGCGCTATAGCCAAATAAGAGGGAACCCGAACATATTCGCTCAACTCTAGTCAATAGTCCTCCTGCAGACCGGGTATAGTTACACCGCTTTGCTGATGGCTTATTACTAATTGACCAAGCAGACAACAGACCGGGCGCTGCAAGTGGAGGGGAGTGACAACAGTTTCAGCCAACAGATGACGTTTCGGTTGAGTACTGTGATTCTCAAACGAATCATCATAGAAAGTGGGTAATACAAACATTATACATATTGTCCTTCATGATAGTGGTAAAATTTCTTTGATATGACTTGCGCTTGCAAAAAAATTGGAAATTTGGCGAAAATTTTGAAATTTTCAAACTTTTCATATTTATGCTCCTAAAAAAAGGTTTTAATATATTTTATTGGAGAGCCATTACTGGAAGACATTTTTTTTGAGTGTGCCACTACCAACAGCAGGACACAATTCGGTCACAGGTCAGCACATTTTGAAAAGCCTCTTTTCGCAAACATTGATTTTTTTTTTTTTTTATTTTTTTTTTAATTTCTTTTGGACATGAGTTTTCTTCCTGTTCACTTTCATAGACACACTGGTATAATTCAGCTCACTTCATCACTATTGTAAAAACCTTTCAGTGTAGCCACTATTTATGTATCTAATGGTTTGTCTGGTTTAGGTTCAGGACAAGTCATGAAACCTTTTTTTTATTGGAAACTATAGACCTTACACTTTTAGACAACAGGGTGAATAGACCTGAATTCGAGATTTTCAATTTGACACACTTCATATAGTTATTTTTTGAATTATGATCCCTTTGAGATTCCAACTTCCATTTTGGTATAGATGTGGCTAGGAGGATAGGAGGCACATGTAATTTTTAAAAAATGTTTACATATTTTTCAAAATTTGGCGTTTCCGTCCTCATGGGTAAAATATTCAGAAAAATACTCTTGTGACATTTGACATATTGGGTGGAAGCCTGTAAAGTTCTGAGTGGAATGGTGCGGTTTCCGTTTCTTTATCTTGGTTGTGGCCTGAGTTTGGAGAAAGGTAAAAGGCATGCAACACAGAAATTTGTATTTTGTTTTCAAAACTTTTAAAATTAATTAAATAGAAACTAAAGGACGGTATATCGATTTTTATTTTTTATTTATTTATTTTTTTCTTCACAATTTGCATTTTCAAACACGCTGTTACCAACCAACAAAATCTCAAAAGAATTAAAAACTTAGAGGAAAATTACATTGGTTCACTTAAAATGGAATGACCCTGGGGTACTGCCTCTGTGGCAGTACCGCAAAGGTTACAGTGGGGTAGTGGCTTCTGTGGCCGAATTGCAAGGATTCAGGGGTTGTGGGCTTGGGTCTCTGTGGCCAAATTGCAAGGGTTATAGGGATTGGGGCCTCTGTGTCTTTCCTGCAAGGGTTTAGGTAGGAAAGGGGCCTTGTTGAAGCTGTCAGTGAAAAAAAGATCATGACAAATTTTCCAAAATCCCCCCCCCCCCCCCCATACACCCTTCATGTGCCTCTATTTTGCATGGCACATTCTGAAGTATTATTGTGTATTGTGAAGAGCAGTGATTGACTTTCTCGTCCTCCATTTCCCTAGGGGGTGAATCTGTGGCGAATCTGTGGCTGCACTATGTCTCTAGCACTGGGCAGGTTCTGCTTTTCCTACCGGAGCAGTCTCTGGAGATCACTGTCTGGATGTCAGAAAGCTTTGGAGACATTACGTTGTCCTGGTCGGGAGGCAAGACTTCACACATCTGCAGTAGCTTCGGCTGGACATAATAAATGGTCCAAAGTGAAGCATATAAAGGGTCCAAAGGATGCAGCCAGGTCACGCCTGTTTACCAAGCTTACCATGATGATCAAAGTGGCAGTGAGAGGTATGGATGAGAGTTCCATGATTGGGGACAGGGGTAAAAGGGCACAGAATGATTTTGTCTTCTCCTTACAGAAGGGGGCCCAAACCCCGATTTCAATCCACTATTGTACCAGCTGGTTGAGCAGGGACGGCAAAGAAACATGCCGAAAGCTTCCATTGAAGCTGCTATTAAAGGAGTGGTAAGAAACCAAAGGCTACAACAACAAAAAAGTGATCAATCTTATATGTCCAAAAAAACAATAGATATGTGGCACTTCAAATTCATAGATCAACTAAGTCAGATGGGAGGCTGCCCCATCTGTCAAGGAGTGATTCCATAAAAAAAGGGGGAGACAGAAGCGCACAATAGGGTCTTATCCAATGATATAAACATTTCATAGATATGGATCCACTCACCTGGTTCAGTTGTGTGGAACACAACAACCATAAGCACAAATGGGTAGGATCCGATGAACTGCAGCAATCAGCCGGTCACTAGAATTGCATATATAGGAAGGAGAGAAGTCCGGCTTTCAGGATCGCGCTGTTCCAGTCCAAAGTTCACAAGGAGTTAATCCAAGGACCAAGCAGTGATTATAACTTTCTTTTTATTCCATAAACTCTACGCGTTTCGTGTACACACTGTACACTTCCTCAGGAGCAAAGTTACACTGGCATCACATTCCATTCTCCTTATATACTAACTCCCCCAGGAAGTGAGGTAGGTGCTCATTGCACTTAAAAAAATTCACACAACTATCAACATAATGTAAAATCACAAAAATCACTAAAATTCATCTAGAAAACACACTTCTATAAAAATTCATCTATATGTGTGTTTTTATAGAAGTGTGTTTTATAGATGAATTTTAGTGATTTTTGTGACTTTACATTATGTTGATAGTTATGTGTGAATTTTTTTTAAGTGCAATGAGCACCTACCTCACTTCCTGGGGGAGTTAGTATATAAGGAGAATGGAATGTGATGCCAGTGTAACTTTGCTCCTGAGGAAGTGTACAGTGTGTACACGAAACGCGTAGAGTTTATGGAATAAAAAGAAAGTTATAATCACTGCTTGGTCCTTGGATTAACTCCTTGTGAACTTTGGACTGGAACAGCGCGATCCTGAAAGCCGGACTTCTCTCCTTCCTATATATGCAAGGAGTGATTCCAAACAGTTTCAATAAAATAAATTAGTTTTACTGACTCAAAATTTAGAAAACAATTCCAAGGTTAAAATAATTTAAAAAGGCAGGGCAAAAGCCTCCAAAAAGGGAGGGAAAACAACAGCCAGGTTGGTAATGTTGAAGATAAAAATGGAAGCATAAACTGATGTGTGAACAGATACCAATATATGTCACCTACTGGTTTGATACTGGAGGTAGAGTTTATCCAAATGTAGGCACTAATAGTAAGGCTTCCTTTCCAAATTCCCAATTATACCATGTTTGTGAGTACAGTCCCATGGCAGGTTCTACCCAGTATATCAGGGGAAAAGTTCACCAAAGGGCGATTCATGTGGGACATGTCTTTGTAATCACCAGATCTATAGCTGAAGTTATGTTAGAATAAATGATGCAGTTTACTTATCAGGATAAATCTTGGAGACTGGTGCTGCTGGCTTTGTAACCCTCACACCCGACTGGTGCCGTTTCGCTGCTCGCTTCTTCCGGGGGTTTACCGTGAATTTCATCATTGGCAATGCAAAGCTTCTGCAATTCCATGTACACAATTCCTGTATAATCCCTTTAAGTAGATTTTGTAATACGAACTTGATGTTTTATACATTCTTGAATTGTTGAATTATTACAAAAATATACTTTTTTTTTAAAGGATAAATCTAAACCCACGTCCTATGCACTGTATCAAGCCAGAGGGCCCGGTGGATGTTCTCTAATTATTGAACTCCTGACTGATAACACCAGTCGCTCATTTTCAGATCTCAGACTCCTACTTAACAAAAATGGGTATGTGGTTTTGGAACATAACGACTATTCATGGTTAAAAATGTCTAGTTCTTGCCATTATTGACCGTTAGGCTGGAGTCACACTTGCGAGTGCAATGCGAGAAACTCACGCCTTTAATATCCGGCACTGCTGCCGGCAGTTCGGACCGGAGCATTCAGCTGCATAGAAAGACATGCACGGCGGCAATGCCGGGTATTGATGCGCAAGATTCTCTCATTGCACTCTCAAGTGTGACCCCAGCCTTAAAAGAGTTTCCACTGCTGTGCACTCCAGTGACCAGCTGTAAGGAAACTTTGCTTGAAGACCCTTTTAAAGGAACTCTGTCAGCACAGAATGACTATTCAAAACCAAGTACAGGTGCTCGGTGCACCCTTAGCATGGCCAATCTTTTAACTGCACCTTCCCACCTGTTTCCCTCCTCAGCTGTCAATCAAAGAAGAGGGGGTGGTTGGCGATAGAGGGAAAACAAGTAGGTGGGACGGTGCACTTATTTGTTTGACGATGCCAAAGGTGCATAAATAAAATATACGTAGATTGAAAAAAATCTGGTATACAGGTTATCTTGGCAACTCCCTTTCTTTGAGTTTTTAAATGAAAAGAAAAATGGAGTAATTATTCTTTCTGGTTTACAGGGGATCTCACGCTGATACTCTGCATTGCTTTAATAAAAAGGGAGTAGTGACAGTCCAGACCCAAGATCAAGATGGCAAACCTGTGCAGATGGAGCAGGCTCTTGAACTGGCCATACAAGCAGGAGCTGAGGATGTGGAAGAGATGCAGGATGAGGAGGAGGAGGAGAAAGATGTATTCAAGGTGGGAGACAATATGTCTATTAAGGGGACTCTGATGGACAGTTCAACAATTAGTGAATGTAAAGATGTACTTGGAAAATAGAAATGATTGTTGCAAAATACAAGAATAAAGTACAAATCATATGAGGAATATAAATGACAAATGGGAACAAATAAAGGTGATCAAGTATTCCCAAATGGTAGATTGGTCTTTTGGTGTCCGAGAAATTGTAAGCAGGGTAACCCCCTAGTGCCGGTCCAGTGCCATATACTACAATAAATATTTTACCCAGGATTAGAAGTACATGACTCCTCCACAATTGGCACCACATTAGTCCACACCTGTTCTGGTGGTGCGTGATATTGCAGCTCAGTCCCATTCGCTAAATTTGAGCTGAACTGGAAGACCAAACACTACCAAATGGACATGAGTGGTGGTGATTTTGAAATGTTTTTAGAAACCGGTGTAACGCCTAAAATGCCTTCAACTGCGACAAATGGGTAAGTATACAAATAACCTCTTAAGAAAGAGAACCTAAACTCTAATGCCACCCATTGGATGTAGCAACCCCAAAAGATACTATAGACACCTTAACGAGCCATGTAACATTACTTTGGATAAGAAGCCAAATCGGACCTCCTTCTTTGCATTAATGAGGAGCAACTCCCCCCACCCCAAACATGTGTTTACAAATGGAGCTTCTAGTTTGGCTTCTTATCCGGTTATATGGCAAAGCTTGCTAATGGGTCGATAGTGTCTACTTTCGGGGTTCCTAAATCCAGTAGATGGTGCTAGAGTTCAACGTCTTTTTCTCCCTGAAAAGACTATTTGCATATTTAAATTCCCAGAAGACTATATTCACACGATTGTATTTTCGCTCCGAGTGCTGTCCGGGTATGTTCCGATGAATGTTTTGGTTTTTTTATCACAGACAAAATCTGCACAAAATTGCAGAATGCACTGTCTTCTTCCATAAGTTGGATGAGACTCGCATATTCTAAGCTATGGGTGCAAGAAAAAATAAATTGGATCCCATAAAGATCAACCTTATAGCATCCAATTTTTTTCGGTTATATTGCAATTCTTTAAAATAGGAAACTGTATTTGGTCTTGTAAATTTTAATAACTCCTGATGTATAAAAACAGATACCATACGGATGACAGTTGAGATGGAAATCATTTTTTTTTCTGGCTAAAACTCAGATGATTTTTTTAGACACTATTTTGGTTAGTGTCTGGTGGTAAAACACTTTGTGTGTTTTATTTGTTTTTAAACTTGCACTTTTTTGTCTTTTTTTTTGTATTTTTTTTTCTCCATAAATAAATAATTATTTTACTATTAGGAGATGCATATATTCTTGCATTTTTGCTCTTATTTGACATAATTTACTATAAAATTCTCTTTTGCAGTATATCTGTGATCCATCCACACTACGAAATGTCCACAACCAGCTGATCGCCTTAGGATTAGTGCCAATATCCTCCGGGCCAGAGTATTTGCCCAACATAACTGTACAACTCTCAGACACTGACAAAGAAAGGGTCTTCAAACTCTTGGAATTGATAAAAGACCAACCAGATGTCATGCGGGTCTATGACAACATAGAATAACGAGAACCCCTGGAGTGTAAGTTTAATTACAGCTGCAGGTTTTCCAACTGCAAACTCCATATGGATTGCAAATGTTATGGCTTACTCTCTGTGGCAGCTGTGCTTGGTGTAAGCTATGAAGGCAGAAAATGTGGATGTCCAATATAATTAAAGTAATGGCTCAATCGAATTCTAATCGGATCTGTGATCAAGAAATGATTAATCCATGACTTATCTGTATTGTGGATTTTTAAGCTCCTCACTATGGATCATTACACATACAAACCTTTTTCACTCCTTTTAACACAAAATGAGATATATCTACAGTTCCAGTAAAAAGTTAATTAAATGTTTTTCCTTGTTCTTATTGAATGTGCACATTATAGATTCAGACTGAAGGTAGCAAAATCAGAAAGGAACACACATAGATATAAGGAGTAAACAAACCAAAATATGTGTAAAATCTTAGATTTTCCTTTTGCCCATGACCACACCACACAAGAGAGGGGATCTGCCCATCAAGGACAGGAACCTACTAAATTAAAGGGCGGAACCTCTCCCCCTCGTCAGTTGGTTTCCTGTTTTTGAGGGGAACCTGTATTTGAAGAACCAGGTTGCCTAGAAGCACGTCTCCTTGCTTGGCCAAGTGGGGGCTTGTGCGAATGCGAGCGACGGAGACTTTCCATATGTCTGCAGGCCACCGCGTTGTCCCAGGTCTGCGCATGTGCAGGGCTCGCTGGGAGTGGCGTGCCCTGATGACAAGCGCACTAGTGATTTTTGACTCAGAAGTGGTAACTTCACTTCCTGAGGTCCGGAGGAGACATCCATGTGGAGGGGGATGCTTTTGGCAGGTCTCTCATTTTAATGGGGTTCTTACCGCCAGAGAGCGTGTTTTGCTTCATATCTCCTTTCCACTGTGGTTATGGGCTAGCAGCAGGTGCAACAAAGGCAGCGCTGGTATCAGCGTAAAGGCAATAGTGGCAGTCAAACAAGTGGCAGAAGAAGCAAATAATGCCAGCCAGAGAAGCAGAGTGGATTGGGATGGATCCTCCGCCTGCCGGGGAGAATAATCATGTGATTTGATCTGCCTCTGAATCCGGTACCCTTACTAAACAACTGAGTGGTGAGTGATCTTCATGAAAGTTCACTATGGTAATTACTGTAGGTCCTTTTTGTTGTTGTTAAAGAGTTGTGTAATTACTAAAAAAGACCTAACAAATGTAGTGCAAAGGTTAAAAATAAAGACTGTGCGCCTTGCAGGGATACGTTGTCCAGCTCATGGCTGACAAAACTCTGCTCAGCTTGTATCCAAAAAACTAATTTCGCCATGGATTTAAAATCAGTTATTTGTGCAGACGTTAAAGATCCCCTAATCCATAAAGAAAACTATAGAAATTGGAAAAAGAAAACCAGGATGTTATCTAATTCTGACGAATCATTGACGTCAAAAGGTGAATGTGGATCTGATTCTTCATCCTCTGATGGCGGTACAGGGGGTAGACCATGCTTCCCTCTAGAAGAGAATTGGCGCGGAATTCGAACGACGCCTGCCACTGCTACAGTCGGGAGATCTGCGGCGCTAGCCGCTGATCTCCCAATGGTTATCGCGGGTCATCTCCTGCCGCACGGAGGTCAGCGGCGACGCAGCTGGGAGATGACTGGAGCAGCGCTCAGTGTGCGGAAGGTACCCAGGGTCCAGAGGAGAGGAGACTCTCCTTCAAGCCCTGGGTACCATAAACCTGTAAAAAATAGAATTAAAATAAAAAATAGTGATATACTCACCTTTCGACAGCCCCCGGACGCTTTCCCTCCTCTCACCACGCCCCCGGCATCTTCCGGTCCTACTAATGCTTTGGGCGAAAGACCGCTGATGACGTCACGCTCTCGCAAGAGTGATGTCATCTCCGGTCCTTCGCGCTAAGCATTACTGGGACCGGAAGATGCCGGGAGCATGGAGAGGAGATCGGGGCAGTCGGAAGGTCAACTAAGGTATAGGTGCGTTCAAGGTTCAAGAGAAAAGATCATGGTCAATCTACTATTAATGCAGGGAGCTGCAGCATTTCTTCCAGATGCCTCAGCAGACTCAGTGAGGTTGGCATCCAGAACAATGAGCCTCTCTAACTCCACTAGTAGGGCGCTATGGCTCAAATGTTGGCCTGGGGATGTCAAGTCTAAAGGCCCCGTCACACACCGATCTCGAGATCGCTGTGTGTGACGGGGATCAGCGACCAGCCCCCCTGCTGGGTATCACAGAATGTTCTTGATTGGCCTGGGCCATTTTTTGATCTCTGGTCTCCCGCTGGCCAGCGCGCATTGCTGCGTGTGGCAGCGAGAGACCAGCGATCGGCGACGCTGGATGCTGGTTTCTAATGTAAACAGCGGGTATCCAGGAGCCATGGCTCTTGGATACCCGCTGTTTACCTTGGAAACTGGTGTACACGCTGATTTCCAAGGTAAACATCGGGTATCCAGGAGCCGTGCGGCTCTTAGATACCCACTGTTTACCTTGGAAACCAGCATGTACGTCGGTTTCCAAGGTAAACATCGGGTATCCAGGAGCCGCGGCTCCTGGATACCCGATGTTTACATTAGAAACCAGCTTGCTCGCTGGTCCCGATCGCTGGAGGGGCTGTCTAACAATGTCCCAGCGATCCCATCCATGTCGGATCGTTGGTGGGATCGCTGGGACATCGTTATGTGTAACGAGGCCTTTAATCCAAGTTGTGTTCAATCGATGCAATGAACAGTATTTGTTTGGTCAGGTTCTAGATTAAATCCTCAACACAGCTGGCAATAGAAAGAAAAGATTTCCTAGTTTGTCCATCCTGGAGGCTGGAAAAGACTTCCCAGCGATCAGGTAAAAGGGGAGGACAGAAGAGGAAAAAATGGAGGATTCGTATTTGGGGGTCACTCAAGGGGAGGGACGTTATCCCAGTAACACCATTTCCCAGGTAGCTACCTCCCTGCCTGGGCTAGAATTTTATCCAATGGTTGAACTTTAGGTATACAGTGACATGTAAAAGTTTGGGCCCCCCTGATCACAATTACTGTTATTGTGAACAGTTAAGCAAGTTGAAGATGAAATGATAACCTAAAGGCTTAAAGTTAAAAATGACACATTTCCTTTGTATTTTAGGCAAAAAAAAATAAATTTCAAAATTACAAAAAGGAAAGTGAGCTGATGCAAAAGTTTGGGCACCCTTGGAGATTTCTGTGCTCAATTAACTTTGACAAAGTTTTGAGACCTTAATTAGCCTGTTAGGGTTATGGCTTGTTCACTATCATTGTTAGAAAAGGTCAGGTGATGCAAACTGTCCATCTTTATAAAAACCCAGCCTCCTCTGTGGCAATATCGCATTTAATCTGAAATATTCAGACCTATTTCAGAAGAGCCAGGGACATGAGCTAGAGTTCATGTGAGAATGACTGTTGATCCTTATTGTCATTGAAATAATGTTCAATGACTGCCATTTGTTGACTGGCTGCTGATTAACTATTGCATCTGTCCTTGTATTGCAGCCCTAGTATTGTTCTACTATCTTTGGGAAACAAAGGCACAATGTTTGAATATTTATTAATATGGTGATAACCCATTGGCGCTCTGCAATATGAAGGACAATCTATGCATGTCATATGAACTCTTCAGCAGTGAGGGACGGCCTCCTACCACCTTCCCCCAAACCTGTGGTGGAATGACTGAATAACAAGTTGTGACCTATAAAAAGGAGGATCTGCTTGTGTTCAGAGAGACTCTACAATACAGTGCTGCCTCATTGACCATCACTAAACCCTCAGACGTTTAGAGATTCCAGGTTAGGACAATCAAGTCACCTGGGCTCATACATCAATGGACTGTCAGCTTCCTAATGTTGCCGTTACCTCCTCACTGTGTGGGCCCGCCAAATGCAGGGAGTCGCTGGCGGGGGTTTTCGGCAGGGAAACAGCTCTATTCCTGGTGAGTCAGTGGAAGGGTGAGACTTTGTAATTTGCACCATCTTGGGTATTTGCTGGGAATGTTCTATATACTATCGTGTGTTGTTGGTTCAATAAATCATTGCTACATTGTTTGAACCTCACCCTGTGTTGTCTAAGTAGTGTTCTGCCCATGGAAAGAGAGAGCAGGAGTTTAGTGGTGTGAGCCCTGGTCCATGCAATCGTTCTAAAGACAACCAGGCTAGTGGACGAGAGCAACCACTGACCCTGTATCTTTACACTCTAGTCTTGTGCCAAAAACCAGCAGCCATAGGTTGTTCTAAGCAGCTGCCTAGCAGTCTGAAAATGGTGGAGGCCCACAAAGCTGGAGAAGGCTATTGTCGTGATCCAGCGTGGATCTGACAGTTTAAATTGATAAGTGAACTTTTTTTCCTTTGGCTAGGTGCCAAAGTGGGTTGATTGCCCCCGGTGGCCATTAGAATTATTACACGTGGTGTTTCATTCTAAGTTGCCCGGTGGTGGTGAGTGGTATCGCACCTTAGTTTTTGGGTTAATGTGCACGCAATTACAAATCAGGTGTTAGGCTCTATAAAAGGGAGCCAGGTGGGTTCAATCACTGTTGGTGATATTGTGTGTTAGTCATTCACAAGGAGGCCTGGGTGAATGAAGGAGCTGAACATGAGTCCTGCGCAGCCCAGCCAGAGGGGACGAGTGGCAGCTAGGTGGTCTGCAAGAAGGGCTGGCATGGCGTGGTGGAGTCACAGTTTATGGTGTTGGCAGGAAGTGCTTGCATGGCTTGGTGGAGTGACGACTATTGAGAGAGTTGCACTCAGCATGCTGGACTTGGTTGCTGAAGACTGGACTCGAGCATGCTGGACTTTTTGGCAGAAGCTGGACTCATCTTTGGGACTCTGTTTACTGGGAAGCTGCAACTGGTGGTGGACTCTGCTCCAAGGCTGCACTATGGTGAAGGATCCAGTTATGGTGACGGATCCGGGTGGAGGAGAAGATGCACACAGGTGGTGGGCTCTGTTGCTAGGAGCGTACGCAACAGAGCAAAGCTAAGTGGTGTTTCCCCTGTTTTGTCATCTTTCCTTATGTGTGTTTTAGTGCAGTGGTGGGATTAGTTTCCGCACCGACCAATTCCCTAGTGAGGGTTTAGGTCAGGGCGAGCTAGGGTTTTTAGGTTCCTGTTGCACGCCCGATGCGGAACCGGCATAGGGAACGTTAGGAGTGCAGGGACACTGGCTCAGGGGAGCTCAGGAGGTCTCCACTTCCCTATTCCCTATCGCAGGGCCCACCATTGTTAATGTTTCCCAGGTTTCCCTTATTGTTTAAATTCGCCTTACTGGAGGCGGGGTTTCCAGACTTGTATATACGTGTAATGTCTAAATTCGCCAGTTGGAGGTGGTGTATCCAGCTGCACGTGTTTATTATTTAAATTCGCCCCACTGGAGGCGGTGTATCCAGGGTCACGTGCGTCACATGGGTTCGCCTTGCGGTACTCGCTGCGTCCAGACACACGTGACCGCTATAAGAAGATAACAAAGCTTTTTCAAGTTGCCTTTTCCTCAGTTTGCAATATAATTGAGAAATGGCAGTTAACAGGAATAGTGGAGGTCAAGATAAGGACTGAAAGATCAAGCAAAATTTCAGAGTTGCTAAAAGGATTGCTAGAGAGGCAAATCAGAACCCCTGCTTGACTGCAAAAGACCTTTCAAAAGATTTAGCAGACTCTGGGGTTGTGATACATTATTCTACTTTTCAGAGACATCTGTGAAAATATGGCCTTCATGGAAGAGTCATCAGAAGAAAACCTCTCTTGCGTCCCCACCATAAAATTCAGCTGCAGAAATATGCAAAAGAACATCTAAAAAAGCCTGTTGCTTATTGGAAATAAGTTCTGTGGACTAATGAGGATAAAACAGAACTCTTTAGCCACAATGATCAAAGGTATGTGTGGAGAAAAAAAAGGGCACCGAATTTCAGGAAAAGAACATCTCGCCAGCCATTAAACGTGGGGGGGGGTGCAATCAATCTTTGGGGTTGTGTTGCAGACAATGGCACAGGGAACATTTCACGGGTAGAGGGAAGAATGGATTTAATGAAATTTCAACAAATTCTTGATGCAAACATAACACCATCTGTTAAAACGCTGAAGTTGAAAAGAGGGTGGCTTCTACAAATGGATAATGATCCTAAACACATCAAAATCCACAATAGACTACCTCAAAAGGCGCAAGCTGAAGGTTTTACAATGGTCCTTACTGATGCCCCGACGCGCGTTTCGCGTATAGCTTCTTCCTTATGGGGAAGATGCTATACGCGAAACGCGCGTCGGGGCGTCAGGACTGCTCACAGGTCAGGTACAGTTTCCCTGGTGTGACTTTCCACACAATGACCTCTTTATTGATACAAAATCTCCATTAATTTCAAGCTGCTGGGCACTGTTTGCACTTTGCAGACCTAGTCAATATCTTTTTACGCTACCAAGATATATATTGAATCTAATTCTTATGCACTTTGCTTTGCACATTTGCACTTTATAGAGGTGCTTACCATCTGATATATAAAACAACTTTTTTTTTTTTTTTTTGCTGCTATGCACTATCGCACTTTGCAAGCTGTATGTTAAATAATCTATTATTGGTACATTTTCTGATGGTGTGCACTGCTATATAGATGTAGGAGAGGTTTTTTAACAATAATTAGCTATTCTAATCTAACTATTCATTGTGTGGGCACCTGAGTGTTTTTTCAGGATATAGGGATTAATTTATACATGTTGTAGGCTTATTTTTTAGCCACCTGTATTATAAAAATATCCATACATTGCTGAAGTAATTGTTTGTAACACCTGGAATAGTGTAAAACTGTACTTGTTGTGACTTGTGATAGTAGTCTTTTTTTGCATGTGTATATCCATTGTTCACTTTTTAAAAAAACATGCTTGTTTGAATAAAGAGGGATTATAATTTATTTATACTAGGCTTTTACTTCTATTTTTTGTAGGATTTATTGATCAATAGGAAGTGCCTTTATTAGGCCTGTATTTGTTTTTTGTGAATATAATCCTCTTATTAGTTGAGGCAGATTTTTTAAGCGTTTCCTTGTCCTATGAATAATAACAATATGAACTTATGAAGGATATTCATACAAGGAAAGGAAGATGACAATCTGTCTCCTGACCTCACTCACTTGTCCAAGGGATAGTTCTGCAGACTGGATGTCAGAACGGCTAGATTTCTGACCCTCCATTGCTTGACAAGCTGCTGGTAAGGCTAGCCCCTGCACCTGGCAATGTATAGCATTGCTCACCTGGCTTTCATCACTGAATTGTCAGAATCCTCGGTAGCCGCATTTGCTGCCTGCTTGTAAGTAGGCTGGTCCAATAGGGTCCTACGACTCACGCTGGTACGCACGCTTCTCTGATTTCACATCCAGCGCTGGCTAGGCGTTCCACCTTCGAACGCCTACTGGAGCACTACAGGACCCTGTTCCTCCTGGAACAAGAAGTGCTCGTTATGATAGAACATACACCAGGTGATTCTCACCCTTTCATGCTACCAGATCCAGCTGTAGGAAGCCGATAACCCTCCATAGAGAAAAGCGGCAGCACCAGGAGAGACGGAAAGCCGAGGGACCTCTGCCCAGAGAGTTATCAGCTCTGGTTCTACCAGCCGAGGACGGGATGAGATGGAGCCCTTTCAAACCTCCAGAACCTGCTTCCAGTAGGTTTTCTTTGCTCACCTATCGCCCTCCTCTGCATTTCTCCCTGATAGGGACAGGAAAAACACTAGTGGGTGATTGTCGGGAAGGGCTATTGAGCCTCTTGTGTGTTCCTATCAAGGATAAAAACCTCCTGGTGGTGCTGTCAAGAGGGACGTCCTGGAAAAATATGTTTTTGAAATAGTTAGAGTTGTAAAACCTAAAAACTACACGCGTGGTCAAAATTGATGGTACCCCTCGTTTAATGACAGAAAAAACCCCAATGGTCACAGAAATAACCTGAATCTGACAAAAGTAATAATAAATAAAAAATCTGTGAAAATGAACAAATGAAAGTCAGACATTGTTTTTCAACCATGCTTGCACAGAATTTAAAAAATAAAGCTCATGAAATAGGCCTGGACAAAAATGATGATTCCCCTGAAAATAATGTGATAAAAGGGACATGTTACATCAAGGTGTGTCCAATAATTAGCATCACAGGTGTCTACAATCTTGGAGTCAGTGAGTGGGCCTGTATAGACTGCTACAGATACTCACTGTGCTGTTCGGTGACATGGTGTGTATCACACTCAACATGGATCAGAGGAAGCAAAGGAAAGAGTTCAAGTGTCAGGAGATTAGAAAGAAAATTATAGACAAACATGTTAAAGGTAAAAGTTATAAGACCATACAATCATACAATCCATACAATGGTCCATACAATCAGGGCAACTGTTACCACCCACCTTTCGTGTCTACCTCTTTCCTCATAGACTGTAAGCTTGCGAGCAGGGCCCTCACTCCTCTTGGTATTTGTTATAATCTACTGTATGTGATTATTGTTATTCTGTAATGTCTATTGTCTGTACAAATCCCCTCTGAAATGTAAAGTGCTGCGGAATATGTCGGCGCTATAAAAATAAAATTTATTATTATTATTATAAGACCATCTCCAAGCAGCTTGATGTTCCTGTGACTACAGTTGCACATATTATTCAGAAATTTATGCTCCATGGGACTGTAGCCAACCTCCCTGGACTTGGCCGCAGGAGGAAAATTGATGGCAAATCAAAGAGACGGATAATACGAATGATAACAAAAGAGCCCAGAAAAACCTCTAAACAGATTAAAGGTGAACTTCAAGCTCAAGGAACATCAGTGTCAGATTGCACCATCTGTCGTTGTATGAGCCAAAGTGGACTTCATGGGAGAGGACGAAGGAGGACACCATTGTTGAAAAAAATCTTAAAGCCAGACTGGAATTTGCCAAACTACATATTGACAAGCCACAAAGCTTCTGGGAGAATGTCCTATGGAAAGATGAAACAAAAATGGAACTTTTTGGCAAGGCACATCAGCTCTATATTCACAGATGGAAAAATGAAGCATATCTAGAAAAGAACACTGTCCCTACTGTGAAACATGGAGGAGTCTTTGTTATGTTCTAAGGCTGCTTTGCTGCATCTGGCACAGGGTGTCTAGAATCTGTGCATGGTACAATGAAATCTCAAGACTATCAAGGGATTATGGAGAGTAATGTGCTGCCCAGAGTCAGAAAGCTTGGTGTTCTGTCCAGCCATATAATTGGTGTCTAGAAGGCCTAGTCATTTTTTATGTCTTCGATTTATTACAGACATTGTATTTTTGTGTGTATTAATCCTTCATATATTTCATACTGTAAGGTAACAGCACCACTTGCTGGCCGTTTAATGCATAGATTCTAGTTTAATTTGCAATGTATTGTGGGATTGTTCCTGTTACTTCATAGTCTTGTTTATAACACTGTGAGGGGAACAGCAGCCATTATTCCTCCATGTGTCTTAGGAGAAACTACACCATTCGTGTTCTTCATGCTTCTTAAACAGCCTGCTCTAAGCATAGTTGGTAAAAACTATCTAGGTGTTATAATCCTGTGTTTATAACGTTTGTTGTATAAAATAGGTAATCATAAGCTATGTGTTACCTCATGGTACCTATGTATTACCTCATGTTACTGTGTATTGCAGACTATCTGTATTTTATGCTCTGTGCAGTTATATATTCTGAAATGCTCCTGTTATTGCATCCTATAGTTTCACCCTTTCCTGTCACATCTGCAATCAATAAAAGAAGGTTACAATTTTACAGCCTCTTTTTCTTAAAGAAGACAGGGGGTTTAGCTACATGTCTCACTGCACACCCTGCTAATGTGTATAAGGACAGTATAGTTAAACAACTGCTGAGAACAAGCTCAGAAGATCTGACGTTACAGAGCCCGCCATTATCCAAGCATACGGTTATTGCATACGGCTATTGCTGCAACCTCCTATCTGTTAGGCGTCAGGTTTCTGCTTCTGCTCTGCAGGAATCCAGAGCCTCACATTCTGCGGTCTCCTTCTGTATTACTACTGCAGAGGAGATTACTTTGCAGCAGACCGCTCCAGAGACTAAGTCCCTCTGTGCTCCTACTGGGCATGCTCACGAGACGATCTCCCATTGGAGATCGGGAGTCATGTGTCCAGGTGCTGCTCCAGTTCTCATTGGTCCATCTCGGAGATCTGGAAGGTCCCGCACGGCTATAAAAAGTGCGCATGGCCGTTCCGCCACGCGCTAGTATAGACTATACTGCTATGTGTGAATGGTGATCGATGTATGATTCTGGTGACTGACTTATTATGAAACCCCTTCCCTCTGATATTACGCATGAGGTTAGGGAATTAGTTCAGTAGTCTGCGCCAGTCTGTGGCAAGCCTTAGCTACTGTGCACACCGCACCTCTGCGCTAGCGTCCGACATAGCGCCTGCTTTGTAGCTGTGTCGTCCAGCGGCAGTGTCCTGCGCCGCGCTGCAATTGCAGCCCTTCTTGGCGTTCGCAGTAGCGACGCCGCACACACGGTAGGTCTAGACGGACGCAGCTCCTCTGTCTTAGTTCCTGCTCCTGTGACCTTATACCATGTGTGCATTACTCAGCAGTGGTTGTAACTCCTACTGCACGGTGGACCCCGAGCGGCGAACGCACTTTATTATTATTTTTATTTAGTGCGTTTCGCCGTTCCTAACACTGACGGTCGGACCGAATAATCGGACCATACGGAGCCCGCCATTATCCACGAAGAGCAGACAATGGGATATCACAGCGGTCGCCTAACTGTTGAATCATGTCTCAAGGACGAGCATCCTCTTTCAAGACGAGATCACGAGTTGGTTCCCCCAAAACATCATCCGTCAGCAATGCCGCCGCTCTTGCCCGCGCAAAAGCTGAAGCGGCAAAAGCAAGAAGCACCTATACTGAGCAAGAGATAGAGTTGAAACTACAACAAGCATCCCTGGATGCAGAAAAAGCACACCAACAAGCATGTCTGGATGCAGAGAAAGCGCGCCTTGAAGCAACATTACAGAAACTTGCTATTGAAAAAGAAACAGCAGCTGCCATAGCAGAAGCCTTAGAAGCTGCTGTATATTTTGACGACGAACACAGCAGTGTGCTTGGCCTACAACAAGTTACTCACGATCCATTGCAGCGTACTGCAGAGTACGTCCATCAGCATTCCAAATCAAATGACGATCCAGACGCACAGGCGAAGACAGAGCATTTTGTCAACAAGTCAAGCCAACCAGATAATTCGGACCCCTAGAAAGCCAACTATCAGTCTCCTTACCAAAAGCAAGGAAATACACATTGGGATGATACTGACTACAATAATCTTTCTCCAGAACAGAAGATCCGGAATCTGTCCCGCTTAAAGAGAATCCCTTCGCTTCAGAAAGGTACTACAGCAGTTGGACCAAACCAGAGACATCTAACAGGTATGATCGCACAGCACACATGTACTCTGACAACACTCCATCAGCTGGCATCAGTGCCAATCAAGCCACGATGGACTTTGCCAACTTCCTTACTCGACGTGAGTTGGTCACTAAGGGACTTGTAAAGTTCAGCGATCGCGCTGAAAACTACAGGACTTGGCGAGCCTTCTTCAAAAATACCATAAGAGACATAGGTCTATCATGTAGTGAAGAAGTGGATATCTTTTCTTAAAGAAGACAGGGGGTTTAGCTACAAGTCTCATTGCACACCCTGCTAACGTGTATGAGGACAGTATACTTGGTCTCAGTCGCAAGTCACGGGTCTTGCAACAGGATAATGACCCAAAACACACAGCTAAAAACACACAGCTAAAAACACCCAAGAATGGCTAAGAGGAAAACATTGGACTATTCTGAAGTGGCCTTCTGAAATGTGCCCTGACCTAAATCCTATTGAACATCTTTAGAAAGAGCATGTCGTCTGGAAAAGGCGACATTGAGAACTGGAGCAGATTGCTCTTGAGGAGTGGTCCAAAATACTGGTCAAGATGTGCAGAAGTCTCATTGACAGTTACAGGAATCATTTGATTGCAGTGATTGCCTCAAAAGGCTGTGCAACAAAATATTAAGTTAAGGGGGGGCGTGGCCTGGAGCTCATCCATGTGAGACACAGGAAGAGGGAGCTCCTGTGAGGATTCCACTAATCCAACTAACATCTCGACTAATTCAAGTCATCCTGACGTACATCCATCGGATAACTATATCTGACATGGTCTGGAGCATTTAGAGTCCAAAACCAGGAGTTTTGACCCACCCAGTGCCGAGATATCATCTGAGGCCTACATCTTATGTGAGGCCTTGAAGCCTGACTGCTAAATTTATACAGCATCCAAGAAGCCTGCTCCCTTCAGCCAAAACGCTCCAATACCCTGGGGACTTAGGCCTAAGTCACCCACGCCTCAGCACAAGACAACGGAGGACCCCCGACCCATCATCCGGTAGAAGAGACAGCTCGGCACGCGGAGGCATTCTCCAGCTCCAGGAGGCAGGCCTGCAATCAATAACGGCCACGGTTTGCCCCCTTTCCACACCGCAGGGTCCCAGCGCCGCGAGCAAGAAGGATCCTTCAAACACGACCCATCACCACTAACAGCTGGACCCTGGGAGCCTGTGAGTAGCATCCCCGACACACGCCGCACATTCCCTCCCCTCCCCAAGCACTCACCCGGAGCAGAGCGGCGCCCGTGATAACAGCCGCTGTACAGTTTGAACGACAGCCGTGGCCGCTGCGGTCGCGGCGGGGAGCGGGTTAGGGGCACAGAGGATCACGTTGGGGCTACTGGCAGTGTCGCCGGCAGAGGCCCCGCAGCCGGAGAAGCGGCGTACCAAACACAGACAGGCAGGTGCTGCTGGCGTTGTCTGCGCCGTCGCCCCGGCGGCCTCGGTCGCTCTCATATTAATAAATACAGTTGCGGCTCGCCTCTTCTCTTCCCCTTGCATCAAGTACTGCAATAGAAGTGCCTGGGAATACATAGTAACCTGCAAGTAAGCGGCCAGCTACAGCCTTGGTGCCCTGTGTCAGCCATCCCTCACTGTTACATAAACAGAGCAGTGAGGGGAGAGGGGCTGAGCTCCCATAATTATTCTAATAGACTTTGCGTGTCTGTATTTGCACAGAAGAGGAATCAGGGGCTGTGCACCTTCCCTTCGCTTCTCCTGTGGACTATATAATTCGCAGTAACAGCCCTAATAAGTCACTGGTGTGTGACAAGGTCAAAAGGAGTAATCAAGTAAGCAGGAAGTTATTCTGAAACGAGCCCCCTGCTCATCTGTAATTTGGGAATGTAACTTTCTGAGCATGTGACCTCTCAGAATACAATGTCGCCTGTATAAAGCGAGGGCCCTCGTTCCCACTGTTCCAACCCGGCTAGAACAAAGATCCCACGGCTACCAGCACCTCCACACTCGCGTGACTCATTGCTTCACTCATTGACCATCGGATGGGGAAGGCCAAGTCCAGTAAACGAGGACAACCAAAACGAGTCACTGACTTTTTTTTATCAAACCATTCAACCTCGGAATCATCTAAAATGGCTCCATCATCGCCCCGTTCGTCTCGCTCGTCCCGCAGAGGTTCCTGTGCGTCCTTGGATACTAAAAGCGCAGACAGGGATGACACCCCGCTAACTCACAGCAGCATGAAGAAGCTGCTCTCCTCCCTCAGAGTCTCCCTGCAGGAAGATATGAGGGTTATGGTGGCTGATCTGAGGGGAGAGGTAGCTGAACTAGGAGGTCGCACAGATAAAATAGAGAACAAGCTGGTAGACCTAATTAAATCACATAACGACTTATTAGATGCGCATGAGTCTCTACAAGCTACATTAGAGAAAGTGCAGACCAAAACTCTGGATTTGGAAGACAGATCGCGACGAAACAATATCCGCATCAGGGGGATAGATGAAGCGATCCAACCTAAAGACCTTCGATCCTTCCTTCAAGATTTTATTAAAGCCGCTATGCCAGAAGTTGAGAGAAAGGATATGATCATAGACCGCATTCATCGTGTCCCTAAACCTCCTTCCATTAATTCGAACCTCCCACGAGACGTACTCGCCCGAATTCATTTCTACGAACTCAAAGATGACTTTTTATTTCGCCTTCGGGGGAATCCCTCTCTGCCACAAAATTTTGCTCACCTGAAGGTCTATGCAGACCTCTCTCCGGGAACCCTAGCTTTGAGAAGGGAATTTCAACCCTTCACATCTACTCTCCGTGATCAGCAAATCCAATACGTTTGGGGATTTCCCACCAAGCTAATTGTTCGCAAAGACAACACCTCTCATGTCTGTCTCATCCCAGCACAAGCGGAGAAGCTCCTCATCCAGTGGGGTCTGCATCTGCCAAAAAATGCACAGACACATCTGTCTCATCCTTCAGCCGTCCAAGGTCGCCATATCGATCCGGAATGGTCGACAGCCTGAAGATCTACATGGACTCTATGTGGGTTCGGTTTCTCGCATTCTTTTCTACCCTTTTCTTCCACGATTCTTCTCTCTATACTAATTCTACCTTTCACCTTCTTTTGCTGTACCCTTCTTCTACTATTCTATGCTTTTCTGACTGTCTCCTATCTTTGAGCCGGCGGAAATTTCGCCTGTGAGTGATCATTATTCGCTCTTTTCCGGTGTGACGTACTCACCTGAAGTTTTATTTGTCAAGAGAAATATTTGTTTTGGTTTATCTTTTGAATAATTAGTTCTCCCCTTTCCTCCCTCCTCAGACCCTACTTCTTACCCCACCTTTCCCCGAATACATTGCTACCTAATTAGTCAACTCTCTAATTAAGGTCTTTACATTTGGTGTTTATATTAATCTCTTGGTATCTCTTTTGAGTCATCATGAGCGTCTCTATTTTCTCTATTAATGTTAATGGGCTTAACTCACCTTGTAAACGCGCCTTGACGTGGCGCCAACTTATCAAATCTAATAGTGATGTAGTATGCATACAGGAGACGCATCTTTTACTAAAAGACAATTACAGAATGCACTCTGGGAATTACCCACATCAGTTCTTTGCTAATGGCCCCTCAAAAAAGGCCGGAGTAGGCATCTTCATTAAAAATACTGTGGCCTTTCTGCTGGGTGACATCCTCCGGGACCCGGAGGGGCGCTATATCATTCTAAATTGTTCAATCAACAACAGACCCTACACATTGGCCTCGGTGTATGTTCCCAACAGGGGTCAATCCAGATTCGTTCGGAAATTTCTGAATATTCTGCATTCGGTGGCCAGGGGCTCTAAATTAATCTGTGGTGATTTTAACGCCCCCATGCAGAAGCATCTGGATTGTTCAAACACCTCCATTTCCAGGGGCGAATTGGCCTCCCTAATCTCTGAAAATAATTACCATGACATTTGGAGATATTTACATTGTGGAGAAAGGGACTATACCTACTTTTCACCACGATTTCACACTTACAGCAGAATAGATTATATCTTAGTAGATAATTCCCTACTACCTCGTTGCATGGGTGCCACAATTGGGAACATATCTTGGTCTGATCATGCTCCGACCACTCTACAACTGGCAGATGCTGAAGCCATCAGACCCCCCGCAAAATGGAGGCTTAACGAATACCTGCTCACCAACCCCAATTATGCAGCCACTGTGACAGAACAACTTTCTGAATTTTTTCAAATTAACGACACTGGGGATGTCTCTGATGATACTCTATGGTTTTCACACAAGGCGGTCATTAGGGGGACATTTATCAAACTTGCTTCCCTGGCTAAAAAATTATATACAGCAGCTTTGCAATCGGCCACTCTGGAAATTCAAACTCTTGAAGCCTTACATAAGAGCACCCCGACCCCTTCCCTGTTGACCAAACTAACTAAGGCCAGATGTCAACTCCGCTCACTGCTACTTCAAAAAACTGAACACGCGTTGAAAAAACTGGGGGCGAAGTTTTACGGCATGGGTGATAGAGCCGGGGCACTATTGGCGCGGAGAGTCAAAAAGAAAGAGGGTCAGGCCAAGATCTCTCATCTCATTAAACCTGACAATTCCCTTATCCGTAACCCAATAGACATTGCGGATGAATTCAAACAATACTATGAGTCTCTTTACAATTTATGCGACAACCCTGAGGAACCCCAGCCTTCTCCCCACTCCATTAGGGCTTTCCTTGACAAAATATCTCTCCCCTCTCTTTCTGCATCACAACTAACCTTTCTAAATAGTCCCCTCACTCAGGAAGAAATCACACGAGCCATACTCTCCTCTAAAAAACACTCCACCCCGGGTCCAGATGGACTCCCATTTCAATATTATACCCAATTCCATACAATCCTCACCCCGTACCTTTACAGACTTTTTTCATTCTGGCAGTCCAGGGGCGAGGTTAAACAAGAAGGATTAGAAGCCATCATTGCCACCCTGCCCAAACCCGGGAAATCACCAACCTCCCCAAACAATTTTCGCCCCATCGCATTACTAAATTGTGACATAAAATTATATGCCAAAGTGTGGGCGACCAGACTAATGGAGGTACTCCCCTCCATAGTTGGGGCTGATCAAGTGGGCTTTGTACCTGGAAGGCAAGCCAGGGATGGCACGAGACGAATAATAAATTTACTCAACATTCTAGAACGGGGAAAAATCCCCAGTGCGCTGTTGTCCCTGGACGCTGAAAAAGCGTTTGACAGGGTGCACTGGGGATATATAGACGGAACCCTCTCCAAATTCGGATTCACTGGTCCAATTAAAAATGCCATCATGGCTTTATACTCATCCCCGTCAGCTGCAGTACGAGCATCTGGCTTTGTATCTCAAAAATTCAACATAACCAATGGTGTGCGCCAGGGCTGCCCCCTATCTCCTATAATTTTTGCCATTGCAATGGAGCCTTTGGCTACTTTGGTAAAAAATAATCCATGCATCCACGGAGTTCAAGTTGGCCCCTTGGAGCATAAAATTGGGCTGTATGCAGATGACATTATCTTCTCATGCACACAAATAGACTCTTCAATTCCAGAAATTATAAGTTTATTATCAGATTTCTCTGCTGTCTCCTATTATAAATTGAACCTCTCCAAATCTACAATTTTCCCCCTATATATTCCCAAAATCTCCCAAGAACATCTGAAAAAATTGTATCCTTTTACGTGGTCCCTAGATGGCTTCACATATTTAGGGATTTTCATCACTCAGCTCCACCGAATAGTTAAGATGAACTGCGACCTAATTCTTCAGGACATTCGCAGAGAACTAGATAAACTCTCTCTGGGCATATTATCATGGATCGCTAGGATACAACTGGTTAAAATGCTAATACTCCCCAAACTAGTCTATCTCTTTCGCTGCCTTCCCCTTCAGTTCCCTAGTGCTATTCTTTCACAACTACAACATCTTTTAGGCAAATTCATTTGGGGTTCCAAGCCTCACCGAATCTCCTCCAAAATAATGGTTCTTCCTTACACGAAGGGAGGGCTGGGAGTTCCCGATGTGCGAGCATATCACCAAGCTGCCATACTGGAAGCAGCCAAATTGTGGTGGGCAGACGACACTTCTCATCTCTGGATGCAAATAGAATCTTTTTTCTCCCCATCCAGATCCACCAAACTACTCCTCGAAATTAATCTTTTACAAAAATACACCTCTCCCCGCATACTGAACACAATGTCGTCCCTTTTAAAACTTTGGTCAGCCTTGGGACCAAAACACTTTCCGTCCCTGCACAGAAATGTATCCCTGCCGGCTCTAGAACATTTGGTTCCAAACCTATCTTTGGGGAAGTGGCGAATTGCAGGTATACATACCCTAAACAACCTTTTTGACATCTCTGGATTAAAACAATTCATGTCTATTTCCACATCCTTTTCCCTGCCCCACTCATGCTTTTATCAATATCTCCAAATCCGCCACCTCCTTTCCAAATGCAAACTCCCAGCCTGGTCTCTCTCGCCACTTGAGAACCCGCCCCAACGGTATTTTAAACCTGATCACCCGGATCGCCACGGTGTTTCAATATTATACAAGTCCCTCATTACCCCTACAGACAATGCAAAACTCCCATATATGAAAATTTGGGAACGTCGACTTTCATTCTCCTCATCCCTGGAGGAATGGCAGGAGGCAGCTACTCACTCCTCTAAATTCTCAGCATGCATCAATCACCTGGAACAATCAAAAAAATTACAATTAAACTGGTATCTGTCCCCTTTACGTTTATCCAAATTCTCGCAACAGTCCTCTCCTTTGTGCTGGAAGGGATGTCAGCAGACGGGCTCAATTGAGCACGTCTGGTGGTTCTGTCCCAAACTAAAAAGGTTTTGGGCCACTACAGAGTCCATCCTTAAATCTGTACTTCAAATTCCACTTGAACTCTCGGGGCCCATGGCTCTTCTGGGCATAAATTTGGGGTCAATTCCAATCTCTCTGAGACCTATTGCGTGCAATGTTCTAATTGCTGCTCGGCTCTGCATAGCTAAGCACTGGAAATCATCCTCTATTCCCTACGAACAGGAACTACTGGTCAGAATAAATCTTCACTTTCAGCATGAACTGACCTTAGCACATACATTCGCCAAGAGAAATGTAATTTTGAACTGGTGGGACCCATGGGTATCCTCGGGGTTCAATTCGGTTGCACTAAATTAACTACTCACACAACCTGTATTCTGTCTTGTGGGCCCCTGCATCGCGAAAGTTGTCCAGTGTAAGGTCAAACCAAGCTTGTCTCTACCCTACCTCCCCTAATTTCCCCTCCTTCCTACCTTCCTGTCCCCCTCCCTTCTTTAAATCTGTTTAGGATCTTGATTGTTTTCATTGTTGTTGAAAATATCTGACTAGAGTTATCTTTGTAACTTCTCTAAATCAAGATTTCAATGTTTGATGTTACCTGTTGCTTTTTCAACTTTTATATTTGTTTCCTTGTACCTGGCAAAAAATCCTTAATAAAGAAATATTGGTTTAAAAAAAAAAAAATATTAAGTTAAGGGTGCCATCATTTCTATCCAGGCCTATGTCATGAGATTTATTATTTTTAAAATTTCGGTGGAAGCATGGTTGAAAAGCAATGTCTGACTTTCATTTGTTTCATTTCATTTTCATAGATTCTTGGTTTATTATTACTTTTGTCAGATTCAAGTTATTTATGTGACCATTGTGGGTTTTTCTGTCATTAAACGAGGGGTACCAACAATTTTGACCACATGTGTATATTAATTGGGTATCATCAAAATGATAACTAGCAAATGAGTTCACATGCTGCTGCGTGGCACTGAGTATGGCGACACAATTGTTTCAAACATTTGTATTTCTTGCGTAAATGTGAAGAAATTCTAAAATACTGGTACATCCATAAGCGTCCCCACCCTTGGAATGCATATGATAGCACAATGGCAGAATTACTGCTGATTGTTAGTCGTACCTATCTATGATGACTTAATATCATAAGTTACATTTACCCCCAAAACAGTGCCACATGGCAGACTGCAGTGTATACTCACAGAGGGGTGTACAGTCTGATGTGTAGAATTTGGGATCTGAGGCAGAGGTGGGGTAGAAATAATTTTAGGGTATGAATTAATGAGGGTCTATGTACAGTACAGACCAAAAGTTTGGACACACCTCATTCAAAGAGTTTTCTTTATTTTCATGACTGAAAACTGTAGATTCACTCTGAAGGCATCAAAACTATGAATTAACACCTGTGGAATTATATAATTAACAAAAAAGTGTGAAACAACTGAAAATATGTGTTATATTCTAGGTTCTTCAAAGGAGCCACCTTTTGTTTTGCTTACTGCTTTGCACACTTTTGGCATTCTCTTGATGAACTTCAAGAGGTAGTCACCAGAAATGGTTTTCACTTCACAGGTGTGCCCTGTCAGGTTTAATAAGTGGGATTTCTTGCCTTACAAATGGGGTTGGGGCCATCAGTTGTGTTGTGCAGAAGTCTGGTGGATACACAGCTGATAGTCCTACTGAATAGACTGTTAACTGCTTTTTTCTTGCCATAATACAAATTCCAAGTAAAGAAAAACAAGTGGCCATCATTACTTTAAGAAATGAAGGTCAGTCAGTCCGAAAAATTGGGAGAACTTTGAAAGTGTCCCCAAGTGCATTGGCAAAAACCATCAAGCGCTACAAAGAAACTGGCTCACATGAGGACCGCCCCAGGAAAGGAAGACCAAGAGATACCTCTGCTGCGGAGGATAAGTTCATCCGAGTCACCAGCCTCAGAAATCGCAGGATAACAGCAGCTCAGATTAGAGACCAGGTCAATGCCACACAGAGTTCTAGCAGCAGACACATCTCTACAACAAATGTTAGGCTGAGTTCACACGTGGCGTTTTTTTCGCGGTTCCGCAGCGTTTTTAACCGCACGATTTTGCCGCGAAAAATAAGCATCCCATGCATTCCTATGGGATTCCGCAATGCTTTGCCAATGCTGCGGTTTTTACCGTGGCGGAATCGCTTCGCGGTAAAAACCGCAGCATGCTCATTAATTTTGCGGAATCGCGGCGATCCCGCACCCATAGGAATGCATTGTTCCGCTTACTTCCCGCATGTGGCTGGTACCCACGGTCCGGAGGAGAGGAGACTGTCCTCCGGGCTTTGGGTACCATATCCCTGTAAAAAATAGAATTAAAATAAAAAATATTGTTATTCTCACCTCCGATGTCCCGCGCATCTCCACACTCTCATTCCCAGTAAGCCTCTGCGAAAATGCCCGCGATGACGTCCGTTCTCGCGGGATCGCGAAGTCTCTCGGTCATTCGCGCGACGTCATCTCGAATTACCGCGAGACGTCGCGATCCCGTGAGAACGGACGCCATCGCGGGCATTTTTGCAAAGGATTACTGGGACCGGCTGCGCAGGACGTCGGAAGGTGAGAATAACACCATTTTTTATTTTTTTTTTTACATTTTATCTTTTACTACTGATGCTGCATAGGCGGCCTCAGTAGTAAAAAGTTGGTCACACTTGTCAAACACTATGTTTGACGAGTGTGACCAACCTGTCAATCAGTTCTCCAAGTGATGCTACAGATCGCTTGGAAAACGCTAGCGTTTTGCAAGCTAATTACGCATGCAAAATGCTAGTTTTTCCGCAGGAAAATTGCTGGAATTTAAAATGCGATTTTCCCGCGGAATGGAATTCCGGAATTCTCGCGGTAATTTCCGCGAGAGTTCCGCTACATGTGAACTTAGCCTTAAGAGGAGACTTTGTGCAGCAGGCCTTCATGGTAAAATAGCTGCTAGGAAACCACTGCTAAGGACAGGCAACAAGCAGAAGAGACTTGTTCGGGCTAGAGAACACAAGGAATGGACATTAGACCAGTGGAAATCTGTGCTTTGGTCTGAGGAGTCCAAATTTGTGATCTTTGGTTCCAACCATCGTGTCTTTGTGCGACGCAGAAAAGGTGAACAGATGGACTCTACATGCCTGGTTCCCACCATGAAGCATGGAGGAGGAGGTGTGATGGTGTGGGGGTGCATTGCTGGTGACACTTGGGGATTTATTCAAAATTGAAGGCATACTGAACCAGCATGGCTACCACAGCATATTGCAGCGGCATGCTATTCCATCCGGTTTGTGTTTAGTTGGACCATCATTTATTTTTCAGCAGGACAATGGCCTCAAACACACCTCCAGGCTGTGTAAGGGCTATTTGACCAAGAAGGAGAGTGATGGGGTGCTACGCCAGATGACCTGGCCTCCACAGTCACCAGACCTGAACCCAATCGAGATGGTTTGGGGTGAGCTGGACCGCAGAGTGAAGGCAAAAGGGCCAACAAGTGCTAAGCATCTCTGGGAACTCCTTGAAGACTGTTGGAAGACCATTTCTGGTGACTACCTCTTGAAGCTCATCAAGAGAATGCCAAGAGTGTGCAAAGCAGTAATCAAAGCAAAAGGTGGCTTCTTTGAAGAACCTAGAATATAAGACATATTTTCAGTTGTTTCACACTTTTTTGTTAATTATATAATTCCACATGTGTTAATTCATAGTTTTGATGCCTTCAGAGTGAATCTGCAATTTTCATAGTTATGAAAAAAAAAAGAAAACTCTTTGAATGAGGTGTGTCCAAACTTTTGGTCTGTACTGTACTTGTCACCATTCAGGTGTCTGGAAAGATGGGTGCCTAACAGCCCCCTAGCAAATTGTCTCTTCAGAGAGGAAGGTGACTATAACTAGGGCCACCTATAGGCAGTAGCAATCCTAAAAGTCACTGTGGACCTGCTAACGAGCCTTGTCACATGACTTAGGATAAAAGCCAAACCAGACTCTCAATTTGCAGACACTGGGTTTCAGGGTACTGCCCCTCATCAGTGCAAAGTGTGAGATCTGGCTTGGCTGGGTAAGAGACTGAGCTAGCAGTGCTTGCAGGATGAGTTCAGTATACTGATGTATTCTGACATTTAGTGTATTGCTGTAGTTGGTTATTCCTGCCGGAGATGGAACACACATGTTGTTGTTTGCTGTCGTCATGGTAACGCGTGCACCGCCCGGTGTCAGGGAAAGTTGTCATCTGAAGCCCCGCCCCACGGTAGCGCCGCGTTCCAGTAGCGTTCCACTTAGTACTGCGCTTTCTTATTGGCTGCTGATCGTCCCGCACTGGGATGATTGACAGTTGTGCTGTCCTGTGGGAAGTGTTGCTATGCGCTTGCGTGAGGCCTGGAGAGCTCGGAGATTGAGGACACCCGGATATGAGGTGACCCGGAGACGCCCGCTGGTATGACAGGACACCCGAAGAGAAGTTGGGGGACTTTGGGCCTTTGATGTTGTCAGCACGTAGAGCGTCTCTTGAAGACCTGGGACCCCAAACTGAAGGCCTGAGGCGCCGGGAGGCGGACAAAGCCCGGGACGTCCCCCCGTATAGCGCCATGGGTGAGTGCGGAGCTTCCCTGCTCTATGCCAACTGTGCCCAATTATCTGCGGTGCTGAAGTATTGCTGGATGGCGTGCAGATGTCTGTGGGTTACAGGATGCTGAGATCTGTCCCGACCTGCAGGACCGTGCACCCCCCCCCCCCCCTCCGACCCGTGCCCTGCAGGACCGTGCACCCCCCCCCTCCGACCCGTGCCCTGCAGGACCGTGCACCCCCCCCTCCGACCCGTGCCCTGCAGGACCGTGCACCCCCCCCTCCGACCCGTGCCCTGCAGGACCGTGCACCCCCCCCCTCCGACCCGTGCCCTGCAGGACCGTGCACCCCCCCCCCCGACCCGTGCCCTGCAGGACCGTGCACCCCCCCCCTCCGACCCGTGCCCTGCAGGACCGTGCACCCCCCCCCTCCGACCCGTGCCCTGCAGGACCGTGCACCCCCCCCCCTCCGACCCGTGCCCTGCAGGACCGTGCACCCCCCCCCTCCGACCCGTGCCCTGCAGGACCGTGCACCCCCCCCCTCCGACCCGTGCCCTGCAGGACCGTGCACCCCCCCCCTCCGACCCGTGCCCTGCAGGACCGTGCACCCCCCCCCTCCGACCCGTGCCCTGCAGGACCGTGCACCCCCCCCTCCGACCCGTGCCCTGCAGGACCGTGCACCCCCCCCTCCGACCCGTGCCCTGCAGGACCGTGCACCCCCCCCCTCCGACCCGTGCCCTGCAGGACCGTGCACCCCCCCCCTCCGACCCGTGCCCTGCAGGACCGTGCACCCCCCCCCTCCGACCCGTGCCCTGCAGGACCGTGCACCCCCCCCTCCGACCCGTGCCCTGCAGGACCGTGCACCCCCCCCTCCGACCCGTGCCCTGCAGGACCGTGCACCCCCCCCCTCCGACCCGTGCCCTGCAGGACCGTGCACCCCCCCCCTCCGACCCGTGCCCTGCAGGACCGTGCACCCCCCCCTCCGACCCGTGCCCTGCAGGACCGTGCACCCCCCCCCTCCGACCCGTGCCTTGCAGGACCGTGCACCCCCCCCCTCCGACCCGTGCCTTGCAGGACCGTGCACCCCCCCCCCTCCGACCCGTGCCCTGCAGGACCGTGCACCCCCCCCCCTCCGACCCGTGCCTTGCAGGACCGTGCACCCCCCCCCTCCGACCCGTGCCTTGCAGGACCGTGCACCCCCCCCCTCCGACCCGTGCCTTGCAGGACCGTGCACCCCCCCCCTCCGACCCGTGCCCTGCAGGACCGTGCGCCCCCCCCCTCCGACCCGTGCCCTGCAGGACCGTGCGCCCCCCCCCCTCCGACCCGTGCCCTGCAGGACCGTGCGCCCCCCCCCCTCCGACCCGTGCCCTGCAGGACCGTGCGCCCCCCCCTCCGACCCGTGCCCTGCAGGACCGTGCACCCCCCCCCTCCAACCCGTGCCCTGCAGGACCGTGCACCCCCCCCTCCGACCCGTGCCCTGCAGGACCGTGCACCCCCCCTCCGACCCGTGCCCTGCAGGACCGTGCACCCCCCCCCCCTCCGACCCGTGCCCTGCAGGACCGTGCACCCCCCCCCTCCGACCCGTGCCCTGCAGGACCGTGCACCCCCCCCCTCCGACCCGTGCCCTGCAGGACCGTGCACCCCCCCCTCCGACCCGTGCCCTGCAGGACCGTGCACCCCCCCCCTCCGACCCGTGCCTTGCAGGACCGTGCACCCCCCCCCTCCGACCCGTGCCCTGCAGGACCGTGCACCCCCCCCCCTCCGACCCGTGCCTTGCAGGACCGTGCACCCCCCCCCTCCGACCCGTGCCCTGCAGGACCGTGTACCCCCCCCCTCCGACCCGTGCCCTGCAGGACCGTGCGCCCCCCCCTCCGACCCGTGCCTTGCAGGACCGTGCGCCCCCCCCTCCGACCCGTGCCTTGCAGGACCGTGCGCCCCCCCCTCCGACCCGTGCCTTGCAGGACCGTGCGCCCCCCCCTCCGACCCGTGCCTTGCAGGACCGTGCGCCCCCCCCTCCGACCCGTGCCTTGCAGGACCGTGCGCCCCCCCCTCCGACCCGTGCCTTGCAGGACCGTGCGCCCCCCCCTCCGACCCGTGCCTTGCAGGACCGTGCGCCCCCCCCTCCGACCCGTGCCTTGCAGGACCGTGCGCCCCCCCCTCCGACCCGTGCCCTGCAGGACCGTGCGCCCCCCCCTCCGACCCGTGCCCTGCAGGACCGTGCGCCCCCCCCTCCGACCCGTGCCCTGCAGGACCGTGCGCCCCCCCCTCCGACCCGTGCCCTGCAGGACCGTGCGCCCCCCCTCCGACCCGTGCCTTGCAGGACCGTGCGCCCCCCCCTCCGACCCGTGCCTTGCAGGACCGTGCGCCCCCCCCTCCGACCCGTGCCTTGCAGGACCGTGCGCCCCCCCCCTCCGACCCGTGCCTTGCAGGACCGTGCGCCCCCCCCTCCGACCCGTGCACTGCAGGACCGTGCGCCCCCCCCTCCGACCCGTGCACTGCAGGACCGTGCGCCCCCCCCTCCGACCCGTGCACTGCAGGACCGTGCGCCCCCCCCTCCGACCCGTGCACTGCAGGACCGTGCGCCCCCCCCTCCGACCCGTGCACTGCAGGACCGTGCGCCCCCCCCCTCCGACCCGTGCACTGCAGGACCGTGCGCCCCCCCCTCCGACCCGTGCACTGCAGGACCGTGCGCCCCCCCCTCCGACCCGTGCACTGCAGGACCGTGCGCCCCCCCCTCCGACCCGTGCACTGCAGGACCGTGCGCCCCCCCCTCCGACCCGTGCACTGCAGGACCGTGCGCCCCCCCCTCCGACCCGTGCACTGCAGGACCGTGCGCCCCCCCCTCCGACCCGTGCACTGCAGGACCGTGCGCCCCCCCTCCGACCCGTGCCCTGCAGAACTGGGCATCTGTTGTACCTCTGTAAAAATTCCCTCTGCTTGCTGTCTTCTGCAACATATTCAAATGGTACAACTTCCCACCTCTGATTGCTGTCTCATCTGCTGCAATAGACTCTAAGGCCGGGGTCACACTGGCGAGGAATACGGGAGAGTGAGAGGCGCAAAAAGCACGCATTACACACGGACCAATGATTCCCTATGGGGTCCCTCGCACCAGCCGTATATTTCTCCTCCGTATCCTACGCTCCGTGCCACTCGCAGCATGCTGCGATTGTCAGCGTACTACGGCCGTAGTACGCCAATGCAAGTCTATGGGTGCGCAAAAAATACGCATTACACACGGAACACACGTGTGACTTGCGAGAAATACGCACCAGGTGTCTTTTAGCAAAGCCGACAATTCAGTGCGCTATACAGTAAACTCACACTGACAGGTTTAATAAAGAAATGAAAGAATAGATATAGACACATAGAATGCATATATATATATATATATATACATTCTATGTGTCTTGATTCATTTGTGATAAGTGCGCTGCTTATGTCTCTGCCTCGATAAGTGCGCCGCTCATGGCTTGGTACATTGGCTTCATTCTTTCCTGTTCTCTTACTCTGGTCATTTCCTTTCCTTGCTGTCAGTAACTATTACACAATGTTGTGTCAACCGATGTACGAAATGCTCCAGACTGCAGTACTGTGTTTCTCTGAAAATAAGACAGGGGCTTATATTATTTCTTTGCTCCAAGATGCACTAGGGCTTATTTTCAGGGACTGTCCTATATTCCATTAACAACAATCCCCAAAAGAAAATGTATTAACAAAATTTTGATAAAATTACAATTTACTGAAAAATTAAAAAATAAATATATAATATAGCCAGTAGATGGCGCCACATAACAAATAGGGAAAGGAATGCACAGGTAAGTTCCGCAGTAACCCTGAGTGGAGTACTCATCAAATACGACCTACAGTTTCCGAAAGGAATTTTACCTAACATGTATGACAAATGTGGTATCAATTCCTTTTGGAAATTGTAGGTCTTATCATTTGATGAATTATTTCTGTTGTGCCATCTTCTGGCCAATTGATATATTAATATTTTAACTTACATTTTTCAATAAATTGTATTTTAATAAATTTTGTTAATACTTTTTGTATCCTATTAATGGTTAGTTGCACTTTTTTTTTTTTTATCTGATCTGCTATTCTCATGGTGCAGAACCATATACATTATATCACAAAAGTGAGTAAATCTGATGTGCCCCCTGAATAACTCACACAGCCATTAATGTCTAAACCACTGACAACAAAAGTGAGTACACCCCCAAGTGAAAATGGCCAAATTGTGCCCAGTTAGCTTTTTTTCCTGCCTGGTGTAATGTGACTCATTAGTGTCACAAGGTCTCAGGTGTGAATGAGGAGCAGGTGTGGTAAATTTGGTGTTATCACTCTCACACTCTCTCATACTGGTCACTGGAAGCTCAACATTACACCTCATGGCAAAGAACTCTCTGAGGATGTGTACAAAAGAATTGTTGCACTACATGAAGATGGTCCAGGCTATAAGAAGATTAGCAACACCCTGACACTGACCTGCAGCATGGTGGCCAAGACCAGACAGTGATTTATACGGTTTTACAAGGCAGGTTCCATTCAGAACTGGCCTCGCCTTGGTCGACCAAAGAAGTTGAGTGCATGTTGTCAGCATATTCAGAGACATATGAGTGCTGCCAATATTGCTGCAGAGGTTAAAGGGGTGGGAGGTCAGCTTGTCAGTGCTCAGACCATACACCGCCACCACACACTGCATCATATTGGTCTGCACGGCTGTCATCCCAGAAGGAACCCTCCTCTAAAGATGATGCACAAGAAATCCCGCAAAGAGTTTGCTGAAGACAAGCAGACTAAGGACTGGAATACAGGAACCATGTCCTGTGGTCTGATGAGACTAAGAAACTTATTTGGTTGAGATGGTGTCAATGGTGTGTGGCGGCAGTCAGGTGAGGAGAACAAAGACAAGTGTGTCTTGCCTACAGTCAAGCATGGTGGTGGAATTATCATGGTTTGGGACTGCACGAGTGCTGCCAGTTGTGTGGAGCAACAGTTCATTGAGCGAATGATGAATGCCAACATGTACTGTGACAAACTGAAGCAGAGCATGATCCCCTATCTTCAGAAACTGGACCGCAAGGCAGTATTCCAACATAACGACCCCAAACACACCTCCAAAACCACCACTGTCTTGCTAAAGAAACTGAGGTTAAAAGTGCTAGACTGGCTAAGCATGTCTCCACACCTAAACCCTATTGAGCACCTGTGGAGCATCGTCAAGCAGAGGGTGGAGGAGCAGAAGATCTCCAACGTCCAGCACTTCTGTTATGTTGTCATGGAGGAGTGGAAAAGGATTCAAGAGGCAACCTGTGAAGCCCTAGTGATCGCCATGCCCAAGAGTGCTTGAAAATAATGGTGGCCACACAAAATATTGACACTTTGAGCACAATTTGGCCACTTTCACTTCACTTAGGGGTGTACTCTTTTTTTCTTTTTTTTTTTGCCAGCAGTAAACATTAATGGCTGTGTTTTGAAATATTTAGATGCACACCAAATTTACACTGTTATATAAGCTGTGCACTGACTACTTTACTTTGTATCAGTGTCATATCATCAGTGGTGTCCCATGAAAAGATAGAACATAGTTACAAAAATGTCAGGGGTGGACTCGCTTTTGTGATATACTATATCCCAGTCCTGTAGTGGGTACATGCCTCATTTACTAAGGTTTCAATTACCTAGTTAAGTGTACAGTTGTTATTCTCTATGTACTCAGACTGATTGCTAATATTAGTTTACGCCCCCCCCCCCATAAGAATCGCACTCGCCAGACCTCAAACAATTATGATAGAGTTGGCAAGTGGATGGGCTCTCGCCCAAAAATCTACATCACTGTCAGGTCCCCCTGACAGCAGTTGGCTCCCCCTAGTGACAGGAAGCGGAAAGTACTCTCGTGAGCGGAGTGATACTAGTACCTGATCTGTGTATGAGGACCTGACAGTGACGCAGATCCATGTGACAGCCCACCCACCGTCAGCACTTGCCAACTGTAATTGTTTGGGATCTGGTGAGTGTGATTCTTTTGGGGGTGTCTGCTTTCTTTGATGAAGGATCCTGCTGTATTCTCTAACTTTTTTTTTTTGTAAGCTGCCAGGATACATTTTTTATTGAACCATAGTTAGGGCTTATTTTTGGAGTAGGGCTTCTATTTTAAGCATACTCCAAAAAGCCTGAAAACTGATGGTATGTCTTATTTTTGGGATAAGTCTTATTTTCGGGGAAACTCGTATTCCCAGTTGTAGGTCCTGTAATGTCATGTGACCATAATCCCTTCCCTTTTTATTCCCAAAACAGATGAACAGGAAGCTCTCAAGTCCATCATGAAGGACCTGGTCGCCCTTCAGATGGGAAGGCGACATCGAACCGCAGGAATCGAGGGGGTGAAAACGAAGACGAGCAGCCTCCCTAATAAACAGGTGAGCAGCCCTGATCTGCACAGGTGTCTGAAAAATGATTAACGCTTTAGTGACATCTGCCGTATATTTACGGCGGGTGCAGACTTCATTATGTTTCTAGCACCTGACAGTGAGAGCTGGGGCGAGCGCTATTACAACGTTTTAACTGCTTAGATGCTATTGTCAGTTTTGACAGCAGGATTAATTGCAGAAAAGTTCATAACACTGTTAATGGCCTCTTTCTATATTTAACCCATCAAGTAGTTCATCCCCCACTCGCAAGTCTGAAAATGTTATGTATCGGGGGTTTACTTGACGTGCATGGCCACCCTAACTTGTAGGTACTATTGTGTCTATCATCCACTCAGAAACTGTGAATAAAGCATGGCACATCGGTGATGCAACAGTCGACGGCAACGCCGGAGAGTCCTTTATAACCATGTGACAGACCCTGTAGGAGGCGCTGCAGTCTCCTTTTCGTTAGGAGGAATTTCTGATGGGATTGAAGCTGGGAATTAGTTGACTTTTTTGAGCCCCTGTGTGTATTGCTTTACTGACCATAGACTTATGTACATTGGTCACTGGGATTTTTTTTTTTTTTTTTTTTTGCGTAAAGCTCCAAATGATTTCTACCTGTTGTTGCAGCCTATCCCCCATTAGAGTCATAGGGCAAACGGTGAATTTTTGTTTTGTTACAAATGCCTACAACCATCTTATTTCTAAAAAAAAAAAAATCTGGATCCTTCAGTGCCTGATTTCGACATGAACTTGCGTAGCGTTAGGACACCCATGAAGGGCCCTCTTTATTTCAGTAATGCAATGGCTCTACATGACTCTCTTCATTCATATCAATGGGCACTGTGTAATAATACAATTGTCCTGTAGAGGGTGCTGCCTCGTGGTTATCTGGATCCCCCCAGTAATCTGAATCTATGGGGTGGCGCTTTCCCTTTGTGAAGAACATCCCAATCACTACCATATGACCATAAACTACAGAGATCTAGATGTCCGATACCTATAAACATATATATATATATTTTTTTTTTTTCATTTTAGAATGACGTGAGGATAAAGTTTGAATACAATGGAGAAAGGCGGTGAGTGACATGGCTTCATTCCTAGAGACCCGTTACCCTGTCAGGAACACAAGAGATATGGATGTGGAGTCCGATTGGCAAATGTGACCAGTTCTGACTCATTCAGTTGCATGGAAATGCTTTAGAAAGTGGTCAGGAATTGGAACACGATGGCACCCGTGCCCGCAATCGCCAGTGAGGTCTCTGTACAGGGGCAAATAAATATATTGTGTCCTAGCTTCACAACATTTTAATAATTAACTTCTTAGGTTTGACCTATAAATATACCATTATCGGAGGAATGCCTGGCAAAGTCAATGCTTTTGCCATGGGCATGATATTGGTGACTCGGCAGCAGAATAAATGAAAAGGAGCACGCCAGGTAACTTTACTAAGCATTGCTCAGGTAATGGTGCATGTTTAGGTCTCACCAGAGAGTGAAAATGAATTGTGTTATTCACAGGTGATAACTTACAGATCATCGGGGGTCCATTCGCTGTGATGCCCGGCGATTGGTGAAATGGGTCTTTATCCATTATTATGTCATACCCAACTGCCGCTCCATTCATCCTTTATGGAAATGCTGAGTGCTGCACTCAGGGTTCTTTCTACAGCCCCAGGGAATGAATGGAGCTGTGGTGGGCATGTACTCTGCCACACCATGCAATCGGGCCTCAAGTTTTCATCTATCCTCAGGATGGGGAATAACTTCTCTTCACCAGACAGCCCTTTAATTGGACTTGTCTATGGACTAACAACCTGTCCCTGATCATGCTGAATTGTCAGCATGATGTGTCAGCTGTGAATGAGGAGGACGTGATTTCAGTCTCAAGTTGTCATTTCTTGTCACTGACGCAAGCAGAGATTTTGAAATTGGCGAGGAATCCGATTATAATATTGGAAAACTTTTCATTATCCAGTGATTAGATTATGGTTTCCCAGGATCGCGTCCTTTAAGATATATTATAAAGTTACAAATTGCCAAAAGGCAAATAATCCCTTAACTAAAAGTTTAGTGCCTTTTGGCAATTTGTGACGTTATAATTGTTACTGTAGGCTGATTTTGGACAGCAATTTGTGTGTTCATGAATGTTCTTTAAGATAAGTTCACACAAGACATATATTCTGCAGAAATACTGAAGCAGTTCTCCTATATCCCTAGGATGGGGATTACGTCCCAATTGCTGGGGGTTCTACGACTGGGACTCTGAATAGCCTCATGTGAATGGGAGCAGTGGTCGATCATGCACACCTTAACTCCATTTATTTAGATAGCCAAGCGCAGCGTTCGGCTGGTCTTTGTTATTCCCATTAAGAATGAATGGAGCGGAGGTACGCGTGATCGACCATCAGCTCATTAGATGCCTTAATGCAAAAGGTAGAGTCAGTCTGGTCATTGATGCGAATGTACATGTGGATTACTTGGAACAGGAGGTTAGAATCTAAGAAAATTCCAGTGTGTTCGTGTGTATGTATGTATATATATATATATATATATATATATATATATATATATATATATATAATTACAAATTGTGAAACAGTGACGTGAAAAAAATCATTTAACACATAAACCTGATTTAAATTAAAGGTGATCGGAAATGACCTATTTTGTTGTTTGTTTTTTTTATACTGGTTGTTGCCTATATTACCTACCACCCCTGCAGTCTATCAGTGGTTGCGATGTCCTTACAGTCTGTTTTCTACGGAGCTTGTAAGCACTCTTCCAATACTGCCTCTGCTAGCAACACTGGTGAGGCCACAGTCCAGACTAGCAGCGGTAGCATTGCCGCTGGTCTGCAGTGTCCAATCTTCAGGAGTGCACCTGCGTTCCCCTGCAAGCAGGAATTCAGGAGGCTGAGGAGTAGTACTGTATTATCCTGATTAAGACCCATTTAAGAGAGGAGTCTGATGATTACAGAAAATTAGGAGGTTACCCTATGTGCAGTTCCCAAGTTTAATTGTTTAAGGTCACCAAACGGCCTATTAACCCTATAGCTGTAGGGTAGCCTGCCACTTCTAGGTTCTCATCTGAGATTCAAGTTTCCTCCGGGCCGAACACTGTCCCTTCTTGTGAGCAGACATCTATAGATATTGTGTGGCCTGTCAGCTCCGTGTAGGACGTAAGCTTCACCCTGTGGGGTCTTTCAAGCTCTTCTAAGATTTTATGGCTCTCCCCATGTTAACACTTACGAGCCTCCATGATGTTGTCATTTGGTAAATTATAGTTTATCCATGTCTGGTCCAGGAATGTACACAGCACCGTCAATGGCCTAATTGTGAACCGGCTCCGTCTGATGCCTCACCTGAGTTTCCCTCATCTTAAGGGTCTCTCATTTTTCAGACTGGAGCCTGGAAACACGGCGGCGACTGCCAGATCTGACCACAGCTATGTGAGATGTCCTGGGGCTGAGCAGGCAGGATTTCTAGGCTTGTAGTCCTGGCTGAGGTCAGGCCACGAGGAGCGAGCACACGGCTTCCTACCAGAGGTGGAAGGTTCAGCCGCCGATTAGCAAACACTGGCGCTCTCTGTGCCCACTCGGTGCTATATATTCCAGGAATGTCCCTTGTGGTTTTCTCTCCTTCCAGAAAAACGTATCTGTTAACATCGTGATGAAGCTCCAGAGCCGTCCACATGGCGGCCCGTAAAAGGCATCCAGATAATGGTCTCCTAGAGGTGCCAGCAACGTTCTGGCCAAAAACCCAGAATGTCAGACGAGGCCTCTCTGTCAGCGTCTGATCCAGACCCAAAAACCATTGCCTATCCAGCCTTTCCGCCTTGCGCTCCTTAATGTTTCCCACACTTGGGGAAGGAGGAGTTTTGGGTAGATCTAAAAATATCAATAAGTTGCACATAATGAGGCAAAACCGCTAAAGAGACACGAACCCTAATTCTCATGTTCTCTTCCTTGGCTGTGAAGGGAAGTTGAGCTATTGCTCCCTGGTATCAGCCATTTCAGGTCATAGTGTCTGCATTGTCCCGTGTGTGGGCAGTATAAGGACCGTGGTACTGATTGGATGGACCCGGGCTCTATAGATTGCACTGGAGATGCCGTAGTGTAATTCTATACCATGTCGTCTGTCTCACTGCTGGAATTTCCTGCCCATCGCCACTGGCATTGTATGCTAATGAGGCTCCGCAGGCATTCCCGAAACCGTGCCTGCTGCAGGAGGACCACACTGCAGCTGCCGTGTGGGTGCATGATAAACTTTAGAGAGCCGTGCACTGGGTCTAGGTGACAGTAGGAAATGGAGGAGACAATTAGAGAATAGTCCAGTGTCAACCTGGAGTAAAAAATTTTTTTTTTTTTTTTTAATATTTTGTGATAAATGGAGCAAATTTTTCCTGTTAAATGCTAATTATTACATTACATGCAAGGGATTACTACTGAGCATCAGCAGTAATACTTATACTGGAGCTGTAGTGACACCTGCAGGCAGACTGTCGTACTACACAAATTTTTTACTACGCCACCATTAAAGGGAATCTGTCACCCCTTTTTTGAGATATCATATAATGATATCATTCAATTGTGTGTCACATAAGGATTCTCTTAGTACTTTTGCTTCCCCCTGACCCCGCACCTTTCATGCATAAATACCTTTTTTATATCGGTTCATTTGTATGTAAACTGCCACGGTCCGCTCCGCTGGGCGGGACTTATTCACCTGATCCCCCCCCCCCCTCCCTGTCTTGCTCTATGCATTTCTTCTTGTGTAGAGCAAGACAGGGAGGGGGGAGCAGGTGAATAAGCCCCGCCCATCAGACCGGACCGCTGCAGTTTACATACATCTGAACCGATATAAAAAAGGTATTTATGCATGAAAGGTGCGGGGTCAGGGGGAAGCAAAAGTACTAAGAGAATCCTTATGTGACACACAATTGAATGATGTCATTATATGATATCTCAAAAAAAGGGTGACAGATTCCCTTTAACTCTTGAGGGGTATATATATATATATATATATATATATATATATATATTTTCAATGTACAGAGAAAACAAAATCACTGCAAATCCTCATGAGCTTTACATGAGTCAGAGCTCTGTTTTCTGGCACAGCGCCCCCAAATCTCCTTCCATAAAATTCTAGCTTGCCGCTGACACCATATTAAGCATATGCGCTCTTGCTGTTTTGTGAGGTTCAGAAGCATGGAGGTCTTCGACATATTCCAAGATGCTTACAAAGGGGGGAAAGATCCACATTCACAGTATAGAGTCTATTCATCAGCGGAACAACCCCCACCCAAAAGCTTTCCAAGTAGGGACAAGACCACATCATGTGGAGCAATCGCCTTTGATGCAAGGGGTAGTTCTGAACCCCAAATTATTCAAAAACAGATGGGCCTTTTATATACCTTATGTATCATGTAATGTATCAGTACTGATATGGAGGAAACGTATGAATGAATGTATTTCAGCAGTTTGTATGAGGCCCAGGAACATCAGGAAAAAGTCCACTTTAGTAAATGTAGTAGTGCAAGCCTACCAATACAGTAGGAAGAGAGATTCAAACAAAAAAAAAACCTCATAGAGTATATATGTAGAAGGATATCACCAAAGGGAGCCCGGACCCCACCGCTCCTGCCACATGGTTCACTGGGAATTCTGTATTTAGAAAGCTCCTGAGCGCCCACTAGTGGTGGCGAATACCACCAGAGTTTTAGATTTGTTCTCTTCAGCAGATTTTGGCTCTGTATTGGTAAAAGGAAGATCTGATGAATGTAAAAATATATAAACATATGAAACAGCAGAGAAAACGTCCGATAATAAAAATATACAATTTCTGGTTATTCATTCTGATTTGGTGGTACTTGCCGGTCAATCCCTTTCCTGACGTGTCCCTATCTCGCAGGATCCTGCAGTTTCCTCGGCCTGTAAAGTTTGAGGATGTAGAGCAGAAAGTGAAACTCGTCTTTGGGCAGCAGATGGACCTACATTACATGAACAATGAGGTAAGAGCGACCTGAAATACAAGTTGCGTTACTTTCCGTGAATCTGGTGTCCCATAAAGCAGCACAGACTATGGAGTTATTATAAGGGAGCTGGGAGCAACTGCCCATAAGTAGCCAATCTTTTGGCCTGCGCTGGTGTTATCCATGGTGCAAGCTCAGAGATCTGGGTGCATTAGTCATCAGTATTTGCTGCCACTAGCGGAAGAGCTTTATGTAATGTCGTCCTTCCCACCCCCCGTGGTTTCAGGTCAGATGGCTGCAGGGGGTTGTAAGGTGGTGACCAGACAAACCTTCTCAACACTATACACGAATGCATTGGATGAACCTTGTTAGCAACCACCACCCATGTAAAGTGTGTGGGGGTCCTGACTCCCCCTCATTCCACAACGGCAGATGCCAAGGGAAAGAAGGATCACTCATGCTGATTCATCATTACCTACCCTGCACTCCCTCTGCAGAGATATTCAGCAGACATGTCAGCAGCTTATTCTCCTCTCCATTATAAGAACACAGTCCTGCTTCTCTAAGACAAGTGAGAAGATTGGAGGGATTGCTGTCAGCTGTCTTATGTCTGAAGATTTGACTGCTTTTCCCACTCCTTGTATTTACCAGGTTTTGATCACTAGATAGAAGAATAAACCATTTCCTTTCTTAGTGGCTTTGGGTATTGTGTGCATGTGGCCATGTGATACTATTAGTATATCTGCTCATGTCTGACATCTTCTCTTCTTTGCAGCTGTCTATTCCCCTCAGAAGTCAGGATGATCTGGACAAGGCCGTGGATCTCCTAGATCGAAGTTCCAGTATGAAAAGTCTCCGGATCCTGCTCCTCTCCCACGACCGGAACCATGTATGACCCTCTTGTGTGTATTGTGTGTTGTGTTGTCATTCGAAGGATCATGTCTGCTAATACTGAGTGAAGGATTCAAGTAAAGGGAAATGCCAAGGTATCCACACCAAACTGCAGTCAGGAATTGCTAGTACAGGTTCCTGGTTTGCAGAGTGTCTGCCCCTGCAGCAATGATCTCTATCATTTGATGCTCCTCAAGTTCCAAAACTTCAACTCCCACATGCCCAAACAGCTGGAGAACCTTAACCTGTAGAAATGGTTTGGTGGTCCTTACTTTACATGTATATTGTTGCATGTTTGCTTTTAGGATGATTGGACCATTACTGATGTAAATCGCTATAGATCTCAGTGACGATTGACTCCACTTACATGAAGACTTCATTCGGAGAGGCCCAGCTGAATAGATGCAATAATGGTCTCTATATGGTCCCAGCTGTGACTGGAGAAATATATCTAGTCTACTGCTATGTCCTAGTTACAGATCTACCACCAATAATGAATCTGTGTATCCTGTATAGTGCATCAAGAACTGATTTTCAAACTTTCTTTTTTTTTTTTCTTTTCCCCCATAGACGTCCTCACCACACTCAGGGGTCCCGAAACAAGTGCGGATTAAGGCCTCCCAGTCTTTAGGGGATGTCACTACAGCTTATCATACTGCAGAAACCCGGAGCCGACATCTGTCAGTCAGTGAGTAATCGGCAGGGGTTTATCTGATCACCTCTGTCCTAGCATGTTCCCTATATGATATTCATGAAAGTGGTTGTCCAGTCCTATGATATTGATGACCTCCCTAGAGGATAAGTAATCACTTTAAGATCAGTGGGGGGTTTGACACCAGGCACCCTAAAAAAAATAAGCTGTGACAGGGTGTGAACAGAGTACAAAGTGGAACCACGCTGTCTATTAGCTACAGATCAGCTCCTATTGAAGAAAATGGTAGCCGATCCATAGTAATAGTAAATGACTATAACTCCTTTACAGCAGATCAACAGATAATTTATATTCTTCTCAAATGCATCCAGTTTTAGTTACACCACGTGAGCCAATACAAAATTTCATTTTGAATAACTGATACATTTCTTTAAAAAAAAAAAAAAAAAAAATGTACTTCTCCTACTCGCAGGCTCACAGAATGCTGGCCGCAGCTCCCCACCTCCTGGCTACGTCCCCGAGAGGCAGCAGAGGATTGCCCGACAGGGCTCCTACACCAGCATCAACAGCGAGGGCGAATTCATCCCCGAGACCAGCGATCCGTGTGTAAGTGGGAGCCAAGACATGTTCAGCTTTCTTCCATTGTACAGGTCATAGCAATGATTATGTGAATTTGCCAAGATTGGACTCAGTAAATGCCTAATATTTCCAAAGCCATTAAACTTAATTTTTCTGATCTAGATTTTAGACCCACTGAGTAGTACAGAGAACTCGATATCCGGAAGCTGCCAGTCTCTGGACCAGTCGGAGGACAGGTATATATGATATACATAAGAATACAGAGGACAGTATACATTTATACAGTTCAGCTGTTTAGAGAAGGGGATAAAGTATAGCTGAAGACCTGAACTGGGTTATACTTCACCACCCAGAAGAATGCACTGGTAAAATGGTTTGATAGGTTTGGGGCAGCACGGTGGCTCAGTTTTTCACGGTGGCTTCTGGGTGGTGAAGTATAACCCAGTCCCGGGTTCGAACCCCACCAAGGACAACATCTGCAAGGAGTTTGTATGTTCTCCCCGTGTTTGCGTGGGTTTCCTCCGGGCACTCCGGTTTCCTCCCACACTCCAAAGACATACTGATAGGGAATTTAGATTGTGAGCCCCATCGGGGACAGTGATGAAATGTGTGCAAACTGTAAAGCGCTGCGGAATATGTTAGCGCTATATAAAAATAAAGATTATTATTATTTGAGATTCTGTTTTGGCTAATTTAAAGGGATGCGCCACTTTTCAAATATCTTAGTCAGAGGATATGTCGGACAATGTGGGGATGCCCTGAAAATTGTTTAATTAAGGGGTCTCTGCCATCCACTTCACATCACAGGGACTGAGATACTCTCCTGACGGAGTACAATTCTCCGAGGAGCGCTATAGCTTTTTCAGGTGACGTCCCTTTAATAGAATTGATCCTTCCATTGCATTCAAGATATTTGCTGATGTAGCTTCCCTCAATAACATGCATATGGGGGGCTGACAAACCCCTGGCTGAAGGTGGAGTTCGTGGTAATAAGGAAGCCTGAGGTTGGATTTAATCTTCCTGATTCTTTGTACCGCAAATATTCAACGCATGAGACTTCTGACATCCCCTTCGCCCCTCTTTGCTCTAGGTAGATGAAGGTTAATTTGAGTGACAGGTGTCTGCCATATGATCTGATGCCTGTAATTTTTGGTAATTCATATTACAGGGCTTCGCAATTGAGTAGTCTGCAGAGGTTTATGGGATGAATCATAAGGTCTTATCTGAGCATGCTCTGGTGTTATCAAAGTATCTTGGGAATGTTCGTATATTATGTTTTTGTCTCTGTGGCTGCATGATTTGCGGTTGATAGACAGCATGAACACTTGAGGGGGTTCCCTAACAAATAGGCAATCCCTGCATGTATTGTGTCTAACATCCACAAATCATGCAGCCGCAGGTACTCAAACATAATATACGAGGACGCCCAAGCTACTCCGATATCACCCGAGAGTGCTTGGCTAAGACATTATACGAGCACGATCGCTCAACACTAGTAACTAGCCGTGCCTTTGCGGCTTCTTATTTCTCCCCCTTGTGTTTCTTTCCAGCTCTTCGTTCAGGAAGTCTCGAATGTCAAGAGCTCAGAGTAATCCAGACAACAGGCAGGATTTCTCAGGTACTTAGATTTAATATATATATTTCATCCCACCAGCACTCCTATAATAGAGTGCTAAGATTTTTTTCCTCCTTCTTTCCATTGCAGATCGGGAGAATCAATTCTATGATAAAGCCGGGAAGGGTGGGACGTATCCTCGTAGGTATCACGTATCCATTCACCATAAAGAATATACTGATGGTGAGTTCTTGAAGCTGAAAGGTCCTGACTTGATTTTTTTTTTTTATAACTGTGATTTTTTTTTTTTATGTTTTTTTATACATTTTTTTTAACAATCAAAATAAGCACAGAATATTCAGATTTTAGCAAGCAAAATATAATCAATGAGGATAGGATACATTTCTCGTTCGCCTTATTGGGGGACACAGAGACCTTGGGTGTATGCTGCTGCCACTAGGAGGCTGACACTATGCACAAAAAAAGATAGCTCCTCCTCCGCAGTGTACACCCCACCGACCGGCAGAGAATTCCTCAGTTTAGCTTAGTGTCAGTAGGAGGTGGACACGGGTCTTTTATTAAACCCATATCTACCTCGTCGTGCGTCGTTCCTTTTCAGGTTCTACGGAGGGATACAGAGTGAAAAGTCACATCTGTACTCCCACATGGAGTCTGCAAGTACGGCGTGTACTGCCACCCCGTATCCTTGCAGTTCTCCGCGGCAGGACCAGCCAGACGGACGCCGACACCAAGACGTGCCAGCGACTCCAGGGGTCCTTGTCGCCAGTCTCCCTCCCACTCGCCTACCAGAGCCTGTCGGTTGGATGAGACGCAAGACTTCTTCAGACAGGTAACGGATCGTGGATGGGTGAGTATTAGGCCCCGGCTTCATATTTATTTACCTGGCTGCCCATTCCCGACGGTCACCTCTTCAATGGTCACAGGGGTAGGCACTGCGGTCGCTCGCAGTCGCCACCAGGCTATAGGCAGCTCAATGTTGCTGGGCATCCCCCCCCCTTCCCTCCCCCCTTTCTGGGTACAGGGAGCACAGGGTTTTTTCCCATTGGGAGCGACTTGCGGCTGCGGCGTCCCACTTTTTTGGACCTCCGCGCCGACCCCCTGCTGACAGGCGGCCGCCGCAACTAATTTAGGCCCCGGCTTCAGTTCGGGCCTACCGCTGCGTCGCGGCCACGCCCCCCGCCCCTTTCTTCTAAGCGGGCTTCTCTCCCGCTCTTCCCAGGCCCTCCCACCGCCTGTCCTTCACCTGCCCAGCCTGTTAGTGGCTAGAGGGCGGTGAATCGTTAACCCTGCGTGGTGCTCCGCCCTCCCTCCTCTCCTAAGGCGCGCTTTTTTCTCAGGACGGCGCCATTTTCCCAGCCTGTTAGCCGGGCACCAGCTCCTCACTGGACAGCATCTTCTCCAGCTGTTTTTTTTTTTTTTTTTTTTTTTCAAGAGGTCTGTCGGCCGGATTTCGCTCTGACCTGCATCCACTGACAGGTCGCAGAGCATCGCTTCTGGGGACACCGGACCGTGAGTAGCTCTGCACTGCAGACTGACCCTTCTCCGCCCTCTGTCCCCCAACCTTCCGGCATTACCTCAGCTTTTCACTATGTCTAAGTCTGATCGTACCCGCTCTACCGCCCCCCCCTGCACTTTAGTCAAGTACTTTGCATGTTCTTCGTGCAATCGCAAACTTCCCTCAGGCCAGTCCACTCCCCTCTGCCTGGATTGTAGCAATCCAATTCAGCCTGACGCCGTCCAGGAGCCATCTGCGGCCCCAGGTGAGAGTGAGCCCCCCATGCCTGGCTGGGCCTCCTCGCTATCTCAATCAGTGGCAGACCTCACCAAGGTGTCTCAGTCCCTGGTGGCCGTTCTTGATAAGTTGCCCCTGGACTCTTCAGCAGGGCCAAGCAGGTCCCAAATTGTTCCATCTGAATCAGCCAGCGGTAGTCGCAAAAGACCCAGGCAAGATTCCCATCCGGAATCCTCTCCTAGTCCCATCTCACCGCATAGCCCTTCTCACCAGTCTCCCTCTCGGGCCTCCTCTCCCGAGTCAGGGGAAGCGCTTTCGGACAGGTCATTTGAGGGGATTTTAGAGCTGGATTCAGACCAGGATGCAAGCATGAAGGTCACAGTGCAGGACCTCATTGCTGCGATCCATCATACCTTCGATATTGCTGACTCCCCTGCGAAATCCTCAGATCAAGAGGTTTCGTTCAGACGGGCAGAAACTCCCTCCAGGGTTTTTCCTTTCCATTCCCAGTTTGGGAAAATTTTTACCAAGGAAAGAGAGGATCCGACCAGACGCTTTCAAAGAGGAAAACGTCTCGGCATACTCTACCCATTTGCTAAGGAGCTCACGGACAACTGGTCGGCCTCTCCCTCGGTCGATCCACCCGTGTCCAGGCTATCCAATAACACGGTTCTCCCGCTTTCAGGCGTGGCGTCCCTAAAGGATTCTAATGACAGGATTATAGAATCCCTGGCGAAGTCTGCCTTTGAAGCGGCTTCAGCGGCGGTGTGTCCAATCTTTGCTTCATCCTGGACAGCAAAGACCATAGCCACGTGGGCAGACGACCTTCGGCAGGGCATCTTAGATAAGGCGCAACCGGAGCATTTGGCCAATCTCGCCAATCAGATCTCCCATGCTGGGGACTATCTTCTCTCCGCTTCCTTGGATGCTGCATCCTGTGCAGTTCAGGCGTCAAGCAACGTTATTGCAATTCGACGTACACTTTGGCTAAAGGCATGGCAAGCGGACTTGTCTTCTAAAAAGTCCCTCACTAACCTGCCTTTTCAGGGGGTGCGCCTCTTTGGGTCCCAATTGGACCAGATTATTAAGGACGCCACCGGAGGCACGAGTTCACTCCTCCCTCAGTCCAAGCCTCGCAGACCCCCACTAAGGCGTCAGTTTCGACCCTTTCGGACTTTCCGCCGTTTCAATACGGCGGACAACTCCTCCAGCCAACAGAGACCGCAGGCTCGCCAGGAGAGAAGGAAAGTTTCCTTCAAACCCACTCCTTCCTGGCGACCCCACTCCTCCCAGAGCAGACCGTCTAGATCTGGACGGTCTACTTCAGCATGACTATCATCGGGCACGCGAGGGGCCTTTCCAATTGGGAGGTCGACTTCTTTCCTTCAGGGACGTTTGGCTGGCCGCCGTGGAGGACGCCTGGGTCAGGGAGGTCGTATCCTCACGATACAAGATAGAGTTCGTCTCTCTCCCACGTGATCGTTTCTTCGAATCCCGGCCTCCAAAGGATCCAGCCTTGATCCCGGGGTTCTCTACAGCTATCGCCGCTCTCCTCAGTTCCGGGGTGATTGTGCCCGTTCCCGAATCGGAGCGCTTCACGGGGTTCTACTCGAACCTGTTTGTAGTGCCGAAAAAAGACGGCGCAGTTCGACCCATCTTGGATCTCAAGCTGCTCAACAAGAGGGTCCGCCTTCGCCACTTCCGCATGGAGTCGCTTCGCTCGGTCATCGCCTCCATGGAGGAGCAGGAATTCATGTGCTCAATAGACATCCAAGATGCCTATTTACATGTTCCAATTTTCTCCGGACATCAGAAGTTCCTGCGCTTTGCGATTCGACAGCACCACTACCAGTTTGTCGCACTGCCCTTCGGTCTTGCCACCGCTCCCAGAGTCTTCACGAAGATCATGGCTGCGTTGATGGCTTTGTTGAGAGTCAGAGGCCTCGTTCTTTTCCCGTACCTAGACGATATTCTGATCAAGGCTCCCTCATTCCAACAGGCTCACCAAAGTTTGTCAATCGTCCTGGACACTCTTTCCAATTTCGGGTGGATCGTCAACAGGAAAAAGTCCTGTCTGGTTCCTACCCAACGCCTGGTCTTTCTAGGTCTTCTGTTCGACACTCGTCAGTCAAGGGTCTTTCTCCCACAAGAAAAGATTCTCTCTCTGCAGCAGGAAGTACGATCGCTGCAGACCTCGCGATTCCCATCCCTCCGTACAGCCATGAGGGTCCTGGGAAAGATGGTCGCGGCGATAGAGGCAGTTCCCTTTGCCCAATTTCACGCCAGGCCTCTCCAGCAGGCCATTCTGTCGAAGTGAAACAGGTCGCCTCGGTCCCTGGATCGCCCTGTCCATCTTTCTTACCGGATCAAGCGGTCTCTCAACTGGTGGTTGTCGTCACCTCTCATTCTATCGGGTCGATCCTTCCTTCCCATTCACTGGCAGATAGTAACCACAGATGCCAGTCTCCTCCGCTGGGGTGCTGTGTTCCGCAACCACACTGTTCAGGGTCGATGGTCGGATCGGGAATCAGCGCTACCGATCAACGTTCTGGAGATTCGAGCGATCCATCTTGCTCTGGTCCACTGGGAAAGGCTCCTCAAGGGACTGCCGGTACGGATTCAGACAGACAACGCCACAGCGGTGGCATATGTCAACCGCCAAGGGGGAACACGGAGTGTTTCAGCCCTGGCGGAGGTGTCAAAGATTCTTCGTTGGGCGGAGATTTCCGTCCCGACAATTTCCGCGGTTCACATTCCCGGCGTAGACAACTGGGCCGCCGATTTTCTCAGCCGCGAGGGTCTCGCGGCGGGAGAATGGTCCCTACATCCGGAAGTGTTTCATCTGCTCTGCCTTCGGTGGGGAACCCCGGTTGTAGACCTCATGTCGTCTCGCCTCAACAGGAAAGTCCCACAATTCGTGTCCAGGTCTCGGGACCCTCTGGCAGTGGGCGCCGACGCCCTGGCCGTTCCTTGGTCCCAGTTCGAACTTCCCTACCTGTTCCCTCCTCTGCCTCTTCTTCCCAAGCTGTTGAAGAAGATCAAGGCAGAAGGACTTCCGGTCATTCTCATCGCCCCGAATTGGCCCAGAAGGTCTTGGTTCGCGGACATTGTCAACCTTCTCGCGGACGCCCCCTGGAAGCTTCCAGACAGAACAGATCTGCTGTCTCAGGGTCCGATTTGCCACCCCAATTCTTGGCCGCTCAATTTAACGGCGTGGCTGTTGAGACCGAGGTTCTGAAACGAGCAGGATTTTCCGACCACGTAATTCAGACCATGATCCGAGCCAGAAAGCCATCATCTTCCAAGATTTACTACCGTACTTGGAAGGCCTATTTCACTTGGTGTGAGACCAATGACGTCGCGCCCATGTCCTTTTCGCTCCCTTCAGTCCTAGCGTTTCTTCAGGCAGGATTGGATGCGGGGCTTGCCCTCAGTTCCCTGAAGGGTCAAGTTTCGGCGCTGTCCATTCTGTTTCAGAAAACGTTGGCTTCCCGTCCTCAGGTTAAGACCTTTCTTCAGGGCGTGGCTCACACGGTCCCGCCGTACCGGGCGCCCGTGGATCCATGGGATCTTAATCTGGTTCTTGAGGTTCTGCAAGGTCCGCCCTTTGAACCCCTCAGGGATATTTCCCTTTCTCTCCTTTCTTGGAAGGTAGCCTTTCTGGTGGCCATCACCTCCGTCCGGCGCGTGTCGGAATTGGCAGCTCTTTCGTGCCGCTCTCCCTTTCTGGTTCTCCACCAGGATAAGGTAGTTCTGCGGCCTCCGCCCTCGTTCCTTCCGAAGGTGGTGTCCTCGTTTCACCTCAACGAGGATATCGTGCTCCCGTCCTTTTGTCCGAATCCAACTCATCCCCAAGAGCGGTCCTTGAACAAGCTGGACCTGGTTAGGGCGGTAAGAGTCTATCTGTCTAGGACGACTTCCTTGCGAAAGACAGTCTCTTTTCATTATCCCTGATGGAGCGCGGAAAGGTCACCCGGCGTCAAAAGCCACCATTGGTCGCTGGATCAGATCGGCTATCCTGGAAGCCTACCGTGTTAAGCGTCGCGGAGCCCCTCCGGGTATCAGGGCCCACTCTACTCGAGCAGTGGGTGCCTCCTGGGCGGTGCGCCACAGAGCTTCCGCACTGCAGCTTTGCAAAGCTGCAACATGGTCATCGGTTCACACGTTTGTGAAATTCTACAGAGTCCACACCTACGCTTCGGCGGACGCCAGCCTAGGTAGACGGATTCTGCAGGCCGCGGTGATGAGTCCGCTGGCCTGATGGAAGTTTGTTTCCCACCCCAGGGACTGCTTTGGGACGTCCCAAGGTCTCTGTGTCCCCCAATAAGGCGAACGAGAAAACAGGATTTTTGGGTTGCTTACCGTAAAATCTGTTTCTCGGAGCCTTCATTGGGGGACACAGCACCCTCCCATGTTTTACAGCTCCTGTTCTTACTTTGGTTGAATGGTTACAGTTGAGTTGTTTATGTTGTCAACCTATAATGTTACTTCTACTGCTTTCTCACTAACTGAGGAATTCTCTGCCGGTCGGTGGGGTGTACACTGCGGAGGAGGAGCTATCTTTTTTTGTGCATAGTGTCAGCCTCCTAGTGGCAGCAGCATACACCCAAGGTCTCTGTGTCCCCAATGAAGGCTCCGAGAAACAGATTTTACGGTAAGCAACCCAAAAATCCTGTTTTAACCCCTTTCCGACCTTAGACATATCCATATGTTCTGGTTGCTTGGTACTGGTACTTAACGACCATAAACATATGGATACTTCCCGGCGATTTTGCGCTCATAGACGACGTGTGATTCCTGCCGGGTGTCAGCTGATTCTGACAGCTGACACCCAGCACTCAGAGCCAGGAGCGGTCCCACACCGATTCCGCTACTATAACACCCTAAATGCTGGCGATCGAACTCTATCGCAGCATTTCAGGAGCAGGCAGAGGAAAGAAAGCCCCTCTGCCCTTAGATTGGAGACCCGGCGACGTCATTGTGAGGTCCCAGTCGTTGCCATGGTGACCTGATGTCATAATGACATCCGGTTCACCAGACCTAGCAAAGTTCCTTGATCATGCTCAGATCAAGCAAGTTTGCCTGTCAGTGCAACGCTGACAGCTTGCATAGCATAGGGGATGCAGGAGTGATTAGCCTGCAAAAAATGATTGTCCCATGCCGTCGTACAGCTCTCAGTCGAAAAATAAAAAAGTTCTAGCTCTCAGAATAAAGAGATGCAAAAATATATTTTTTTCCTATAAAATAAGTTTAATTGTGTAAAAGCGCCAAGCATAAAAAAACTATATAAATGTGTTATCGCTGTAATCGTACTAACCTAAAGACTAAAGCTGCATTATGAATGTTACCACACGCGCAATGACATGTTTTTTGTTCATTCTGCCTCACAAAAATCGGAATAGAAAGCAATCAAAAAATGTCATCTGCCCAAAAATGGTACCAATAAAAACATGTCAACTCGTCCCGCACAAAACAAGTCACACTGTCAGCCGAAATTATAACTCCCAAAACATGGCAATGCAAAAACCAGTTTTTGCAAAAAAGTGTCTTATTGTGTGACAACAGCCAAACATAAAAACCTGATATAAATCTGGGATCGTTGTAATCGCACAAACCCAAAGAATAAAGTTGCCTAATCACTTACACCGCATGTGGCACGTCTTAAAAATAAACCAATTCTTTACCTGCTGTTGATTTGTTCATGCTGCCTCCCAAAGAGCACAGTAAGGCTCGGCTCACATTTAACTTGTGCGAAGTCCCTACATTGAGGTTTCCATGTAAATCTCTGAAATATGTGATTCAGACGGAACCCCCTTTGGAAGATTCCCTATAATGAGGGACATGAAGGCACTGTTGACGCTGTCTGACCTTTGATCTCTGGTTTTTTTGGGGGCGTTTTTTAGGACAATGCTGAACAGAGGCCAGATGGAGTCCAGAGTAACTCTGCTGTTTCATTATAGTGGATGGAGATCTCGGGGGTTTCATCTGAATCGCGTCACTCAGATTTAGATGAAAACCCCGATATAAGTGCTCATTGTAGAGTGCAGGATAAAGGTGATCCTAAATGTTATGTAAAATGTTCCTAATAAAAGCTTCAACTGAATTCACAAAAAAAGCAAGTCCCCACTCAGGTCCGTCATCTGTTAATGGAAATATAGGGGCTTCCACATTACTGGTAGCCCAAAGGCTCTGGAAAAGTGAAATGGCTCCTCACCCACCAAGAGAAATTCAGCAAATTCTCCGCTCCCAACCCCAAATGCCCCCTCCCTTCTGAGCCCCAGTTTGCCTAACCACATATACCGTCCACATTTTTGGCATTTCTGTAGCAATGAGAGCCCGCCTGATTTACGAATGCGTGTCTCCAGAAGCATGAGCTGGGCATAACGTACTGGTCACTACAACGGCAATTTGCAGTTTTCACTCGGCAACATTCATTGCTGCCTGTTTCTGGAAAATGCCCATGGAGTAAAAATAGTCATTGCACCTGTAGATAAATTCCCAAAGGGGTGTAATTTCCAAAATGGGGTCACTTTGGGGGGGGGGGGTCTGTTCTTCTAGCATTTAAGGGCTCTGTATATGGAGTCTGCATGCTGTTCTAGGAACATCTGCGCTCCAGGAAGCAAATAGCTCTCCGTTCCTCACGAGTCTCTCCGTATGGCTAAGCAGTACTGTACAACCATATATGGGGTATAGCCACGTTCAGTAGAAATTGTGGGACAAATTATGGTGCCATTTGTACCCACTTCTTGTGTGAAAATGTAAAATCTGGGGCTAAAACAAAATTTGGGTGGTAAAAATGTAATTATATTTTTTTTAACTGCCCAATGGTATAAAATTCTGTGACACATCCGTGGTGTCAATATGATCAGTGCAACCCTAGATGAATTCGTTGAGACGTGTAGTTTGTAAAGTGTAACCAGTTATGCTGTTCTGTCACCTCTCAGGCTCTCCCAGTCAGTCATGGCACTTGCAAACCATAACAGTAAAATCTGCACTATATTATGGCACTCCTTCCCTTTTGAGCTTAGCACTGCAACTCAAAAAGTATTTCCCGGTTACATGTAGGGTATTAGCGCACTCAGGAAAAAAATGGATCTGTTTTTTGTAAAAAAAAAAAAAAAAAAAAGTTTATTCGCACTTTGAAAAATTAAAAGCTTGGTTAAAACATTTTAGTGGTTAAAAATGTAATTTATTCTTTACTGCTCAACAGTATAAAATCCTGTGAGGCATATGTGGTGTCCCTAGATTAATTAATTGGAAGTGTCATTTGTAAAATGTATTTTTATTTAAAATGAGTACACACATGCGGGAGGTTCTGTTGTTCTGGCACCTCAGGGGCTCTGCCAATGTGACATGGCACCCTCTGACCATTCCAGCAAAATCTGAACTATATGGCGCTTCTTCTTTTCTGAACTTTGCGCTGTGCCTCAAAAGTAGTTTTCCCCCACATATGGGGTACCGATGTACTCGGGAGAAATTACACAGCAAATTGTATGGTACAATTTCTCCTGTTACCATTGTGAAAATAAAAATTGCATCTAAAATAACATTTTTGTGGGGAAAATGTGATTTTTTTATTTTCATGGCTCAACATTATAAACTTTGAAAAGCACCTGGGGGTTCAAGGTGCTCACCACACATCTAAATGCATTCCTTGAGGGGTCTAGTTTCCAAAATGGTGTCACTTGTGCCTTAACAGTGGGAACCCCCCCACATCAGGGGTTCTCTAAATGGGACATGGCGTTCGCTTAGTGATTCCAGAAAATGTTGCTTTCAAAAAGTCAAGTGACGCTCCTTTCCTGCTGAGCCTTGCCATGCTCCCAAACAGTAGTTTTCCCCCACTTTTGGGGTATCGGCATGCTTAGGAAAAATTGCACAACAACTTTTGGGGTCCAGTTTTTCCTGTTACCCTTGCAAAAATAAAACAAATTATGTTCTAAAGTAGAATTTTTTTGTGAAAAAAAAAAAAAAAATACAATTTCCAGGAGTCCATCATGACAGCACGACAGGAGGAGGTAGTTCTATTTATCCTCTAGGTACAGGAGACACACAAGAGGTTAAAAGCCTCCCCCCACTTTTGTCTCATCCCCAGTGTATTTTACCAATCACTACATCAGGATGGATGCGACTCTTATTTTATTGAATTTTTACATACAAATGTTAAACTCACATCAGTTTCAGAATTCAGGGGAGGAAATGTAATGGTGCTGTCATGATGGACTCCTGAAAATTCAATTACCGGTAGGTCTGATTTGTATTTTCCCCAAGACATCCCTCATGACCACACGACAGGAGAAATGCCAAATGGCAATCTAGGGTGGGATCACTGCCTGTAGGACCTTTCGTCTGTAAGCCAATTGTTGACCTGACATCACATCTGACTTGTAATGTTTACAAAAAGGTCGTTATATTAGAGTTGCAGGAAGCCCCTGATCTTTCGGCCCAGGATACAGAAATTGCCCTTGTGGAGTGGGTTTTAATTTTAAGCGGGGATCTTTTTTTCTCCAGCTCGTATGCTAGTGCTATGATTCACGTGATACACCTAGACCAAGTTAATTTCAAGGCATTTTTACTGTTATTCCTTCCTGCATATTGTATGAATAGATTTGAGTCCTGCCTCAAAGTAGCTACATAGCTCATCACTGCCCGTCTCACGTCTAGTGTGTGAAACGGCCTCTTTCTCATTCTTTGGGAGATGACAAAAAGAGGGAAGAACGATATCTTGGCTCAAATTTGTCTCTGACACTACCTTTGGCAAAAAGGATGGGTCAAGCCTAAATATTAACCGATCCTCTAGGACCTGCAAATAGGGATCCCTAACTAACAGTGCCTGTAATTCACCCAAACGTTCCTCCGAGGTGACTGCCACCAGGAATGCCGTTTTCATAGAGAGAAAATTGATGCTGGATTCTTCCTGGGGCTCAAAGGAAGATCTGTACAACATACCTAACACAAGGTTTAGGTCCCAGGGTGGAACGGTCTCTCTGACTGTGGGTCTTAACCTGGTAATTGCTCGAGAGAACCTTGCCACCCAAGGGTGGTCCACTAAATGTAAGTCCATAAAGGCGCTAAGGGCAGAGACTTGTACCTCTTATCATATTTAGTAGGCCTCAGGCCCATCTCAAATCCTCTCTGGAGAAAGTCTAATATTCTGGGAATGTCTGGGCGGGCTGCGCACTGCGCTCAAAGTAGATTCCCCGACATAAGAACAGAACCTCTCTTCCATATTTTGGAATAGATCACTGACGTCACTGGTTTCCTACTCGCCTGCATGGTAGTTATCACCTTGTCTGATAACCCACTGGTGCTTAGGATTTTCCGCTCAGGATCCAGGCCGTCCGGCTCAGAAGACGAGGGTCTTGGTGCCAAAGGGGACCCTGGGACAGCAGGTCGCGTCTGTCAGGAAGGGGAACCGGCTCTTCCAAAGCCATGTGGTGTAATACTGGAAACTAGAGTTGAGCGACTTTGGTCGGATCGGGTTTTATGAAACAAAATTTGTTTCAGATGAAACTGGTCCGACTAGGGCAAAAAAAGTCGGAGTTTCGTCCGAAACCCGACCCCAATGCAAGTCAATGGGGAATAAAAGTTGGCATTGAGTGGATGAATGTCACTCAACTCGACTGGAAACCAACTCTTCTTGGGCCAGTAGGGAGCTACCAATATCACTGTGGCCCGTTCTTCTCTGATTTTCCTCAGACCCTTGGTATGAGGGGAAATGCATACAGAAGACCTATACCTTCTGGGTTGTCCCCTGGATTCATGTAGAAGAATCTTGCCACCTTCGCATTCTTCCGGGTCGGAAACATGTCTATACGCGGTGTTCCCCATCTCCGGGTCAACTGGTGGAATACTTTCGGGTTCAGTTCCCACTTGGAGGACCAAAGCTTTTCTCTGCTGATAAAATCCGCTGTTATGTTCTCAAAGCCCTTCAAGTGCACCACACGTTCCTTTCTGCCTACCGAAATATACTTTCTGCTAAGGTCTGTAGGAGCTGGCTCCTTGGACCTCCTGGCGCCGCAGAAAGGAAACTGCTGTGATGTTGTCCGACAGCACTTTCACATGACTATCTCTGACCGTATCCTGACAACGTTGAAGAGTCTCCCATACTGCCTTTAGCTTTCTGTAATTGGATGATCTTCTCTGGTCTTCCGTGGACCATGTACCTTGCAGGAAACGACCAGCCACCTCTGCGCCACATCCCTTCACACTTGCATCGGTGGAAATACGGACGCAGGGAGAAAGGATCCTTGGCACTTCTCTTCCGAGATTGTTCCTGGATGTCCACCATAACATGGAATTCCTCAGACTGGCAGGCATTCTCATCTTTCTGTCCAGGCCCGAGTGATGCTTGTTCTAGGATGTAAGGACCGAACCCTGAAGCCATCTTGAATGAGCCTGACTCCAACGTACGCTTGGAATGTAGGATGTCATCAGGCCTAGGATCCTCATGGCGTATCTGATGGAGATTGTCCTCTTCTGCATCGCCCGGATCCTGTTTCTGATTTCTTCCTGTTTCACGCGGGGCAGTGAAAGACATCCTGCGATGGGAATCGAGGAGGATTCCTAAAAACAACTTCTGGGTCCCTAGACGTAGGTTGTATTTCTCCCAGTTCACTTGCTAACCCAGGCCCTCTAGAATGTTGATAGTCTGGGCCAGTTGTTGATTTAGGAGGATGTCCGAGTCTGCTACCAACAGGATGTCTCCAAGTAGGGGATCACGATAATCCCTTTGCCTCCTCAGAAAAGCTGCCATCTCCATCGTTATCTTCGTAAAGATGCGAGGGGCTGAGGATAGGCCAAATGGAAGGCATTTAAACTGGAAATGGTGGCCCAAACCCTGATGGTCTAAAGCGAACTTCAGATATTGACGGTGGTCTGAGTGAATTGGCACGTGGTAGTATGCATCTATCAGATATAAAGTGCACATGGCGTTGTCTCTCATACCTGGATGCTTGATTTCATTGTTTCCATTTTGAATCTTTTGTACCTGACCCACTGATTTAGAGGCTTTAGATTTATGATGTCCCGATATTTGCCGAAAGGCTTTTTTATGGAGAACAGGGAAGAGTAGTGGCCCTGGCCTATCACTAAAATGGGTACTGGCTCGACTGCCCCCAACTCTAAGAGGTTCCTAGCATCTGTCCAGAGCCTGTTATGCGCGGAGAGGGACTGGTGTTTGGTGGTGGGAGATGGAAGTCTATCCTGTAACCTTCCCCCTATGGTCCGCAGAATCCACTGGTTGTCCGTTATGGTTCCCCCATTCTCCCTGGAAAAACTCTCAAACCCCCCCCCCCCCCCCCCACCTTCCTGGCGTCAAGACCTATGTGAGCTGGAGGAGAACTGGGTGGATCTACCCTTACCTTCCTTGGAGTAACTCCACCTGCCTGATTTTCCCTTCCCCTTATAGTCCTGCCTAGGGGACTGCAAGGGCCTATGAAAGGAACGGAATCTCCTGGCCTTTTCCTCCTCTTCTATGCCACTCTGGTCCTGAGGGATGATCAGGCCCTTTTCTGTATCTTCCCTTTCTTCCAGGATTATAGCTCTAATGTGCTGGATGACCAGGAACACTCTATTCCTTTGCGTTCTCAGTCCCCCAAACATCTCATACTGAATTGTGCGAGGGACCTCCGTTTCAACAATTTTCATAGTCACTCTAACCGCTTTCAATAGGTCGTCTGTATTTTCAGAGGAGAAAAAATACTTTTTCCTCTCCTCTTGACGGCCTCTGGGAAAAATTTTCTTCACCATCTTCCTTTGAGTAGTACGAGTATGGGTACGTTTCCTCCGAGGATTCCTCCATCTCCCATCTGGCTCTCTTGTGGCGGGAGGTGCTTGGATCCAGCTGTGGCGGCACAAGACTGGCAACAGTGCTCTGGACCTATTCCATAATTATGGCCCGCTAATCCGTTAAGATGGACGCTTATTCTTTCAGGAATTTTGCAACACACTCCGCACATAACTGCTTTGTGTATGAATCCGCTAACTTGGTGTTACATGTCAGGCATCTCCTCATTCTTTTTCAGGAAAAGGAGCCGGATCTTAAGGGAATCCCTTTATCCTATTACAAAAGACGGAACATTTTCTATTCTTACTGAGTGACCACTAACATGTGGTAAAGCAGGCGCTATGAGGTTACTTATACTGGCCAAGGCCTGCTCGGCTGGTGCTTCTGAGCGGGACAGATTAACCTCCATGGTTCAAACTGTGCACACCACCCATTCTGTGAGTACCCTTTTAAAGGGTCTTACCTTGTCCAGGTGGCCTTCAAATTACCCCCATAGTTCTTTCATGCGTTCGTGGTTGGAATGCACGCTGCGCCGCCCCGATCGGAAATGCCCCTCAGAACCGGAAGTGTGCATCCTTGAAAGGAGTCTGGCCTGAAACGCGTTCGACGCTGGAATGCACGTAAAGCCAAGAACCCTCCGGAGAGGGAAGCAGCAACATCGGGAGCTCCCTTGCTCCACCGACAAGCTGAGGGACCCCCCACCCAGTGAGATATCAGTGACAGAGCCTCTTGACAACAGGAAGGGAAGAGATCCAGTCCCCATGGATCCTGCTGAGCCCTGGTAATTATCACGCTCCTATGCTCCTCTTGTGTGCCCTGTCCTGCTAGGGACAGGAAAAATACTGGGGGTAAGGGGGGGGCATTTAACCTCTTGTGTGTTTCCTGTAAATAGAGGATTAATAGGACTACCTCCTTCTGTCGTGCTGTCATGAGGTACGTCCTGGGGAAAGTTAAATGTTCGTTTGTGTTTTGTTTTTTTTTCACATTCCAATAATTCCTCTGAAGCACCTGAAGGGTTAATACACTTCTTGAATGTGGTTTTGAGTACCTTGAGGCGTGCAGTTTTTAGAATATCAAATTACAAGGGTTTTGTAAATTTTGTTGGAAAAATGAGAAATCGCTGGTCGACTTTTAACCCTTATAACGTCCTAACAAAAAAAATTGTTTAAAAAATTGTACTGATGTAAAGTAGGCATGTGGGAAATGTTTGCTTATTAACTGTCTTGTCACATAACTCTCTAATTTGAGGTCACAAGATCTCAATGTTTGAAAATTGGAAAATTTTCACAAAATATCTTTTTTTTTTTTCCCACAAATAAATGCAAGTCCTATCGAAGAAATTTTACCACTATCATGAAGTACAATATGTCACGAAAAACTGTGTCCGAATCCGTGAGATTCTTTGAAGCGTTCCCCAAGTTATGACCTCATATGTGACATTGGTCAGAATTGTAAAAATTGGTCCGTTTGTTAACGTGCAAACCACCTTTCGGGGGTAAAGGGGTTAAAGTTTAACTGATGGCAAATATTTCCCTCTAGTGGCATCAAAACATATCGCAAACTAGAACAATAAGACTCAAGTTTCTAATAAAACACTTTATATATTTACGCCTGATGCTATAATAAACCAAACCCCATCCACCTATTAAATTAAAATTTCTTATCTAACAATTGACAAACAGAAGACAGGACACGCACACGTTAAGACGAGAGAAAAAAGGGGTACAGTAGTCCAAAAATGTCCTATCTATTGTTTTGAGCCCAGAAATAATCCTAGGGAGCCCAGATAGCATCAAATCTGTCCACCTTTGCATTCATTAAACCTGTCACGTATTCCGTTTCATAAATATCAGCCATTCTGTTTTAATAAGTTTTGGTAAGAGGGAGGAGTGGTCCGTTTCCGTTGGAGAGCAATCATACACCTAGCTGCGGTTAACATATGCAATAATAATTTAGATGAGTTCTTCCCCATCCTTCTAGGAGAAACATTTAGCAAATAGATTGCAGGCTCCAGCTCAACTTCCTTGAAAAGTACCTTTTTATATAAAAACTTTCACTAATTCCCAAATTCCGACCACCCTAGAACTAGAACAGAAGATATAATATTAAGAACCAGTTGCTGAGCCACATTGCTAGCCAATATTCGGATACTGAGGGTTCAGTTTATGGAGAGCTCCTCCATAATCTGACTTGAGTTTTAACATGCCCCCTGACTTTGGTAGATGTAACGCCAGTCATGTCGCTTGACACCAGCTTTCTGAAATCAAATGTACAAAATGAACTGCTTGTCTGTCTACTTTACTCAATGCCTTGTATGCTGTTAGGACGAAGAACCTACCCACGGATTCGTCGCCCTCAGGGCAATCTCTTCACCCTAGTGCCATCTAGTCGTTCTTTAAGCACCAATGGCGAGAACCTGGGCCTGTCTGTACAGTACCTGGAAGCTCGCAACCGACTTCGCAGTGCAGACAGTGAGAACACCCTGGGTGTGCCAGAGAGGAACGTGCCCACTAAATGTAAGATTTACACCCGTAGTCTTAGCCCTGGTTAGTGTCCCCTGCACAGTTTCTCTATTTGTATTGTATCTTCTTTTTCAGCACCAAGTGCTCCTATAAATTGGCGCCGGGGAAAGCTCCTTGGGCAGGGCGCCTTCGGTCGGGTCTATCTGTGCTATGATGTGGACATAGGACGGGAGTTGGCAGCTAAGCAGGTTCAGTTTGATCCTGACAGTCCAGAAACCAGCAAGGTCATTATAACCCTTTTTCTCATATCGATCTTGGTCTCTCACTGCAAATTTTCATCTTCTTTCCTTAATGGGTAAATTTAAGTAGGCAAACTTTTTATTTCGATTTGTCAAAGGTTGATGCAGTTTTGTAGAAGATTATATATTGCAAAGGGTGAGATCCATGGTGAAACAGTGCAGAATAAATTGACATCCTGGTCAGCCATTTATTACTCTTATGTGCTTTTCTTGTATACTTTGCATTTTTATAATCCACTAGCTGAAGAGCCCGGCGCTGCCCAGGCAAAGTAACTAACTACGGTTAGTTATAATGATTGTGTGTGTGTGTGTGTGTGTGTGTGTGTGTGTGTGTGTGTAATATATGAGCTGAGTGTATAGCCCCGCCCGCTCTGGCTACCAGAATACTACCGCTAATATCCCACATCATACCGTCAGCCAGAGTTACCGGACTACTACCGCTAATATCCCACATCATACCGTCAGCCAGAGTTACCGGACTACTACCGCTAATATCCCACATCATACCGTCAAAGCCAGTAAAAGTAGAATAGTGAAATTGCACAGAAACATGGTTCACTAAGATCCCAAGTTTTCTACTGATCAGGCTGATATTCTCACTTATCTGCCACCATAAATATCAGTCATGCTTTTCACCAATGGACAGGCACAATCCTTATACATTAGTACAGTAGAGAAACCTTCGCATACATTTTCATGCACTGTCAACTTGTAATTTGTCCGGCTGAGTTGCTCATGGATGTACAGCATCTGTATGCAGTATAGTATCATATTTAATGGGTTGTTATGGGAAAAGCATTACGTGTTATTATGGGTATATTCAGGTGAATTATGGGAAAAGTAGCACTTTAAAAAAACTCTCAGCATCCGAGCACAGTAACACATCAATAATGCATAAGTGTCTATGAGAAAATATTAAATCCACATGACATTTAATGTGTGCACTTTCCTACATTCATGTGTGTCACTTAATGATACCACACGGGAGGGGGGGCATTAATTTCTGTCATGTACTCACTGCTCCTTTCTGGGGGACAGACGATGGCTGGAGCTTATGTTCCTGGGGATGCTAGATTTCTCCCACCATGTCAGTGTCTGCTGAGGTGTTGTCAAGTGGGAAAACTTGCGCATAGCAACCAATCACAGCTCAGCTACTTTTAACCAGCTCTGGTGAAATGAGAGATGCTTAGTGATTGGTTGCAAGGAAAACTGTTGGTCATAGCAACCAATCACAGCTTAGCTTCTTTTGAACAGCTCTGGTGAAATAAAGATGCTTCGTGATTGGTTTTGATATACGCACACACACTGATTTTTATATAGAGATAAACTGTTTAATAAAAAATTACTTGAAAAGAAAATTTTCATGTTGTGGATTTAAACTCTGCATCTCAGTTTGGAAAATCCGCATTGTATATAGCCTAATTCATTTTCAGACTATGACCTTAAACATTGGAACAAACTGTGCTGTGTGACCATGGCCTAAAACACCCAACATCTGTCAGTGCTTCTGTCCTATACTGCCGTGTGCCATCACTCTTTAATGACTTTACCGTGAATATTGAACGTGTTTTCTGCTTGTTCTGCAGGAGGTCAGTGCACTAGAGTGTGAGATCCAGCTGCTGAAGAATCTGCACCATGAAAGAATAGTACAGTACTATGGGTGTTTACGGGACAAAGGAGAGAAGACGCTGACTATTTTCATGGAGTATATGCCAGGGGTGAGTGGGACATATTTTCAGGCACTCTTATATATACTCTTGGGTTGAAATGAGCTGTTAACAGTTAATAATGCATTTGAAAAACCTAAATTAGTCTAGACAGTATTCAAGACTACAACATACTGCTGACTGTTTAGGAAACCAGTCTGTAAACCCTTTAAATGGACCGTCCTCAAATTTTTATGGGCACTCTGTAATGGTACATGTAGTGGCGCTATAGGAGAATTAAACGTACACTGCCATATTAGTACACTGTTTAGGAAACCTAATATACAGGGACTCCATATATTCATCTTCTCATTTGGGATCCAATTATAAGGTTGTCCAAAGTTGAAAATCCTTTCAAAGGGAACCTGTCACCATTTTTTTTCCCATATAAAGCAAGAGCAGCATCTTTCTGCCCTTTTTATAGCATTCTGTTATGATGTACGGACATCCCCATTCCGCTCTGCAGGGCAAAAAAATATTTATTTATACTCCCATGCCCTGCAGTCCAGTCCGATGGGCGTCTCTGGTCATGATCTAATAACGGTGATAGGTGATGCAACAACTAGAGACGTTTCGGCCAATTGATGGCCTTGATCACATAGTCGCCCTTTTAATGAAGCATCACGGATAACCGGGTAAATAGAGTCATTGCAATGCAGTAATTCATAGAGCACAATATATCCAGACTAAATCGACGACCAGTACATGTGACAGGTTCCTGGGGAGCCGATGTCTTGTGGAACGATCATGAGTCCTTGGTGGCACAGTGTTAGAAAATGGCCAAGTTTTTTTGCAGGAAAATGGCCAAGTTTTGTTACTCTTGTTTTTGACTCCTCTTACCTGAATAGTTTGAGGCCATCCCTTACAAAAAGTGTTTGCCAGGGAAAATTGCTGATTTTTTTTTGGACGCCAAAATCCATAGACCGGCAGATCCCCCTCGCCGGCCACGGCTGGTTAAGTATGGTAATGCATGATCCATATAACTCACTGACGGCTCGAGTCCTCAGGAGCCACTGGATTTGGGGTTGTTTTCATAGGAAAAGCCCTTATGCTATTCTTGGTATTTTTTTGTGTTTAAATCTTAACAAATGTTCTTTCATTTTTTTCAAGGGATCAGTAAAGGATCAGCTAAAAGCATACGGAGCATTAACGGAAAACGTCACGCGTAGATACACACGGCAGATCCTGGAGGGAGTTTCTTACCTGCACAGCAACATGATTGTACATAGGGACATAAAGGGTAAGATCCTGATGCCACGTTTACGCTTTCAAATAAAGGCCCTGATTCATTAAGATCTGTGTTTTTCACGCTATGTTGGTGTCTGAGGCACATGATTCATAAAGTCCATGGCTCGTTATGAATTATCACCATGCCGCATTCTGCTCCACCTTTGTTGGCCAAAACTGGTGTGAAACTTTACAACCTTTTTTTGGTTTTTACTCCAGTCTTCTGGGGTAAATATTTAGACAAGTCGGGACCCAAGAATCTATGTCCCGCACCTCAACTTATGATTTATCACTGCAAGATTTCGCCATTCTGGACACCGCTTATGATTCCTCCTCGTAGCTGTCGTTTTTTTTTTTGTTTTTTTTTTAATTTTATTTTCTTCCAGGGGCTAACATCCTCCGGGACTCTGCAGGGAATGTTAAGCTTGGTGACTTTGGGGCTAGTAAGCGGCTTCAGACGATCTGCATGTCAGGAACAGGTATCCGTTCTGTGACGGGTACGCCATATTGGATGAGCCCAGAGGTGATCAGCGGGGAAGGTTATGGGAGGAAAGCAGATGTCTGGTAAGTCAATCACACTCTTGGGTTCAGTATATTAGAATACTGCTACAGGTCAATGGGTGTCTGCAGAAAGGAAGGAAACCATGCAAACATGACAGCCAGATGTAGTTTATGTTATTTCTGACTTGGATAAAAAGACTACAGATATGTCTGTAGAAATCTGTACATGTACGATAGGCACAAGAGCCAGGTATATCTGACGGCCTCTATTCTACCATTTATTCCATTTTCCAGCTAAGTCAACCTGATGAAGTATACCAGTCCACTAAACAAGGAAAAAACATCTTGTTCTTTGGTATATTTAAAGACAATCTGATTTCCCCCACCCCAGGATGTATATGACCTATTAATATGGGCATACAGGTAAGGCCTCTTTCACACATCAGTTTTTTGCCGTCAGGTGCGATCCGGCTTTTTTTTGTAACACCGGATCCGGCGAAATGCAATGCCGGATCCAGTTTTTCCCCATTGACTTGCATTAGCGCCGGATCGCGCCGGATGGCATTGCGTTTCATCCGTTTTTTGCCGGATCCAGCTACTTGTCTCATTCCGGCGTCTGGAAAAAATGGCTACAGTAACGTTTTTTTGTCTCCGGCGAAAAAGCCGGAAGCGCCGGATCCGAGGCTTCCAGCTTTTTGCCACAATGAAAGTCTATGGGCGCCGGAATGCGCTGGATCCAGAAAAAGACGGATCCAGCCACCGGATCCGTTTTTTTAAGTCTGCGCATGCTTAGATCCAATTGGCCAGCCCCCAGGAAACAGATATAACCTGCTAGACGGATCCAGCAGAAAAACGGATCCGTTTCTACAGTTCTCCAAAATTTATGCCGGATCCGTTTTTTCTAAAAATAGCCGGATCCTGCCTGACGGCAAAAAACTGATGTGTGAAAGTAGCCTAATACACTAGTCCTACTTGTATGCCTCATATTAATCCTTCCTTCTGTGGGCACTTCATTCAGGGATCTTCTGTTCAGGCATTGGCATCTTCCGCTCCAGTGACCTCTCGTGTGCACACCGATAATATACAGTTGTGGCCAAAAGTATTGACACCCCTGCAATTCTGTCAGATAATACTCAGTTTCTTCCTGAAAATGATTGCTATCACAAATTCTTTGGTATTATTGTCTTCATTTAATTTGTCTTAAATGAAAAAACAAACGAGAATGAAGCAAAAAGCAAAACATTGATCATTTCACACAAAACTCCAAAAATGGGCCAGACAAAAGTATTGGCACCTTTAGCCAAAATAACTGTGACCAACCGCTTCCGGTAACCATCAATGAGTTTCTTACAATGCTCTGCTGGAATTTTAGACCATTCTTCTTTGGCAAACTGCTCCAGGTCCCTGATATTAGAAGGGTGCCTTCTCCAAACTGCCATTTTTAGATCTCTACACAGGTGTTCTATGGGATTCAGGCCTGGACTCATTGCTGGCCACCTTAGAAGTCTCCAGTGGTTTCTCTCAAACCATTTTCTAGTGCTTTTTGAAGTGTGTTTTGGGTCATTGTCCTGCTGGAAGACCCATGACCTCTGAGGGAGATCCAGCTTTCTCACACTGAGTGGCCCTACATTATGCTGCAAAATTTGTTGGTAATCTTCAGACTTCATAATGCCATGCACACGGTCAAGCAGTCCAGTGCCAGAGGCAGCAAAGCAACCCCAAAACATCAGGGAACCTCCGCAATGTTTGACTGTAGGGACCGTGTTATTTTTCTTTGAATGCCTCTTTTTTTTTTTTCTCCTGTAAACTCTATGTTGATGCCTTTGCCCAAAAAGCTCTACTTTTGTCTCATCTGACCAGAGAACATTCTTCCAAAACATTTTAGGCTTTTTCAGGTAAGTTTTGGCAAACTCCAGCCAGGCTTTTTTTTATGTCTCGGGGTAAGAAGTGGGGTCTTCCTGGGTCTCCTACCATACAGTCCCTTTTCATTCAGACTCCGACGGATAGTACGGGTTAACACTGTTGTACCCTCGGACTGCAGGGCAGCTTGAACTTGTTTGGATGTTAGTCGAGGTTCTTTATCCAACATCCGCACAATCTTGCGTTGAAATCTCTTGTCAATTTTTCTTTTCCGTCCACATCTAGGGAGGTTAGCCACAGTGCCATGGGCTTTAAACTTCTTGATGACACTGCGCACGGTAGACACAGGAACATTCAGGTCTTTGGAGATGGACTTGTAGCCTTGAGATTGCTCATGCTTCCTCACAATTTGGTTTCTCAAGTCCTCAGACAGTGCTTTGGTCTTCTTTCTTTTCTCCATACTCAATGTGGTACACACAAGGACACAGGACAGAGGTTGAGTCAACTTTAATCCATGTCAACTGGCTGCAAGTGTGATTTAGTTATTGCCAACACCTGTTAGGTGCCACAGGTAAGTTACAGGTGCTGTTAATTACACAAATTAGAGAAGCATCACATGATTTTGTCCACCCTCTTTTTTATGTTTGGTGTGGAATTATATCCAATTTGGCTTTAGGACAATTCTCTTTTGTGTTTTTTCATTTAAGACAAATTAAATGAAGATAATAATACCAAAGAATTTGTGTTTGCAATCATTTTCAGGAAGAAACTGAGTATTATCTGACAAAATTGCAGGGGTGTCAATACTTTTGGCCACAACTGTACTCTCCCCATTTCCTCCTTGCACTGTCATCACTAGGAACCATGCGTTCATGGCAATGACTAAGCATGGAGGAAGTGGGGAAAGCACCTTATCAGCGCACACACCGGAGGTCACTGGAGAGAAAGTTGCCTGCACAGAAGATCCCTGAATGAAGTGCCCACAGAAGGAAGGATGAGTTATGTATTTCTGAGGGAGTGCAGGGCGCAGGATTCCGGGGCCGTAACTGACGCTGATGGGAGGGGGTAAGAGGCCGGGGTCACACTGGCGAATAAAACGGACGAATGCAATGCGATAAAAAGTCGCATTGCATTCGAACCCATGTTATTCTATGGGGCAGCTCCCATCATGCAATTTTTTTTTTTATTTTTTTTTATCGCATCCGATCCTCTGACTGGATCGGATTCGACAATGCATGTCTATGGGAGCGAGAAAAAATGGGAGTAAAAACGGACCCGATGTGTGAGTTGCGATAAAAATCGCACCAAAAGCTGGCAATTTTTTTTCCTAAAGACAGTAAAATCACAGTGTCCAGTTAACTAAAGCAGCGAATTAATAGATATAGACACATTAAATAAATAAATAAATAAATAAATATATATATATATATATATATATATATATATATTTTATACATGTCATAGAGACACATTTATATATATATATATTACTAGTTCATACATTTCTTAATTGCAGAATAGCCGCTGACACATTAGCCGGCTTTTGTATAACATTCTCCTGCCCATGAAATGACACATGGTTTACATATAGTTAACCATTTCATTTCATGTTTTTTATTTTATGTCTATCACTAATTATATGAGGGCTTGTGGGTTAAATTTTGGAGTTGTAGGGGTTCATTTAAGGGGTTAATTCGTTGTATTAAATCACGGGGACTCCCTGCAGCCTCAGTGACGTCAGCGGTAGTCTCCGCAATTTAATACAACGAATTAACCCCTTAAATGAACCCCTACAAGCCCAAAATTTAACCCACAAGCCCTCATATAATTAATAGTGAGAGACATAAAATAAAAAACATGAAATGAAATGGTTAACTATTTGTAAACCATATGTCATTTCATGTCGGGCAGGAGAATGTTATACAAAAGCCGGCTAATGTGTCAGCGGCTATTCTGCAATTAAGAACTGTATGAACTAGAAATATATATATTAATGTGTCTCTATTATAGATAGATAGATTTATTTAATGTGTCTATATCTATTAATTTGTGTGGGGAAACATGTCATTAGGCTCCATTATATGTCCATTTTGCTTTCCTGCGAGAAAATCTCGCCAGAAGGATGTCAAAAGGATGCTTACATGCGATTAAAATCGCATCAATGAAGATAAATCGCATCAAAAACGCATCACTGGTTAAGATACCTTTGTGCGATTTCGGACCGTTAAAATGGGACCGATTTTTTTTTTTTTTTATTCGTTGTGTGTGACTCCAGCCTTACAATGATGACAGGAGGCAGGGATTTCTTCCAGGCAACGTATGTTGCCTGGAAGAAACCTTAACATAAAGAATATAACATTTCTCAGCAACAAGACCATTTAATATGAGGCTGTGAAAGACATGGGGGTTAGCAGGAGCTCCTGGTTCTCTAGCCAAAACCACATGGACCAGGGATCTTCCCACCAAACACCCGCTCTCCTTTTTAAAGTGGTATAATGCTACTCGGACAACACAGGGTGAGGGCAAAACAGTGTGACAATAATTTATTGAACCACAAAACAGGCAGATAACACAGAACAGTCCCAGCACAGTACCCAAGATGGTGCACGTTACAGAGTCTCACCCTACCGTTGACTCTGCTGGATAATAGCAGCTGTTACTTCAGATCTTCCAGGGCCGACTACCCCACCTGTGACACGCACACACAGAGGAGATAATATCAGCAAAGATGATAGTCCACTTAGTACAAGGCCAGATGACTGGAGGGTCACAACCTGGCTTCTCCGAACATCTCCATGGAGCCAGGTGACCGGCGGGTCCCAATCCTGGCTTTCTCCAAACTTATCTATGGATTTGTGATGGTCAATGGAACAGATCTGTATTCTTCCAGCTGGGGCCGAGGTCCCCTAAGCTGGCATCCTGTAGAATGATAAATCTGTGCCCCCTGTGATAAAGCAATGATGTACTGGCTGCTCACCTTATATATACTGGATGTATAAATGTCTTGGCTGAATCTCTGGCTTTTTCTCCTTCGCCTCATTGGGGGACACAGGTACTGTGGGTGTATGCTACTGCCCCTGGAGGCTGACACTAAGTGAAAAAAAGAGGTTAGGTCCTCCTCCGCCATATACACCCTCGCCCCGATTGCGGGCGGAAACCAGTTCATGCTTAGTGTCTGTTGGAGGCACACACGTCTGGTTTTTTTTTCTCCAGACTTTTTTTTTTTTTCCCCCTTTTTCTATGAAGATGACAGGGGCGACGGACCCTATCGAAAGTGTCCGATTTCCCCAAACCATCAACGGGCAAGCACGTGCGAGTGTCGCCTCCACGTATCCTCTCCCGAAACGTGGGACATGATGCCGGACTTAGCCCTGACCACCCCTAGGTATTGAAACCCTGGGCTGTACAGAGGCACAAGCATAGTCTTGCGGACCCACTGCTCCACCAATGCTAGACTGCGGTGCTGCAAGGCAGCGGACGGTCCCTTTCCTCACCCCTGGAGGGAGGATGGAGCTAGGGTGCCTGCACCATCCTGGATGTGGCCCCCTCCCCTTTACCTGAGCTAGAAGCGGAGCATCATCACGGAGGGGATGGCCTGGGAGGGCTCCTGCAGCAGCATCCACAGAGCTGGAGCCCTTAGCCTCGTTCGGTCGGGCGAAGGTAGGGGGAAACGAACCCACACGGCGACTCCCGTCCCATCCTGTGCCTCTGCATCCATGAGTTCTGCATCTCGCTCTCCTTCACCAGTAGTCGAGAGCGGGTAAAGCTCAGATTATGACTCGGACGAACCCCTGGACCTAGATACCCCAGGATGTCGAGAAACAGTGGACAGCCTCATCAAAGCTGTTAATCAGACGCTGGGGATTGAGGATGATTCCACCCTGGCTTCAGGCCACAAGGTGTCTTTTAAGCGGGCTAAGCGGCCGCATAGAGTATTTTGCACTCACCCAGAGTTCGAGGACATAGTGCAACGACACAGGGAACGGCCAGACAGGCGTTTCTCGGGTCAGAAGGCACTCGAGGCGAGATATCCGTTTACCCCGGATCTCTGTAAAAATTGGATGGAATCCCCAACAGTGGATCCACCTGTGTCACGCTTGGCCTCTAAAACTCTGTTATCAGTACCTAGTGGTTCTTCTATTAAGGATCCCAATGATCGTCTCATAGAGAGCTTGGCTCGCTCAGTGTTTGAAGCATCAGGATCAGCACTCTCCCTCGTTCGCAGCAACATGGGTAGCCAAGGCCATGATTTCTGGGTCAGAATCATTGAACAGAGCCTTGCAGGATAGGGACCTACCTGCGGTGGTAACAGATCACGAGTCAGATCGCTATGACTGGGGACTACTTAATGCTTCTCTGGATGCGGCCAATTGCGCGGCGTTTGCGGCCGAAAACGTATTTTCCATTAGAAGAGCTCTATGGTTAAGGACATGGCGGGCCGATTCAACCTCCAAGAAGTCCTTGACTTCCCTACCTTATCAGTGCGGCCGCCTATTCGGAGAAAGATTAGACCAGCTCATCTCTGACGCCACAGGAGGGAAGAGCAGTTTTCTCCCTCAACAAAGGGTCAAGCCGCCGTTTCGCCACCAGTTTCAGGCACGGTTTCGGGCCTTTCGCAACCCCGGGTGGACTACAGCGGCCAGCTCCGTCGCTCCAACCGGGGATAGGCATCGACAGGTCTCATATAGAGCCTACCTGTTGGGGAGAATGCGTGCTCGCCCGCCCAGGTTGAGGGGAACCAGGTCCCAAAGATCCTCAGCCAAATGACTCGAAGCATTTAGGCGACATCAGCAAAGTAGGCGGCCGCCTACTCTGGTTTCGCCACGTCTGGGTCACCGTCGCACACGACTCATGGGTGACAGAGCTGGTGTCCTCAGGGTACAAGATAGTTTGTCAGGTACCCCCCAAAAACGTTTTTTTCTTTCCCGTCTTCCAAAAGGGGAGACCCGAGCAAGGGCGTTGCAAGGAGCCATCGAGTCACTCCAGCACAGCGGAGTCATTGTTCCCGTGCCGGAGTACGAGAGGGCTCAGGGCTTCTATTCCAACCTATTTGCGGCCCCCAAAAAGGACGGGACCGTCAGGCCTGTTTTGGACCTGAAGCTCCTGAACAAATTCATCAGGATCAGACATTTCCGAATGGAGTCTCTCCGTTCAGTTATATCGGCCATGGGGCACGGAGAATACTTGGCCTCTATCGATATCCAGGATGCCTACCTGCACATCCCCATTTTTCCTCCGCATCAAAGGTTTCTACGCTTCGCCATCAGCGGCCTACATTTACAGTTTGCAGCGTTGCCCTTCGGGCTAGCCACCGCCCCCAGAATGTTCACAAAGGTCATGGCAGTCGTCATGGCCATCTTGCACTCTCGGGGCATAGTCGTCTTGCTGTACTTAGACGACCTCTTGGTCAAGGGCCCTTTGTTTCGGGCATGCGAGGAGAGTGTCAGCATCACGCTGGATACTCTTTCCCGCTTAGGGTGGTTAGTCGACATGAAGAAATCATCCCTTGTCCCAGCCCAGAGGATTTCTTTTTTAGGGATGATGTTCGACACCTTCCGATGGTTGGTAATTCTCCCTTAAGACAAAGCCCTAGTGCTCCTGCAGGGAGTCCGAACACTTCTCCAACCAGTCCGTCACACCATTCGTTTCGGGATGAGGATACTAGGTAAAATGGTGGCAGCAATAGAAGTGATCCTGTTCGCTCAATTTCATCTTCGCCCCCTGCAGCACACCCTCTTGTCATCCTGGGACAAGAACCCATTCACGCTCGATCACCACTGCCCGTTATCCTCTCAGGTCAGACAGTCGCTCGAGTGGTGGACCGCCAGTTCCTCCCTGCTTCAGCGGAAACCCTTTTCCCCCAGACCAGTGGTTAGTAGTCACAACCAACGCCAGCCTCCTTGGCTGGGGAGCAGTTTTTTGCCACCTCACGACCCAGGGACAATGGTTGCAACAGGAGACACGCCTCCAGATCAACTTGTTGGAAATACGAGCGGTCTGGCTGGCTCTGCAACATTTTCAGCACCTTCTAGCAGGCCGCCCCGTCCGGATTCAGTCGGACAATGGCACGGCGGTGGCATACATAAATCATCAAGGGTGCACCCGCAGCAGGGCAACCATGCGCGAGGTAGGGCACGTTCTTCACTGAGCCAAGAGGAACCATTCAGTGATATCGGCGGTCCACGTCCCGAGCGTGGAAAACTGGGCGGCGGACTTCCTCAGCCGGCAGGGTCTTGCGTCCGGGGAATGGTCACTGCACCCCGAGGTCTTCAAGCAGATTTGCCAACGGTGGGGAACACTGGATGTGGACCTGATGGCCTCCAGGGTGAACGCCAAGGTACCCATGTTTGTCGCTCGGTCCCGGGACCCACAGGCGGTCACCGTGGATGCGTTGCCATGGATGCGTTGGTTCTGCCATGGAACCAGCTTCGCCTCCCATACTTATTCCCCCGCTGCCACTACTTCCGAGGGTCATCAAAAAGATCAAAACAGAAGGGGTTCCAGCAATTCTGCTGGCCCCGTCGAGCATGGTACGCAGATCTGGTGCAGCTGCGGTTATTCTCCGCTGAGATTCTCTATTCCAAACATCTTGGCCTTTCTCCAGTCTGGCCTAGACTCAGGGTTGACCCTTAGGAGACAGATATCGGCCTTATCCATCCTTTTCCAGCGCAGAATTGCTGCCAATATGCAGGTGAAGACTTTCATTCAGGGAATCTCCTCCACTTGGTACCTCCCTATAGGGCGCCCCTGGATGCCTGGGACCTTAACCTGGTCCTAAGCGTTCTGCAGGAAGCTCCATTTGAACGGCTACAAGATGTTTCTCTGTCGTACCTTTCCTGGAAGGTGGTATTCCTTGTAGCCATAACTTCCATCAGGCGAGTCTCGGAGCTGGCTGCCCTATCCTGCTCCCCCCTTTCTGCCGAAGGTCGTTTCCTCATTTCACATTAATGAGGATATTGTCTTGCCTTCATTTTGTCCAGCGCCGGTACGCCGTGTGGAAAAGGCTCTTCACACGTTGGACCTGGTAAAAGCCCTCAGGAGGTACGTGTCACGGACGGCACCCTTTCGGCAGACAGACACGCTGTTCGTGCTTCCCGAGGGGAGCAGGAAAGGACTCGCAGCCTCAAAATCGACCATAGCCAGGTGGATCCGTCTGACTATTCAGGAGTCCTACCGCATCAGGGGTGCGCCGGTTCCAGCAGGGATCAGAGCACACTCTACTCGGGCAGTGGGCGCCTCTTGGGTGCTTCGGCACCAGGCTTTGACGGAACAGGTTTGCAAGGTAGCAACCTGGTCCAGCCTGCACACGTTTGCCAAACACTACAATATCCATACTCAGGCTTCAGCGGATGCGAGCCTAGGTAGAAGGATTCTCCAAGCAGCGGTGGCGCACTTTTAGACAGGAGGTGCACGTAGCTTTGATCGGTGAGTCAACTTCCCGCCCAGGGACTGCTGTAGGAAGTCCCACAGTACCTGTGTCCCCCAATGAGGCGAAGGAGAATCATGGATTTTTGTGATAAACTCACCGTAAAATCCTTTTCTCCGAGACACTCATTGGGGGACACATCACCCACCCTGATAGCCAGTTGGCTCTTGTTTATTTAATTAATGTGCATTTTCACTGATATTAGGGTGGTTCTTTTCTAGACATATTGTTACCTGTGTTAAGGCTGATTTTTGTTGTTCTCCTACTGCTTTTGCACTAAACTTGTTTCCGCCCGCAATCGGGGCGAGGGTGTGTATGGTGGAGGAGGAGCTAACCTCTTTTTTTCACTTAGTGTCAGCCTCCAGGCGGCAGTAGCATACACCCACAGTACCTGTATCCCTCAATGAGCGTCTCAGAGAAAAGGATTTTACTGTGAGTTTATCACAAAAATCCGTGTTTCATTCTGAGGCATATATCCTCTTTTTATGGCTAATAAGTGTCCTTCAATCAGTATTTTCAGGTAATGGAGAAAAATGATTTATTTGTATAGTTTTTCCTCCTCTATTTTAAGTCAACAAACTAGCTCGGTTGGGCAATATGTAATCAGCATATCAGCAAACATCACTAGTCGTCAAGGATAAGAGCACAGTATGTTACAACAAATTGTCAACTTACAAGTCTATATTACAGGCTTACACAAGCAAAAGTCTGTTTTCTTGACCAACCAGAAAGAAACACACAAATTCAAAAGTCAACATATAGATTATAAGTCTATTCTTCCTGGCTTGCTAAAAATAGACGTCTGTTTAATTAAGATACATTGCTGTGTCTCCACAGAGGCATACAGGTAGGACTAGCTTAACATTTCTATTACCTGTATGACCATATTAATAGGTCACATAGTTCCCGGGCTCTGACTGATTCCCTTTAATATGGCCTCTGTGCTTAATTTTTCTTCCATTTTTTTTAACCTTTCCCTTGTGTTCTTATTGCAGGAGCCTTGGGTGCACTGTGGTGGAAATGCTTACAGAAAAGCCTCCATGGGCAGAGTATGAAGCCATGGCTGCCATTTTTAAAATTGCCACCCAGCCAACCAACCCTTACCTTCCACCAAGCACATCGGAGCATTGCCGGGACTTTGTAAAGCGGATACTGGTGGAAGCGCGGCAGAGGCCGTCTGCTGAGGAGCTCCTTCGGCATCCCTTTGCCCAACTCACCTATTGAGTCTTCATCAAAGTGTCATCCTTCCCTTGAACATTAACGTTGTCTAGAAAGACGTCGAAGGGAAGGCTCTGGAGCATTTTATGAAACGCGATGACAATCTTCCTTCCTACCTTACCCCCACCCCGCGACTACCTATCGCTGGCTGAGTCTAGAACAGGTTCTAGCTCCAGCACAGCCTTGGGTCGGTGTCAGTGTTAGAGCAGCAGAACAATTAATTATTTTTTTACTTTGAAATGACTTTGATTCCTGGAAAAGAGTTCCTCGTGCTCCAAACCAGAGACACAGTATAAAGGAATGGTGCCTGATGACTTCCAGTAAAATCCTGCACCGTCGTCCTCTCTCAGCATGAAGGAGTTTTCCATGTCTTAGACAAGTGCCTTAACGCCTCTTCAGCCAGGGAGCATAGAGACCACAGCCCTGTGGCCTCTTCGTTTTGTTATGAAGTCCAAGCAATTCAGTGATGGTGAGAATACCTGATGATAGCGTTGACCCTACATCATGGCTTCAAGTAGATCTCCCCCCTTTAAACAACATTGTGTTTATCTGCTTTGCTGGTTAATTTTCTAATGCCTCTTTATGGTGGGTCGGATCTCTGAGTATCCAAACCCTCCTCAAACAGAAATTACTTTGGAGCACCACCCCAGTGTTTTTTTTTCTCTATCTTTTTTATTTCAGCGCTGGAGTGACACTACTAATGTAAGTTCCCTGATCCTAGTAATATACTTACCATCCTCCATCTACAGCTCTTCCTGGCACCGCTTCAGTCCCATTCTGCATCCTGCGACCGCGACTACTGACTGACCGGAAGTCAGAGGTAACGGTCGCAAGCGCTCAAAGTAAGTCTCTGAGAGCCTTGCTCTGGCCACCAATAAAAGGTGAAGATGGTGGTGGGTAATTATAAGTGTCAGGGACCGTAGATTAGAAGCACCACTCCAAGGCTGAAAAAAAAGCTGACGTGGTGCTTTAAATTATAAAATAGTCTTCCTGCAGCCACCACTAGTGGGAGCATAGAAGCTAACTGCAGACTGCTGCATAAGTTCAATGCAAACTGCATGCAACAAGTGCCCCCTAGTGGTGGGTATAGGTAGTTTGGACCGTTATAGAAATGAATCTGCACAGTATTTTGGACCTAATTAAAAACCATGTGATGTTCATGGGGTGGACGTCTACGTTACATTTCCTGACCAACCATAGATTTCTTGCTTGCAGATCAGTGTGGAAGGGATTTACACACAGCGTGCCTTAGTGTCAGGTGTTCCATGTTTACAGTGGTAGTCTACATGCTGGTTTAACAAGGTATATTATGTGTGTAATATGTGTATTACACCAAGAGTTTTTGTTATTCTTGGACATTAAGTATTTGTCAATGAATTTAATGTCTAAATTAACACTTTACATTGCCCTAGCATTAAAGGGGTATTGTTCTCATGGAGATTTATAGCATCGCTACAAGATATAACCTACCCGTGACCCAGTACTACACCAAGAGGTTCTGTCTTCTGCCTCTGGGATTTAAAAAGCCGCCATAATTGGGAATACCCCTTTAAGTGGTGATTGCTGTTTTTTTGCATTGAGATTCCTAGCATCTGCATTGTGTTTATGTGGCTGTCTTAAAAGCATAGTAGTTTCATGTAAGTAAAGGGATGGCCTTTGTTAGAAAGGTCTCCTGATCTCTAGGTATCCTGATGTTCAGACCATAAGAGATGAGCTGGAAACTGTGAGAGAAACCTGTAGAAAGTGTTGAGTTTCCCTGCAGCGCCTCCACAGGGCAAATTGGGTATTATACACTGTTATATGTAGATGTCCTTGGTCCGCCATAGTGAGAGACTGGAGGTTCTCAATGGGGGTTCATCCATCCCATTAGAAAGCACAGATATCCTAATAGGGTAACCGTTGTCTTAGAACAGTCCACCCTTCAGACCTCTTAAATTTTTCACTCTTTGTTTCATTGCATTGTACATTAATGAGGGAAAAAAACAAACTTTTTTGAATTTACCAAATGGCTGCAATGAAACAAAGAGTGAAAAATTTAAGAGGTCTGAAGGGTGGACTGTTCTAAGACAACGGTTACCCTATTATGATATCTGTGCTTTTCAGTCAAGATGGGGGTGCAGAGTGTACATTAATGAGGAAAAAAACAACTTTTTTTAATTTACCAAATGGCTGCAATGAAACAGAGTGAAAAATTTAAAGGGGTCTGAATACTTTCTGTACCCACTGTATTCTGTGATCACCTGACAAGCGAGAGTCATTCTAGTTCAGCAGGTGATCAGCGGCATGCCTATATGGGTGGAGAATCGGGCACAAGTGTTCTTACCCATCTAAGTGGGGACTTTAACAATACTGGCAATGCAGCAGAGGTGAGGCTGACAATCCCGACCCCTTCACAATATTATTGCTGCTGGTAGATGCTATATCACACCGTGTAAATGAGCCCTTATAAAGGAAAAGGGTGATCACCATCCAACCGGCAGTGCTAAATTATCACAGTGTTCATGATACAACATGGGACTGCTTATGTCACACGCTCGATCAGGGGTTCTCAACCTTTCTTTCCAAGAGAGCAACGTTCACCTGAGAGATGGTTGCAAAGACATCTTCGAAATCCCTGTGTGATGTATAGATGCACGCTAGGAATTATAATGATCAAAGCATTTGTGCCATGTTATAAAGCACTTGTGCCCTGAGAGTTCCCCCTATACTGTACCTATGCCTTGAATTCCCCTATACAGTACATACATCCTGAGAGCCCCCTTGTAAAGTACGGGTGCCCATTTACAGTATTAGTTACCTACTAGCTGAAGAGCCCGGCGCTGCCCGGGCATAGTAACTAACTGTGGTTAGTTATAACAAATTATAATTATCCTCCATCCCATAGTCCAGTGCCCATATACCTATCACATATCGTCCATCCCATAGTCCCGTGCCCATATACCCGTCATACATATCCTCCATCCCATAGTCCGGTGCCCATATACCCGTCATACATATCCTCCATCCCATAGTCCGGTGCCCATATACTCATCACACATCCTCCATCCCATAGTCAACCATTATGACATCATAATGAGCGGCGGCAGGGCTTGCAACCTATGATATCATCAGCGTCGCCATGGCAACCATTGTGACATAATGAGGGGTGGGGCTTGATAAGCACACAGTTTCCCCAGTATGCAAATAGGGGCATCATGACATCATAATGAGGGGCGGGGCTTGACGCGCACACACTTTTTCTCCCAGTATGTAGATGGGGGCAAAATTGTTTGGTGAATTGGAACGCGCGGGGTTAAAATTTCACCTCACAACATAGCCTAGGACGCTCTCGGGGTCCAGACGTGCGACTGTGCTAAATTTTGTGGCTGTAGCTGTGACGGTGCAGATGCCTATCCCGGACATACACACATACATACATACACACTTTGAGCTTTATATATTAGATTGTACACGTGTTCCCCAAGTACAACCTATACAGTACTTATGCTCCTACGGTACCTCTTTATACAGCACTTGTGCCCAGAGTGCACTTTACACAGTACTTATGCCACTTTAGTACCTCTTTATACAGTGTCACCCTGCAGCTCTGCAGGTAAATGCAAATTCCACAAGATGGCAGCAGAGTGGAGGGAAGACTGGAATAATGCTCAGAGCAGACCAGCAGCACTGCAGCGAGGCTACCACCAGGTGGCAGCAGAATAGTCAAACAAGCCTGGTCAATACCAATGAATAGCGCAGTACCAAGGGAAATACCAAACAGAGTCGGAGGGATGCCAAAAAGGTCATTATCGGTCAGAAGCAAGAGACAGGAGCAGGTCAGAGCCAAAGCAGAGTCCGGTACCGGGGAATCCAAACGCACAAGAACACGCAGACGGGGCGAGCAGGGCCGGAGAACACAGACACAAGCAAAGTCAGTTAAACGCAGCAGGACAAACCAGGGGTTCTCCAGAGTCAGCTACACAAGCCATAGGCAGGAAATATAACTGGCACTGCCTGCAGTGCAGGGAAATAGCAGACCTGACACCAGAACGAGGCAGAGAAAAGTTATCCCCTGAATGACCAGGGAAAGAGAGAGACAGGAAAAACCCGGACTGGATCATGACATACAGCACTCGTACCCAGAGTGCACCCTATACAGTAATTATGCCCCTTCAGTACCTCCTTATACAGCACTTGTGCCCAGAATGCACCTTATACAGTACGTATGCCCCTTCAGGACCTCCTTATACAGCACTTGTGCCCAGAGTGAACCCTAAGCAGTAGTTATGCCACTTCAGTACTTCCTTATACAGCACTGGTGCCCAGAGTGCCCCATTTACAGTACTTTTGCCCCGTCAGTACCTCCTTATACAGCACTTGTGCCCAGAGTGAACCCTAAGCAATACTTATGCCCCGTCAGTACCTCCTTATACAGCACTTGTTCCCAGAGTGCACCCTATACAGTACTTATGCCCCTTCAGTACCTCCTTATACAGCACTGGTGCCCAGAGTGCCCCATTTACAGTACTTTTGCCCCGTCAGTACCTCCTTATACAGCACTTGTTCCCAGAGTGCACCCTAAGCAGTAGTTATTCCCCTTCAGTACCTCCTTATACAGCACTGGTGCCCAGAGTGCACCCTAAGCAGTAGTTATTCCCCTTCAGTACCTCCTTATACAGCACTGGTGCCCAGAGTGCACCCTAAGCAGTAGTTATGCCCCTTCAGTACCTCCTTATACAGCACTGGTGCCCAGAGTGCACCCTATACAGTACTTATGCCCCTGAGTGCTCTTATAATGAGCAAAGAGCCCTCAAAAAGTATACATTTGTGCCACATCTCGGAGCAGCAGGAAACGCTTGCTCACGTCTGATCACTTCCTGTTGATTTCTGAAGACGTTATAAGACGTGGCTGTGTGTTCTGGGCGGGCACAGATGGCATCGTGCTGATGTACATTAATGGTTTGTTACTCTGGTTTTACAGCTGATGAATAATCAAACCTTGTGGATGGGGGGGGGGGGCCGAGGCCGAGGCAAGTGTTCATCTGTATGGGGGAAAGAGCTGCCACCGAACCATCGTCCCAATAATTATCTTGTGTGTGTCTGTGGGTGGCCTGGATATCCATTAGTAATCTACATGAGAAATTTAGCAGGTTTTTAAATCACATACATTACTGACTCTGATTCTGATTTATAGTCCGTACTACACTCCAGAGCTGCATTCACCATACTGCCATTTATTCATTTATTTATTTTGCAATCAAAAAACGCAATTCTGATGTTTCAAATTATTTTTTTCTTTCTCTTTACAGCTTTAACACAGTGAAATAGTTAACGTTATATTTTGAAAGTGGACCCAAATGTTTTATTTTTTTTTTTTAATGTCTTACATAGTTTTATTTTTTTTATTCCATAGTATTTCAGTATATAAAGTCGCTGTCCTCTATGGTCTTGTCAGGAGCCCATCATGTATTTCATGGGGCCCTCTTCAGTAGGCTCATGGCAGCCCATCGCATCTTCTTGAGTAGTCAGTGACCTCGTGGAACAGCGTAGCCACGGACCACTGTCGGAGAGTAGCATATAAATGGTTAACAGCAGTGAGCAGAGCTCAGCCAGCATATGCCAGGTATGATGCGTGCTGAGCTCCTGAGTTTACATCATACACGGGAACTCGACACTGGGCATATCAGTATATCCAGTGTTGAGAAGGAGTTAAGTTTAATATATCCAGGAAAGCTCCTCTCATGTTCTTCAACTTCTTTACTCTTTCTTTGTGGTTCCTCTTTATTAGCATACAATCAGCACTATAGTTGCAGTGCTTTCATTTGTCCAGAATTGAAAGCCGCCTCTGTTATACCTGCATGCAGCGTGAAGAGCAGAGAGAGACAACGCACCACCCTCTACTCCCTCTAATCCGTCTGTTACTAGGGAAGGATTGCACTTTACAACAGGCAGCTGACCGCAAGACACACAAGGGAGATATCTAGCGGTCGGCACTTTTGGCGGGATTTTTTTTTTTTTTTTGTGAAAACAGAATTTTTAAATACACAATCTGCAAATCGCTTTATCACAGGAGTAAAGGTTGACTGAAATTGGTACCTCTTTACCCTTCCTGACATGGGAATGGGGGGCTCAGGAGCTGAAACCGCACCATACCCAGCAGGTGCCAGCTGTTCTTTGCAGGCGCCTTCTTCATGTACCACCAGTTCCGATTTAAATGCTGCGGTCAATGTCAGCGGCATTTCCATATACTGGTTGCCAGTTTCATGCACTGTCTGTCTCCTATGTTATTGCTTAGTGCCGATGAGTTGTCAGGGTCCCTGTGCGATCAGCGCTTCTAGTACCAATGCAGACCATGGTGTGGCCTGTCCTGGATCCAGGAGTGACAGCAGGCGAACAACTTGTCACTCTTACAAAATCCACCAGCAGATGAGGCCGTTTTCAATTGTGTCACTGTGGCGTCTAAAATCGCCAAAACTGCTTTCTCTCTATACGGCAAAATTAAAAATTATTGAGATTTATTTCCCATGTATTGCCCCAATATGACCTGTGGGAGCAGTATTGTCAATGACAAGTGTGACTATGGACATTTTTATAATAACCATTGCTGATGAGTAAGCAATGAACTTCCGGGTCTTTGTTGGTCAGGAAGGAAAGCTATAGAGTAGTGGTCCGTGACCTGGGTCCCTCAAGCTGTGGGGTAAGTCTATAACTCCCAGCATGGCCTGAGGGTTCTAGTTCCATTACAGTTGGGAGACACCGGTTACTTACCCCTAGGAAAAAAAATAACAGGATGACGGCCATCATAGGTCCAGTGGATATTTTACTGCCAGCACATTGCTCCCTGGCAGGAGAATGGGTTACAAGGTTGGTGCATCTGTTAAATGAATATATATATTGTTCCTTTATGTGTAGGAACCTGTGCCAAAGGGAATATCCTATTTACTGTATAAATCTCTATAAATATATATATATACTGACTTGGGGCTTGCAGTGCAGAGCCCTCACAATGTATCCAGTTTTTATTTGTTTTTATTTACAATAAATTGTCATTTATGTTAATATAATTTCTTGTCATGTGACTTTATTTTTATATGAGCTAGAACAGGTGACTGATAATAGTGGTGCCTTTATTATTAAGTCATAGCATGATATTCCAACAAACTGTTTTGCTTTTGCTAAAGCTTTAAGGGATTGTCCACCTTTTTGGGGATAAATTTTATTTTTTTTCAATTTTTTTGCAATTGAGTTCATAAAAAAAAAAAAAATAGAACCGTTTTGATTTCTATAGCTGCTGCTTTGCACTATTGATTGCTGGCTGTAGAATGAGTTATCTGAGAGTCTGTCAGTGAGTTCATTATGATGGTCTGGTGGGAAGTATAACTCTTATCTGTCTTAATAATTATCTGTCTACAAAAGGTGCAACATATTCATTTAAACCCAATTGCAAAAATTATTCTCTAGTTTAACCCCTTCACGACTTGCGACGTACATATACTGCGCATATCGTGCCCTTCCGTTTGATGTGGGCTCCGGTGCTGAGCTCACATCTTTCTTGGTACGTCAGCTGATTTGAACAGCTGACATGTGCCCCCAACAGTCGCAGGTGGAATCTCGATCCAATCTGACAGCGGCATTTAGGTTGAGTTCACACGTGGCGGTTTTTTTTTCGCGTTTCCGCAGCGGTTTTTACCGCACGATTTTGCCGCAAAAAATAAGCATCCCGTGCATTCCTATGGGATTCCACAATGCTGTGCTAATGCTGCGGTTTTTACTGCGGCGGAATTGCTTTGCGGTAAAAAACGCAACATGCTCATTAATTTCGCGGCATCGCGGCGATCCCGCACCCATAGAAATGCATTGCTCTGCTTACTTTCCGCATGTGGCTGTGCACACCATGCGAAAAGTAAGCAGAACATTTGCGGATGGTATCCACGGCCCCGAGGAGAGGAGACTGTCCTCCGGGCTTTGGGTACCATATCCCTGTAAAAAATAGAATTAAAAAAAAAAATTGTTATTCTCGCCTTCTGACGTCCCGCTCAGTCTTCCCGCCTCTCTCCACGCTCCCGGTCCCAGTTAGCCTTTGCGAGCGATGACGTCCGTTCTCGCGGGATCGCGAATTCTCGCGGTCATTCGCGCGACGTCATCGCGAATGACCGTGAGTCGTCGCGATCCCGCGAGAACGGACATCATCGCGGTAATTCGCGCAAAGGATTACTGGGACCGGGAGTGTGGAGAGAGGCGGGAAGACTGCGCGGGACGTCAGAAGGTGAGAATAACAATTTTTTTTTTTATTATTATTATTATTTACATTCTATCTTTTACTATTGATGCCGCATAGGCAGCCTCAATAGTAAAAAGTTGGTCACACTCGTCAAACAGATCGCTTGGAAAATGCTAGCATTCTGCAAGCTAATTACGCTTGCAAAATGCTAGTTTTTCCGCGGGAATTTAAAATGCGATTTTCCCGCGGAATGGAATTCCGGAATTCTCGCGGTAATTTCCGCGAGAGTTCCGCTACGTGTGAACCCAATATGATCGCGCCGGAAGTGTCACTAATCCTGCCCATCGGCGCTCGTGTCACATGACCGTGGGTCGCCGATGAGTTGGCATGACAACCCAGGGTCTGCAGGAGACACCTGTGGTTGAACTTGCCGCATTGCTATGAGTGCCGCCCAGCGGTCAGCGCTCATAGCAAGTGAGCATTTCTGCTACACATAGGCGATCTGACTATTTCCTGTGTGTAGCAGAAGCGATCAGATTATCGCAGCACCTAGTCTCCCATGGGAGACTACTGAAGCAAGTGAAAAGTAAAAAAAAAATAAAAAATTAAATATTAACCCCTTCACCCCCAAGGGTGGTTTGCACGTTCATGACCGGGCCAATTTTTGCAATTCTGACCACTGTACCTTTATGAGGTCATAACTCTGGAACGCTTCCATGGATCCCGGTGATTCTGACATTTTCTCGTGACATATTGTACTTCATGTTAGTGGTAAAATTTCATTCAAATAACTTGCGTTTATTTGTGAGAAAAACGGAAATTTGGCGAAAATTTCGCAATTTTCCAACTTTGTATTTTTATGCCCTTAAATCACAGAGATACTGCACACAAAAAACTTGATAACTAACATTTCCCACATGTTTACTTTACATCAGCACAATTTTGGAACCAAAATTTTTTTTTGTTAGGAAGTTATAAGGGTTAAAATTTGACCAGCGATTTCTCACTTTTACAACACCATTTTATTTTTAGGACCACATCACATTTGAAGCCACTTTGAGGGGTCTATGTGATAGAAAATACCCAAAAGTGAGACCATTCTAAAAACTGCACCCCTTAAGGTGCTCAAAACCACATTCAAGAACTTTATTAACCCTTTAGGTGCGTCACAGGAATTTTTTTGAATATTTAAAAAAAAATGAACATCTAACTTTTTTCACAAAAAAAATACTTCAGGTTCAATTTTTTTTATTTTACCAAGGGTAACAGGAGAAATTGGACTGCAAAAGTTATTGTGCAATTTGTCCTGAGTACGCTGATACCTGATATGTGGGGGGGAACGACTGTTTCGGCGCATGGCAGAGCTCAGAATGGAAGGAGCACCGTTTGACTTTTTCAATGCAAAATTGGCTGGAATTCAGATCGGACGCCATGTCACATTTGGAGAGTCCCTGATGTACCTAAACAGTGGAAACCCCCTACAAGTGACCCCATTTTGGAAACTAGACCCCCCCAAGGAACTTATCTAGATATGTGGTGAGAACTTTGAACCCCCAAGGGCTTCACAGAAGTTTATAACATAAAGCCGTACAATTAAAAAATCATATTTTTTCCACAAAAATGATCTTTTCACCCTCAATTCTTATTTTTCCAAGGGTAACAGGACCCTAAAAGTTATTGTGCAATTTGTCCTGAGTACGCTGATACCCCACATGTGGGGGTAAACCACTATTTGGGCGCATGGCAGAGCTCGGAAGGGAAGCTGCGCCATTTGACGTTTTTGGCTGGAATTGAGATCGGACACCATGTCGCGATTGGAAAACCCCTGATGTACCTAAACAGTGGAAATCCCCCACAAATGACCCCATTTTGTAAACTAGACCCCCTAAGGAACTTATCTAGATGTGAGGTGAGCACTTTGAACCCCCAAAGGCTTCACAGAAGTTTATAATGCCAGGGCATGAAAATAAAAAAATCGTATTTTTTCCACAAACATGATCAATTAGTCCCCAAGTTTTTTATTTTCCCAAGGGTAACAGGAGAAATTGAACCCCAAAAGTTGTTGTCCAATTTGTCCTGAGTACGCTGACACCCCATATGTGGGAGAAAACTACTGTATGTACACCCGTCAGGGCTCGGAAGGGAAGTAGTGACGTTTTGGAATGCAGACTTTGATGGAATGGTCTGCGGGTGTCATGTTGCCTTTGGAGAGCCTCTGATTTACCTAAACAGTGGAAACCCCCACAATTGACCCCATTTTGGAAATGAGACCCCCTAAGGAACTTATCTAGATGTGTGGTGAGCACTTTGAACCCCCAAGGGCTTCACAGAAGTTTATAACGCTCGGACGTGAAAATAAAAAAATATTTTTTTTCCACAAAAATGATATTTTTGCCCCCAATTTTTTATTTTCCTAAGGGTAACAGGAGAAATTGGACCCCAAAAATTGTTTTGCAATTTGACCTGAGTAGGCTGATACCCTACATGTGGGGGTAAAACACTGTTTGGGCGCATGGCAGAGCTTGGAAGGGAAGGAGCACCATTTGACTTTTTCAACTCAGAATTGGCTGGAATTGAGATCAGACGCCATGTTGCATTTGGAGAGCCCCTGATGTGCCCAAACAGTGGAAACCCCCAATTCTAACTCCAACCCGAACCCCAACACACCCCTAACCCTAATCTCAGCCCTAACCCTAGCCCTAACCATAATGGAAAAATGGAATAAATACATTTTTTTTATTTTATTAGTTTTCCCTAACTAAGGGGGTGATAACGGTGGGTTTGATTTACTATTTATGGCGGTTTTTATGTTTGGCAGCTGTCGCACGCTAAAAGACGCTTTTTTATTGTAAAAATAGTTTTTGCATCACCACATATTGAGAGCTATAATTTTTCCGTATTTTGACCCACCGAGTCATGTGAGGTCTTATTTTTTGCGGGAATAGGTGACGTTTTTATTGGTACCATTTTCGGGCACGTGACATTTTTTGATCGCTTTTTATTCCGATTTTTGGGACGCAGAATGAACAAAAACCAGCGTTTCATGAATTTCTTTTGGGGGGTACGTTTACACCGTTCCGCGTGCGGTAAAATTGATAAAGCGGTTTTATTCTTCGGGTCAGTACGGTTACAGCGATACCTCATTTAGGTCGTTTTTTTATGTTTTGTCGGTTTTATGCAATGAAAACTATTTTATATAAAAAATAATTATTTTTGCATCGCTTTATTCTGCGAGCTATACTTTTTTATTTTTTCGCTGATGATGCTCTGTGGCGGTTCGTTTTTTGCGGGACAAGATGACGTTTTCAGCGGTACCATGGATATTTATATGCGTCTTTTTGATCGCGCGTTATTACACTTTTTGTTTGGCGGTATGATAAATCATTATTTTTTGCTTTTTTTTTTTTTTTAAGGGGTTCGCTAAAGGGGTTAACTAATGGGACAGTTTTATAGGGCGGGTCGTTACGGACGCGGCGATACCTAATATGTGTACTTTTATTGTTTTTGGGTTTTTTTTTGTTTTTTTATTTCCAAAAAATGAATTTATTTGGGGGAATATTTTTTTTTTTTTTTTTTTTTTTTTTAAAGTTTATTTTTACACTTTTTTTTATTTTTTTTTTTACTTTATTAAATAGTCCCAGGTGGGACATCACTGTCCTGTGACAGATTGCTGATGTGTCACATCACAGATCACTGTGACAGATCAGCGATCTGTCACAGGCAGTGCAGAAGGCTTCCTCATGCCTGCGCTTTGCAGGCACTGAGGAAGCCAGCTTCCTGCAGGCCCCCAAAGGCCCCTGTCGCCATCTTGGATTCGGGGGCCTGCAGGAAAGGAGCCCCCCGCAGCAGCGCTGCACATTGCGCTGCCGTGGGGGGCTCAGGGAAGCACGGAGGGAGCCCCCTCCCTGCCGATGCTTCCCTTTAACCCCCGGTACACCGCGATCATGTTTGATCGCGGTGTGCAAGGGGTTAACGTGTCGGGGCGGTCCGTGACCGCCCCTGACACATTGTGCTGGGTGTCAGCTGTGATAATCAGCTGACACCCGGCCGCGATCAGCGGCGCTCACCACGTGGGCGCCGCTGATCGCGGTAGACGTACTACCCGTCCATGGGCATAGGGGCCCGGGTCCCATGGACGGGATAGTACGTCTGATGTCAGGAAGGGGTTAAAATAAAAATTTCAAATCGCCCCCCCACCCTTCGCCATATTCAATATAGTCTAGTTACTTACCTGTTAACGGTATTTTTCGGAGTCTCAGCACCATCTGAGAGAGGGGAACCGCCCTTCAGGAACAGGAAACCTACAGATACAAAAGGGCGGCACCTCTCCCACGCATCAGTTGGATTACAGAGCACAAGAGGACCTCCAAGGTTAATGGCATGATTTATGTACAATACTATTACTACTTAATTATTAATCACCAGTGGACGTATAAGAGGAAGAAGTGCACACCCAAACTTAACGAAAACAAGGGCGGGAATCTAAGGGTGCTGTCATAGACTCCGAAAAATACCGTTAACCGGTAAGTCACTAGACTTTATTCAGTCGTCCATGACAGCACCACCTGAGAGAATTACAGAGAGTAATAACTACTTAGGGAGGGACTACAGCCTGCAGCACCCTTACAATAAAAGGAGAGGTGTGCGGAAGCACCCAGGTCTAGCCTATAATGACTAAGGTGCTCGGAGAGGACCAAGTAGCCGCCTTACATATCTGGTCAATGGAAACTTCCGATCTTTCGTCCCACGAGGTCGCCATGGCTCTGGTGGAATGCGCCCTCAGCTTCCCAGGTGCCGATCTGCCTTTTGAGGTGTATGCTAGTGAAATAGCCTCTCTAATCCACCTGGCTAGTGTGTTTTTTGATGCTCTAAGACCTTTTCTAGCGCCTTGATGGGAGACAAACAAGGCATTATCCTTCTTCCAAGGATCAGTAACCGACAGGTATCCTAGGAGACATCTAACATCTAGGGTGTGTAGTTTCTTTTCCTTCTCGTTAACTGGATTAGGGAGGAAGGATGGAAGGACTATTTCCTGTGTCCTATGAAAACTAGAAACTATCTTAGGGTAAGTATGCCGGATCAGGCCTAAGTATTACCCTATCGTCTCTGAATTGTATATAAGGAGGAAGCTTAGATAATGCCTGGATGTCACTTACTCCGAGCTGACGTCAAAGCTACCAGGAAGGCTACTTTGAGGGACAGGTTTTTTATGGAGGTTGATGAGATAGGTACAAATGGAGCCTCTGACATAGCCGTGAGGACTAGGTTCAAGTCGCAGGCATGAACCTATCCTTTACTACTGGTCTGGATCTACCTGCCGCCTTAATGAACCTACTGACCCAGTAATTACCAGCAATGTTGCAGCTAAAAAAGGCCCCCAAGGTTGATACTTGTACTTTAAGGGTACTGGTGGAAAGCCCCATCTCCAGACGTTTTTGTAGGAATTCTAAGATTTGAAATATTGGTGCTGATTGTCCAGCAACTACCCCTGAGTTTTGAAGGAATCTTTTCCAGATTCTAACGTAAATTTTAGTTGTAATGATTTTTCTACTTTTAAGTAGGGTGTTAATCAAGTCTGGGGAGAAACCTTTATCTTTTAGCAGTGACCGTTCAAAATCCACGCCGTCAGATGTAGGCCAGCCACCTGAGGATGGTAAACTGGGCCCTGGGATAGGAGATCTGGGATGTCCGGGAGAACCCACGGATCGGACACAGACATGGTCCTGAGGCATGAGAACCATGCCCTCCTGGGCCAAAATGGAGCGATCACTATAATCCTCGCCCTGTCTTTTCTGATTTTCCTCATTACCAGGGGTAGTAGAGATAGGGGAGGGAAGGCATATGCTAGACTGAAGTCCCACTTTATCAGAAAAGCGTCTACCGCCAGAGGGTCCTCTCTGGGATTCAGTGAGCAGAATTGCCTCACTTTCCTGTTCTCCCTAGTGGCGAAGAGATCCACCTCTGGTTGCCCCCACTTTTGTACAATCAGGTCGAAGATGGAGGTTTTTAGGGACCATTCCCCTTGTTTTAGCAGATTGCGGCTTAAGAAATCTGTCGTGGTGTTTTCTCTTCCTTTTATATGTAGAGCTGTTAAAGATAGAAAATGCTGCTCTGCTACATTCATCAGGGGTCTGGAACGAGTCCTGCCTTGGTGATTGATACAAGTCACGGTGACCTGATTGTCGGAGAACACTCGTACGTGATGACCCTGCAGATACACAAGGAGCTTTTTAGCTGCCTGCTCCACCGCTGTCAGTTCTTTCAGGTTAGATGACATTTCTATCTGATGATGCTCCCATAGGCCCTGGACCAAAATCTCACCCATATGAGCCCCCCAACCGGAAGGGCTTGCAACTGTGGTGACTATGCGGGTTATGTTATACTCCCAGGGCACCCCTCTGGATAAGTTATTCCTTTCTAACCACCACTCTAGGGACTCCCTCGTGTTTTGGGACAAAGTTAGCTGGCCCTCCAGGTAACCCCCAAGGACTCTATGATATAATAAAAACTCGCCCTGTAGTTTCCTTGTATGAAACTGGGCCCACCGGACCGCGGGGATACAGGACGAGAGAGAGCCCAGAAGGGACATGGCTTTCCTGAGGGACATGGTGGGGTTATTGGAAGCGTTCAGGACCTGATAGTGTAGGCGAACTAACGTCTCAGGAGGCAGACAGCATTCCTGCTTCTCGGAATCTAAGATTAGGCCTAAGAATTACTGGACTTTCATTGGCTGCAAACAAAATTTTATGATGTTTAGCAGCCATCCTAACAGCTCTAGAGCAGACATTTCCCTTTGTAACTGCTCCAAACAATGTTCTGCTGTTTTGCGTATAATAAGGAAGTCATCCAGGTAGAGGACCACCAGAATGTCTGATTCATGCAGATGGGCCATAACCTCAGCTATAACTTTAGTAAATACCTGGGGAGTGACTGCAACACCAAAAGGGAGGGCCACATATTGGAAATGTTGAACTGACCCATCTACCTGAACCGCCATTCTGAGGAAACGCTGATGAGCTGCATGAATGGTTATATAGTAGTAGGCGTCTTTTAAATCTAACACCACCATAAAGCAATTTTCAAACAGCAATTTTATTATGGAATTGATTGTTTCCATTTTGAACGGACGTATGACCAGAAACTCGTTGAGGGCTTTAAGATTAATTATAGTCCTGAAGGAGCCATCTGGCTTACGGACTAGGAACAGAGGGGAGTAGAAACCTCTTCCCCCTTTCCGCCTCCAGCACCTCTGTCAGGAACTTCTTGCGGCGTAGATCATGAACCTCAGCCTCCAGGGCAGCCTGTTCTGATGGGGAAGATCTGAGTGGGGTAACCTTAAATCTGTTTTGGGGGACACAGGAAAATTCTAGCCGTAGTCCCGAGGCTATCAACCCCAGGTTCCAGTTGCTACTAGAAATTAGTGACCAGGCCGGGTAGAAGGCAGCTAGCCTCCCTCCTACCGGAGCAGCTAGTCATTGGGGTGGCTTTTCAGCTTCAAGCGCTGGTCCTTCCTGGCGCCCCCCTCCTCCAAACCTAAATCCTGTACCTTATCTTCTTTTTTCATCCCATCTGCCTTGATCTCTGGACGACCTTCTACGGAAATATCCTTTCCTGGTGAAGGGACGTCTATAAGAAGGGTGCGGCAGATTGGGGAATTTCTTTTTATCATCCCTGGCATTTTCTAAAAGTTTGTCCAGCACTGGACCGAATATTCTCCCTCACATGGAATGGAACAGAGTCGGGATCTGGCCTGGATATCCCCCGGCCAATACTTCAACCAGAGAGCCCTTCAAGCTACATTCGATAATCCTGCGGTCATGGCCGCCATCCTAGCCGAATCCGCCGAAGCGTCGGCTAAAAATGCAGCAGCGTTTTGAATGATCGGCAGGGTCTTCCGGATGGATGCTCTTGAGGCTCCGTCTTTCAGCTGAGAATCAAGCTGAACCAGCCAGACCATCATGGATCTAGTTGTGCAAGTAGCAGCTACTGCTGGTCTTAGAGCGCAAGCTGACATCTCCCATGTTCCTTTTAGAAATGAATCCGCTTTTTTGTCCAACGGATCTTTTAAGGAGGCCATGTCGTCAAAAGGTATGGAGGATTTTTTTGGAGTCTTTGGCTACTGCTGCGTCAAGCTTAGGGGCCTTGTCCCATCTGCTTACCAACGGGTCATCAAAGGGGTACCGCCACTTGAAGGCTGGTGGTAAGGTGCCCCATTTTTCAGGCCTCTTCCATTCCCTGTCTATTAGGCTCTGGACTTTATTTAGCGGGAAGGCCCTGCGCTTCCTTGGATCTAGGCCACCGAACATCAGATCCTGCCCTGAGAGTTCTGGTTTTGTGTCCGCTACCCCCATGGTGGACCTTACTGCTTTCACTAGCCTATCGATTTGGTCTAAGGGGAAGCAGAAACGGCTAGAGTCTTCCTCCGAAGAAGATGAAGAAGAGGCATAAGGCTCAGAGGAATCTTCGTCCTTCCTAGGGCCGGCCGAGGACTCAACCCGAAAAACTCGCTTCTCTTCTCCTAGAAGATTCCCCTTGAGATAGGGACTTTAAGGAGTCTTTCATCTCTGTCCTAATTATTTCCCTCAGGCTTGCGGTGAAGTCAGGCGTCTCTTCCGCTACCTGTATAAACGGGGGAGAGTGTAAGGGCCTGCCACTCTAGTCATGGACTATCGTTCCCTTTTGAACCCTACCATCTGTCGCGCGCACGGCTGGCACAACTTTTTAGGGTGGGCATCTGGCAAGGGGCAACTACAGAGGGCACACTCCCTATGTTTCTGTTTACCCAAGCTTTTCTTCCCCTGCGAAAAAACATAAGGGAACACTGTATCAGGGTACTTTCACAGAGATCTCTTACCCAAGCAGTAGAAGTAGGTACCGGATCACGGAGGGAGGCAGCTGAAACCTTCAGCCTGGAGGAACTTCTGCGGCTCCGCCTGCTCGTTCCTCCTTGTTTCTTTAGCTGGGAGCTTGTATGAGACTTTTACTGAGGCCTGTCTCTGTGGGTGCTCCTGCACCTCGTCCTGCTGGTCTATGGGGGCTTCTTTCATATCCATTGCTGCAAAGGGCCTTCAGAAGCACCCCAGCAGTGTCCCAGCTTGTCTTATATTGCCTCCCCCAGACATCCGGGTCAGCAGGGTTCTGGCCAAGGGCACCTCCCACCTGGGACCCTCCCTGTGACCTCCCCACCCTGCTCCCCTCCCCCCCCCCCTGGTCGCTGCACGCAACCCAGGACAGCCGCGCTCCCGCAACGCATACGAAAAAGCCGGCCGGCACCCGACTTCCGGTTTCAGCGTTCCCGGCCCCGCCCCCTCCGTCGCGTCATTTCCGCACCGCCGACTGGGCCCTAAATGCAGGACTGGGGCCGCAACGAAGACCGGACACTGGGGGGGATGCACCAGAAAGGGCCCGGGGAATACTTACTCCGGTGCTGTCACTCTGGAGACTGCTGTCCTCCGGACCCTTGTTCCACCTGCTCCGCACACTGCCGTGGAGACCTGCCTGGCCCCACTGTGGCGCTTCCAGGGACCCTGCACTGACCGAGGTAGGAGACACATCCCCCCCGCTACCTGGGTCAGTCAGCCGGCCTGGGAATTTCCTAACGATCCATGACGGATGATCTGTAGGGAATCCTGTCCTCCAGGAAAAGTAAACCAACTGATGCGTGGGAGAGGTGCCGCCCTTTTGTATCTGTAGGTTTCCTGTTCCTGAAGGGCGGATCCCCTCTCTCAGGTGGTGCTGTCATGGACGATCTAATAAAAATCAATAAAAAAAACACACATTTGGTATCGCTGAGTTCAGAATTGTCCGATCTATCAAAAAAAAAAATAAATAAATTATAATATATATATATCACCACCTTTCGCTAACTTCTGAACAGGTAGTGTAGGTGGCAGACTCTAAGGCCGCTATTTGGATGTGAATTACTATGGCAGACATCAGGACCACACAATCATGATTTCAGGCTGCCAATGGCGATAAAGAGGAAGCCCCACACTCTTAACTATATGCAGTATCTAATGGGTTAAATAGATATGGACGGTGCAAAACTGATCGCTTGTGATACAGCAAATTGTCAGCTATAGTGGACAGCCGACAGCTGCTGGATTGTCACCTGTATGGGGATGCTGTTCTCTCACATCTCAGGTCAGTAAAAAGACTTATTGGCGGTGATTAAGGGGTTAAAGACCTGTTTTAGTAACTACTCTTAGGCCGGGGTCACACTAGAGAGAAATACAGACGAGTGAGAGGCATAAAAACCACGCATTGCACACGGACTAATGATTCTCTATGGGGTCCCTCCCAACAGCCGTATATTTCTCATCCGTATTCTACGGTCCGTGCCAATCGCAGCATGCTGCAATTGTCAGCGTACTACGCCCGTAGTACGCCAATGCAAGTCTATGGGTGCGCAAAACCAACGCATTACACACAGACCAGATGTGTGACTTGCGAGAAATACGCACCCGGTGTCCTTTAGAAAAGCCGGCAATTCAGTGCGTGATACAGGAAAATCACACTGACCGGTTTAATAAAGAATAGAAAGAATGGATATATACACATAAAATACATATATACACACGTCATAGATTTTATATATAATTTCATATACAGTTAGGTCCATATATATTTGGACAGAGACAACATTTTTCTAATTTTGGTTCTAGACATTACCACAATGAATTTTAAACAAAACAATTCAGATGCAGTTGAAGTTCAGACTTTCAGCTTTCTTTTGAGGGTATCCACATTAAAATTGGATGAAGGGTTTAGGAGTTTCAGCTCCTTAACATGTGCCACCCTGTTTTTAAAGGGACCAAAAGTAATTGGACAATTGACTCCAAGGCTAATTCTTCATAGCCGAATAGCCGCTAAATCAATTGCCGGCTTCTGTAAACTCATTCCCCAACCCGACATGAAATGACACATGGTTTACATACAGTAAACCATTTCATTTCATGTTTTTTTTTATAGGTCTTTCACTAGTAATTAGATGAGGGTTCGTGTGTAAAATTTGGGAGGTGTAGGTGTTAATTTAAGGGGTTAATTCATTGTAAAAAACTGTGTGGGCTTTATTTATTTAAAAGACTTTTTAATGAATGTCTGTTTTTTAACCCTTGCATAGTCTAGGGTTAGTAATGGATCAGTGTCTTATTGACACCTCTCCATTATTAATCGGCTTAATGTCACCTTCCAATTGAATGGTGACATTAACCCTTTGTTATTAACCCATTTGCCACCACTACAGGGCAATGGGAATAGAGAGGATAAGTGCCAGAAAAGGCACATCTTATAGATGCGCCCTTTCTGGGGTGTCTGTGGGCAGATTTTTGTAGCTGGAGGGTGCCCAAAACAATGGTCCCTCTCAAGGCTATTAAAATGTGCCTTCACTCACCTGCTTTACCTCTCTGGTTGACAAAATACCGCAGGAGCCCACACAGTTTTTTACAATGAATTAACCCCTTAAATTAACACCTACACCTCCCAAATTTTACACACAAACCCTCAGCTAATTACTAGTGAAAGACATATAATAAAAAACATGAAATGAAATGGTTTACTGTATGTAAACCATGTGTCATTTCATGTCGGGTTGGGGGATGATTTTACAGAAGCAGGCAAATGTTTCAGTGGCTATTTGGCTATGTAGAACTATATGAAATATAAATATAGTATATATAATATATCTCTGACATGTTTATAATATGAAAAAAAAAATTTTTGGCACAGCCAGCTCACCGCTTTGAAGAAAACCAGGAATAAGTCCAGCTTGCGGTAGCAGTTCGCACGGAAACGGATTGGGATAAATCTGTGCATGTAAAGGAAATTGTATGGTTTCTCCAGCAATCAGTCCAATGGTGGGGTAAAATATAACTTTTATTTTTCCATTAAAAAGGATCCATGTTTCTTCAGTAACATTTTTGCAAATAGTCAATCCCTTTTGGATGCCATGTTTCGACACTAGGACCTGGAGGAAGATACATTTAGTGTCGAAACATGTCGTCCTAAAGGGATTGACTATTTGCAAAAATGTCACTGAAGAAACCTGGAACCTTTTTAAGGGAAAAATAAAAGTTATATTTTACCCCACCATTGGACTGATCGCTGGAGAAACCATACTATTACATATATATAATACGCGACCACACCTTGCTTACGGATGACATGCGGAGAACTATTTAGGGGTCATTTAACCGTATTACGCACGTAAAATACGGACCGTATTTTGCGTCGGTTAGTGAGACCCCGGCCTTATTCCCAGAATCTTGCTCTGGAAGGCTATATGTGTTGTTCCTTCATGATTTCTATGAATACCCTGACAAGTGGGTAGTACAATTGACCTTCCCAGTAGAGGTGACCTCCATACACTCTAACCTTTATTTTCAGTGCTGAAATAGTCCGTGTGTCGGAAGACCCCGACTGAACAGGAGAATGCTAATGCAGAGTTATGTATTGGTTTCCCCCCACAAGTGCTCTTATGAAATCTGTTACATCCACAGACATTAATATTGTTTTCCACTCTCCTAGAAAAGCTTTCTACAAGATTTTGGAGTTTCTGTATCACTTTTTCATCCAGAAGAGGTCAGACACGGATATCAGAGAAGAGGGCCACACTCACAATCTCTGTTCTAGATCATCCCAAAGATAAATTAGTATAAATCGACCTAAGAAGAAATCAAAGATGGCACTTCATATAATTAATATACCAAGTCCAGAATGGATATCCATTCCAAACAAAGAAGAGATCCAAAGATAAAATAAACTCAATTTATTTCAATATTTAATAGAAAAACATACAAATAATAAACAAGATGTCTCAAGAAAAGAAGACGTCACCACACAAACAGTTCAATAAGATGTATAAGTATATGGCAGTATGTCCACAGTAATCATCCAATACAGTATATGAATCGGGACAACAGTGTGCAAAATAAGTATAAAGTGCACAGTGCTATAAATCAAAAAAGTATAGTTATCAATAGTAAAGTTCCATAGTGAACTGAATTTAAGAAATATAAGTGGAAACAGAGCATTAAAGTGCCATATACACTAATCAGAAATGCCAGATAATTAGAATCAATAGTACCAGATAATATAGTCCACTGAAAAAAAGATGGTGCTATAAGAAAATCCAGCTAGTAAGGGTGTGTGCACACATTGCGGATTCTGCTGCGGATTTTTCCACGCAGATTTGGCTAAATCCGCAGGTCAAAAGACCTGCGTTTTGCCTGTGGTTTGACACCTGATCATGGAGCAGGTGTCAAACCGCAGCGGATTCTGCACAAAGAAGTGACATGCTGCGGATTTAAAACTGCAGCAAATCCACGCAGAAAAATCTGCAGCATGTGCACTGCGGTTTTTGTTTTGCATTGATTACAATGCTACTGTACAACACAGCAGAAACTGCTGCGGATCCGCAGCAGAATCCACAACGTGTGCACATACCCTTACAGTAGCAGCAGACAACCCATAATATGATACTAAATATCATCACTAATCCAAATAGTGTGAAGGGTTACAGGCAGGGTCGGACTGGCCCACCAGAGAACCGGAGGATTCTCCGGTGGGCCCAAGCACTGACACCTGCTGGCATATTGGCCAGCAGCTGCCTAGGGCCCCCACTGCTCCAGGGGTGCCCAGCCAGTGGGCAGCTGCTATAGGGGCCCTCGGTGCCAGCAGAGCAGCAGGGGGGTGACAGGAAGCAGAAGCCGGCTGCTGCTGTCCCCACTGCTAAGGCTATGTGCACACATTGCGGATTCCGCTGCGGTTTTTTCCGTACGGAAACGCAGGTAAAACCGCAGGTAAAGTGACCTGCGGTTTGGTCTGCGGTTTTGCCCTGCGGTTTCACACCTCTACTATGGTAGAGGTATGAAACCGCTGCGGAAACCGCACAAACAATTGACATGCTGCGGTTTGTAAACCGCAGCAAAACCGCGCGGAAAAAAACGCACTGTCAGCACAGCGTTTTTGAAACCCCATAGGGTTTCATTGTACTGTACTTGGTCAGCGGAACTGCTGCGTTTCCGCAGGGGCAAAACCGCTGCGGAAACGCAGCAGAAACCGCACCGTGTGCACATAGCCTTAAGAAAAATTAATATTCACTGCTCTGTGGGAGGAGCCGAGAGCAGGACTCCTCCCAGCGTGACGTCCCACTACTCCCGGGCTCAGAGCTACTCGGAGAGCAGTACGGGTGTCACTGGTAACAGGGGATATATTCGGCTGCTGCAGACTGCGGAGCACTATTTGTAAGTAATGTGTCCTGATGATTTTTTGTGTCACCGCTCTTCCCTGCAATAAGCAAGCGGGGAGAGTGGAGCAGCTCTTGATAAGGCTAACACTGATTGTCCGCAGCGCAGCTTAGGCCTCTTTCACACTTCAGTCTTTTGACGTCAGTCAAAATCCATTAAAGTGTGAAAAAAACGGATCCGTTGCAGATTGCAAACAACTGATGCACCGGATCTGTTTTTTGACGGATCCGTCGCATCAGCTAGTGTTTGGAATTTTAAAGGAACAGAGAGAGAGAGAGAGAGGGAGAGGGGGAGAGAGATTTTTTCTTGTGCCAGAACAGGTTTTGGGGTTAAATTTTATGAAAGGAAATTCTTCTGGGCATGCTCAGATGAAAAAAGCGAAATCAGTCATTGGATTCCGTCATGTGGCGGACGGCGACGGATCTGCCGCCCATAGACGTCCATTCTAGCAGAGGACTGACGGCGACGGATCCGTCACCATCCGCCTTTTCAATGCAGACAAAAACCGTTCCTAGGTCCGTTGTATCAAGACAGTGGCCGACACAATTCTGACGGATCCGCCAAATGGTGGATCCAATGGACCACCATCCATCGCAATCCGCCACTAATGCAAGTCTATGGGAAAAAACGGATTCCGCCAAAAAAAGGCAGATCCGTTTTTTTCTCAAAAGGGCAGATTTTGACTGATGCCAAAAGACTGAAGTGTGAAAGAGGCCTAATCAGTGTTTGCTTTGTTTGTGTCCTCTTCTCCCCAGCCGTACAGCACAGCTCAGGTAAGGAGCTGCTGTCACCTATAACGCGCACTCCCCTCCCCCACAGTGTAAGCAGCAGAGGGAGATGGAGGACTCCCTGCTACAGCTGCAATGGTTGAAGGAGGGGACCCCTGCAAGCCTAAAAGTAAGTGTAAATGGGGGGCCTTTAGTCTGGGGTGATAGAGGAGGAGGGGCTAAGTTACTTAAAGATGAATGAGGGCCCCATTACCTCATCTCTCCTTTCACTCTTGACTGACTGCACCCCCTCACTCTATCACCCCTGACTGAGCCCCCTCCCCCTGTATCACCCCTGACTGCACCCCTCCCCGTATCACCCCTGACTGAGCCCCCCTCCCCCTGTATCACCCCTGACTGCACCCCCTCACCCCAGAATCACCCTGCGTATCAGCCCCTCTACCCCTGCAGCACCGCTGACTGTGCCACCTTCCCCTGTATCATCCTGATTGAGCCTCTTTCCCCCTGTATTACCTCCGACTGAACTGCCTCCCCCTGTATCACCCCTGACTGAGCCACCTCCCCCTGTATCGCCTCTGACTGAACTACCTCCTCTGTATCACCCCTGACTGACTGTGTCCCCTCCCCCTGTATCACCCTGACTGTGCCACCTCCACCTGTATCACCCTGACTGCGCCACATCCCCCTGTATCACCCTGACTGCGCCACATCCCTCTGTATCACACTGATGAGCCCCTCTCTCGCTGTATTACCCCTGACTGACTGCACCACCTCCCCCTGCATTACCCTGACTGCACCACCTCCCCCTGTATCACCCTGACTGCACCACCTCCCCCCTGTATCACCCTGACTGCACCACCTCCCCCCTGTATCACCCTGACTGCACCAGCTCCCCCTGTATCACCCTGACTGCACCACCTCCCCGTGTATCACCCTGACTGCGCCACCTCCCCGTGTATCACCCTGACTGCGCCACCTCCCCCTGTATCACCCTGACTGCGCCACTTCCCCCTGTATCACCCTGCCTGAGCCCCTCTACCCCTGCACCACCCCTGACTGTGCCACCTCCCCCTGTATTATCCTAATTGAGCCTCTTTCCCCCTGAATTACCTCCGACTCAATTACCTCCCCCTGTATCACCCCTCAATGACTGTGTCCCCTCCCCCTGTATCACCCCTGGCTGCGCCACCTCCCCCGGTGTCACCATGACTGCGCCACCTCCCCCTGTAGCACCCTGACTGCACCACCTCCCTCTGTATCACCCTGACTGCGCCACCTCCCCCTGTATCACCCTGACTGCACCTACTCCCTCTATATCAGACTGACTGAGCCCCTCTCTCACTGTATTACCCCTCACTGACTGCATCACCTCCCCCTGTATCACCCTGACTGCACCACCTCCCCCTGCATCACCCTGACTGTGCCACCCCCCCTATATCACCCTGACTGCGCCACCTCCCCTTATATCACCCTGATAGTGCCACATTCCCCTATATCACCCTGACTGCGCCACCTCCCCCTATATCACCCTGACAGTGCCACATTCCCCTATATCACCCTGACTGCGCCACCTCCTCCTGTATCACCCTGACTGCACCACCTCCTCCTGTATTACCGACTGCACCACCTCCCTCTTTATCACCCTGACTGCACCACCTCCCTCTATATCACACTGACTGAGCCCCTCTCACTGTATTACCCCTGACTGACTGCACCACCTCCCCCTGTATCACCCTGCCTGCGCCACCTCCCCCTGTATCACCCTGACTGCGCCACCTCCCCCTGTATCACCCTGACTGCGCCACCTACCCCTATATCACCCTGACTGCGCCACCTCCCTCTGTATCACTGACTGCGCCACCTCCCTCTGTATCACTGACTGCGCCACCTCCCTCTGTATCACTGACTGCACCACCTCCCTCTGTATCACACTGACTGACTGCACCACCTCCCTCTGTATCACCGACTGCGCCAACTCACCCTGTATCACCCTGACTGCACCTCCAACCTCTATCACCCACTGACTGCGCCACCTCCCCCTGTATCACCCTGACTGCGCCACCTCCCCCTGTATCACCCTGACTGCGCCACCTCCCCCTGTATCACCCTGACTGCGCCACCTCCCTCTGTATCACCCTGACTGCGCCACCTCCCTCTATCACCCTGACTGCGCCACCTCCCTCTATCACCCTGACTGCGCCACCTCCCTCTATCACCCTGACTGCGCCACCTCCCCCTCTGCATCACACTGACTGTGCCCCTCACTGTATTATCCCTAACTGACTGCATTACCTCCCCCTGTATCACCCTGACTGCACCATCTCCCCCTGTATCACCCTGACTGCACCACCTCCCTCTGTATCACCCTGACTAAGCCCATCTCTCACTGTATTACCTTGACTGACTGCACCACCTCCCCCTGTATCACCCTGACTGCACCACCTCCCCCTGTATCACCCTGACTGCACCACCTCCCTCTGTATCTCCCTGACTGCGCCACCTCCCCCTGTATCACCTTGACTGCGCCACCTCCCTCTGTATCACCCTGACTGCGCCACCTCCCCCTGTATCACCTTGACTGCGCCACCTCCCCCTGTATCACCCTGACTGCACCACCTCCCACTGTATCACCCTGACTGCACCACCTCCCTCTGTATCACCCTGACTGCACCACCTCCCTCTGTATCACCCTGACTGCACCACCTCCCTCTGTATCACCCTGACTGCGCCACCTCCCTCTGTAACACACTGACTGAGCCCCTCTCTCACTGTATTACCCCTGACCGACTGCACCACCTCCCCCTGTATCACCCTGACTGCACCACCTCCCCCTGTATCACCCTGACTGCTCCACCTCCCCCTGTATCACCCTGACTGCACCACCTCCCTCTGTATCACCCTGACTGCACCACCTCCCTCTGTATCACCCTGACTGCACCACCTCCCTCTGTATCACCCTGACTGCACCACCTCCCTCTGTATCACCCTGACTGCACCACCTCTGTTATGAATGGGTCACCAAGGAGGAAAACTAAACAAGCTAAGTCACAAAAAACCAGAGAGGTTGGTAACTATGCAGATTGCAGACCCCTGATCCTAACCACACAACTAGCAGCAGCCGTGGAGCGTTCCTACGATGAATCTAGATGCCTCGTCACAGCTGGAGGACTAAATAAGCCTAAAGCAAGGAAAGGGAAAAACTAACTGCCCAGAGCAGACCCCAAAGGAATAGACAGCCCCCACACATGTATTGACGGTGAAACAATTGAAAACACAAACACAGGCAGGAAAATAGGCTGAGCAAACGATGGAGCCCAAACTAACTAGAAAGGACAGGAAAGGAAAGACACTGTCTGCAATCTGCCCAAAAAACCCTACAAAAATAATGTCCAACACTTCTGATAACAAAATTAACCCTGAAGTCACTAGACTTCTCCCACTGTATCAGCACTCTGAAATATTCTGAGACGGAGCAAAAAAGGGGCCAATCTAATAAGGGACAAAAAGCAAATTGGCAAATACAGATAAATAAGAGATGAAATTCAGCACAGTCCCAGCTGGGGCTGACTGACCACACAAAAAACTGAATAGACCAACAAAATCAAGTGTGAACATTAGCAGAAACACTTAGCTTGAGATGACTGGAACAGAGCTGAAAACCAAGACCTGAAAAGCCAGAAGGAATCACCAGCACCAGAATAGGGCGTTGGCTGTCTTAAATCCAGTCTGAGATTCCAGAGATCCAATCGTTATCCTCATCATCAGGTGGCAGATCTCTACTAATTAAATCAACCTCACTACCTCCTGTTACAACCAAAGGGAGCCCAGAAGGAGAAGGAGAACTCACAACTGGTAGACCAGAAAATGAGTTCACAACACACCTCCCTCTGTATCACCCTGACTGCACCACCTCCCTCTGTATCACCCTGACTGAGCCCCTGTCTCACTGTATTATTCCTGACTCAACTGGTAGACCAGAAAATGAGTTCACAACACACCTCCCTCTGTATCACCCTGACTGCACCACCTCCCTCTGTATCACCCTGACTGAGCCCCTGTCTCACTGTATTATTCCTGACAGACTGCACCACCTCCCTCTATATCACCCTGACTGCGCCACCTCCCTCTGTATCTCCCTGACTGCGCCACCTCCCTCTGTATCACCCTGACTCCGCCGCCAACCTCTATCACCCTGACTGCGCCGCCAACCTCTGTATCACCCTGACTGCGCCGCCAACCTCTGTATCACCCTGACTGCGCCGCCAACCTCTGTATCACCCTGACTGCGCCGCCAACCTCTGTATCACCCTGACTGCGCCGCCAACCTCTGTATCACCCTGACTGCGCCGCCAACCTCTATCACCCTGACTGCGCCGCCAACCTCTGTATCACCCTGACTGCACCACCTCCCTCTGTATCACCCTGACTGCGCCACCTCCCTCTGTATCACCCTGACTGCGCCACCTCCCTCTGTATCACCCTGACTGCGCCTCCTCCCTCTGTATCACCCTGACTGCGCCTCCTCCCTCTGTATCACCCTGACTGCGCCTCCTCCCTCTGTATCACCCTGACTGCGCCACCTCCCTCTGTATCACCCTGACTGCGCCACCTCCCTCTATCACCCTGACTGCGCCACCTCCCTCTGTATCTCCCTGACTGCGCCACCTCCCTCTGTATCACCCTGACTGCGCCACCTCCCTCTGTATCACACTGACTTAGCCTCTCTCACTGTATTACCCCTGACTGACTGCACCGCCTCCCCCTGTATCACCCTGACTGAGCCCCCTTCCCCTGTATCACCCCTGACTGCGCCACCTCCCCCTGTAGCACCCTGATTGAACCCCTCTCCCCCTTTATCACCCCTGACTAAAACTTTTCTTTGCCTACTACTAACAAAATGAGGCTCTTCATAAAACGTTATGGTCTTATAGATGGGAGAGAGATTTCTGTAAAAAGTGTATGGGGGGATGTGAGTGAAAACTCTTTCGATATTACTCCAATGTCATATATGTGATTTAGGACCCCCACCACTAGAAGAGGGGGCATTCACATAATGTATTTGCTGCAGAAATCAAACAGCAAATTAACAGCAGAAATATCCACATAGACATTGTGCAGACATTGCTGCATTTACTACTATGTAATGTCGCACCTTTACCACTGACCTGATTCTTTGTATTGCAAAGGATGAAGTTGGTGGTGAAAATGGTAAATCTGCCTCGGTCAATTCCCACCGTGGATTTTCTCAGCGTAGATGAGATGTCCTAAAATCCCCTCCACTACACTGGTGCTATAACACATTGGCCTAGTGGTTAATAAACATCAAGGAACATTTATCACTGAGTTTGAAACACAATGTGGGCGCCAACCCCTGCTATATCATTAAGACGTGTACTACCTTATGTTATGCCTTGATATTAGCGTGTTATATTGCACAGTTGGTGGCCTTGTATTTATTTATATGTAGCTACATAGTGGGCCCCAAGAATGATTTTCTCTGGTGGGCTCAAGGTGCTCCAGTCTGACGCTGGATATAGGGCAAAACATAATAGTTAGCAGTATATACTGGGCTATATTACCTGGCAGTACAAGGTGGTGGCGTCCTCTCACCCCGACGCGCGTTTTACCGTCTGCTTCTTCCGGGGGACCCCCCAAATTGTTCCCACAATGTTGGAAGCTATAATTGTCCAAAATGTCTTGACATGTTGAAGCATTAGATTTCCCTTTAGTGTAAGTAAGGAGCCTAGGTCGACCCTTAACCCAACAGCATTATTCCTCCTCCGCCCAACTAATGAAACATGATTCATTACTCCACAGGACGCTTGCTGTCTCCAGAGTCCAGTGGCATCCAACACTTGGCGTGGTGGTTGACCATGCAAACCCATGTCATGGAGATACAGGTGAGCAGTTTTTGTGCTGATGTTAAAGGGTATGTCCATCTTTTAGGGACTCTTTTTTTTTTTTTTTTACTTGAAGGAATGTATTTTATGCTAAAAATCATTTTTTAATTTGGGGTTTCATTTAAGATTTTGCGCCTACATAGCCTTCTAATATATTTGTTGCTCTGTCTATTGCTGGCTCAGAAGAGGTTAACTGAGAATTGGTCAGTTCATTTAAATTGTCTGATGGCAGCATTTCTTTCTAACCTCCTATCAGCTGGTTTATGACCACCGACCACATCAAAGTTGAATGTGCAGGGAAACAAAGAGCTCATGAGCCCATAAAAGCCAAAGTATGTAATGTTTGTAACGAAACCCAATTGCAAAAATGATTTTTAGTCCCAAATACATGAATTTAAAGGGAACCTGTCAGCAGGATTGTGCACAGTAACCTACAGACAGTGTCAGGTCGGTGCCGATATACTGATTACAATGAAACCTTGGGGTGATGAAATCCGTCTTGTGTTTGTCGCTTACCGTAATCTTTATTTTCAGTTTTCAATTAATGATATGCTCGTGCTCCAGAGCGGGCCTGTGGGGGTCTTCATGTGGTGCTCTGCTTAGGTATTCATCTGTATGGCTTCTGACAGGTCACTGATCCCTCACTGACCTGCCCCCTAGCTTGCTGCATATACTATTGTGGGGTTTTAAAAAAATAACATTTGTCAAAATTGCACCTGCACTGTAGCATGATACATGGCTAATATGCATACATTAATTCATGCTTTAGCCCTGTAGTAATTATTTATTTTTCCCCACATTATCTTCATCAAAATGACGACTGCAAAAAAAAAAATTGGCTCCACCGAGAGAGCGCCGTCAGCACCTGCGCAGTAGCATCTCATGTTCCTATAGATGCTACTGCGCGGGCACCACCTTGATGGAGGCAATTTTTTTCACTGCCGCCATTTTGATGAAGATAATGTGTGTGGGGGGAGACTATTACAGGACTAAAACATAAATGAATGTATGCATATTAGCCATGTACTATGCTACAGTGCAGGTGCCATTTTGATGATTATTAATTTTTTTTCTAACCCCACAATAGTATATGCAGTATGTAAATTAGTGGGCAGGTTAGTGAGGGATCAGTGACCTGTCCTAATCCCATACAGATGAATATGTAAGCAGATCACCACATAAAGAAAAAAAAATAAATAAAAAAAAATACTGGTTAACCCCTTAATGACAGCCAATACGTCTTTTAACTGACCTCAGATATAAGACAATAGCATCCCCATACAGGCGACAATCCAGCAGTTGTCAGCTGTCCACTATAGCTGACAACTTGCTGTATCACAAACGATCAGTGTTGAGTCGACACCTTCCATATCTGTTTAGCCCCTTAGTTGCTGCTGTCAAAAGTGACTACATCAATTAAATGGTTAATAGATTGTGGGGGCTTCCGCTTTAATCTAATTGACACACAGAGATCATGATTGTGTGGTCCAGATGTTTGCCATAGCATTTCATGGCCAAATAGCGGCCTTAGAGTCTCCCGGCTCTAGCGGTCAGTTCAGAAGTTACCGACATTTTAGGTGGTAAACAAACACTTTTTAATTTCCGGCTATACCACTTTGCAATAATTCCTGAAAATCACCTCAAGGGTTAATAAACTACCTGACAGCAGTTTTCAATGTGTCAGGGGGTGCCGTTTTCAAAATCGTATCATGTTTGGGGTTTCCCAATATATAGCACCACAAAAGTCACTTAAAACATTGATAGGTCCCTCCAAAAAATAAATTTTGTAAACTTCCTTTAAAAAATGAAAAATGACTGCTACATTTTTAAACCTCCTAAAAGGCTACAAAATAAATTAGCATTTTAAAAATGGTGCTGATGTAAGGCAGACATGTGGGAAATGTTATTTATTAATGTTTTTGTGTGGAATGACTATCTGGATTAAAGGGATAATCATTCAAAGTTTTAAAATTTCAATTTTTTTACGTTTTTGTCAAATTTCTGATATGTTTTGTGTTTATTTATAAAAAATATCAACCTAAATTTACTATTATCATAAATTATAATGTGCCACGAAAAAACATTCTCAAAATCAATGGGATTTCTTGAAGCGTTCCAGAGTTATCACCATATAAACTGACAATGGTCAGAATTTAAAAAATTGGCCCCGTCACTAAGGGGTTAAATAACAACCACAATACGGATTTCATTTACCACATGAAGACATCCCATAGACCGCCTCGGAGCAGGAGCATATTATTAACTGAAAATAAAGATTAAACAACAACCACAAGACTGATTTAATCACTCTAGGTATCATTTTATTCAGTATAACGACGCCGACCTGACACTGTGTGTAGGTTACTGTTACTGTGCACAATCCTGCTGACAGGTTCCCTTTAAGAGTAAAAAAAATAAATAAAAATAAATTTATATTTTTGTCCCCAGAGGTGGTTTGGAAATGCTTACTTTTTAACAATATCATTCATAGTGGATCATAGAATTTCTTCCTAAATATTCCAAGAATTGACTACAATGGCGACATTCTAGTGTAGGGTCACGCTCTAGAACTCTTTACAAACACTTGAGAAAGAATATCTTGTTGTAGCAGCAGACTGTATGGCGAGGGGCCGGCTTTTATACGCTGATAATATTCTGCAAACTGGAATTCAATGACTAAGACATGTCCAGCATAGTTTTCTCCATACAGTGCACTTGACATATTAACATTGCACCTAATGATTTCCAATGGTTGTGGACTGTGACACAAAAGTTGCAACTGTTTCCAAATGTGTTGAATTTTCTGCCCCTGCTCGCAAGTCGCTTGTGACATGAAACTTATCCGCCAATTTGACGTTTTATTTACAGGAAAATCAGAACTCCAGCGAGGTGCAGACAAGTTTTACAAATGTTTTTTTGTTGTGCAACTTTACTGAGAGTTGTTGCTCGGCATGTCGCCTCGGCCTTAGGACTCATGCAGACTGAGTGTAAACCAGAAATATGCGGTCTGATTTCTTTATCGGACTGCACACTGACTCATATTATTCAATATGGCTGTTCAGATGAACAATTTATTTCTCGTTTTCAGACTAAAAGAACAATTTATATTTTACTCAAAAATATACCTACTCAAATAAATGAATAAACCCAAATACAAATCCAAATGAATGGAAATATTAAAATACTTTATTAAGTTCTAATTTTATAAAAAAGGAAAAAAACAGCTACACTAGACATATATAATACCAAAAAAGCATGGCGTTCACACAATGGACATAAGGGCAAATTTCATACAATTTGTTAACATACAATCCTCATAGAATGAAACATAAAGTGCAGTGCAAATAGACAGATAAATCTGAATTAAAGTGCATAACAAATGTAAACAGGATTATATACCAGTGATAAGGTGCCCAGTAAATCTCCAGCTCCAACGCACGTTTCGCCTGATGTGGCTTTCTCAAGGAGTGCTTGTTGTCACTCCTTGAGAAAGCCACATCAGGCAAAATGTGCGTTGGAGCTGGAGATTTACTGGGCACCTTATCACTGGTATATAATCCTGTTTACATTTGTTATGCACTTTAATTCAGATTTATCTGTCTATTTGCACTGCACTTTATGTTTCATTCTATGAGGATTGTATGTTAACAAATTGTATGAAATTTGCCCTTATGTCCATTGTGTGAACGCCATGCTTTTATGGTATTATATATGTTTATTGTAGCTGTTTTTTTCCTTGTCCTTTTTTATAAAAATAGAACTTAATAAAGTATTTTAATATTTCCATTCATTTGGATTTGTATTTGGGTTTATTCATTTATTTGAGTAGGTTTAACAAGTTGTATTATGAATATCCCACATAGATCATTGGGTGGGTTATCCCACTAAGTTGTTGGCATATCAAAAATATACCTATAAAGAGAAAAATCAGACAAACTGAACATTTGAAAGTGGTCTCTTAATTTTTGCCAGAGCTGTATATGTATTTATATTGTATAGAGAGACGGAAGAAAAGCCGGTAATTCATTTGCCGGCTTCTGCAAAATCACTGCAGGAGCCGACAGGATAGGAGAGATGGATTACATACAGTAAATACATATAGAATAGGTAGATATATACATGTCAGTGACAAATACAATTAGTCCAGTGTGTGTGCAAAATACTGGACATGTATTAATAAAAGATTATTTTACGCAAAAAAATGGCATGGGGCACCCCTATAATTAATAGCCAGCAATTGCTATGCAGACAGCTGAGGGCTGATGTTAATAGCCTAGGAAGGGGCCATGGATCCCAGCCCCCCTGGTTAAAAAGATCAGCTCTCAGCCACCCCAGAAAAGGCACATCTCTAAGATACGCCAATTCTGGCACATAGCCTTGCTCGTCCCACTGCCCTGTAGCAGTGGCATATGGGGTAATAGTTGAGGGGTCGATGTCACCTTTCAGGGCAGTGGGAAGAGCAAGGCTATATGCCAGAATTGGTGCATCTTAGAGATGCGCCTTTTCTGGGGCGGCTGAGAGCTGATGTTTTTAGCCAGGGGGCAGTATCCATGGCCCCTTCCTAGGCTATTAACATCAGCCCTCAGCTGTCTGCATAGCAATTGCTGGCTATTAATTATAGGGGTGCCCCATGCCATTTTTTTTCCATAAAATAATCTTTTATTAATTAAATATATGTCCAGTATTTTGCATAAAACACTATACTAATTGTATTTGTCACTGAAATTTGTAAATCTACCTATTCTATATGGATTTACTGTATGGAATCCATCTCTCCTATCCTGTCGGCTCCTGCAGTGATTTTACAGACGCCAGCAAATGAATTAACGGCTATTCTTTTATATATATATATATGTACTAGCTGTTTCCAGCCAGCTAACGCTCGGCACGCTCAGTGCTATCTAAATGCTGCTGGTGATTAAACTAAAGTAAATGACAACATTCAATAGTGCTTACACAGGTGATAAATTAAATTAAAATGAAGTTAATAACAATAATAATCATCAAAAATCTGAATAATAGTAATGATACATTTTATTCACAGTGTAAAATCGAAAACAAACTGGATTCAGTAAGATGTGTGTTTTGGGGGGGCGGGATTATAAGCGGTAATGTGGTGGGGGGGTGGTATGAGCGGTAATGTGGTGGGGGCGGGATTATGTGTGGTAATGTGGTGGGGGCGGGATTAAATGTGGTAATGTGGTGGGGGGCGGGATTATGTGTGGTGATGTGGTGGGGGGCAGGATTATGTGTGGTAACGTGGTGGGGGGCGGGATTATATGTGGTGTGGGGGCGGGATTATGTGTGGTAATGTGGTGGGGGTGGGATTATGTGCGGTAATGTGGTGGGGGGTGGAATTGTGTGGTGATGTGGTGGGGGGGCGGGATTGTGTGTGGTAATGTGGTGGGGGTGGGATTGTGTGTGGTAATGAGGTGGGGGTGGGATTGTGTGTGGTAATGTGGTGGGGGGCGGGATTGTGTGTGGTAATGAGGTGGGGGTGGGATTGTGTGTGGTAATGAGGTGGGGGTGGGATTGTGTGTGGTAATGTGGTGGGGGCGGGATTGTGTGTGGTAATGTAGTGGGGGGCAGGATTATGTGCGGTAATGTGGGGGGGAGGAATTGTGTGTGGTGATGTGGGGGGGGCGGGATTGTGTGTGGTGATGTGGTGGGGGGGCGGGATTGTGTGTGGTGATGTGGTGGGGGGGCGGGATTGTGTGTGGTGATGGGGCAGGATTGTGTGTGGTAATGTGGTGGGGGCGGGATTATGTGTGGTGATGTGGTGGGGGTGGGATTATGTGCGGTAATGTGGTGGGGGGGCGGAATTGTGTGCGGTGATGTGGTGGTGGGGCGGAATTGTGTGCGGTGATGTGGTGGGGGCGGGATTGTGGGTGGTGGTGGGGGGGCGGGATTGTGGGTGTTGTAGTGGGGGGCGGGATTGTGTGTGGTGATGTGGTGGGGGGGCGGGATTGTGTGTGGTGATGTGGTGGGAGGGCGGGATTGTGTGTGGTAATGTGGTGGAGGGCGGGATTGTGTGGTAATGTGGTGGGGGGCGGGATTGTGTGTGGTGATGTGGTGGGGGGGCAGGATTGTGTGTGGTAATGTGGTGGGGGCGGAGCTACTGTGCAGGGGGGGTTAGCGAGTAATCACGATGCCTTTTATATAGATATATATTTCTCCTCATACAGACGTGTATATATTTCTCCTCATACAGATGTGTATATATATATTTCTCCTCATACAGACGTGTATATATATATTTCTCCTCATACAGACATGTATATATATTTTTCTCCTCATACAGACATGTATATATATTTCTCCTCATATAGACGTGTACATATATATTTCTCCTCATTCAGACATGTATATATATTTCTCCTCATACAGACGTGTGTATATATATATATATATATATATTTCTCCTCATACAGACATGTATATATTTCTCCTCATACAGACGTGTATATATATATATATATATATATTTCTCCTCATACAGACATGTGTATATATATATATATATATATATATATATATATATATATATAGATTTCTCCTCATACAGACATGTATATATTTCTCCTCATACAGACGTGTATATATATATATATATATATATATATATATATATTTCTCCTCATACAGACGTGTATATACAGTATATATATAGATTTCTCTTCATACAGACATGTGTGTATATATATATATATATTTCTCCTCATACAGACGTGTATATATATATATATATATTTCTCCTCATACAGACATGTGTATATATATATATATATATATATATATTTCTCCTCATACAGACATGTATATATTTCTCCTCATACAGACGTGTATATATATATATATATATATATATATATATATATATATATTTCTCCTCATACAGACGTGTATATACAGTATATATATATAGATTTCTCCTCATACAGACATGTGTGTGTATATATATATATATATTTCTCCTCATACAGACATGTGTATATATATATATATATATATATATTTCTCCTCATACAGACATGTATATATATATTTCTCCTCTTACAGACGTGTATATATATATATATTTCTCATACAGACGTGTATATACAGTATATATATATATATTTCTCCTCATACAGACATGTATATATATATTTCTCCTCATACAGACAAGTATATATATATATATTTCTCCTCATACAGACGTGTGTGTATATATATATATATATATATTTCTCCTCATACAGACATGTGTATATATATATATATATATATATTTCTCCTCATACAGACGTGTATGTATATATATATATATATATATATATATATATATATATATTTCTCCTCATACAGACGTGTATATATATATATATATATATATATATATAGATTTCTCCTCATACAGACGTGTATATATATATATATATATATGTTTCTCCTCATACAGACATGTGTATATATATATATTTCTCCTCATACAGACGTGTATATTTCTCCTCATACAGACATGTATATATATATTTCTCCTCATACAGACGTGTGTGTATATATATATATATATATATATATATATATATATATTTCTCCTCATACAGACGTGTATATATATATCTCCTCATACAGACATGTATATATATATTTATCCTCATACAGACGTGTATATATATTTCTCCTCATACAGACGTGTGTGTATATATATATATATATATATATATATATATATTTCTCCTCATACAGACGTGTATATATACAGTATATATATATATTTCTCCTCATAGACGTGTATATATATTTCTCCTCATACAGACGTGTGTGTATATATATATATATATATATATATATATATATATTTCTCCTCATAGAGACGTGTATATATATATATATATATATATATATATACAGTGCCTACAAGTAGTATTCAACCCCCTGCAGATTTAACAGGTTTACACATTCGGAATTAACTTGGCATTGTGACATTTGGACTGTAGATCAGCCTGGAAGTGTGAAATGCACTGCAGCAAAAAAGAATGTTATTTCTTTGTTTAATTTTTTTTTAAATTGTGAAAAGTTTATTCAGAGGGTCATTTATTATTCAACCCCTCAAACCACCAGAATTCTGTTTGGTTCCCCTAAAGTATTAAGAAGTATTTCAGGCACAAAGAACAATGAGCTTCACATGTTTGGATTAATTATCTCTTTTTCCAGCCTTTTCTGACTATTTAAGACGCTCCCCAAACTTGTGAACAGCACTCATACATGGTCAACATGGGAAAGACAAAGGAGCATTCCAAGGCCATCATAGACAAGATCGTGGAGGGTCACAAGGCTGGCAAGGGGTACAAAACCCTTTCCAAGGAGTTGGGCCTACCTGTCTCCACTGTTGGGAGCATCATCCGGAAGTGGAAGGCTTATGGAACTACTGTTAGCCTTCCACGGCCTGGACAGCCTTTGAAAGTTTCCTCCCGTGCCGAGGCCAGGCTTGTCCGAAGAGTCAAGGCTAACCCAAGGACAACAAGGAAGGAGCTCCGGGAAGATCTCATGGCAGTGGGGACATTGGTTTCAGTCAATACCATAAGTAACGTACTCCACCGCAATGGTCTCCGTTCCAGACGAGTCCGTAAGGTACCTTTACTTTCAAAGCGTCATGTCAAGGCTCGTCTACAGTTTGCTCATGATCACTTGGAGGACTCTGAGACAGACTGGTTCAAGGTTCTCTGGTCTGATGAGACCAAGATCGAGATCTTTGGTGCCAACCACACACGTGACGTTTGGAGACTGGATGGCACTGCATACGACCCCAAGAATACCATCCCTACAGTCAAGCATGGTGGTGGCAGCATCATGCTGTGGGGCTGTTTCTCAGCCAAAGGGCCTGGCCATCTGGTCCGCATCCATGGGAAGATGGATAGCACGGCCTACCTGGAGATTTTGGCCAAGAACCTCCGCTCCTCCATCAAGGATCTTAAGATGGGTCGTCATTTCATCTTCCAACAAGACAACGACCCAAAGCACACAGCCAAGAAAACCAAGGCCTGGTTCAAGAGGCAAAAAATCAAGGTGTTGGAGTGGCCTAGTCAGTCTCCTGACCTTAACCCAATTGAAAACTTGTGGAAGGAGCTCAAGATTAAAGTCCACATGAGACACCCAAAGAACCTAGATAACTTGGAGAAGATCTGCATGGAGGAGTGGGCCAAGATAACTCCAGAGACCTGTGCCGGCCTGATCAGGTCTTATAAAAGACGATTATTAGCTGTAATTGCAAACAAGGGTTATTCCACAAAATATTAAACCTAGGGGTTGAATAATAATTGACCCACACTTTTATGTTTAAAATTTTTTAACATTTAACTGAGCAACATAACTTTTTGGTTTGTAAGATTTATGCATCTGTTAATAAATCCTGCTCTTGTGTGAAGTTTGAAGGCTCTAACTTATTTGCATCTTATCAAACCTGCTAAATCTGCAGGGGGTTGAATACTACTTGTAGGCACTGTATATTTATCCTCATACAGACGTGTATATATATATATATATATATATATATATATATATATATATATATATATATATATATATATATTCTTCTCATACAGAAGTGGTAATGTGGTGGGGGCGGGATTGTGTGTGGTATTGTGGTGGGGGCGGAGCTACTGTGCAGGGGGCGGGATTAGCGAGTATTCACGATGCCGCTTATATATATAGATATATATATCTGCAATATAAATTTTTGTATAATATATATATATATATCTATTCTATGTTAGTAACTATATATACTGATCCAAAAATTAAGGGAACACATCCTAGTACATTGTGTTGTTTAAATGTTCCCTTTATTTTTTTGAGCAGTGTGTATATATATATATATATATATATTCTAACCTGTCACTCTAATTATACTGTACGCGACAGATCATTTGCCGGCTTTTAATTTATATATATATATATATATATATGTGTATATATATATATATATATATATATATATATGTGTGCGTGTGTGTTTTGAGGAAGATTTTGTTTTAAAACGATGTGCGATGGGTAAAGGACAGAGAACTGCTGTATGTAAAAGTTCATGTTCACATTGCATGCGCATGCCATACGGAGATTCCATTTAAAAATCGCACAGAAGTCGCATGACACTCGTCCGTTTTTTCGGTCCGGAAATTGGACCTTTTTTTTCTCGCATATGGATATGAGTCCTTCTTGGTGATATAATGCAGGAGTTGGGGGAGAGATTTTTTCCTAAATTTGATTACTGCACACTACCTGATATAAGCTCTGTGCTAGCATGGAGGTCATGAAAAAAAGGACATTTTTAGCTCTGAAGGTTGCAGAATTGTAAATTTAGTTTGTGAATTACAATTGTGGAAAAAAAATTACTTTTTTTTTTTTTTAAAGTCGCAAATGATGAATTAGGCTAAAACATCTGGATAACCAAAACCTCTGCCATAATGCTGAACGACAAGGAAGAACCTAAGCAAAGCTACCTTAAAAAGCACAAATTAAATACAGTGCAAAACGCAAATGTCACTATCTGAGCCATTTTTACGCACAAAAGCAATGATTAATCTGCTCCTATATCTATGTATTTAAAAAGTACATTTCACCAGTTTTAGCATGTTAAGCTGGCCTTACCATGGGATATCACCTGCAGAGCTGAATAAAGTGTTTTTTTTCTAATTTCTCTGTTGAGGAGAAATTAGCTTGGAAAGTTTAGGTTATCATTTATGCTAAAACAAGAGGGTGTTAGCAGAGACATGAGGCATGCACTTTATCTTCTACATGAGGTTGACTAATCAGAAACTGGAGGCCTAATTCAGGGGAATAAAGAAGACCACCCCTATTTGTGCTTAGAACAGGTTTTCTCCTGCGAGACATGTAATGACGGACAGTTGTGCTCTTCTCTGTGATCACTGCATCTTCTGTGTAGAATTGATCAGCCTAACTTTCACCTAATTGACTTTCAGCTCTGCTGTACTCTCCTTCCCCCCACACTGACTGCTGTGAGATCTAAGCTGCAAGAGGTGTTTGTAATGGCACATAGCTCCGCTCTACTCTACACAATAGGTGCAGAGATCACAGAACAGAGCAGAGCTGTACAGTTATGTGCAAAATAATATCAGTTTTCACCACTACTGTGTTTAATTATGGTTTCTGGCAGAAAAGATCATACACAACATGGGAAAAAATTAATGAGGTGTAGGCGAGTAAAGGGCAACCAACAGAATCGACAGTCATTACTTGTACACTGCAAATTGGGTGTAATTGACTCATTTAATGAATGGGGGGGTTCTAATTAATAGCAATGCAGAGTTCAATTAGTGAGGTCATTCATTTTGTGAAGAAACAGGTGTCAGTTATGGCCTCTATTTAAAGAAGCAGAGTAGCAAATGTTCTACCTGCTGGTTTTAGTCATTGCTCAGTAAGTAAAATGGTCATTCCAGACATTGTTTCAAAGGAGAAAGAACTTTGATCAAGAAATTGATTGAAGAGGTAAAAATGTATAAAGAAGCACAGAAAATAATTGACTGCTCAGCTAATTCCCAATCCTTCAAAATGGCCAACAAAACCCCAAAATACGTGGTTGGAAAATAAGTCCTGCCATCCGCATAGATCATAGAATCACAAGAATGTCAAGGAAGCATCCAATGATCAGCTCCAGGGAGATCAAAGAAGATCTTCAGTTACCGGTGAGTTCTAAAACCATCAGAAGGCACCTACATGAAGCCAAACTATTTGCAAGAAACCCTTGTAAAAGTACCATTGCTGAAAAAAGAGATGTGTGATGAAAAGGTTCAACTTTGGCAAGGAGCACATTGACTGGCCTAAAGAGAAGTGGCGCAACATTCTATGAACAGATGAGAGCAAGATTGTTCTTGTTGAGTCTAAAGGCCGCCGACTGTTTGTGAGATGATCCACAAACATGGAATTCTAGCCACAGTACACTGTGAAGACTGTAAAACATGGAGATGCAACCATAATGCTTTGGGGATACTTCTCATACTATGAAGTTGGGCCCATTTATCATATATCAGGCACCATGGACCAGTCTGAGTGCATCAAAAATACTGGAATACTTTTGGCTTATGTTGAAGAAGAAATGCCCTTGTAATGGGTGTTTCAGCAGGCCATGGACCCCAAACACATCAGCAAGCGGGTAACATCCTGGTACCAGACCAACAAGATTGATGCGATGAAGTGGCCAGCCCAATCCCCAGACTTCAATCTGATCAAGAACTTGTGGAGAGACATCTAAAATGCTGTTTTGATATAAATCCTAAGAATGCAAAAGAACTGTGGTAATTATTGTGCAACATAAAAGTAAATGCCCCCAGAGATTTGGCCTTAGCAAATATTAGAATTTAGACTTTCCAAACTAATAAAATATGCTAAGATTAACAGGGTGATAAGAATTCTTCTCTGGGAGCGGTTACTACTTTTCCTTTGCATGATGTTGTGCAATAATGAGGTGTCATGAAGTGAAAAAACAGCACCATCCCATGGAAAAAAAGCGTCCATCCTGATGTCTTGTATAGTAGAACCATTGATGAAAAATGCATTAGAACAGATCCCAGCAGATGGACTCTGGCTGAACTTGGCTCTATAATCTGCTGATACCCACTACTAAACACTACAGCAGTGAGAATGAGCCCCAGTACACACATCAGAAAAGGGTCATATACTGAGGTGCATAAATATCAAGACAGACAATGAACAATAATCAAGACAGAGACACACTACAATAAAGAAACTGAAGAAATATTTTATATCATTACCCTGTATTACAGAACAGTCACAACAGTCATATTCTGAAGATATTCTTGAGTTTGGAAGTGAATAAATGCATTAGAGGAGGTTCTGCACCTTTACAGGTAAGATGAAGGCCATTGTAGGACAAGACCATATACTGCTGCTAGGCTGTAACTGATGAGAGGCGGATACGGAACCCTGAGTTTCTCAAGCTGCTGAAAATTGGGAAAACCATGTTTTTGGTTGGTGGAGTTGCTCAGATGGGACACATGCAAATCTTGAGATTAAGAACTAAGTGATTAACTGCTAAAGGTGGGTGCCTAGGTCACTGTGGAAGTATTGAGATGTTAGAGCTTTCAGTCATCAGAGCTAAAAGTCATGGAACCATATAGTTTATGGTCCTATCTTTAGAACTATAAGTCTGGGAACAATATGACTTATGGGTCTATCATAAGAATAAGTTATCTGGTTTCTAGGGTTGGTAGCTCTGATGATAGGACAATAAGTCATACAGTTCCAGACGAATTAGATCTGATGGTAGGATCATAAGCCGTATCTTTTCATGGTCTGTAGCCCAAAGGATGAGACCATAAGTCATATGGATGTAGGGTTGGTTGCACACTACGGTAGTCATCAGTAGACTCTAAGACAATTAACTTCCGGGATGATGAAGACAACTTCAGGAACATGGCCTACGGGTGTGTAGACATCTCATTTTTTTTGGTCCATGTTTCATCAGGATGAAAAACCTAATGGGACTTATTCCAGTTTTTGGATGAAAGAATATAGAACCATTGTATTAGGAAAGTCAGAAATATTCTGCACTTATTTGGACGAGAACCAAAATGTCCTTATTTTTTCAAGGTCTGCAACTACAGACTGATCCCAACCCTGATCTGGGACAGGCTGAAGCGCTCATAAGGAGGTGCGTGTTATTCCTGCACTTCCTGTCAAAAATATACGATAGGCTAGATAAATGGATCAAATACCCCGTTGCTTATCCCTCACAGCCACTTTTGTGGACTTTATGAAGATTATATCATCATAGGGTGAGGTCTGTGCTTTCTTTAATAGAACATCCTTGTCCTTTAAATATAAAGCCCTTGTCTCAAGGTATCCAACAATGGGGTTAAAAATGGATCACATTCTACAAGAGCAACCCATTCCTACTAAAGACCTTATAATAGTCCTACATTGTCGGACAACCTCCTTCTACATCATGATACTTATGGCTGTTTCTGGAGATCCTTTTGAGGTCAAGGAGTGCAGTACTTCACTATAGACACAAGAGTGAGATCCTACAGAGGTTTTTATTGTACAATCAAGGCTCAGGGATACGATAAAAACAGTCTGTAAACAAAAACCAATCCCAGTGCAGAGTATTGGTAACTCCTCACCCGACCAGAGTGTCGAACATCCTTGGCCGGCAGTGACAGAGTTAAGGAATGTTGCAGGTTCTCTTTCCAGTATAAAAAGAGAGAAAGTGGTGATTTTTTTTTTGTTTTTAAGGCTGGAGGGAGGTGAATTCCAGAGATCTCTCTGATCTTAGGAGCGTATCTCCTGGACATCGCAGAACAGTAAGGACAGAGCTGCCATTATCATGCCAAGGCTTCATACCGACCTGTCCTAGGAAAGATGGATCCCTAGGAAGTGTATAATCAATGGTCCTGCTATATGAGGGGTACAGCTTAGCGCCCTGCTATCCCCCTGAGACTTGCAAAAAAAAAAGGCAGCAGCTATTGGGGAACCCCTCTAGCCAGTAACACATGCCCATGCAATACCTTGCGCTTGCTGCTGTGGATAATGTTACTATCAAATTGCATGCCCTCCTTCACCCACCTCCCGCCAGACGCATTCAAGAAGCCACCTGGGCCAAGAATTTAAAGGGACAAAGTGAAGCAAGGCTAATTTTTAAAGAAAATTAATGTCCCAGGTGGTGTCCTTGACCTCTTGCAGTTAAACCCTCCCACCACCAGGAGGGACTAACGGCACAAGGTACTCATAGAGAAAGTGCCTTTATCTGCATTAAGCCCCCTCCCCAACCCGCCCACCGAGGCACATCAAGACTTCACCCCAAGTGCATTGTGGGTGAGAAGCGAAGCCCCTAGTGAGATGAATATTCTGCACCCTCAAGGCGCCTTGTCTCCAGGAGCTTCATGTTCTTTGTGGGTCCACAGATCCTTATGGGGTCGGCGTCCAAATCCTTCATCGTAGTTCCCCTTGCTTTTAAAAAGTTGCTGAAAGTGAGGCTTGCAGTAAAATTCTCCGTGTAGGGCGGCATAGGAGCCAAGGCTGGGGAGAAAGGAGAAGTGATATTATTAGGGTTGCAAACCACAACCAGGAATACGTGCCCAGGGGGCTACACTTGTAAGATACCCAAGATTGTGCAACAGCAAATGATGTGTGCACTAGAGAGGAGTCAATCCATTCACAGGACCCTGGTCCAGCAACCACATCAGTAGTCAGTGGTCACCTGACAAAAGCCCTGCAAAGCACGTCCTACCCATCTTCTTTTGTTTAGCCCGCCTGGCGCAACGTTGTGTGTGCACTTAGCCGCAATGATAAGATCGGCCCAGGCCAGCTACTCAAAAGAGCATCCGAAGACAGGATGAGTTTCACAATGCTTCCAATTGGCTGCCACTGAGTACTGACGTCGCCACTGGACCAGGGTCCTGCAAATTTCTAGTGAGCACACCATTATCTAAATGTAATTGATGTTGATATTTCAGACTATACAACGAACCCAACCAATATTTGTAATAAATTAAAAGCACCCTATAAATACATCCCGATACATATAAAAGGTGTGCGCTGGGAGTCAACGCGCAAAATTCCCAAAATTTAATGCTACACCAAAATATTAAAATACAAAAAAATGGCAAAAGCATAAAATATACATATATAAAGAACTCCATGAAAATAGGGGGGAAATCGCTGCAGATAATTGGTGCAGACAATATACAAATAAGGTGATGCCCAATATATAATACTGAAAACTGAAAGAAAAAGAGCGCAATAGGGTCTTACCCGAGAAAATAAGAATATAAAACAATAAGTTATACTCACCCTGTGTAGGAGAGTATTAAGCATAAAGGAACAAAGTCAGCTTGCTGCACATCCAAATGACCACGCCGTGGCCATAGATCATCAGATTCAAAGAAGGAATTTTTATGGATTAACCGTGCGCTGCCAGACCATCACTCCTCACAAGTTGTGTGCTTTAAAACATTTAATTCCCAACGCGTTTCAAAGTTAAAAACTTCTTCCTCAGGGGATGACATGTACCTGTCATCCCCTGAGGAAGAAGTTTTTAACTTTGAAACGCGTTGGGAATTAAATGTTTTAAAGCACACAACTTGTGAGGAGTGATGGTCTGGCAGCGCATGGTTAATCCATAAAAATTCCTTCTTTGAATCCAATATATAATACTGGGAGATGAGAGGTGTTTCCCCCATATGTATTGATAGCTTTTGCTATTGCTATAACATTCATTTTTTGTAATGGCCCTTTTTACAATTTCGGTGTAGTCTGGTTCAGTTTATGATCGGACCTAGGTCATTATAGGGCTGATATTGACTTTTAGGATTCCTAAAGGTGGCGCTAGAGTTCAAGTCTTCTCTGAAGAAGCTATTTGCGCACCCAATTTTTGGGGATTAAGGCTTTGAGTTCCAGCTTACACCATTCATATTCATAGTGTGCTCTTATGGTGGAGCTCATTGTTACTTTAAAGCCTAAAATGAAGCACTAATAATATTTAGATATTAGCGGGTACACATTTCTTGCATTATTTTGCTGTTGTATATGATTAGCGATGAGAAAATCAATCTGCAGCACCCTGATCCAGCAGCCACGATGGTACTCAATGGCAGTCAGACTGCAGAACTGTAAATGTCCTACTACCTGCTGGCGTCCCAGGCTGCTCTTCTGATTAGTAGGCCTCTGTAACACACGCCATAAGGTCACATGGGCCTACTTATCAGAAGAGGCGCCCACCGTGCCGGTAGGTAGTAGACGGTTTGTAGGGCTCTGGTTCAGCTACTATGGAGTAGCACCGTGGCTACTAGACCAGGGTCCTGCAAATGGTCTTTCTCAAGTCTTCAACATTCAGTTTAAGAATATTGGGAACTTCCCTTTTTTGTTGAGAAAACCACTAAGAAGCTTTTAATTTTTAAAATCCCATACCTGTTAGGTATCTAATCTCGCTATCTAGACAGTAAGACAGACAGACTGCTGGGTGTTCAGCTTCCCTTCAATATCCCCGACACCTCCCCTGTCTTATAGATATTCAAGATGCAGAGATAGGAGTTGATTTTTTTGGGAGGAAGGGACACATCCCAATGCAAATGACAAAAAAGGAAATTTACAGGGTCAAAAAAGACAAAGTCAAATTTTGACCAATGGTGTCCAAGACTGTGACCCTCCAGCAAAAGGGCAACTCTTATCTGACCGCTAGCCAGGACATGTGGAATCCGCCATAGCTGGAGGGCTACGGGAAGCAGGTTTCTTCAAAGCTGGGAAAAAAATCACTTTCAAGTCAAGTTATAGATTCAAGGATCTCATGCCTCACTGCGAATATCTACCCACCTCAGTTTGGTACTGCAGTGCTTACAGCAAAAGCATCGGTTGTGGAAGATGTGTTTGTCAGCGACCAACCTCTCCATGGGGTAAACTGTCGTCTGGCAGGAGGAGCACAGTTCCTTAGGTGGGGGCTTCATACTAAAAGACTGTGCAGAGATAGGAGGCTCATTATTAAGTGCAAAAATGTCATCCCATTTGTATACAGAGTATGTGTGAGGAAAGGGAAGACGTGCTCACCTTTGACCTTTGTACAACACTGGCTCCCGGACTGCAGGCAGAATCCTAGAGAGAAAAAAAACAGAAAAAAATGTGAACATATGTTATTAGTAGCTGATTAGATTCCACGTACGTCACACGTCCTGTTTCCTGCTTATTTTGCCTCCATAAGCAATTGTTCAAATTCACAGAAAAGAATCTTCACGTTAAAGGGATTGTCCAGTGAGAATAAGTCATTACTAATCAACAAGATAGGTGATAATTTATTGTTTGGCGGGGGTCTGGTTAATGAGATCTGCACTGGTTGGTAGAACGTTAGAATGGAGCTCGATCTGCACTCCATTCATTCTCTATGGGTCAGCTTTAAAATAAGTGGAGCACAGCCCTCATCCCATAGGGGTGGATGGAGCGGTATTTGGGCATGCGCACGGCAGCTCCACTCTAAGGTTGGGGTCGGACAGCTGAATATTCTCTCATGCGAGAGAACTGGGCCACTTATGCTAATGACACTTAGCTCAAACTCTGTCATGAACCAAGTGTCATCTTAAGGCCTCTTTCACACTTCAGTCTTTTGACATCAGCTCCAAACCGTCAAAGTGTGAAGAAACGGATCCGTTGCAAATTTGCAAAAAAGTGATGCACCGGATGTTTTTTGGACGGATCCGTTGCAGCAGCAAGTGTGTGAAATTTAAAGGAACAGAACTCGAGAGAGAGAATTTTTGGCTGTGCCTGAACGGCGTTTAGGGTTAAATTACATGAATACAAGATTTTCCAGCCATGCGCAGTTTAAAAAAGCGGGTCCGCCACAGAGAAAAAACGTTATAGCGTCCGTCTACTCCACACGGCGGACGCTGAAACACCAACGGATCCGTCAAATAACGGATGCAACGGATGACCATCCATCACAATCCGCCACTAATGCAAGTCTATGAGAGAAAAAACGGATTCTGCAAAAGAAAAAAAACGGATCCGTTTTTTTCAAAGAATGGCAGATTTCGACTGACGTCAAAAAACTGAAGTGTGAAAGAGGCCTTAGAGTGATCTAATTCTCTTGCATGAGAATCGTATTACAGGTGCGGAGAAGACGGAGAACTTAATTTCTCCATCTTCTCCATTGCCTTAGTCAACAGATGTCAGACTGCACATTGATGACATACGAGTGCAGTCTGATGTTTCACACACACCTATAGAGTTGTATGGGTTTTGAGGCAGTGAGGATCCTTATGTGTCCCCCAGGATGTGCATGGAAACATACTGCATCCACTGGAGTACTTATGGAGTGTCCATGATACATCTTGCCTATTATACCTATTGGGTTATGGTCTTAATTTGATGGTCTTGATGGTCTATATAACTGTGTTTTCTGCGTATTATTGTTTTCAACTGTCATGAAAGCCGCTGGCTTACATGTGCTGGAAAATGTGGGCAGTGTGAATTGAGACTTACACCAAAGCGAACTGCATGTCAGTGATCTGCAACGCTATAGCTCAGGTCTGCCGACAAGACGAAGGAAAGCAGTAAAGCACTAAAGCAGTTGGTCCTCTCCCAGTTGCAGAAGTTTCAGCAGCAACAGCAGTAGCTGCAACAGCAGCAGCAGACTAACAACCTGATTCTACCTCAAATTGCAGCCCTGCGAGAGACACCCCCAACCTCGACCCGTCCTGAAGCCCAGGACAAAGTTTGGTCAGCGCTAAGCGGTAGATGAGTATGGAGGACGACCTGGAAGCCTTCCTCACAGAGTTCGAAAGTACCGCAGAGCAGGAAAATCTGACAGGCGACCAGTTGGCTGAAGTGGTGACCCCCTTCCTGATGGGAAGTGCTCAGAAGGCGTATTTCGACCTCAGTCGGGAGGATGCCCAGAACTACGGAAACTCAGAGGTGAGATCCTTGCTTGGATGGGGGTTATTACACATGTGGTCAAAATTGTTGGTACCCCTCTTTTAATGAATCTGAAAAAAGTAATAATAAATAAAAAATCTATGAAAATGAACAATTGAAAGTCAGACATTACTTTTCAACCATGCTTCCACAGAATTTAAAAAAAAAATAAAACTCAAGAAATAGGCCTGGACAGAAATGATGGTACTCTTAACTTAATATTTTGTTGCACAACCTTTTGAGGCAATCACTGCAATCAAACGATTCCTGCAACTCAATGAGACTTCTGCACCTCTCGACAGGTATTTTGGCCCACTCCTCAAGAGCAAACTGCTCCAGTTGTCTCGTGTTTGAAGGTTGCCTTTTCCAGACGGCATGTTTCAGATCTTTTCAAAGATGCTCAATAACATTTAGGTCAGGGCACATAGAAGGCCACTTCAGAATAGTCCAATATTTTCCTCTTAGCCATCCTTGGGTGTTTTTAGCTGTGGGTTTTGGGTCATTATCCTGTTGCAAGACCTGTGACTGAGACCAAGCTTTCTGACACTGGGCAGCACATTGCTCTCTAGAATCCCCTGAAAGTCTTGAGATTTCATTGCACCCTGCACAGATTCTAGATACCCTGTGCCAGAGGCAGCAAAGCAGCCCTAGAATATAACAGAGCCTCCTCCATATTTTACAGTAGGGGCAATGTTGTTTTCTTGATATGCTTCATTTTTCCGTTTGTGAACATAGAGCTGATGTGCCTTGCCAAAAAGTTCAATTTTTGTCTCATCTGTCCATAGGACATTCTCCCAGAAGCTTTGTAGCTTGTCAATATGTAGTTTGGAAAATTCCAGTCTGGCTTTTTTATGATTTTTTTCAACCTCCTTGGTCCTCTCCCATGAAGTCCACTTTGGCTCATACAACGACAGATGGTGCAATCTGACACTGATGTTCCTTGAGCTTGAAGTTCACCTTTAATCTGTTTAGAAGTTTTTCTGGGCTCTTTTGTTACCATTCGTATTATCAGTCTCTTTGATTTGTCATCAATTTTCCTCCTGCGACCACGTCCAGGGAGGTTGGCTACAGCCCCATGAAGCTTAAATTACTGAATAATATGTGCAACTGTATTCACAGAAACATCAAGCTGCTTGGAGATGGTCTTATAACTTTTACCTTTAACATGTTTGTCTATAATTTTCTTTCTAATCTCCTGAGACATCTCTTTCCTTCGCTTCCCCTGGTCCATGTTGAGTGTGATACACACCATGTCACCAAATAGTACAGTGAGTATCTGTAGCCTCTATACAGGCCCGCTCACTGATTCCAAGATTGTAGACACCTGTGATACTAATTAGTGGACACACCTTGATGTAACATGTCCCTTTTGTCAGATTATTTTCAGGGGTACCATCATTTCTGTCCAGGCCTATTTCATGAGTTTTATTTTTTTTTAAATTCTGTGAAAGCATGGTTGAAAAGCAATGTCTGACTTTCATTTGTTCATTTTCTTAGATTTTTGATTTATTATTACTTTTGTCAGATTCAAGTTATTTCTGTTAGGCGTCAGGTTTCTGCGTCTGCTCTGCAGGAATCCAGAGCCTCACATTCTGCGATCTCCTGCTGTCTTTCTACTGCAGAGGAGATTACTTTGCAGCAGACCGCTCCAGAGACTAAAGGTACTGTCACACTTAGCGATGCACCAGCGATCTCGACCAGCGATATGACGCGGTCAGGATCGCTAGTGCATCGCTAAGTGGTCGCTAGTGAGCTGCCACACAGGCAGATCTCACCAGCGACATCGCAGGGGACGGGGGTCACTACTTACCTGTCAGACGAGGCGATCCTGACGTCCTCCCGCCCGCGTCCACGCGTTGCTCGTCTCCACAGCAGGAAGCCCAGCAGGAAGCTGACGACGAGAAACGGTCCAGGGCGCGATCAGCGATGCGCAGTGGGGGAGCCGGTCGGAAGTAAGTATCACACACAGCGATATCGCTAGCAATATCGCTATAACGTCACAAAATCGGTGACTTTATAGCGATATTGCTAGCGATATCGCTTAGTGTGACAGGCCCTTAAGTCCCTCTGTGCTCCTACTGGGCATGCTCACGAGACGATCTCCCTTTGGAGATTCGGGAGTCATGTGCCCAGGTCCTGTTCCAGATCTCATTGGTCCATCTCGGAGATCTGGAAGGTCCCGCACGGCTATAAAAAGCGCGCATGGCTATAACGCCATGCGCTAGTATAGACAAAGCTTGATATGTGTGAATGGTGACGGATGCGTGATTCTGGTGACTGACTCATTTGAAACCCCTTCCCTCTGATAATACGCATGTGGATAGCGAATTAGTTTTGCAGTCAGCGCCAGTCAGTAGTAAGCCTTTAGCCACTGTGCTCACCGCACTGCTAGCGTCCGACATCGCGCTTGCTTTCTGCTTTGTCGTTGAGCGGCAGTGTCCTATGCCGCGCTGCAGTTGCAGTCCTCCTTGGCGTCCGCAGAAGTGATGCCGCACACACGGTAGGTCTAGAGGGACGCAGCTCCTCTGTCTTGGGTTCTGCTCCTGTGACCAGATACCGTGTGTGCATCTACCTGAAGCCTGTGTCACTAACAGGTTCAGCGTTTTGTATGTTTTTTGTTGCGGCACCTCTGTGTGTGAACAGAGGCCGCTCTGCGCAGTCCAGGTGAAGTTTAACCCGTGTGCATCATAACGACATATTGCTTGTCTGCCACCACTTAGCAGCAGTTACACCACCTACTGCACGGTGGACCCCGAGCGGCAAACGCACTTTATTATTATTTTATTTAGTGTGTTCCGCCATTCCTAACAATTTCTGTGACCATGGTGGGTTTTTCTGTCATTAAACGAGGGTACCAACAATTTTGACCACGTGTGTACATATGTATGGGCGCAAAGCGTATACCAATGCCCTTTTGTGGAGGTCCAACCCGCTAGGTCTCAGGCAAATAACTTGCTGCATCTAGTAAAAAAAAAGTAGCTCCAGCCCAAGACCTTGAGCTTAACCCAGATAGTAAAGAGGGTAGTAGTCGACTGGTTGGTGCAAACTCTGCCAGTATCCATACAGCGCTGAGTGGGGCAAGGGGATCTGGGTAATTTAGATCAGGTGGTTAGTCTGATAGAACATTATATGGAGACACAGGACTTGGCACAGTATTTTGCCCCACTGCAGGTATCACACTGGGCCCTTCAAGCCCAGGAGCCTGGAAGAGACCAAACCCACTGCTGAGGCCAGAACCAAGCCCATAATGGAAGTTTACCTGGAATGAGGGTGGCAAGAGACCAGTTTTCCCTAAGCCGGTCCTGCAGATTATCAGGTGTTAAGACTGCTAAGGGCCAGGACATGGCCAACTGCCCTCTGACTGCTGAACCCATGGACTGTGGGTTTACTCGCCAGGCATCACTGCATGCCCAGACTGTCTGCACCGCAGACGCCGTCGCTCCAATTGGTAAACCCCATCTGTGCCAGGTCAACGTCAACGGACATCGAGGGGAGGCGCTCTTGAAATCAGGGAGCCTAGTGACAATCATCGATGGATCATTGATCTCCGAGTTGAAAATCACAGGGGAGAAAGTCGGGATTATTTTTTTACACGGTGAACCCCGGGAGCATCTGACGGCGGAAGTTATCTTTTCCATTCCGTGCGGGGAGGTTAAACATGTGGTAGGAGTAGTAAAGACCCTTTCATACGTGACTGTTTTGGGAAGAGGCTTACCCCTGTTCTGGTTCCTTTCAGAGAGTAAAATTAACCCTCCTAGAGTAAAGGTCTGTCCTGGCGCATAACCAGAGGATCCAGAGTAAGGGATACCTGTTGTAGAGTATAAACCCAATAGATTTCCCCTAGAGGTACTGGCAGGAGAGGTCAAGGAGACTACATCAATCTTGGAGCTGGAAGTATTCAGGGGGTCTTTTGGGGCAGCTCAGTCCAGGATCCCACACTGGCCAGGTCACAGGAAAGGGTGTGTCACGTACTGACTAGGGACTGTGGGCACCTATCTGATCCCTCAAGCTAGGTGGCATCCTAGTCTATCAGTGTCCCTCGGATTACCCCAGAAGGTGGAGATGTCAGGGACAGGTTTCTTGCTGTGCTCCTATCTTATCTGTTCCCTCCCCCACCCAGGAAGGTGTGAGGCCGAAGTGTATAGGATTACACTAATGAGACAGACAAAGGAAGACAGACAGGGATACATTAAGACTACAATCATACAAAATACAGTCACCAAACAACAAAGTGAAACGCAGGGGAGGCATAGGTAGGAGAAACCAAGAAGGAGAGGATGAACACGAAAACAAACTCCAAGCAGAAATCTCCTGAACAACTTTCCACCCACCCACTCCAAACACTTCACCTCACACACCAAACCAGGAAGTAGAACTATCACTGACGATTCCCAAGTGCTAGTGGTGAGCATATATACCAGAGGGGTGTGGCCAACAGAGAACCACTGAGTCAACTCAGGAAAGAGAGCTCCAGGAGATCAACTCAACTGATTAACCTTTGCAATGACAGAACAAGGAAAACATGCTGTTTAATATGATGATGAAGCAGTTCTAATCAATGCAGGAGTTGGTGTGACCACACGCCACCATCTTCTGGCCTCTCTCCATGTCAGGGTGATACAGGTAAATGGAGTGGCTCAGCAATCTGGCACAGAGGTGGTTTTTCCATGTATATCGGTCAACCAGGAGTTGTTATATAGGGTTTACAAAATCCGGGACAAAGTAGTGGAACACCTTGTAGTGCCCCAATTGTACCGCCAAGAAGTGCTCGAGATGGCCCACAAACACATGCTGGGGTCACCTAGGGGTTAAAAAGACAAGAATGTATTCTACAATGGTTCTTTTGGCCCAGAATTATGCCAAGGTTCAGAGATGTTGTGAGTCATGCTCAGAGTGTCAGCTGACCACACCCACTGCAAGTTTTCGTAGTCCATTGGTTCCTCTGCCTATTATAGAGCTACGTTTTGAGCAAACTGCTTTGGATCTAGCCCAAAGTAATGTTAGCCCGTGGCCACCAACACATATTAGTGGTAGTAGACTATGCTACTCGTTACCCGGAGGCAATCCCACTTAGTCACACCTCGGCTAAACTTTGTGCCCAGGACCTGTATTCCATATTCTGTCGCCTTGGGCTACCTAAGGACATCCTTATGGGTCATGGGACTCCTTTTATGTCCAAGATTATAAAGGAATTGTATAAACTGCTCCAGATAAATCAATTGCGCACATCGGTGTACCACTCACAGACACATGGTCTAATGGAAAGATTTAACAAAACCCTTAAATCTATGCTAAAGAATGTGGTCTCCAAAAATGTGAAGGATTGAGATATGTTACTGCCCTATTTAATGTTTGTCGTCCAGGAGGTACTGCAGTTATCAACGGGTTATCTCCATTTGAACTATGATGCGGTACACATCCCAGGGGCCTGCTGATCATAGCAAAAGAGACCTGGGAACAGACGCCTACTCCCCATAAAATAGTAACAGAGCACATTGCGAGTATGCAGGACCAGATTGCGGCTGTGATTCCGATTGTAAAAGAATATTTAGTGGATGCCCAGGCAGCGCAGAGCAAAGTGTACAAAAAAAATCAGAAAGGCCATAGACAGGTCCTTTAAAAAAGGCTCAGAACAAGGTAAAGATAAGCGGCGCTATCTCCAAAAAGCAGCAACGGGAGGCTCAGAGATTAGTGCAGCAGAATACGGACGTATTCCTTAACTGCTCGGTCGAACATCTGTGATCCACTATGACACTGTCACTGAGCCTCAGGAAAGGGTGCAAATGAAACTGTACCATGTACCGGAGGCAAGGCATCGAGGCTGAGGTGAAACAAATGCTCCAGCTGGGAGTTATTGAGGAGTCCAGGAATGAGTGGGCTAGTTTCAATGTTCTGATTCTAAAGCCGGATAGATCGTTACGAATTCGAAATTGAATGAAGTGTAAAAATTTTGACCTTTATCCAATGCCCCGGGTGGATGAGCTGATTGAGAAACTTGGGCAGGCGCAGTACTACACAGCGCTTAATTTGACCAAGGGTTACTGGTAGGTGTCTCTGATAGAGTCTGTGCAATGAAACAGCCTTCATTACACTGGATGGTCTCTTATCACTGTCTTCCTTTTTGTGTTACGTTTCAGAAGCTGATGGACATAGTTTTAGATCCCCATCAGAAATATGCATCGGCATACTTCGATGATATTATCATCTATAATACCGACTGGCATACAGACTTGTCCCAGGTGCTGCAAGCAGTAGTAAATTCACTCCGAGCCGCAGGTTAGAAAACGAACCCACGAAAATGTGCAATAGTCTCGAGGAAGACCGGTACTTGGGGTACGTGATTGGCCTTGGGGTTATCAAACCACAAATAAAATCAAGACTATTCAAAACTGGCCACAGCCTCTTACTACGAAACAGGTAAGAGCGTTCCTCAGCATCATGGAGTATTACCGCTGATTTTAACCTAATTTTGCCAGGAGATTGGCACCCTTGACCAATTTCTTAAAGGGAAGGAAATCGGTAATGGTTCGGTTGAACCCTCAGACGGAGGAAGCATTCCAGTCCATGAAGTTAGTGTTGTGCAGACAGCCCATCCTCACCAGTCCCAACTTCAAGAAAAGTGTGCCTCTGAGGTAGGCCAAGGAAGGGTTCTCTCACAGGAGATGACACCTACTTGAGTAGAAAACTTACCCCGGCAGAGAGAAATGATAGCGTAGTGAAAAAGGAGTGCTTGCCAATTAAGTGGGCCTTGGAGTCCCTACATTTTTATTTGCTCGGGTGACAGTTTTGCTTGGTAAAGTAACCAACCACCCTTAGTCTGGATGAGAAATGCCAAGGAGAGGAATGCCCAAGTCACCACATGGTCTTTGTCATTGCAAAACTTTAGTTTCTCAGTGGAACATCAACCTGGGAAGTTGCAAGGAAATGCGGATGCTCTATGATAACAAGTGCTCAACTTCCCCCAAGTTTGAACAGAGGAGGTGGTTATGTGACGCAGTGAAGAGAATCATTTATGAGGGTCATGATGTGTCCTCCAGGATGTGCACAGAAACATACTGAAGCTGCTGGACAGCGTTTTAATTACAGCCACAGTTGTGGTTACAAAGCAAAGTAAAAGAGAGCGTGTCAAATTATTTGACCAAGTCAGATTTAGGACAACCTGACATGGGCTTGTAACTTTTGGAGAGATCTGTAGGAAAGTAGTGGGACAGATCTCTCCTTCCACACCGGGTCTTAGGAGTGGCCCATGTCCTTGATTGCCATTTAATCTTTCAGTTAAGGTTTGGGTGCGTCAGTATTTGGTTTTGCAAGCATCAGAGCAGGAGCTCTGTGCATGTCCGATCTATCAGAGACTGAACACAGGTCAGGGTCAGAGAGAGCCAAGTCGTTGCCGCACTCACAGCAACAGATTGATGTGGACGATCCGGCTACAAACTGGAGGATGTTTGATTTTATTTTTGTAAATTGCTAAAATAAAGACATTTCAGCTGAACTCTCTTGGGTCACTGCCTCATTACTGCACTGTCATGAAAGCCGCTGCCTTACAGGGTGCACATGATCACAATGACGGAGCCAGTCGCAGTATGCTGAGATTTTTTTCCCACGCCGAATCAGCATGAGGAAAAATTGCAGATCCACCCTGCCCCTTAGTATAACATTGGTCTGAGTGCTATCCGATAAAACATTGGATAGCACTCGGCAATGTTATCCACTCAAGTGAGCGAGCTCTAACTGTGATAAAAGCACCCTGTTCTGCCAATAAATGTGGTTGCTGGTGGTTGAACCCTACCGATCAAAACTTTATACAGTGCACCGCTCCAGCCTTTTGTTGTTTTATTTTTTACCGCCAGAGTAGTGTCATAAATTTAAGTTCTCTGCACCAAGTCTTATACTTACCAGCCACCATCTTCTTCTGTTCTCGGCACTGCTCCGGTTGCTCTTCTGCAGGTTGTGACCTGCCGGATCGCTCCAAACTGGGTAAGCCAGAAGTGACTACTGAATGTAATTGTATGAGAGTCAGAACGAGGTTCTCATATGAGAGCTTGCGACCAATATCTCTGACCTCCGGTCAGTGACAATTTACAGTCACAAGATGGCAAAGTAGGACCGGAGAAGCGCCGGGGACAGCTGAAGACAGCGGTTGGTAAGTTTATTGCTAGGGGCAGGCAACATGGATTATTGGTACCATTACAGAGCTGAAATTAAAAAAAACACGCTGGAGAGGCGTTTTAGTGCGGTTTTCAGATCTGTGTGACTGCACACTGGCAAATGATGACAGTATGCAATGTGCACACTGTCACAATTCCTCCATATTCGCAGTGCGAGTGGGTGGTCATGTGCACATGAGATTTGCATTACTGCGGTCCCATGCAGAGTCTTAGGCACTTCTCTCAACATTGAGAGAAGCGGAAGAAAATCAAGTCTGCAATTATGCAAATTTCAAACATACGGTCACGTGGCCGCCAACTCTCACTGCGAATACAGAAAACCACTGTCACGATTTGGCAGCCTGCAATCACAGAATGACTTCAGACTCTTCGTGCTAGCCTAGAAAAAACCCTTTAATGTATATACTGAGTAAACTCCCCCGAATGTATGCCGACGGTATCCAGAAATGTATCCTCTAGCTTTATGTATGAGCCACGGATTGGGAGTTCTGATATATTATAGATATACTGTGAAGTTAATCATATAATTCCAGACCTATAAAATTGTGCTCAGTGGTGGACATTCACTTTAAGAAGATATTAGACCTAGAAAAGAATAAGAAAATATAGCAATAAAGAAAATACTTAACTGTTTGCCAGCCTGCAAGACGTTGTGCAATCTGCTGAAACAAACAAACAAACAACCGAATAGAAACCCAGGGGAAGATAGAGGGGTCCATCTGACCCCCTACAATCTTTGGCTGGTGATTGGCATAGATAGTCGTGGCCGCTAGAGTTGAGCAAAAAGATTTGCAAGACCGTGGTCCAGAGGCCACATCGGGATGCCTCTTCCACCTATGTGCCAGTATCCCCAGTGTTTCTTCTGATTAGGCTAGGTGTGCAGTCATCATCATAGCGTGTCGCACACATGACAACATCGCACCTACCAATAAGAGGGATGTCGGCATGTAGGATGAGATGGTTGGCTTCGGTCGGGTCCACAGGCCACGTCAGTAGGGTCCTGCAAGGCTTTTTTCTGGATTCTAGTGGTCATTATTGCAGGCAGAGGGTATAGACAATAAGGAGAGGTCTCTGCTTTCCAGCCAGACTAACGGTCCTGAGCCCCATCTATTGTTACATCCCATGCTTTGGCACTGGATGGGGTAGAAAATGCCCAACTCTTTGCATACATACGGAAATGTTTTTGTTTCGTTTCTTAACACCTTGAAATGTGATGGGATGTAGGAACAGGAGGACAGAGGTCTATTCACAAGTGTTTTCTGTGGATACCCTGCACATTCAGATTTTGCACAATCCGTTCTGTGTTTGAGGCCTAAGCTTTCTGTCATTTCTTCGCAGTTTCAACACAATCACAGTACAATAATGTCAGGTGGGCTGCGGTACATGGATGGACTGGACTTACATGGCTTGTGGCAGCTGTGGTGGGAATTTTGGCCTGAAACATCTCTCTGGAATTTTCTGCTTTATTTAATTCTCATCTGTAGATAAAACATAAAAAGAAAAAGCCTTTAAATCCATCACATCAGAGGAATCTAGAAGACCAATGTTCATATGTAGTATAAATCAACAGACTATTCGGGTTAGGTCTTCCCTTCACCCCTGAAATCAAACCATAGATAACTTTGTGGCCCAATGTTCTGGTTTACCTTCATGGGGTCTACACAGGAAAGCCTGCTATCAGATGGAGTAGGTCTTATGAAGGCTCCAAGGTGGCTCATGGCAGCTCCACTTGATTCATATATGCCACAATCTGCCACATAGATCAAACAGGGTTGACTAAATATAAGAAGTTGGCATTGAAGGACCTGAGGTAGATCCTGACGAGTAGATCCATTAGATAGACTTCTATTTTACTTTCCTCTAAGCACAAGGCCTGTAACCCCAGGGAGAACAATTTCTACCTCCTCCTAGCGGACATTGTGGCCAAAGGAGCATGAAGGAGTTAATGCAGCTTGTCAAAGTCACCTCTGTCATTTCCCGTCACCCTGTGGCTTTTGCTATTTCCTGACAGATTGCACCATTCTCTTGTACTTATAAACATGTACACTATAGCGCAGACATGTAGAAGATCCGTGCTGCCCTCATCGCCCCAGGTTGCATTTTAAAGAGCTATTCAATTCTAGATTAAAATCTCCCTCTCCCACAACCCTGTACAAGTTGGCACGGACTGGGTATACGGTCACTGGAGCCAAAATTTCTTCCAGATGCAAAAAGTGACAACTCCATGCGCACAAGACCGAGAAGTCTATGGTAGATATATATATATATTACACATACATACACACACGTATATATTACACATGCATACACACATACTGTTTTGCAAAAATCTCCCTTGGATTTACTGGAGGATAGCCATTTAAGGCAGCAAATATCCGTCATGGTAAATGCATGACATCTGCCTAGAAGGGGTTGGTTTTTTTTTTAAACTGTTCTCATGATTTTCCCACAGGGCTGTCGGTCATTTCAGACATGTTTGGTCAGAGCGTGGACTCTCCGCACATATGGGAGCCATCCCCACTAAGCCTAAAGCACAAACTCTTGTCTCACAATTACGGAGTACTTCGCTGCTCACATGACTTCTATCTAATTGCACATTTTTGTTGGCTGTTATTACTTGATTATTTTTATTTATAACTGTTCAAAACATAATGTTAGAAATTAATAAAAATGTTTTGCTTATTTTCCACGTTGTGCAATGAGATAAATCTTAATAAACATATCATAACATGATTTAGGAGAAAGACGAAATGCAAAATTAATTATGGTATTCTTGATACCAGTACGATACGTCTGTGCTCCCATGTTCTTACATGTGATGGGAGCGGCTGGGTGGTTTAGGACTTTCCTTGCAGACTGCCCTACACCAGGGATGTGATTATGTATTAGGACATCTATCAGGCTGACAAGGTATAATCCTCAGAGACCCAACATGGCAGCTACTTGTTTCTAGTTTATATCTCTTTGCAGGTTGATTCCCAGGTGGAGATCTTTGAGGTGCCCACTGTACTGAGGATTATACAGAGATGTTCATTCATTTACTATGCAACAATGACCCCAAGAACTCGCAATCTCAGTGCTCACCTAACAGATGCAGATCTGACTAATGCCTGCTGTCACTATTGCAATGCTTCCCTATACAGAGCAAAAATGCCATCCTCATTGAAGATCCCTGTATGTGCCCAGATGGCATGTTCTTCTCATGTGTAAAAATAGCTTGTGATGTGCACAGAACTAGACCACCCACTGGCAACAAGAACCAGACTGGGGAGAAATGGGAAAAGCAGCAGATAATAATAAGCAGGGGATGCAAAGGAAGGATAGGAAGTGAAATGTAATAAAAAGGGACTTACGGTACTGCTGCAGGACTCCAGGCTGAAGAGCAGCTCTCTAACACAGTGGTTGAGATTTTGAAGAAGAACATTTCCCCACCCCTTGTACATCTGAGTATATAAGTCGCCTCCCATGTTGCACACACAGGATGCACAGTTGCACACATCAGACACAACTGCACTTCCTGGAAGCACTGTGTGCACAGAGGCAATATCACAACAAGATCAAAGTATGGCCCCTTTCAGGTGCTGCTTGACATTACAACACTCTAACCACTCCTGACAGAAGGTTCTGCTGCCTCCATCTCTGTCATATTTATTTTTTTGGTATATTTTGTGAGCATAATATCCTTTACAGGTTCCGACAACCCAGAAAAATGAGGACAAGCCCAACCTGGATTGAGCTCCTTCCAGGGACAGCTGGATGGGCTGCCTCTATAGTACAAATGCCATTGGGAACAGTAAACGTAAAAAATAGTAACAATGAGAACAAATGAAACTCATCAAGAAAACATAAGGAAGGTCCATGGACATACATTAGAATAGCGTAGACTTAAAACACCCATTTTAGAGGTACCAAGCAGCCATAATGTATATAAGGATCTCTCAACACTACTAAAGCAGCTGATGGATTGGGCAAGTAGATTTTCAACATCCGATCCTTTTCTTACAGAAGAGTTAAGCTCTAACCCAAAGTATCTAGCAGCGGCTTGTCTCCCCTATCTCCATTCAAAACACTTGTCAAGTGTGCATCTGTACGGAAAAATAATTGTCCTTTCACTAACTGAAAACCTTCAAAACCTTCTTTCAGCCGGCCATACACAATAGCCGACACCTATCTGATGGCTAGGACCATCTGTAGTGTGTATACATCTAATATTATATATACAAATACATACATACACACACAGTACTCAGCATAAATGAGTAAACCCCAAAAGAGATTTGTTAGAAAAACTTTAGTTTCCTTTTAGAGTCAACATTTTTGGAACCAAGATTTGTCAGTTTGCACAACCATCATTCACGACCATGTTGCAAAAATGAGTACACGCTAATGAAAGTCTAAAGAGGAAACCTAAACTTTAGACTACAAAATTCTAATTGACAAGAATTCAACGACAGGTGTCCAGCAGACAGTGGACCAGAAAAGGACGCTAGCTAACAAAGAAAACCCTTTCCCATTTCAAGCTGTCATCAATAGCACCACATGGAAGAGAAATGTCATAAGACCTGAGAAAGAAAATAATTTCATTACACAAGAAAGTTGAAGACTTCAAGAAGTTCACCAGAGTTTTACTTCTCCATCAGCATACTGTATCAAGAGTGATACAAAAATCTAACAAAGATGGATCAGTAGCCATCTCACAGAGACATCCAGGTCGAACACAGAATTTAGCACCTAAACAAAAACGTCTTCTGATGAAAAGCGTGGAAGAAAACCGACATGCAAGAAGTAGCTAAAGAAGTAGAAAGCCAAACAGAGTGAAAGTTTACCCTAGCACAATATGGTGTACACACACTGTTGAGTAATAGCATACATGGGTTTCATCCACAAAGAGAGTCATGGGAACGGCTTTCCAATAGTCTTGAAAAAGTTCCCAGAGGTGCCGAGCTGTTTTCCTTTCATTCAGTGTCCAAATTATCTCAATGAGGTAGCGTTTGGTGGACTGGAGAGGCCATATTATGTGAGGCAGCACTACATCCCTCTCCTCATCACATAGTCTTTCCATAGATTGGAGTTGTTTTTTGTTAGTGTCGTGTTATAACACAAATGATGGTCCCAATAAGGGCAAACTAGATGGGATGGCATGTCATTGCAGAATGCTGTGGTAACCATGCTCTCCTCATCACATAGTCTTTTCATAGATTGGAGTTGTTTTTTGTTAGTGTCGTGTTATAACACAAATGATGGTCCCAATAAGGGCAAACTAGATGGGATGGCATGTCATTGCAGAATGCTGTGGTAACCATGCTGGGTAAGGGTGACTTGACATAACCAATGTAGACCTCAGCAAAGCTCCCCCACAACATCACACATGTCTTTCCATACCTCATGTTGGTCTTCACATATGTATAAACCATCTGCTCACCATTTCTGCATCTCACAAATTGGCACCAAAAAATATAAAGTTTTAACATATCAGACACATTTCCAATTATCTAATCTCCAGTCTTTGTACTCGTTGGTCCAAATAAGTCCCCTCTTGTTTTCCGTCATCTGTAGAGGTTTTTGTTTTTGCAGCAATTGTACCATAAAGGCCTGCTTCTCACAGTCTCCTATAAACAGATGATGTTGAGATCTGACTTCTACTTGATCTCTGTACAACAGTTTTAAGTTCTGTTATCGGAGGTACTGTCATTTTGCAGTTTCACAGGCTGGTAACTCTGATGAACATATCCTTTGCAGCAGAGGTAATTCTTGGTCTTCCTTTCCTCGAGCAATACTCATGAAAGCCAGTGATGTGATAGCGATTGATGGTTTTCATGACTGCACTTTAAGATACCTTCAAGGTTTTAGCAATTTTCCAGCATGACTGACCTTCATGTCTTAAAGTAATGATGGACTGTCAATTCTTTTGACTTACTTGAGTGGCACTTGTCATATTCTGACTTAGAACAGTTGTGGGATAGGGATCAGCACTGTATGGGGTTGTGCACCAACACAGAAAGCAATGATGGAGGTGGGGAAGAGGGCAATAATGGGATGCGGGAGGAGGAGGACAATGAGGGATGTGGGGGATTTATAATGGATTTAGGAACAGAAGGAGGTGGAGGAAGACATTTTTATCGCTTATTATGTCTAACACAGTCCCTTAGTATATAGTGTACTCACTTATTATGTATAGCACAGTCCCTTAGTATATAGTGGGTTCGCTTATTATGTATAGCGCCATCCCTCAGTACAAGTATATAGTGTAGTCACTTTTTATATATAGCACAGTCCCTTGGTATATAGCGTACTCACTTATGTCTAACACAGTCCCTTAGTTTATAGTGCACTTACTTATTATGTATAACACAGTCCTTTAGTATATAGTGTACCCACTTATTATATATAACACCATCTTTAGTTACATAGTTTCCTCTTTTGTTATGTGTAACACCATCCCTTATTACGTACCATCCTCTCTAGTTATATATAATGCCATCCCTTATTATATAGCTTCCTCTGCTGCTATGTACAGTGCTGTCTCTTTCATAGTGTATTTTTGTCATTTTTTTATTACATAGTCCCCTCTCTTGTTAGATATAAAATGACTGCTGATGGAGGAGCCGTTGACCAGACAATCAGTCCATCAGTTCCTCCATTAGAAAAGAAGCTTTCCCATGCTCCATCAGCCATCACTGCAGTTTACAGCTAACAAGACAGGATGGTATGTAATAAAATCCAGGGAACTATATAATCCAATATGTAAGGGACGATGCTGTACACAACAAAAGAGGGCACTGCATAATAAGGGACGGCAATATACACAATAAAGGAGACTATGTAATATATATATATATATATATATATATATATACACATGCTTGTGTGTGTCTATGTATATATATATATATATATATATATATAAATATATATATATATATATAGTAAGGTAGCGCCTCATGTTTTGTGTTGGGGAACCCTCACTTGGCAGCGGATTCACGACACCCAAGAACACTTTCCACTTAAATAGTCCGTATGATTTATTATACAGCAAAAACCATAAAACGCAACAGTCTTACATCAGACAGGTCAGTGTTCATATTAGGGCTCCGCTCTCAGACCTGTGGCCACACAGGATGTGCCATGTCCAGTAAACAGGCTCTATAGCCTCAACAGTTATTTCCCCCTGTCCGGGGTTACCTCTTAGGAGCTCCTGCTCCAGATAACGGCTCCATAGTCTGAACCCAGTCTCTTTCTGATCTCGGTCAGTATCACTCACGTTTGTCAGGGAAGCTCCCACCATCCCAGACAACGCCTTGCTCACTAGGCCGCCTAACAGTTTCAGATCCTCAGCCGGGCGGTAGCTTCCCAATGCAGAGCCGTCACTGACTATGGAAGCACGGCCTCTCTGTGTGCTGTTCAGGACTTCTGTCCCCACTTGGAACTGTCCAACACACAGGCCACCAGGTTCAAAGCCTCCATGTGCTCTTCAGTGAGGTAGCACACCTTCCAACACATAGGCCTTCTAGGACCTTCCACTCTCCCCATGTGACCAGACCTCAGGCACATTATATGGTCCATAACCACACCCACAGGTGAGGCATGGATCACATGGTTATGACCTCACTAAAGGTCGTATTTCACACAGCCACACACACAGGCTTTATCCCGGGCGTTCAGACACACGCCCCTGCTTGGGTTTGTAGGGGACTGGTCCCACCCATCTCACCATTTTCCCTATTACAATGAAGGAACACCTGCATGCATGTCCCATACAGCGCCCCCTAGCTGTCACAGGGGTCACTGCATCACATTATATATATATATATATATATACTGTATATATATATATATATATATATATATATATATAAAATGGGGGTGGTTTGTGAATGACAAGCTTCATATATGACCTGTAGAAGCGCAACAGCGCAAGACGTCCGTCATCTCTATTCGCACACTCATTCTTCCGTTGAAGATGTTTTAACTTGTGGAAATAAACACTGGATTTTATTATGGTAACTGGTGAGTGCCCTCCTAATTTTCTTCTTTATTTTGACCAATAAAAAATACAAGAACGGGCACCGCAGTTCCCTTCCCCCTCCCGCAGTGAACCGCCACATATTCGGAAAGATCGGCATCTTATCTGAATGTGTTCTCCCAAATTACTTGTTTGTTTTCTGATCTCTCTGCTCATCAAAAAGGGATTACAAAATGCTGACGTTCCAGCAGCCCAGCCTCCTATGGGTCTACACACCAAACATTTTAAGATGACTTACCAATGTATTACTTGGTATAATAGGGGGAGCTTTATTAAAAGCTTGTCAATTTGTAAAGTAATGCTCAAAATGGAGTAAAACATGTGCCAATATTGTATTAAAATAGCATTGCAAAGTTTGCTGCTTGCAACCAAATCTGCCCCCTAAAATGTTAATTTCTAAAAAACATATCTCCTCTGAGGTCTATGTGATGGGCCTGTTGGAGGGTATATGGAGAGTATATACAGTATTTCTGTGCAATATTTTTGGCTCCTATACTTTCCCCTTGAATGGATACAGATACAAAACAAGTCTGTATAGCATACAGAAGCAGTATCTTATAGAGCAAAAAGGAAAAAAAAACTGTTATGGTGCATTTACAGTAGTAATCAGTGAACGAGCTTTTAGGAACGCTCATTCCGGATTATCACTTGCTGGCAATCACCTGACAAACAAAGAAAACAGCTTTTTTGTCGGGTGATTATATAGTTTATGCTGGCAAAAAAAAAGGTAAGGAGGCCTAAAGATGAAGATAAATAATTAGAATATAGATTACTAATGATGATATAAGTCTGAACAGACCGTAGTGGAGCTCACATTTAATAACACTTGATAGTGGTGTAGACAATATGCCACCTCGACCACAAACAGGGCACTAAGGCTCATCCACATCAAATGTCTATAGTGTTGTTCTTCTTATGAATTATGTATGAGTATCTCTATCACCGGGGATCTGCTTAGGCTTCAGATCTCCAGAACATCACATTAGAGGTTGGACAAGACCTCCCAAAACCTCATATAAAAAACAGGACACATGCCAGCCCTATTCCCCAGTGCATTCACATTAAAGTAATGTATTCCTGAAGCCGAGCACTAATTTTACTGGAACGTCTCATTTGCTACATCTGAAATCTAGATGGTCTTTTCTTCTGGATGGCAGCATTCCCTTTTGTCTTTCTGGCAGCATGTCTCTTTCTTTTGCTTGTTAATCTGCCTCTCCTGACCAGCCGACCTCGTGAAAATGTGTTCCTAGATTTCCTGTCTCTTTGGCTTTCATACAAAGAAAACATTTCTGAAAGGCTCCTTGAAGAATTTTTTTCCTTCTGCAGATGATTGAAAAGAACTTGAGTCTGTCATTTTTCACCCATTTGATCAAGATCTACACATGGGAAATCTGGTATTGCGTTTACTTGAATGGGGATGAACTATAATACCAGGCACGGCCTAAGGCCCCGTCACACATAGCGATATCGCTAGCAATATCGCTAAAGCGTCACCGATTTTGTGACGTTATAGTGATATTGCTAGTGATATCGCTGTGTGTGATACTTACCTCCGACCGCTCCCCCTCTGGTTATCGCTGATCGCGCGAGAATGTCCTGGACTGTTTCTCGTCGTCAGCTTCCTGCTGGGCTTCCTGCTGGCGCCGACGAGCGACGCGTGGAGCCGGGCGGGAGGACGTCTTCATCGCCGCGTCTGACAGGTAAGTAACGACCGCTGCTGCGTCGCTACATCGCAGGTGAGATCTGCCTGTTTGGCAGCTCACTAGCGACCACTTAGCTATGCACCAGCGATCCTGACCGGGTCGTATCGTTGTTGGGGGATCGCTGGTGCATCGCTTAGTGTGTCGGGGCCTCTAGAGACAGGAGTAGTGCAGTTTCTGGAGGGTCGTAGGCTGTTTTTCCTTTAATTATAGATTTAATCAATTAACAAAGTACATTTTAATCAATAGATCATTAAATAATAATAAGTTACACAACTGAATGTGCTAGACAAATGTTCCTGTGCTGGGATAAATAAATGTGCCCCTGCTGTGTACTGTGTAATGGCCGTGCATATCAAACAATCCACAAAAATAGAATGCTACCTTCCAAAACAATATATTTTCACAGAATCCCACATAAAATTAATGTAGGAAAAGAAAGGCACAAGCCAAAATATGAAATAACAATTTATTCTAACAAGACAAGGAAATTTCCAAAAATTGCCAGGATCAAATAGTTACACCAGAAAAAAATGAGACAACACTGTGATGTAATCTCACGACAGCTGATTATGAATGCATCAATAATTGCAAACATATATATATATATATACATACACACAAGGCGCCAAAAGGTGCTCAGTGCCAGTTAATTAAGAATAATATATAATAATTTGCATAATGCAAGATAAAACTATCCAAACAAATTAACAGGTAAATAATTACAAAAAGAAAAATTCCTACACCATGGATACGCTGAAGCGTATTATGCTTGCGTTCCAAGAGCGGTAAACGAGAAGTCACTCTTATGTATGGGAGTAAGTTCAAAGAGTGGCGCATGCGCACTGTTGTACCGGTGATGCCGACATTGAAAACAGCTGATCACGGGGATATTTATAGACGAGCGCTCACACAGCACACATATGTTGCCCCTTACTGAGGAAGCCATACGGCGAAACGGCGCTGTCGGGGTAGCCTAGGATTAGAGGGCTCCAGCAATACTGACATCCATGTACGTTATTTGATACTTTCAATGTGTAACTTTGCAAATTTTCTTCATGTAGCGTTATAGTCACTCTGAGGACAAGATTTGTATTGTGCACAGAGTATATTGCCATTTGGGCATTTCAATTATTAAATGTATATTAAGCAAGTTTATTTATGAAATTTTGTAGTTATATTGGAGATATTTTTAGTGTGCACTGAGCATATTATTTATTTATTATCTCCCATTTAACTATTTTCCCACTGGCATTTTATACCTTTGATATGCACACTTTTTGCACCAACAGCATGCAATATATATATATATATATATATATCATCAATGGCTGCCTGTAATTATATGTGGATTTTGAGTAAATTTGCAGTTGTATTTGGGATACTTTTATTATGCATTGAGCACATTATTTATTATCTCCTAATAACTATTTGCTTATTGCATTTTGTACTTTTACATGCACATTTTTATATTAATGGCATACAATCTACACATCACTAATGGCTCTATGTAAATTTGCTTGAATAAAAAAATTTTCAGCATATAACTATTTACTTTTAATTGGGTATTTTTGTACACTATTCTTGCATTTTAAATATCGCCATTAGTTATACTTACATGAGTGTTTTGGCAGCTGATACTAACTTGTAGGAATTTTTCTTTTTGTAATTATCTACTGGTTAATTTGTTTGGACAGTTTTATCTTGCATTATGCAAATTATCATATATTATTCTTAATTAACCGGCACTGACCACCTTTTGGTGCCTTGTGTGTGTGTGTATGTATATATATATATATATATATATATATATATATATATATATACACTCACTGGCCACTTTATTAGGTACACCTGTCCAACTGTGTGTTAAGACTTAATTTCTAATCAGCCAATCACATGGCGGCAACTCAGTGCATTTAGGCATGTAGACATGGTCAAGACAATCTCCTGCAGTTCAAACCGAGCATCAGTATGGGGAAGAAAGGTGATTTGAGTGCCTTTGAACGTGGCATGATTGTTGGTGCCAGAAGGGCTGGTCTGAGAATTTCAGAAACTGCTGATCTACTGGGATTTTCACGCACAACCATCTCTAGGGTTTACAGAGAATGGTCCGAAAAAGAAAAAAAATCCAGTGAGCGGCAGTTCTGTGGCCGGAAATGCCATGTTGATGCCAGAGGTCAGAGGAGAATGGGCAGACTGGTTCGAGCTGATAGAAAGGCAACAGTGACTCAAATTGCCACCCGTTACAACCAAGGTAGACAGAAGAGCATCTCTGAACGCACAGTGCGTCGAACTTTGAGGCAGATGGGCTACAGCAGCAGAAGACCACACTGGGTACCACTCCTCTCAGCTAAGAACAGGAAACTGAGGCTACAATTTGCACAAGCTCATCGAAATTGGACAGTAGAAGATTGGAAAAACGTTGCCTGGTCTGATGAGTCTCGATTTCTGCTGCGACATTCGGATGGTAGGGTCAGAATTTGGCGTAAACAACATGAAAGCATGGATCCATCCTGCCTTGTATCAACGGTTCAGGCTGGTGGTGGTGGTGTCATGGTGTGGGGAATTTTTTCTGGGCACTCTTTGGGCCCCTTGGTACCAATTGAGCATCGTTGCAACGCCACAGCCTACCTGAGTATTGTTGCTGACCATGTCCATCCCTTTATGACCACAATGTACCCAACATCTGATGGCTACTTTCAGCAGGATAATGCGCCATGTCATAAAGCTCGAATCATCTCAGATTGGTTTCTTGAACATGACAATGAGTTTACTGTACTCAAATGGCCTCCTCAGTCACCAGATCTCAATCCAATAGAGCATCTTTGGGATGTGGTGGAACGGGAGATTCGCATCAGGGATGTGCAGCCGACAAATCTGCGCCAACTGTGTGATGCCATCATGTCAATATGGTCCAAAATCTCTGAGGAATGCTTCCAGCACCTTGTTGAATCTCTGCCACGAAGAATTGAGGCAGTTCTGAAGGCAAAAGGGGGTCCAACCCCTTACTAGCATGGTGTACCTAATAAAGTGGCCAGTGAGTGTATATATATATATATATATATAGAAATCAAGGCAGAAAAGTCCAGCAAGCGGAAACTTCAGGTGGTATAATAAAATCCAAGAATTTTTATTGCAGAAAATGTAAAAAATCCAGCGTTCAGTAACAAGATGCAGACATAATGCTGAACAGACTACGCGTTTCGGCGGTAACTGCTGCCGCCTTCTTCACGGTCTCAAACTGCTTCTGGAATACTCCAACATTCTTAAATAGAAAAAACACTTCTTAACCTCATAATCAAGAAGTAGTAACAGGTGTGGATAACATCCTTCAATGTTAACGCTATAGCTTCCGGAAACAAGTAGAGGAAAAAACCATCAGTGTGAACAGTACCTGCGCTAACAAAGTTATCTGACCAGGATAAAGAAATAATTAAAAACACACATTATTACAATAATACAACGGTGTTATATAATGAAAACATTATGACTGAGATATAATAGCACTACTTGGAAAAACATGATAACAGAAATTATTTATAATGTATTGCTAGATCCATTCTACTGTATTATTGAATCCATGCGGTAACCTTGTATCTAAAAGAAACATCCATTTGCTTTCTCTTGCAAGAATTTTTTTGTGGTAATTCCCCCCCCTTTTCTGGTTTTTAACCTGTTCAATGCCTATAAAAGAAAAGCCCTTGACATCACCCCCATGTATTTGTGAAAAATGTCGGGAAACTACAGAGGCTCCTGCTGGTGGCAAATTAACTGCATCAGAAAGATGTTTTCTGATCCTTTTTTTTAAAGTATTCATAGTGCAACCTACATACTGTTTGTTGCAAATTTCACAATTAATTAAATTGATAACATTAGCGGTATTACAATTAATATATGAAAGAATATCAAAAGTCTTATTATTGTGCATAGACATAGATGTTTTAGATTTTTTGGCATGCTTGCAACATTTGCACACATTAGCTCCACACCCATAGAAGCCTTTGGTTTTTAACCAGTTGGTATCCTGTGAGTTGAGAGACAAGGGATCCCTGAAAAGGCTAGAAGATAAAAGTGAACTTAGGCTGTGTGCACACGCTGCGGATTGTGGTGCGGATTCATCTGCGCGGATTTTGCAAAATCCGCAGGTGAAACCGCAGGTCAAAAGACCTGCGGTTTTACCTGCGGATTGCTCTGCGGTTTTTCATCTCCTCAATGGAGGAGATGGCAAACCGCAGCAGAATCCGCAGAAAGAATTGACATGTCAATTCATTCTGCAGATTGAAAACCGCAGATAATCCGCACGGAAAATTCCACACCGTCTGCACTGCGGTTTTTGATTCCCATAGGGAATCATGGTACTGTACACCGCAGCAAAAACTGCTGCGGGTCCGCTGCGGAACCGCAGCAAAATCCGCCACGTGTGCACACAGCCTTAGAGTGGGGGCACGTTTAGCAACAAACAAAATAGATTCACTATCTACCAGTGTTTTTAAGATTTTATCTTGACACAGAATGGGCAGATATTTCTTAACCGCTTCCCGACCGCCAACGGTAGATAAACGTCGGCGCTTGCTGGGCTGTGTGCAGCGCCGATGATTATCTACTGTCGGCGGTTTTGTCCCCCACGGGACCCTCACGTACCTTATAATGCAGGGATCCCGGCGCACAATGCATGCTGCGACCCCCGACCTCATCGAGACCTGATTGGTTCAGGTCCTGATGACGTCAGATCACAGCAGCCAATGAGAGAGCTCGCTGGGAAAAGTTTGTTGTAGCAACTAACTTTCCCAGCGATCTGCCCTATAAAAAAAGCTGTTTCTCCTCAGATCTCCTGTCAGTGAGAGATTTCAGGAGAAACATTGTTAAAAGTGCTGCTGGCAACAGCTGTGCCAGGCAGCAATTGTGCTATAAAGTTAAAAATACAGTTAAAAACACAGATAAGGCAGGTTAGGGCTAGTAACAGTTAGGGTTACTGTTAGGCTAAAGTTAGGGTTACGTCACGTCAGTCACGTCACGTCACGTCACGTCAGTCACGTCACAGTTTTCTATTTCTGGAGAAAAAAATAAAAGCTAATAAAATGGCCCGTCCGTATTATAGTACAGAGGAGGCTTATGCACTTTTATGTTCTGACAGTGAAGAAAGTGCAGTGTCAGATGGCGATGTGGATTTCGCGGGCTTTAGTAGCAGCGACAGTGATAGCTCAGAAATGAGCAGTGATTCTGGTCCATCTTCACACACAGGGACCAGTACAACAAGAAGGACAAATAGCGCTTCTGGAGAAACGTCTCCAACTCAGGGAACAATGCCCAGTACTAGCGCTGTCCCTAGTGCTCGTGAATTGGTGCACGTCAGTGTCCAAGGGGCTTTGCCTCTTGATGTAGCATTTCCCAGATGGGAGGCTTCGGATTCGGCTACTACATTCATCCCTAATTTTAATGCCATTCCTGGTATAAATGTGGAGGTGGAAAATTTTGGACCAATTAATTTTTTTAATTTGTTTATGACAGATAGCTTGCTAGAGCATATTGTCCTACAAACAAATTTATATGCGTCCCAATTCATCAGCCAGAATCCACGATCCTAGTATGCTAGGTCAAATTTATGGACACCAACTAATGTCCTAGAAATGAAAACATTTTTAGGACTTACATTCGCTATGGGGCTTGTAAAAAAAAGAGCATTCGGTCCTATTGGTCCAACCGCCCTGTTCAAGCCACCCCTATGTTTTCTGCCGTTCTTCCTAGGACCCGTTATGAAATGCTCATGAGGTTTTGGCATTTTAACGACAATAGTCAATCCCTGTCCAGAGATGCCTCAGAACATGACAGACTATTCAAAATCAGACCCATCATCAAAGACTTAACAGAAAAGTTCTTGAGGCTCTACACCCCAACAGAAAACATTTCCATTGATGAGTCCCTTGTAAAATTCAAAGGAAGACTGCACCTCAAGCAATTTATTCCTTCTAAGAGAGCAAGGTTCGGAATAAAGCTCTATAAAATGTGCGAGAGTTCAACCGGATACACATCTGCTTTTCGCATTTATGAGGGGAAAGATAGCCAACTAAACCCACAAGGATGCCCTACTTATCTGGGGACATCTGGAAAAACTGTTTGGGAGCTGATAACTCCATTTTTACAAAAAGGCTATAATCTGTATGTTGACAACTACTACACCAACATCCACAATCGTTGGTCAACGAAAAGTTTCGAAAGGGGCAGTCAGGGGCTTTACGCAATGGAGAGCTGCTTGCCCTTAAGTTTAAGGATAAAAAAGATATTTTTATCCTGAGCTCGATCCACACAGATGCCACTGCAGACCATCAGGGATCCACTACTCCAAAACCTGTATCTGTCATTGACTACAACAAATATATGGGGGGTATGGACCTTGCAGATCAGGTTCTACAGCCATACCAGGTATCAAGAAAATCATATATCTGGTATAAGAAGTTAGTCATTTATTTGTTTCAGGTGGCCACATATAATTCCTTTGTGTTGTACAGAAAAGCAGGAAATACAGATACTTTCCTTGATTATTAGGAAAAGGTCATTGAACATCTTGTTTTTGAAAATTTTGTCCCCGCCAATCCTTTAGAATCTGAAGATGTTAGAAGACTCACTGAGCGACATTTTATTGCACTCATTCCAGCAACTGAAACAAGAAAGAACCCCCAGAGAAGATGTCATGTATGTTCCAAGAGAAGAATGAGGCATGATACCCGCTATTATTGCCCACAATGCCCATCATTGCCAGCCTTATGCCTCCATGACTGCTTTAAAATCTTCCATACAGAACCACGTTTTTAAACTTTTTTGACATTCAATGCAGTCACTTTTGGGGGCTTATGCTGTTCTTGCACCTCAGGGGCTCTGACAATGTGACATGACACCTTCAAAACATTCCAGCAAAATCTGAACACCAACATGGCGCTCCTTCCCTTCCGAGCTCTGCCATGCGCCCAAACAGTGGTTTATCCCTACATATGGGGTGTCAGCATACTCATGACAAATTGCACAACAACTGTTGGGGTCCAATTTCTCCAGTTACCCTTTGGAAAAAAAATTGAGGGCGAAAAGATCATTTTTTGTGGAAAAAATATGATTTTTTTTATTTTCACGGCTCTACGTTATTAACTTCTGTGTAGCACTTGGGCGTTCAAAGTGCCCACTACACATCTAGATAAGTTCCATGGGGGGTCTAGGTTCCAAAATGGGGTCACTTATTGGGGGTTTCCACTATTTAGGCACGTCAAGCGATCTGACAATGTGACATGTCACCCACAAACAATTCCAGCAAAATCTGCTCTCCAATATGGCACTCCTCCCCTTCCAACCTCTGCCATGCGCCCAAACAGTAGTATTCTCCCACATATGGGGTATCGGCGTGCTCAGGAGAAATTGCTCAACAAATTGTATGGAACAATTTCTCCTGTTACCCTTATGAAAATGCAAAATATGAAACTAAAACAATTTGTGAAAAATGTTGCTTTTTTTATTTCCACGGTTCTATGTTATAAAATTCTATGAAGCACCTGTGGGTTCAAGGTGCTCAATACACACCTAGATAAGTTCCCTAAGGGGTCCAGTTTCCAAAATGGGGTCACTTGTTGGGGGCTTCCACTGTTTAGGCTTGTCAGGGGCTCTCCAAACGCAACATGGTGTCCGCTATCGATTCCAGCCAATTTTGCATTCCAAAAGTCAAATGGCGCTCCTTCCCTTTCAAGCCCTGCCGTGCGCCCAAACAGTATTATTCTCCCACATATGGGGTATCAGCGTGCTCAGGAGAAATTACTCAACAAATTGTATGGAGCAATTTCTCCTGTTACCCTTATGAAAATGCAAAATATGAAGCTAAAACAATTTATTTGTGAAAAATGTTGCTTTTTTTTATTTCCACGGCTCTATGTTATAAAATTCTGTGAAGCACCTGTGGGTTCAAGGTGCTCAATACACATCTAGATAAGTTCCCTAAGGGGTCTAGTTTCCAAAATGGGGTCACTTGTTGGGGGTTTCCACTGTTTAGGCATGTCAGGGGCTCTCCAAACGCAACATGGTGTCCGCTATCGATTCCATCCAATTTTGCATTGCAAAAGTCAAATGGTGCTCCTTCCCTTTCAAGCCCTGCCGTGCGCCCAAACAGTATTATTCTCCCACATATGGGGTATCGGCATGCTCAGGAGAAATTAAAAAGCAAAATGTATAGACCATTTTCTTCTGTTACCCTTGCGAAAGTGAGAAAAAAAAAAAAGTCTAAAGGAAAATTTTTGTGAAAGAAAAGGAAATGTTTATTTTTCCCTCCACATTCCATTCATTCCTGTGAAGCACCTGAAGGGGTAATAAACTTCTTGAATGTGGTTTTGAGTACCTTGAGGGGTGCAGTTTTTACAATGGTGTCACTTTTGGGTATTTTCTGTCATATTGACCCCCCAAACTCACTTCAAATGTGAGGTGGTCCCTTAAAAAAAATGGTTTTGCAAATTTTGTTGTATAAATGAGAAATCGCTGGTCAACTTTTAACTGTTATAACTTCCTAACAAAAAAAAAATTTTTTTCCAAATTTGTGCAGATGTAAAGTAGACATGTGGGAAATATTATTTATTAACTATTTTGTGCGATATAACACTTTGATTTAAGGGCATAAAAATAAAAAATTTGAAAATTGCTAAATTTTCACCAAATTTGCATATTTTTAACTAAAATAAACGCAAGTCATAGCAAAGAAATTTTACCACTGTCATGAAGTACAATATATCACGAGAAAACAATGTCAGAATCACCAGGATCCATTGAAGCATTCTAAAGTTATGACCTCATAAAGTGACACTCGTCAGAAGTGAAAAAATTGGCCCGGTCACAAAGGGAAAAACAGGCTCTGGCGCGAAAGGGTTAATGATCGCAACAATATTATGATACTGGGGACTAAAAGATGTAGTAAAAGTAACTTTATTCAAACCATTTCCAATATTATTGCATTTCGTCTTTTTATTTTTAGAGTGCAGCAAATGGGCTCTATCCATATTATCTACCAGTTTTTTTGCTCTTTCCAAATAATAACTGGGATAACCTCGCTCACTTAATCTGGTGCAGGCTAAATGCGCTTCTTTTTTATAGATGGATTCTTGTGTGCTATTTCTTTTTAGCTGAATCAATTCACCAAGAGGAATGTTTTTAATAGTATGTTTGGGATGATTAGAATTCGCCGTTAGAATACTGTTGCAATACGTATTTTTTCGGTATGTGAAATATTAATCTGATGTGTGATCAAATCACCTGCTAGAGTCAAGTCCAAAAAATTGGCCGAAAAATTATGTACTGAACAGGTAAATTTAAGATTGTCGTCGTTGGTATCTAGATAGTTGATAAAATCACTAATAAAAGTATCTCCCAGAACATTTTTATCCCAAATAAACACCAAATCATCAATACATCTTCCTAGCCAAACAATACCATCTTTATAAGGGTTGTCATCACAAAAAATGAAATTTTTCTCCCATGTAGCCATAACTATATTAGCAAGGGACGGGGAAAAGCGTGCTCCCGTGCTAACGCCCTGTGCTTGTAAGAAAAATCTATTATTAAATGAAAAATAGTTGTGTTCAAGGAGAAACTCTATTGCAGAAATAATAAAATTTTGGATGTTTATGTCATATGAGCTGTATCGATGTAAATAGTACCTAATGCATCTTAGGGCTATATGATGTGGAATAGAGGGATAAAGTCCCACCACATCACATAACAACCAAACATAATTCTTCTGCCACCGTATTCTCTCCAAGACTCCAACAACATCCCTGGAATCCCCAAGAAAACTGGGTGTCAATGGGACTAGAGGTTTCAAAAAATGATCCACCCATTCTCCAAGCCTTTCACTAAAGGAACCTATACCAGAGACTATAGGTCTCATTGGTGGAGGAAAAATTTCTTTATGAACCTTAGGAAGTGAGTGATAAACTGGAATAATGGGATTCTCTACATACAGATACTTCATAATTTTGTTTGTAATGGCACTCGTTCCTAGCCCTTCATGTAACAAGACATTCATTTTTTTATTAAAGTCTAATGTAGGATCCTGTCTCAACTCAATGTAAGTACTCATGTCCTCCAGATCCTGCAGGTTAAGTTTCTTGTAAAGACCAGCATTCATAGTCACAACAGCGCCTCCTTTGTCTGCTTGCAGAACAAGGAGGTCAGAGTTGTCTTGAAGTTCAGCAATGGATTTCTGTTCAGAAAGGCTAAGATTAAGGCTATGTGCACACACTGCGGTTTTTGCTGCGGTTCTGCTGCGGTTTTGGCTGCAGCAGTTCTGCAGACAGTGTACAGTAGCATGTTATCCTATGGGATTAACATTCTGCTGTGCACATGCTGCGGATTTTTAACTGCGGAAAAGCTGCGGTTTTAAATCCGCAGGATTCTGCTGCGGTTTGCCACCTATTCCATTGTCCAGGTGTCAAACCGCAGGGCAAAACCGCAGGCCAAACTGCAGGTAAAACTGCAGGTATTTTACCTGCGGTTTTACCTGCGGTTCTGCAGATAAAAATCCGCAGACCAATCCGCAGTGTGTGCACATAGCCTAAAACCATGACTTTTTTCCAGATTTTTACTAAGATTTATCAAATCATTCTCTATAGCCTCCTGAAAAAAATCCAGTGCAGCTGGTCTCAATTTCACAGGGTAATAATCAGAAAAACACATGTCAGAAGTGTCATTAAGATTAACATAGTCAGACACACTAGTTTCACTCTCCAATTGTCTGAGGTTATTCAAAGACATTTGTTCTTTAAAAGAAGTCATGAAAACCCTATTATGTGAACTGCGCAAACCGCCTGCAGCAGGAAAATCATCATGTTCATGAACCATTGCAGTATCAAAATGCACTTTTAGAGTTAAATTACGTGCTCATCCTGGAGCTTCTTGAGTTCACTCTCACATACAACTTTTTTGTGTTCAAGGGATCACTCTACCTGCAGCTCCAGGGGACTGCCATGGGTGCGGCCTTCTGGCCATTCTATGCCAATCTCTTTTTGGGGCTGTGGGAGAGGGACCTCTTCCTGTCTGATAAACAGGGGTCGATTGAGCGTGTCCAGTTATGGGCACGCTACATCGACGATATCTTCTTTACCTTTCAGGGTAGCTCCACCGAGCTTCTGCAATTTGTGTCCGCTTTGAACAGTAATGATCTCAATATTAGACTCGCTTTGACTTGGGATCCAGTGAAGATCAACTTTCTGGATGTTTCCATTAGAAGAGATGCAGGTGGAATGATACGATAAATATCCGTCTGTAAGGAGACATCCACCAATACCTTACTTCATGCCTCTTCCTGTCATCCGCATCACCTCATTAAGGCTATTCCTGTGGGGCAGTTCTTGCGACTTCGTCGCATCTGTTCCAGCGATGCGGATTTTGAGATTCGAGCTAATGAGTTAAAAATGCGTTTCCTTGCACGCGGGTATAGTAGACGGAGCGTTAAAAAGGCTTATCAACGAGCGAAACATGCAGCCCGTAATGACCTGCTCTACAGGAATCGTAATAAACCTGAAGGGAATGACACTGTCAGATTTGTCACTTCTTTTCATTCCCAGCATGGGATGATGCGTGATGCAACGATAAAGGATTGGCCCATCCTCAAGGTTGATCCGATCTTAACTAAATTTCTCCCAGAATATCCGTCCATCACTTTTAGAAGGGCTAGGAATTTGAGGGATCAGTTGGTAGCTAGTCATTACGTTGGTTATCCAGTACATACTTTTTTGGATGATATTTCAGCCAGGCATGGATGTACTCCATGCGGCAGATGTGTAGCCTGCCCCAATGTAGAACGGAGCACCTCATTTACCAATTATGATGGTACCATTACCAATTATGATGGTACCAAAATATTCACCATCAAGCAGCATATATCATGTACCACTCGGTACGTGATATATTATGCCACATGTCCCTGTGGATTAATCTATGTGGGCATGACGTCACGACAGTTAAAAGTCCGTATAAGGGAGCATGTCTTGGGGATACAGGCTGCCTCTGTCTGCATTGATAATTCGAGTTTAAAGACTTTGCCTAGGCATTTTAAGGAATTCCACCATTGTAATGCTACACTACTCAGAATTCGGGGCATTGAAGCTCTTAATATTAACATAAGGGGTGGTAAACTATTCAACCGTCTAGCCAGGTCAGAAACGAGATGGATCTGGACTTTAGGTACCATTCACCCATATGGATTCAATGAAAACATCTCCTATGTCCCGTTTTTGTAGCTCCGTCTAGATGAGCATCTACGTGACCACTGTGGTTTCTGGATTTTTTCTCATTTTATTCTCTTTTTATTTTTTGTAGTATTATAAATATGACTTGATGTCTTTTGGAGATTGTGGATGATGTCGGAAGGTCTTCTGAAGATGTATGAAGAAAACTGGCCAAAAATGGATCTACATATCTACCATGGTGTTATTTATATATTATGTTTAATATACTGTTGTTCCTCTTCTTTGGCCTAGAATGTAGTTACTATGTCACTAGTTAATCTAATGCTGTGTGTTTCTTAAAAAAAAGGGGTTATATATTTATATAACCCCTTTTTTTGCCGGGCAGGGGCCTATATTACATGGTAGTGCATTGTATGCATCCCATGTATTTGCCTTCTGATAATTTATATTGTGTCTTGAACTTGATATATGCATTGGCGTGCATGTGTGTTTGTAGATATACACCTATATATACCAGACATGTACAAATTGTGCGTGGCTATATTCTTACATATATAATGCCATGGACATGTCTATATGTGCACAGGTGGATATGCTCTTTATATGCAGAGTGTTATTATGTGTACCCAATATACGGGACATATATAAAATTAAGGTTATTGTTGCCTTTATTGATGGATACCTACCCTAGAATGTATATGATGTGATCTGATTGTGTATGGCCTAATATGCTTATTCACATTCACATTTTGTATGTATTTATACCATACTAAATATAGATTGTTTTGGGCCCATTTATGTCTTAAGGGTCCCTTTTTGGTGCCTTGACGTTATATTCCTATTTAAATTACACGCAGCATCTCACTTTTGTTTCGTTTTACATTGTTTGTTGTGCCCTTTAATTTGCCCTTTTCCAAAATGGCGGTTTCACCTATGCGCGTGCGCGCTGTCTGTCGGCCAGATGATGGACTCCTCCTGCTTGGCGACGCCGGAACACGTGGGCCCGCGTGTTTCCGGCTGCGCCGCTGTGTGGACCCTACCAGTGCATGACGGGCAGCTCGCGCGCCCATGGGACTTCCGGCGGGCGCGTTATATAATCCTGGTGGTTGCGCCCATCTACCACGGCCCCTGATGAAGGAGCTATAGGCTCCGAAACGCGCGTCGGGGACAGAACCGATCTCTCTGCCCTCACCTCGCTCAGGTAATCATGCCATAATTATTATGATCCATTTGGCATGATATCTATTTTTTGAACATTAGTTCTGCAATGGCCCTTTTTCTTTAGCACTTGCTACGTGATATTACTGTAAAGTACTCATGGATGTATGTACCCATATCATGTTTCCCTGACTTCCTATTAAGGGCATGCAGTTATCTTGTATATTGTACAATTGCCTGGCGTTGTGTTTACAGTGTGCTTGGTCCCTATTACCATTGTGCACGTGTTTTCCCCCCCCATTCCATGTACTGTTATGTCCACATTTATACGTATCATGAATAAAATATTGTATTTTATGGATTCTATGACTGCTTGTCCTCTGGGTGTTTTTTGACTTCTACATTGTTGGACTTGTTTCTTGGTGTAACTATTTGATCCTGGCAATTTTTGGAAATTTCCTTGTCTTGTTATTTTTTAACTATCTATGAATAAAATGTTATTTTATATTTTGGCTTGTGCCTTTCTATTCCTACATTAATTTTATGTGGAATTCTGTGTAATGGCAGTGTCTGACCATGCTGAGCTTCTCCAGTTCATAGTTGGCACCATAACATAGCTTTTGGCCAGGGGGAGACATTACTGACTTATAATAAGGGAGTATACAAATGAAAAAAGAGGGGCTCACAACTGCTGCTTTCTCAGGTAATATATTTCCCTGCCTGTTTTATCATAGGAACAAGTGTTTCTGCCATGTCTATAGCCCTCCAAGCTAATCATAAATCAAGTTAGTGACTTAGGAACTCCTGTGGCGACTGAGCTTTTATGTCACTGACTTTTTTTATGCTGAACTGACAGGGATTGTGACATTGCAGAAACATTCACTCCTGTTATAAAACAAACAAGGAAATGTTTTAACTCACACAAACAAACATATGTGAGCCCCTGATGTTTCATCTATATACTCACTTATCATAAGTTAATTATGCATTACACATAACCCCTCTAGGCAGGAGGTGTGGTATGTGCCGACCATGAACTAGAGCAGCTCTATGTGGTCAGACACAGTAAATAACAGTACATATCAGGGGCACATGTAAAAGAATATCTCAACACAGAAACGTATTATTATTAGGATCTATTCATTAAAATGCACTTTGTTTGTGTGACAACCTCTTTTAGGATGGTTCACATAAGCATACAAATGGTCTGGTCTGTATTATATCTGTAAGTTCTTACCCAAGGGAAAATAAAGAAAGCCTCCATACACATTAGATTGTTGGTACACTTTAATCTATGGTGTATAAGGGTCATGGAGATGAGCAGATGATCAACTGCAAACTTAGGCACTACTTATCTAGAAGGAACAAAAGATCGGGCCAGAAAATAAATTGTAACTTACTGATGATTAGGTGGTCATAGACATGCAATAGCATTTTTCCTTGCCTCCAACATAAACAAGGTCTGTTCAGATTAGCCCAACAGATATGGTATTTTTATAGTGGGGTAAGCAACTACCTGACATTTATGGCCCTATCTGGGGAAAAGGATGGTCCAAACCCTCTTTACCTAATGTAGCTAAACAGTCTGCCAGTCAGCATAATAGACATTGAAGGCCAAAGGCAACAGAACGATCATTAAAACTATTCAGTCCTCAAACAGCATCAGGTTATTGACAGCAGATCCCTTGTTTACAGTCGTGGCCAAAAGTTTTGAAACTAACACAAATTTTGATTTTCATAAAATTTGGTGCTTCAATGTTTTTTGAGGTTTAAGTCAGATTTTTCTATGTTTTTTAAAGCACAGTTAGAAACATTTTATAAGTTTTACAGTTTCATTGTCAAATACATCAAGATTATGTAAAAGACTCAATATGTACAGTGTTGACCCGTATTTTTCAACGCTTCTGCAATTCGCCTTGGCAGCTGGATATCGACTTCTGGGCCAACTCTCGACTGAGGACAACCTATTCTTGTCTAAATCAGTGATTGGAGTCTACTACAATTTCTGTGTTTTGCTTGTCCTCCCTCTTTTGAGGATTTTCAACAGGTTCTCATTGGAATTGCGATTGGGGGAGTTTCCTGGCCATGGACCCAAAAATTCAATAGTTTGCTCATCAAGTGCTCCATCAGGCTGGAAAAAAAATGTTAATTTACAAATTACTCCTGGATTGTTGGGAGAAGTTGCTCTTAGAGAAAGTGTAGAACCATTTTTTTTATTCATGGCAGTGTTCCTAGGCAAAATTATGACTGATGACACTCAATAGATGAAAAGCAACCCCACACATGAATGGTTTCAGGACTGCATCAGAGAAAATGACTTTACCCCAGTTCTCTACAGTCCAACAAAGTTATTTTCTCTGATGAAGACTCTTTTCAGACTACTTAGGACATCTGGAAGAATGATTGTCCAGAGAAGAAAAGGTGAAGGCTACCATGAGTTTTGTCATGCCAAGAGTAAAGCATCCTGATATCATTCATATGTAGGGAGGGGGCTCACATACAATTTTTCCTAAGAACACTGTCACAAATAAAGAATGGTATCTAAATATCCTTGAAGAGCAACTTCTCCCAACAATCCAGGAGCAATGTGGTGATGAACAATGCTTTTTCCAGTATGATGGAGCATCATATAACAAGGTAAAAGTGATAACTAAGAAAAAATTTAAAATTTTGGATCCATGTCTAGGAAACTCCCCAGATTTCAATCCCATTGAGACCCTGTGGTGAATCAAAACCACACACTGATTAGTCAGGAATGGGATGTCCTCAGTCAGGATTTGGCCAAGAAGCCGATATCCAGCATGCTACGGTGAATTGCAGAAGTCTTTAAATAAAAGAGTCAACACTGTAAACAGAGTTTTTACATAAAATTGATGTATATCAGTAAAAGTTTAAAAACTTACAAAATGCTGATAATTCTACTTCAGTAACAATAGAAACATCTGACCAAAATAAAATCTAAAAACACTGACGCAACAAACGTTGTGAAAACCAACATTTGTCTTACTCTCAAAACTTTTAGCCGTACAGGGCAATATGCTGCGGACAATGGGGTTTGCTTTTTGCAGGCATCAACGATTTGATCACCCAATGAATAAAGAGTTTTGCTGGTTCGTTAGGAGATTTGCAGAATGCTTCCGGCGGCCAACAATCGGGAATGAGCAATCATACAAATACTCGTTGGCCAATAACTGCCTTCTCTAAATGAACCTTTAGATACGTGAACAAAGATTCAGCCAATTTTGGGGGACTCTATGGAAAAGATACCGGCTCACCAATTACTATAGATTGTCAGAAGATCACATATCAGCATTTTCCAACATATATTAAAATCTTTGACACCATTTTAGTTTTTCAGACAGCAGATCACAGATTAGTGTTGTCACATCAAGGGAAAAGGAAATCAGACTAAAAAAAAAAATTAAAGGGGTTCTCCAGTTCCACAAAATCGAAGAACTATTCTTAGTTCAGACCACGAATATCAAATTGGTGGAAGTCTGAGTCTTGCGATCAGCTGATTGAATATGCCAAAATACCGCAGCAAGTCCGGCAACCACCTCTTCACGTAGCTGCTGTGTCTCATATTTCTACAGCTTTGCCTAATGAAAGAAAATGGGACAGGCAGAGCAATAGCAAAGTCACACATACACATTAGACAGGTGTCTGCTGAATGACAACCATCTCTCCTGACTCCCTCCTTCAGCAGGGATCACCGAGCGTTCAATACTCGACCGCCGCTTGATCCTGGCGATTTTGGCAAGTTTGGCTGACTTTAGTCTAAAGTATATGGGTGCTTTATGAGAACAGTGGTGCCCGATGTACCATATAAGGGGGCGCTACACCCACTGGAGAGTCAGACCTTGCTGATGTTAATGGTCCATGCTTAGGGCTTTTTGACACTGACTGATGGAAGCAGTTAATGACCATCAATCAGTTACAAGTTTACCCATCAGAAGTTGTTTAACAGACGAATTGTGCACAAAACTATCCGTAATGGATCATTCTGTGCACAGAGGCTGACATTGTACTCGGCAGCACAAGTTCAGACAGTAGGATGTGCTGCCGAGATTGAGGATTTTTTTTTTTAAAGCAAGTTGAAGGATATTTTCTTATTTTTTTCCACAGGATATGTTGACAGTTTTTTTGAACGTTCTTGGAGCTGACAATGAGTGGAAACTCTTCAAATTATCCTAATAAATGTGGAGTTTCTGCTTATTTTCCACTGCAGAAAGCATGGAAAAAAAATATCAGAGTGTACATACCCTAAGGCTGTGTACCCACATAAGCATTTTTAAGCGTTTTTCCTGGTAAAAATGCTTCAAAATCGCATACAAGAAGCATCCCATTCATTTTAATGAATTCCGCACTTTTTGTGCACATTGATGCGTTTTTACCGCGAAAAAAACGCATCACGGTAAAAAACGCAGCATGCTCATTAATTTCACGGAAAAATCCGCATTTTTAACTATATTTTATGAGCAGGAGGATGCTCCTGTAAAAACGCATTAAAAAACGCGCAAAAGTCGCGTATAAAAAAGCGCGTTTTTCCTGGGAAGGAGTCCGTTTTTTTCTGCATACGTGGGTACATAGCCTAAAAATGATTTCACATGAAGAACGAGCGTTCTGCCTGCTCTCCTGGTAATTGGCAACCTGTTTACACTGGCTGATTCGGGAGACGAGCATTCCTATAGAAGCCATTGATTTGTCCAGCTCGAGAACCTCTTCAATCCTAGCGTATCTTATTGTCTTCCTACAAGAATATCCTTGTATATATGGGATCCCTGCTCAGTTAAGAAGAATATATGTTTATGGGGAGGCAAACTGTTGGCCAGATGACTGAAATTCAACTTATCCATCTGCATTTTATACTCCCTCTGGACAGAATTTTTTTTTCTTATCCAGATGTTCATGACTTCTCATTTCTGGCAGCCCTATGTCTATTACCAGAAGTGTAACTTGAAGCTCCCATCAAGGCCCCAATGTAAAATCTATGACAGCCCCCCACTATTGCACCTAGTCATGTCTTCCTGTGTGACAGGGGCACATGCGCCTCTTCAGGCACGGACGCCTCAGTCCGACCACTACCTCTGCCGCCTGTCTGTCCCCCTTTTTCCTCATCAATTATTGGATGATAAACCACGGTTCTGCTGATTACACAAAGAGATCTGAGACTTGCCAGGTCTATGAGGTCAGCGAGGATACAAACTTTTTACACTGCGTGATACAGCACATTTATGAGCATTGCCCCTTTAATAAAAGCTATGTGAGACATGACTCCCATGAGACTCTGAACTGATAGGCCCCAGCTGCCTTATTACACAGCAAGAGCTACATCGTGACAGGAAAACATTCTGATCTTGTATCTAAAAACAATGCCGATGTAAAATGGAGTCATTGCTACCAATTACAATCTACTTTAAGAAGTGAAAGCTACCATCTTGTGTGTTACCATGGGCAACGGCTCCATTTCATGTCTGCCTTGCTTTTTAGTCATGAGGCCTACTATTATTTTCTCTGTAAAAAAAATGTCATTAATAAGTAATGATCCTATCTATGCTGGGTGACCACCAACATGGCTAAGATACCCCTGACTGCTAAAAACACAGATGCATCACTAAATAATTACTGAGAAAACTGAGTAATATGTGAGAGTTGTTAATGGCGGCCAAGAGGGTCTTCACCTTGCTTTCCAAAAAACAACTAGAACTAAGACCATGTTCAGACGGACTTATTTCACAGCTCATATACAGATGGCAAAGGTGGGACTGACTGCGGAGTCTTCTGACCTGAACTGCCGCCTCATAGATGCATGAGGCTGTAAGTTCGGGTTGGGAGACCCGTCGTAATGCGGACATTGCGGTCCATATACCGTGAAATATGTCCGTCTGAACTCAGCCTTAGACCGGTTTCACATGACCAACAGTCACAGTCCGAGTACAAACCGTAATGTCGGAACATCCTGCGGGTCTCAAGGTCCAAACTCAACAGCCTCATAGGCATTAAATGAGGATGCTGAGCCATTGACAGGAAGGACATCTCGGTCCATACTGGTGGACTTGTGAAACTGGCCTAAGAAAAAAGGGAATTTCTAGCAGATCAACAGATAAAAAATGACTCAAGGACTTCAGCTGGTATATTGCTACGGTTCTCAAACCATCTATTATGTGCACAGTTGAACACACTTATGGGCAGCAGGAGGAAATTTCCCTGAAATATCTCGAATATTTTCAGAGAGATGCAAGATATACAGGCACACTCTTTACAGTAGCAAAGAAAGCGATATTGGACTCGGTTACATATTTTGAAGGTCATAACATCAGAACATAGAAACAAAATTATGACCGGAGTCCAAGTCCAGTCACTACAATAATACCAAGGGTCCAAGAAAAAGTTCTGCTGAGAATTTTAGGCCTCTGTCACACATCCGTACAAAACATGTACATGAAGAACCAGTACTGGAGTCATCAGTGTATTCCATCAGTGTGTCATCCAAGTGTCCCTTTTTGCCATCAGTGTGTCATACGTGTGTCCATGTTTTCTATCAGTATGTCATCAGTGTGTTTCCATCAGTGTAAGGTCTGTGTGTTCGTTTTTACCATCAGTGTGTCTGTGTTTACCATGAATGTAAGGTCCATATGTCTGTTTTTACCATCAGTGTACGGTCCGTGTGTCTGCTTTTACCATCAGTATACGATTCGTGTGTTTGTTTTTACCATCTGTATATGGTCCGAGTCCGTTTTTACTATCAGTGCGTCTGTGTTTACCATCACTGTGTAATCCATGTGTCCCTTTTTACCATCAGTGTGTCCATGTTTTCCATCAGTATGTCCGTTTTTACCATCAGTGTGTCATCCACGTGTCCCTTTTTGCCATCAGTGTGTCATCCGTGTGTTCCTTTTTATCATCAGTGTGTCCATGACATATACATGTGTCCATGTTTTCTATCAGTATGTCATCTATAAGCCTCACCTATACTTTACAATGTTAAACACGGACAGCACACAGATTGTACGTTCACTGATACCATCCATATGCTGAACGTATTTTGCACGAACCCATAGTCTTGTATTGGCCCTTTTCATCTGTGCTGCTGGAAAAAAAAATGGACATGTCTCCGTGTGTTTTGCTCAGTCAGTCAGAGTCCATGTAAAAACAGGCACAAGTGCACAGCGGTATAGGTAATGGGTATGTGTAATCCGTGAAAGCAATGCATGTCACACGTACTGGAAACATGGACATTTGCAGGAGACCTTAAAGGGAATCTGTCACCCTTTTTTTTCGGCTTGCAGCTGCTAGCATAGACAACGGGGGCTTATCTACAGCATTCTGTAATGCTGTAGATAAGCCTCCGATGTAACCTGAAAGATAAGAAAAACACGTTATATTATACTCACCGGGGTGGGCGGTCTGGTCCGGTGGGCGTTGCGGTCCGGTCCGACGCCTCCCTTCTTCATGCGATGACGTCCTCTTCTCCCGTCCTGTAATGGCTGCGGCGCAAGTGCACTGCTCTGCCCTGTTGAGGGCAGAGCAGAATTCTGCAGTGCGCAGGCGCCAGACCTCTCTCGACGCCTGCGCACTGCAGGACTCTGCTCTGCCCTCAACAGGGCAGAGCAGTGCGCTTGCGCCACAGCCATTACAGGACGGGAGAAGAGGATGTCATCGCATGAAGAAGGGAGGCGTCGGACCGGACCGCAACGCCCACCGGACCGCCCACCCCGGTGAGTATAATATAATGTGTTTTTCTTATCTTGAAGTTACATCGGAGGCTTATCTACAGCACTACAGAATGCTGTAGATGAGCCCCCGATGTCTATGCCGGCAGCTGCAAGCCGAAAAAAAAGGGTGACAGATTCCCTTTAAAAGTGACAGACTTAATCATATGACCATATAGCAGCCATATTTTCTTGTCCACATTACAGTCACAAGTCCAGACTCTTATGTATTCCATGATCCAAACTAAGAGCATCCAAAGCATATACAGGTGCGTCTCACAAAATTAAAATATCAAAAAGTTAATTTATTTCAGTTCTTCAATACAAAAAGTGAAACTCATATTATATAGAGTCATTACAAACAGAGTTATGTATTTCACGTGTTAATTTCTGTTAATGTTGATGATTATGGCTTACAGCCAATGAAAACCCAAAAGTCATTATCTCAGTAAATTAAAATACTTTATAACACCAGCTTGAAAAAATGATTTTAAAATCCAAAATGTTGGCCTACTGAAATGTATGTTCAGTAAATGCACTCAATACTTGGTCGGGGCTCCTTTTGCATCAGTTACTGCATCAATGCGGTGTGGCATGGAGGAGATCAGCCTGCAGCACTGCTGAGGTGTTATGGAAGCCCAGGTTGCTTTGATAGCAGCCTTCAGCTTGTCTGCATTGTTGGGTCTGGTGTCTCTCATCTTCCTCTTGACAATACACCATAGATTCTCTATGGGGTTAAGGTCAGGCGAGTTTGCTGGCCAATCAAGCACAGTGATACTGTTGTTTTTACACCAGTTATTGGTCCTTTTGGCAGTGTGGACAGGTGCCAAGTTCTGCTCGAGAATGAAATTTCCATTTCCAAAAAGCTTGTCGGCAGAGGGAAGCATGAAGTGCTCTAAAATTTCCTGGTAGACAGCTGCGCTGACTTTGGTCTTGCTAAAACACAGTGGACCTACACCAGTAGATGACATGGCTCCCCAAACCATCACTGATTGTGGAAACTTCACACTAGACCTCAAGCAGCTTGGATTGCGTGCCTCTCCACTCTTCCTCCAGACTCTGGGACCTTGATTTCCAAATTAAATGCAAAATTTACTTTCATTTGAAAACAACACCTTGTACCACTGAGCAACAGTCCGATTCTTTTTCTCCTTGGCCCAGGTAAGACGCTTCTGGTGTTGTCTATTGGTCATGAGTGGCTAGATACAAGGAATGCGATACTTGTAGCCCATGTCCTGTTAAGTCTGTGTGTGGTGGCTCTTGATGCAATGACTCCAGCAGCAAATTTTTAAATGACCTTTTCTTAACAATCCTTTCAAGGCTGCGGTTATCCTGTTTGCTTGTGCACTTTTTCTACCACACTTTTTCTTTCCACTCAACTTTCCATTAATATGCTTGAATACAGCACTCTGTGAACAGCCAGCTTCTTTAGCAATAACCTTTTGTGGCTTACCCTCCTTGTGGAGTGAGTCAATGACTGCCTTCTGGATATCTGTCAAGTCAGCAGTCTTCCCCATGATTGTGGAACCTACTGAAACAGACTAAGGGACCTTTTTAAACGCTTAGGAAGCCTTTGCAGGTGCTTTTTGTTAATTATTCTGTTTTAATGAGATAATGACTTTTGGGTTTTCATTGGCTGTAAGCAATAATCATCAAAACTAACAGAAATAAACACTTGAAATAGATCACTCTGTTTGTAATGACTCTATATAATACATGAATTTCACTTTTTGTATTGAAGAACTGAAATAAATTAACATTTTGATGATATTCTAATTTTGTGAGAAGCACCTGTATGTGCTTTAAGTTCGAGGCAAGTTGTCAGGGCCAGGACTTGCAGCCGTAAAATAGAGAAAATACACCTGCTATACTGTGGTGTGAAGTAGCTGAAAACACAGCTAGGACAGCCATGCTCGTACGTAGGTGTAATTCACCAAGGATGGACGACCGGGTGTGGGGGCAATATTACCATCTCCCATTTCTCACAGTAAATGAACAGCATGTGGCGGGTCATCGCTTACCTGTTCAGTTACCTGGTGAGATAAGAGGCATCAGGTGTCTGACAGTCACTTATCTGTTCCTAAAATAACACATTCACCCAAGTCAAACCTGCTGGTTATAGGGTCACTGGTGGGGGACATCGCTGATGATCTCTTTTATTATTGGTAACTGTAGTAATGACAAACCCTCAAAGAGCTGTAATATTGCTCATCACCAAGTTTTCCTTCAAACTAATCTAAGTACGAAATGTCTGAATATCCAGGAGGAGGAAAAAACAACAGAACTTTCACATCAATACTACATTAGACAATAAGTACCTGTATAGGATGCAACCACCGGGGACCTAATGGATGATTGCAAGCATGTATGTAGAGAATGGATTGGAAGACTGAGGTTCCTTTCTTATGTCTTATTATAAACTATTGGCCAATATACCGTACATTGTTTTGGCTTCTTAAAGGATGGACTCACTCAGTCGTCACTTCCCCACCTCTCGCGGCAGCTCGAGCGCAGTGTATACATTATAGTCAGACCATTTCTATATTTATACTCTAGACAGAGCAGCTGAGATTCAGCGTCATTATTATTGCCGGCTTGCAAGAAATTGGATCAGGTCTGCAGTAATGAATCTGTACCTATAATGCATTGTGCACAAGCATATATAGTAAATAATATACACACACACTAGCCTCTATCCATACAACATAACTAATATATATATATATATATATATATATTAGTGCTACAATGGCACTGTCTACTCAGAGACTCTCTTAACAGTAGCATGGTAAGAAGGCAAGAGCAGAAAGTAAAGGACCCTGGTTTTCATTCAAATACATGTAAAGGGTGTAACAGCGAACATCTGTCGCTACCATACATCTGCACCCTTGTCACTTATGACCATCTGTGTTGTTACAATGACACGTACATGCAAACACAATACAAATTGCGCCGATGACCTGGCTCCACAATCTTGTCCGGGCTCATACTACACACATATAATGAGGATGTAGCAGAGCTGAACATTCCATACATACTTCAGCAAAGTTGATGAGACACTGGGGATACATAACTTAATAGTGATCTAGCCCCAGACAGTTGACAATTTGGGCCCTGCTACATCTGTCGCTGAATAAAGTTTGCTCCCACCACTGGATGGATGCTTAGATTTGCTTATTCTCCCCTGTTATGCCTCGTTCCCTGAAAACCATATATCAGGCTTTATGATTACGCCTATTAGATTTCGCTGTTAGCGGAATAGTCCTGGTTTGCATCTTGTGAGGATACTCGCCCGATTTTCCCATTGCCAGTGACGGGTGGCGCTCTGCCGGCATATTGCTGTGATTTTGGGGATAAATGACTGGGTATTCCTTCCAATGGTCACTGCACTCACCTCATTCCTGGCCACCCTGGCTCCGAGATGCTGCTTCCTGCCCGGCTTGGTTTTTCTCTCTCTCTTTCACAACCCTGGTCCTTTGTGTGCTTGTTTCATGCAACAGCCTTCCTCCCTCCCCCTCTTCCTCTCCTCCCCTATTATCTCTCTCCCTCCATTCCCGGCCACCCTCCCCCCATTGCTTTTTCTCAATACTCCTTCTCCTCTTCTATTGGACCCTCTGAGCCTTGTCCTCCTCCGCTCCACACTGTCCCTGTCCGGTTTATCTATCCCTTCTGTCACCTTATCCTAAATATGAGTTCCTGGCATGCTGGAGGCTTTCATCCCCTCTGCATCACTTTCAATTATATGATAGTATGGACTCGCCTAAGATTTTTTTTAATGATCTACGAAGTCATTGGGCGACATCTTGACCCCAGATTGTCACAATGATAAAAATGCCACAAGTGAACTGCAACTCATGAGTCATTTCACATCTATAGAATCTATGATGAGAATTGGCACATCAACTCCAAGAGTCCCACTGGCCCATACAAGAAGGGTCGTCTGGGATGCAGGACTAAAAATGTCAGGCTGAGTAGGTCGCTATCTGGGGTGCTTAGTCTCAGCTCAAATGTCCAGTTTTAAACTATATGTAACGAACAAAGTCAAAACAAATCCAAAAAGAGAGATACAGACCAGAGGCAAAAGTTTCCACATTTAGGGCACAGTTGGTCGGGCGGAAACATCGGATCGAGATTGGCCCGCAATGCTTAGACTGGCAGCAGATCTCCAGACCAGAGCGTGACGTCTACATAGAAATATATGATCAGAACACATGACACATGCACAGAAAATGATCAGGTCAGTAAGACCCTGTTCACACCACCCAAGAACTAAGACACGTTTGTCATACTGTGTGGTTTTTCTGTGTCTTAGTTCTTGGGTGGTGTGAACAGGGTCTTACTGACCTGATCATTTTCTGTGCATGTGTCATGTGTTCTGAATCTATTGATTTCTTGCTTATTCAAGCTTTGGGAGATCCCCGCCTCTCTCCTTTGGGACATGCACATAAAAAGCCATTTTGCCCAGCGAGCCCATACCGGGCAGCACCTTTCTGAACCCTGCTCATGAAGGTATTGTTCACATGTTCAGGTTTTAAATATAATAGATAGGACTGCTCCGAGAAGCGTATACCGTGACGTGGTGGAGTGGCATGGCGTACATTTTTTTTGCAAAAAAAGTATCAACAAAATACCCTGGTTTTGTTAACATCTTTTAATAGCACTTGCTGCTTACTGTTACATATATTTTACAACAGAGTATTTATGCACGTTTGTCATACTGTGTGTTTTTTCTGTGTCATAGAAATATATGAACCTGTAACACTGGGGTCAGGATAGCCGCCTGCCAGTCTGCGCATTGTGGTCCCAATCTTGGCCCCATTGAACAGTGCAATTATTACTAGAAAGAGTGTTAAAGAGAAGGATCAGTTACATATTTTATATATCTACACATACACAAATATACATTCTGTATTTACACGCGCACATTATATATCACAGATGGGTCTGGCATCCATTTCTGTTTTAGACGGAGAAAAAATGTCGTGTAGACTGTTTTTTGTTCCATCCAAAAAAATCAAAAACTAAAACACATAAGCAAACGGGGAGATTTTTTTTGAAACTTTGGGACCCTTTTTTTAAATTTATTTCCATTTTTCATGCTTTTTAATTGGAACAAAAAAAATCTATAAACTTGACTCTTTATTCTGGAATATTTAGGCCTCAGCAGGTACCAGGGCTCCAGATAACAGTACAACATCTGCACCCCTTGGAGCACCATCACCGACTGGTTCTTGTTCTCCTTCCGCTATCCCCTCAGGCTGTTTTTTTAGACAAAGTTGTCCACTCAAAAGAAAACAAAAACCACAAAAATCAACTAAAAAATGCTGGAAAAACTCAGGTCACTTCTGTGAGCTGCCTCAAGTCAATGGGTCAGAAAAAAAACCATGGAAAGCACATGGATGACATCAGTGTGCCATCTGTATTTAACATGGAAAAATATAGAAGATTAGTAACTTTATTTTTTCAGATTTTTCTAAAAAGAAATCGGTGTGCACAAACCCTAAATCTCCTCCAAAAAAAGGTTTTAGAAAAACTTGTTTCTCTAGTGCCGCAAATCACGCCATCTGCTCCCTAGCCTTAGAAGATTCTGGTGTACCAGTTACATCATCCGCTCGCTTTTCTTGCTCACTTTCCATCCGGTTCTGCAATCTTCAGGCCAAAGTGCTCAGTATCTGTTCTGTAAGGGGCTTGCCACCTATAGAGCAATGGTAAATGTGCGGAAGGCAGGCACGCACCCATCAGTCTAAGGGACTGAATGCTGGCAAAGCTGCTCCATCTACAGAATGGTTTAGCAAACGCTGAGGTTTCCATGGAGATCAAATAGATGCTCCCATTATCCGGAGACAGTTACCATGGAGACTGAAGGCGGCGCTTTCTAGACAGGTGTATGGTCGAGAAAGGGAAAAGTGGGCGAAGGTGAAAAGGAAATAAGGGCACAAGGTGACGGGCGGCGAGGCGCGCTAAGCTGAAACGTGACTACAGCAGACGTATATAAGCTCTGACGTTATAGGCCAGGTGGAACTGCCAGTCCCAGCCATTCCTATATAAATCATGGCATCTGGTGGACGGGGCACCAGGTTTCCCCTTTACTCAAGCAGATCCTACTAAATATACACTGCTCAAAAAAATAAAGGGAACACTTAAACACCAGAATATAATTCTATAACTCTATACCCCTAACCATGACATACAAAGCCATCCACAACCTGTCTCCTCCATACATCTGTGACATGGTCTCTAGGTACCTACCCGCACGCAACCTTCGATCATCTCAAGATCTCCTTCTCTACTCCCCCCTTATCTCTTCTTCCCACAACCGCATACAAGACTTCTCCCGTGCTTCCCCCATACTCTGGAACTCCCTGCCACAACACATCAGACTCTCACCATCAACGGAAACCTTCAAGAAGAACCTGAAGACCCACCTGTTCCGACAAGCCTACAGCCTGCAATGATCCTCGGTCTACTGAACCACCGCACGACCTGCTCTACCCCCTCCTACTGTATCCTCACCCATCCCTGTAGACTGTGAGCCCTCGCGGGCAGGGTCCCCTCTCCTTATGTACTTGTGCGTCCCTTGTCTTACACTTGTTTATTATTCTTATATATATTACACTTGTCTATAATTCCCCTTTTGACATGTAAAGTGCCATGGAATAAATGGCGCTATATAAATGCATAATAATAATAATAACTCCAAGTCAATCAAACTTCTGTGAAATCAAACTGTCCACTTAGGAAGCAACACTGATTGACAATCAATTTCACATGCTGTTGTGCAAATGGAATAGACAACAGATGGAAATGATTGGCAATTATCAAGACACACTCAATAAAGGAGTGGTTCTGCAGGTGGGGACCACAGACCACATATCAGTACCAATGCTTTCTGGCTGATGTTTTGGTCACTTTTGAATGTTGGTTGTGCTTTCACACTCATGGTATCATGAGACAGACTCTACAACCCACACAAGTGGCTCAGGTAGTGCAACTAATCCAGGATGGCACATCAATACGAGCTGCAAGAAGGTTAGCTGTGTCTGTCAGCGTAGTGTCCAGAGGCTGGAGGCGCTACCAGGAGACAGGCCAGTACATCAGGAGACGTGGAGGGGGCCATAGAAGGGCAACAACCCAGCAGCAGGACCGCTACCTCAGCCTTTGTGCAAGGAGGAACAGGAGGAGCACTGCCAGAGCCCTGCAAAATGACCTCCTCCAGCAGGCCACAAATGTGCATGTGTCTGCACAAACGGTTAGAAACCAACTCCATGAGGATGGTCTGAGTGCCCGACGTCCACAGATGGGGGTTGTGCTCACAGCCCAACACCGTGCAGGACGCTTGGCATTTGCCACAGAACACCAGGATTGGCAAATTCGCCACTGGCGCCCTGTGCTCTTCACAGATGAAAGCAGGTTCACAATGAGCACATGTGACAGACGTGACAGAGTCTGGAAACGCCGTGGAGAGCCTGGAAACTGCCTGCAACATCCTTCAGCATTACCGATTTGGCAGTGGGTCAGTAATGATGTGGGGTGTCCTTTCTTTGGAGGGCCACACGGTGTTGGGCTGTGAGCACAACCCCCATCTCTGGACGTCGGGCACTCAGACCATCCTCATGGAGTCGGTTTCTAACCGTTTGTGCAGACACATGCACATTTGTGGTCTGCTGGAGGTCATTTTGCAGGGGTCTGGCAGTGTTCCTCCTTGCACAAAGGCTGAGGTAGCGGTCCTGCTGCTGGGTTGATTCCCTCCTATGGCCCCCCTCCATGTCTCCTGGTGTACTGGCCTGTCTCCTGGCAGCGCCTCCAGCCTCTGGACACTACGCTGACAGACACAGCAAACCTTGTTGCCACAGCTCGCTTTCATGTGCCATCCTGGATGAGCTGCATTACCTGAGCCACTTGTGGGGGTTGTGGAGTGCGTGTGATGCTACCATGAGTGTGAAAGCACAACCAACATTCAAAAGTGACCAAAACATCAGACAGAAAGCATTGGTACTGAGATGTGGTCTGTGGTCCCCACCTGCAAAACCACTCCTTTATTGAGGGTGTCTTGATAATTGCCAATAATTTCCATCTGTTGTCTATTCCATTTGCACAACAGCATGTGAAATTGATTGTCAATCAGTGTTGCTTCCTAAGTGGACAGTTTGATTTCACAGAAGTTGGATTTACTTGGAGTTGTATTCTGTTGTTTAAGTGTTTCATTTATTTTTTTGAGCAGTGTATATATGGCAATTACCTAATCATGTTCTATAATAATTTTATACCTGGTATGATGGAAATCGCCTCTCCTTATACTCACTTCCTGCCAAGCTTATTATACTCAGCTGCAGTGTAAAGCATGGTGGGGCCGCAGCTAGTTGCCGACAATCCAGATTTTGCTGGGTACGGCAGCACTGGTGGTGGTGCTTTGGAAAGTTTTTTTTACAGTTTGGGGGCAGTACTAAGAAGGGCTAAAATGTCCTGATTTTGGTAGCTATGCTGTAGGGAGTGCAGAGGTTGAATTCTTACCTCAGCCCTTGATATTTTAGGGGCCAGCAACACCTCTGCCACATAAGACCCCATTATTAGAAATGACAAAGCATAGCTGGGACGCACTATTAGAGATTGCGAGGCCACCTCTCTTCACATTATTCCCCAAAAGGAAGCCAAAATGTAAAAGACTTCTGCTGGAATAAGGGCTCTCCCTATATTATTATTATTTTTATGTATTTTTAGAGCACCATTGATTCCATGCTGCTGTACATGAGGAGGGGTTACAGACAAAACACATACATAAAATACAAACTAACTATGACAGACAGGTACAGAGGGGAGAGGACCCTGACCTTGGGGGCTTACAGTCTACAGGACAATGGGGAAGAGGCAGTAGGTTTAGGGTTTGTAGCAACGTTGATGATGGTGAGGAGGTAGTGGGGCATTGCAGGCTGTAAGCGATTTTGAAGAGATGGGTTTTTACGCTCCAAATGTGGCGGATAATTGGACATGTTGGGGCACAAAGCTACAAAGGATGGGGGATACTCAGAAGTCTTGAAAGCAATTGGGTGAGGAACATAATGTACAAGTGTAGAGGAGAGAAGGAAGTCCGAAGATTACGTGTGGGAAGATATCGGGTGTTAGTATGGAGATATACAGAGGAGATAGATTACTGACGGCTTTGGAGGTCAATTTTAGTTTGAATTGGATACGTTGGGGATTTGGGAGGCAATTAAGGGATTTGCAGAGGAGAGAAGAGGAGGAGTAGTGAGGAGAGAGGTGGAGTAGTCAACAGCAGAGTTATGGACGGATTGGAGAGGTACGAGAGTGTTAGCAGGGAGGACACAGGGAGTATTGCAGTAGTAGAGGCGGGAGATGATGAGGGCATGGACTAGCATTTTATTAGATTCTGGGTTGAGGAAAGGATGGATACTGGAAATATTTCTCAGTAAGAGGTGACAGGAGGTGGTAAGAGCTTGGAAGTGCAGTTTGAAGGACAAGGCAGAGTCTAGGATTACTATGAGGTAGTGGACTTCTGGTATTCCGGAAAGCGTGATATCATTAATTGTAATAGATAGATCGGATAGGGAAGTTAGGTGAGATAGAGGAAAGATGATGAGTTCAGTTTTGTCCACATTAAGCTTTAGGAAGCGAGAGGATAAGAATGAGGATATGGCTGAGAGACATTCTGAGATTCTGGACAGCAGAGAGGTGATGTCTGGACCAGTGAGGTAGGTCTGAGGGTCATCAGCATAAGGCCGGGGTCCCACTAGTGTATAACATCCAATGCGATATACTAATGACTCTTGGCTTCTGCTCTACTGCGAGCGTGAGACGAGTGTCAGTGCTACGATCCGCTCACATGAAAGAATCGCAGCACAGCTGTGAAGGAGAAATTAATTTCTCCATCTCCTCCATTGCTGGTGTCTACGGAAATGGAGCTGCACTCAGGTGATATCCAAGTGCAGTTCAATGTTTCACACGCGCCAATAGGTGTGTGCGATTCAGTTCTTGGATGCAATCTCAGCATGCTGTGATTGTTTTTGAATGCCAAATCGGGATGACTAATTGCAGTTATGAGCTGCCCCTGGGTTGACATTAGGCTGAGTGCAATCCGATTTTTTTAATCGGACTGCACTGGTCCGATTTCATTGCAAGTTGGAGCGAGTCTTAAAGGTTCGCCTACACTGGCGTATAAATCAGATGAGTGCAATGTGAGGGAAAAAAAGGGATTGCACACAGACCAATGTTATTCAATGAGGCAGTGCAGATCTGCAGATTTTGTTTCCTTTGTATTTGGCATGAAAGAAAAAAATTCACAGCATGCTGCAATTTCACTCTGAAATCTGATGGGTACGAGAAAAAAAAAACGGATGCCATACCAATCATCAGAGTGGTATCCAATTTTTACGGATGCATTACGATTCTGTAAGATGGAAAACTGTAAATGGTTAATAGCTGCTGAGTAAAAAAATGGATTAAACACGGACAGCACATGGACGACAAGTGAGAACATTTTATTTCCCAATTTTCTGGAAATTGAGAATTTGACCGGTCTTTTGATACAATAGTGTGAGCGAGCCCTAAATGGGGCAAATTTATCAAGGGCTTTTCTGGCATGGAAATGACAACTATTTGCCACTTTCCCATATTTACTGTAACTTACCCCAAGAAGTAGCATAAATTGGAGAACCAATGTACAAGACTCATGTACAAAAGTTGGAGCATTTATAATATTTTGGTGCACAAACAGGCAAACATGCTTCAATATTACTGAGCGGAGTACAGAATATGTCACAGTTTACACCAGAGTAAGAAATGCCAGTAACTTCCACCATAGAGTCTAGAAAAGACCACAACATGGAGGCTAAGCACAGATGGCGTAGGATGCAGACTCTGTACGGTTTCCTTTTTCGTAACTACCGGTATTTCTATGTGTAAGGCCTCATACACGCATTCATTTCTCACATACGTGTTCTACCCGTGATTTTCACACCTAGAACACAGACCCATTATAGTCTACGAGCATGTTCGCGTCCATTATTTTTTGTGGACCAGAGACATGTCCATTTTTTATCCAATTTGCAAATCAAAATTGCCTATTGAAGTAAATGAATCTGTTAACAAAAAACAAGAACGGATAGCACGCGACAGCCATATGTTATTTGAACGCTGTCCGTTTTTTTCCCACTATATAATGAGTAGAGGAAGCTCAGAAATTTACTTTACGTATGAGCAAAAAGGATGCCATAAAGATGATAAAAAGGAAACTAGGACTAAAAAATGTATGGGAATTGGATCCAGTATGCTGATGGAAAATGGAACATCTTTTCTCATACACAATAAAAAGTGGAGGGCTAAATGCGGCCTAATACCGAATCCATACAGTGGCTTGCGAAAGTATTATCCTCCTTGGCTTTTTTTTGTGTTTTGGTACTTCACAACCTGGAATTTTGCTGTTTTGTTTCTTTAGTTTTGTTTTAGTGTTTGCATCAGTTCATGTAAACTAAGAATATGCCTACAACTATGAACATTTGGTTTTCGTTTTATTTTGAAGCAAACAGGACAAAATAACTGTACGCTTCATTGTGCATAACTATTAACCCTCTAAAGTCAGTACTTTGTAGAGCCTCCTTTTGCGGCAATTACAGCTGCAAGTCGCTTTGGATAAGTCTCTATGAACCTTCCATATCTTGCCACTGGGATTTTTGGCCATTCCTCAAGGCAAAACTGCTCCATCTCCTTCAAGTTAGATGGTTTCCTCTGCTAAACAGCAATCTTCAAGTCTGACCAAAGATTTTCAATTGTATTAATGTCTGCTCTTTGACTAAGCCACTCCAAAACATTTAAACATTTCCCCTTAAACCACTCGAGTGTTGCTTTAGCAGTATGCTTTGGGGAATAGTCTTGTTGAAAGGTAAACCTCTGTCCCAGTCTCAAATCACTGACAGACTGAAACAAGTTTTGCTCAAGAATACCCCTGCATTTCGCACCATCCATTTTCCCTTTGACTCAGACCATTTTCCCCGTCACATGCTGCCATCACGTTTCACTGTGGGGATGGTGTTCTTGAGGTGATGAGCTGTGTTGGTTTGGTACCAGACATAGCATTTACCTTAGTGACCAAAAAGTTCAATTTTGATCTCATCTGATCACAGCACCTTCCTCCATATATTTGGGGAGTGTTCCACATGTCTTTTGGCAAACTCAAAATGAGCCTTACAAATTTGTGTCTGTAAGTAAAGGCTTTTTCTGCCCACTCTTCCATAAACGCCAACTCTATGGAGTGTACAGATTATTGTGGTCGTACGGACAGATACTCCAGTCTCTACTTGGGAACTCTGCAGCTCCTTCAGGCCTAACTTTTGGTCTCTTCCCTGTTTAATGCCCTCCATGACAGGGAAAAGGTTTTTGGTGGGTCACCCTCTTTTGGCAGGTTTGTTGTGGTACCAGGTTCTTTCCATTTGATGATAATGGATTTTATGATGCTCTGTGGGACCATCAGAGATTGGGATATATATACAATATATATATATATATATATATATATATATATATTTTTATAACCCAACCCTGACTTGTACTTCTCAACAACGTTGTCCCTGGACTCTTTTGTTGCTCTCCTTGGTCTTCATGGTGGTCCTTCTTAATGGTGTTGCAGCCTCTGTGGCCTTCAGAAAAGGTGTGTATGTACTGACAGACCATGTGACACTTGGTCCTGTCACTAAGCATGATGTGACTTAGGAAGGTAATGGCTTGCACCAGAAATATTTAGGGGATTCATAGCAAAAGGGGTGAATACATATGCCAATTTTTAGTTATTTTATCTCAAAAATTTAAAATTTATGTCTATATTTTTCTCACTTCACTTCACCAAATTAGACTATTTAGTGCTGATGTATCACACACAAATCAGATTATAAAAAGTTTACACACACAGTTTATAATGTAACAAAATCGGTAAAATGCAAAGGAGGGGAATACTTTTGCAAGTCACTGTATGTCCGTGAAATGCGGACTGTGCTCAGGTCGCAATATCCTGCCCGTCAGTATGACGGTGCATCAGAGATCTGTTAACCGATTGGGGCAGCAGCAAATGGGTGGTGCTGAGAGAGGCAATGGGATTGGAGTGGGCGGAGCTTAGGCTCTGCGCGGCAGATTATAAGAGTGGAGAAGTATGGAACATCGGTAAGCTATTTGCACCTTTATGGGACACGAATTATCGTAGCATCGGGCCTCCTGATGAGCCCTGGAAGGCGAAACGCGTTGAGGCATTCATGATTTGATGGCAGGTGGCGAAAAACGCAGATAAGTACCGCTGTTGCAGCTCTGCGTTCCCCATATATTTCTATTAGTGGGAGACTATTGATGGCATTTTTTAGCCATTTCTCAATCAATTTTTGAGCTATGGCTTTCAATTGAGTAAAAGATGCCTCTCCTTATCTTGTGTATAAGATTTAGGCATGATCTGAACTGAGTTATCCCACTGGGCTGCCTTGAAGTTGTCTGTATCTTTTTGTGGGACTTTAACATGCCACCCCATGCCATGTGTGTTCTAAATTGTTTTTAACCTCTTTTCTTGGGACACAGGGTCCTCTATAGAGCAGGCTTGATCTCTGTCTAGAACTAGGGGTTCCCTTATATCGGGTAGAAGGGACCACTAGTGGCTGTAGGGTTTGTCAGGGCCCCCAGGGATAGCCATCGTGAGCGGGGGCGCCACAACGTTCCCCCCTTAGGGTGCCAACCTCCGCAGCCAGGCAGGGTACAGCTCAGTAAACAAATAGGGACTCATAGGGGTTACCCTAGTGTGGGCTAATTTTTGAACACCTATTTTTTCATTTTCTGTCACATTTTTTCTGGTGTGTACCACATTTGTGGTTTTTAAACAATAAAGTATCGTTTTAGGGATTTAATATATGAGTTTGATTTGAGAACCCTTTAAGGATTATATTTCAGATTGTATCACACACAAATCAGATTATAAAAAGTTTACACACACAGTTTATAATGTAACAAAATCGGTAAAATGCAAAGGAGGGGAATACTTTTGCAAGTCACTGTATGTCCGTGAAATGCGGACTGTGCTCAGGTCGCAATATCCTGCCCGACTAGTGACTCTCCTAACCTGAGCTACTTAGCACTTCTTTTGAGCATGTAAATTTGGCCTAAGAAATAATTATAACTTATTCACATGTTGCGTTTTTGATGTATTTTCTTTTCTATTCCGTTTTTCACATTGGAAGATAAAACAGTGTTTTACAGTAACAGCAAAAATAAACAAGCCGATTGTCAACTCCTCCAGCTTTTTTATTTGAGTTTTTCCTCACTGAAATCAGAATGGGTTGACAGTAAGAACCCATAAAACAAACACCATAAACACATTAAAAATGGCATCAAAAACGTGGAATTTGCACTTTAGTTTTCTGCCATAACCTGCGTTTTTCAAGCAAAAAAAAAAATGCCAAAAAAGCTACATGTGAACAAAACCTAGAAGTCAGATGGCTTTCAAATGACTATTTGTTCATCCAACATCACTAAAAACAGTAAAATTTAAGAAATAAGGTGGAGCGGACTTAGTTAATGATATTCTGATCAAAAGGGCATGATAGCCATCCCACCAGAATTTGCTTATTTCAGGGCATATGCACCATTTTTATTTATTTACTTATTTATTTATTTTTTTTGGGGGGGTTATCATTAAAAAGCTCAGCCATATATCAACCACTAATATGACACACCCATACAACCATACAACATTCAAGTACTCATAATTAGGGCTCATTCAGAGGTCAGTTTTTCACAAACGTGTTTTTCATGCACAGAACTTGTATGCATTATCGTCTTGGCTGCTGTTCACATGTCTGTGTATGGACCCGGTGGCCCGCACCAAAGCAATGAGACATGTTCAATTTTGATCTGTTCACGGATTCTGCCTGGAAGCTGGTTGAAAAAGCACAAAAACACCAAAGAGAATGAAGATAAGCATTGCAATGTACAAACATCTTGATGTGCATATGTTTCTTCTTTTGTAACTTCTTCAAATCACTTCCGTCTTCTAAAGCCATAAAGCAGATAAAATAAATGACCGTTCCATGCTTCACTATCTTATATATGAAATAATAATAAAAAAAGGGACAGATGACCAAAAAGCCAACAAAAAAGATGGTTAAAGAGAACCTGCCGTGTACAAAAGCACTACTAACCTGCAGATATGAGGTTAAGCTGCAGGTTATTAGCGTTTTGAACCTGCCCACCGCCTGCACTGAGAGCCTCACCATTGGGAGGAAATTAACTTTATTCCTCCCGGCAGCGTTCAGCTTTCAGTCAAAAGGGTGCGGCCGGTGTGGGTTCAGTCACCGCTCTGTGTTTAGAGAGGGGAGGCTGTAACAGAGCCCTCAGGACTGACTGACAGCCGGCTCTGCACTAGGGCCGCCTGTCCGTGCTGAAGGCGCGCTTACAGCCACCGTTCCCTGTATACTGAGTGGTGACTGAACCCGCGCCGGAGCCACCCCTATGACTGAAAGCCGAAGGCTTCCGGAAGGAAAGTTAATTTCCTCCCAACAGCGGGGCACATGTGAGGCTCATAAATGCCAGCGTAATCTGCAGGTTAATAGCGGCGTGTGCACTTATCCTAAAGCTGACACACTGAGCAAACACTGATGAAAACCTGATCAGAAATTGATGAACATCTGACTGGTTTTTTGTGTACGAGAAAAATCACTGATATCTGAATGAGTCCTGAAGTTCCTGCCACACATTCATTTCCATTCTTACATCCATCAAAAATTCCTCTGCATGTCATACGTTTTACATCCGTTTTTAATACCTGAAAGATTTGATTGCCCAGCCTATTTTAGCCATTGACTCTTAACAATGGATCAGCTAAAAATGGATGAAACACAGCTGAAAAACTGAAATATGTAGCATGTCTTCTCTTTTTCCACCATTTTTGTAATGGATCCCAATAGGTTTTAATGGCTTTGTCTGATTGTCCCGCAAAAAACAAACCCTAACGGCCATATTGACGGAAAAATAAAAAAGATATGGCTCTGGGAAGAAGGGGAGCAAAAAACAGAAACACAAAAATGAAAAAGGGCAAGGTCTTGAACGGGTTAAAGTAGAACTTTTTGGTCACAATGATCAAAGGTATGTGTGGAGAAAAAAGGGCACAGAATTTCAGGAAAAGAACATCTCGCCAACCATTAAGCATGGAGGTGGATCAATCATGCTTTGGAGTTGTGTTGCAGCCAATGGCACTGGGAACATTTCATGGGTAGAGGGAAGAATGGATTCAATGAAATTGCAACACATTTTTGATGCAAACATAACACCATCTGTAAAAAAAGCTGAAGTTAAAAAAAAAGGATGGCGCCTACAAATGGATAATGATCCTAAACAGCTCAACACAATTCAAAATCCCCAATAGACTACCTCCATAGGTGCAAGCTGAAGGTTTTATAATGGCCCTCACAGTCCCCTGATCAGTGGCTAGACCTCAAAAGAGCAGTGCATGCATGATGACCAGGACACTCACAGACTAAAGATGAAATTCCCTCAAGAAGAATTGAAAGACTATTGTCTGGCTACAAAAAGGGCTAACAAGCTGTGATAAGGGGCTGCTACTAGGTACTAACCTTATAAATTATCACAATGCCCAAACAGTAAGAGTTAAGAAGAGAACCATAATGCTAAAATCAAAAGTCAAGTGATTCCCCAAATGACAGATTACAACAGACCACAGAAATAAAATTAAATCGTAATAAACTGGTGAAATCACAAAAATATATCAGAGGGAATACATTTCCAGCAGTTTAGACTGTCACCTAACTACGGTATAGTAGAGAACAAAAAATAAATAATGAGGCCACCAACAAATGAATACATCATGGAGTTATTACACCAATCAGAGTAGAAAACAATATATACAAGTATTGTGAAATACAGTTGCAATTGTATAGACCATGCCAAAGTGCCATATGTGGTCCAGTGAAAGTTTTATCAGTAAGTCTATGTAAGAAGGTGCCCAAAAATAACCCACTTATAATGGTGCCGCCGGAAGAAGCTAGTGTCGAAACGCGCATCGGGGTGTGGAGGCGCTATTCTGACCATCCCTGACTATCAGCCTTCATTTACCATCTCTGCTTCACCTAATACACAAGTATTAGCTCATATCTTGAGGATTTCTTCCCTCCACAATATGTGGGTTATTCTTGAGCACCTTCTTATATAGACTTACTGATAAAAACATTGTTTTCTACTCTGAATGGTGTATTAACTCCATGATGTATTCATTCATTATTATTTATTTTTTGTTCTCTACCATACCGTAGTTAGATGACAGTGTAAACTGCTGGAATTGCATTCCCTCTGATTTATTTTTTTGTAATCTCACCATCCAGTTTTTTACAATTTAATTTCTAATACATAATAAATAAATAATAACATTTCTAATACAATTTGGATTCTAATAAAGATTTATTGATTTTATCATTATGGTTCTCCTCTTTACTCTGTTTACCTGTGGTCTGATCATGTGTTTTGTTTTGTTTTTTTACTTTCTGGGTACTAACCATGCAGGGTGCCCAAACTTTCGCACTGGACCAATTTCCTTTTTGGAATTTTTAAAATGTAAAAGATGAAAATATTTTTTTTTGGCCTAAACTACAAAGTAGTATTCACCTTCAACTTGCTTAATTGTTCACAATAAAAGTGATTTTGACCAAGGGTGCCCAAGCTTTTACATGCCACTGTATATGTGTCTGTAGCTATTTCAAAGACAAGTCCCTACATACGTTTAACTAACCAGTCAGCTCTGCCGTTAACGTGAATTAATATGCTAATGTGGCTGAAGTGCTATTAGTAGATCTGAAGCCTCTGCTACTCCAGTTGTATTCCCAGCACCACCTCCTCCTACTTTACTGACAGCCTTTATGCTGTGTGACATCAGGCAAAGGGGAAGTCAATCATGAAGGAAGAGGCTGCGCTGGGCGGGGAATAGAGCTGGAGTGACAGGGGCTTTAGATCTACAAATAGCTCTTCAGCCTCAGTAGCATATTTTTACGAGCGCCGATTTCTCAGTAACGGAGGAGCGGGCTGATAGTAAGGGACTTTTCTTTGAATGCGCACATATAATATAGTTTGTGGGGTGAAATCCTGCAGACAGATTCGCTATAAATAATATATCGCACTTTAAGTTTCTCCAAAGCTCGTGGGGCACTCCTACTCCAACCCTCAGCATGATTACTTCTTCTTTCCACTGCCCTGTAAAGCACACATGCAGACACTGTGTGAACAAATCACCTTATTCAGAGAAAAGGGGAACTATTCAAGGAGACAAATGCTGCAGGATGGAACATGCTAAAAGATTATTAAAAGTGATGTCGTTTTTTTTCTCTAAATATGTGTTCACAAAAATATGGGAAAAAGGAACGTATAGGGTAATAAAAAATAGCGCCACACCTGTCCTGGGGTTGTGTTTGGTATTGCAGCTCAGTTACATTGAAGATAATGGTGCCGAGCTGGATACCACACACAACTTGTGACAGGGCCAGGACAAGAAGTAGTCAGGGTATACACCTGCCTACCCGAGAGGGGATGCACTTTAAAAATAAAAAATGCTAAATGCCTGAGGCTGTCCAGCACCTTCTTCCAGCCGCAGACATTCAGCACAGTGACAGCCATGGCGCACTGACACCACTCACCCCTCTCTCTGCCTGCGGCCCGCCCTTCACTCACTCCCTGCATTCAATTGTATTTGCGTCTTTCACACGTGAGTACAATCGCTGTGTGAGCCACCCGGCACAGGAGCTGCAATCTCCCCTGTTCTGCCGGGATGTCCAGCAAGACACAAGCCAATTCCAGCCTGCACATGCAGGGGACGATGGATGGCACGATGGTGGGGGAGGGAACTGGGATTAGGTAAGTAAATGTTTGAATTCTCATATTAAGGTTCAGGGAGTAGGAGAATAAAATGAGGGGCTGTGCTGCTGGGGGAAATAAATTGAGTTCATGTGCTAATTGAGGGGGAATAAAATCAGGGACCGTGTTAATGGTGAAATAAACTGAGGAGCTGTGCAACTGGGGGAATAAAATGAGGGGCTGTGCAGGGGGGGATAAAATGAGGGGCTGTGCAGGGGGGATAAAATGAGGGGCTGTGCAGAGGGGGGGATAAAATGAGGGGCTGTGCAGAGGGGGGGATAAAATGAGGGGCTGTGCAGAGGGGGGGATAAAATGAGGGGCTGTGCAGAGGGGGGATAAAATGAGGAGCTGTGAAACTGGGGGAATAAAATGAGGGGCTGTGCAGAGGGGGGATAAAAAGAGGAGCTGTGAAACTGGGGGAATAAAATGAGGGGCTGTGCAGAGGGGGGATAAAATGAGGAGCTGTGAAACTGGGGGAATAAAATGAGGGGCTGTGCAGATGGTGGGAATAAATTGAAGGGCTGCGCAGAGGGGGGGATAATCTGAGGTACCGTGCAGGGGGCAAAAGTGAGGTACTGTGACGGGGGGCATGAAATGAGAAGCATTGGGGGGGCTATGAAATGAGGGGCTGTGCAGGGGGACAGCAAAGTATGAGGAGCTGTGATGACCATACTGTTCATGGGTCTGTGGAGGCCATTATATTGGGGGCAGTGGTGACCATGCTGAATACGGGGCTGTAGTCAATATCATACTGTTTGGGGTGCGGTTTGTGGTCCATAATACTGTATGGGGTTTTGGACATCATACTACTGTATTTTTGAGGGTCTGTGGTGTACATCATGATAAATATGGGGGGCTGTGGTGGTGACCATACTATATATTGACAGCTTGTTGTTGATATCATTACTGTGTAGTGGGGGTAGTGTGAGGAGTGGTTACAGATTGAAAAGAGCAGCATGGTGGGCAGTATGAGGGTAAAGTGTGAATAGGGGGCATAAAATGGATATGGAGAGGGAACACTGTGACATGGAGGCACATTATGGAGAGGGTTAGCATGGCAGGGGGACAGTGTGAAGATATAAAAAGTATAATGGAAAATTAGAGAGGACACAGCCATGGTATAGGCCGCGGTTCTTAAGGGCGGATGGTGTGGTTGTAAATATGTAATACACTGTATAATATCGATTACATACATATGGTACAGACCAAAGTTTGGACACACCTTCTCATTCAAAGAGTTTTCTTTATTTTCAGGACTATGAAAATTGTAGATTCACTCTGAAGGCATCAAAACTATGAATTAACACATGTGGAATTATATAATTATCAAAAAAGTGTGAAACAACTGAAAATATGTCTTATATTCTAGGTTCTTCAAAGTAGCCACCTTTTGCTTTGATTACTGCTTTGCACACTCTTGGCATTCTCTTGATGAACTTCAAGAGGTAGTCACTGGAAATGGTCTTCCAGCAGTCTTGAAGGAGTTCCCAGAGATGCTTAGCACTTGTTGGCCCTTTTGCCTTCACTCTGCGGTCCAGCTCACCCCAAACCATCTCGATTGGGTTCAGGTCTGGTGTCTGTGGAGGCCAGGTCATCTGGCGTAGCACCCCATCACTCTCCTTCTTGGTCAAATAGCCCTTACACAGCCTGGAGGTGTGTTTGAGGTCATTGTCCTGTTAAAAAATAAATGATGATCCAACTAAACACAAACCGGATGGAATAGCATGCCGCTGCAATATGCTGTGGTAGCCATGCTAGTTCAGTATGCCTTCAATTTTGAATAAATCCCCAACAGTGTCACCAGCAAAGCACCCCCACACCATCTCACCTCCTCCTCCTCCATGCTTCACGGTGGGAACCAGGCATGTAGAGTCCATCCGTTCACCTTTTCTGCGTCGCACAAAGACATGGTGGTTGGAGCCAAAGATCTCAAATTTGGACTCCTCAGACCAAAGCACAGATTTCCACTGGTCTAATGTCCATTCCTTGTGTTCTTTAGCCCAAACAAGTCTCTTCTGCTTGTTGACTGTCCTTAGCAGTGGTTTCCTAGCAGCTATTTTACCATGAAGGCCTGCTGCACAAAGTCTCCTCTTAACAGTTGTTGTAGAGATGTGTCTGCTGCTAGAACTCTGTGTGGCATTGACCTAGTCTCTAATCTGTGCTGCTGTTAACCTGCGATTTCTGAGGCTGGTGACTCGGATGAACTTATCCTACACAGCAGAGGTGACTCTTGGTCTTCCTTTCCTGGGCTGGTCCTCATGTGAGACAGTTTCTTTGTAGCGATTGATGGTTTTTGCCACTGCACTTGGGGACACTTTCAAAGTTTTCCCAATTTTTCGGACTGACTGACCTTCATTTCTTAAAGTAATGATGGCCACTCGTTTTTCTTTACTCAGCTGCTTTTTTCTTGCCATAATACAAATTCTAACAGTCTATTCAGTAGGACTATCACCTGTGTATCCACCAGACTTCTGCACAACACAACTGATGGTCCCAACCTCATTTATAAGGCAAGAAATCCCACTTATTAAACCTGACAGGACACACCTGTGAAGTGAAAACCATTTCCGGTGACTACCTCTTGAAGCTCAGCAAGAGAATGCCAAAAGTGTGCAAAGCAGAAATCAAAGCAAAAGGTGGCTATGTTGAAGAACCTAGAGTATAAGACACACAGTATTTTCAGTTGTTTCACACTTTTTTGTTAATTATATAATTCCACAGGTGTTAATTCCTAGTTTTCATGCCTTCAGAGTGAATCTACAATTTTCATAGTCATGAAAATAAAGAAAACGCTTTGAGGTGTGTCCAAACTTTTGGTCTGTATTGTGTGTGTATATATATATATATATATATATATATATATATATATATACACACAGTGTATATATATATATATATACTGTATGTCTATATATATACATATATACACACACGCACACACACACACACACTATGACTTATCTCGGCTATGATAAAGCCTAGATCCTCAGGCTACATTTACACTATGGGCGTAGCCAGGATCAAACCTAGCGGGGGGCAGAACCTCATACTGTTCTGCAGAATTTCATACTGCACACCTCAGCTGCTGCAGAACCTCATACTTCACACCCCTACACTTGAAAATAAAGCCTGCACCTTAAGAAGATGTGGTGGTGAATGCAGTCTATTTATTCCAACTATCAATTGATGTTGATGTGTTACTGAAGACGAGCAATGCCTGTCCTGGGCGTCCTTTTGGGCAGCTATGAGGTGTACCTGACTGGTGCTAAATAAAAGGAGTGTTAGTCTGTGTGTTATCCGGCTTTCATTCTTTTTGGTACAGATATGATATGGATAGACAGATATGGATAAATGGATAGATAGAGCAGATTTCTAATCTGCTTTTGCTATTGAAAACATTATCTATGAGCGCAAAAACCTTTCAGGTAATGCAGTTCTTTAAAAAGCTGATCTGCTTTTTCAACTGAAAAACGTATACTCAAAAACGCAGGAAAAACGCTGTGTGTGAATGTAGCCTTAGATCAGGGAACAGCCATTTATAGGACATTTCATAACTTTCCCAAATTCCTATGAAAAAATATTCAGCACATTCTGCATTGAACTACTGTACCCAATTTATTATATATTTTAGGAGTCGGAGTCGGTCCATTTTATACCGACTCCGACTCCACCAAAATGAGCACCGACTCCGACTCCACAACTCCGACTCCACAGCCCTGCCTATAAGGTACCTGGATGTAAATGTTTATTTATGATACTGACCAATTCTCATCAGTATTGTGGTTCCTGTATTGTCCGCAGTCTAATAAGGCTGTGAATAACTACCACCAGTATATCCTTACCATTGTTAAGGACATACTGGGATTTGTAGGGTTGTAGGTTCATGCAATACAATTGTTTATGGGACTGACTTGATATTACAATTGATTGTTGTACTAAGCTTGGTTCTTGTATTCAAGTACTCTTGGTTCTGGTCATGTACTAATGTACTTATGATGGATCTGTATTGATGTAGTGGGCTGTAGACTGTGAGCCCTTGCGGGCAGGGTCCCCTCTCCTTATGTATTTGTGTGTTCCTTGTCTTACACATGTTTATTATACTTGTCTATATTTCCCCTTTTCAAATGTAAAGCGCCGTGGAATAAATGGCACTATAAAAATGCATAATAATAATAATAATAATAATAATAATGTACTGATGGTGGTTCTGGTGACATATTAATGTACCAAAGGTAGTTCTGGTGACATATTCATGTACAGATGGTGGCTCTGGTGAAATATTCATGTACTGATAAGAAGTTCTGGAGCCCTATACATGTACTGATGGTGGTTCTGATTACGTATTTATTTACTGATGTTTCTGATGCCATATTTATGGATTATTGATCGCTTTGGTGCTCTAATTATGTAGTGTTTTGGCTTTGCATTAATGTACTGATGATGGTTCTAGTAATGCATTTATCAGCAGAATCATCATCACTACATGAATACAGCACCAGAACAACCATCACTACATGAATATATCACTAGAACTGGAATACATCTCCAGAACCACTATCAGTTTTGAGCAAGCTGTGTTTGTCGCATGACGGACGCAAAAACCGTCAGAAGTATCCCTTTATTTATAATGGGGGAACAGTTTATTTTCAATTAGAGTATCTGCCAAATGCTAGACACCTTAAGGCCCCGTCACACATAGCGATCTCGCTAGCAAGATCGCTGCTGAGTCACAAGTTCTGTGTGTGACAGCGATCAGCGACCGGCCCCCCTGCAGGTATCGCTGATCGCTCTGGGAAACCTCTGGACTTTTCTTTGGTTGCTGGTCTCCTGCTGGCCAGCACGCATCGCTGCGTGTGACAGGCGGGAGACCAGCGATCTGCTGGTAACTAACGTACACATCGGGTATCCAAGGGACGGGCGTCCCTTAGATACCCGATGTGTACGTTAGTTACCAGCGTGCTGATGCAGGGAGCTGGTAACTAAGGTACACATCGGGTATCTAAGGGATGCATGTCTCTTGGATACCTGATGTGTACGTTAGTTACCAGCTCCCTGCATCAGCGCGCTGGTAACTAACGAACACAGCGACGCCGCGCGCTCGGCGTCGCTGTGATGATCGCTAGTGAAGCTGTCTGTCTGACAGCTCACCAGCGATCACATAGCGACTCACCAGTGATCCTGACACGTTGATATCGTTGTCGGGATCGCTGGTGAGTCGCTATGTGTGACTCCAGCTTTAGCTGAAACCAAACATGCCCGATTAGTAGTTACGGTTTATTAGTTTCCATAGCTATCCTTGGGTTCTGCATTTGAAATATAGGACGTCAGGGATGAATATCGCTATTTTTTCACCTGCATTGTGTAAATGGTCAGCAAAAAATGATTGATTCTATATCTAACTTTCAAATTACACTCCCTGTTAAGTCACATCCCTAAAGTACACCCCTTTTTTAACTTTTGATGACTTTTTTTTGTGAAAAAGGTAACAATTCTAGTGGAAGTGGTCATCAGAGGTTTCTACCTAACCATCGGAGGGGAAAAGGGGGAGGTGCATTAGGGGTCCTGTTACCTTAGTCTCACGGTGAACTCACTGACATTTTCTCACGGTGCTGCAGTGACAGTAGATCTGCGGCCTTGCTTGGAATGCAGCCTCAGTGACCTGCGGTAACCTTGATGATGTCAGCGCTGGTCACTGATACTGCTCATTCCTCAGTGGTTTTCAGCCTGGACAGTTGTATCTTGGCATCGTCCATGTTGAAAACTGTTTATCTGCAGACATTGAATATGACGTGGGACAGAACGACGGACAGGTGAAGCATATGATTGCTTTTTTTTTGTTTTACTATAGGAGACGAGGGATTCAATGGAACGGGCGATAGGTCAGTATAACTGTGTTTGTTAATTTTTAAAAAAAATGGAAAAGTGTGTTTTGTTTTTATTTAAAATGGAGGACTTCATTCTAGCTGTGTCTTTATTTAGCATACAACTATAGGATTAGTAATGGATAGGTGTCTTATAGACGTCTCTCCATTACTAAGCCGTAGGCTTGATGTCACCGGACAATACAAAGGTGACATCAACCCCACAAATCTGAACCCCACTTGCCACCGCTACAGGGCAAGTGGGAAGAGCCAGGCAATGGGCAAAAATTAGTGCATGTAATAGACGTGCCTTTTCTGGGCCTGGCTGCGGGCTGCTATTTTTACAGTCATATGTAAAAGTTTGGGCACCCCTATTAATGTTAACCTTTTTTCTTTATAACAATTTTGGTTTTTGCAACAGCTATTTCAGTTTCATATATCTAATAACTGATGGACTCAGTTATATTTCTGGATTCAAATGAGGTTTATTGTACTAACAGAAAATGTGCAATCTGCATTTAAACAAAATTTGACCGGTGCAAAAGTATGGGCACCCTTATCATTTTCTTGATTTGAACACTCCTAACTACTTTTTACTGACTTCCTGAAGCACTAAATTGGTTTTGTAACCTCATTGAGCTTTGAACTTCATAGCCAGGTGAATCAAATCATGAGAAAAGGTATTTAAAGTGGCCACTTGCAAGTAGTTCTCCTATTTGATTCTCCAATGAAGAGTGGCATCATGGGCTCCTCAAAACAACTCTCAAATGATCTGAAAACAAAGATTATTCAACATAGCTTTTCAGGGGAAGGATACAAAAAGTTGTCTCAGAGATTTAACCTGTCAGTTTCCACTGTGAGGAACATAGTAAGGAAATGGAAGAACACAGGTACAGTTCTTGTTAAGCCCAGAAGTGGCAGGCCAAGAAAAATATCAGAAAGGCAGAGAAGAAGAATGGTGAGAACAGTCAAGGACAATCCACAGACCACCTCCAAAGACCTGCAGCATCATCTTGCTGCAGATGGTGTCACTGTGATTGGGGCTCACAAGCTACATTCCCTATCAGTATGTCTTTGCAGTGTGGGAGGAAACCGGAGAACCCGGAGGAAACCCACGCAAACACGGGGAGAACATACAAACTCCTTGCAGATGTTGTCCTTGGTGGGATTTGAGGTCTGCTACCCACTGAGCCACCATGCTGTCTATTAACCTTCTATATGGAAGTAAATCGCATTTCTCAAGGTGACATGCTATGTCAGGCGATCCCTGGGAGAGCAAGTGCCAACCCTGCTGGAACGGCACAGGCACCGGAGGGGAGTATAAGGTCTCACGCTTGCGATGAAATCAGAGGAGTACAATCCGATAAAATATTAGATAGCACTCGGCCCAATGTAAACCTAAGGGGCAGCCCCCATCTGTGATTATTTTCTCTTGCCCATTTGGCTTGCTGTGATTGCTCCTGAGAATCGTATCACTCGCACCCATATAAGTTTATGGGTGAGTGCGAAACGTCGCCCTGCACTCTGATATCACCCGAGTGCAGTGCAATTACTGAGGTGGATCAGGGCCTAAGTGTGTAAGAAAGTGGTAGACCGTGTCATTGTGCAATGAAGAGTTTGTACCAGGTCTGTACGTTATCACCAGTCAGTAAGAAAGGGGATAACTTACTGATCACGGAGAGTCCGACAGCTGGCACCCCCAGTGAGAACAGTCCTGCCGGAATGGAGCCGAGCTGTTGGATGATCACCTCTGCTACATTCATTCTCTATGGGACTGACTGAGATAATGGCGCACGATACTCAGCTATTCCAATAGAAAAGAAAGGATCAGGAGAGTTTACATTCCACCTCCGCTCCATTCAGCCATTCTCGCAATTGGGGGGGGCGCATCCGTCAGTAAGTTATCTACTGTCCTATCGATAGGGGAGAATTATCAAGCTTGAGTCAAACCTTTTAAAGCTGCACACCTCATGGGTCCGTTCCCCTTTTATTTGCTGGCATTATCCTGTTAGTGCCAGGCATGATAAATCTACTGCACAGGGATGGTACGGGCACCTAAAATCCATCTGCACCATCCATAGCAGGCCTGAGCTGGACACTACTGCATGGATTGGTGAGAGCTGTGATCCCAGCCATGAATACACTATATGTATCCCAAGAACAAGAACTTGTAGAGAAAAAAAACAAAATCTTCCTCCTCAAGGTAGTAAATGGTTTATGTTTTGATTATTTTACCAATGTCTATACAGAGAGCAGCGAAGAACAAGATGAGGAAGAAGCGCCTGTGGTAAAGAGGAAGAAGCGGGAGACCCTCAACCCCATGGTGCAGAAGGTAGTGGGGGACCCTTGTCATAAATATGATTTTTTTAAACGTGGAGCACTCCTTTAATTATGAGTGTGAGCGAAATGTTCTGATATCTTCTGTGATGAAGAGCTTGATGAGGTTGAATGTCCTAATAGTCCAACTGCAGATCTGCCGCATCAAGCAAAGATTATTTCATGGTACCAAACGCCACTCCTGGCCAAGACAAAGTGAGAAGACAAGCCCAGTTCTCCTGCTCCTATTACTATGGAGCCTGGAAAGCCGACAAGTGTTGCTGATCTAGCAGTTTCCCTGTTCTGCAGTTTTAATTACATTTCCTCTCTTTTTTTTTTTTTTCAGACAAAACAAAGGGTGAAGGAGGCAGGTTATAAAGTGAGCAGCAGCGATGAGGACGAAAAACCGTCCGGCTCCATCAGTGTGTCTTTTAAATCTACACGGTCAGCGGTGAGAGGATCCTTACCTATCCGAAGTCTATTCTTTCCTTGTTACTTCCCTTTAACATTGAGCGGTATAAATCTGTCAAGGAGCTCCCCCTAGTGGTGGTTGCAGGATGCTAAAATAGTGTCATTTTTAAAGGAGTTGCCCTCAATTAGAAAAAAGTAGTCTATTACCTTCATTAAACTTTTATCCATGGCTTTTCAGAAACCGGTAGGTCCAGATGACATGGGAGCGACAGCCACGTACGAGCTCGACACCGAGAAAGACAAGGATGCGCAGGCAATATTTGAAAGGAGCCAAAAAGTACAGGAGGTAAGAAGAAAGTTGAGCAAGGCTGGGTAAGCTATGTTGGAGACCAAAATTAATTCTTCATAATTATAAATATCGATCCCTTCACAATATAATTATAGACCTACAGCGACCATGAAGAAGCAACACGGTCAAAAATGTAAAAAAAAATTAATAATTTTTTAAAATAATAAATAGATGTATAAAGGCAAAGCACAATAGAAAAATAAAGCAATAAAATCAATACATATGGTGGAACATAGATACCGAAAAGAAGAGCCATATTTCCCCAATGATAACCATATATACCCAATAGGGTTTGGATTTCACACAGTATATAATGAGGATCCGGTAGGTATATATCACAAATCCAAGATGGTAGAAAAATACCTAAATAATCAACCGTATCTATACCACGTATAGTGGGGGAGGGTATTTGTCTCTCTGATCCTGCTCTCCTGTCTGTCAAACTGCATATATGCATAAGGCCTGTTTCACACTTCAGTTCTTGTCCATCAGTCAAGATCCGCCGTTTTGCAAAAAAAAACGGATCCGCCATTTTGTTTGACGGATCCGTTTTTTTTCCCATTGAGTTGCATTACCGGCGGATCTTGACGGATGGCCATCCGTTAGATCCGTTTTTTTGCGGATCCGCCAAAATTTTGCCGTCCGCCGACATGCCCGAACGGAGTATGTAACCTTTTTTTCGGCCGGCAGGATCCGCACTTCACACTGCGCATGCCCGAAAGACTTCACTCAGCCGGTAATTTAACCCTAAAGTCTGTTCTGACGGCTGGAAAAAAAAAAATATTCTCTCTCTCTCTCCCTCCTGCGGTTCCTTTAAAATTCTTCATTCATTGGATCCGTCCAAAAAAAAAACGGTCCGGTGGCATCCGTTCACATCAGTTAGCAACGGATCCGCTTTCCGCCGTTTTGGCAGATTTTAACTGACACTAAAAAACTGAAGTGTGAAACAAGCCTAAGAGAGACAGGTTTCAGCTCAGTACATACAAGCCATTGGACAATAGGATGAACATTGCTGAGAAGTGTGGGGAAAAGAAGTTCCTGCACCTATAGTCCTGACAGAATGTTAAAGCCAAACTTCCCACTCAAAAATAGTGGATGGCAGGTTACAGAACATGAGCATCTTTACATTTTAGACTGGTATGTCAGTCAACAGCTGTTTTACCTTGCTGTTGGGGTTAAAGGAAGAAACACTAGTAGGGTATATTCATACGTTGCTTTTTTGCTCCTTTTTTTCTGCAGCCAAAACCTGATCTGTTGGCAGTAAAAAAAAAGCTGCAGACAAAAAGCAGGTTTTGCTTCTTTTTTTCCTGCTTTTCCTGCTGTGTTTTTTGCTTCCACCATACAAGCATGAACAATGCACGGTGATAGGCCACCAGTGCAAAACATGTTAAACCATAAAAAAAGGGTAAATTGATCAAATTATTTCGTGGAAAAAGATTTTTATGTCTGAAAAAAAATTGCAAATGTAAAAACAGCAGGGGGAAGTTGAATTGGTCGGACATAGTTTACCTAAGGGTGCTTTCATATTGCTTTTTGGCACCCTTCCAGTTGTCCTGTTGATGTTCACCTCCGAAGTCCCCAGAAAATGGGATTCGGACATATGTGCCCATGGGGCCATAGACTGTGTCTTGCGTGTCCGCCTTTAGTAGGCGTACGTGCCCGAAAATGATGCATGTCAGATTGCACGTTCTCTCTGCCCACACCATTACAGTCTATGGCCCGGCGCATACGTCAAAAAAGCAGTTTTCCAATTCAGTCAGGAGAAAAAAAAAAATCTCATCTCTGCAATCTCATAGCTTATGCTGTTACTGCAAAACGCAGCTTTTAATTTGCATTAAAAGATGCAGCAAAACAACTCAGCAAAAACGCATCGTGTGAACGTAGCCTTACTTTGGATTTTGTTAAAATGACAGATTTGCTTTAGATAGAGAAAAAATGGAGGTGGTGGGGGTCACAAAGTAACCAGCAAGCTATTCTGGCTTTCTTGAATATGACATTGCTGCCTCTCTACTTTCCTCCCAGACTCCAGGATGTGAATATATTGTAGAGGTGCAGAATGTCTCCAGTTAGCCTTAGGCCGGGGTCACACTGGCGAGGAATATGGCCGAGTGAGAGGCGCTAAAAGCACGCATTACACACGGACACATTATTCTCTATGGGGTCCCTCCCAACAGCCGTATATTTCTCATCTGTATTCTACGCTCCGTGCCAATCACAGCATGCTGCGATTGTCAGCGTACTACGGCCGTAGTACGCCAATGCAAGTCTATGGGTGCGCAAAAAATACGGATTACACACGGACCACACATGTGACTTGCGAGAAATACGCACCCGGTGTCTTTTAGCAAAGCCGGCAATTCTGTGCGCTATACAGTAAACTCACACTGACAGTTTTAATAAAGAAACGAATGAATAGAGATATACACATAGAATACATACATAGAATGCATATATATAGATATATATATACAGTCATGGCCAAAAGTATTGACACCCCTGCAGTTCTGTCAGATAATACTCAGTTTCTTCCTGAAAATGATTGCAAACACAAATTCTTTGGTATTATTATCTTCATTTAATTTGTCTTAAATGAAAAAACACAAAAGAGAATGAAGCAAAAAGCAAAACATTGATCATTTCACACAAAACTCCAAAAATGGGCCGGACAAAAGTATTGGCACCCTCAGCCTAATACTTGGTTGCACAACCTTTAGCCAGAATAACTGCGACCAACCGCTTCCGGTAACCATCAATGAGTTTCTTACAATGCTCTGCTGGAATTTTAGACCATTCTTCTTTGGCAAACTACTCCAGGTCCCTGATATTTGAAGGGTGCCTTCTCCAAACTGCCATTTTTAGATCTCTCCACAGGTGTTCTATAGGATTCAGGTCTGGACTCACTGCTGGCCACCTTAGAAGTCTCCAGTGCTTTCTCTCAAACCATTTTCTAGTGCTTTTTGAAGTGTGTTTTGTGTTATTGTCCTGCTGGAAGACCCATGACCTCTGAGGTAGACTCAGCTTTCTCACACTGGGCCCTAAATTATGCTGCAAAATTTGTTGGTAGTCTTCTGACTTCATAATGCCATGCACACGGTCAAGCAGTCCAGTGCCAGAGGCAGCAAAGCAACCCCAAAACATCAGGGAACCTCCGCCATGTTTGACTGTAGGGACCGTGTACTTTTCTTTGAATGCCTCTTTTTTCTCCTGTAAACTCTATGTTGATGCTTTTGCCCTAAAAGCTCTCCTTTTGTCTCATCTGACCAGAGAACATTCTTCCAAAATGTTTTAGGCTTTTTCAGGTAAGTTTTGGCAAACTCCAGCCTGGCTTTTTTATGTCTCGGAGTAAGAAGTGGGGTCTTCCTGGGTCTCCTACCATACAGTCCCTTTTCATTCAGACGCCGACGGATAGTACGGGTTGACACTGTTGTACCCTCGGACTGCAGGGCAGATTGAACTTGTTTGGATGTTAGTCGAGGTTCTTTATCCAACATCCGCACAATCTTGCGTTGAAATCTCTTGTGAATTTTTCTTTTCCGTCCACATCTAGGGAGGTTAGCCACAGTGCCATGGGCTTTACACTTCTTGATGACACTGCGCACGGTAGACACAGGAACATTCAGGTCTTTGGAGATGGACTTGTAGCCTTGAGATTGCTCATGCTTCCTCACAATTTGGTTTCTCAAGTCCTCAGACAGTTCTTTGGTCTTCTTTCTTTTCTCCATGCTCAATGTGGTACACACAAGGACACAGGACAGAGGTTGAGTCAACTTTAATCCATGTCAACTGGTTGCAAGTGTGATTTAGTTATTGCCAACACCTGTTAGGTGCCACAGGTAAGTTATAGGTGCTGTTAATTACACAAATTAGAGAAGCATCACATGATTTTTCGAACAGTGCCAATACTTTTGTCCACCCTCTTTTTTATGTTTGGTGTGGAATTATATCCAATTTGTCTTTAGGACAATTCTTTTTGTGTTTTTTCATTTAAGACAAATTAAATGAAGATAATAATACCAAAGAATTTGTGTTTGCAATCATTTTCAGGAAGAAACTGAGTATTATCTGACAGAATTGCAGGGGTGTCAATACTTTTGGCCATGACTGTATATATATATATATATATATATATATATATATATATGTGTGTCTGTATCTATTCTTTGGTTTCTGCTAGAAACCCTGTCATAGGGCTCCGTTATATGTCCATTTTGCAAGGCGGCGAGAAAATCTCGCCATACGGATTACATACGGATGCTTACATGCGCAAAATACGCGCCCACACCTTGATTACAGATGACATACGGAGCACTGTTTAGGGGCCATTCATCCGTATTACGCATGTAAAATACTGACCGTATTTTGCGTCGGTTAGTGTGACCCCGGCCTTATTGTTACCCTATAGTATGTGAAAACATTTGCTTATTAAAATTTATATATCCAGTTTACATTTTGGCAGTTTGATCACCACGTACCACAGGAGTAATGACATTTTTATATTTCTTGTTCTTCACTTAGGAACTGAAGGGTAAGGAAGATGATAAGATCTATCGTGGTCTGCACAATTACCAGAAATTCATTAAACCTAAAGACACATCCTTGGGGAATGCATCTTCCGGCATGGTCAGGTATTGATATTCATGATGTTTTTACTTTGTTCAAAGGGGTTCTAGGCTGTGCTTAAAATAGGATAGGCCATAATAATTGGATCCATTGGGGTCAAACTGATGGCCTTCCATAGCGATCAGCTGTTTGACCGGCTGCTGTGTTTGTGCCTTCTATATTGTTACTATATTGGAAGTGCATTGAGCAGCAAGGTGGTGTGCTGGTGAAAGGGGGAAAAAAAAACCAAACTCTTTTAAATCTTCTGCCTGAGCGAGTGTGAACGAGCTCAGTGTGACTGGAGTGTAAGTGCGAACTGTGGTAAGTGTACTGGATACTGGATCTAAATGTGCAGCTGGCAACACTGAGATCCATTGACAATATGGAAAGGAGTCTTCTGCTCACTGAGCAGACGCTCAATGGGATAGATGAGGGGGGGGATGCTAGGTTGGAGCTGCAGGACAATGAAGCAGCTAGCTGGGTGACAGTTAGAAGGCGGGGTAGAGGGAAGAGTGCCAGGGAGGCTAGTCCTGATCTGGCACACCCCAATAAGTTTGCTAAGTTGGCAGATGAGGGGAGTGTTAGTGCAGGAGTAGCACTGCTGCAGCAAGGCAGGTCCTCTGAAAGCCGGAGGAGTGTGTGCTCCAGTAAGGGGGGAAATAGGAGAGCAGGGCAGGCCAGACAGGTTCTGGTAGTGGGAGACTCAATTATTAGGGGAACAGATAGGGCAATCTGTCACAAAGACAGGGATCGTCGAACGGTGTGCTGCCTACCTGGCGCTCGAGTCCGACACATCGCTGATCGGGTTGACAGATTACTGGGAGGGGCTGGTGAGGATCCAGCGGTCATGGTGCACATTGGCACAAATGACAAAGTTAGAGGTAGGTGGAAGGTCCTTAAAGATGATTTCAGGGAATTAGGCTGTAAGCTTAAAGCAAGGACCTCCAAGGTGGTATTTTCGGAAATACTTCCTTTACCACGTGCCACGCCAGAGAGGCAACGGGAGATTAGGGAGGTTAATAAGTGGCTCAGGAATTGGTGTAGGAAGGAGGGGTTTGGGTTCCTGCAGAACTGGGCCGACTTCTCAGTTGGCTACAGGCTCTACGCTAGGGACGGGCTGCACCTCAATGGGGAGGGTGCAGCTGTGCTGGGGGAGAAAATGGCTAGAAGGTTGGAGGAGTGTTTAAACTAGGGACGGGGGGGGGAGGGTATTCCTTTTATAGGAGGGGAAGACAGTGCAGCTAGAGACCTGGGCACAAATAATGAAATTGGGGGTGGGGGTGGCATGGGGGGTGGGGTTAGAACAGTTAATAATTTAAGAAGGAATAGAGGTAGAGAGAGATACATAAAGTGCATGTATACTAATGCCAGAAGCCTTGCCAACAAAATGGAGGAATTGGAGTTAATGTTGTTGGAACATAATTATGACATGGTGGGGATATCTGAAACATGGCTGGACGAGAGCCACGACTGGGCGGTTCATTTACAGGGCTATAGTCTGTTCAGAAATGACCGTACAAAAAAGCGAGGGGTAGGCGTGTGTTTATATGTAAAATCATCCTTAAAACCCATCCTTCGTGATAATATATATGAATCTAATGAAAATGTAGAGTCCCTGTGGGTAGAGATAAGGGGAGGGGGGAAAAATAATAAATTACTGATAGGGGTTTGTTATAAGTCTCCAAAAATAATGGAAGCAACAGAGAATATCCTCATAAAGCAAATAGATGAAGCTGCGACTGAAGGAGAAGTCATTATTATGGGGGACTTCAACTACCCTGAAATACATTGGGGAACAGAAACCTGCAGTTCCAGCAAAGGTAATAGGTTTTTGACTACTATGAGAGACAATTACCTTTCACAACTGGTTCAGGACCCAACAAGAGGGGGGGGCACTGCTAGACCTAATATTAACCAACAGGCCAGACTGAATATCAAATGTAAGGGTTGGGGGTCACTTGGGTAACAGTGATCACAAATTAATAAGTTTTCATGTATCCTTTAATAAGATGTGTAGTAGAGGGGTTACAAGGACACTAAACTTCAGGAAAGCAAATTTCCAACGGATGAGAGATGATCTTGGTGCAATTAACTGGGACGATATCCTGAGACATAAAAATACACAAAGAAAATGGGAGACGTTTATTAGCATCCTGAATAGGAGCTGTGCACAATATATACCGTATGGGAATAAACATGCGAGAAATAGGAAGAAACCACTATGGCTAAATAGAGCTGTAAGGGGTGCAATAAGGGACAAAAATAAAGCATTTAGCGAATTAAAGCAAGTAGTGATGAGGCATTAACTAAATACAGAAGATTAAATAAATTCTGTAAAAAGCAAATCAAGACAGCAAAGATTGAGACAGAGAGACTCATTGCCAGAGAAAGTAAAAATAATCCCAAAATATTCTTTAACTACATAAATAGTAAGAAACTAAAAAATGATAGTGTTGGCCCCCTTAAAAATAGTCTGGGTGAAATGGTGGATGAGGATGAGGAAAAAGCCAATATGCTAAATGACTTTTTTTCAACAGTGTTTACACAAGAAAATCCCATGACGGATAACATGATCAGGGATAAAAATTCTCTGTTAAATGTCACCTGCTTAACCCAGCAGGAAGTACGGCGGCGTCTAAAAATCACTAAAATTGACAAATCCCCGGGCCCGGATGGGATACACCCCCGAGTACTGCAGGAATTAAGCACAGTCATAGATAGACCATTATTTTTAATCTTTAAAGATTCCATAATAACAGGGTCTGTACCACAGGACTGGCGTATAGCAAATGTGGTGCCAATATTCAAAAAGGGGACAAAAACTGAACTTGGAAATTATAGGCCAGTAAGTTTAACCTCAACTGTGGGTAAAATCCTGGAGGGTTTTCTAAGAGATACTATACTGGAGAATCTGGAGAAGAATAACCTCATGACCCAATATCAACATGGGTTTACAAGGGACCGTTCCTGTCAGACTAATCTGATAAGCTTTTATGAAGAGGTAAGTTCCGGACTGGACCAAGGGAATGCAGTGGATGTGGTGTACATGGACTTTTCAAAAGCTTTTGATACGGTGCCACACAAAAGGTTGATACATAAAATGAGAACAATGGGGATAGGGGAAAATATGTGTAGGTGGGTTAAGAGCTGGCTCAGGGATAGGAAACAAAGAGTGGTTATTAATGGAGCACACTCAGACTGGGTCACGGTTAACAGTGGGGTACCACAGGGGTCAGTTTTGGGCCCTCTTCTTTTTAACATATTTATTAATGACCTTGTAGGGGGCATAGAGAGTAGAATTTCAATATTTGCAGATGACACTAAACTCTGCAGGGTAGTCAATACAGAGGAGGACAATTTTATATTACAGGAGGATTTATGTAAACTAGAAGCTTGGGCTGATAAATGGCAAATGAGCTTTAATGGGGATAAATGTAAGGTCATGCACTTGGGTAGAACGAACAAGATGTATAATTATGTGCTTAATTGTAAAACACTGGGCAAAACAGTCACTGAAAAAGACCTGGGTGTATGGGTGGACGACAAACTCACATTTAGCGGCCAGTGTCAGGCAGCTGCTGCAAAGGCAAATAAAATAATGGGATGCATTAAAAAAGGCATAGATGCTCATGAGGAGAACATAATTTTACCTCTATATAAGTCACTAGTGCGACCACACTTAGAATACTGTGTACAGTTCTGGTCTCCGGTGTATAAGAAAGACATAGCTGAACTGGAGCGGGTGCAGAGAAGAGCGACCAAGGTTATTAGGGAACTAGGGGGTCTGCAATACCAAGACAGGTTATTACATTTGGGGTTATTTAGTTTGGAGAATCGAAGGCTTAGGGGTGATCTTATTACAATGTATAAATATATGCGGGGAAAATACCAAGAGCTTTCTAATGATCTTTTTACTCTTAGACCTGTGACGGGGACAAGGGGGCATCCTCTACGTCTGGAGGAAAGAAGGTTTAAGCATACTCACAGACGCGGATTCTTTACTGTAAGAGCAGTGAGACTATGGAACTCTCTGCCATATGATGTTGTAATGAGTGATTCCCTACTAAAATTTAAGAAGGGACTGGATGCCTTTCTTGAAAAGTATAATATTACAGGTTATATACACTAGTTTCCTTAATATTGCGTTGATCCAGGGAGCAAGTCTGATTGCCGTATGTGGAGTCAGGAAGGAATTTTTTTCCCCAATGTGAAGCTTACTTGTTGCCACATGGGTTTTTTTTGCCTTCCTCTGGATCAACATGTTAGGGCAAGTTAGGATAGGATATGGGTTGAACTAGATGGACTTAAAGTCTCCCTTCAACCTTAATAACTATGTTACTATGTTACTATTGTCTACTTCACGTCAGTGGGACAGTGCTGTAAAATCAAGCACAGATACCACTAAGTAGGCAAAGTGCAGGTATACAGAGCAATGTGTACAATGAAGAGACCAGAGCTCTCGGACATGCATTACGGCACCTTTCAATCAGCTGGCTGGTGGGGGTGCCAAGAGCTGGTGGGGATGTCAAGAGTCAACACCCCAACAATCTGATTGATGGCCTGTTAGGAGTGGTAGCATACAGCTCTTCCTCCTCACCGGAAGTGTTATTGTGATCAAAGAAGTCTGTAATCATAAATTCATTAATTTACAATTTCTCATTCATCCTGCAGATAAGGTTATTCTTTTCTTCCCAGAGCCATAAGTCTTTTTTAATTTTTTTGTCCACATAGGAATATGAGGGCTTGTTTTTTTGCAGGACAAGTTGTACTTTTCAATGATGCCATTCATTTGACCACATGGTGTACTCGAAACCGGGGAAAAATTCCAAGTGCAGCAAAATTGTGGGAAAAATACCACAATTCTGTTTTTTTGAGAATTCTTTTTACAGTGTACATTTTGTGGTAAGAATGACCATGCAGTACGATTCTCCTCAACAATACAATTACGGCGATACCAAACATGTCCAGTTTTTTCTATTATTTTAGTGGTGTAAAAAAATCTGAAGTTTGCAAAAAAAAAAACAAGCAAAGAAATCTGGGGGATGTGTCACATTTTCCAAGACCCGTGACATATTTATTTTTCATCCAATTACTTTTTATTTTTGTGGGGCAAGGTGATGTTTTTATTAGTACTATTTTCTGATAAATGTTACTTTTGATCGCTTGTCACAGCATTTTTTCTGGAATTGTAGCCACCGAAAAAATGTAATTTTGGCGTTCTTGAATTTTTTGCTGTCACGGTGTTTACCGATTGGATTAATGGTTTTTATATTTTTATTGGACTTTTCTGAACGTGGCGATACCAAATATGCATATTTTCATGTCGCTTTATTTTCACTGGGAGGAAAGGGGGGTGATTTGAACCTTTTTTTTTTTTTCCATTTTTCTAATTTGTTAGCACTTGAAGATGCGATCGTTCGATCGCTTGTGATTTATGCAGCTATTCCTCAGCATCGCTGCATGTAGCAGAAATCAAAGTGTCCTTTTGAAGTTTTGCCTCTGGCAGGGTTTCCAAGGAGTTCCATAATGACAGTTACGGGGGTCATCAGCTGACATGAGACATGACAACCCATCCGCGATCACGACATCGGTGTGAGTTAATTGCCGCTGTTAAAGATTGACAGTGGCATTTAACAGTCTAACAATCGCGGTCCATCGCTTGCCAGGTATGTGGTGCGTGAGCCCGCTCCATCTACTCGCTTCTGACTTACATACGACGCACGTTGTGAAAGGGTTAAAGGGGTTTTCTCAAAATCAGTAATGGTTAAAATTGTAAAGTACTTGTAAAAAAACAAGCTTTTCAATTTTAATCTTACTAAAAATATTCTCCATTCTTAAGAATTCTTAGTTTTTTTTTTACAGCTTTGTGTAGTTTAGTGCCACCATGCAGCCTACTGGTATGACTGAGCGTGCACAGTGCTTACAAGGCTTTACTGAAAAGTGCTTGTAAGCGCTGATGTAAAGCGAGTTGGATGATGGGAGCGAACTACCCGACTAGCTATAGAGTCTGTGTTCCTCTGATGGTACTGCGGCTTCCGAGCGCACACCGCTCCAACCGGCGGAACCACTTTACCGCTGATCCGAACGGTCACCCTGCAGAGGTGTGTGAGCGCATGTTACACGCAGATTACATGCCTTTGCAATCAGTAGGGGGAAACCAAAGGCATCTTTCAATGGGAAATTGTTGCGTTTCCAGTTATTTAGTGAAAAGTTGTTTGACCAGAAAAATGGAAAAGGTTCCAAGGAGACCAACATTTTCAGTAGAGTAAACAGGAAGAGACACTTCAGAACCGCGATTTTGCATGTATGGAAAGGTTATGTGAAATGGCAACACAACTTTTGTCACATCAGTGTGTGAAATATGTCATCTTTATTAAATGTATGTAAAAAAACAAAACCACCACAAAATGTGAAATCTGTTTCAATTCCACACCCCTCCCCATTCTACGTACCTTGTGTTTTGTGGCAGGAAAGGTCCTATCAGGGCCCCAGAGCATCTAAGAGCCACAGTGCGATGGGACTACCAACCCGATATTTGTAAGGATTACAAGGAAACCGGATTTTGTGGCTTTGGAGGTGAGCGCAGGCCGACGTCCTGTCTGTACATAATGTGCAAGCCATAAGCGATATACAATCATCGATTAGTTTCCTATTCTACCCTAGTTCTTCAAAATCTGTGACATTAACCCCTTCAGATCTTTATGCTGCTAGGAAAATTTTAATTTGCAGGAAACATTTTTCTCCTACTCCTCATTGGGGGACACAGACAGTGGGTGTTATGCTGCTGGCCACTGGGAGGACACTAAGTAAACACAGAAAAAAGTTAACTCCTCCCCTGCAGTATACACCCTCTCGCTGGCTGGGAATTCCCCAGTTCTTGCTTAGCGTCTGTAGGAGGCACTTGGGTCTGGCTTCAGACCCCACTGTTTTTATTTTATTTTTGAATTTTCTGTAAATTTTTATTTTTTAATTAACGGAGTGAAGGGGGCGACGGTTCCTTTCTACGGCCCACTATCCCCCGAACCAACAACAGGCAAGCACTCGGAGTATACCTCCTCGTACACTTTCGCCTTCGTCTCATTGGGGGACACAGGTACTGTGGGTGTATGCTACCGCCATCTGGAGGCTGACACTAGGCAAACAACACAAGGTTAGCTCCTCCCCCGCCGTATACATCCTCGCCCTGATTGCGGGCGGACACCAGTTTTTTGCTTAGCGTCTATGGAGGCACACGTCTGGTCTTTTTTCTCCAGACTTTTTTCCCATGAAGATTAGACAGGGGCAATGGATCCTATTGAAAGGGTCCGATTTCCCCAAACCATCAACGGGTGAGCACGCGTCGAGTATCGTCTCCACATATCCTTTCCCGCACCGTGGGACAAATCTGGGTTTCCCCAGAATTTTTTATTTTAGTTTGTTTTTTTCTTTTCTTTTTTTTTTATATGAAGATGAGACAGGGGCAACGGATCCTATTGAAAGGGTGTGATTTCCCCAAACCATCAACGGGCGAGCACATGCGAGTGTCCCTCCATGTATCCTCTCCCGCGACGTGGGACTTGATGCTGGACCTAGCCCTGACCACCCCTAGGTATGGAAACCATGGGCTGTACAGTGGCACAAGACGGTCTGAGCGGCCCCCACTGCTCCAACGCTAGACGGAGGTGCTGCAAGGTGGCGGACGGTCCCTCTCCTCGGCCCTGGAAGCTGGATGGAGTTAGGATGCCTGCACCGTCCTGGATCTCCCACCACCCCCGCCTCCCCGGTGGTTTTCATACCTGTTGGCGGTCCCGGATGAAGTTACAGGGCGTGGGTGGGCTCGGCGCACTGCAGCTCAGCTGCTAGGCTGTGCGTGAGGGCTCCTGGGCAGCAGGGGAGAAGAGAGCAGACTCACTGAGCATGCAGCTCTCAAATTTCCCCCCCCCCCGTTTCTTTTTTTACCGGGTAGCGCTGGGTAGGGATTAGCAGCAAAGGGCCGCCGCTGCCCCTCCGCGGGCGGATGCTAAAAATTTAGCCCGCGGCTTCGGCCGGAAGTCCTGCCCCCGTCCACGCAGCCCCCGGCTTCAAATCGGGGTAGGCCGCGACTGGTAAAGTGTTCAGCCTGCCCCACAGAGGAGCGTAGCACGTGAGGGGGACGCAGGAGCGGGTAAGTGCAGCCACGTCTGCGGGAGCACGCTAGAGACCAAGGGGTGCCCCCCCCTATAGAAAAAAAAAAAAACAGTGAGACAAAACACCTGGCAGATGCAATATGGCCGGGAAAGGGAAGACGCACACTTTCCTCTACGCTGCATGCATTTCCTGTAGGGCTGCGTTCACGCGAGCACAGAGCAGCAAGTTGTGCGAGGCCTGCAACTCCGAACGTGCCCAGGAGCCCCCCCCCGGCAGCGGAGTCTGGGGAGCAAAATCCGCCGGACTGGGCTCTATCATTATCCCAATCTATGGCATCGCTTACAAGGGCGATTGAGTCTCTTCGCACCCCGAATGGGGGTAGGGATAGTGGCTCGCTTGTCAAGGAGGGGTCCTCCACCTCACAAGAACCTTCGGCCTGCAGGGGCCGCTCTCATGCCAGGCAAGTGCGGAGGATATGGACCCACACGAGGTCTCCCGGGCTATCCGGTGCCTCGGCATCTGGGAGTTCAGCATCTCGCTCTCCCTCACCAATGGTCGGGAGCGGGCAGAGTTCGGATTGTGACTCAGACGGTCCGCTGGACCTAGATACCCCAGGGTGTCGAGAGACAGTGGACAGCCTCATTGAAGCTGTCAATCAGACCCTGGGGGTGGAGGATGAGGTTACTTTGGCTTTGAGCCATAAAGTGGCCTTTAAGCAGGCCAGACGTCCCCACAGAGTGTTTGGTACTCACCCAGAATTTGAGGACATAGTGCAGCGTCACAGAGAACACTCAGATAGACGCTTTTCGGGCCAAAAGACTATAGAGGCAAGATATCCATTTGCTTCGGATCTCCGTAAAAAATGGACGTAATCACCAGTAGTGGATCCACCAGTGTCGCGCCTGGCCTCGAAGTCTCTATTGTCGGTACCGAGTGGCTCGTCAATTAAGGACCCCACTGATAGGCTCATAGAGAGCTTGGCTCGATCAGTTTTTGAGGTTTCAGGGTCAGCGCTCGCTCCCTCATTCGCGGCGACGTGGGTGGCCATGATGTCATGGTCGGAATCATTGAGTAAGGCCTTGCAGGATAGAGACCTGCCTGCGGAGGTGTCAGAGGTCGCAAATCAGATTGCTATGGCTGGAGACTACTTGATCATTGCTTCCTTGGATGCGGCCAATTGTGCGACAGTCGCTAACGCGGTGGCCATTAGGAGAGCCCTTTGGTTAAGATCTTGGCGAGCTGATTCTATCTCCAAGAAGTCTCTGACTTCCTTGCCCTATCAGGGAGGCCACCTGTTAGGGGAGAAGTTGGATCAGCTCATCTCCGACGCGACAAGGGGAAAAAGCAGCTTCCTCCCACAGCAGAAAATTAAACAGCCTTTTCGCCAGGTCCCGGCGCGGTTTCGGGCCTTTCGCAACACTGGATGGACGATGGCCGCCAGTTCGGCCGGCCCAAGTTGCTCCAACGAGGATAGGGAGCGACAGGTCCCATATAGACCCAATCTATTGGGGAGGCTGCATGCGCGCCAGCCCAGGTCGAGAGGGACCAGGCCTCAGAAATCCTCAGCCAAATGATTCGGGGCACGTTGTAGGTGACATCAGCAGGCTAAGCGGCCGCCTGCTCTTCTTTCGCCATGTCTGGGTCGACGTAGCACACGACTCATGGGTGGCGGAACTGGTGTCTTCGGGGTACAAGATAGAGTTTATCAGGTACCCCCCAAGACGGTTTTTTCTGTCCCGACTTCCCAAAGTGAAGTCCCGGACGGAGGCATTGCTGGGGGCCATCGATTCACTCCAGTATAATGGGGTCATAGTTCCCGTACCAGAGCACGAGAGGGCTTGGGGTTTTTATTCCAACCTGTTCGCAGTCCCCAAAAAGGATGGGACTGTCAGGCCGGTTTTGGACCTGAAGCTCCTGAACAGATTCATCAGGGTCAAACATTTCAGGATGGAGTCTCTCCGTTCAGTTATATCGGCCATGGAACAGGGAGAGTATTTAGCCTCAGTCGACATCCAGGATGCCTACCTACACGTCCCCATTTTCCCGCCGCATCAAAGGTTCCTTCGATTCGTCATCAATGGCCAACACTTCCAGTTTGCAGCGCTGCCCTTCGGGCTAGCCACCGCCCCCAGAGTGTTCACGAAGGTAATGGCAGTCGCAATGGCCATCTTACACTCTCGGGGCATAGTCGTCTTGCCTTACTTAGACGACCTCTTGGTGAAGGGTCCCTCATTTCAGGTATGCGAGGAGAATGTCGGCATTACACTGGATTCACTCTCCCGCTTAGAGTAACATAGTTATTAAGGTTGAAGGGAGACTTTAAGTCCATCTAGTTCAACCCATATCGTATCCTAACTTGCCCTAACATGTTGATCCAGAGGAAGGCAAAAAAAACCCATGTGGCAAACAGTAAGCTTCACATGGGGGAAAAAAATTCCTTCCCGACTCCACATACGGCAATCAGACTAGCTCCCTGGATCAACGCAATATTAAGGAAACTAGTATATATACCCTGTAATATTATACTTTTCAAGAAAGGCATCCAGTCCCTTCTTAAATTTTAGTAGGGAATCGCTCATTACAACATCATATGGCAGAGAGTTCCATAGTCTCACTGCTCTTACAGTAAAGAATCCGCATCTGTGAACCTTCTTTCCTCCAGACGTAGAGGATGCCCCCTTTTCCCTGTCACAGGTCTAAGAGTAAAAAGATCATTAGAAAGGTCTTGGAATTGTCCCCGCATATATTTATACATTGTAATAAGATCACCCCTAAGCCTTCGATTCTCCAAACTAAATAACCCCAAGTGTAATAACCTGTCTTGGTATTGCAGACCCCCTAGTTCCCTAATAACCTTGGTCGCTCTTCTCTGCACCCGCTCCAGTTCAGCTATGTCTTTCTTATACACCGGAGACCAGAACTGTACACAGTATTCTAAGTGTGGTCGCACTAGTGACTTATATAGAGGTAAAATTATGTTCTCCTCATGAGCATCTATGCCTCTTTTAATGCATCCCATTATTTTATTTGCCTTTGCAGCAGCTGCCTGACACTGGCCACTAAATGTGAGTTTGTCGTCCACCCATACACCCAGGTCTTTTTCAGTGACTGTTTTGCCCAGTGTTTTACAATTAAGCACATAATTATACATCTTGTTCGTTCTACCCAAGTGCATGACCTTACATTTATCCCCATTAAAGCTCATTTGTCATGTATCAGCCCAAGCTGAATATTGAAATTCTACTCTCTATGCCCCCTACAAGGTCATTAATAAATATGTTAAAAATAAGCGGGCCCAAAACTGACCCCTGTGGTACCCCACTGCTAACCGTGACCCAGTCCGAGTGTGCTCCATTACTAACCACCCTTTGTTTCCTATCCCTGAACCAGCTCTTAACCCACCTACACATATTTTCGCCTATCCCCATTGTTCTCATTTTATGTATCAACCTTTTGTGTGGCACCGTATTAAAAGCTTTTGAAAAGTCCATGTACACCACGTCCACTGCATTCCCTTGGTCCAGTCCGGAACTTACCTCTTCATAAAAGCTTATCAGATTAGTCTGACAGGAACGGTCCCTCGTAAACCCATGTTGATATTGGGTCATAAGGTTATTCTTCTCCAGATACTCCAGTAGAGTATCTCTTAGAAAACCCTCCAGGATTTTACCCACAGTTCAGGTTAAACTTGCTGGCCTATAATTTCCAAGTTCAGTTTTTGTCCCCTTTTTGAATATTGGCACCACATTTGCTATACGCCAGTCCTGTGGTACAGACCCTGTTATTATGGAATCTTTAAAGATTAAAAATAATGGCCTATCTATGACTGTGCTTAATTCCTGCAGTACTCGGGGGTGTATCCCATCCGGGCCCGGGGATTTGTCAATTTTAGTGATTTTTAGATGCCGCCGTACTTCCTGCTGGGTTAAGCAGGTGACATTTAATGGAGAATTTTTATACCTGATCATGTTATCTGTCATGGGATTTTCTTGTGTAAATGCTGTTGAAAAAAAGTCATTTAGCATATTGGCTTTTTCCTCATCCTCCTCCACCATTTCACCCAGACTATTTTTAAGGGGGCCAACACTGTCATTTTTTAGTTTCTTACTATTTATGTAGTTAAAGAATATTTTGGGATTATTTTTACTTTCTCTGGCAATGAGTCTCTCTGTCTCAATCTTTGCTGTTTCGATTTGCTTTTTACAGAATTTATTTAATTTTCTGTATTTATTTAATGCCTCATCACTACCTACTTGCTTTAATTCTCTAAATGCTTTATTTTTATCTTTTATTGCACCCCTTACAGCTCTATTTAGCCATAGTGGTTTCCTCCTATTTCTAGCATGTTTATTCCCATACGGTATATATTGTGCACAGGTCCTATTCAGGATGCTAATAAACGTCTCCCATTTTCTTTGTGTATTTTTATGTCTCAGGATATCGTCCCAGTTAATTGCACCAAGATAATCTCTCATCAGTTGGAAATTTGCCTTCCTGAAGTTTAGTGTCCTTGTAACCCCTCTACTACACATCTTATTAAAGGATACATGAAAACTTATTAATTTGTGATCACTATTACCCAAGTGACCCTCAACCCTTACATTTGATATGCGGTCTGGCCTGTTGGTTAATATTAGGTCTAGCAGTGCCCCCCCTCTTTTTGGGTCCTGAACCAGTTGTGAAAGGTAATTGTCTCTCATAGTTGTCAAAAACCTATTACCTTTGCTGGAACTGCAGGTTTCAGTTTCCCAATGTATTTCAGGGTAGTTGAAGTCCCCCATAATAATGACTTCTCCTTGAGTCGCAGCTTCATCTGTTTGCTTTATGAGGATATTCTCTGTTGCTTCCATTATTTTTGGAGACTTATAACAAACCCCTATCAGTAATTTATTATTTTTCCCCCCTCCCTTATCTCTACCCATAGGGACTCTACATTTTCATTAGATTCATATATATTATCACGAAGGATGGGTTTTAAGGATGATTTTACATATAAACACACGCCTCCCCCTCGCTTTTTTGTACGGTCATTTCTGAACAGACTATAGCCCTGTAAATTAACCACCCAGTCGTGGCTCTCGTCCAGCCATGTCTCAGATATCCCCACCATGTCATAATTATGTTCCAACAACATTAACTCCAATTCCTCCATTTTGTTGGCGAGGCTTCTGGCATTAGTATACATGCACTTTATGTATCTCTCTGTACCTCTATTCTTAAATTATTAACTGTTCTAACCCCACCCCCCATGCCACCCCCACCCCCAATGTCATTATTTGTGCCCAGGTCTCTATCTGCACTGTCTTCCCCTCTTATAAAAGGAATACCCTCCCCCCGTCCCTAGTTTAAACACTCCTCCAACCTTCTAGCCATTTTCTCCCTTAGCACAGCTGCACCCTCCCCATTGAGGTGCAGCCCGTCCCTAGCGTAGAACCTGTAGCCAACTGAGAAGTCGGCCCAGTTCTGCAGGAACCCAAACCCCTCCTTCCTACACCAATTCCTGAGCCACTTATTAACCTCCCTAATCTCCCATTGCCTCTCTGGCGTGGTACGTGGTATTTCCGAAAATACCACCTTGGAGGTCCTTGCTTTAAGCTTACAGCCTAATTCCCTGAAATCATCTTTAAGGACCTTCCACCTACCTCTAACTTTGTCATTTGTGCCAATGTGCACCATGACCGCTGGATCCTCACCAGCCCCTCCCAGTAATCTGTCAACCCGATCAGCGATGTGTCGGACTCGAGCGCCAGGTAGGCAGCACACCGTTCGACAATCCCTGTCTTTGTGACAGATTGCCCTATCTGTTCCCCTAATAGAGTCTCCCACTACCAGAACCTGTCTGGCCTGCCCTGCTCTCCTATTTCCCTCCTTACTGAAGCAGACACTCCTCCAGCTTTCAGAGGACATGCCTTGCTGCAGCAGTGCTACTCCTGCACTAACACTCCCCTCATCTGCCAACTTAGCAAACTTATTGGGGTGTGCCAGATCAGGACTAGCCTCCCTGGTGCTCTTCCCTCTACCCCGCCTCTACCCCGCCTTCTAACTGTGGTTGATCAACAGGAAAAAGTCATCCCTTGTCCCAGCCCAGAGGATTTCCTTTCTAGGGATGATCTTCGACACCTCCCGAGGGTTGGTAATTCTCCCTCAGGACAAAGCCCTAGCGCTCCAGCAAGGAGCCCAGAAGTTCCAGCAGCCAGTCCCTCACACCATTCGTTTTGGGATGAGGATACTAGGGAAGATGGTGGCAGCAATGGAAGCAATTCTGTTTCCCCAGGTTCATCTTCGCCCTCTACAGCACGCCCTCTTGGCAGCTTGGGACAGAAACCCGTTTTCGCTCGATCAGCAGTGCCGGCTGTCCCTTCAGGTCAGGCAGTCACTGGAGTGGTGGACAATCAGACCCTCCCTTTTCCCCCAAGGCACTGGCTAGTGGTCACGACCGATGCCAGCCTCCTGGGCTGGGGAGCAGTTTTTCGCTACCACACGGCTCAGGGCCAATGGTTGCAACAGGAGGCACGCTTCCCGATCAACTTGTTGGAAATACGAGCGGTCTGGCTGGCGCTGCAGCATTTTCAGCACTTCCTAGCAGGACGGCCCATTCGGATTCAGTCGGACCACGCCACAGCGGTGGCTTATGTAAATCATCAAGGGGGCACGCACAGCAGGGCAACCATGCGCGAGATAGGATACGTGCTTCAGTGGGCCGAGAAGAACCAGTCGGTATTATCGGCAGTCCACATCCCAGGTGTAGAAAATTGGGCAGCAGACTTCCACAGCCGACAGGATGTCGTGGCTGGGGAATGGGCCCTGCACCCCGAGGTCTTCCAGCAGATTTGCCAATGATGGGGAACTCTGGACGTGGACCTGATGGCGTCCAGAAGGAATGCCAAGGTGCCCGTGTACGTCGCTCGGTCACGGGACCCACGGCGTTCGAGGTGGATGCGTTGGTTCTACCATGGAACCAGTTTTGTCTTCCATACTTGTTTCCCCCATTGCCATTGCTCCCAAGGGTCGTCAGGAAGATCAAAATGGAAGGGGTTCCAGCGATTCTGCTGGCAACAGATTGGCCCCAGTGGGCGTGGTACGCAGATCTTGTACAGCTGCTCATCGACGTCCCATGGTAACTACCAGAGCGTCCAGATCTACTGTCCCAGGGACCGATCTTCCACCCAAACTTAGGGGCCCTGTGTTTGACGGCATGGCCGTTGAATCTTGGATTCTAACCCAGGCGGGGTTCGAGCGCGAAGTGGTCACTACAATGGTTAGCACCAGGAAATCTACCTCGGCAAGAATCTACCATCACACCTGGAAGGTTTTCTTCGATTGGTGCTGAGAACGGGGGTTTTCGCCCCTGACATTCTCTGTTCCCAACATCTTGGCTTTTCTCCAATCAGGCCTAGACGCGGGATTGGCCCCGAGCTCCCTTAGGAGACAGATTTCGGCGTTGTCCGTCCTTTTTCAGCGGAAGATTGCTACTAATATGCAGGTGAAGACTTTCATCCAGGGAGTCTCTAATTTAGTACCTCCCTATAGGGCACCAGTGGGCACCTGGGACCTTAACCTGGTCCTGAGTGTCCTGCAAGAAGCTCCTTTTGAGCCGCTGCAGGATATTTCTTTATCGTTCCTCTCTTGGAAGGTGGTGTTTTTGGTAGCCATTACCTCCGTGAGGCGAGTGTCGGAGTTGGCGGCTCTGTCTTGCCGAGCACCTTTTCTCGCTTTCCACTAGGATAAGGTGGTGCTTAGACCAGCTCCCCCCTTTCTTCCGAAGGTGGTGTCTTCTTTCCACATCAATGAGGATATCGTCTTGCCCTCGTTCTGTCCGGCACCGGTGCATCGCGTGGAAAAAGCTCTTCACACGTTAGACCTGGTGAGAGCACTTAGGAGGTATGTGTCGCGGACGGCACCCTTTCGACGGACGGATACGCTGTTCGTGCTCCCTGAGGGGTGCAGGAAGGGACTCGCTGCCTCAAAAGCGACCTTAGCCAGATTGATCTGTTTAACTATTCAGGAGGCCTATCGCATCAGAGGTGCGCCGGTTCAGTCAGGGATCAAAGCGCACTCTACTCGGGCAATGGGCGCTTCGGCATCAGGCCTCGGCGGAACAGGTGTGCAAAGCAGCGACCTGGTCCAGCCTGCACACATTTGCCAAGCATTATAACATCCATACTCCGGCTTCAGCGGATGCGAGCCTGGGTAGAAGGATTCTCCAAGCAGCAGTAGCGCACCTTTAAACAAGAGGTGCATGTAGCTTGGATCGGTGAGTCAATCTCCCACCCAGGGAATGCTTTAGGATGTCCCACAGTACCTGTGTCCCCCAATGAGACGAAGGAGAAACATGGATTTTTGTGAGTACTCACCGTAAAATCCTTTTCTCCGAGACCCTCATTGGGGGACACAGCACCCACACTATTAGCCAGTTGGCTCTTGTTTATTTAATGTGTATTTCTTTTGTGAATGTCAGGGTGGTTTTTTCTTTGCCAGACATATTGTTTTCTGCATTAAGGCTGATTGTTATTGTTCTCCTACTGCTTTTGCACCAAACTGGTGTCCGCCCGCAATCAGGGGGAGGGTGTATACGGCAGGGGAGGATGCTAACCTTGTGTTGTTTGCCTAGTGTCAGTCTCCAGATGGCGGTAGCATACACCACAGTACCTGTGTCCCCCAATTAGCGTCTCTGAGAAAAGGATTTTACGGTGAGTACTCACAAAAATCCATGTTTCCTGCGACGACTGGGGCTGATTCTTCTGGTGATGGCTCCTTTACGGTCCCGGTACCCCTCACGGATACGAGGGTGAGCACACGGAACGCACGTAGAAGATTTGGCCAGCGTTTTTGGATGCCCGGAATGAGCCCCATAGCTCTCTGTCCCACTGCCCATAGGGTGGACCGATAGAGCAATACCCCTGTAACAACCTCTCCGGCTCTGCTACATCGCCCGGGAGCTTTTTTACCTCAGGATCTGATATGGGATGAATCCTGCAGGCTCCTAGACAGCGCAGAAGGAGCGAGCACCGGATTGGAGGTATGGGGTCGGGTCCTGGTCCCTGGGAGAAGCGCTGACCAAGTCTCAGTGGCGGCATACCGGCGCCCCGTCGCGGCCCCCCGCTCCCCCTTCACCCGTCGCTCGCCGCAGGTAGGCCCAAAAACGTAGTCCCCGGCTTTTCGGCCTACTAGGCCGCAATTTACATAGCGCCACCCACTGTTAGCTTCGCCGCCCACGTCTTTGGCGCCTCTTGCTCTGTACGAGAGGCGCCCTGCTAGTCTCGGGGGCCATGTCCTTAACCCCTTCTCTGCTCCTCGGGCTCTGACGTTTGCGGGGGTGCGCGCACGGATGGACACCGCCTGGTGACGCTACAGGGCCACCGATATTCCTCCCAGGGACACAGCGTCAGGACCGCGGGTAAGCTGCATCTGCTCTCAGAGAAAAGCTTAACCCGTTTACTGCACATTCCCTGCAGCTGCAGCCCAGGCTCTGCTTGTAACCCTTTCACGGGCACTATGTCTCAGTCTAAGGAAGCAAAAAAGGGGGCTAATAAGAAGTGCACTGCGTTCTTTACCGCTGGTACCTATTGCAAGACTGCCTTGCCCAGTACACAGGCTAATCCGCTATGCACGGATTGCGACCTGGCTTGTGCTAAAACGCCATCCGCCGCCGCTGCAAGGTGCTCCCTGCGCTTAGTCCCCCTGAGTGTGCTGCGTCCTTGTCACTGTCTGTGGAGCCACTGACCAAGGCTATACACTCCTCCGGGAATCCTCTTTAAGTCAGAACGCGTCTTTTCCGCCCGAGGAGGACATTGGCAACGGCGGGGAACCGTCCGCCAGCAGGGGCCATGCTCGTTCAAGGGATCCTCAGGTCTCTAGAAAGCGGACCCATGACGCGTCCCCTAGTCATGCTCGCGATTCAGCTTCGGCGAGTTCTGTCTCTCGCTCTCCCTCTCCTAATGTTCGCAGAGAACATGTCTCTGAATTCGAGTCTGACATGTCAGTCCCTCAGAATTCCCCAAATGTCCATGAATCGCTTGATTCTCTGACAGTCAGTCAACAAGTTTCTGATGTTGGACAAGGAGAATATTCCTGCTCCGGAACACGTTATCTCCTTTAAGAAGACTAAACGTGTATGCAGGGTATTTGCCAGCCATCCGGAGTTGAAGGACATTGTCTAGAAGCGTAGGAACCGACCACATAAGCGGTTCACAGGGAAAAAGCCTATCGAGGCTAAATATCCCTTTACTCCAGATCTAATGACGGATTGGTTACAGTCCCCCTCGGTGGATCCTCCTGTATTGTGCCTTGCTCCTAAAACGCTTTGATCCATTTTTCAGTCCAAAACCCCTCCAATTGTCAAATTGGCTACCTCGCCAGTTCAGTTGGTTTTTTTTTGAGCTTCAGGAGTGGCTTTTTTCCCATCTTTCGCAGCGACTTGAGTGGCCAAGGCAATGGCCACTTGAACAGATAATTCACGCAGGGGATTTTGCAGTAGACGCCTCTTTAGATGCCGCTAATTGCGCTGCTAAGGCAACCGTTAATGCAGTCTCCATCAGAAGATTCCACCTCCATAGACTTCTCTGCCGTATCAAACTGGTCGCCTGTTTGGACAAGAAACTAGACCAGCTCATTTCATTTCCGGGGGGGGGGGGGGGGGGGAGAGTAGGTTTCTTTCCCAACAAGGGGCTGCCCGGCCGTTTTCGGGATCAACAGCCGACTTATTTTTCAACCTTTTTTCGCAACAGCTCCAGCTGGTCCTCCACAACCTTCTCTTCCGGATCAGGTCGGTCCCCGCATCGAGACAGAGGTTCCCAGGTCTCTCACAGACCTAACGGCTCTTGGAAATCCAGGCCGACAGAATCTGGATTTAAGGAAGCAGATCCCATAGATCCTCTACTCAATGACTTGTTGTGGTATCCGGCAGACACCGACAAAGTAGGCGGCCGTCTGCTGTCATTCAGTCACAGCTTTCCTTCGGCCAGTTCATGCGCTGCAAAGGGAAGGAAGGAACGATGCGGTCCATACTGGACCTCAAGCTGTTAAATCAGTTTGTCGAAGTATGGCGATTCTAAATGGAATTCCTCCGATTGGTGTCGCCTCCAGGCAAAAGGGAGAGTCCCTATCATCCAGCAGTTTCTGCGTTTTGCAATTCGAGAAGAACACTTCTAGTTCGTTGCCTTGTCCTTCGGTCTCGCCACCGCCCCCAAGGTCTATACCAAGGCCATGGCAGCTGTCATGGCCATTCTGCATGCTCGGGGAGTGGTGGTACTGCCATATCTGGACGACCTGCTGATCAAGGGTCCATCCCTTCCAGCCTGCGAGAAATCCGTGGATATCACAGTAAATACACTTTCTCGCCTGGGTCGGAAGATAAACTTCAAAACGTCTTCCCCAACACCGCTCCAGCAGATTTCCTTTTTGGAATTGATTTTGGACTCTTCCCGCGGGTTGGTCATTCTCCTTCCAGAAAAGGCCCGAGCCTTACAACAGGCAGCGCGGACTCTTTCTCGACCGGTTTCTCACTCCATACGTTTTCAGCATGATAGTTCTCCGAAACATGGTGGCAGTGATAGGAGCGGTCCCATTCACACAGTTCCATTTCTGCCATTTACAACATGCGTTGCTGTTAACTTGGGACAAGAACCCGTTCTCCCTGGACCGCTGGTTCTTTCTGTCCCTGCTGGTCAGACGAGCCCCCAAGCGGGGGACACTGAAATCCTCCCTGAGTTAAGGGATGTTCTTTCTCCCAGTATGATGGTAGGTGGTGACCATCGACGCCAGTCTCCTAGGCTGGTGTGCGGTTTTTTTCTTCATCACCACACGGCACAGGGTCGTTGGTTAATTCGAGAGTCACGTCTCCCCAACAGCATCTTGGACATTCGAGCGATCAAATTAGCTCTACTGAGACTCCACCATCTCCTCGCAGGTCACCTCATCAGGATCCAATCCGACAACGCCACGGCTGTGGCGTATATAAAACGTCAGGGGGGTTCTCGGAGCAGGATGGACATGCACGAAGTGAGTCACATCCTCCATTGGGCCGAGACCAACCATTCGCCCATCTCAGCAATCCACACCCCGGGTGTGGACAATTGGCCGGTGGTTTTTTTTCTCTCAGTCGCCAAGGCCTTGCCTCAGGAGAGTGGTCTCTTCATCCGGAAGTTTTTTCAGCAGATCTGCCATCGCTGGGGGACTCCGGATGTGGATCATATGCCCTAAAATCTAAACAACAGGGTTCCTCGATTCATTACCCGATCGCGCAATCCATGCGCCTTCCGAGCGGACACCCTAGTTCTGCTGTGGCACCGGCTCCGGCTCCCTTGCATTCTTCCCTTGCTCCCGAGGGTCATCAAGAAAATTAGAGCAGAGGAAATACCAGTGAGCCTAGTCGCGCTGGCCATGGTATGCAGAACTAATACAACTAGTCGCCGGCATTTCCTGGCGACTTCCAAATCGCATGGATCTACTCTCACAGAGCCCGCTTTACCACCAGAATTCCGGGGCCCTGTCTGACGGTGTGGCCGTTGAATCCTGGTTTTTAGCACAGGCTGTTTTTTCTCCCGATGTGATCTCCACCATGATTAATGTTAGGAAACCCGTGTCCATGCACACTTATCACCGCACCTGGAGAACCTTCTTCTCGTGGTGCAAGGACCATGGTCGATCCCCACTGGTGTTTTCTATTCTTTCCATATTGGAATTCCTACAATCCGAATTAACGTCCGGTCTCGCGCTTAGCTCGCTCAAGGGCCAGATTTCAGCCTTGTCAGTGCTATTCCAATGCAAAATTGCCACCGAACTTCAAATGAAGACATTCATTCAGAGAGTCTCCTAGGTGGCGCCTCTATATTTTAATGGCCATTGTAATCATGGTATTTTAACTTGGTTCTCGGAGCCTTACAGGAGGCTCTTTTCGAACCACTGCAGGACGTACCACTAGCTATTCTTTCTTGGAAGGTGGTCTTTCTAGCAGCAATTACGTCAATTATACAACATTCTGAATTGGCAGCCCTGTCCTGCCGTCCTCCGTTCCGGAATCTTCATCAGGACGAGGCAGCTCTCAGGACATCCCCGTCTTTCCTGCCCAAAGGTCGGGTCTTCTTTTCATCTCAATGAAGAAATTGTTTGGCCTTCCTTCCGTCCGGCTCCAGTCCATTGCATTGAGATGGCCTTCCACACCCTCGATGTGGTCAGAGCTCCGAGACGGTACATCTCGCGGACGGCTCCCTTCCACAAGTCAGATGCCCTGTTCGTACATCCACAGGGGCATAGGAAGGGTCTAGCCGCTTCAAATGCCACGCTAGCCAGGTGGATTTGCTTGGCTATTCAGGAATCTTACCGTGTCCGGAACACACCTGTCCCAGCAGGGATTCAGGCACATTCTATCCGCTCAGTGGGCGCCTCTTGGGCCATTCAGCACCAGGCGTCGGCAGAACAGGTCTTCAACGCTGCAAATTAGTCCAGCCTGCATACCTTTACAAAACATAACCAAATTCATTCTAAGGCATGTCTGCAAGGCTGCGACTTGGTCCAGTCTGCATACCTTTACAAAACGTTACCAAATTCATGCTCAGGCTTCTGCAAATGCAGCTCTTCGAAGACGCATCCTGCAATCGGCAGTACCACAGTGTTAAGCCAGTGGTACATGGGGTATTAGCAGTTGTATGCTCCCCACCCAGGGACTGCTTTAGGACGTCCCACTGTCTGTCTCCCAATGAGGCGTAGGAGAAATAGGGATTTTTGTGTACTCACCGTAAAATCCTTTTCTCCGAGCCAATCATTGGGGGACACAGCACCCTCCCTGTTTGGCCTATTGGCTCACTGTAGCATTTTTAGGTTTTGACAGAGTTATGATTATTGTTATTCGTTTAATGCTCCTACTGCTTTTTCACCGAACTGGGGAATTCCCAGCCAGCGAGAGGGTGTATACTGCAGGGGAGGAGTTAACTTTTTTCTGTGTTTACTTAGCGTCCTGCTAGTGGCCAGCAGCATAACACCCACTGTCTGTGTCCACCAATGATTTGCTCGGAGAAAAGGATTTTACGTTGAGTACACCAAAATCCCTATTTTTCTTACTGTCTGTAATCTAATTTGTGGTTATGTTGGATTTGAAGTGTCATTACCTTACTTTAGTGGCCACCTTTGTGCTAATCTGTCTGTAATCTAACCCTGGGGAGCATCTAGGTTCATACGAGTGTGTAAAAAAAAAAATCGTTCCGTTTCATCCAGAAAAGTTGGATTATTTTTTTTTTCGCTTGTCATCCATTTTTTTTTTCAGCAGCAGCTATTAATCACTTACAGTTCCCGTAATGTATCCGTAAAAATCAGATGCTATACTGTGGAGTCTGATTTTCTTTTTTTGCACACCCATAGACTTGAGTGGGCGAGTCTCATCTGATCTATGGACAACACTACTGTATGCTGCGATTTTTTTTTTTTTTTTTTTTTGCAGATTTGATCAGTGAAAAAAAATCACTCCTCTGCACTGCTCCAATGAATAACATTGGCCCGAGTTTTTTTGTTTTTCTTTACCCACAACTAGCACGTGGACCGAATGGTCGTGTGAATGAACATTTATGGTAAGGTGCATCCTATAGTCCGAAAAATACAGTGATCGTAGGAGACTGAGCAGGCAGTGAATTAAGAAACTCCCAATTAGCAACAAAACAATAACAGTAGATTTTATGATTACATTTTTACTTTCTGATTATCCTTTTCTTTTTGTTTATCGCTGTAAGTCATAAGTCGCAATGACTTTTAATCTAACATGTCCAGTGTCTTATCTTTATTTTTTCATAACTGAGCACCACCTAGAGGCTATATCAATGTATTGCACCTTAGTAACGGATGTCTATGTTTATGCTTGTTATTTAGTCAGGACTCGGATGATTATTACTTATATGGTATCTTATGTTTGGTTTATTTTATTTCAGATAGCTGTAAATTTCTTCACGACCGCTCCGACTACAAACATGGCTGGCAGCTAGAGCGAGAGCTGGAGGAGGGACGTTATGGCGCCAACGGTATGAAGTAACTCCCATTGCACATTAATGGTCACTGTCTACATTAATATTATTATCCTACTTGCAGGTTTTAGAACATTTTATGTAAAAACAATGATGTAGGAGGGATATATTCTTCCCTCCCATAGAGACAAAGACCCCCTACCACCCCAGACCCACAAAACTGGATTCTGGCATAGTCTACATTTCAGTGTCTGCCGCCTCCTAAGCATATACGCCCTAAAATAATGCAGGGCAGAGCGCAAGTTCGTTTTGTCGGCACCACTATAGTCTATGGCGCCATTGGCACACAGTCCCAAATCCCAATTTGCAGGGAGTTCGGACGTAGGCCCCAATAGGGACAGCTAGCGTGTAACTAAACACAATGTGAAGCACGGCAACTGATCTTAGTCCGGTACTGCTGTATAGAGGATGCAATATTCTGTAATTTTCTGAGCCATTGACCTAACATAGCTAGATTGGACTATGGTAACTTACTTGTCACTACCTTAGACTTAACCATGAGATTTCTATGGATAAAGGGGATGAGAAGCAGCCAGAAAACATGCGCCACTTATGGGGAAACAAACATGATCAGCTTGTGTGAGGAAAACCTGCCTGACTCCATCTGCCATAAGTGTCATGCATTTATTTATAATGTAAAGTATGGGCAGAAATCCTAAATCTATGTAATAATAATGGCTTCACAACTGTATCACTTTGTAAATTGTTCTTCCAGATGAGGAGAATTACGAGGTGAGCAGCGATGAAGAAGACTTGCCCTTTAAATGTTTCATCTGCAGAGATACCTTTAAGAACCCGATCATTACAAAGTAAGTGAAGCAAGAGGGTTGTTAGAAGAGATCGGGAGAAACCAGTAAAGTATTAGTAGCGGAATTCTTAAGCTTCGTTCCCACGATGCAAAAACACAGTGGATTTTTCGCACAGTTTTCGATTGCTGAAAATCACATGCGTTTTACAGCCCCACAAAAGTGCATGAGATTTTAAGAAATGTCATGTATGCTTCAAAATATAACTGCAGCGTAAAGTGACAAGAACGGCGGGTTTGAGATCCGAAACAGTCAATTTATGTTGCAGATGCAAGTGTGAGTTTCACCGTTTGCTGTGCAAATGGGGAAATGTGCATTTTTTGCAGTGATATCCGGGTCACTGTGGGACCTCCATAGCAAGAGGTACCCAGCAAATACGTTCTGTGGGAACATAGCTTTAACCCCTTAATGACCAAAGGTATTTTTGGTTTGGCATTTTCATTTTTTGCTGCCCTTTTTCCCAGAGACATAACTTTATTTTTCCGTCAATATCGACATGTGAGAACTTGTTTTTTTTGCGGGATGAGTTGTACTTTTGAATGACACCATTTGTTTTACCATGACGTGTAATAATAATATAATAATAATAATTTTTATTTATATAGCGCCAACATATTCCGCAGCACTTTACAATTAAGCGGGCACATGTACAGACAATAAATTCAATACAAGTTAAGACAATTTAAACATTGACATTAAGAGTGAGGTCCCTGCTCGCAAGCTTACAATCTACAAGGAAATGAGGGGGGGACACAGTAGGTGAAAAGTGCTTGTTATTTCAGGTCTGGCAATTATAAATAGGGATTTTCTTATAAAGCTGCATGATCCGGTCATCAGCCCGTGTGTTTAAGTGCAATAGTCAAGTATCAAGTGCAGTTATCGTGTGCATAGAGGGTGTGGAGACAGATGAATAGTAGGGAGCAGAATCAGAATAATATTTGGAAGGAGGGAACAGTGCAAAGTTAGTTTACTGAGTAGTACTATATATGACGTGTACTATAAAACGGGAAAAAATTCAAGTGCGGTGAAATTGCAAAAAAAGTGCAATCCCACAGTTGATTTTTGTTTGGCTTTTTTAATAGGTTCACTAAATGCTAAAACTGACCCGCCATTATGATCCTCAAGGTCATTGCGAGTTCATAGTCACCAAACATGTCTAGGTTCTTTTTTTTATAAGCGGTGAAGCAAAATTCCAAAATTTGTAAAAAAAAAAAAAAAAATGTTGCCATATTCTGAGACCCGTAGCGTCTCCATTTTTTGGGATCTGGGGCTGGGTGATGGCTTGTTTTTTGTGCACCGATCTGTCGTTTTTATTGATACCATTTTGGTGCAAATAGGATCTTCTGATCGCCCGTTATTGCATTTTATTTCAATGCTGCAGCGACTAAAAAAAGTATTTCTGGCGTTTCAGTTTTTATTTCTCGCTACACTGTCTACCGATTGGATTAATTCTTTTTATATATTGATAGATCGGGTGATTATTAACTCGGCGATGCCAAATATGTGTAGGTTTGATAAAATATATATATATATATATATATATATATATATATATTATTTTGAATGGGGCGAAAGATTTGAACTTTTTATATATTTTTATTATTTAATATTTTTAAAAACTTTACTTTTTACTTTCTTCAATAGTCTTCAATAGCGATCCAGCTGTGCAGTATTGGCCACTCCTTTCTCCTATATATTACTCCTCTCTTGGAATCTGAATTGACAGTGTTAAGTCTTGTACTGCCTGGTGAGGAGCGGAGGAGTCAGTTGTTGGTAGAGACATTTTGGAGTGTTGATCTGTGACTGTTGCTAGGTGTTTCGGTTGTGTGCAATTCCTCATCTTCTCCTACCTTTTCTCCCCAGTGTTCCTCTCTGTTGTCTGTGAGTGCATATTTGGTGTTTTCCTTTATCCCTGTATATCCTCCCTTGTTAGTCTGGTTTGGGTATATACATACACTATACCTCCCCACTTCCCTGGATAGGGGAGGTGGACATACTGTATATAGGGCTGATGCAGGAGTTCAGCAAGGTATGTGGCCCCAGCATCTTCACCATCAGAAGTAATCCAGCGAGCAGGGATAGCTAGGGCACCCCAAGCATTAGCTACAGGAAAGTAACCCCTGGCCCCAGGTATTTCAACAACAGAAACATGACAGCACCCTTCTGGGCCACAGAGCACACTGATTGCTGCTGTTTTGATGCGACGTCAGCGCCGCAGACAGTGCCAGATACTGGGAGCATCAGGGGAGATTCACTGATGGACCAGAGGAAGTGAGTACAGCATGGTTTGTTACTTTATAATAATTTGAAGCTGGGACCATTTATTTACTGAAAGAGCACAAATAAATATATATTATAGTGTGTTGCTTATCAAAAGAAGGGGTATATAAGTACTCATTGGTTGGGGGCTCCTATAGCGGTCCAGGACCACAATCTCCCCTGGCTTTAGTACATTGCCAATTTATTGATCCTGATTCTTTACCTTTCCAGGTGTAAACATTATTTTTGTGAAGGTTGTGCCCTGCAGCATTACCGTAAATCCAAGCGTTGCTACGTCTGCAACACACAAACATATGGAGTGTTCAACCCAGCTAAAGGTATGTGTACATCACAATGGAATAGGTTGGAGCCATGTTACTCAGTGGCTGAGACAACACAGGCACTATGCTATTTCCTCTCTGTGCTGGCGCCTGCTTTGTTTCTGAGTGACTTGTCTTTTTGTATTGTACTAATAAACCATATCTTTGCTTGTTTTAGAATTGATTGCAAAGATGGAGAAGCACAAGCCCGAGCAGGAAGACAGTGATTCCCATGATGAACAGGGCTAGCGGAAAGATTTTATAGCACTTTTTTTTTTGTTAATTCAATAAACTTTATATAAATGTGAGTGTTCTTTTTTCTGATGCAGTAAAACAAAGGCACATAATACATACAAAAAATATCACATGGAAAGTACTGATTGGCCCGTCCTATGGAAGAGCTAAGAGTTTGGGGGATTGCAGGGATTTCAGCACTTATGTTCTTTTTTTTTTTTTAACTCAAATAGATTTTTATTAAGTAGAACATCACAGTATTCATACAACAGTGGTACAAGCATTTTTGATTTTCCCATAAACCACCCCTCCTCAACAATGCAAACTAACCCCACCCCCAGCCATTCCCCCTTTAGACAGCTTGTATTATCCCTTTAACACCACCTGTACACTTATATAGAATTGCATTATACAACATCATCTGTTATAGCAGTATAGACAAACAACCCGAATATACATACCCCCGAGACCGTTCATTCACCTATCCACTCATCCCAATTAAATCCAAGGTGTCCACAGTTTGTCATACATCACCAGTTTTCCCCTTTTCTTGTAGACCCCCTTCTCCTGCTATAGGATTTTTACAGGATGAAAATGATGAAATGGTAAGACAGGATGTTGAGAAGGCTGAACTTTTAAATTCCTATTTTGCATCTGTTTTCTCTCAGAAAGGAAATGTAACACCAACTGTTATTCACTGTCCTATTAAGGGAATAGAAGAATCCAGGATATCTATAAACAGAAAGATAGTGAGGAAACACTTAGCTAACCTAAATGAATTCAAGTCTCCAGGTCCAGATGAATTACACCCCAGAGTACTGAAGGAGATAGCAGAAGAAATTTCTGAACCACTCTCCATAATCTTTGAAAATTCTTGGAGAACAGGAGAAGTGCCAGAAGACTGGAGAAGAGCAAATGTTGTTCCTATCTTCAAAAAGGGGAAGAAGGTGGACCCAGGCAACTATAGGCCGGTGAGTCTGACTTCTATACCAGGAAAGATCTTTGAACAAATTATTAAACAACATGTAAGTCAATACCTGGATAAGAATGACGTGATCAAACAGAGTCAGCATGGGTTTGTAACTAATAAGTCATGTCAGACTAACTTAATTTCCTTCTATGACGGTATCACTGATTGGGTGGATCAAGGAAATGCTGTAGATATAGTATATCTTGACTTCAGCAAAGCATTTGACAAAGTCTCTCATACAATCCTTATTGAAAAAATGACTAAGTATGGAATGGACAAAGCAACTGTTAGGTGGATTCATAGCTGGCTTAGTGATCGGACCCAAAGAGTGGTCGTAAATGGCTGCACATCCAGTTGGAAGAATGTCTCAAGTGGGGTACCACAGGGCTCTGTCCTGGGCCCTGTATTGTTCAACATCTTTATCAACGATTTAGATGAAGGAATTGAGGGTAAACTGATTAAATTTGCTGATGACACAAAGCTAGGAGGGATAGCTAATACTAGAGAAGAGAGAGAGAGGATTCAAAAAGATTTAAATAAACTGGAGAAGTGGGCAGTAACTAACAGAATGGTTTTTAACAGGGAGAAATGCAAAGTACTACATCTGGGCAATAAAAATGAAAAAAGCATATATAGAATGGGAGGAATAGGGCTAAGTGACAGCACATGTGAAAAAGACTTGGGTATACTAATAGATCACAGACTGAATATGAGTCAACAGTGTGATGCAGCAGCAAAAAAGGCAAATGCAGTTCTAGGATGTATTAACAGAAGCATACAGTCTAGATCACGTGAAGTCATTATTTCCCTCTACTCCTCTTTGGTCAGACCTCATCTGGAATATTGTGTCCAGTTTTGGGCACCACATTTTAAAAAAGACATCAACAAACTGGAGCAAGTTCAGAAAAGAGCGACCAGAATGGTGACCGGTCTGCAAACCCTGTCTTATGAGGAAAGGTTGCAGGATTTGGGAATGTTTAGTTTGCAAAAGAGAAGACTGAGAGGAGACTTAATTGCTGTCTACAAATATCTAAAGGGCTGTCACATTGTAGAAGGATCAACTTTATTCTCATTTGCACAAGGAAAGACTAGAAGCAATGGGATGAAACTGAATGGGAGGAGACACAGATTAGATATTAGAAAAAACTTTTTGACAGTTAGAGTGATCAATGAGTGGAACAGGCTGCCACGAGAAGTGGTGAGTTCTCCTTCAATGGAAGTCTTCAAACAGAGGCTGGACAGACATCTGACTGGGATGATTTAGCGAATCCTGCTTTGAGCAGGGGGTTGGACCAGATGGCCCAGGAGGTCCCTTCCAACTCTACGATTCTATGATTCTATGATATAGGCAAGGTAATCTACCTTGAAGGTGGATCCTCCTTTATCCTATTCCTCGCTATTACCTTTCGAGCCACATATAGTAATTTAGCAATTGCCACCTTCAGATTGTTTTCGACTTTTATCTCTTCCACATATCCCAGCAAGCAAACCACTGGCTGTCTTGAGACCACAAAACTATAAGCCACTTCCACACGACTCAGGATCACTAACCAAAAAGCAACCAATCTTTGACACGTTCACAGCATATGAAATAATCCAGCATTTTTGTTCTTACACCGAGGACACTCGAGACACCGAGGACACACCGAGGAGTTAGACCGTAATCCAGCCCTATACATAACTTCCGGAGACCTACAGTATATACTCTATGTGAAATATAAAGCTGAGAGAGTCTATACGGCTCACTCAGTGACAGTTTTGGTATCCACTCCAGAATCGACTCCCACGTTTCATCGTCCATGTGACCCAGCTCTCTTTCCCACTTAGCCCTTGCATTGATTGGATATCCAAGTGAATGAGTATGTATTAGGTCTCTATATATAGAGGAGATGACCCCCCTCGTAGTCCCCCCACCTCACACACACATACTCCAGCACTAGGTTGCCCTGAATCTTAAGGCAATCATTTCTGTTTTGAGCTCTGTACGCATGCCTCATCTGAACATATTGATATTCCCCGGAGGCCTTAAGACCATATTCCGACTGCAGCCTGGAAAAAGATTTCAACTCCCGCTGCTCTAATATCTGAAAGACATACCGTATCCCCCTAGCCAGCCATTCCGACAAACATCCCAACGTCAAACTCCGGAAGATTGCTATTATGCCATAACGGAGAAAACCTTGTTAGACAGGTGACCCCCCCCAAATTTGTTTGATCCTCCCCCATATTTTATGTATCAGAAATAGTGTTGGGTAGATTTTCCCAAGTGCCCCCAGGGACCCATCCTCCAAGCACTGAACCGCCGGTCTTCTCTTCGTCAGCCTCTCTATCAAATGCTGTACCACGCTGGAGGTCTTCTCATCCGCCCAACCCCTGAGATGCTGGCACTGTGCCGCAATAAAAAATATTTCAGGGGAAATAGAGGAAGACAGATGACTCTGTTGAAACGCGTTGTGGACTATGCAATAAAAAGACTTTAAAATCCATCATCCCCTCTCTTTGCGCTCCTTTTGACCGGGTTATTACTTTGAACTGCATTTTGATGAGATTGACCCATCCAACCATCGACAAGTGTAGCTTAGTCCAGGCCCCCACCTTCGCTTTAAGAACCCCCAGTACAGGAGTCAGATTCTTATGCAGATAGTCTGTAACCGGCATAGAGATCCATATCCCTAAGTATTTAAATTGATCTGCCACTTTAAGTCTGCCCCCGCCTACGGCATCCCTCATCTCATCCACTGCATCATCGACCTTAAACAGAATTGATTTATTCCAGTTTATCTCCAGCCCCGACAAGGATCCAAATTCCTCAATAAGCCGCATGGCATTACCCAGAGAAGTGTGTGGATCACCCAAGAACAATACTATATCGTCCGCATAGAGCGCTATCTTTTCCTCTGTTGACCCATACCTGAACCCAGACACCCCGGTAGACTGTCGAATCTTTGCGGCCAGCGGTTCTACCACCAAAGCAAACAAAAGAGGGGAGATTGAACACCCCTGTCTCGTCCCTCTGTGAAACTTTATAGTTTGGGATAGCTCCCCATTCACCCTGATTTTTGCTAACGGTTGCGCATACAGCAGTTGAACCCACGATAGAAATTGCGGACCAAAGCCCAAACAGCGCAGAATCTGCCACAAATATCCCCACTCCACGCTATCAAAAGCCTTAAGAGCATCTAAGGATGCAATAAGCCTCTGACTGCAGTTGTCAGCCCGCAGCTGCATATTCAAAAAAAGCCTCAGGTTAACAGCCGTAGATCTGTCGGCCATAAAGCCCGACTGATCGGGATGGATCAACTTCGAGACAACACCCGTCAGCCGGTTCGCTAATACCTTGGCCAGAAGCTTAACATCCGTTGTGAGCAAAGAGACTGGGTGATATGACTCAGGCTGCTGTAGATCTTTATCCTCTTTCGGTATTACCACTATTATGGCTTCGCTCATTAAAGCTGGCAAAGTCCCTCTACACTTAGCATCCTCCTATACCACTCTCAATCTGGGCACTAACACTTCCTCCATGCCTTTATAAATTTCAGCTGGTAACCCGTCTACTCCTGGCGCCTTCCCCCTTGACATTGACCCTAGTGCCCGGCTCAGCTCCTCGTCCATGATAGGTGCCTCCAAGCTTTCCCTGTCAGCATCTCCCAGTTTAGGCAGCCCAAGCCCCTCCAAGAATGCCACAGTGTCTCCCACCGATGCTCCCACCCGAGAGGAGTATAAATCCGCATAAAAGTCCGTGAAGACCCCTAAAATGTCAGGGGTTGCCGACACCTTCGTGCCAACACAGTACCCACAAAAGTAGTGAGGTGCTTCTCTAACAACAAACCATGGATCAGCCCCGGAATAAAGGCTCTTCTCAAAGAGAAGAAGTTGGCCTTCAGATCAGGTGACAAGGGCAGGCTGAAAGAGGTTCAGAAGGATCTAAAGTATCTAATCAGGCAGGGAAAGGCTAATTATAAGAGAAGGATTGAACTGAAATTGTCACAGAAAAGGATCCATGAAGTCTGGGAGGGTCTAAAGTCTATATCTGGGCATAGACAGACTGTCTCCAGGATGGTTGTAGATAAAGAGGGGCTTAATGAACTTAATCTATTCTTTAACAGATTTAATCACACACGGGCTGCTCCTGCCCCTGCATACCATTCACACCTCTCTGCTACAATAACCTCACCCCCTGCTGCAACTTGTCAACTGAGCCAGGGTCTGTTCTTCACAAGTACCCAGGTTGCAAAAGAACTGAATAAGATCAAAGTTTTGAAGGCTGCAGGTCCTGACGGCATCAGTGCAAGGCTAATCAAAACCTGCGGGCACCAGCTGAGTGAGATCATTACATATCTGTTCAATATGAGCCTGAAAATGGGTATAGTACCACAACTGTGGAAATTATCGTGTGTGGTACCAGTTCCGAAGAAACCTTATCCAAAAGACCTTAATGACTATAGACCTGTAGCATTGACATCACACCTGATGAATGTATTAGAGAGATTGGTTCTCACACGTCTCCGTCCTCTAGTGAGCTCGGATATGGACCCTCTCCAGTTTGCCTACAGGCCGGGCATTGGTGTGGATGATGCCATTATCCACCTTCTAGATAGGACTCTCTCACCTGGAGAAACCTGGGAACACTGTGAGAATAATGTTCTTCGATTTCTCTAGTGCTTTTAACACCATACAGCCAGGTCTACTGAGAGACAAGCTGGGCCTTGTTGGTGTGGACCTCCAACTCTCCACCTGGATCCTTAACTACCTCACGAACCGACCTCAGTTTGTAAAGGTTCGGGACAGTGTGTCAGACACAGTGATCTGCAATACAGGGGCACCTCAAGGTACAGTTCTTGCCCCTTTTCTCTTCACACTGTACACTGCGGATTTTAGGTGCAACTCATCTAGCTGCTACTTGCAGAAGTATTCTGATGACTGCAATAGTAGGCCTCATCACAGGAGGAGATGAAAGAGAGTACAGAGATACTAACCAAGCTTTTGTGGAGTGGTGTCATAGGAACCACCTTAGGATTAATTCCGGGAAGACCAAGGAATTGGTGGTGGACTTTCGCAAGGGCAAAAATCCACCAGTAGTGGTGAACATTCGGGGAAATTACATTGAGATAGTCGACACCTATAAGTACCTTGGTGTGATCCTCAATAATAAGCTTGACTGGGCCCATCACTTGGATGCAGTGTAAAGGAAGGGCCAAAGCAGGCTTTATCTGCTCAAAAGGCTGAGAGCCTTCGGAGTTAGAGGGGCACTCCTTGCATCCTTCTTCAACTCTGTTGTGGCATCAGTCATCTTCTTTGGTGTGGCGTGCTGGGGTAGTGGCATATCAACCAGGGACAGGAATAGGCTGGACAAACTGATTAGAAGGGCCAGCTCTGTCCTGGGATGCCCCCTTGATCCAGTTCAGGAAGTAGGTGACAGGAGGATACTGGCCAAGGTGAGCTACATGGTGCAGAATGATTCCCATCCCATGCATGAGACCGTGACAAAGATGTGCAGTACTCATAGAATCGTAGAGTTGGAAGGGACCTCCTGGGCCATCTGGTCCAACCCCCTGCTCAAAGCAGGATTCGCTAAATCATCCCAGTCAGATGTCTGTCCAGCCTCTGTTTGAAGACTTCCATTGAAGGTGAACTCACCACTTCTCGTGGCAGCCTGTTCCACTCATTGATCACTCTAACTGTCAAAAAGTTTTTTCTAATATCTAATCTGTGTCTCCTCCCATTCAGTTTCATCCCATTGCTTCTAGTCTTTCCTGTGCAAATGAGAATAAAGTTGATCCTTCTACAATGTGACAGCCCTTTAGATATTTGTAGACAGCTATTAAGTCTCCTCTCAGTCTTCTCTTTTGCAAACTAAACATTCCCAAATCCTGCAACCTTTCCTCATAAGACAGGGTTTGCAGACCGGTCACCATTCTGGTCGCTCTTTTCTGAACTTGCTCCAGTTTGTTGATGTCTTTTTTAAAATGTGCCCAAAACTGGACACAATATTCCAGATGAGGTCTGACCAAAGAGGAGTAGAGGGAAATAATGACTTCACGTGATCTAGACTGTATGCTTCTGGTAATACATCCTAGAATTGCATTTGCCTTTTTTGCTGCTGCATCACACTGTTGACTCATATTCAGTCTGTGATCTATTAGTATACCCAAGTCTTTTTCACATGTGCTGTCACTTAGCCCTATTCCTCCCATTCTGTATATGCTTTTTTCATTTTTATTGCCCAGATGTAGTACTTTGCATTTCTCCCTGTTAAAAACCATTCTGTTAGTTGCTGCCCACTTCTCTAGTTTCCCCACTGTCAGTGACCGGCTACTTCATCCTAAATGTGAGAGGGAGCTCTATCGAAAGTCCTTCCTTCCTGCTGCAGTTAGGCTGTATAACCGGCACTGTCCAAAACGGAGAACGACCCAAACAGAGAACTGATAGATCCAAAGTTTTTTTTTTGTTTTCGTATTTGTACCTACCTACTGTCAATGTAATGCCTTTATGCATCTGTACCTGTACTTGTTCCTGCCTTGCTGCTGTAATGCTCTGAATTTTCCCATGGTGGGACGATTAAAGGATTATCTTATCTTATTTCCTGAAACCAATGAATACACAAACGAGATACCCCTCTGGGCAGAAGCAATCAGGGACAGCATGTGGCCCACCTTCTCCCCTTCCTGGTAATAAGCCAGTTGCTGAAACTCTCTTTTGCTCTCTGCCCTTTCCAAAAGAGTTTTATCCATATTATTCTGAGCTTCCTTTAACCATTTCCCGGCCTCTGGGGTACCAAGTAAAGCCAACTCATCTTCCACTGCTCTCAGTCTTTCTGCCACTACTTTCTCTGCCTGTTTTGCCCGCCTCTTACACCTGATATCTCTAAACAGCAAACCCCTCAAATACGCTTTCATAGCCTCCCATATAGTGGATATATCTGCACTCCCATCATTAAATTAAAAAAACTCCTCTACCTCCCGCTGATTACTCTCTAAATCTACACTATGCAACCAATTGGGGTGTATTTTCCACTCTCCCCTGCACATGGCATGTGTCCCCGCCGATCGCAGCTCCACCTCTATCAGACTGTGATCCAAAACAGCCCGTGGCAGGTACTTCACAACCCCAACCTTCGTGTCCATCATTCCGTTGCCGAACGCCATATCTATTCTAGATAGGGTATCATGGGCAGGCGAATAATAAGAATATCCCCTCTCTCCAACATGTCGCACTCTCCATAAATCATGTGCTGTCTTCAAGGTGCAAAAATTAAAGATGTGTCTGACAGAAAATCAGGACTCTTCAGACCTACAGATGACTACCCATTCTTGCTACTACATGTGGGGACAAATGACACAGCAAGAAACGAGCTGGAAACCATCTGCAGAGACTTTGAAGACTTAGGCAAGAAAGTGAAAGAACTGGGAGTGCAGGTGGTCTTCTCTTCCATCCTCCCAGTGGATGGCCATGGAACAAGGAGGTGGAATAAGATTCTGCAGGTGAACAACTGGCTACGTCGATGGTGCCGTCAGCAACTATTTGGATTTCTGGATCACGGAGTGAACTACTTATACGATGGACTACTTGCTAGAGATGGGGTGCACCTTACGAAGACTGGAAAGCATGTATTTGGAAGTCGCCTTGCTACACTTGTAAGGAGAGCTTTAAACTAGAACAACGTGGGAAGGGAAGCAAAAGACCAGAAAAAGCCATACACCTGACAAATGCTATTGAGAACTCTGCTGTTAGAAGTGGAAAGGAAGAACAAAGACGAAAGAATCTAATTAATAAAAATATTGGAGAAAGAGAAACCAATCACAAACTAAAATGTTTCTATACTAATGCACAAAGCATGGGCAACAAACAAGGAGAATTGGAACTACTAACACAGGAAAAGAAATATGATGTCATTGGAATCACTGAAACTTGGTGGGACAATACACATGATTGGAATACAAGACTAGAAGGATACAACTTATTTGCAAGAAACAGACTTGATAAACGAGGAGGGGGTGTCGCATTGTATGTTAGAAACACGTATATCTGCACAGAGATTGAAGCTTCAGAGACTGGGAGTTCTGTGGAAACTGTTTGGGTAAGAATACAAGGACAGAACAATGGAAAGGACACCATTGTAGGCATTTACTACAGGCCGCCTGTGCAAGCTGAAGATATGGATGAACTCTTTATGCATCAAATGGCCAAGTTCTCCAAAAAATATGACATAGTTGTCATGGGAGATTTCAACTATCCAGACATTTGTTGGGAATCTCTCTCATCCAAAACTAACAGGTCAAGGAAATTCTTATCCTCTCTTGCTGACAACTTTATCTTCCAAAAGGTAGGGGAGAAAACAAGGGGAACTGCTACCTTGGATCTAATCCTTATAAACAGGGAGGAAATGGTTGAGGAGGTAAAAGTGGCTGGGACCCTAGGAGGTAGCGACCATGCTATTTTAGAATTTTGGATAACTAGAGGCGGAAGACCTGTGAAGACTCAGACGTCAAGGTTAGATTTCAGAAAGGCAGATTTTAAGGGATTCAGAAAGAGAATTGGAGGGATCCAATGGCTGGATATCCTTAAAGACAAAAATGTCCAGGAAGGATGGGAAATCTTGAAAAATGAAATTCTCAAAGCACAGTTGTTAACAATTCCGAAAAGAGGGAAGAATAGGAAGCATTTAAGGAAACCAGGATGGATGAACACAGAACTTAAGCACATGCTAAAAAGGAAGAAAAAAATGTTTATAAAATGGAAAGAGGAAGGCATATCTAAAGAAGAATATAATGCTGTCTGCAGAACCTGCAGGGCACAAATCAGATTATCTAAAGCTGAAAATGAATTGAGGCTTGCAAGAGATGTCAAAAGCAATAATAAAGGATTTTGGGTTTATGTCAAAAGTAAAAGAAAAGTCAAAGATGCTATAGGATTTTTACAGGATGAAAATGATGAAATGGTAAGACAGGATGTTGAGAAGGCTGAACTTTTAAATTCCTATTTTGCATCTGTTTTCTCTCAGAAAGGAAATGTAACATCAACTGTTATTCACTGTCCTATTAAGGGAATAGAAGAATCCAGGATATCTATAAACAGATTGTGAGGAAACACTTAGCTAACCTAAATGAATTCAAGTCTCCAGGTCCAGATGAATTACACCCCAGAGTACTGAAGGAGATAGCAGAAGAAATTTTTGAACCCCTCTCCATAATCTTTGAAAATTCTTGGAGAACAGGAGAAGTGCCAGAAGACTGGAGAAGAGCAAATGTTGTTCCAATGTTCAAAAAGGGGAAGAAGGTGGACCCAGGCAACTATAGGCCGGTGAGTCTGACTTCTATACCAGGAAAGATCTTTGAACATATTATTAAACAACATGTATGTCAATACCTGGATAAGAATGAAGTGATTAAACAGAGTCAGCATGGGTTTGTAACTAATAAGTCATGTCAGACTAACTTAATTTCCTTCTATGACGGTATCACTGATTGGGTGGATCAAGGAAATGCTGTAGATATAGTATATCTTGACTTCAGCAAAGCATTTGACAAAGTCTCTCATACAATCCTTATTGAAAAAATGACTAAGTATGGAATGGACAAGGCAACTGTTAGGTGGATTCATAACTGGCTTAGTGATCGGACCCAAAGAGTGGTCGTAAATGGCTGCACATCCAGTTGGAAGAATGTCTCAAGTGGGGTACCACAGGGCTCTGTCCTGGGCCCTGTATTGTTCAACATCTTTATCAACGATTTAGATGAAGGAATTGAAGGTAAACTGATTAAATTTGCTGATGACACAAAGCTAGGAGGGATAGCTAATACTAGAGAAGAGAGAGAGAGGATTCAAAAAGATTTAAATAAACTGGAGAAGTGGGCAGCAACTAACAGAATGGTTTTTAACAGGGAGAAATGCAAAGTACTACATCTGGGCAATAAAAATGAAAAAAGCATATATAGAATGGGAGGAATAGGGCTAAGTGACAGCACATGTGAAATAGACTTGGGTATACTAATAGATCACAGACTGAATATGAGTCAACAGTGTGATGCAGCAGCAAAAAAGGCAAATGCAATTCTAGGATGTATTAACAGAAGCATACAGTCTAGATCACGTGAAGTCATTATTTCCCTCTACTCCTCTTTGGTCAGACCTCATCTGGAATATTGTGTCCAGTTTTGGGCACCACATTTTAAAAAAGACATCAACAAACTGGAGCAAGTTCAGAAAAGAGCGACCAGAATGGTGACCGGTCTGCAAACCCTGTCTTATGAGGAAAGGTTGCAGGATTTGGGAATGTTTAGTTTGCAAAAGAGAAGACTGAGAGGAGACTTAATAGCTGTCTACAAATATCTAAAGGGCTGTCACAATGTAGAAGGATCAACTTTCTCATTTGCACAAGGAAAGACTAGAAGCAATGGGATGAAACTGAATGGGAGGAGACACAGATTAGATATTAGAAAAAACTTTTTGACAGTTAGAGTGATCAATGAGTGGAACAGGCTGCCACGAGAAGTGGTGAGTTCACCTTCAATGGAAGTCTTCAAACAGAGGCTGGACAGACATCTGACTGGGATGATTTAGCGAATCCTGCTTTGAGCAGGGGGTTGGACCAGATGGCCCAGGAGGTCCCTTCCAACTCTACGATTCTATGATTCTATGCCAATTTCCCGAATATATGTACCAAAAGCAGTACCGTGACCTTCGGTCCTACTCTGCGTGTTTTTGTTCTTGTCCCAGAAATCATCACAAATATTATTAAGGTCTCCAATAATTAAGAGTGGCATCGACCCCCCCCCCACATCCGACCAACTCTAACACTTACCTAATTTTCCTGCTGGAATAGGGAGGCAGAATGTACTTGGCTGCCACACACATCAACACACCAAACACTCTACATTTCACCACCACATATTGTCCGTCCACGTCTACATGCACCTCCACTTCCTCATAACGTGTCCCCACAGAGATCAGTACTGACACTCCCCTCTAATACGTAGAAAAGGTAGAATGATTTGCTTTTTGTATCCAGTTCCTACGTAAAATGTCAACTTCTCACGCACCAAGTGTGTCTCAAGCAGGAATATCATTGAGGCCCTCTGATCTCGAGCGTACTGTAAAACCGCTGCTCGTCTGGTCCTATCTGATAGGCCTCTTACATTCCAACTCAATATTTTAATACGATCCCCCATCACACCGCTCATCATTTTTCAGAATATCTTCTCCCCTTAAAGGGAACCTATCACCCCCCCAGGCGTTTTTAAGTAAAAGAACCACCTTGTGCAGCACTAATGCTGCTTTCTGTCAAGGTGGCGCTTTTATTTAGTGTCCCTTCCACCGCCGAAATAATCGTTTTTAAAATTGGTCAGACATACCTGAAGTTTAACCGGGGGGGCAGGTCTCCCCCCCCAGACACAGACGCCTCACATCCATCAGTTATCAGTCATGTCCTGCTTTTGAATTTGGCGCCTCCTCCTCAGTGTTCATTTCTTTTTCTCGCGCCTGCGCTGTAATATTCTTTCTTGGGCATGCGCAGTTAGCGTTACCCGTCCTATGACATCACGTGATGTCTTATCGCACCGCTACTATAGCACTCGACCCGGGGAAGGTGAGTAACCGTTCTTTTCCTTATTTTAGCCAAGCGCTGTCTAATGGAGTGAAAAAATGTTATTCCGGGAAAACCCACTTTAAGGATCACTATGCTCAGATTGCTTTTCATCTTCCTTCAGCACAGCGCCTCCTGCAGGCAGTGTCACATACTAACAGGTGTGTGTCGTACAATACACACTTCACCTGTTACACGGCTGCTGCAGCTGTACTCAGGATATAAGAAGGAATTACATGAAAGTTAATTTATTCAGATTGGCAACAAAATGCATGTAACAAAATATTTCCAGCTAGTGATACACCAGACTAAGCAAATTTGTACCGGTCAGAACTAGAGTTAAGTCACTGACAATGAAAGGTGCTGCTAGCTCTTAAAGGGTTTTTAGAGAATAAAAAAAAAACAAGACAGTAATTTTTGCTTTCTACCGACCGTATGTGGTATTGCCACTCGCCTATATGACGGCGACACGGTGGCTCAGTGGTTAGCGCTGCTAGGGTCCTGGGTTCGAATCCCACCAAGGACAACATCTGCAAGGAGTTTGTATGTTCTCCCCGTGTTTGCGTGGGTTTCCTCCCACATTCTAAAGACATACTAATAGGGAATTTAGATTGTGAGCCCCATCGGGAACAGTGATGATGATGTGTGCAAACTGTAAAGCTCTGCAGAATATGTTAGCGCTATATAAAAATAAATATTATTATTATATGACGGCAAGCAGAAATATCACACACTGCTTGTTTCTGGAGGAAGGCAGCCATGTTTTTATTCTGGTGAATGTGGCTATTGTGGGTGCAGACAGAAGTATCAGAAATCTCAGTACTGCATGTGACAATCAAACCTGGGAATTCTGGTTACAATCTGTGATCGCACAATGACTGAAAACTACCCTGCTGTAGCATCATTGGGGCGATACATTAAGACTTGCGTTTTGCACGCGAGTTTTAATGAAGGCACATCTTACAAAGTGTTGTGCGCCCCCAGAAATGTTATTCCAGTTTTGCACTGGGGTAATTTACAGTACTGAAGTGGTATAAATATTGATAAAGTTTCTGGGCTTCCCACTCATTGTGCCATCTCAGTTCCATGCATTTTGCGGAAGCCTTCCGGGACTTGCGTAAAAACTGTCGTAATATGTTTGCGCAACTTTGAGTAGAATTCTGGAAAAAGCACCATGAATCGAGCCCTAAATCATTGTATGATACAAGTAATCTTACAATTCACCATGTTCTGTGTATGTATATGAAGTACAGGTGGAAGGACACAATGATGTTGTTGGGCCAAACTACAAGTAGCATTGTGTCACATAAAGATGTCCTCTCAGGCTATGTTGTGCACATGATCAGTATGAGTATTTGAAGTGCGTTTTTTTTTTCTGCAGCATGTTAATTCTTTATGCGGATTTTTAGCGTTTTTCACCCATTGCCTTCAATGAGCCAAACCTGCAGCAAAAACACAGGTATAGAAAGGTTTGTGGATTTGCTGAGTTTTTATGGACTTCCTTTAGTGTATCCCACGCTGTCATGTGTGTGACAGTGCGAGTTTGCGAGAAACACTGGTAGTTCTGATCGGCGGTATCGTCCCCTCAGCTGTGACTGTGACCTGCGGTAAAAAGCTTACTGCATGTATCAGCTGATGAGAGACTGTCTGCTGTCACTGATAACAGTGATAGCAGGTGCCGTTGATAGGAGTAGTCTTCTTAAATACATATTCAAATAAAAATTCAAAAACATACCTAACACCTACTCCCTGATGCCCTCATCTCCTATAAAAAAATTAAAATAAAAACATACTCACCTTAACACCCAATCCCCAAGTCCCCTGTAAACAATTAAAATAATAACCATATACTGTCCTGTCCAACGTAATCCAGTGTCCCACAGCAATCTCACTTGTATAACAGTCACATCAGGAGATGTGCCTGCTCTAACCGGCTGCACACTGATAAGAGCATCATCGCTCCCGCAGTGTATAGCTTTGAGCTGCAGTGAGAGGTCACACAAGTTCATCAGCTGATGAGCTCCAGTGATCTCACGGCACCACTGCTGTGTGAGAACTTTCTCATGCAGCGGTGGTGCCATGAAATCAGGGCTCATCAGCTGATGAACTCGGGTGAACTTTCTCACCACAGCTCAGCGCTATACTCTGCAGGAGTGATTACCTCCTGTGTAAGTATGTAGCCGGCTGTCCTTGAGATCCATCAGGATCGTTGTGGAACATATATGGATTATCTTCTCTCTGGAGAGGTGAGGAATATTGAGGTTTATTATTTTAGTTCATTTACAGGGGACCTTGGCTTCAGTGGATTGGGAGATGATGCAAGTATGGTTTAATTTAGATTCAATAAAGCAGTCTGTCATTCTTTCAAATAAAGGACTATTACGAGTGTTTTTTTATAATATCACTATGGGGTTAGTAATGGGGGTGTCTTATAGGTGCTTCTCCATTACTAATCTCTGGCCTTGATGTCACCTGACAATACAAAGGTGACATCAACCCCCCCACCCCATTTGCCACCGCACCAGAGCAAGTGGGAAGAGCAAGGCTGAGTGCCAGAATTTGCACATCTTATGGATGCACAATTTCTGGGGCACCTGAGAACTGATGTTTTTAGTCTCGGAGGGGGCCATAGATATTGGCCTTTAGGCTATTAATATCAGCCCATAGCTGTCTGCCTAGCCTTTGCTACTTAGATTTTATAGGGGGGACCCTACATCAATTTTTTCTAGGGCCCCCCTGTAAACTAGCAAGTAAAGGCTAAGCAAACAGGTGTGAGCTGATATTAATAGCCTGGGAACCTTTATGGCTATTGGCGCCTTCCCAGAATATTAACATCAGCCTTAGAAGTTGACTTTCCCTCTGTTGGTTATGAAAATTACGAGAGAGCCAGCACAAATTTTTATCCATTTTTTGTCAGAGGTATGGCGGTGCACATTGATTTCTGCCAGTTGCTGTTTGGTTACAGCCTATGTAGGTTCATTCCGCTAGCGTTCCTACATAGGCTGGTCACAATGTGTGTTTTTACTTACCGGTTTAGTAATGAGGGTGGCTGACACCTCTTCATTACTAAACCTAGGGTTTGGTGTCAGTGACATCTGCTGAGACAATACCCTGATGCCACTGCATCAGAATGAAAAAGAAAGTGTTGAACCAGGAAATTACATCACAACTTTTTTTCATTTTAATATCTTTATATATTAGAAATCGTGCAGAAATATCTGCAAGCAAATAATGTGCACACATACCTTAAAGATTGTCACTTAAAGAAGCACTCCTCCCTTCAAATTTTTTATCCTCTTACTATATTGCAGCCATCGTATTATTTAGCACTGTTTACTTACAATTTTTCATTTGGCCCTTCTACCCAGCTAATTCTTTTTTCCCCCATCAGGACTATGACATCATATGCTTAAGAACTGACTAGATTAATTCTGCTAAGCTCTATGTAGAAACAGGAGGTCAATTTTCTCCGCACAAGAGTCACTAAAAGGAGTCCCTGGCAGGTGGTGGAAGGAGCAGCTGGATAAGGAGTTGAAGAGGGGAAAGATTAATGCCGGGACAAGATATGGTATTTCCCGTTTCTACACAGAGAAGAGTTAACTGGGTAGAAAGGCAAAATGAGCAATTGTAAGTACATAGTGCTATATGGTATGATTGCAATATATTAAGAGGATCAAAACTTTAATGGGAGTGCTTCATCAAAGGAAGTTTCTCCTTCGCCTCATTGGGGGACACAGGACCTTGGGTGTTACGCTACTGCCACTGGGAGGCTGACACTAAGAAAAATACAAAAAGATTAGCTTCTCCTCTGCAGTATACACCCACACACTGGCTCCAGCTCAAACCAGTTCATGCTTAGTGTCTGTAGGTGGGTCTGGTCTTGAGACTACATTTTATTTTCATTTTTACTTTTATTTTTTATTCTTATTCCTTTTTCATGGATCACAAAAGGCGACAGATCCCTTCAAGGTTCCAATCTCCCCAAACCAACAACAGGCGGGAATGTGGCGTGTCGCCTCCACGTACCCCCCTCCTGCACCGTTGAAAGGTATGCCTGAGCACTCTTCAGGGGCGACGGGTCTCATCAGGGCATCAATCTCCCCACACCAACAACAGATGGGAACATGGAGTGTCGCATCCATGTACCTCCTTCTGTAGCCAGGCTCATTACAGCCAGAACAACAGCCCTGTTTCATCCTGGGGGAGTGAATGTCTAAGATGTTCTGCCTGAGGCCATTATGGCATCCGTGTGGCTCCCACTGCATCACCACTGACAAACAGCAGCGATCGAAGGAGGTGGACACAGTTCCTCTCCACCTCGGTCAACGGGATGGTGGATGGAGGGTCCCCTGCAACATCCACATTGCAGCACCTGTAGGCGAAACGCTTCATCCTCCGGATCTCTGCGGCCCTGAAATGTAACACCATCCATGCTGACGCAGTCTCCCGCGGCGGCTCCACCTCTGGACGCGCACCGCCGGTAAGAGATTCCACGTCGCCAGAGGGCCCCTACAGCAGGATTCTCAGAGCCCCCCGTGGCGTTCTCCCTCCCCCGGGTATCACTCCCGCAGGCCACAGAAATTTAGGTCCCGGCTTAGGCCTGTTCACGGAGCAATCCCGAGGCTCCACCCACCGGATGACATCGCGCCTGTATGCCCCCCGAACTGGCACTTCTTGCTCACTGCGAGACTTCCACCTCTGCAACTCCTGGGGGCCATCTTTATACACCCAGCCGGCTCTCGGAAGAAATGGGAAGAATCCTCAATCCTAGCCTGGCACCAAGCAGATACCCGGGCATTTTTAATGGGACACAATGGATTTGCAGCACTCACGGGCAACAGGACCTGGGTAAGAGCCCTGACCCTGCAGCAGATATCAGCCCACATTGGCCCTTCCCTGAAGTTCCTTTATACCCTATTGGAGGATAGTAACAGCATAAGAAGTCAGGAGGCATACTGTGGTGCATTATGTGGCTTCCTTAAAAGGGTAACAAGGTTCATACGATGCATTTCACTTCAGGTTCTACCTACCAGACTTTGTTACCGCCGCTACCAAACCAAGGGTACATAGCCCCCCATGAGCGGGATTCGTCACTGGCAAAGAGATACAGTCCCTCTATCGGCTGAGGCCTTCACCAGACTGTCTCAGGGGATTCTGCCACCTCACTTTACAAAGAGGCGATGGATCCCTTATGGGCTCCTCTTTCCAAACCTACAACAGGCGCGAATGGGTAGTGTCGCCTCCACATACCCCCTCCAGCATTGTTTTTTTTGTTATGGGCATGCCATGATATTTCGGTGCGACAGATCCCTTCAGGGTACTGATCTCACCACACCGGCAACCGATGGGAACGTACCCCCTCTGCATCCAGGCTTATACCGCCCTTCTTTCCCTGTGCCAGACCAACAGCCTGACCCATCCTAGGGCAGTTAGTCCTTTGGATGTCCAGAGGCATTTACTATGTCCGGGCAGCCCCCTCCTCATCTCCCCTGATGAACAGTGGCGAGGGCAGGAAGACGGACGGTTCTTATCCCCTCCTCTGACCTAGGAATGGGTAGATGGAAGGCTAGGACATAGTTCGCCAGCTCAGAGTGAAACCAGACAAACGCTTCTGAAGTCAGAAGCGTATAGAGGTGAGATACCCCTTTATCAGGATTGCGGAAGAAATGGGAAGAATCCCCTCTGTTGATGCGCCTGCCTCCCGCTGGGCCTCAAAAACCCTTCGGTCCTTACCAAAGGGTTCCTCACTGAAGACCCAACAGACTGGCAGATAGAGAACCTGACCTGTTCAGTTCTTCGAGGATTTAGGCTCAGCACTCTCCCCCTCTTTTGCTGCCGTGCAGGAATCTAAAGTTATGGTCTCTTGGGCTGATACTGTCCTGTATGGTCCTGCTCAGGGTGACCTTCCTCTGGAAGCAGCAGAACTAGCCAAACAGTTCTCGGCCGGAGAATATTTGTTGCACGCATTCCTACACTTGGCTCTGTGCTGCTCTTACAGCCGCAACTACCATCCACATCCGACGGACACTGTGACTCAGGATAGCGAGCGGACTCTGCGTCCAAAAAGTCTGACATCTCCGCCCTACTTGAGGATGTTTATTCGGTGAGAAGCCGCATCAGCTTATCTATGACGCCACAGGAAAAAAAAATACATTCCCTCCCCAGCAAAGGACTAGGCATCCTTTTCGTCATCAACAGGCACGTTTTCTGGTCCTTTTATATACAGACGTCTGCTCTTATATCGTCATATCTAGCTCTCTGTCCTTCAACGAAAGGGTCAGGCACCTGGTGTAATCCGGATACAATACAGAGCTTCCTCCTGGACAGTTCTTCCCTTATCATCCCCCCAAAACAGTTGCGAGGACACGGCGTTCCTACCGAGCCATCGCTTTTTTACACCAAGACGGGGTCATCATTCTGGTCCCAGAAAGCGAGAAGTGTCTAGGGGGTCTACTCAAACTTTTTCGTACCAAAGAGGAATGGTACGGCCCATCCTGTACCTGAAGTTACTCACCAAGCTTGTCAGGATCCTTCAGGATGGAGTCTCTCGGCTCTGTTATCACTTCAATGTGGAAGCGGGAGTCCCTAGCATCCATCGATGTATGGGATGCTTACCTTCATATTCCGCTTTTTCAGATTCATCAAAGGTTCCTGCGCTTCGCCATCCGTTCACAAGGGACATGGCGGTTGTCATGTCAGTTGTGCACTCTTGGGGCGTGGTCGTTATGCCAAACCTAGACAACCTCCTGATCAAGGGGCCGTCTTTCCCAGCCTGCGCGCAGGCATCCGTATCTCTTTGGACACATTGTCTTGCCTGGGCTGGCTGATAAACTTAAACAAATCTTCCCCGATCCCGGCTCAGCAGATATCCCCTTAAAGGAATGACCCTGCACTCCTCCAGAGGGTTGGTATTTTTCCCTCGAGACACGGCCATTTCCCATCATCAGAGAGCTCTGGCACTTTGTTGCCCATTTCCTCACTAGTGGCCTGGGACAGGAATCCATTCTCTCTCGACCGTCTATACCGCTTGCCTTCACGGGTCAAGCGGGCATTCAGGTGGTGGACATCATGGTCTTCCCTCCCCTCAGTGCAATAGCCGGTGGACTCCACTGACGCCAGTCTTCTGGGCTGGGGGGCGGTATTTCATCATCAAATTGCCCAGGGGGCGCTGGCCATTTCAGGAGTCACCTCTTTCGTTCAATGTCTTGGAGATCTGGGCAATTCGTTTGTCCCTACGGTGCTTCCATCACCTCTTAGTGATTCGTCCCATCCGAATACAATCGGCCAATGCAACGGCTGTGGCGTATATCAATCATCAATGGGGGCATCTGCAGCGGGGCGGCAATGAGTGAGGTGGAACACATTCTCAGCTGACCTGAGAGGTCACACTCAGTCATCTCAGCAATTCACATCCCAGGCGTGGAAAACTGGGCAGCAGACTTCCTCAGCAGTCAGGGTCTTGCCTCGGGAGAGTGGTCACTTCATCTGGAGGTATTCCAACAGATTTGTTATCGTGGGGGGATGCAGGGATCCAGAGGTCAATTTCATCTTCCTTTACTTCCAAAGGTTATCAAGAAGATAAAGACTGAAAGGATTCCGGTGATCTTTCTCTCTCCAGACTGGCCTCGCAGTGTGTGGTATGTGGAATTGGTTCAGCTCATAGTCATTGTTCCCTGGTGGTTACTGGATCGACCAGATTTGCTCTCCCAGGGCCCGATTTGCCTTCAGAACCCAAGGACTCTGTCCTTAACAGCCTGGCCGTTAATTCCTGGGTCCTAACCCAAGTTTAATTCTCCCGAGGAGTGGTTTTCCTTGTTGTTTTGCTCTCAGAAAATCTGCATCGAAGGAGAAACAGGGATTTTTATGTACTCACCATAAAATCCTTTTCTCCGAGCCACTCATTGGGGGACACAGCAACCACCCTGTTGGCCTGACAGCTTTAGTATGTTCTCTGGTTAGACCTTTTATCCTTTCATATGATGTTTATGATCTCCTACTGCTTTGTCATTGAACTGGTTTGAGCTGGAGCCAGTGTGTGGGTGTATACTACAAAGGAGCTATTCTTTTTGTTTTTTTTAGTGTCAGCCTCCTATTGGCAGCAGCAAAACACCCAAGGACCTGTGTCCCCCAATGAGGCGAAGCACTCCCTTCAAAGTTTTTATCCTCTTAATATATTGCAATCATATCATATAGCACTATGAGTGGCTCGGAGAAAAGGATTTATGGCGAGTACACAAAAAATAGAATTAGACTTACCGGTAATTCGGTTTCTAGAAACCTTCCACGACAACATAGGAGGTTGTTTCCACGCCCTAATGGGGGACAGGAAGCACGAGAGGTTAAAAGGTCCCTCCCACCTCCCTCTCACCAGTGACTTATAACTGATCACCATAGCACCGGTTACCTTAAGATTCTCAGAGTTTCATCCAAGAATACAGGGAGTTAAATAGTGGTGTCGTGGAAGGTTTCTAGAAACCGAATTACCGGTAAGTCTAATTCTATTTTCTCTAGCAACCTTCCACGACAGCATAGGAGGCATAACAACCTATACTGCACTAGGAGGGGACAAGGACCTGAAGAACTTTTCAGCCAAAGACTAGATCCCTGTTGGACACAAGGTCCAACCTGTAGTGTTTAGAGAAAGTATGTAAGGAGGACCAGGTTGCTGCCTTACAAATCTGCTCTGAAGATGCGCCTGCCCTCTCAGCCCATGAAGTAGAGGTAGATCATGTTGAATGCGCTCTGATCCCCATACGGGGAGTGATGTTCTGCGCCAGGTATGCTTCGGAGATGGCCCTCTTAATCCAATTGGCAATAGTGTTCTTTGCTACCTTTTTTCCCTTGTTTGGACCAGAGGTATGGATGAATAGGTTGTGGTCAATTCTATAGGGTTTGGTACACTCTAAGTAGTAGAGAATTATGCGCCTCACGTCCAGCGTATGAAACATCTCTTCCTTAGGGTTTGCTGGGTTTTGACAAAATGAGGGAAGAATTATTTCCTGTGATCTATGGAAGTCAGACACAACCTTTGGTAGGAACGATGGATCAAGGGAAAGAACTATGGAATCATCTCTAACTGTTAGGAAGGGTTCCCTGATTGAGAGAGCTTGGAGTTCTCCTATTCACTTTGCCGAGTTTATTGCTATAAGGAAGGCCACTTTACAGGAGAGGAGCTGAGGAGTACAAGATGGCAGGGGCTCAAAGGGAGATTGAGTGAGTCCCGTAAGTACCACATTCAAGTCCCATGGTGGAATGGCAACTAGCCTTTTTGGATGTAGCCTAGTGGCTGATGTAATGAATCTTTTTATCCACCTGTGTTTGGTCAAGTCACAGTCAAAAATGGAGCTCAATGCTGATACCTGGACTTTAGGTGTGCTGGGCTTTAGATCTAGCTCAAGCCCCCTCTGTAAGAAATCCAGAGTACGGGAAATGTTAGGGTTTTCTGGGTCCGGCAAATCTGGCAGACACCATGAGGAAAACTTTTTCCATATTTTGTTATAAATAGTAATGGTGACCGGTTTCCGAGATTTCTGGAGGGTTTTTATTACTGCTTCTGATAGCCCCCTGGCCCTCAAGATCTGGGTCTCAGTAACCAGGCCGCTAACTTCATTTCCCGGAGGTTTGGGTGATGTAGAGGGCCCTGCAAGAGAAGGTCATCTTCCAGGGGTAGGTGGAATGGCCCGTCTACCTGTAGCTCTGTAATAAGAGAATACCAGCTCCTCTTTGGCCATAGTGGGGCTACTAGAATGGTTTGGGTCCGATCCTCCCGGATTTTCCTCAGGGTTGCGACAGGATTGGAACTGGCGGGAAGGCATACGCCAGACGAAACCTCCACTTGTAGGCGAGGGCATCTACCCCCAGGGATCTGTCCCTGGGGTTCAGGGAGAAGTTGTTTCTCACTCGGGCATTCTCTCTTGAGGCCAGTAGATCCACCTCCGGAAGACCCCACCTGTTGACCAGCCTCTGAAAGATTCTTTCGTTTAGGCTCCACTCGCCAGACTGGATGCATTTTCTGCTCAAGAAATCTGCTTGAAGATTGGAGGTACCCTTTAGGTGAACTGCTGTTAGAGAACGGAGGTGTCTTTCGGCCCAGCAAAATATTCTAGGCTGCTGGATCTTGTGCCACCTTGGTGTCTGAGATGGGCCACTGTTGTTATGTTGTCCGAGTAAACTCTGATATGATGGCCCTGGACTAGGTGTCTTGCTGCCATGAGAGCTTCCTCCACGACCTTCAGCTCCCTGAAGTTTGAGGATTTTGCACTCACTTTCTGAGTTGGAATGGTTGTCGGGACACCACAGCTCCCCAGCCTTTTTTGCTGGCGTCTGACGTTACTGTGACCAGGGGGATCTGGGACCAGTTGATTCCCTTGCACAGATTCTTGTGGTCCATCCACCATACTAGTGAAGCTTTCACCCTTCCTGGGGTCTGGACTCTTTTGTTCAGGCAGGTGTGATCTCCGTTCCAGTTTCCTAAGAAGTGGGATTGGAGTATTCTGGAGTGGGCCTGCGCCCAAGGCACTGACTGGATGCAGGAGGTCATTGACCCTAGTATGGACATGGCTGACCTGAGGGTTGGGGACCTCTGATCCCTGAAACTCGAGATCCTTGATATTATGGACCTCTGATGTTCCTCTAGGAGGAAGGTCATTTGTTTTCTTGAATCTAGGAGGATTCCTAAGAATTTTATCTCCTGGGAGGGTTGGATCTGCGACTTTTTTATATTTGGGATCCACCCCAGCGATTGAAGAATACCCAGGGTTTGAGTCACCTGGCTTTCCAGGATCTGGTAGGAGGCTCCTATTATCAGTAGGTCGTCCAGGTAGGGTACAATGCATATGCCCTGGCTTCTGATGTGGGACACAGCTTCCGCCATAATCTTGGAAAATACTTGAGGGGCAGAGGATATCCCAAAGGGAAGCACGTTGTACTGATAGTGTCTGACGTCTGTACCCTGACGGATCGCAAACCTCAGATACTTCCTGTGAGAAGGATGTATGGGAATGTGAAAATAGGCATCCTTCAGGTCTATGGTTGCCATGAAGTAAGACGGCCCTATCAGAGGAATGGCGGTCTTTACCGACCCTATCTTGAATCTGCGATATGCGATGTGTCGGTTGAGGCCCTTCAGATTTATTATTATTCTTGCCTCTCCTGTGGGTTTTTTCACTAGGAAGAGTCTGGAATAATGCCCCCTTCCCTGTTCCTCCACAGGGACCCGAGAGATGGCGTTTGATTGTAGAAGGAGCTGGTTGCCGGATTTCAGTGCTGGAGTCTCCCGAGGTGGTAGGGAGGTAACTCTTATACCCCGCGGGGGGGAGGATTCGAGCTCTAGCAGTAGGCCCTCCTTGATCACGCTGAGGACCCAGGGGCTGTTGGAAATCAACTGCCAAGAGTGAATGAACCTCGAAAGCCTTCCCCCCACCGGGGTCGAGATATTGTTTTTCTTGTGGCTGTTGCTGCTGCTGCTGGGGGACCAGGATATTCCTGCCTCTCCCCTTAGCATAACGCCATCTTCCTGTCTTTCCCTTCCCTCTCGGCTGGGATGGCTGATTCTGGGGGGCTCGAAAAAGCCGCTTTTTTGTGGTCCTCTGATCAGGAAGTATCTTCTTCTTATCTGTGGCCTTTTCAAGAATTTCATCTAAGGCCGGGCCAAAGACATGTTCACCCTTGAAGGGTAAAGAGCAGAGTTTAACCTTGGAGGTCACGTCCCCGCTCCACGTTTTAAGCCAAAGGGCCCTCCTTGCAGAATTTGACTGTACCATAGCCCTGGCAGAGGTGCGGATCATCTCCATTGATGCGTCCGCCAAGAAGCCTGTAGCTCTCTGTAGTATAGGAAGGGAGTTAAGGAGGTCACCTCTTGAGGTTCCCCGAGAAATATGACTCTCTAGTTCCTCTATCCATTGGAAGAGAGACCTAGAGACACATGTGGACGCAAATCCTGACTTTAGGAAAAAGGCAGAGGTTTCCCAGGCTTTTCTTAGGAGGCTTTCTGCCTTACGGTCCATCGGGTCTCTAAGCTGGGACACGTCATCAAATGGAAGGACCGTTTTCTTTACCACCCTTGCCACCTGGACATCAACCTTCGGGATGTTCCATTTAAACTCCTCTCCCTCCAGGGGAAATCTATGCCTGAGTTCCGAAGGGGCTGAGTAGCGCTTCTCTGGGTACTCCCATTCCTGAGAGATCATATCCACTATGCTCCTATGTACTGGGAAACTTGTTCGTCTGGGTCCCTCAAATCCCCCGAACATGCAGTCCTGTGCTGACTGAGTAACGGGTTCATCCTCTAAGCCCATGGTGGCCCGTACTGCAGTGACCAGCTCCTCCACATATTTCGCGGAAAGGAGGTATTTTCTAGTTTCGGCTGATTTAGAAGTTCCCGGTTGCTCCCAATTCTCGGAGCCCGAATTGTATGAACTTTCTGATTCGGATTCTGAGTCCTCTAACTGTATTTTCCGTTTTTTTGGGGATGGTGAGCCTAAAATCGGAGGAGGAGGAGGTGGCAGAGGGGGGGACAGGGCGGCTAAAGAAGTCTGAACCTAATGAGTGACCAGGCTGCGGATCTCGTCAATCAATGACGGGTGCTCAGCCCTGACCACCCTGTCCGTACAAGCTTGACACAATTTCTTCACCCAATTTGAGGGAAGTTTTTCACTGCATATGGCACATTTGGCCGACTTGCTGGTGGTATTGGTGCTTTTGTGGGCAGACTTTTCTCCCTATAATAAAAGGGAGATGCATTTTGAGGACCTCTATTCCAGGACCGCACCACTAGGACCCACCCCAGGTACACTTACTGTGGCTGGGGCAGCGCTGGGCTCTGCAGACGCAGGGCAGGAAGAACCGTCCATGCTGACAGGGGATTTCGCCTTACCTGTCGGCGTCTTCCGGCGGGTTAATAAGGGGTTAACCCCGCCCTCAGCGCAGTTTTTTCATTTTCCCCTCCTCCTCCCTGGGTCCCAGAGCAGGCACAGCAGGTGCTGGCGAGCTCCACACACCGGCAGCTGAATGGGTGCCGCCATGACAGGAAGTCGTCACACATACCCCGGAAGTGACCATGCGTGACGTCACTTCCGGGTCACCGCACGGCGCGCAGCAGGAGGAGGAGAGACCGGAGAGCTGCGGGAGGCCTCCAGTCGGGGAGCACTGGCCCGCTTTACTCCCCCTAGGGGAGCGCGGGTGGGCCAGGAAGGTCCCGAGTTCCGAAGAAGACGGGAGCAGTCTGGAGGAGGGGAGGCAGCGCCGCCGACCACCACTGCCTGGCTTAAGGATTCCAGGTACGCTGCAGCAGCCGGCCACACAGCATACCGAACCTCTCCATGCCCCATGGGGGACAGGAAAGATACGGTGAGAGGGAGGTGGGAGGGACCTTTTAACCTCTTGTGCTTCCTGTCCCCCATTAGGGCATGGAGACAACCTCCTATGCTGTTGTCGAAGGTTGCTAGAGAAATCCCTGTTTTCCACTACTGGATAACCTGTTATGGGGGTTGTGGAACCATACTCACCTCCCAGACTGGGGCTGCTCCTCCGTATTTAGTGCTACAATCCCCTACCAGGCCCCCTGAAATCAATTTGTGCACTGCAGTTTTTACATTTTATCCAAGGAAAAAAGTGTTTCCTGTGCCATGCTAAATGGCAATCAGGAGTAGGAACAACCTATATCCCTTCCTAAGGCCCCCTTCAGGCTGTGTGCACACACTGCGGATTTTGCTGCGGTTCCGCAGCAGTTTTGGCCGCTGCAGACCCGCAGCAGTTTCTGCTGCGGTGAAACTGCTGCGGTGTACAGTACGATTCCCTATGGGAATCAAAAACCGCAGTGCAGACGGTGCGGAATTTTCCGCGCGGATTATCTGCGGTTTTCAATCCGCAGAAAGAATTGACATGTCAATTCTTTCTGCGGTTTGCCATCTCCTCCATTTGAGGAGATGAAAAACCGCAGGGCAAAACCGCAGAGCAATCCGCAGGTAAAACCGCAGGTATTTTGACCTGCGGTTTCACCTGCGGATTTTACAAAATCCGCACCTAATCCGCAGCGTGTGCACACAGCCTCACATGTCTGTATAATACCGATACCAGAAAAAAAAAAGTGTTTCAGAACAGTGTGCCGTTCGTTTTTTTTCAAGGTATGTCTTAATAATCAATTTCAAAGGATCTATACGTTGCAACGTTGAAAACGTAAGGCACATGGATGTTATCATTGTGCAGGACACATTTCACACAGACTTGTATTGACCCTTGTCATCCGTATGGCCAGGAAAAACAGACATGTGAAGATCACCATCAGTTTGTAGTACGTGTGGATGCGTGTTTCTGATACATGTGACAATGCATGCCACACGTACATGTGAAGCGGGCCTAACATATATACCGTCCAAGTATTTTAACTAAGTAGAAATGGTGGTTCCTGCTTTATATAGAACTAGCTGAAGAGCCCGGCGTTGCCCGGGCATAGTGGTTAGTTATAACAAATTATAATGATTATATCGCACATAAAAACATTTCACATCATATATTCAACACTACAGATTTGCAACACAAATTAACTAAATGATTACCCAAGTATTGATAGTATTTTTTTAACTGGCCATCATTTTGGTGAAGCAAAACTTTTTTTTCTAAACACAATATTAACCCCTTAACGACTGCTGATACGACTTTTAACGGCGGCAGTTAAGGGGCCTTATTCCTCCTGCACGTCACACTCCTCCTTTATAGACAGCATAGCTTTTCTCCTTTAGACTATGTGCACACACTGCGGATTCCGCTGCGGATTTGGCCTCTGCTGATCTGCAGCAGTTGTGCAGACAGCGTACAATACCATATAAGTCTATGGGATTTACAATCTGCAGTGCACATGCTGCGGTTTTTTCACTGCGGAAAAGCTGCGGTTTTAAATCCGTAGAAATAATTGACATGTCAATCCTTTCTGCGGATTCTGCTGCGGTTTGATACCTATTCCATTGTCCAGGTGTCAAACCGCTGGCCAATCCGCAGGCCAATCCGCTGTTGAATCCGCAGCGTGTGCACATAGCTTTATAGTCGCCTCCTCCAGGAGCACCTCACACTCCTCTTCCATATACAATTGAAAACACTTGATCTCAAGAGAAATTGCACTAATTGCAATACAGCATATCGTATACACAGCCTACTTCTTCTGCAGCACCACACTTTACTCCTTTAGATCTCGTTCACACCTTATTTGGTCAGTATTTTTACCTCAGTATTTGTAAGCTAAAACTTGGAGTAAAACAATCAGAGGAAATGTAAATTAGAAACCCGTCACCACTTCTGTATTTTTCTCCCACTCCTGGTTTTGGCTTATAAATACTGAGGTAAAATACTGACCACATACTGAAGGTGTGATTGTGGCCTGCAGCGCCTCACTCTTCTCTATACACAGCCTCATTCTGCATCAGCACCTCACTTCTCTCATTTTCCCCCTTAGGCTGTGTTCACACACAGCGGTTTTTTTAGCGGTATTTTTAGCGGTTTTGCCAATAAAACCGCTAAAAATAAGCTTCCCATTAATTTCTATGCATTTTGCACTTTTTGTGCCTATTGATGCGTTTTTTTTACCACATTGCGGTAAAAAACGCAGCATGCTCATTAATTTCGCAGATTGTTCTGCGTTTCTGGCTAGTTCAATGCGTTTTGAAAACGCGCCGGAAAAAAACGCATCAAAACCGCGTGGCAAACGTGAAGACAAAAAAGGCGCGGATTGTGGGAAGGGAGTCTGGTTTTTGAGCAGAAATTTTCTGCTACGTGTGCACTTAGCCTTATACATGCACAGCAACTTCCGTTATGAGCACAGCAGTGTTATCCACGAGGTTCCTCCCTTTCCCTTGACGTGATACCTCACATGAGCAACTCCATTCTAGACACGACGGAGCTAGATGTGGCCTGTGCCTGCCGCGCACTGCTACTCTGAAGACGGCGGCCCGGATTGCAGCTCGCAGCGGCTGGGGTGTGTGGAGTGGGCGTGACTTGACACATACACTCACATACATATATATACACACACACTAGCTGAAGAACCCGGCATTGCGCGGGCACAGTAACTAACTGTGGTTAGTTATAACAAAGTATAATGATTATATTGCACATAAATTGTTGCTGTATGTCATCTCCTGTATATATAGTGTATACCTGTGAGTCATCTCCCCCTGCATATATATACCTATATGTCACCTCCTCCTGTAAATAGTATATACCTGTATATCATCTCCCCCTGTATATAGTATATACCTGTATGTTATCTTCAGGTTCCCTCCCGTCTGTACATGGTGGAGGCGCGTGTCCCCGCAGCACAGAGAATTTCAGTGCGGTGGCTCCACCCTGAGTGTAATACTGAGTGTGTCTATGTGGAGTGGGTGAAATCTTAGGCTCAGTGCACATTATATTTGCCCCTATTGTCTGGCGTATATATCCAAAAGTGGTGCACAGGATAACAGTCTGCTGCACTTTCAAACAGTTGAATAAACGGTAGGCAAATGAAGGCCAAAAAAGGACACTTTTGTCCCCCCACTGTTGAATGGCAGTCTATAAAAACGTTAGTATATACTGTAATCTAGGAGATATTTTTTTCCTCCACAAAGTAAAACTTTGAACACAGACCAAGAGCACTCTTAAAAAAAAACGCCTCTCTTGTCCACAGACCATGTCCGTTACAGCAGCTCAGCAACGCTGGACACAGCTCATGCACAAGAGTGGTGCTGTTTCTGTAAAAAAAAATATATGTATTTTTTTATTATTTTTTATTTCCTTACAACAGTTTGCTAATGATGAACATGTCATTAGTTTCTTTTTGTGACCCTTATTCTAATACTCTGCTAGTACTTTACACTGCACCGTTAAATGTTGACTGTCCAGAGGTAGAGAAAGGGCACCGTATTTGTTCTGGGGCTGCCTCTGGTAAGTGACTAAAGGCCCTGTCACACTTAGCGATGTACCAGCGATCCCAACCAACGATATGACGCGGTCAGGATCGCTGGTGCATCGCTAAGTGGTCGCTAGTGAGCTGCCACACAGGCAGATCTCACCAGCGACATCACTGGGGACGGGGGTCGCTACTTACCTGTCACACCAGGCGATCCTGCGTCCTCCCGCCCGGCTCCATGCGTCGCTAGTCTCTCCACAGGAAGTGCCGCAGGAAGCTGACAACGAGAAACAGTCCTGGACGTTCTCGCGCGATCAGCGATAACCAGCGGGGGAGCCGGTCGTAGGTAAGTATCAGACACAGCGATGTCGCTAGCAATATCGCTATAACGTCACTAGTTATAGCGATATTGCTAGCGATATCGCTTAGTGTGACATGCCCTTTAGGCTGAGCAGTAATATAAGATCGTCCGTACACAAGTGGCAATGCTTCTAGTGGGCGGGGTGGAGATAAAGCAGACCCTTTATGAAGTGGGTTTCTATTAAAGGGGTTGTCCAAGACTTTTACTTTGATGGCCTATCCTTAGGATAGGTAATTTAATAAATGATCAGTGGGGGAGTGAAAACTGGCACCACATGGCGATCAGCTGTTCCTGATACCGGCTGCAAGTGCTAAAGTACGCAGCTGCACAGCACTGCTCGGTCAATTGCATAGTGGTCACGGCCGAGTACGGCTCACCCGCCTCCCAGTCAAAGCCAATAGTTGGCGGATGTACAGTACCCAGCCACTAAAGCTGATGGAGCTGTGCAGCCCCACAACTGAGCACTTCCAGCTACCACTGGAAACAGCTGATCAATGAAGGTGTCCGTCTGTTCTCGCACCCCCATGATCAGATATTGATGACTTATCATAAGCATATCAATGTAAAAGACAACTACCTTAAATAGGTTGTAAACACCGTTCTCCTTGCCACCATCGGCTCACCTTTTAGGTGTTCTAAAACAATGAGGTTTTTTAGCCAAAAACCTCATTAGAGAAAGATCCTTTTTGGAGGCGTTCCTTCTGAAGCATTTTTTTTGCAGCCTTAAAATTGTACTGTGTCTAGTTTGAAACAGATTCCATCAGGAGCCCCTTCAATGAAGAGACATGCACCTTTCTTTTTTTCCCACCAGGCGATTATCCTCTTTAAAGGAAACCTGTCAGCAGGATGGTACTCAGTCAGTAACCTACAGACAGTGTCAGGTTGGCGTTGATTAAAACGATACCTGGGGTGATTAAATCAGTCTTGTGGGGGGAGGGGGGTCTGAGACATAGCTTGGGGAAGGCATTTATGCACATGTAATCTAAGTACATGTATCAAAGTACTGGCAGTTATAACATGGCAGTTAGACAGGGCAGGAGACAGGTAAGACCTTTATATATATCTACACCCTGTACAATAGGAGTGCAACAAATATATACCATATGCATTTGTGTAATTTATATCCTGGCCGCTGCATTCACACACATCCACCGCCCTGGCATTAACTCTCTACACTCCATCCATATCAGCCCCTCGCTCCTTTCCTCTCCTATGTATAGCACTCACGCTCTTTTCACATTGTTAAACTGCACAGATCCAGTCAGTCCCACCATTCAACATAAGAGACGCTCTCACAAATCACTTAACCATCTGCTCACTCTTTCTATTCTCCTCCTAGTCGCAGGAGACATTGCTCCCAACCTTGGTCCCCCATGTTGTAGAAAGTCAAATCCCCCAACTGCTACACTCAGAAACCCCTCTAATCTTATTAATATTCCCTGCATGCCATCTGTCTCTCTTAATTGTGCACTTTGGAATTCTCGCTCAGTGTGACTTTTTCCTTTCTAATTCTCTTAACCTCCTGGCTCTTACTGAAACCTGGATCCAGCAGTCAGACACTACCGCTGCTGCTGCTCTTTCATACGGGGGGCTACACTTCTCTCTTACCCCAAGATCAGACAATAGAGCAGGTGGAGGCGTTGGTCTGCTCCTATCACCAAAATGTACCTTTCAGGTTATCCCTCAACTACCCTCACTAGTCTTCCCTTCTTTTGAGGTCCATGCCGTCAGACTCTACACCCCCTTCTCCATGCGAGTGGCGGTGGTGTATTGTCCTCCCGGCCCCTCCCATCAGTTCCTGGATCATTTTGTCACTTGGCTTCCACATTTTCTCTCCTGTGACATCCCTACCCTCATCATTGGAGATTTCAACATCCCCATTGCTCTTCCCCTCTCCCCATCTGCTACTCACCTTTTATCTCTAACCTCCTCGCTTTGCCTTTCGCAGCTTACTAATTCTCCAATGCATGAAGACGGAAACTCCCTCGACTTGGTCTTCTCTCGGCTTTGTACAATGGATGATTTTGCAAACTCCCCTCTCCCACTCTCTGACCACAATCTTCTTTCATTCTCTATCAAGAACTGCCAGGCTGCTCAGGACACCCCCACTGTCCATACTTATAGAAACATACAGGCCATTAACACCCAGAAACTTATGAGAACTTGCAGTCTTCATTGGCCCCTATCTCCTCCCTCTCATGTCCTGATTCTGCATTGAAGCATTACAATGAAACACTTCAAAGTGCCCTGGATGAATTTGCACCCCCTATAAATAGAACACCACAACACAGATGGCGACAACCCTGGCACACCCTGCAAACACGTTTCCTGCAGCGGTGCTCCAGGTGTGCCGAACGTCTGTGGAGAAAATCCAATCTACACGAAGATTTCATCCATTATAAGCTTATGCTTAGAACATACAACACTGCCCTTCACCTCTCCAAACAAACCTATTTCAACACCCTCATTACCTCACTATCCTGTAACCCTAAACATCTCTTTGACACTTTTCATTCTCTACTCAACCCAAGAGTACAGGCCCCAACCACGGAGCTCCGAGCTGACGATCTGGCCAATTACTTCAAAGAAAAAATTGACCAGATTCGACAGGAAATTATCTCCCAATCACCTCCCCCACTGCATCTAGCTCACTCTCTGATTTTGAACCAGTCACAGAAGAAGAAATAAGCAGGCTCCTTGCATCTTCTCGCCCAACCACTTGCACCAGTGACCCATTTCCGTCACATCTCCTCCAGTCCCTTTCCCCTGCTGTCACCCCTCACCTAACTAAAATATTTAACCTCTCTCTCTCTTCTGGTATCTTTCCCTCCTCATTTAAGCATGCTATCATACATCCACTACTTAAAAAACCATCTCTCGACCAAAACTGTGCCGCTAACTATAGACCTGTCTCTAATCTTCCCTTCATCTCTAAACTCCTGGAACGCCTGGTCCACTCCCGTCTTATCCGCTATCTCTTTGATAACGCTCTTCTCGACCCTCTCCAATCCGGTTTCCGCTCTTTACACTCTACTGAAACTGCCCTCACTAAAGTCTCTAATGATCTACTAACAGCTAAATCAAATGGTCATTACTCCATGCTAATTCTCTTGGATCTCTCTGCAGCATTCGACACTGTGGATCATCAGCTCCTCCTCACTATGCTCCGTTCCATTGGCCTCAAGGACACCGTTCTCTCATGGTTCTCCTCCTATCTCTCTGACCGCTCCTTTACTGTATCTTTTGCCGGTTCCTCCTCTCACCTTCCCCTTACTGTTGGGGTTCCTCAAGGATCGGTTCTAGGCCCCCTCCTCTTCTCCTTGTACACTGCCCCTATTGGTCAAACAATCAGTAGATTTGGTTTCCAGTACCATCTCTATGCTGATGACACCCAATTATACGCTTCTTCTCCTGACATCACGCCAGCCTTTCTAGAAAACACCGGCGATTATCTAAACGCTGTGTCTAACATTATGTCCTCACTATATCTGAAACTGAACCTGTCAAAGATTGAACTCCTGGTGTTTCCTCCCTCTACTAATGTACCTATACCCGACATTGCCATTTCTGTGTGTGGTTCCACTATTACTCCCCAGCAACAGGCCCGCTGTCTTGGGGTCATACTTGATTCCGAGCTTTCCTTTGCCCCCCACATTCGATCACTGGCTCGCTCTTGTCATCTGCACCTCAAAAACATTTCTAGAATTCGACCTTTTCTTACTTTTGACTCTGCAAAAACTCTTACTGTTTCTCTTATTCATTCTCGTCTCGACTATTGTAACTCTCTTCTAATCGGTCTCCCTCTTACCAAACTCTCCCCTCTCCAATCTGTCTTGAATGCTGCAGCCAGGATCATATTCCTCATCAATCGTTACACCGATGACTCTACCTTGTGCCAGTCATTACACTGGCTACCCATCCACTCCAGAATTCAGTATAAACTTATTACCCTTACCCACAAAGCCCTCCATGGCTCAGCACCACCCTACATCTCCTCCCTTGTTTCAGTATACAACCCTACCCGCGCCCTCCGTTCTGCTGATGACCTGAGGTTAGCATCCTCAATAATCAGAACCTCCCACTCCCGTCTCCAAGACTTTACACATGCTGTGCCAATTCTTTGGAATGCACTTCCCAGGTCAATACGATTATTCCCCAATCCCCACAATTTTAAGCGTGCCCTGAAAACGCATTTATTCAGACTGGCCTATCGCCTCAACACATTAACCTAATCTATCCCTGTGTGGCACAGCCAAAAGTTTTACCATAACCAGGTTCCCCGCATCATGCTCCCACATGCTTTATGCATCCATTAGCCCTCTGTGTCTGTACTGTTACACACTTAACATTATGGCTGGTCCAAACAATCAGGGCAACTGCTACCACCCACCTTTCGTGTCTACCTCTTTCTTCATAGACTGTAAGCTTGCGAGCAGGGCCCTCATTCCTCTTGGTATTTGTTATAATCTATGTAATTATTGTTATGCTGTAATTTCTATTGTCTGTACAATTCCCCTCTGAAATGTAAAGTGCTGCGGAATATGTCGGTGCTATAGAAATAAAATTTATTATTATATTATTATTTATGTGGTGCTTTGCTTACATATTCATCTGTATAGGCTCATGACAGGTCACTGACCCCTCAGCGACCTGCCCCCTATTTTACATACTGTATATACTTTTGTTGGGTTAGAAAAAACAAAAACATAGCTTCATAAAAATGGAGCCGGTGGCGGTGCCTGGGCTATAACATGACACATGCTTTTATGCCTACACTATTGTGGGGTAAAAAAAAATAAAATATCAAAATGGCGGCAGCGACGCCTGCGCAGTAATATCTATCGCGTTCTGATCGATGCTACTGTGCAAGAGGTGCTGGCGCCATTTTAAAGGAATTTTGTCTCCATCAAAATAGCGACGGCGCCTGCGCAGTAGCCACCAGCACAGTTTTAATGAAGCCAATTTTTTTTTTTCTCCACCAAAATGGCACCAGCCATGGCACTTGTACAGGTAGCATCTACTATAGATATTACTGTGCAGCCACTGCCATTTTGATGAAGAAATTTTTTTTTACCCCACAATAGTATAGGCATAAAGCATATAGGCATGTATCATGGTACAGGGCAGGCACTGCCACCGGCGCCATTTTTATGAAGTTACTTTTTTTTTTTTTATACTAACCCCACAATATAATATTCAGTATGTAAAATAGGAGGCAGGTCAGTGAGGGATCAGTGACCTGTCATAAGCCATACAGATGAATATGTAAGCAAAGCACCACATAAAGACCCCCCCACCCCAAAAAAAAAAATACTGGTTAAATAACACCCACAAGATGAATTTCATCACCCAGGTATCATTTTAATCAGTATAGCGGCGCCAACCTGACACTGTCTGTAGGTTTCTGTGCACAATCCTGCTGACAGGTTCCCTTTAAGGGAAAAAAATGTTCAAAAAACTCCAATGGAATTCTCATAGAAATGAATACGAAGAGTTTTCCAATAAATGAGATGCAAACACTACTGGTCTGCTGACAGTGCCGGGCGGGCACTATCTCTATTTCCACATGTGGGTAACAGTAGTAATTAGGCATATTCCCTAATACACCAATGGCAGAAAGTTTCACTGGGCAATACTACATCTCCGAGACCTGGACTCCAGCGGCTGTGTGGAGCAAGGCACTATGGCAGCAGAGGCTAATTCACTATTATACCCCTTATCCCAGAAACTGCATGGTGTTAATCTCCAAGGTAGAGACATAACGTCAGTGATTTCAACCTACTGATAATTTCTGGGTGAGCTATAAAAGTTTATTAAAAATCACATGCATATCACCTTAAAAACGACACTGGTATTACTGCTCCTTATTTGAAGTGCTATAGTAAGACTAAATGGTTATATATAAGAAAATTGTGGAGACAGACATTACAGGAGCTTACCAGCAAGGCGAAGGCCTTTCTGGCGGATTTACTAACAGGTGACACCTGAGCCCATAATGTCCATAATGGTGGTTCTAGAAAAGAGTGTCTGGATCCTGTCAGGTAAATGAACAGTGATGTGTTAGATCCATACAGTGCCGACCAGGTTACTAAGCACTGATAGGACAGAGTTCCATGATGGTGTGCGTGCCTCCATACAAAAAAACATACAAAGCGAGAGGAGAATGTCGCTAACACCAGTGTCAGCATCTACACTTTCTTTTTGGTGGTAGGTTTCCTCATGCACCTACAATTAGTGAGAGCCCCCAATAGGGCCCATGCTTTGTAAACATTAACAGGATTTCTGTCCTCCCCATTTCCTAACCAGTCCCTCCTCTTTTTTGCTTTAAAAGTCCCAATCGTCCATATCCAAATACTCCAGATCAGACACCAATTCTGTTACGCCCTGGGGTCCCGAAGTCCTGGCTCCTTCAAAGTTGGTAATGGGCGACACAGGACGGAGCAGCTCAGGGAGGGCTTCGGACGCTCTGCGCTTTATCTAGGAGAGAATGGAAATGTTACATTACATATATCATATTGCCTTTGACGATCTCTTGTATGAAGGAATAAGTAGAGCAAGATGATTACCTGTTTGAAAAAGGAATGATTGAGCAGCGTACCAGCATTCGGCCTACAATGGAGAAAGAAAAGCTCATGACATCACAAATAAGAAGCCAAAATGTAACCCCATCTTCCTATAATTGTATCAAACATCATTGCTGGCCCTTTAAATCCTTGCAAACTCAAGGCAAACAAGTCCAGTGGGCAGTCCTACTAAGTGACTGACAGCTTTCCCTTTGAGAATATGCATGCTGAGCTTTCAGTCAAGTAGATCCGCCCACTGGACACTTAAGCTCTAAGTGAGTAACGATTATAAATAGGTAATCCAACCACATATATCCATGGGATAGATGATTAACATTAGTTGGGGTCTGAGTCCTAATAGCCCACTGATCACTAGAACCAATAACCCTAGCTTCTCATTGGTGAGCTGTTTCCACATTCCCAAAAAAGGAGATTTTTGTGTACTCACCGTAAAATCTTTTTCTCTTAGCCTCTAATTGGGGGACACAGAACCATGGGTGTTATGCTGCTGTCCACTAGGAGGCGACACTATGCATAATCTGAAAAAGATTAACTATGGCTCCTCCTCTGCAGTATAAACCCCTGGACAGCGTCAGCCGTCTCCAGTTTTGTGCAAAAGCATTAGGAGGATGTTAACAGAAATAACATAACTATGCCTGTAATAAGGCTACCATGTACCAGCTCAAAGAACAATATGAGAACTCAACCGTAACAACAGCCCGTAAGGGCAACAGGATGGGAGCGGTGTCCCCCAATTAGAGGCTAAGAGAAAGAGATTTTACGGTGAGTACACAAAAATCTCCTTTACTCTGTCGCCTCATTGGGGGACACAGAACCATGGGACGTCCCAAAGCAGTCCCTGGGTGGGAAGCAATGGACGAATACTGTGCAGACAGGTCCCTAAAGTTGGGGCACCGCCGCCTGCAGAACCAGTCTACCCAGGCTCGCGTCCGCTGAAGACTGGGTATGGACTCTCTTGTGTTTCGTAAATGTGTGTAGACTAGTCCAAGTGGCCGCCTTACACACTTGTGCCAAATGGCCCAGGAGGCCCCTACCGCCCGTGTAGAGTGTGCCGTAATACCGGCCGGAAGAGGAGAATTTTTAAGGCGGTAAGCCTCTTGTATGGTGGATTTGATCCACCTGGCAAGGGTAGCTTTGGAAGCCGGCAGACCCTGACAGACACCTTCCAGAAGAAGGAAAAGGGAATCAGACCTCCGGAAGAGCGCAGTCCTAGACACGTTTATACGGAATGCCCTGACGAGGTCATGCGTATGCAGAGCCTTCTCCACTCTATGAACCGGAACCGGGCAAAGGGATGGCAGAGAAATTTCCTCATTGAGGTGGAAGTTGGACACAACCTTCGTAAGGAAGGATGGGACCGTACGGAGAACCACCTTGTCCTGGTGATAAGCCAGGAAGGGCCGTCTGCAGGAGCGTGCTGACAGTTCAGACACCCTGCGTAGTGAAGTAATTGCCACCACAAAGACCACCTTCTGGGATAGAAGGCGGAGTGGAATTTCCTTAAGGGGTTCGAAAGGTGGTCCCTGCAATGCTGTCAGGACCAGGTTGAGGTCCCACGTTTCCAGTGGACGTCTGTAGGGGGGAACCAATCGGGAAACCCCCTGAAGAGAGGTCCTTACTTGCGGCCTTTTAGCAATGTGTCTCTGAAAAAGCACTGAGAGCGCTAACACCTGGCCCTTAAGCGTGCCGAGGGACAGCTTGGCGTCCAGACCCGATTGGAGAAAACCAAGTACTTTGGGAAGGGAATAAGGAAGTGGGCTCTGGCTGCGAGATTCGCACCAGGTAAAGAAGGCTCTCCAAGTACGGTAATAAATCTTGGCGGAGGCTGGCTTCCGCGCCCTAATCATGGTTCTTATGACATCTGGTGAAAGCCCTGCCTGGGTTAGAACCCAGGTCTCAAGGGCTACGCCGTCAAATTGAGAGCCCGAGTTCTGGTGGTAGAACGGGCCTTGTGACAGAAGATCGGGACGGTCGGGGAGACGCCAGGGGGCGTCTGTTGCAAGTTGTACGATGTCGGCGTACCATGTACGTCTGGGCCAGTCCGGGGCGATTAGGATGGTTGGAACTCCCTTTTGTTTGATCTTCCTCACCCACTCTGGATATGAGGGGGAGAGGTGGAAAGATGTACAGAAGCTGGGACTGGGTCCAGTCCTGAACCAGGGCATCTGCTCCGAGCGACCGCGGATCGTGTGTTCTGGCCATGAACTTGGGAGACCTTGGCATTGAGATGGGATGCCATGAGGTCCACGTCCGGGGTCCCCCAGCGGTGGCAGATCTGGCGAAAAATTTTGGGGTGGAGAGACCACTCTCCCGAGTCCATTCCTTGTCTGCTGACGAAGTCGGCTTCCCATTTGTCCACACCCAGGATGTGGACCGCAGAGTACCGACCCCATGTCTTCCGCTCAGTGGAGGATATGTGTCACCTCTTTCATCGCCTGGGTACTGCGGGTCCCACCTTGGTGGTTCACATATGCCACTGCCGTGGCATTGTCCGACTGTACTCTATATGAGAGGCTGCCAGTAAGTGACGAAAGGCTCTCGACGCCAGGAAGATGGCCCGAATTTCCAGGATATTGATAGGCATGTTCGCTTCCACTGGTGACCACTTGCCCTGTGATGTAGGTGCACCGCACCCCAACCTGTCAGGCTCGCGTCGGTGGTCAGGACCTTCCATTGACCTGTGAGAAAGGATTTCCCCGTTGCAAGCGAGATTGGCTTGAGCCACGAGTGCAGGGACCTCCTGGTTGACGATGTTAGTCGGAACTGCCTGTCGAGGGAAAAAGGGTTCCTGTCCCAGGACCTGAGAATGGCTAGTTGGAGAGGCCTGAGGTGAAACTGGGCAAATGAGACTGCTTCCATTGCTGCCGCCATCCTGCCGAGGACTCTCATGGCAAACCGGAAAGATTGAGGGGGGGGCTGCGGAGGAGGATGCGAACTCCTAGGCGGAGAGCCAGTGCCTTGTCCTTGGGAAGGAGCACCAGACCCCTGGAGGTGTCGAATAGCATCCCCAGGAAGGTCAGAGACTAATTCGGGGTAGTCGATGACTTTTGTAGGCCCAGGCGACTTGATGAGGAGATCGTCCAGGTATGGAACGACTACTATGCCTCTGGAGTGTAGAACATCCATGGTGGCTGCCATGATCTTGGTAAACGTTCTTGGAGCCGTGGCGAGTCGGAACGGGAGAGCCACGAACTGGTAGTGGTCCTGGTTGATTGCGAACCCGAGAAATCTTTGATGGGCGGGAGCAATCGGTATATGCAGGTATGCGTCTTGTATGTCTATGGAGGCGAGATATTCTCCCTGCTCCATGGACGTAATGATGGACTGAAGGGACTCCATGCGAAAATTACGACCCTGTACGTATTGAGTTGTTTTAGGTCCAATATGGGCCGTATGCTGCCTCTTTTCTTGGGGACTACGAATAGATTGGAGTAGAACCCTCGGAAATGCTTGGCCGCGGGAACCGGTACTATGACTTCTGCTTGGAGAAGGGAAGAAACCGCTTGGTGAAAGGCACGAGCCTTGGCTGGCGGGTTTGTGGGAACAGAGAGGAAGAACCAGTTCGGTGGGTTGGAAGTGAACTCTATCTTGTATTCGGAAGAAACTATTTCCCTGACCCACCTGTCTTCTGTAATAGGCAGCCAGACTTGCTGAAAGAGCAAAAGTCGTCCGCCTACGGGTGGGGTGTCTTCCGGAGTTAGTGAGTCTTGATGAGGAGAAAGTCTGAGGTTTCCCTCCTTTGGGGTTGGACTGGCCTGCTTTTGACTGCCAGGTCTTGTCCAGCCTTTGCGGCGGCCGTGAGTTGTCCCTGCGTGGGGAACGGTTACGATTTTGTGCTGGACGCGAGGCGGACCAGCCCGAAGAATTCCGAAAGGATCGGAATCGTGTTTGGTTACGCCTTTTATAAGTGCGTTTAGGCTTTAGTTGGGGGAGAAAGGTACTCAACCCCGGTGGCGTTGGATATCATTGCGTCCAACTTTTCACTGAAAAGTCGCCCACTGAGGTACGGGAGGTGCGTGAGGGATTTCTTTGAGGCCGCGTCCGCTCTCCATTCCCGCAGCCAGAGGATACGCCGAATCGTGATGGCGTTGGATGCTATCCCCGCTACACCCCTTGCAGAATCCAGAGCTGCATGAAGCATGTAATCTGCTAGCACTGCTATTTGAACCGCTTGGTCCGACAGCTCAGGGGTTGATGCTTGGAGGCCGGCTTGTAATTTTTTGGCCCAAGCCAGAATGAAGCGAACGCGGGAGCCAGGGAGGCCCCTGCAGCCTCAAAAATTGAACGAGCCATGCGTTCAACCTGCCGGTCTGCTGCGTCCCTGAAGTTTGAGCTATCCGGCAATGAGAGCAGGGTCTGTGCTGCTAGTCTAGAGACTGGGGGGTCCACTTCGGGTGGATCTGTCCATTCCTTGGTGTCCTTCTGCGGGAAGGGATACCTTGCCTCCAAATATTTGCGATTGGTGAATTTTTTCTCAGGTTGTGACAACTGCTTGTTAAGGATCGCCTTAAATTCTTGGTGATTAGAGAAGACCTTAGGCGGTTTCAGAACACCTTCAAAGGAAATCTTCTGTTCTGGCGCTTCTGGGGGCGGATCAGAAATATCCAGCACCCGATGAATGGAAGAGATTACGTCCTCGACTAGCGCTGTATTGCTAGGGGGAATTGGTATCAGGGACCCCTCTGTCTCGTTGTCTGAGTCGGAGTCACAGATGCCTTCCGAATCTTGTGTTTCGCTGAGGCGTCCCCTGGTGGGTGAACCGGGGTGGAGATATTCTGTGGTCGGGGATCGCTGTGGAGATCCGCGTTGTCTGTCCCTGGTAGGGGACAGTCTAGGTGACCTGGAACTACGGTGTCTCTCCCTCGAGGGAGATGACCGTGTGCTATGGGATGACGCAGATGAACGCGACCTGTGGGTCCGCTTGCGTCTGGGTGCGTCAGGAACAGCATGTCCCTAAGTCGCGCTCTCCCTTTGCTGGGTAACGTTCATAGCCGAGGTATGACCCTGCAGAGCCTGAAGCAATGCGGAGGTTAGGTTATCTATAGACTGCGTCATAGATTGTGACATCTGGGTAGCCCATTCTGGCGTGGTAGCCGATACCGAGGCATTGGTAGGGGCTTCTTGGGGTTCTGACCCAATATTCTGAATACAGGCCCGGCAGTGCGGGTACGTGCTGCCACTGGGTAGATTGGTTTTGCAGGCTGTGCAGAATGCATAAAAATAATCCTGCCGGGTTCTCTTGGACCTTGAGCCCGGCATAGTGCAAGACTGCAGAAGGGCTGGCTATGCAGAGGAAATCTATAAGGGAGTCTTATGGGGAATATGGACTTCACAGCTGAGTAAAAAACCCAGCTGTGATCTTACCCCACCAGTTTGCCCCTAGGTCCAGCGCCAAAGATCCACAGTCCTGTGCCCCCCGGAGACTGGCGTCCTGCTGAGCTCTCTGTCCTGCAGCAGAAATGGCCGCCGAGAAAAGGAGGAAGGAGAAGAAGGGGGCGGAGAGCTGAAAAAAAGCGTGCAGAGCTGTGTGGAAACGTGCCCTTTCTGCTTCGATCCGCCCCCTCTATGACACTGCAGAGTGTCATATTTGTCATCCGGGGGGCAGAGATGAGGCGGCGGCGTCAGCTAGGCCGAAGCCGCGGCCTAAATTAGGTGCCTGATGCCCAGGAAGGCTCCAGGCCGGCGCGGAAGTCCCGGAGGGGATCGGATCTGAACCGGACCCCCCGGATTGAAAGGCAGGATAGCGGTGGGGTTATAAGCGGAAGGAGGGCCCTGTGAGGGGTCCCCCTGAAGCACTATAGAGCTGGTGCTGCCGCAGAGACAGGGGCGCAGGGAGCCCTGTGTCTCTAATGTGCCATGCCTGCCTGCAACCCCCCCGGCCCCGACAGGAGCCCGCAGCTGTGCTGGGGTCCCTGGATGCAGCTGCAGTGTGCTGGCTCAATACTGGGAGCTGCAGAGTGCTGCCTGTAGAGACCCTACCTGAGGCGTCTCAACCTAATGCCTCCCGAGGGGGATTAGGGAGGGTGCTGCTGTCACCATCAGGGGGGGCTTCATCCTCGACCCAGAACCCAAAAGGAACTGGGGAAGGAGGGGGGCTCTCGACTTCGAACCAGCACCCGAGGGACTGGGGAAGGAGCGGCATGGGGAATAACCATCTCGACTTCAACCGGGCACCCCATAATAGGGGACCGAGGAAGGAGCCATGCCGGGAGTCTCACAAGAAACCCACTTTTCTTCATCTGTAATCCCGTCGAAAAAACGGAGTGAAAAAAGGAAAAAAAAAATCTTAGGTGAGCCTCCTATGCGACACTAAGCAAAAACTGGAGAAGGCTGACGCCGTCCAGGGGTGTATACTGCAGAGGAGAAGCCATAGTTAATCTTTTTCAGATTATGCATAGTGTCGCCTCCTAGTGGACAGCAGCATAACACCCATGGTTCTGTGTCCCCCAATGAGGCAACAGAGTAAATCTGAATGAAGCTGTAGCATGCATGCTTAACCCTTTGATGAGGCAGCCATTTTTAATTTTTGGCAATTTCATTTCTTTTTATCATTTAAAAGACATGACACTATTTTTTGCTTTATAAAATAAGTCAAAGTTCTTTTCCCAGAGAAGCAGACGTTGATCTACTAAGCTCCTCCTGCTTTACAGTATATAACAACGTACTGGAAATTCCCCTAGGTCAGACTATTACCTTTGCTTTTGTCATTAGATTCACACATGGAATCTAATTCTTAGTGAACCTACGACTTATCTGCATGTAAACGTAGTTATACCTATTCCGGCCGACCCTGCTCACCTAAGTTCAGGGTTCCTCTGCAGACACAGCTCCACCAAGTTGTGAAAATGAGGAGAGAAGCTGCGATTGTATGGGTGCATGCTCGGCTCCCCGTTGGAAGGACGACAGGAGGTCCCCTCGCCGATGCCAGAGTCAGCTCCTGAGCGAGAGGTCATCATGGTGAGTTCAGAGGCAGGGATTGTAGCTGTGTCCAGCAGGCAGGGCACGGTGCCATTCAACTTCTCCAAGAGCATCTAGAGAAAAGCGGAAGGAGACGTTACTGAAACATTAAAAGCAGGCTATCTCAATGCCAAACAATCACATCAATCTCTGATGGTCCATTTACACAGCATGAATATTTGGAACAAGTTTTCCAAGGAACACTTATTTCCAAATGATTATGCAGTCTAAACAGGCTGCCGATCACATGACAAATGATAAAACGCTTGTTCGTCGGTGAAATGATCTTTTCAGCTGCACAAGAGGTCATCGTTCTCTACAGCACATCTTCCTCTATAAATAGGACACACAGTCAAGAACTATGGCAGCCTATACTCACTGAGTGATCCATTACAGATCAATTAGAATATATCTGATTCGGGTCAGCCTGTCTAAGCAGGCAACTAACCGACCGCCGACTAGCAAGTATGCTCGTTTACCGCTGAACATAGTACAAAGTAATGCAGCTCAAGCCCTACACCTTACCTGTGTTGCTGGCATGTCCTTGAATGGCACGTGACCATTAGCCAATTCACATGCTGTGATCCCGACACTATAGATATCAGACTTGGCATCATATCCCTGCAAGTTCTAAGGAAAATAAAAGAATAGCAAAAATCCAGGGATATTAATGCACAACTAACAGAGAATTAGATAAACTTATAAATGCCACCATTCTCTTACCTGCTGCAAGACCTCTGGGCTAAGCCATGGGAGGACCCTGGAGCTGTGCTTGGGGAAGTCATGGACGACTTTAAGACGCTGTCCATGGTTTATCATACTAAGAATGCTGCGCAGACCAGAAAGATAAACTTTACCGTCCACCGAGATCAGGATGTGACTGGCCTTCACGCTCCTAAGGGGAAGAGGATCAAAACTGAATTAACCGCAGGCCGATCAACTTGAGATAACCACTGCACTCATGGAGGATCCATTACAGCTTGCTTATGAGAGCAGACATTGGAGAGCCAACATGTCCAGGGCAGCCAGAAGCAGTTCCGACATGTACAGTGGGGCAAAAAAGTATTTAGTCAGTCAGCAATAGTGCAAGTTCCACCACTTAAAAAGATGAGAGGCGTCTGTAATTTACATCATAGGTAGACCTCAACTATGGGAGACAAACTGAGAAAAAAAAATCCAGAAAATCACATTGTCTGTTTTTTTTCATTTTATTTGCATATTATGGTGGAAAATAAGTATTTGGTCAGAAACAAGCAATCAAGATTTCTGGCTCTCACAGACCTGTAACTTCTTCTTTAAGAGTCTCCTCTTTCCTCCACTCATTACCTGTCGTAATGTCACCTGTTTAAACTTGTTATCAGTATAAAAAGACACCTGTGCACACCCTCAAACAGTCTGACTCCAAACTCCACTATGGTGAAGACCAAAGAGCTGTCAAAGGACACCAGAAACAAAATTGTAGTCCTGCACCAGGCTGGGAAGACTGAATCTGCAATAGCCAACCAGCTTGGAGTGAAGAAATCAACTGTGGGAGCAATAATTAGAAAATGGAAGACATACAAGACCACTGATAATCTCCCTCGATCTGGTGCTCCACGCAAAATCCCACCCCGTGGGGTCAGAATGATCACAAGAACGGTGAGCAAAAATCCAAGAACCACGCGGGGGGGACCTAGTGAATGAACTGCAGAGAGCTGGGACCAATGTAACAAGGCCTACCATAAGTAACACACTACGCCACCATGGACTCAGATCCTGCAGTGCCAGACGTGTCCCACTGCTTAAGCCTGTACATGTCCGGGCCCATCTGAAGTTTGCTAGAGAGCATTTGGATGATCCAGAGGAGTTTTGGGAGAATGTCCTATGGTCTGATGAAACCAAACTGGAACTGTTTGGTAGAAACACAACTTGTCGTGTTTGGAGGAAAAAGAATACTGAGTTGCATCCATCAAACACCATACCTACTGTAAAGCATGGTGGTGGAAACATCATGCATTGGGGCTGTTTCTCTGCAAAGGGGCCAGGACGACTGATCCGGGTACATGAAAGAATGAATGGGGCCATGTATCGTGAGATTTTGAGTGCAAACCTCCTTCCATCAGCAAGGGCATTGAAGATGAAACATGGCTGGGTCTTTCAACATGACAATGATCCAAAGCACACCGCCAGGGCAACAAAGGAGTGGCTTCGTAAGAAGCATTTCAAGGTCCTGGAGTGGCCTAGCCAGTCTCCAGATCTCAACCCTATAGAAAACCTTTGGAGGGAGTTGAAAGTCCGTGTTGCCAAGCGAAAAGCCAAAAACATCACTGCTCTAGAGGAGATCTGCATGGAGGAATGGGCCAACATACCAACAAAAGTGTGTGGCAACCTTGTGAAGACTTACAGAAAACGTTTGACCTCTGTCATTGCCAACAAAGGATATATCACAAAGTATTGAGATGAAATTTTGTTTCTGACCAAATACTTATTTTCCACCATAATATGCAAATAAAATGAAAAAAAAACAGACAATGTGATTTTCTGGATTTTTTTTTCTCAGTTTGTCTCCCATAGTTGAGGTCTACCTATGATGTAAATTACAGACGCCTCTCATCTTTTTAAGTGGTGGAACTTGCACTATTGCTGACTGACTAAATACTTTTTTGCCCCACTGTACATCTGAAAAAGCTAGGCAACATCCAACATGGTAACCATTCAAGCTCTTTGAATACCAGAATACTGGTAGAAAGATGCATTAGTGCATGGCTAAAGCAATCTGTTATGTGAGAAGCTTGGTGATCATTTCTGCAGGAAATGTAGATGCAGCTATCTACATTTTTGAGAACATGTAAAACCTTAGAAGAAAGGAATAGGCAACTGAAGCGGTAAGTGAAGGTTGAATGGAATCACCTGTGCACATATCCCATGTGATGAATGTAATCCAGGGATTTCAGCACTCCCAGCAGGATGTAAGCGATTGCCAGCTCACTCATGCCATCTGTGAAGTGTGTGCAGATGAGATCTTTGGCCGATCCTGTAAGAAAAAGCAAAGCAAGCATAGTCAGGAGACAGCAATGTACCCTCAATGAGCATAGAGGGCACATATCCCAAGTGGACAACCCTCTTGCAATGTCCTGTTTTTCATGAGCCCGGTGTCCCCCATTCTACTCACCATAAGCCATAAATGGGGTGACTACCCACAGCTCATTATCAGCAATGAACGTGGCTCTGTACGGGAGGATGTTGGGGTGATTGAACAGCTTGGACACATGAAGTTCAGTCTAAGAAGAAACAGGATTAATGGAATGAGAACGCTTGGGGTGATCCTCGGTTATAGGCTTATGATATCTAATATATAAAGCTCATTGTATGTATGTATGCATGTATGCATGTATGCATGTATGTATGTATGTATGTATGCATGTATGTATGTATGCATGTATGTATGTATGCATGTATGTGTGTGTATGTATGTCGGGGATTGGCATCCGCACCGTCGCAGCTACAGCCACAAAATTTTGCACACGTCTGGACCCCGAGAGTGTCATAGGCTATGTTGTGAAGTGAAATTTTAACCCCGCGCGTTCCAATTCACCAAACAATTTTGCCCCTATCTACATAATGGGGAAAAGGTGTATGTATGTATTGGCATCTGCACCGTCGTAGCTACAGCCACAAAATTTTGCACAGTCACACGTCTGGACCCTGAGAGCGTCATAGGCTATGTTGTGAGGTGAAATTTTAACCCCGCACGTTCCAATTCACCAAACAATTTTGCCCCTATCTACATAATGGGGAAAAAGTGAAAGGAAAAGTGTTGGAGGCAAATTGACAGCTGCCAGATGTGAACAAGGGGGACCTAAAGAATGAAAGCAATGGCGCCAAAGAGTATATACCGTACAGTTGCTAAGGTGGGGCCCTGACATGGGATACTCACCACACACGGGGATATGAACACACACACAAAATGTGCCCAAACACTACCACGTGCTTCAACACATATACCACCCTCAGCACACATTTCACCACACATACACCAACCTCGCCACATAAAAGTCGAAACACAAAAGTCGCCACTCAAAACTCGCCACGCTGTCCCAGAGCTGTTTAAAAGATGAAAAATGAGCTGTGATTGGTTGCTATCAGCAACAGTTTTCTCACCCTCTGACACGGACTGCAGGGGAAGCCCAGTATCACACAGGATAGGATTAGATACACGGCTCAGCAGTCAGTATCACACAGGATAGGATTAGATACACAGCTCAGCAGGCAGTATCACACAGAATAGGATTAGATACACAGCTCAGCAGTCAGTATCACACAGGATAGGATTAGATACACAGCTCAGCAGGCAGTATCACACAGGATAGGATTAGATACACAGCTCAGCAGTCAGTATCACACAGGATAGGATTAGATACACAGCTCAGCACACAGTATCACACAGAATAGGATTAGATACACAGCTCAGCACACAGTATCACACAGGATAGGATTAGATACACAGCTCAGCAGACAGTATCACACAGGATAGGATTAGATACACAGCTCAGCAGGCAGTATCACACAGGATAGGATTAGATACACAGCTCAGCAGTCAGTATCACACAGGAGAGGTTTAGATACGCAGCTCAGCAGGCGGTACCACACAGGGGAGGAATAGTTACACGGCTCAGCAGACAGTATCACACAGGATAGGATTAGATACGCAGCTCAGCAGACAGTATCACACAGGATAGGATTAGATACGCAGCTCAGCACACAGTATCACACAGGATAGGATTAGATACACGGCTCAGCACACAGTATCACACGATAGGATTAGATACACAGCTCTTCACACAGTATCACACAGAATAGGATTAGATACATGGCTCAGTAGTCAGTATCACACAGGATAGGATTAGATACACGGCTCAGCAGTCAGTATCACACAGGATAGGATTAGATGCACAGCTCAGCAGTCAGTATCACACAGGATAGGATTAGATACACGGCTCAGCAGTCAGTATCACACAGGATAGGATTAGATGCACAGCTCAGCAGTCAGTATCACACAGGATAGGATTAGATACACGGCTCAGCAGTCAGTATCACACAGGATAGGATTAGATGCATGGTTTTTATGTGCAATATAATATATAATATAATAATTTGTTATAACTACCCACAGTTGGTTACTATGCCCAGGCATCGCCGGGCTCTTCAGCTAGTTCAGTCATAAAGCTGAGACTCACATCACTGTTCTATGTGACCTCACATTCTCCATTCCTTTTTTTCCACGATTCCTAAAACTGTTCCGATGTCACATGCAACCCCACCCGTGACTACTCACGCATGACACTCGGTCAATATTTATCTGCTGAAATACTCTATGCAATTGCACAACCTAATTATTCAACTGCGAATCACCTGACATCATGACACTGCCTGTTACTTGCACCTATGTATGTTCACCTTACCTGCAGGAATGCAACCATGTCATTTGTGCAGGACTCCATATTAATCCTTCTGATACAAACGTACTCCCCGGACGGCTTATAACGCGCTAAGTTGACAGTCATCAGGTCCTCAAATCCTTTTCCTAGAAATTTTTTTTAAAAATTTCCAATACAGTAATTCAAGTAAGAGGCTCCAGCATTTTTATAGAATTAAAGCAGTTCTCCACACCATTCACATCTCATATACACGGGATTTGTGGGGATTCCCATATGCCCAAACATTCTTCGTATGAGATTGCATGCCTCTCGTTTTTAGAGGAAAATACATATTACATGCATTAATTATATCTAGTCCTTGACATTTTCCTACAAAAATACATAGAATCAGTTTGTTATAGCTGCAGGTCTGCTGATAATTTCTAAGGATCTTTTATTTTTAATAATGACCTGATAACTATATTCTGTGTGTCAGTACAGATATGGCAAACCCATATGATTACATATTAATTGTATATTATATATATATACACACACACATACACACATATTTTAATGTGTACAGAAAGTATTCAGACCCCTTTAAATTTTTCACTCTTCGTTTCATTGCAGCCATTTGGTAAATTCAAGAAGTTCATTTTTATTTCCTCATTAATGTACACTCTGCACCCCATCTTGACTGGAAAAAAAACAGAAATGTAGAAGTTTTTGCAAATTTAATAAAAACGAAAATCTGAAATATCACATGGTCATAAGTATTCAGACCCTTTGCTCAGTATTGAGTAGAAGCACCCTTTTGAGCTAGTACACCCATGAGTCTTCTTGGGAATGATGCAACAAGTTTTTCACACCTGCAGTTGGGGATCCTCTGCCATTATTCCTTGCAGATCCTCTCCACTTCCGTCAGGTTGGATGGTGAACAGCCATTTTCAGGTCTCTCCAGAGATGCTCAATTGGGTTGAGGTGACGGCTCTGGCTGGACCAGTCAGGAATGGTCACAAAGTTGTTCTGAAGCCACTCCTTTATTATTTTAGCTTAGGGTCATTGTCTTGTTAGAAGATGAACCTTCGGTCAAGTCTGAGGTCCAGAGCACTCTGGAAGAGGTTTTCATCCAGGATCTCTCTGTACTTGGCCACTTTCATGTTTCCTTCAATTGCAAACAGTCGTCCTGTCCCTGCAGCTGAAAAACACCCCCATAGCATGATGCTGTCACCACTATGTTGCACTGTTGGGATTGTATTGGGCCTGGTTTTCTCCATACATACCGCTTAGAATTATCACCAAAAAGTTTTATCGTCGTCTCATCAGAGAAGAGAATCTTCTTTCTTAGTCTGGGAGTCCTTCATGTGTTTTTTTTTAGCAAACTCTATGCGGGCTTTGATATGTCTGGCACTGAGGAGAGGCTTCCGTCAGGCCACTCTGCCATAAAGTCCCGACTGGTGGAGGGTTGCAGTGATAGTTGACTTTGTGGAACTTTCTCCCATTTCCCTACTGCATCTGTGGAGCTCAGCCACAGTGATCTTGGGGTTATTCTTTACCTCTCTCACCAAGGCTCTTCTCTCATGAATGATCAGTTTGGCTGGACGGCCAGGTCTAGGAAGACTTCTGGTGGTCCCAAACTTCTGCCATTTAAGGATTATGGAGGCCATTGTGCTCTTAGGAACCTTGAGTACAGCAGCAATTCTTTTGTAACCTTGGCCAGATCTGTGCCTTACCACAATTCAGTCGCTGAGCTCCTTGGCCAGTTCCTTTGACCTCATGATTCTCATTTAGTCTGACATGCACTGTGAGCTGTGAAGTCTTATATAGACAGGTGTGTGCCTTTACAAATCAAGTCCTATCAGTTTAATTAAACACAGCTGGACTCCAATGAAGGAGTAGAGCCATCTCAAGGAGGATCACAAGGAAATGGACAGCATGTAACTTAAATATGAGTGTCTGAGCAAAGGGTCTGAATACTTATGACCATGTGATATTTCAGTTTTTCTTTTTTAATAAATTTGCAAAAATTTCTACATTTCTGTTTTGTTTTTCAGTCAAGATGGGGTGCACAGTGTACATTAATGAGAAAAAAAATGAACTTTATTGAATTTACCAAATTGCTGCAATGAAACAAAGAGTGAAAAATTTAAAAGGGGTCTGAATACTTTCTGTACCCCCTGTATAAACACACACACTATCTTTTTTACGGCTTTAAAAAAAATAACTAGCAAAAGAAGAAATATTGTTCAGACAGGATGTAGTTTTAATTGGTATAATTTTGGGATCCATACAACCTGAGATCACCTGACCAGTATGCAATACACGGCAATATTATAGTACTACAGTCCACTGTACATTTCCTTATCTATCTCTCTCTCTCTATTATATATATATATTATATATATATATATATTGCTATATAAATAAATAATAATCATAGCAACCAATCACAGCTCAGCTTCTTTTAAACAGCTCTGGTGAAATGAAAGGTGCTTCGTGATTGGTTGGTGATACACACATACATTCAAATATATATATATATATTTGAATGTATGTGTGTATCACCAACCAATCACGAAGCACCTTTCATTTCACCAGAGCTGTTTAAAAGAAGCTGAGCTGTGATTGGTTGCTATGATTATTATTATTTATTTATATAGCACCATTGATTCCATGGTGCTATACATGAGAAGGAGTTGCATACAAATTACAGATATCATTTACAGTAAACAAACTAACAATGACAGTCTGATACAGAGGGGAGAGGACCCTGCTCTTTCGGGCTGAAATGCTACAGGATGGTGGGATGCAGCAGTTCCGGTGTTGGTTGAGGTGATATCACCGGTAGTGGTGAGAGAGAAGGAGGTAGCGAGGTCATTGCAGGCTGTAGGCTTTCTTGAAGAGGTGGGTTTTCAGGTTCCGTCTGTGGTTGATAGTCAGACTTGTTGGGGCAAAGAATTCCAGAGAATAGGGGCTTTTCGGGAGAAGTCTTGGAGGCGGTTGGGTGAGGAGCGAATAAGTGTGGAGGAGAGAAGGAGGTCTTGGGAGGACCGGAGATTACGTGAGGGAAGGTATCGGGAGATTAGTTCAGAGACATGTGGGGGAGACAGGTTATAGATGGCCTTGTAGGACAGTATTAGTAATTTGAACTGGATACGCTGAGGAAATGAGAGACAGTGAAGAGATTTGCAGAGGGGAGAAGCGGAGGAGTAGCGAGGAGAGAGATGAATTAGTCGGGCGGCAGAGTTAAGGATGGACTGGAGAGGTGTGAGGGTGTTAGCAGGGAGACCACAGAAAAGGATGTTGCAGTAGTCGAGGCGGGAGATGATGAGGGCATGCACAAGCATTTTTGTAGATTGAGGGTTGAGGAAAGGACGGATTCTGGAAATATTTTTGAGCTGGAGGCGACAGGAGGTAGAAAGAGCTTGGATGTGTGGTTTGAAGGACAGGGCAGAGTCAAAGGTTACTCTGAGGCAGCGGACTTCCGGTACTGGGGAAAATGTGATGTCATTAATTGTTATAGCTAGGTCGGGTAAGGAAGATCTGAGATGGAGGAAAGATCATGAGTTCAGATTTGTCCACTTTGAGCTTGAGGAAACTAGAGAAGAAGGAGGATATGGCTGATAGACACTCTGGGATTCTGGACAGCAGAGAGGGGACGTCTGGGCCAGAGAGGTAGATCTGAGTGTCATCAGCATAAAGGTGGTAGTGGAATCCGTGGGACTTTATGAGTTGCCCCAGACCAAGTGTATAGATTGAGAAGAGTAGGGGTCCTAAAACAGAGCCTTGGGGGACTCCAACAGAGAGAGGGTGAGATGAGGAGGTGGTATGGGAGTGGGAGACGCTGAATGTGCGGTTGGAAAGGTATGAGGAGATCCAGTATAGGGCAAGGCCTTTGATGCCGAAGGAGGAGAGTATCTGTAGTAGGAGGCAGTGGCCAACTGTGTCGAATGCAAAGGACAGGTCTAGAAGCAGGAGTATAGAGTATTGTCCATTTGATTTGGCTGTAAGTAGGTCGTTAGTAATTTTGGTTAGGGCTGTCTAAGTGGAGTGATGGGGGTAGAAACCAGATTGTAGATTGTCAAAGAGCAAGTTAGATAATAGGTGGGAGGAAAGTTCAGCGTTGACGTGCTGTTCCAGGAGTTTGGAAGCGAATGGGAGCAACGATATTGGGCGATAGCTGGACATAGCGGATGGGTCGAGGGTTGGCTTTTTAAGGATAGGCGTGATTGTGGCATGTTTGAGAGCAGAAGGGAAGGTACCGGACGTTAGTGATAGGTTGAAGAGGTGGGTTAGGGATGGGATAAGTGTGGTGGTGAGCTTGGAGAGGAGGTGGGATGGGATGGGGTCGAGTGCACAGGTTGTGAGGTGCGATTTGGAGAAGAGACGATTAAGCTCCCCTTCAGTGATGTTGGAGAGTGAGGTTATGGGCTTTGGTCTAGTATAAAAAGGGGTTGTGGTGGTTGAGTGATGAAGACTTGCCTTGTTTGGTCAATCTTGTTTTTGAAGTGTGTGGCAAAGCCCTCGGCAGAGATGAGGGAGGTTGGAGGAGGCAGTGGTGGGCGGAGAAGGGAGTTAAAAGTTTTGAATAACTGTTTGGGGTTGTAAGATAGGGAAGATACGAGGGTTGTGAAGTAGGCCTGTTTAGCAGAGGTGAGGGCAGATTTGAAATCGAGTGTTGCCTGTTTGAATGTGGTGAAGTCATCTTGTGAATTTGTTTTCTTCCAGCACCGCTCTGCAATCCTGTACACTTGCCGGAGCTTTTTAGTGGTGTTATTGTGCCAGGGTTGTCTGTTGATACTTCGCATTCTGCCATGAACGAGAGGGGCAACCGCGTCAATAGCTGATGCGAGAGTGGCATTGTAGAAAGCAGTGTCATCATCTGTGTCATGGAGTGAGGATATGGATGCCAGTGGTAGAATAGAGTCAGAGAGTGCCTGGGTGTCTAGGTGTGCAAGGTTTCTGCGGGGGTGCGCATATTGCTGGACATGGGTGCCAGGTGAGGAGGACAGGGATGAGAAAGTGAGTAGATGGTGGTCAGATAGAGGGAGAGGGGAGGTGGTGAAGTTAGAAAGAGAGCAGAGACGGGTGAAGACCAGGTCTAATGTGTGTCCGTCTGTGTGGGTGGCTGAGGAGGGACCACTGAGTAAGTCCAAAGGATGAAGTAAGGGACAGGAGATTGGAGGCTGCTGACTGAAGGGTATCAGTGGGGATGTTGAAGTCACCCATGATGATAGTGGGGGTGTCAGTTGAAAGAAAATGAAGAAGCCAGGTAGAGAATTGGTCAATGAAGGCAGTGGTCGGGCCTGGAGGTCGGTATATGACGGCCAATTGGAGGTTGGAGGGAGAGTAGATGCGGACAGAGTGGACTTCAAAAGAGGGGAGGATTAGGGAGGGAAGAGGTAGGATTGGGTTGAAGGTGCAGTTGAAAGAAGGGAGAAGACCCACTCCTCCACCGTGTCTGTTGCCAGGGCGAGGAGTGTGGGTAAAGTGGAGGTCGCCGTAACACAGCGCAGCAGGGGAGGCGGTGTCAGAGTGTGTCAGCCATGTTTCTGTGAGGCCGAGGAAGGCAAGATTGTGAGAGAGAAAGAGGTCATGAATCACAAGGAGATTATTGCAGATGAAGCGGGCATTCCAAAGTGCTCCCGACAGGTTGGGTGTCAGTGGCACAGGTTTTAAGTTGGAAAGACTGCGGTAGTTCTTATTAGAAAGGGAGCGGTAGGAAGGTGAAGTAATGGGGGGTATGAGCTGTGGGGGTCCAAGATTGGGAGATATGTCGCCAGCAGAGAAAGGGAGAGCAGATGGGAGAAGGAGAGTGGGCAGCTTGTTTTATGTTTCATTCGGACAGATTTGAGGTTGAGGAGCAATTCAGCAGAGGTCAGGTGGGGAGGAAAGAGGGAAGGGGAGATGATTATTTGGTTAGAGGGTGCTGGGGTTTGGGGATAGCGAAGGAGAGTGAGGACTAAAGGAGTAAACACTGTGAGGGCATATGTAAACATGGTGAAGAAATAAGAAAGGTTAAGAAAAGCTAAGTCCAAGTAATAGGAAGGGCTTACTCAGCAGACATACCCAAAAGAGTCAGGTAGATAGTGTGGGGTCCTGACTCCTGCTGTGACTAACTGCCGTAGTAATAACTACATCTTCACGATACTTTTGCTGCAGTGATACTTATGCTGCAGGGACACACGTGCCTGACCCGCACACGTGCCCCCCTAGGCAGCATCTGAATATATAGGACTGAGTAGAGGATCAGGTGAGAGGGATTGTGGGAACTGATTTGGAATAAATTACCAATTGCCTAGCACACCAGGGGATGTTAGACAATCAAAGGCACAGGGCCTGCTATGAGCAACAGTTTTCCTTGCAACCAATCACTAAGCATCTTTGATTTCACCAGAGCTGTTTAAAAGAAGCTGAGCAGTGATTGGTTGCTATGAGCAACAGTTTTTCCACTTGACAACACCTCTGCAGACACTGACCAGGTGGGAGAAATCTAGCATCCCCGGAAACATAAGCTCCCAGCCATTGTCTGCCCCCCAGAAAGGGGCAGAGAGCACATGACAGAAATGAATCCTCCATCCCATAAGCACATCTTCCCTCTTAAAGGGATCTCCGGTATGGATGTTAGGGCAAACCCCTCAGCGCTCTGATACTGACCCCAGGCCTCTCTTAAAGGGATCAAATGGTATGGAAGTTAGGGCAATTCCATCCAGCGCTTTGGTTTTGATCCCTGGCCTCTCTTAAAAGGGATCCCCGGTATGGAATTAGGACCTTTCCACTCAGTGCTGTGGTTCTGACCTCAGGGTCTCTTACAGGGATCATTGGTATGGCAGTTAGGGCAAATCCATCCAGCGTTCTGGTTCTGACCCCAGGCTCTCTTAAAGGGATCCCCGGTATGGAAATGAGGGCAATTGCCTTCAAATGCTCTGGTAGTGACCCCCGGTATGGAAGTTAGGACCGTTCCACTCAGCGCTGTAGTTCTGACCCCAGGATTCTATTAAAGTGATCATTGGTATGCAAGTCAGGGCAAACCAACTCAGCACTCTGGTTCTGACCCCAGTCTCTCTTAACGGGATCATTGGTATGGAAGGTAGGGCAATTCCACTCAGCGCTCTGGTTCTGATGCCAGGCCTCTCTTAAAGGGATCCCCGGGTATGGAAGTTAGGACCGTTCCGCTCAGCGCTCTGGTTCTGACCCCAGACTGATGGGATGATGTGGGATATTAGGGATAGTAGTCCGGTGGCTCTGACTGACGGGACGATGTGGGATATTAGGGGTAGTAGTCCGGTAGCTCTGGCTGACGGGATGATGTGGGATATTATAGTGAATGTGGCTCTACACTCATATATACAGTACAGACCAAAAGTTTGGACACACCTTCTCATTCACAGAGTTTTCTTTATTTTCATGACAATGAAAATTGTAGATTCACTCTGAAGGCATCAAAACTATGAATTAACACATGTGGAATTATATAATTAACAAAAAAGTGTGAAACAACTGAAAATACTGTATGTCTTACTGTATATTCTAGGTTCTTCAAAGTAGCCACCTTTTGCTTTGATTACTGCTTTGCACACTTGGCATTCTCTTGATGAGCTTCAAGAGGTAGTCACCGGAAATGATTTTCACTTCACAGGTGTGTCCTGTCAGGTTTAATAAGTGGGATTTCTTGCCTTATAAATGAGGTTGGGACCATCAGTTGTGTTGTGCAGAAGTCTGGTGGATACACAGGTGATAGTCCTACTGAATAGACTGTTAGAATTTGTATTATGGCAAGAAAAAAGCAGCTAAGTAAAGAAAAACAAGTGGCCACCATTACTTTAAGAAATGAAGGTCAGTCACTCCAAAAAATTGGGAAAACTTTGAAAGTGTCCCCAAGTGCAGTGGCAAAAACCATCAAGCGCTACAAAGAAACTGGCTCACATGAGGACCGCCCCACGAAAGGAAGCCCAAGAGTAACCTCTGCTGCGGAGGATAAGTTCATCCGAGTCACCAGCCTCAGAAATCGCAGGTTACCAGCAGCTCAGTTTAGAGACCAGGTCAATACCACACAGAGTTCTAGCAGCAGACATATCTCTACAACAACTGTTAAGAGGAGACTTTGTGCAGCAGGCCTTCATGGTAAAATAGCTGCTAGGAAACCACTGCTAAGGACAGGCAACAAGCAGAAGAGACTTGTTCAGGCTAAAGAACACAAGGTTTGAATATTAAACCAGTGGAAATCTGTGCTTTGGTCTGAGGAGTCCAAATTTGAGATCTTTGGTTCCAACCACCATGTCTTTGTGCGACGCAGAAAAGGTGAACGGATGAACTCTACATGCCTGGTTCCCACCGTGAAGCATGGAGGAGGAGGTGTGATGGTGTGGGGGTGCTTTGCTGGTGACACTGTTGGGGATTTATTCAAAATTGAAGGCATACTGAACCAGCATGGCTACCACAGCATCTTGCAGCAGCATGCTATTCCATTCGGTTTGCGTTTAGTTGGACCATCATTTATTTTTCAACAGGACAATGACTCCAAACACCTCTAGACTGTGTAAGGGCTATATGTCCAAGACAGAAAGTGATGGGGTGCTACGCCAGATGACCTGGCCTCCACAGTCACCAGACCTGAACCCAATCGAGATGGTTTGGGGTGAGCTGGACCGCAGAGTGAAGGCAAAAGGGCCAACAAGTGCTAAGCATCTCTGGGAACTCCTTCAAGACTGTTGGAAGACCATTTCCGGTGACTACCTCTTGAAGCTCATCAAGAGAATGCCAAGAGTGTGCAAAGCAGTAATCAAAGCCAAAGGTGGCTACTTTGAAGAACATAGAATATAAGACATATTTTCAGTTGTTTCACACTTTTTTGCTAATTATATAATTCCACATGTGTTAATTCATAGTTTTGATGCCTTCAGAGTGAATCTACAATTTTCATAGTCATGAAAAGTCTTAGTTACTCACCGGTTAACGGTATTTTTCGGAGTCCATGACAGCACCACCTGAGAGAGGGGATCCACCCCTTAGGAACAGGAAACCTACAGATACAAAAGGGTGGCACCTCTCCCACGCATCAGTTGGGTTACAGAGCACAAGAGGACTTCCAAGGTTAATGCATGATTTATGTACAGTATTCTTTACAATTATAAACTTTTATCACCAGTGAGCATATACAAGAAATAGACGTGCACACCCCAATCAAACTATAAGGGAGGGAATATACGGGTGCTGTCATGGACTCCGAAAAATACCGTTAACCGGTGAGTAACTAAGACTTTATTCGGTCGTCCATGACAGCACCACCTGAGAGATTTACAGAGAGTAATATCAGCTTTAGGGAGGGACTACAGCCTGCAGCACCCTTATACCAAAAGAGAGGTCTGTGGAAGCACCCAGGTCTAGCCTATAATGACTATAAAAGGTGCTCGGAGAGGACCAAGTAGCCGCCTTACAAATCTGGTCAATGGAGACTTCTGATCTTTCGGCCCATGAGGTTGCCATGGCTCTGGTGGAATGCGCCCTCAGCTTCCCGGGTGGCGACCTGCCCTTTGAGGTGTATGCTATTGAAATCGCCTCTCTAATCCATCTGGCTAGTGTATTTTTTGATGCTCTACAACCTTTCCTGGGGCTTTGATGAAAGATAAATAGGGCATTATCTTTCTTCCAGGGATCGGTGACTGTCAGATATTCTATGAGGCCTCTCCTGACATCCAGGGTGTGTAGTTTCTTTTCCTTCTCGTTAGTTGGATTAGGGTGGAAGGATGGAAGAACTATTTCCTGTGTCCTATGGAAACTAGACACTACCTTCGGCAAGTACGCTGGATCAGGTCTAAGTATTACCCTATCCTCTTTGAACTGTAAATAAGGAGGACACCTAGATAAAGCCTGGATATCGCTTATTCTGCGGGCTGATGTTAGAGCTACCAGGAAGGCTACCTTGAGGGACAGGTTTTTTAGGGAAGCCGACGAGATAGGTTCGAATGGGGTCTCTGTCATAGCAGTGAGGACTAGGTTCAAGTCCCACGGCATGAACCTATCCTTCATTATTGGCCTGGATCTACCTGCCGCCTTAATGAACCTGCTTACCCAATAATTACCAGCGATGTTACAGCTAAACAGAGCCCCCAAGGCTGACACTTGTACTTTAAGGGTACTGGTAGAGAGCCCCATGTCCAGACCTTTTTGTAGGAACTCTAATATCTGCATTATAGGCGCTGAATCCCCAGCGACTACTCCTGAGTTTTGAAGGAATTTCTTCCAAATTCTGACAAATTTTTGTGGTAATGATTTTTCTACTCTTAAGTAGGGTGTTAATTAGGTCTGCGGAGAAGCCCTTCTCTTCTAATAATGACCGTTCAAACTCCACGCCGTCAGATGAAGGCCAGCCACCTGAGGATGGAAGACTGGGCCCTGGGACAGGAGATCCGGGATGTCCGGCAGAACCCAAGGATCGGACACCGACATGGTCCTGAGGCATGAGAACCATGCTCTCCTGGGCCAAAATGGAGCGATGACTATAACCCTCGCTCTGTCTTTCCTGATTTTCCTCATCACCAGGGGTAGAAGAGATAGGGGAGGGAAGGCGTAGGCTAGTTTGAAGTCCCACTTTATCAGGAAGGCATCTACCGCCAGAGGATTCTCTCTGGGATTTAGGGAGCAGAATTGTTTCAATTGCCTGTTGTCTCTGGTGGCGAAGAGGTCTACCTCCGGATATCCCCACTTTTGAACAATCAGATTGAATATGGAGGTGTTTAGGGACCATTCCCCTTGCTTTAGCTGATTGCGGCTTAAAAAGTCTGCCGTGATGTTGTCTCTTCCTTTTATATGCAACGCTGTTAAAGATAGAAAGTATTGTTCTGCTAGATGGAACAACCGCTCTGCTACAATCATCAGGGGTCTGGAACGGGTCCCGCCTTGGTGATTGATATATGCCACGGCGACCTGATTGTCGGAGAACACTCGCACGTGATGGCCCTGTAGATACACAAGGAGCTTTTTAGCCGCCTGTTCTACTGCTGTCAATTCTTTTAGGTTAGATGACATTCCTAACTGATCATGTTGCCATTGGTCCTGGACTAATATTTCACCCATATGAGCTCCCCAACCGTAAGGACTAGCATCCGTGGTGACTATGCGGGTTACGTTATACTCCCAGGGCACCCATTTAGACAAGTTCTCCTTGTCTAACCACCACTCTAGGGACTCCCTTGTGTTACGGGACAAGGTTAGCTGACCCTCCAAGTAACCCCCAAGGACTTTTTGATGTAATAAGACCTCGCTCTGTAGTTTCCTTGCATGAAACTGGGCCCACTGGACTGCCGGGATACAGGCCGAAAGAGAGCCTAGAAGGGACATGGCTTTCCTGAGGGACATGGTGGGGTTATTGGAGGCGTTCAGGATCTGATAATGGAGGCGAACAAGCTTCTCCGGAGGCAGACGGCATTCCTGTTTTTCAGAATCCAGGGTTAGGCCCAAGAATTGTTGGACTTTCATTGGTTGCAACCGAGACTTTTTGACGTTCAGCAACCATCCTAACCGTTCTAGGGCGGACATTGCCTTTTGTAGCTGTTGTAAACAATGATTCGCCGTTTTACCTACAATAAGAAAATCGTCCAGGTAGGGGATCACTAGAATGTTCGATTCACGTAGATGGGCCATGACCTCCGCTATTACTTTAGTAAACACTCGGGGAGCGACTGCCACTCCAAAAGGGAGGGCCGCATATTGGAAATGTCGAATTGACCCATCCAACTGAACCGCCACTCTGAGAAACCGCTGATGGCCTGCATGGATGGGTATATGGTAGTATGCGTCTTTTAGATCTAACACCACCATAAAGCAGTTTTGGAACAGCAATTTTATTGCAGATTTAATTGTTTCCATTTTAAAAGGACGTATGACCAAAAACTTGTTGAGGGCCTTAAGGTTTATTATTGTCCTAAAGGAGCTGTCTGGTTTGCGGACCAGGAACAGAGGGGAGTAGAATCCCTTCCCCCATTCTCCCTCTGGAACCTCTATCAGGACTTTCTTGGCGCACAGGTCATGAACCTCGGCCTCCAGGGCAGCTTGTTCTGAAGCAGACGACCTGAGTGGGGTGATTTTAAATTGATCAAGGGGAACCCTAGAAAACTCTAGTCGTAGTCCCACGGCTATTATCCCCAATATCCAGCTGCTATTAGAGATCAGAGACCAGGATGGGTAGAAGGCAGCTAGTCTCCCTCCTACCGGGGTAACTAGTCATTGGGGCGGCTTTTTCGTATCTCGAGCTGGACCTTCCTGGCGCCCCCCTCCAAACATGAATCCTGTACCTTTCCTTTTTTTCTCCTCCCATCTGCCCTGATCTCTGGACGGCCTTCTCCGGAAAAAATCTTTTCTGGTAAAAGGACGTCTGTACGAGGGGTTCGGGAGACTGGGAAATTTCTTTTTGTCATCTCCAGCTTTCTCTAACAATTCGTCCAAGACGGGGCCGAATAGGTACTCCCCCTCGCAGGGAATGGAACAGAGACGGGACCGGGCTTGAATATCTCCTGGCCAACATTTTAACCAGAGCGCTCTTCGCGCTGCATTAGATAGACCCGCGGCTTTAGCCGCCATTCTTGCAGAGTCTGCAGAAGCATCGGCTAAAAACGCCGCGGCATTCTGAATGATCAGCAAACTTTTCCGAATAGATGATCTTGAAGCTCCGTCTTTTAGCTCGGAATCCAGCTGATCTAGCCAGACCATCATCGATCTGGCTGTACAGGTGGCAGCTACCGCTGGTCTTAATGCGCCTGCTGACATCTCCCATGTCCCTTTAAGAAAAGAATCCGCTTTTTTATCTAGCGGATCTTTCAAGGAGGCCATATCGTCAAATGGTATGGCAGATTTTTTAGATGCTTTGGCTACTGCTGCGTCTAGTTTCGGGGCTTTATCCCATCTGTTTACTACCGGGTTATCAAAGGGGTATCTCCGCTTAAAGGCTGGTGGCATGGAGCCCCTTTTTTCCGGTCTCTTCCATTCTCTGTCAATTAGATTCTGAACCTTATCGTTTAATGGAAAAGCTCTGCGTTTTTTGGGGTCTAGACCCCCGAACATTATGTCCTGTGCTGAGAGTTCCCGTTTTTTGTCCGCTACCCCCATGGTGGACCGTATTGCTTTCACTAATCTGTCCATCTGGTCTAAGGGGAAGCAGAACCGGCTAGAGTCTTCATCCGAGGAAGACGACGAGGAGGCCGAGGAATTATCGCCTTTCCCAGGGGCGACTGAGGTCTCCGAGCCTGAACCACTAGCCTCTCTTCTCCTAGAAGGTTCTCTTTGAGGTAAGACTTTCATTTCTGCCCTGATCATCTCTCTCAGGTTCGAAGTGAAGTCAGGTGTCTCTTCCGCTACCTGCATAAACGGGGGAGAGTATAAGGGCCTGACAATCTACCCCTGGACTCCCTGTCTTTAATAACCCCTACCGTTTGCCGAATGCATGGTTGGCATAATTTTTTAGGGTGGCCATCTGGTAGGGGGGAACTACAGAGGGCACATTCCCTGTGCTTCTATTTTCCCGTAGCCTTCTTCCCCTGAAAAAAAAACATAAGGGAACACTGCATCAGGGTACATTCACGGAGATCTCTTACCCATGCAGATGAAGCAGGTACCGGATCACGGAGGGAGGCAGGGGGGTCCTTTCTGGAGGAACTTTCGCGGCTCTGGTCGCTAGTTCGTCTCTGTTTTTTCTGCTGGCCACTCGCATGCGGTTTTGTCGTGGCCTGTTTTTGCGGGCGCTCCTGCGCCTCGTCCTGCTGGTCCAAGGGGGCTTCCGTTGTATCCATTGCTGGGGCCTTCAGAAGCACCCCAGCGGCATCCCCATCTGCCTTATATGGCCTCCTGGTGTCCGGGTCAGCAGGTATCCTGCCATAGCACCACCCACCCGGCTTTCCGCACTCCCTCCCCCATGCTCCGGCCCCCCTCGCCTTACCCGGGTCGCCGCGCGACCATGCACCCGCGGCGCGCGCCGGAGGCCGGCACCCGACTTCCGGTATCGGCGCTATCGCTCCGCCCCTTCCGCCGCGTCACTTCCGCCACTCATCAGAGCCCTGCGGGAGCGCGCGCGAAGGAGCCGCGCAGCGCCTCCTGCCCGGAATGCCCCACTGCCCCTCTGCGCACGCCGCCATGAGCCCGCCAGGGGCCAGCACTGACCGGGAGGACCGGGCCTGGGGAAGCGCAGCAGGACCGGGGCATACATACCAGGTGCTGGCGTTTTTGGAGATGGCATCCACCGGACCCCTGCTCCACCTGCTCCGTCCACTGCCGTGGTGACCTACCCGGCCCCACCGTGGCGCCTCCAGGGACCCCGCACTGACCGAGGTAGGAGACCCCCTCGCTACCTGAGTCGGTCAGCCGGCCTGGGTACTCAACGACGACTCCATGACGGACGATCTGTAGAGAGTCCTGTCCTCTAGGAACAGGAAACCAACTGATGCGTGGGAGAGGTGCCACCCTTTTGTATCTGTAGGTTTCCTGTTCCTAAGGGGTGGATCCCCTCTCTCAGGTGGTGCTGTCATGGACGACCGAATAAATAAAGAAAACTCTTTGAATGAGAAGGTGTGTCCAAACTTTTGGTCTGTACTGTATATATCTCTATCTATCCACACACATATATACATATACATTATACATACATATACAATATATCTAGATATATATATAACCGGTGATATCACCTCAACCAACACCGGAACTATTGCAACCCACCAACCTGTCTCCTTCCCCACCATCCTGTAGCATGTAAGCTCGAAAGGGCAGGGTCCTCTCTCCCCTCTATATCAGTCTGTCATTGTTAGTTTGTTTACTGTAAGTGATATCTGTAATTTGTATTCAACCCCTTCTCATGGAACCAATGGTGCTATATTATAATAATACCGTAATAATATTCATTATAATTTGATATAACTCAACAGGCTCTTCAGCTAGTCTACTATAAAACCCAGCTTTATAGTTAGATGAACATGGTAGACACCTTAAAGCTAAAACAAACCACGCTGTACTCCCCTTTCTGGGACCGCCAGTCTCCGCCACTGTTCCCGGTGTCTGGTACTGGCTGAGCTAATGTCAGCCAGCCAGCTAATGACAGCCCAGCAGACAAACAGCTCAGTGGCTTTGGCAGTGCGCACCCGGGTAGACGGAACTGCCTGTTTAAAACCGATGAACTAACAGATTGGCTGTCAGTGTCACAACCAACGCCAGCCACTGGGAGCAGCGGCGGAAAGTCACTGGTGGACACCAGGAGGGTGACTACAATGTGTTTTTTTTTTTCCTTTTTTAATAGCAAACTTAATTTAGAGGGGTTGTTCCCATTCAATTAAATTTCTCCCCTGGCTGCATATATGACAATGGCTTCTATAAGTTTATACGAATGATAGAGGTCACTAAGTGGTTAAAAAAATTGTTGCAATCTTCATAATACTTCCTGTTCTTCACATGTACATAGATAGCAATAAACTGACTCAGACCCTTCTGTAATTTTATATGTAATGAACATGGGCAAAGATCATTGTGCAGGAGGAGGGAGGAGGTGAGCTGTAACATCACCTATTGTCAATGGTGAATCCTATGTTACTTACTGAATGTACAGGTGATGCCTTTCATTGTAATAATGTCTGTGATGATAACGAGACTGCTGAAAAGTCTTCTGTAACAGGAAGTATGAGTCAAAGTTCAAGTTTTTTTTTGTTTTGTTTTATTATTTTTTTGGAGGTGGTGGTGGGGGGGGGTTTCCTCTCATTATACATAGAGGAAGTTCTCCTAGGCAGTCACAAGAGATATCAGAAACCTCCCCCGCCTTGAGCTCACCACTTACCTATGACAGTGAGCAAATCATAGCAATTATTGTCTGGTGTGTATACCCCCATGGTGTCCAGACCTCGACACGAGGCTATAGACTCAGCGCTGGCTGCTTCATCCGTCTGGAAGTGAGAGACAAAGAAAATAACATCAGGTCATTACACTGCAAGAAAACACCAAATATCTGATCTGTGACAAAACGACAACATCGCGTCTCATTAGGATGTTGTATTAATGGGATGAGAATGATCTTCAGTGGATTAGACTATGCACGAGGCTCTAATATTATTTTTAGCGATTGGGCCTTAAGTCCGTTATACTTCTGAGCTGCAATCATAATTCTGCCAGACTCAAGAGTTGAAATCTCCCAGCATGCCCTCGGGTGACACGGTGGCTCAGTGAATAGCACTGCAGCCTTGCACCAAGGATAACATCTGCAAGGAGTTTGTATGTTCTCCCCGTGTTTGCGTGGGTTTCCTCCCACACTCCAAAGACATACTGATAGGGAATTTAGATTGTGAGCCCCATCGGGGACAGTGATAATAATGTGTGCAAACTGTAAAGCGCTGCGGAATATGTTAGCGCTATATAAAAATAAAGTTTATTTTATTTATTATTATTAGTTCCGTTCCTTCCTGTGATGATTTACAATCTGTGCAATGTCATCATTACATCAGGCACTATACTACAATCTCATGGAAAAAAAAAAAAAAGCCTACTGGTTAACTGCCCTCCTGATTCATATGAGCTCATCATGCTTGCTGATTGCTTACAGAAGAATTTTGCATGCAGCTCTTTAGTATAATAGTATAATATACACTGCGTTCCAAATTATTATGCAAATTGGATTTAAGTGTCATAAAGATGTAATTTTTTGTTTTTCAAATAAACTCATAGATGCTATTGTGTATCAGGGCTCTTTGGATCACTGAAATCAATCTCAAATTCCTGTGATAATTAGTTTACCAGGTGAGCCCAATTAAAAGGAAAACTACTTAAGAATGATGTTCCACATTATTAAGCAGGGCACAGGTTTCAAGGAATTTAGGAAAGAAAAAGGATCTCTCTGCTGCTGAAAAGCATCAAATAGTGCAATGCCTTGGTCAAGAGATGAAAACATTAGCTATTTCCCAAAAATTTAAACGTGACCATCGTACTGTTAAGAGATTTGTGGTTGATTCTGAGCACAGACATGTTTGTGCTGATAAAGGCAGAATGAGGAAGGTTTCTGCCAGGCAAGTTCATCGGATTAAGAGAGCAGCTGCTAAAAACCCATTACAAACCAGCAAACAGATATTTAAAGCTGCTGGTGCCTCTGGAGTCCCTCGAACCTCATGGTGTAGGATCCTTCAAAGGCTTGCTGTGGTGCATAAACCTACTATTCGGCCACGCCTAAACAGTGTTCACAAGCAGAAATGGTTGCAGTGGGTCCAGACATACATAAAGACTATTTTTCATACAGTCTTGTTTACTGATGAGTGTCGAGCAACCCTGGATGGTCCAGATGGATGGAGTAGTGGATGGTTGGTGGATGGCCACTATGTCCCAACAAGGCTGCGACTTCAGCAAGGAGGAGGAGGAGTCATGTTTTGGGCCGCAATCATGGGGAAACAGCTGGTAGGGCTCTTTAAGGTTCCTGAAGGTGTGAAAATGACCTCTGCAAAGTACTGTATATAGAGTTTCTGACTGACAGCTGTCTTCCATGGTATAAAAAGCAGAAACGTGCCTTCAGGAGCAAAATCATCTTCATGCATGACAATGCACCATCTCATGCTGCAAAGAATACCTCTGAGTCATTGACTGCTATAGGCATAAAAGGAGATAAACTCATGGTGTGGCCACCATCTTCCCCTGACCTCAAACCTATAGAGAACCTTTGGAGTATCATCAAGCAAAAGATCTATGAGGGAGGCTGTTCACATCAAAACAGCAACTCTGGGAGGCTATTCTGACTTCATGCAAAGAAATACAAGCAGAAACTCTCCAAAAACTCCCAAGTTCAATGGATGCAAGAATTGTGAAGGTGATGTCAAAGAAGGGTTCCTATGTTAACATGTAACTGGGCCTGTTAAGATGTTTTGGAGTTAAATAGCTTTTTTGTTCAGTGAATGTGACCTCCTAATGCTGCAAATTCCACAAATGAACATTTTCAGTTCTTTAAAACAGATCAAATGTTTAGAAATTCTACTGTGCCTAATAATTTGGAACAGTGTAATTTGAGTTTTTATTCATTTTGGAGATTATACTGTTATCATTGGGAGGTTTCTTCAATATGTATGTATAATATGATGTATACTCTAACGAGTGATGACTTTTATTAGACTGACTGTCATTTGTACTGACTATTTAGGAAAATCAGAGAAAAATATAATTTGCATAATAATTTGGAACACAGTGTATATATAATGTTTTTTTTTTAAATGGTCCCAAGACGTAGATATAAGGTACTGTCACACTTAGCGATGCACCAGCAATCCCGACAAACGATATGACCTGGTCAGGATCGCTGGTGCATCGCTAAGTGGTCGCTAGTGAGCTGCCACACAGGCAGATCTCACCAGCGACATCGCAGGGGTCGGCAGGCGCTACTTACCTGTCAGACGCGGCAATCCTGACGTCCTCCCGCCCGCGTCCACTCGTCGGCGCCACAGGAAGCCCAGCAGAAAGCTGACGACGAGAAACGGTCCAGGACGTTCTCGTGCGATCAGCGATAACCAGCGGGGGGAGCGGGTTGTAGGTAAGTATCAGACACAGCGATATCGCTAGCAATATCGCTATAACATCACAAAATCGGTGACGTTATAGCGATATTGCTAGCGATATCGCTTAGTGTGTCAGGCCCTATACTCTCAGGCCGTGGTGACACATCAGTATTTGGTCAGTATTTTACCTCAGTATGTGTAAGCCAAAACCAGGAGAGGAACAATCAGAGGAAAAGTATAATAGAAACACGCCACCACTTCTGTCACCTACTGGGCTGAGTAGTGTAGTTTTGATAAAACAATGATTTTATCATCAGGAGATTATCATTAGAGGACTAGTATACCTGCTAACAGGTAGTCCTACCACACCCCCCACCACAGATTGGCAGATTTCTGCCTATGAACAGAGTACACAGAAAGCTGCCAATCATGAGGGGGAGGGTTAAACAGGGCTCAGCATTCAGAGATCTGGTAGATCTGCAGCAGAGTATACAGTGATTTTATTAAAACTGCAGCAAGCAGCCCAGTAAGTGACACATCACTGGAATCAGGGTCTCTGCCATACATTATGCTGCTCTGAGATGAGGAAGCAAACACCTGGTGACAGATTCTCTTTGACAGAAATCATAAACAGAATATATGAAGAACCTACTGTCAGGATAAGGCTGCATTGCTTTTCCTTTGTTGGACAGTATTCTGAGTGAATGCTATACACCATCAAAAAAACTTTTATATGTGGAAAGGAAGAATACCTTTAGTATTCATCGGCATCTGATAACTAGGTTGTCGTTAAAGAAGAACTGTACCTTGGAAAATTTGTCGGGCAGCCTCGACTTTAGTATATATCGTAGTCCGCCCCTGACAAAGCTGTGAGTGAAACGTGCGTAGAGGTTCTTGGACCAGGCTACACACATTCCCCTTGTCATACATCACCAAATGTAAGTATAACCCTTTTCAATAGGAAAACACTGGTCTCTTTTATAGTCTACGCCCACAGCTGATAGAGTTGGGAATTTCAGTACCGAGGAGCATCTAGTAATTGTTTAAAGAGTGCATTTACTGTGTATGCATTGGTCTCTGATACTCTGTTAGGGCGGTTTCACACGTCCAGATAATTCCGGTACCGGAAAAAACGGTACCGGAGCTATCCGTGTCTGTGTGGATACGTAGGCCATCCGTGAGTGATCCGTGTGTGATCTGTACGCTGTCAGTGTGTCCTTGTCCGTGTATTGAAAAAATTGGTTTCAATTTAACCCTATGACTCCTAAAACCGCACACGGACGCCATCCGTGTGCGGTACGTGTTTACACGGACCCATTGACTTGTATGGGTCCGTGTGATCCGTGCTGTTGCACAAAAACATGTCAGCGTATTTTGCACAGGGACACACGGTCCGTGAAAACACGCCGACATCTGCATAGACACATTCATTAGAATGTGTCTATATGTGTCAGTGTCTCCGGTACGTGAGAAAACTGTCACTACACTTACCAGAGCCACAGACGTGTGAAACTGGCCTTATATGTGTATTCATTAATTGTAATCTATTACCAATAAAGATTAATGTCTTATGAGACTTTATGCTAATTATGCAAATTGTCTCTTCAGAGAGGAAGAGGACTAGAACTCTAGTGCCACTCTCACGGTGCTAGCGGGAATCTCACAGAGGTCACAGCAGTTCAGCCCGACTGGGAATGGAGCTTCAGTGACCGGAGGTAACCTCTATGACGTCACCACCGATCACTGACGCTGCGCTCGCAGCAGTTACGTCACCAGTGGTTCCCAGCCTGGACGGACACATCTTGACACCACCCAGGTTGAAAACTGTTTATCCCCAGAAGTGAATTACGGCGTGGGAAAGAAGAACAGAGAGGTGAGGGATATTGTTTTTTATTTTTGTTTTCTTAAAGGAGACTAGGGCTTCGGTGGAATAGGCGTTAGGCGAGTATAACTGTGTTTGTTATTTTTTAAAAAGTAAAAAAAAAAAGTAAAGTATGTTTTGTTTCATTCCAAATAAAATACTTTATACTTACTGTGTGTTTATTTACCATATAGCTATAAGATTAGTAATGGATAGGTGTCTTATAGATGCCTCTCCATTACTAATCCGTGGGCTTGTTGTCACCAAACAATACAGGGCAAGTGGGGAGAGCCTGGCAAAGCACGAAAATTGGTGCATTAATAGATGTTCCTTTTCTGGGCGGCAATATCCATGGCCCCTTACCAGCCTGAGGATACTATCCCCCAGTTGTCTGCTTTAGCAAGGTTGGTTGTCAAAAATGAGGGGGACCCCACATCGGTTTTTTTTTTAGTTATTTATTAAAAATATGGCATGGGGACCCCTCTGTTCTTGATAAACAGTCTAGCTAAAGCCGATGGCTAAGGGTTGCACCCAGCTGTGAGTTTTGACATGCTGGTTATCAAAAATATGGGGGAGCCCACGCCGTTGTTTTTTTTTTTAAATTATTTATATAGCGCACAGGAGACGGCTGATGAATACTCCCATCAGCCGCTCCTGCTCTCACTGTTATTAGCAGCAGCAGGCATTGGCTGATGGGAGCTGTAGTCCCATCAGTTGACACCAGTGACCGGAGGTGAACTGTATACCTCCGATCACAGCTGTGGGCTTACAATATCTTTTGACAGCATAGGAACTGCGGCTGTCTGACTGGCGGTGAGGATTTCACCGCCGATCAGAAGCGGTATTTGCCACACTGTCACGCACATGACAGCACGAAAAACACACGGTGTTCGGGCAGCCGAACCCGAACAGCAACATGGACTTCACCAGAAAGTCTATGTTCGGTGTCCGTGCCTGAACAGTAGGTGTTCTGAACGTACGGTGAACTTTACTGATCGAGTTCGCACATTTTTACTTTGAAGTAATCATGTGTTTGAAACTGATCCAGTAAACAAAGAACTTTTCCCATACACTTCAATGTTAAAAACTGGATCTAGCTGAAATCAGTTTTTTAAAAATGGATAAAAAGGTTGTGTTTGCACAACTTTTTTGCCAACAGACTGCTGCTGGGCGGGTTCCAAAGGATGATTACTGGGATATGTGAACATAGCCATAAACTGTTTATATGTTACTACACTGTGGAACCCCAGGGGTCTGCTATAACGTATGGGGGGGGGGGGAACCGGACAAATGTTTAATACCTCTACAGCGCGACCACTGAGAACACTGCTCTACTGAAGTCAAGGATCTCTCCATGGAACGCAGACGAGTTGCGTCCTCCGGAGAGGCATACTTTGTATGTAATCTGGCTAGTAGATAAAGGTCCTATATTGAGGAAGCGCCACCATAATCCCAACATGTCCTAATAGGGTATTTAAACCAGACTGTCCTGTAATCTCAATGGCAGTAGAGATAGTAGCAATTATCTACTTGGTGAAAGGACTTTGTCCTCTGTACTTTATTACCAATATTACACTACTGGTGGGAGTCTTCTAAAGTTTAGTATTTTACAGCACAAATCTCATGTTACTTATTGGGAACCTGCCAGTCAATTCATTCAGCCCAAACCACAGCCAGGCATGACTTTCTCTCAGTCGCGTTTCAGAAGACCTGTCAATCACCTGAAGTGGAGCAGTGAGACAAAGCACAGGACTGGACAAACGATATGGACATCCAATAGCTCCTGCCAGGCACAGCCATACATGACAAGTCAATAGAAAACCAGGTTATGAGCCTTTGGCTACCTGACTAGAAGTTGCCAAACATATATTACCTCTAGAAACCATTTGAACGTAGTACAACAGGGACTCCTTCGCCCAATCAGGAAGGACATGACAGCACTATATCATTACCGGAGTGATTAGAGATGCTGATAGTGAACATGATCATGAAATGGCATATGTCATAGCAATGTACACTACCGGAAAATGTGTGTGAGCTCCACAGTCTCATCCCAGCACCTTGGTCTAGAGGAAATCTAATTAGTGACCCACCAAAGGATGCATTATTTAGCTTTGGGGGCATATTCCGCTGTTATCCTCCAGGAGTTGGATATAATGTGCTTTACCTGTGGTCTACGAAATAAGTTCATCTAACAGTTTCCAACACAAGGGATAGGACAGTAGACTGAAAAATGACAATTGATACATGCCACGAAATAGAAAATCAACAGGTCTTCATACGTAAATGCATGGTTTGTTGGCTAAAAATGTTTACACTATACCGTACTTTCATTAGAAATGTTTAATTGACTTCTACAGCCTCTGCGTATCACGGTGCGTAGCAGGCTGCAGAATGAAATCATCAGCAAGCTTGTCTGGTGGAGAGCCTGAAACTAGAAGTCAATTTCAAAATTGGGTTGAAAGAAAAGAGATAAAGATTACAGAATCTGCTATCAAATTCAATGTTAACTCATCCTGCAATTTGCTGTGTACAGTGATATATAAAGGCTGTAGAAGCCGAACAGTCCTAAATTTCTAATGAAACCCTATTGCAAAAGTGCCTTTCTTTTACTTTTTTAAACAAAAACACACATTAACCTAAAATAATTACGGAAGATATACTTTACTTATATTTTTTCTTTTGGAATGTATTTATTTGCATAAGAATTAGGATATTTAATACTGATACATAAAAGGTCGGAGGTATAATAAACTAATGGAAACTGGAGGGAAAGAACTTGTATAGATAATAGGCTTGTCCTTAGAAGGAGGACCCAAAAACAGATTGATCATAGGGTGTCCCGTGTTGCTGGGACTGCCCCATCATCAGCTGGAATCTGACGGCAACCTCAGCATAAAGGCCCTGATTAAGACTGATGGTTAGCATGCCAGTCTTAATGTGGTTCATGCAGGTATAAAATGCGCCAAAGTCATTAAGATGAAAAAAATATTTCAGCTCACCCCTTAGCGTCCTCTGGATAGCAGGAACCACACCGTCGCACAGAGCCGCCCTGGCCTGGCGGATAAAAGTCCAAACACACCGTAATCTCCAGGGATCTCAGGCAGGAAGGTAGTTCTAAAAAATATTCCTTTATTTCTTTTCGGTAAAAGAACATGTTACAGGTAGTGGATGCCCCAGTGAATGGTAAAAAATCCAACGCGTTTCAACTCAAAGGAGTCTTACTCATGGATCCATGATTAAGACTCCTTTGAGTTGAAACGCGTTGGACTTTACACCATCCACTGGGGCATCCACTACCTGTAACATGTTCTTTTACTGAAAAGAAATAAAGGAATATTTTTTATAACTGCCTTCCTGCCCGAGATCGCTGGAGATTACTGTGTGTTTAAAGTCATTAAGAGCCACTTCATTAATTTGGCACATCTTATCAGTGGCGAGCACATCTGGGCCCCTCGCCTGAAATCCTACTCCAGTCAGGGGCTAAAGAAACATTTCTGTTATAAAAAATGACTTTTGAGGAATTTGATAGCCGCGCCCAATCACAGTCCCTCCCCAGCTCTGCCCACTTTGGCAGAGCTGCCCAAAACTAGTGTAAGCACACCCCCAAAAAAAAAAAAAAAAAAATTTCACAAAAACATTTTTGCAAAACTGTGTTGCGCATAAGTTTCGTAACTTTACGCCAGTGTTCCTTGCAGCAAAATCCCTCAAGGGAAAAGGCACTTTTGACAGGGCACATTAAAAAGCAATAGAATGACAGAAGCCTTCTACTTACTGAAAATGGGTTTTCTAAACAAAACCAGACAAAAACTGTAATAAAGACCAACTATAACAATAAAAGCCAAGAGCTATAAAGATGCCCTCACAGGTCAAACAATAATTGGAACTAGAGGCCTTGAGCGTGACCAGGGTGCTGGGGATGAAACTGCGCCTCACGTTGCAATGCCTCCATGCAGCACATACAGACACATGGTGCAGAGACAGGGCGTCTCACTTACTTTCCTTCGAGAGTCCCCTAAGTGCGAGTCTGGAGGGAGAGGAGGATGCACTCAGCTTATAACGGAACACGAACAGGACACAACTGTAGCTTATAAGGCTACATTCCAACGATGGGCTTTTGGCGAGTTTTTGAGGTTGATGATTTTCTGCACCAACTAAGTAAAATAGGGTGCTTGCATCTTTTTGAAAATACGCAGCATAAAAAAACTCACCAAAAACTCATTATGGGAACGTAGCCTTAATGAAAAGTCCACTCTTGAATTGCATTTTATGATCAAAACCTACATAAAAGTCAAAGAAGATTATATTCTACTGATCTTCAGCTAGAGGCCATTTTCTTCTCCCATAAACCCTGCTGACTGCAACTTGGGAATGTATATAGATATAGGACTCCATAGGTAGTAACAGCTCATACATGGCGTATAAATGACATCTGAGCTCCCACTGGCTGCAGAATTTGGGGTAAAGTTTTGTGTCTAAACAGAGAATAAAACCATGATTAACTAAAGAAGAGAACAAGAGAACTAAAGTATAGTATCTGCAGAAATTGTCAACATCCTAGATGGGTGTAATAATGCAAAAATGAAACAAAAGTGGAGTTCTCACAACGGCTCACCAACAGGCCGCTTCATGCCTTATAATACAGAATACCCATAAAGAGAGTAAAGCAACACTCCAGCCAAGACCGAGATTGTGTTACCTAGTGACCCTGGCCATCACCAGGATTAGATATGCACCGCCCCTCTCTGGTCGTGGACTAGGCAGGACATAGTGTGTTAGCTTTGCTTGGGGTATAGTGGATATATATATATGGATATATATATATATATATATATATATATATATATATATATATATATATATATATATACACTCACTGGCCACTTTATTAGGTACACCATGCTAGTAACGGGTTGGACCCCCTTTTGCCTTCAGAACTGCCTCAATTCTTCGTGGCAGAGATTCAACAAGGTGCTGGAAGCATTCCTCAGAGATTTTGGACCATATTGACATGATGGCATCACACAGTTGGCGCAGATTTGTCGGCTGCACATCCCTGATGCGAATCTCCCGTTCCACCACATCCCAAAGATGCTCTATTGGATTGAGATCTGGTGACTGAGGAGGCCATTTGAGTACAGTGAACTCATTGTCATGTTCAAGAAACCAATCTGAGATGATTCGAGCTTTATGACATGGCGCATTATCCTGCTGAAAGTAGCCATCAGATGCCTGTTCTTAGCTGAGAGGAGTGGTACCCAGTGTGGTCTTCTGCTGCTGTAGCCCATCTGCCTCAAAGTTCGACGCACTGTGCGTTCAGAGATGCTCTTCTGCCTACCTTGGTTGTAACGGGTGGCAATTTGAGTCACTGTTGCCTTTCTATCAGCTCGAACCAGTATGCCCATTCTCCTCTGACCTCTGGCATCAACAAGGCATTTCCGGCCACAGAACTGCCGCTCACTGGATTTTTTTTCTTTTTCGGACCATTCTCTGTAAACCCTAGAGATGGTTGTGCGTGAAAATCCCAGTAGATCAGCAGTTTCTGAAATACTCAGACCAGCCCTTCTGGCACCAACAATCTTGCCACGTTCAAAGGCACTCAAATCACCTTTCTTCCCCATACTGATGCTCGGTTTGAACTGCAGGAGATTGTCTTGACCATGTCTACATGCCTAAATGCACTGAGTTGCCGCCATGTGATTGGCTGATTAGAAATTAAGTCTTAACACACAGTTGGACAGGTGTACCTAATAAAGTGGCCAGTGAGTGTATATATATATATATATATATATATATATATATACACATACTTCCATATAGAAAGGCTAAAGATGACCTACCTCCAAAAAACTCCAACTCCCTCAAACCATCAACCAGGATCTTGTCTGAAACCCAACGCTGCGAAGAGAAAGAAAAAAAAAATGTCTGACGTCAACAGCAGAAGCCAGGAACAAATTTCCAGGCCCACACGTAGGATTGGTGGGGGATCCACTCCCTGGAACCATGCATTCAGCAGATTGAAGAAGAAAAGTTTATTGCTTATCCATTGAAACCCAATGGCCCCGATTAATCAAGACCAGCGGCTGGGGTGAAGGGTCGATTCATTATGACTACTAATGAATGGCGTAAAGTGGCGTTAGCCTTGTCACAAATATTTCTCCATTAAGGGACTGTCACCATCCCTCAATACCAGTTCCACCCACATTGTAGGAGCTGGGTGAAATCAGTGTCACAATGCCAAAAGTCACAACATTTTTGCGCAGCCTCATGTTGTGCAAACATTTTTTTAGACTTTTCAAAACTTTTTTACCCCAGAATTCTCCAAAAAAAGAAAGCCATGATGAATTGGTGCCAATATGCAGTAGGATCAAGCTCCTTCTAATGGTGCCTGCAGGCGGCAAAAATCTTCTCATTTAAATGGACAACGTGTTGTGTTCCACTTAAAAGGAAAACTTTCATCAGGATATTATACCCTACAACTTTAAAGATATGGTCGGGGAAGAACTGGCAGCCGGGATGGGACGAGTCTGGTTTGCAGCTATGGTCCCCGGCTGGATCATTGCAGTTTATTTTCTCTGAAACGCTGGAGCGGTTTGGGCAACTTAAATCAGATGACAGCTTCCCTTTAAATGGAACTGATCACAATGAAAGTGCAGTCTGATCTCCAGAGGAAAACAAAATTAGTAAGGTTATTTTTTAATGGGAATCAATTCAGTATGATTTACACATTAGTCATATAAATATCTGCTCATTCTGGTCTTAGGAGTCCAATGGGCGGTCCTACGCAGGTACTGACAGGCATCTCTGTGTGTACACACACTCATAGAAAAAAGGCTGTCAATTGCTGAGCAGATATGTTCACTAAACTCAGTAAAAGGCTACCTGTCTGTAAGAATGTACCTAGAAAACCTGAGGTACTGCCCCCCCAATTCAGTCGTTATCTGAGGCTCCCTGGCGCCAAAATTCATGTTTGAATCCTATGTAAATCAGGCTCCTAAACGCACTTGCAGTCCTTGGCTCCTCTTCATTTCTCCCTGCTGGCCGCCCCAGCTCCTTGATTGTCAGAGGAGAGCAGCATTGACAAGCAGCAGATCCTCTGTACCAACTGTCAATCAAGAATTGGGGGAGGTGCCAGCAGAGAGAAGCCGAGGACTGCAAGTGCACCAATAAGCCCACTGGCGAACATGGGAGCCTTATTTGCATAGGATTAAAGGGAATCTGTCACCCTTTTTTTGGTCTTTCATTCTGTAATGCTGTAGATAAGCCTCCGATGTAACCTGAAAGAGAAGAAAAACACGTTATATTATACTCACCGAGGTGGGCGGTCTGGTGCCTCCCTTCTTCATACGATGACGTCCTCTTCTCCCTTCCTGTAATGGCTCCGGCGCACTGCTCTGCCCTGTTGAGGGCAGAGCAGAGTCCTGCAGTGCGCAGGCGTCGGGAGAGGTCTGGCGCCTGCGCACTGCAGAATTCTGCTCTGCCCTCAACAGGGCAGAGCAGTGCGCCTGCGCCGGAGCCATTACAGGAAGGGAGAAGAGGACGTCATCGTATGAAGAAGGGAGGCACCAGACCGCCCACCTCGGTGAGTATAATATAACGTGTTTTTCTTCTCTTTCAGGTTACATCGGGGGCTTATCTACAGCATTACAGAATGCTGTAGATAAGCCCCCGATGTCTATGCCGGCAGCCAATAGGGGAAAAAAAGGGTGACAGATTCCCTTTAAAAGGTAAATTTTGGAGCAATGGAACTCCAGCTAACGACTGAATAGGTATCAATGGAAATCTGTTTCCTTGGCTTATCCTGCAGTACCTCAGGTGTCCTAGTTACATTCTTACTGACAGGCTTACTTTAATTAGGATAGGTCATCAATATCATATTGGTGGTGGTCCAGTACCTTCTCCGATCAGCTGCTTGCAGCTCTTGTAGTGTCCAGAAGTAACGAGCCAAGACACCACAGCACCATACATTGTGGGGTGGCAGATCTAGGGTACTACAGCCTAGAACACATTCACTTCAATAGAAGCAGAGCTGCAATACCTGAGAATGACCACTACACAAGTGCGGCGCCGTGGTGTCCCAGCATTGTACTCTGTTCACTTTTGGACAATGCAGGAGCTGCAAACAGCTGATCGGTAAGGGAGTCGGGTATCGGACCAAATATATCTGATACTGATTACCTACGAACAGTTTATCAATACACACAGCAAGTCATAGACGTGCCCTTTAATTGTGCCTATATATGAGAGGCTTAACACATAAGGAAAATAATCTGCACAGGACACTGACTGTAAGACTCACGGAATTAAAAGGTGGACATCGTTCAAAAGTTGACAAATTACTTAGTTGCATATTTTTGTCTTTTAGTTTGAAAAAATGTAGCAAGCAATGATTAAAGGGCATCTGTCACCTGGTTTCTGGGCAAAAAATCTGAGAGCAGCATAATAGAGAGACCCAGATTCCAGTGATGTATCACTTACTGGGCTGCTGTGTTATCGGCCGATTATCACTTGAGGACTAGTAAACCTGCTCCATATTCATCAGCTCTGTATAACCCCCGCCTCCACCACTGAGTCAGCTTTCTGCATATGCACAGTATACACAGAAAGCTGCCAATCAGTGGTGTGGACAGGGTTATACAGAGCTCAGAATTCAGAGAACTGCAGCAAAAAAACCCTATGATTTCATCAAAACTGCAACGAGCAGCCCAATAAGTGACACATCGCTGGAATCAGGCTCTCTGCCCCCTACATTATGCTGCTCTTAGATGAGGTATCAAAAACCTGGTGACAGGTTCCCTTTCACAAACACATGACGTGTACGGCCGTACTTACGAGAAAAGACATGGGGTCCTCTTTATGTTGAAGGATTGCTCCGATGCCATAAACTGGGACCTGCAAACATAAGACACGTCACATCATATATCACAATCACATGAAACTGCCGGACATCGATAGTGATCCCCTCCATCCAGTGGGGAACTGCAAATCCCAGCATGCCTGTACATAACAGCCCAATTATAGCTTCCAAATCCTGCTGACATGCCACTCTTTATGTTTGGTGCATTAGCCCCTTGCAGACAAAGGCATGCTGTGTCCTGCAGTTCCCCAGCAGCCCTGCAGGAGGGGAGGACACCTGCACACTAGCAGTATACACACACAGGCGGCAGTGACTGGAGCAGCCTCACTGCTAGCGACAACACACACACTGCCTGACACAATACACACCCCCTCTTCCTCTGCCTGGCTGCACCGCGGCTACTTCCGCTCTGTCCGGGAAGTGACGTCAGTGTGGGCAAAGTGTTCTCCTGGATTGCCTTAGCTACGTCACTTCCGCCGCGGCCTGTGAAGTTGAACCTAGCAGGAGAGGCGAGAGCTGGGCAAGGTACGGATACCGGGAGAGGTCGGGCACTGGTGTGGGGGGTTGTGGGGTCGCTTCTCCTCTGTCCGTGCTGTATCAGTTCTAGTTATTGGCATATGGGAGTCATCGTGTTACATACTACCATAACTCCAAGCTGTAAGGGCATGCTGGGAGTTGTAGTCTCACTGCAGCTGGATGGCCTTGTATTGTATCCATGACTTACTACAAGTACAGAACTATCCCATGAGCTCTGCCATAGAGGATGGTGGATTCTGTGTGCCCCCTGACCCATCCCATAGAATACTGTCGCTGTGGTGTCGGATTATAAGAGTGCGTCAGTGGGAGTCGTGTATATATTTGTGTGTATAGTGCTGTATGTGTGTGAAATCATTCTGTCCAGTTATGAAGCAACACTGTGGATCAATCTCTCCTGCTGTTGTGCTAATGGAACAGACAACAGGTAGAAAAGATAGGCAATTAGCAAGACAACCCCTATAAAGGAGGGGTTCTGCAGGGGGTGACCACAGACCATTTCTCTGTTCTCATCCTTTTTGGCTGTTGTTTTGGTCACTTTTGCATTTTGTCATTGCTCTCAGCCCTAGAGGTTCTGTCAGCAGCATGAGGTGGTGTCTACAACCCACAGAAGTTGCTCAGGTAGAGCAGCTCATCCAGGTTGGCACATCAATGTGAGCTGTGACAAGGGTAGTTATGAAAACACATGAAGAAAAGAAAGTATATGCACACAAATAGGGATCGCCACAAAGATATGGTAATCAAAAAGTATCAATTTTATTAATGGACACAACAAACAGACACTTTGTTTAAAAACAATTAAAAAGTCTGAACAACCAGACACTGATAACAAAACAAAGACAATGGGTGATTTTGATAAATAGTTAAATGCTATGGGTCCCAAGGCCAACCATTCAGTATAATGCCAGGTATCTGCTAGTTACCATAACCTAGGGTCTATCAAATCAATTGTAATGACAATCATGACCTTGGATCAAAAATACCATATCAATAACTACTGTGGTTACATAGAGATTCTACATATGCCATGAATAGAAAATTGAATACTTATCATGTTGCCAACACAAATAAACATACATTAACAAGTCCCTTTCCCTAGCATGATATCACCTGGTTTCTGAGGATGAACAAACTACCGGGTAGGTTACATGGGACCCCCAAACCCACGCGTATCGACACAGTGATGTGTCTTTCTCAAGGTCTGATCACCTTACTCCAGAGTTTTACTATACATGCAGTTACTAAACACTGCATTGATCTATGCTTGAAGTTTGTCCTTCAAAACTGTCCTCTTTTGACTCCCCTCCCCTGCATATAGCTATACCATTTCGAAAGTGACAGTACTTTCTCTCTTTTGGGGAACCCTGGATGAGAATCTGTCACCAGGCTTTTGCCACGTAATATGCGAGCAGTATAATGTAGAGCCATAGGCCCTTCCTTATTCCAGAGATGTGTCACTTACTGGGCTGCTTGCTGTAGTTTTTATAAAATCACAGTTTTATCAGCAGACTATTATTAGAGGACTAGTAAACCTGCTGCCATGTAGTCTTTCAGATTCATGATCTCTGTATAACCCCGCTCCCAGCACTGATTGGCAGCTTTCTGCCTATGCGCAGTGTACACAAAGCTGCCATCAGTGGTGTGGGTGGGGTTATGCAGAGCTCTGCATTCCGAGAATTGTGATTTTATGAAAATATTTTGCTGCTCAGAAAGTGATACATCGTCGGAATCGGAGTCACTGCCCCTACATTGTGCAGCTCTCGGATAGGGAGCAAAAACCTACTGAAAGTTTCCCTTTAATATACACATTTGCTTTTTGCTATGCCTTTAGTGGCTTAAAGCCATTTTCACAACAGTGAGATGACCCTGCTGTCCCGTGGCAAAATCTGCCATTTGCTAGAAACAGGACCCTGGACAATCTGCTCTGACAACCCTTTTGGGAGTGAGATCCTATAGTATGGTAATATGGCGGAGTAACTGGGGTGAGGACATACTTGGACTTGTAGCTTTCCTGCAGCTGTAGAGCCACAGGCCAGAGGGGTTGTGTGATCGTCTCCCTGCTTGCTGAGGGGGCAGTGGGCTCCTGCTGGACAGGCTCCCTGCTTGCTGGGGGGGCAGTGGGCTCCTGCTGGACAGGCTCCCTGCTTGCTGGGGGGGCAGTGGGCTCCTGCTGGACAGGCTCCCTGCTTGCTGGGGGACAGTGGGCTCCTGCTGGACAGGCTCCCTGCTTGCTGGGGGGGCAGTGGGCTCCTGCTGGACAGGCTCCCTGCTTGCTGGGGGGGCAGTGGGCTCCTGCTGGACAGGCTCCCTGCTTGCTGGGGGGGCAGTGGGCTCCTGCTGGACAGGCTCCCTGCTTGCTGGGGGGGGCAGTGGGCTCCTGCTGGACAGGCTCCCTGCTTGCTGGGGGGGGGCAGTGGGCTCCTGCTGGACAGGCTCCCTGCTTGCTGGGGGGGGCAGTGGGCTCCTGCTGGACAGGCTCCCTGCTTGCTGGGGGGGCAGTGGGCTCCTGCTGGACAGGCTCCCTGCTTGCTGGGGGGGCAGTGGGCTCCTGCTGGACAGGCTCCCTGCTTGCTGGGGGGGGCAGTGGGCTCCTGCTGGACAGGCTCCCTGCTTGCTGGGGGGGGCAGTGGGCTCCTGCTGGACAGGCTCCCTGCTTGCTGGGGGGGGGCAGTGGGCTCCTGCTGGACAGGCTCCCTGCTTGCTGGGGGGGGGCAGTGGGCTCCTGCTGGACAGGCTCCCTGCTTGCTGGGGGGGGGCAGTGGGCTCCTGCTGGACAGGCTCCCTGCTTGCTGGGGGGGGGCAGTGGGCTCCTGCTGGACAGGCTCCCTGCTTGCTGGGGGGGGCAGTGGGCTCCTGCTGGACAGGCTCCCTGCTTGCTGGGGGGGGCAGTGGGCTCCTGCTGGACAGGCTCCCTGCTTGCTGGGGGGGGCAGTGGGCTCCTGCTGGACAGGCTCCCTGCTTGCTGGGGGGGGCAGTGGGCTCCTGCTGGACAGGCTCCCTGCTTGCTGGGGGGGGCAGTGGGCTCCTGCTGGACAGGCTCCCTGCTTGCTGGGGGGGGCAGTGGGCTCCTGCTGGACAGGCTCCCTGCTTGCTGGGGGGGGGGCAGTGGGCTCCTGCTGGACAGGCTCCCTGCTTGCTGGGGGGGGCAGTGGGCTCCTGCTGGACAGGCTCCCTGCTTGCTGGGGGGGGCAGTGGGCTCCTGCTGGACAGGCTCCCTGCTTGCTGGGGGGGGCAGTGGGCTCCTGCTGGACAGGCTCCCTGCTTGCTGGGGGGGGCAGTGGGCTCCTGCTGGACAGGCTCCCTGCTTGCTGGGGGGGGCAGTGGGCTCCTGCTGGACAGGCTCCCTGCTTGCTGGGGGGGGCAGTGGGCTCCTGCTGGACAGGCTCCCTGCTTGCTGGGGGGGGGCAGTGGGCTCCTGCTGGACAGGCTCCCTGCTTGCTGGGGGGGGCAGTGGGCTCCTGCTGGACAGGCTCCCTGCTTGCTGGGGGGGGCAGTGGGCTCCTGCTGGACAGGCTCCCTGCTTGCTGGGGGGGGCAGTGGGCTCCTGCTGGACAGGCTCCCTGCTTGCTGGGGGGGGCAGTGGGCTCCTGCTGGACAGGCTCCCTGCTTGCTGGGGGGGGCAGTGGGCTCCTGCTGGACAGGCTCCCTGCTTGCTGGGGGGGGCAGTGGGCTCCTGCTGGACAGGCTCCCTGCTTGCTGGGGAGGCAGTGGGCTCCTGCTGGACAGACTGGTTGGACCAGTGGCATTGAGACGCTGGCCGTGCACTTTTTACGGAGTGTATTCCTGCAGGAGGTGGCCACTCAGATGCTGCCTACTATGTCCTGTAGGCGTACACTCCTGAAAATGATGCACCATTACAGTCTACAGCTCTGTCAGCACATGCATCCGGTCCCCGTTTTCAGAGCAGCACTTGCAAGATCTATGAGAGAGAACTTGTATGCACTGCTCTTGTTTGGCCTCCAGTGAAAGACTGCAGAGGTGGCCGGTAACCTAAGCCACAAGCCGTAAACCTAAACTTAAAATCCCTCTGTTTTTGAGAATGGAGAAGATTTTTAATAACAAGGGAATTGCAAAGTTGCTTCTTTTTGCAAGAATTTTATCAATTTCGCCATTAAAATAGACAGTACGCTTTAAAGGGAATTTGTCACCAGGATTTTGCCACTTAATGTGAGAGTAGCAAAAATGTAGAGGCAGATACCCTGATTTCAGTGATGTACCACTTACTGGGCTGATGGTGTTGCTTGGGTGGAATCGCTTTTTTCAGGAGGAGCTTCACTAGAGGACTAGTAAAGCTGCTGACACGTAGTCCTCCATAATCATTAGTTCTGTATACCCCTCACCCCTCACCACAGATTGGCTGCATTCTGCCTATGCAGTGTACACAAAGCTGCCAATCAGTGGTGTGGGTGGGGTTATACAGAGCTCAGCATTCAGAGCACTGATACATCTGCAGCAGAGAAAACTGATTTTATTAAAGCTGCAGCAAGCAGCCCATAAGCGACACATCGCTGGAATCAGGGTCTCCGTTCCTACATCATTCTTCTCTTATATTAAATGGCATAAAGTTGCTAACAGATTCCCTTTAAAAAGGGGTTTAAAGAGTTCCCCACATCTGTAGTTAATTCTAATGGGTATAGGGTGGTGAAAAAACAAAACTATACTAGCCTTCCGGGCTAGCATTGTTCCTCCATACAGTGTGTCACCTAGCATCAATGTCCCATCTGGTGGGGGTGTCACTTGGCCATTACAGCTGATCAATGGCCTCCACATTTTATCCAAGTGGAAGAAGCCAGACCTGACATAATATGAAGGCTACCGCTGGTTTGTGGTGGACACGTGACTCCCTCCGCCCCATCCATTCCTGCTGGATGTCATTGCCAGGAAACATGGGGAACACAGTACAGCATGCAAAGGAGCGGTCGCTGGTGTGGAGAAGAGTACAGGATTTTTTGTTTTATTTTCTGACACCGCTTTGGGCCCATTAGGATGGACTTGTATGGTAGTAGAGGACCCCATTAGACGTCTGTTATTGTCATGTGCTGGACACCCAATGTGTATCTACATTTGAGACCAGTGTTGGAATGATCACCGGGGGTCCGGCATATCTAACCACTGTTGATCAGCTGTTATCATCTGGTTATGCATTACATGAGCCACACATCCTAAATCACTGAGGGGTTTCAAACAGAAGGACCCCCTCTGTGACAGCTACATCTGTATACAAGCCTGGCGTTGCTGGTCATTTGCCCTGTATGAGGATCAGCAGCGCTGTGTGCCTCTGTTGGCACCACCTGTCCGCTGTCAGTCATAGTGCTGGACAGCTGCCCTTGTGTTGTTGTGGCCATGATATTTAAAGCTCCAAATTCTGCAGCTGTGTTTGGATGTAATGAATAGTGCGTTTTACAGGCCCTCTGCTTCCTCCCTCCAGATAATGAGCCCGCCTTTCACTCACCCTAATGTAACCCATAGGTGCAGCCATATAGTGCCAGCCTGGCACACCCTGGAAAAATACAGGTTCCCATCCACCTCTCACTTTCTGAACAATCGTACCACATTGTGTAACCCAGGACATCAGACATGATCATAACTAGTGATGAGAGAATGTGCTTGGATAAGGTGTTATCTGAGCATGCTCGGGTGTTAACCGAGTGTCTTCGGTGTGCTCGAAAAATATGCTTGAGCCCCCGCCAGCTGCATGTCTCACGGCTGTTCGACAGCTGCAACACATGGCGGGATCGACTCTGGACCTCGATCCAGCTTCCTTTGCCTCATTCTTTGGAACTTGTCTTGGTCCAGAAAGGAAATATGCTTGGATTGTCCTAGTATTCTGGTTCAGTTACTGTCCATGCTCTGTACAGACAGAAGTTTGCTAAATGGACATGCTCTTTCATAGTAAAGTGCAGGGAGATATATGACAGTTTATCCTATAACCCGACATTCTACTGATGTGGGAGTAAAAATATATATTAATGACATCCCAGGAGGTAGATGCTAATTCCCTAATGTTGAGGGAAAGACCCTTCCTGGCTCCACATACAGCATTAGTTGTGAATTACCAGACGGCAGGTTTCCTTCTATAGCATCCGGCCCCTTACTTGCGGAATGGGAGATTTAGGGATTCAGAATAGAGGTCTGTGGGCTCCTGGATGTGTCATGCATGTGATTTATCTTTGCAGATATAATTGTCTACATTTTCTTCTCCTCTTACAGATCGTTACTGTATCTAGCCTAGTTCTTGCCCAGGACTTCTGTCCTTTAGGGATTCTTTACCCAACCTGGTGCTTTTCTTCTGGTACTACTCCTGGTGTGCTGTCCTGACTGGTAAAAGGGAATTGGACCTATTGGCAATTTGATTTTCAGATAGTCCCTCAAGACAGCACCCCTATTACCCCTCCCTTATGTTTTATGTTTAGGCTTGATCTTTCTACAGATCATTCAGCCATCAATTCGCCATTGCTCGAGTTTGAGCTGGGGCCATTAACCCCTTTCCTACTATTCCGTCCATGTGACCTGGGACCTAAAGGCCCCGTCACACACAGCGAGATGGCTGATTTTGGAAAAATAATAAAATAAAAAAAAATGTATTTATTTCCATTTTCCCATTAGGGTTAGGGCTGAGATTAGGGTTAGGGGTGTGTTGGGGTTAGGGTTGGAGTTAGAATTGGGGGTTTCCACTGTTTTGGTACATCAGGGGTTTTCCAAACGCGACATGGCGTCCGATCTCAAAATTCCAGCCAAAAAAGTCAAATGGCGCTGCTTCCCTTCCGAGCTCTGCCATGCGCCCAAATAGTGGTTTGCTCCCACATATGGGGTATCAGCGTACTCAGGACAAATTGCACAATAACTTTTGGGGTCCTGTTACTCTTGGGAAAATAACAATTGGGGGTGAAAAGATCATTTTTGTGGAAAAATATGATTTTTTAATTGTACAGCTGTACGTTATAAACTTCTGTGAAGCCCTTGTGGGTTCAAAGTGCTCACCACATATCTAGATAAGTTCCTTGGGGGGTCTAGTTTCCAAAATGGGGTCACTTGTGGGGGGTTTCCACTGTTTAGGCACATCAGGAGCTCTCTAAACTTGACATGGCGTCCGATCTGAATTCCAGCCAATTTTGCAGTGAAAAAGTCAAACTGTGCTCCTTCCCTCCCATTTAAGCTCTGCTGTGCGCCGAAACAGTGGTTCCCCCCCACATATCAGGTATCTGCGTACTCAGGACAAATTGCACAATAACTTTTGCAGTCCAATTTCTCCTGTTACCCTTGGTAAAATAAAAAAAATGAACCTGAAGTAATTTTTTGTGAAAAAAAGTTAAATGTTCATTTTTTTTTTTTAAACATTCAAAAAATTCCTGTGAAGCACCTGAAGGGTTAATAGACTTCTTGAATGTGGTTTGGAGCACCTTAAGGGGTGCAGTTTTTAGAATGATGTCACTTTTGGGTATTTTCTATCATATAGACCCCTCAAAGTGGCTTCAAATGTGATGTGATACATAAAAATAAAATGGTGTTGTAAAAATGAGAAATCGCTGGTCAGCTTTTAACCCTTATAACTTCCTAACAAAAAAAGATATTGGTTCCCAAATTGTGCTGATGTAAAATAAACATGTGAGAAATGTTAGTTATTAAGTTTTTTGTGTGCCGTATCTCTGTGATTTAAGGGCATAAAAATTCAAAGTTGAAAATTGCGAAATTTTAAAAATTTTCGCCAAATTTCCGTTTTTTTCACAAACGCAAGTTATATGAATGAAATTTTGCCACTATCATGAAGTACAGTATGTCACGAGAAAACAATGTCAGAATCACCGGGATCCATGGAAACGTTCCAGAGTTATTACCTCATAAAGGGACAGTGGTCAGAATTGTAAAAATTGGCCTGGTCATGAACATGCAAACCACCCTTGGGAGTAAAGGGGTTAAAGTGTTTCTCTTACATATGAGTTTATAGGGGCTCGTATAGACCGTTTGCATCCATCCTTCGGTAGTAATTTGAAAGACACTGGAGGGTGGATGTGGAAGGGGCCTTTTAACCTCTCTGTGATCTTGTCCTGCCATAGGTCAAGGAAGGACTACCAGGAAATTACCGCTAGGTCTAATTTTCCTTTTTCTCAGCCGTTAAAACCAGGGCTGCGGAGTCGGTGCTCATTTTGGTGGAGTCGGTATAAAATGGACCGACTCCTAAAATATATAATAAATTGGGTACAGTAGTTCAATGCAGAATGTGCTGAATATTTTTTCATAGGAATTTGGGAAAGTTATGAAATGTCCTATAAATGGCTGTTCTATTCCTGATCTAAGGCTACATTCACACACAGCGTTTTTCCTGCGTTTTTTGAGGATACGTTTTTCAGCTGCAAAAGCAGATCAACTTTTTAAAAAACCGCATCACCTGGAAGGTTTTTGAGCTCATAGATAATGTTTTCAATAGCAAAAGCAGATTAGAAAAACGCCACACAAACTGACCTGCTCATTCAGCCCAAAAACGGATCCTCACAAAACAATGTGTCTGAATGTCATATCTTGAAACCCATTGACTTTGCTGGGATGCCCAGAGTCACTGCATTTTACTGCAAAAAACGGATCCGCAAAAACGGTGTGTGAATCATGTATGTTGCAGTGCTCCCGTTCTGTACCGGCTCCAGACTGCAGGGGGCAATCTCCCCTCTTCTGTCTTGTCTTCTGCCATCTTCACCAGAGAGAGGAGGGGGAGGGGTGCCTGCCCTGCACAGGATCCGATTCCTGGGCCCCGAGCTGGAGAAAGTTGTGCACACGCCGCAGCTGGCAATAAGAGAGAGTCTGCAAGGCATGCTGGAAATCTGATGGGAAAAGTGAGGAAATTGGTTATTGCCGCCATAACCCCTAAAATTGATTCCATCTTGAAGAGACGTGCTGGGAAAGGGGCAATTGTCTATCAAGCCACTCGGTGGGGCAGGACTTATTTAGTGATTGAGCGATTGCTTGAACTAAAACCGTTTCTTACAGATATGGCGAACCCTCAGGTAATCCTAAATGAAGGTCAATGGACACAGGTGGCTGAATTGAAGGAATTGCTTAATCACCCATTTACCGTGACTAAAAAATTGCAATCTGAGGATTTAACGCCTGGCATTTTCATAAGGGAGTGGAAGAACTTGCTATTTTGCTTGTCCCAAAGAGGAGGTTTAATCGCAGATGACATTTCTGCTTCAATGAAACGGAGAGAGACACAACTATTGGAAAATAAAATTTTTCTGGCAGCTGTTTATGTGGACCCAAGTAATTGCATACTGCTTGATGATCAACAGCTTACTAAAGGAAAAGAAGCTCTGACTGAGGTAGCAGTTAGGATGAGTGGCCTACAGGAGGACTGCCAGGCGCAAGAGGACTTGGGTCCTGACAGTGCTACTGCTGCCATATCTTCATCCTCATCAGATGAGGAGTTTGACTTGGACAAGTATTTGGATGATATGGAGCAGGCAAAGCGTTGCTGCAAGGAAAAAGATTTCACTCCGTCTCCTATAGCAAGCAGATTGACCATATTTCAGCAAAATGTTTCACTTAATCTCAAAGAAATAGAAAAATTCAACCGTTCATCAAAACTGACTGTGCATGAGGCAATTCCTTTATACCCTGAAATTGTTAGAGATGTTGCCCATGTGGTTACGGCTTTGCCTCCAACCCAAGTTAGTGTAGAGAGGTTGTTCTCTGGCCTTAAAATTCTTAGGTCAGATTTGAGGTCATCTATGAAGGATCTGATGGAGGCAATTCTATTTCTTAGGACAAATTCATAGTCTGCACAAATGTTATTTAGAATGTTTTTGTTGAAAACTGTTTTTTGCCACTTACATAGTTTATTACATAGTAATATATATAATCAATATTACAGTGTATTACATATTTACAATTTATTACAGTTTTTTGTGTTCTAAAGTTGTATTCCAATAAATATATATTATGTTCTATCTAAATGTCTTGATTATTGTAACATAAAAATGATTAAATGTCTGATGTTCACATTGTACTACAATAAATTTTTCACCTAAATATAAGCAATATATGTGGGAGTCGTGGATTCGGTGTAAGGGAAATTGAGGAGTCGGAGTCGCAGGTTTGGCTTACCGACTCCACAGCCCTGGTTAAAACACTATAGTCTGTTCTGTAGCTCTGATTTTTGTAGGGGCCACATCCCCTATATTAGATACATTCCTTGAGGGGTCTAGTTTCCAAATTGGGGTCACTTGTGGGTGTTTCCACTGTTTAGGTACATTAGGGGCTCTCCAAATGCGATATGACACCCGCAGACCATTCCATCAAAGTCTGCATTCCAAAACGTCACTACTTCCCTTCCGAGACCCAACGTGTGCCCATGCAGTAGTTTTCTCCCACATAGGGGGTATCGGTATACTCGGGAAAAATTGGACAACAACTTTTGGGGTCCAATTTCTCCTGTTACCCTTGTGTAAATGAAAAATTTGGGGCTAAAATGTGATTGATTTATTTATTTTCATTTCACGGCTCTACGTTATAAGCTTCTGTTAAACACCTGGAGGTTCAAGATGCTCACCACACATCTAGATACATTGCTTGTGGGGTCGAGTTTCCAAAATAGTCACTTGCGTGAGGTTTAGGCACATCGGGGGCTCTCCAAAAGCATCATGGCATCCGCTCTCAATTCCAGCTACCGGTATATTTATGATCAAAAAGTCAAACGATGTTGCTTCTCTTTTGAGCCCTGCCGTGTGCCCAAATAGTAGTTTTCCCTCACATATGGAGTATTGGCGTATTCAGGAAAAATTGCACAACAAATTTTGGGGTTAATTTTTTTTTCTGTTACCCTTGCGAAATTGAGAAATTTGGGGCTAAAGTTTTTTTTTGAGGAAAAAAAAATGTTCATTTTTTTTCCACTTTCCATTAATTCATGTGATGCACATGAAGGGTTACTAAACATCTTGAATGTGGTCTTGAGGCGTGCAGTTTTTAGAATGATGTAACTTTTGGGCATTTTCTGTCGTATAAGCCCTCCAAAGTCAAATTTGATGTGGTACCTAAAAAAAAAAATAAAAATAAAATGATTTTGTCGGAAAAATGAGAAATCGCTGGTCAACTTTGAACCCTTCTAACTTCCAAAAAATCCCTTCTAAGTTACAAAAAATTATTTTTCAAATATGATGCAGATGTAAAGCGGACATATGGGAAATGTTAATTATTTTGTGTGGTAGAACTATCTGATTGAAGGGCATAAAAATTAAGTTTCAAAATTGTTATAAAAAAAAAAAAAAAAAAAAAAATCGTCACATTTTCTATTATTTTCATAAATATATGCAAATCATGTTGACCAAAATTTACCACTAACATGAAATGTCACGAAAAAACAATCTCAGGGCAACTGGTCAGTTTTCAAAAATTGGCCTTGTCATTAGGGTCAAAATTAGCTCTGGTCAAGGGGATTAAATAAAAAGTTGTGTTTGATGCAAAATTCAAGAATTGGGGTAAGCCGCAATACAAGATCTTGCCTATAGACGAGAGGGGTGCTGTTTCTAGGAGGGAAAAAAAGCTGACTCTTCAGTCATGGCCACTTGTTTTTAGGCTTCATGGGAATGCTAGCAGTCGGACCTCCATGATCAGACATTGGTAACTTATCTACGGGTATCAATTGTCTGATGATGGAATAGAGAACAGCTCTGCCCTCTGCAATGATTCGCATTGGAACACAGGCTGATGCAATGGGCTGCAGTTGTGGGAGGTGCCATTTTTGTTTTGTTTGGCAAGTATGTGTGTGATTGACTAATGTGGTTTGGGGATTTACCATAATTCTTTTTATGGAGTATTTCCTGTTAATGTAGCCTTCTACTGCACCATTCTATGCCCTCATCTGATACATGGGTTGGGGAGATTAGGACCCCTGATTATTGGAAATGCTGCACATTAGGCCGGATTCACACTCTCTCGTTTTGCAGTCTGAGTCCGGACTGGAATGCACTGGCAGAGGGTCTCCTGATCTGCACTGATGGCCTCATAAATGCCTATGAAGCGGTTGTGTTTCGGTCAGGAGACCAGTGGCTGTAGTCCCACCATGCAGGGCTGTGGAGTCAGTAAGCTAAACCTGCGACTCCGACTCCTCAATTTCCCTTACACCGACTCCACGACTCCGACTCCAACATATATTGCTTATACTTAAGTGAAAAATTTATTGTAGTACAATGTGAACATCAGACATTTAATCATTTCTATGATATAATAATCAAGATATTTAGATAAAACATAATGTACAGTTAGGTCCATATATACTTGGACAGAGACAACATTTTTCTAATTTTGGTTCTAGACATTACCACAATGAATTTTAAACAAAACAATTCAGATGCAGTTGAAGTTCAGACTTTCAGCATTCATTTGAGGGTATCCACATTAAAATTGTATGAAGGGTTTAGGAATTTCAGCTCCTTAACATGTGCCACACTGTTTTTAAAGGGACCAAAAGTAATTGGACAATTGACTCCAAGGCTATTTCATGGACAGGTGTGGGCAATCCCTTCGTTATGTCATTCTCAATTAAGCAGATAAAAGGCCTGGAGATTATTTGAGGTGTGGTGCTTGCATTTGGAAAGTTTTGCTGTGAAGGAAACCTACGGTCAAAGGAGCTCTCCATGCAGGTGAAACAAGCCATCCTTAAGCTGCAAAAACAGAAAAAACCCATCCGAGAAATTGCTACAACATTAGGAGTGAACAAAAAGCAAAAAAACACAAATATAAAAGTAAGAAATATACTGCAAATAATGCATAAAGGTAATAATAATAAGGGTATTTAGTAAACATAATTTTGATCAAAATAATGTACAAGCCATCCCGCCACGTCACGGCAACCCTTGTGGGACAGTCCCTACTCTAGTATTTAAAACCTTTTCACTTGCCAAGTGGCGTGAATGTGAATAATGGTCGAGCGGCTGAACCACTAGTAACAGCTTAGGCCAGACTGGATGGCTTTCCCAGCTCAGAAAGAGGGCGGTCACACCCATATATGCACTGAATGCACAATGAAATGAATAAAAAACAAATCTGAACTGAGAAAAGTAAGTTAATGTGTATGCACAATGTAAGTGCATATAAACACATGACCATTAACCAGAGAAAACAAAAAGCAAAAAAACACAAATATAAAAGTAAGAAATATACTGCAAATAATGCATAAAGGTAATAATAATAAGGGTATTTAGTAAACATAATTTTGATCCCGGGATGGCTTGTACATTATTTTGATCAAAATTATGTTTACTAAATACCCTTATTATTATTATTACCTTTATGCATTATTTGCAGTATATTTCTTACTTTTATATTTGTGTTTTTTTGCTTTTTGTTTTCTCTGGTTAATGGTCATGTGTTTATATGCACTAACATTAGGAGTGGCAAAATCTACAGTTTGGTACATCCTGAGAAAGAAAGAAAGAAAGCACTGGTGAACTCATCAATGCAAAAAGACCTGGGCGCCCACGGAAGACAACAGTGGTGGATGATCGCAGAATAATCTCCATGGTGAAGTGAAACCCCTTCACAACAGCCAACCAAGTGACCAACACTCTCCAGGAGGTAGGCGTATCAATATCCAAATCTACCATAAAGAGAAGACTGCATGAAAGTAAATACAGAGGGTTCACTGCACGGTGCAAGCCACTCATAAGCATCAAGAATAAAAAGGCTAGACTGGACTTTGCTAAAAAAAAATCTAAAAAAGCCAGCACAGTTCTGGAAGAACATTCTTTGGACAGATGAAACTAAGATCAACCTCTACCAGAATGATGGAAAGAGAAAAGTATGGCAAAGGCGTGGTACAGCTCATGATCCAAAGCATACTACATCATCTGTAAAACACGGCGGAGGCAGTGTGATGGCTTGGGCATGCATGGCTGCCAGTGGCACTGGGTCACTAGTGTTTATTGATGATGTGACACAGGACAGAAGCAGCCAAATGAATTCTGAGGTATTCAGAGCCATACTGTGTGCTCAGATCCAGCCAAATGCAGCCAAACTGATTGGTCGTCGTTTCATACTACAGATGGACAATGACCCAAAACATAAAGCCAAAGCAACCCAGGGGTTTATTAAAGCAAAGAAGTGGAATATTCTTGAATGGCCAAGTCAGTCACCTGATCTCAACCCAATTGAGCATGCATTTCACTTGTTAAAGACTAAACTTCAGACAGAAAGGCCCACAAACAAACAGCAACTGAAAACCACCGCAGTGAAGGCCTGGCAGAGCATCAAAAAGGAGGAAACACAGCGTTTGGTGATGTCCATGAGATCAAGACTTCAGGCAGTCATTGCCAACAAAGGGTTTTCAACCAAGTACTAGAAATGAACATTTAATTACAATTATTTAATCTGTCCAATTACTTTTGGTCCCTTTAAAAACAGGGTGACACATGTTAAGGAGCTGAAACTCCTAAACCCTTCATCCAATTTTAATGTGGATACCCTCAAATGAAAGCTGAAAGTCTGAACTTCAACTGCATGTGAATTGTTTTGTTTAAAATTCATTGTTGTAATGTCTAGAACCAAAATTAGAAAAATGTTGTCTCTGTCCAAATATGTATGGACCTAACTGTATATTTATTGGAATACAACTTTAGAACACAAAAAACTGTAATAAATTGTAAATATGTAATACACCATATAACACTATGTAATAAACTATGTAAGTGGCAAAAAACAGTTTTCAACAAAAACATACTAAATAACATTTGTGCAGTCTATGAATTTGTTCTAAGAAATAGAATTGCCTCCATGAGATCCTCCTTCATAGATGACCTCAAATCTAACCTAATAATTTTAAGGCCAGAAAACAACCTCTCTACACTAACTTGGGCTGGAGGCAAAGCCGTAATCACATGGACAACATCTCTAACAATTTCCGGGTATAAAGGAATTGCCTCATGCACAGTCATTTTTGATGAACGATTGAATTTTTCTTTTTCTTTGAGAGCAAGTGAAACATTTAGCTGAAATATGGTCAATCTGCTTGCTATAGGAGACGGAGTGAAGTCTTTTTCCTTGCGGCAACGCTTTGCCTGCACCATGACATCCAAATACTTGTCGAAGTCAAACTCCTCATCTGATGAGGATGAAGATATGGCAGCAGTAGCACTGTCAGGACCCAAGTCCTCTTGCGCCTGGCAGTCTTCCTATAGGCCACTCATCCTAACTACTACCTCAGTCAGAGCTTCTTTTCCTTTAGTAAGCTGTTGATCATCAAGCAGTATGCAATGACTTGGGTCCACATAAACAGCTGCCAGAAAAAATTTATTTTCCAATAGTTGTCTCTCTCCATTTCATTGAGGTAGAAATGCCATCTGCGATTAAACCTCCTCTTTGGGACAGGCAAAATAGGAAGTTCTTCCACTTCTTTATGAAAATGCCAGGCGTTAAATCCTCAGCTTGTAAATTTTTAGTCACAGTAATTGGGTAATTTAAGCAACTCCTTCAATTCAGCCACCTGTGTCCATTGACCTTCATTTAGGGTTACCTGAGGGTTCGTCATATCTATAAGAAACGGTTTTAGTTCAAGCAATCGCTCAATCATTAAATAAGTGCTGCCCCACCGAGTGACTTGATTGACAATTGCCCCTTTTCCAGCACGTCACTTCAAGATGGAATCAATTTTAGGGGTTCTGGCGGCAATAACCAATTTCCTCACTTTTCCAATCAGATTTCCAGCATGTCCCTCTTTTAGACTATAGGCCCCGTCACACACTGCGATATCGTCAGCGAGATCGCTGATTTTATGATGCCACAGCGATCTCGCCAGCGATATCGCTGTGTGTGACATGGATCAGCGACCGGCCCCCCTGCTGGGTATCGCTGATCGCGCTCAAACGTCCTGGGCCGTTTTTTGATCGTTGGTCTCCCGCTGGACAGCGCACATCGCTGCGTGGCTCTTAGATACCCGCTGTTTACATTGGAAACCAGCTTGCTCGCTGGTCCTAATCGCTGGAGGGGCTGTCTGTGACAGCTCACCAGCGATCAGCTAATGATGTCCCAGCGATCCCATCCACGTCGGATCGTTGGTGGGATTGCTGGGACATTGATACGTGTAACGGGGCCTTATCTCTTATTGCCAGCTGCAGCGTGTGCACAACACAGCGCATGTGATGAATAAGAAGTGTTTTGAAGCAGCTTCAACAAGATCATCTATTTCTACAGTATAATTTTGCTGTTCTTCTGTTGTAATATCTGTTTGTTCCTCAGTTACATGAACAGCACTGTGGCCTTCCATCTCAAACATACCGAATCCTAAATGTTCCTCTAGCTGTTGTTCATTACTCTCATTCATCAGTGTAATTGTACTTATCATGTTAGAAGCATTGTCCGTTACAATAGCAAGAACCTGTTCTTGTGTGAATGTAGCCTTAGATCAGGAATAGAACAGCCATTTATAGGACATTTCATAACTTTCCCAAATTCCTATGAAAAAATATTCTGCACATTCTGCATTGAACTACTGTACCCAATTTATTATATATTTTAGGAGTCGGTCCATTTTATACTGACTCCGACTCCACCAAAATGAGCACCGACTCCGAACGGCACGGCCTAAACACTAACCTGCTGTTCTACATGAATTCCTCTAATCTGACCTTGGCCCTATAAATGAGCTTGGGAAATATTTCTAAGTAAGATGTCCATGTGCCCAGATCCTTATTACTAACGTAGGAATCTCATGAGACAAACACTATAGTTTGGAGTTGATCCTACATGTTCCTTATCTGCAGCAGGTTAATGTTTGATAGGATTACTCCGTCCTTCACCACTAATAATACAAGAACGCTCTGGTAATCCAACGTTCTCCCACCACGATGGACAATAACCTGTCCAGATCCCTTTTTACAGGCAGCGAGGGGGGCGTCTGATTGCTGGAAGGGTGTTATATTGGACACGGCAAGACGCAAAGGGATTTTCTCATAAGCAGATTACAGTGCTGAGGGTTTAGCACACATGCCGATCCTTGCTTTAACATTTTGAATGTTCCTCTCTTAAAGGGCTCTCTTCCCATATTAAGTTGAAACCGATGTGGTAGTCGGCAGTAAAACAGATGGCAAAATAATCAGTGGGGCCTCTGTGCAACCCTGATCGTGACCATATAATCTGTCATCTGCAGGAGAAATGTATACATGGCGCTGATTGAATTGGTTGGGCTGTGTGCACTAGACCGAGGACCCCTCTCTTTCTAGTGTCTCTCCACTTTTGCTTACAAAGCGGGGCTTCGCTTTGACATCCACCAACCCCTATAGCTTGTGAGCGGTTGTCTTACCGTGCGACAACCCCTTTATGTCCATTGTTTTTCAAGGATATTACTATGTTCCCATTTCACTCCTCTCAGTTGATGTTAAATTGCCAGCACAAGTACTGGCCAATAGGCGGTCCTGGGTGATAACATCAGTAGTGCATGAAGATCAAATGGGATTTATCCTACGTAGATCTACATCCATAAATATTAGATGCCTGTTTTTGGGTCTCCAGATTAGCTCTGGGGGGGAATCAGGAGGGAGGGCAATTTTGTCATTGGATGCTGCCAAGGCCTTTGATAGCGTGAAATGGGACTATGGCGAAATAAGATTTGGATCTAGATTCGTAAGTTGTGTTAAACTATTGTATGCCGTCCCAGGAGCAAGAATTCGAGCTAATAGATGCATCTCTGAGCCATTTATCCTGGGGAGAGGCACCAAGCAGGAGTGTCCCCTGTATTATTTGCGATAGCTATAGAGCCATTGACTGCCTTGTTCCGAACCTTTAGGGAAATTGGTGGTTTTAAATGTGGACACATTGATTAAAAAGTATCCCTCTATGCCGATGACCTTCTCCTATATTTAGGAGATGTTAAGACTAGTGATGAGCGAACGTGCTCGGATAGGGCGTTATCCTGAGCATGTTTGGGTGCTAACCGAAGGTCTTCGGCGTGCTCGAAAAATATGTTGCGAGTGGCCTCGGTTGCACGTTTCGTGGCTGTTAGACAGCCGCAACACATGCAGGGAATGCCTGTTTGCTAGGTATTCTCTGCATGTGTTGCAGCTATCTAAAAGCCGCGAGACATGCAGCCATGTCAGCTTGAGCATGTTTTTCAAGCTTGCCGAAGACGTTCGGTTAGCATCTGAGCATGCTCAGGATAACGCCCTATCCAAGCATATTTGCTCATCACTAGTTAAGACCTCTATACTACCGGCCATGAATATAATCAAAGAGTGTAGGAGATGGTCTGGGCACTTAATAAACTGGTCATAGTCAGCTTGATGCCAGTGGATCCTCTCTCACCTGAGTTTTCCACTTTACAATTACAGATCCCAGTTGTGAACAAGTTCTAATATCTGGGGATAACTGTAAAGGTGAGGCCAATGGAGTACCAGTCTCTTAGTTTGGACCCCATGCTAACCCAACTCAGAACTAAGGTTAATAGTTGGTGTCGCCTCCCGCTGTCTGTCTTTGGAAGAGCCAACATGATTAAAATGGTGTTGATGCCACAACTCCTGTACCTTTTTAGATAATGCTCCGATCTGGATGCATAGGCGATTCTTCAATAAGATTATTACTCTGTTTAGGGAACTTGGATGAAACAAAATGCCAGGATTGCATTAGAGATACTTCAAAGGGGGATGGTGGTCTTGCGACACCAAATCCGTGGGTACACTATAGCAGCATTTTAGGGGATGGTGGACGGATGGCACATATGAGGTAGAGGAACAGATAGTAAAAGAGGGCACAAGATGGAAGGACCTGGTGGGATCTCTAGAAGTGGGAGGTCTACACATCAATAGAGTCAAGCATCCAACACTTGCTATGATCTTTGAAGTGTGGGACAGAGGTAAAAAAAAAATTACTGGGTATATCAGGGTACACAGAACATTATCCTCTTGGCATAACCCAGGTTTGGTGGACATGCAGAAATTTACAGGCTTCGAAATATGGGAAGATAAGGGGATACAACTGATGTCTCAGTTATTTCAAAATAATTTTGATCAATTTCAAACTGGATTTGGAATCCGACAAAGAGCCCTTTACCAGTCAGAGATATGGCCTCACTAATCTGCTTATGTCTGAATCTTCCAGGGGTATCATATCCATGTTATATAAGACATTTTTGCTAACATATCTGGATAAATTTCCCTTGCAGGTTATGCCTAAATGAGAAAGGAACCTAGGCCACCTGACCGATGTCCAATGGGTAGATAGACACGGCCAGCCTAGGGATTTGTTCCAGACAGAGGTTGTTGCAGCTTTCTCTCATAGGGTTTGTAGGACGCGTAGTGTGTTGTGTAAATTAGGGTTTAGACCACATGCAACGTGTCCTAGATGTGGTTAGGGAGACGCACATCTTATGCATATGATGTGGGAGTGTGGGAACCTGGAAAATCATCAGAAGGATATTTTAGACCTTGTGAGGCAAGTAGTATATAATATCCGAATACAACCAAATCTGTTTTTCTCCTGGGCCTTCAGGAAGAGGGGACAGATCTAAATTCTCCAATAACCCTGGGTATCTCGCGCATAATATACTAGGCTAGAAAACTGGTTGGATGCTGCCCCCCCCAGACTGTTAGAGAACTTAAGAACAAAATGAACAACATAATATATGTGGAAAGAGGCATATATCTGAAAAGAAACGCATTATAGAATCATAGAATGGTAGAGTTGGAAGGGACCTCCTGGGTCATCTGGTCCAACCCCCTGCTCAAAGCAGGATTCACTAAATCATCTCAGACACATGTCTGTCCAGCCTCTGTTTGAAGACTTCCATTCAAGGAGAACTCACCCCTTCTCGTGGCAGCCTGTTCCACTCATTGATCACCCTGTCAAAAAGTGTTTTCTAATATCTAATCTGTGTCTCCTCCCATTCAGTTTCATCCCATTGCTTCTAGTCTTTTCGTGTGCAAATAAGAATAAAGATGATCCTTCTACAATGTGACAGGCCTTGAGATATTTGTAGACAGCTAAGATAAGTTTAGTAAGATTTGGACGTAATGGATAGATGTGCCAGGTTTCTCATCACCAGTGCTTCTCCAAGATATAGTGATGGATCAGTTCTTACACCCTATAAACTAATTTTTTATTTTTTTTAAAGGGGTATTCTCATTTCCAATATCCTATTACAATATGTAGTAGGTACAATATTATTAATATTAGCAAATGCATCCAATTAGAAATGTAGTATAGTTCTTCTGCTTCGCTGTCTATCTCCTCATGTGCAGGCATTGCAGGACCTTGGGTATCTATGGTTATGACCATTGATATAGTGACAGCTAGGTGCTAGTGGTTGTAACCATGGATACCTAAGGTCCTGCAATGCCTGCACATGAGGAAAGAGACATAATGATTCAGAAAAACTATACTACATTTCTAATTAGAGATATTTGTTAATTTTATTATTACACCTAGTACATATTGTGATAGGGTCTTAGGGATGGTAATACCCCTTAAGGGCACAAAAAGCACTGGCAAGCTATATGTTAGTGTAACCTTTTATTAATGGGGTATGATGATATATGTAAAAGGCAGGCATATGTTTTGTATTGTTATTCATCTTGTTTCTCTGCTTGCTGTCAGTGAATGGGCTTACTACTAGAGACCGCTGATTTACCAGCCATGCATTTGGGTGAGTTGGATGCCATTACTTCAGGCTTTAAATGTTTATATTCACTGATGGTAAGCAGAGATCTTGGAAATGTTTCAGAATTAATATGTATAATTCTGTATCTTTTCCTGGCCATATGTAACAATTTTTTCCTGTTTTCCCATTCAGACTGTTGTGAGTGAAAAATGTTGCCCTCTCCTCGCCTGCTGGTCGCTCTCCTGCTCCTCCTGGTTGCCAGCTCCAATGCCAAGTTCCAGGAGTTTGATGATGGCGACGATGTGGCAGAGTACGACGACAATGACTTTGCAGAGTTTGAAGATACAGCAGATGAGGTGACCACGCCGCATCCTCCACACCCGCAACACCCACAAGACGAAGAAGAGGAGGATGACGAAGAAGAGGCCACGGTGGAGCTGGAGGGACAGGAGGAGTTTGAGCTGGACACTGACGGACAGGTAAGGACGTCTCCTAAAAATCTCTCTGCTTATAAATGGCATCCACTTGACAGCCATCTTATTGCAAACATCGCAGCACAGCACCATGTGAACTAGGGCGATCCTGAAGAATATTGCTGCAGTTTCTGAAATTGTGGGGAAGGCAGATTTCTAAGAATATGACTCTAAGCCTTGTTCACTTCTGTCTAGTACAAGACATGGATATGTTCACACGTTCATCTATTCAGATATTTCCCTTTGGTCATTCCAATTGATTTTTATATTTTTTAGCAGAAGTAAAAAGTTCTCTCACAAACCTTTGATGAATTGTGTTCCCCGATACTGCTCCTCGGCTTTCTAATTCTGCCACTATTGATCTTTTCCTTCTGTTCCACAGGAGGGGGACAATGATAATGAGCCATATGACGATGAAGAATTTGAAGGCTATGAAGACAAAGTAGACTCAGGAAACACCATAAAAAGCAAAGACCCCATCACCATAGTGGATGTAAGTTCTCCGAATGCAACTACAGTGACATTTTTTTGTCATTACAGAGGTAGTTCTTGACTTCATATTGTATGTCATCACATTGCTCCAGGTTCCTGCCCATCTGCAGAACAGCTGGGAGAGCTATTACATGGAGATCCTCATGGTGACCGGGCTCCTGGCGTACATCATGAACTACATTATTGGCAAGAACAAGAACAGCCGCCTGGCACATGCCTGGTTCAACTCGCACCGTGAGCTGCTGGAAAGTAACTTCTCTCTTGTTGGTAAGTGATCAGGCTTTTAAGGAAACCTGGAATGAAAACAATGTATTGTCTGCAGCCATAGTGGTCATCTGCCGGTAAAGATCATTTAAAACACGTGCAGATGTCTAATTGGAAGTGAAGCTGCAGGGAGAAAATGAAGTTATATCGTCTCTGCAGCTGCTCTCCCAGGCATCAGGGCTGCAGACCACTTACATGGCTCCTGGACAGACCCTGCTCTTATACATGCTGTGGAGGGCTTCACTTTCTGTCTGCAGCTGCACTTTTAATTAGACTGCTGCAATTTTAAGAAAAAACTTTTGCCTTACAAATACCACTATGGCTGCAGATAAATACTGTTTTGTTTTTATTTTTTTTAATGATTGATCACTTTCAACAGTTTTAAAACTCCACATTAGACTAATATCAGCTGAACCCGCATCTATCGACAGGTTTGGACGACTGTCTAATGTGGGTCGCCTACCAACTGATGGTCGGGAGAGATTTCTTTCGTACATGTCTGATTTTAGACTGCTGATTGCATTGTTGTCTCTGAGATGAGAGGCTTTCTCACTCAGAACACAGGAGTTCTCAGTGGCGCAACCAAACAATCATCCAAAGCGTCAATTGACCGACAGCCATCTAGTGTGTATGGCTGGCTTTAGTCCATGATCAACACAGGATAGATGATAAGTGTCTGCGAGTAGTGATGAGCGAACGAGCTCGGATAAGACGTTATCGGAGCATGATCAGGTGCTCACCCAGTGTCTTCGGCGTGTTTGAAAAATGTTGGCGTTCCTGCGGCTGTATGTCTCACGGCTGTTCGACAGCCACAACACATGCAGGGATTACCTGTTTGTTAGGCAATCCCAGTATGTGTTCCATCTAACAGCCGCAAGACATTCGGCCACGGGGACTCAAACATTTTTTCGAGCATGCCGTAGACACTTGGTTACCACCCAAGCATGCTCGGATAGCACCTTATGCTTGAGCACGTTCGCTCCTCACTATCTGCCAGTCCACTCAGACTTTTTGGGCCTACCAAAGAGCCAGTCTTTATCTCCAACAGTTCCATAGAATTTGAATGCAGATGCCGCACACATACTTCACCCCGAATCCTTGAGATTGGTGCAGACCCCACTGATAAGACACTTTCCACTGTTTTTATGGGTTATGTCAGTTTTGGGTTGTCTCCATGATCAAAACTTGGGGTTATAATTCAGGGTTGTTGGGTCACCACCTCCCTACATGCCTTATATCAGCTTATACAGGTTAATGGTGGGGTGTAAAGGCCTCTGCTTGTAGCGAGGTTATTGAGTCGCCAATTGTTCAACTGGTTTTTGGTAAACGAGTTAAGTTACTCTCGCTTATTGCAGGGGATGACGGGACCAGTAAGGATGCAGTGAGCACTGGGAAGCTGAACCAGGAGAACGAGCACATCTACAACCTCTGGTGCTCGGGACGTCTTTGCTGCGAGGGCATGCTGATACAACTGAAGGTATTCTCATCCTGTAGTGGGTGCTGCTCATGAAATCCTCATTCACCCCCTAACCGATCATCAGTTGGTGCTAGCTGGGTTACTTTAGATCTGTGGCCACTTTTGTCCTCTGCATAGACAATGCTAATTGACCTGTAGATTTTAATACTTATTTCATTTTTTCTTTCTAGTTCTTGAAACGCCAAGACTTGTTGAATGTGCTGGCTCGTATGATGCGTCCAACTTGTGATCAAGTGGTAAGTGAAGAATTGCCATCTTGTGCGTTACCATTGTGAAAACAAGAGCAAAAGCACGTGCTTACTTCTAGCATGTAACCCTGGGGCAGGCGACTGACACTACATTCGCACACATGGGAATTTTACCATCCATGAGAATCAAAGTTGTTGTTTTTTTTAGGTGTCCTCTTAGGGTCATCTCTTCTTTTCTCATCCTATTTTAAAAACTGAAGCAGTAGACTGAACTTTTATCTATCCATTTACTCTTAACAGTGGATCAGTGAAAAACTGATGAAAAACTGAAGTAAGAATAACGGCTTCTGTTTTTCATCTGCATACAACGGATACCGATACACTTTAACTCCTTCCCGACCTTTGATGCCACATAGGCGTCATGAAAAGTCGTGCCAATCCGACCCATGACGCCTATGTGGCGTCATGAATTCAGAGCCCCCCTGTGGGTCGGGTGACCGGGGTCACTGAAAGGTCACCTGACCCGCACGCGCACACACAGGACCCTTTCTACTTCACCCCAGGCGGGGTGGCTTAGCACCCACGTGGCTACGATCGCGCTGATTGGCTGTTTCACTTTTAACAGTCAATCCGAGCGATTGTAATATTTCACCAATGAAATTTGGTGAAATATTACAATCCAGTCATGGCCGATGCTGCAATAGCATCTGCCATGGCTGGAGACACCGATCAGACCTCCCCCACGACTGACGGCGCCAATCGGCCGCCACCACCGACTGATGGCACCGATCGGCCGCCGCCGTCATCATCTGCTCCCCCTCCCCCCCCTCTTTCCCCCGGTACCTCCTATGTCCCTCTGGCCGTCCCGGTGTCCCGCCGTCCCAGATCATGGGTGTCGCCATCTTGGAAAATGGCAGGCCGCATGCGCAGTGCGCCCGCTGGAATCTGCCGGCTGCAGATTCATTTATTTTGATCACTGTGATAAACTCTCACAGTGATCAAAATAAAAAAAAGGAAATAAACCCCCTGTTTATCACTCCCATAGGTAGGGACAAATATTAAAATAAAGAAAATATTTTTATTTTTCCATTAGGGTTGGAATTAGGGTTAGGGTTGGAATTAGGGTTGGGGTTGGAATTAGGACTGGGATTAGGATTAGGGTTGGAACTAGGGTTAGGGTTGGAATAAGGGTTAAGGTTAGGGGTGGGTTGGGGTTGGAATTAGCGTTAGGCTTGTGGTTAGGGTTAGAGTTGGGACTAGGGTTATGGGTGTGTTGGGGAAAGGGTTGTGGTTAGGGTTATGATTAGGGCTGGGATTAGGGTTAGGAGTGTGTTGGGGTTAGGGTTGGAGTTAGAATTGAGGGGTTTCCACTGTTTAGGCACATCACGGGGTCTCCAAACGCGACATGGCGCCACCATTTATTGCAGCCAATTTTGCGTTCAAAAAGTCAAACAGTGCTCCCTCCATTCCGAGCCCCGAAGTGTGCCCAAACAGTGGTTTACCCCCACATTTGAGGCATCAGCGTACTCAGGAAAAATTGCACAACTTTGGGGGTCTAATTTCTCCTGTTGGGAAAAATAAAAAAAATTGGGGGCTAAAAAAATTATTTTTGTGGAAGAAAATTTTGTTTATTTTCACGTCTCTCTGTGTTATAAACTTCTGTGAAGCACCTAGGGGTTCAAAGTGCTCACCACACATCTAGATAAGCTCTATGGGCGGTCTAGTTTCCAAAATGGGGTCACTTGTGGGGGGTTTCCTTGTTTAGGCACATCATGGGCTCTGCAAACGTAGCATGACGCCCGCAGACCATAACATCGAGTCGGCATTTCAAAACGCCATTACTTCCCTTCCAAGCCCCGATGTGTGCCCAAACAGTGGTCTCCCCCCCTACATATGGGGTACCAGCGTACTCAGGACAAACTGGACAACAACTTTTGGGGTCCAATTTCTCCTGTTACCCTTGTGAAAATAAAAAATTGTGGGCTAAAAATCATTTTTTGAGGAAAAAAATGATTTAATTTCACGGCTCTGCGTTATAAACTTCTGTGAAGCACTTGGGGGTTCAAAGTGCTCACCACACATCTAGATAAGTTCCTTGGTGGGTCTAGTTTCCAAAATGGGGTCACTTGTGGGAAGTTTCTACTGTTTAGGCACATCAGGGGCTCTGCAAACGTACATGACTCCTGCAGACCATTCCATCAAAATAGGCATTTCAAAACATCACTACTTCCCTTACGCGCGCCAACGTGTGCCTGAACAGTGGTTCCCCCCCACATATGGGTACCAGCATACTCAGGACAAACTGGACAACAACTTTAGGGTCCAATTTCTCCTGTTACCGTTGTGAAAATAAAAAATAGTGGACTAAAAAATCATTTTTTGAGAGGAAAAAAAAAATATTTTTATTTTCACGGCTCTGCGTTATAAACTTCTGTGAAGCACCTGAGGGATCAAAGTGCTCACTATGCATCTAGATAAGTTACTTAGGGTCTAGTTTCCAAAATGGGGTCATTTGTGGGAGAGCTCCAAAGTTTATGCACACGGGCTCTCCAAACACGAAATGGTGTCCGCTAACGATTGGAGCTAATTTTCCATTCAAAAAGTCAAATGGCGCGCCTTCCCTTCTGAGCTCTCCCATGCTCCCCAACAGTGGTTCCCCCACACACATGAGGTATCAGTGTACTCAGGACATATTGCACAACAACTTTTGTGGTCCAATTTCTCCTGTTATCCTTGGGAAAATAAAAAATAGTGGGCTTAAAAATCATTTTTGAGGAAAAAAAATGATTTTTTATTTTCACTGCTCTGCATTATAAACTTCTGTGAAGCACTTAAAGTGATCACCACATTTGTATGTGATGGAGCTGAATGATCCAAAAGTAAATACTAACCTGAGCAGGGATTTTTTACGAAGTCTACATGGCATCATTTAAACTCCTGTCGTGGAACATTAGAGGGTTGGGGAGTGCTAGGAAACGGAATATGGTGTTCTCTCAGAAACGTAAAGCACAAGCGCAGATAATATGTCTTCAAGAAACTCATTTGACACAAGATACTGTATCTAGGACGAACAAACCTTGGATACAGTGGCAGAAGCATGCTACTCATACGTCCTATTCCAGGGGACTGGTTGTCATGGTGCACAGGTCTTTGAGGTGGTCGGTTCAAATGGTTAAGAGAGACTCGGAAGGTAGATTTATCTTTTTATATGCATTTATAGATATGGTCCCTTACATACTGCTCAATATTTACAACCCCCCTCCAGTCAAGATGGATGTACTCCATCAGGCTGCGATTTTTGTATCACAGTATCCTGATGCTAAGGCCTGGATCACACTTCCATTTTTTAAAATCCGTCTAAATCCGTCGTTTTCCGTTAAACGGATCCGCCATTTTTTTTGAGGATCCGTTTTTTTTTGTCCCATAGACTTCCTTCCGTTAGGGGCTACCGCGGATCCGTCAAAAGAACAGATCCGTTTGCGGCAAAACGGAAACGGATCCGTTTTTGCACACTTTGACTGATGCATGCGGATGCCAAAAAACAGATGTGTGAAACAAGCCTAAGATATTATGCTTGGGGGACCTCAATATGATTCTTAATTCTTATTTGGATAGAATGAGTGCTGCAAATCCTGGGCCTGGCAGCCAGGACACGTGTTGGGTGCTTTTATAGCAGAGAGAGGCTGGATTGATTTAAGGAGACAGCAGCATCCTTTTAAGAAAGAATTCTGCTACACGTCGGCCGCTCGCTGTTTATCCAGAATCGATCATGCATTTGGAAATAGTGCTGTATTATCGGATCTGCGTGAGATTGAGTACCTTCCTAGGGTAGTATCAGATCATTCTCCGCTGGTGGTGTGTCTTCATCTAGATGGCCCTGGTAGGCATAAGAGATTCCGTATACATCCATTTTGGCTATCCCTTATTGGGGAGCAAGATAGATTAATAGATCAACTCGATGTCTTTATAACAGATCATGTTGATTTCCCTGATAGGTTGGTGCTGTGGGACACGCTTAAGGCATATTTGAGGGGATGTGTTAAATCCACAATTTCGTATATTAAAAGGGAGTCCTGTGCTGAGGAATGTAAATCATTGGAAGCCGAATACATTAATAACCCCTCTGAAAATTCTTTGCATAAATGGCTTGGGAAGGGGAGGGAATATCTGTTCTGTTTTACTAAACAAACTTATTTTGAACTTGGGGACCAATCAAGTAAATTTTTGGCATATATAGTCCAACAAAATCAAATGTCCCCATGCATTCTGTCCATTAACACAAGGGAGGGGGAACCCCATTACTCAAATCTGACCAAATTGCAAACAGATTTCAAGAGCACTTTAGAGAGTTGTATGATTCTCAATCGAGCCACACTGTGGAAGAAATTGATGAGTACTTAGACCAGATTGAGTTTCCTAAACTTTATTGTGGGGACCGGGAATTCTTGGATAGAGACATCACCTTGGAGGAAATCCAGGAGGCAACCATGTCCCTGTCTAATGGAAAAACTCCCGGTCCTGACAGTATGCCCACAGAGCTATATAAAAGATACTTAGACCAGTTAGGGCCGGTCCTGTTGCAGACCCTTTCTGAGGCACTTGCAGGGCACTCGCTCCCCCAATCCTTGTATGATGCCAGTATTGTGGTGATTCCGAAGCCTGACAAGCCTGCTGAGGAGTGTGGTTCTTATCGTCCCATATCCTTGCTCAATACGGATTATAAAATTCTTACGAAACTCATTGCTAATGGACTGAAAGCAGTAATATTGGGCATTGTACATGAAGATCAAACTGGTTTTATGCCAGGAAGGTCCACCTCCTCTAATATTAGAAGAGTGCAGGTTCTGACGCAGATAGGCCATAAATATAAAAGACCTTGGGCGATAGCCTCTTTAGATACTGCAAAGGCCTTTGATTCATTGGAGTGGAAATTCTTGCAATGGGTGCTTCTGAAATTTGGTTTCTCAGTTAAATTTTGCAAATGGATTGAGCTGCTTTATCGTATGCCGAGAGCTAAAATACTATATACTGGTGAATGGCGTTCTATCAGAATATTTCAATCTGAGCAGAGGGACCAGACTATCCCCAATGCTCTTCGCACTGGCGATTGAACCAATTGCACTCAAAATTAGACAGGATCATTTGGTGGTGGGAATAGATATAAATTCTAGGGTGGATAAGGTAGGCTTGAATGCGGATGACCTGGTGTTCTTCCTGGATGAGATTGAACAGTCCCTTCCTAGAGCGATTGACCTCATTAATTGCTTTGGAGAATTCTCGGGTCTTAAAATTAATTGGAGCAAGTCTGTAGTTATGCCGATAATGGATAATATAACAGTACCCGTGCTGTTTGGTTTGCAAGTAGTACAGAAATTTAAGTATTTGGGCATTGTAATTAGCCAAAATCTGATTAAAGACCTTGGAGACAATATATACCCCCTCGAGGATATGATGAAAAAAAAAGTTTGCGATATGGTCTCGACTTCCCCTATCTGTAGCGGGTAGAATTGGACTAATTAAAATGATAATCCTCCCAACGTGTTTATATATGTTGGAACATACATCAATTAAGGTGCCCAAAGGTTTCTTCAAGAAAATGCACAGCTTGATGGCAGCGTTTATATGGGGCTTATCTAGACCTAAAGTAAATATTGGTTCCCTGCAAAGGCCCAAAAGGCAGCGTGGATATGCGGTACCTGACCTTTTTTTTGTATTATCTGACTGGTCATCTACGATATTTAAAAAAAAAACTGGTTGCTCCATGATGGACTCAAAAATGCAGAGGCTCATCTCATTCATTTTCTCGGGGGGCACACACCATGGGTGGTATTGGAGGGTTCATACAGACCACCTCAGGGCCTGCTGTTTGCATATAGTTTGGCAATACAGGTTTGGCGGGAAAGGAAACATACTTTAAAGTTTTCCGATCAGGTTGGGGAGATTCAGATATGGGATAATCCTGAATTTTCCCATCTCCAGAATTTACAGGATCCAAATTTCTGGAAACAAAATGGTATAACAACGCTCAATCAGATCTTTGAAAATCAAATTTTATTATCATTTGAACAATTTCATATAAAATTTGGAATCCCTCATAGAGAGTTTTATAGATATCTGCAGCCATAATGTACCAATTCCCACTTCCTAGAATGCAAATATCTAGATATCCACTAATAGGAATGTTGTCAACCCAAGGGCCTACAGGTGTGATTTCCTCCCTGTATACCTTTTTGTTAAATTCCAAAATTGCTTCCACCCAATTAATTGGCTGTGGAAGATAAATGGAGGCACCTAATCCCTTCCATCACCGATGACCAGTGGAGTGACGCACTGAAAGCGCATACGGTGGTGTCTCCAGCGGCAAATAAATTAATTCAATTATATATGTTACACCAATCCTATTTAACCCCGAGTAGATTGCATAAATTCGGCAGAAGAGTAAATGATGAATGTCATAGATGCGGGGAGGTGGGAGCGGATTTTTGGCATCTCATTTGGGATTGTAGAATTTTAAGAAGATACTGGAAGGATGTAATTTTTACACTAGAAAGGATAATTGGGATACCAATTGAATGTAGTCCAGAGCTGTGTGTGTTGGGAGTTGTGGATGAAGAAATGTGGACTCATTATGACAAGATATTTCTCAGGGAGGTTCTGTTTATGGCCAGGAAAGCGATAGCGCTGAGGTGGATGGGGGGACGGTCTCCTTCGATCAATCAGTGGGAAAATATTAGTGAACAATATAATTCCGTATGAGAACATATTATACAGAAACAGAGGATGTCCCCAGAAATTTCACAGAATTTGGGAAAGGTGGTGTGACTCACCCTTGACACACCTAGCCCCCGATGCCATAATCTCCTCAACTGCGAGATATAACCCTTGAAGTATCTCTTTTCTAATGCATAAATGTGAAGCTTTATGTGGACTCAGGAATATTTGCTTATTATAACCCGAATTGTTACAAACTTAGAACCCTGATAAAGAATCTCCTGATTAGTGATGCAATTCTGCTGAGAATACATCATGTTTAATGTTCTATTTCATTTGTGTTGTTTGTTTATTTTATTATTGAAAGTATGATTTTATAACTGATATTGTGGATGATGATTTGATGGATTACATTGCAATGTCATATGCTTGTTATATTATTTTGTGGAATCTTTCAATAAAAAGAGTTTTAAAAAAAGTGCTCACCACACATCTAGAAAAGTTCCTTCGGGGGTCTAGTTTCCAAAATGGGGTCACTTGTGGGGGAGCTCCAATGTTTAGGCACACAGAGACTCTCCAAACGTGACATGGCAACTGCTAAGTATTCCAGCATATTTTCCATTCAAAAAGTCAAATGGCGCTCCTTCCCTTCTGAGCCCTGCCGTGCGCCCAAACAGTGGTTTATGACCACATATGAGGTATCGGTGTACTCAGGAGAAATTGCCCAACAAATATTAGGATCCATTTATCCTGTTACCCATGTGAAAATGAAAAAATTGGTGCTAAAAGAAAATTTTTGTTGGAAAAATTAAAATATCCATTTTTCTCTTTCGTCTCATTGGGGGACACAGGAACCGTGGGTGTGTGCTGCTGTCACTAGGAGGTTGACACTATGCATGAAAAAAATGTTAACTCTGCCTCCGCAGTATACACCCCTCTGACCGGCTGTAGGACAATCAGTTTTGCTTAGTGTAAGCAGGAGGTGGACAGAGGTCTCTCGAAGACCCAGGCCTACCTCAATGTGCATCGTTCCTTTTCAAGTAACCATAGAGGGATACAGAGTAGATATGCTACATCTGTATTTCCACATTGGGATTATGATTACGGCGTGTACTGCCACCCCATATCCTCATGAATCCCGCGGGCAGGACCCTATCCCCTAACACAGGACTCGTGTTCAGGTGGCAGCTCCTGGTCCTGACCTCCGTGTCCCATCACTCGCCCACCAGAGCCTGATGATCGAGAGAGACACCCTGCAGAAAAGATTTGGGACAGCAATCTTTTCATGCAGGTAAACCGACCCCTGTTATGGAGTGAACTGGAGGTAAGAGGCTGCAGCGTTGTATGATCTGCTCACCAGCCGCTCTGGCTGAATATGACCGCTGTAATCCGCACTCGGGCTTGCAGCCCATGGCTCTAGACTTAAAGAGCCAACAGTTACTTTCAAGCACACGGTGCAGCACGGTTCCAGCCTCCTCCCGTGGCAGCGTTATGGCCCTGGGCTCCAGCAGGAACCCAGCACGGCCGACGCCAGATTCTGGTTCCCGGCAGGCCCCGACTTCCTCATCCTGGACCAGCGCCATCTTGGTGCTCTAGGAGGCCAGAGCAGGGCCCCGCCCACCACTTCCGGGCAGGGATTTCATAAGGCTTCTAGGCAGCGGCAGGGCTGTTCACCTTGCTCTCTCTCTCATATCAGCCTTCAGGCGGCAGCTGCGGCGGGGACACAGGTCGTGGGTATGTGAGTACTGCACTACAGGTTGCTCCCTCACTCCGCTCTCTACCCCCGACGGTCGGCACCAGGTGAAACTCAAGGGAGAGCAGTCCCGCTCCTCCTCCTCATCCGCTTCAGTGACCTTGGTCAAATATTTTGAATGTACCAAATGCAATGTCAGGCTTCCTTCAGGTCAGTCCTCGCCACTCTGCTCAGATTGCAGCAGACCTACGATGTCACCTACGCTAGAGAGCAGGTGCAGCCCCCCGCTTTACCGGTCAGAGCTCCCACATTACCCCTGGAGCAGGAGGAAGCCACCTTGCCTGCCGCCCAGGGGCCATCCATCGCCACGGGAGACAGCAAAGTGTCCAGGATGGGCCTCTTCCTTATCTAAGTCCGTGGCTGACCTTACCAAGGTATCACAGACCTTGGTAACGGTGCTTAACAGATTGCCACTTCAGACTCCAGTGGACACAGGAGCACCAAAGGAGCCTCCTTTTGGGCCTTCTAGAGGCCGTAAAAGGTTTAGACAGGACCACCAACCCAGGTCCCCTTCTAACTCCATCTCACCGCCAGAATTCCTCTGGCCGTCTGCCTCCTCCCGATCCTCATCCCCGGAATCAGACGAGGCATTATCAGAGACACACTCAGAGGAGGGTTCTGAGTACCGACCAGAACAGTCCCAGGTCAAGGATATGGTTCAGGGCCTCATTGCCGCAGTGAATGAGACTTTTAACATTGGGGACAACACATCCAAACCTAATGATCAGGTTTTTTCATTTAAGAGTCATAAGTCCCCCTCTAGGGTCTTCGCCTCCCACAAGGATTTTGAGGAAGTGTTGGCCAGAGAAAGGGAAAACCCAACCAGGCGGTTTCAGAGAGGGAATTGTTTTGGGATTCTATATCCCTTCCCACCAGATCTCACCGCCAACTGGACCGCCTCCCCTTCGGTAGACCCAACAGTGTCCAGACTCGCTACCAATACAGTCCTCCCACTCGCCAGTGGGGCAGCCCTAAAAGATCCCAATGATAGGAGGATAGAATCCCTGGCAAAATCCACCTTTGAGGCAGCAGCCGCTACATTGTGTCCAGCCTTCGCCTCAGCCTGGGTAGCTAAGTCTGTTACAGAATGGGCCAAACAGCTTAGACAGGGCATATTGGCCGGGGCACCACCAGCGGAACTGGCAGAGTTCGCAGATCAAATCTCTCATGCCGGGAGGTATATGGTGTCAGCGGCCCTGGATGCTGCGTCTTGCGCAGCTCAAGCATCCAGTAACATAGTAGCCGTCGGCCGGACGGTCTGGCTAAAGGCTTGGCAGGCTGATTTGGCCTCAAAGAAATCACTGACCAATCTGCCGTTTCAGGGCACCCGGCTCTTTGGGTCAGTGTTAGATCAAATCATTAAGGATGCAACGGGGGGTACAAGCTCCCTTCTCCCTCAGGCCAAACCTTGTCGATATGTTTTCAAACGTAGGGCTCAGCCCTTTCGCTGTACCCCAGCAACAGGCACTTATGCTCAGGGCCCGCAGAGGTCGCAAGCACCGAGAGATAGGAGGAAGGTATCATTTCGGGCCACCCCGTCATGGCATTCCCGCAGTTCCAGCAGCAGAGCTACCAGGTCATTCTAGCAATAGAGGTCGACGCGCTGGTCATCCCCTGGACACAGTTCAGACTCCCTTACCTGTTCCCTCCCCTTTCTCTCCTGCCCAGGCTGCTAAAGAAGATCAAGGCGGAAGGGGTGCAGGCCATATTGGTCGCCCCGTACTGGCCTGGTTCGCAGAAATTATCAATCTTCTCACAGGCACCCCCTGGAGACTCCCCGACAGACCAGCTCTCCTGGCTCAGGGGCCGTTTTACCAACCAAATTCTCGGTTGCTCAATTTGACGACATGGCCATTGAAACCACAATACTGAGAGCAGCAGGTTTTTCGGACCGAGTCATTAATACAATGATCCAGGCTAGGAAGCCTTCCTCTTCCAGGGTCTATTATCGAGCCTGGAAGGCCTATTTTGGCTGGTGTGAGTCTAATCACGTCACACCTATGCCCTGTTCCCTGCCATCTGTACTAGCTTTTCTCCAGGCAGGGTTAGATGGCGGTCTGGCCCTAAGTTCCTTGAAAGGCCAGGTATCTGCGCTCTCTATTCTTTTTCAAAATAATTTGGCCTCCCACTTACAGGTTAGGACCTTTCTGCAAGGAGTGGCATATGCGGCCCCTCCTTACAGATCTCCTGTGGCTCCATGGGATCTTAACTTGGTCTTGGAAGCCTTGACAGGTTCACCCTTTGAGACCCTACAGGAAGCTCCCATGTCTTTTTTGTCCTGGAAGGTGGTATTTCTCGTAGCCATCACCTTTATTAGGCGGGTTTCAGAATTAAGGGGGGGAAGGCTAGCCAACAAAACAATTGACACAGATGGTAGAGGGAAAGAGTACAACATTTTATTTAAATAGAGAGACAGATAAAAATGGTTACAAAATACATGAGTCTTAATAAACCCTCACAGACAAGGGCAGACAGGTCCACAACCAAGTCAGCATCAGCAAACAATGGCCTATACAAATCTATACCAACACCGCATTATTGTAGTAGTAATAAAGGCATGATTGCCCATAGAGATCCATGGGGAGTATACATTGCATAAAAATTAAATCATGATGGTACAAAATCAGGTAAATTACCTTAATAGAGGTATTCAAAGTCTGACAGCAGAGGACCTGTCTGCAACCCTGACCCCTACGTACGTTTCGGATGAACGCTCCTTCATCAGGGAGTGCAACTATTGTGAAAGCATTCAGAACACATGACACATGCACAAAAACTGAACGGGTCATAAGACCCTGTTCACACCACCCAAGAACTAAGACACAAAAACAGAACACAGTATGACAAACGTGCATAAATACTCTGCTGTAAAACATATGTAACTGTAAGTAGCAAGTGCTAGTAAAAGATGTTAACAAAACCAGGGTATTTTGTTGATACGTTTTTTTGCAAAAAAATGTACTCTAAGCCACTCCGCCGCGTCAAGGCATACCCTTCTCGGAGCAGTCCTATCTAATATATTTAAAAACCTGAACATGTGAATAATACCTTCATGAGCAGGGTTCAGAAAGGTGCTGCCCGGTATGGGCTCGCTGGGCAAAATGGCTTTTTATGCATGTCCCAAAGGAGAGAGGCGGGGATCTCCCAAAGCTTGCATAAGCAAGAAATCAATGGATTCAGAACACATGACACATGCACAAAAACTGAACGGGTCATAAGACCCTGTTCACACCACCCAAGAACTAAGACACAAAAACAGAACACAGTATGACAAACGTGCATAAATACTCTGCTGTAAAACATATGTAACTGTAAGTAGCAAGTGCTAGTAAAAGATGTTAACAAAACCAGGGTATTTTGTTGATACGTTTTTTTGCAAAAAAATGTACGCTAAGCCACTCCGCCGCGTCAAGGTATACCCTTCTCGGAGCACCTTTCTGAACCCTGCTCATGAAGGTATTATTCACATGTTCAGGTTTTTAAATATATTAGATAGGACTGCTCCGAGAAGGGTATGCCTTGACGCGGCGGAGTGGTTTAGCGTACATTTTTTTGCAAAAAAACGTATCAACAAAATACCCTGGTTTTGTTAACATCTTTTACTAGCACTTGCTACTTACAGTTACATATGTTTTACAGCAGAGTATTTATGCACGTTTGTCATACTGTGTTCTGTTTTTGTGTCTTATTGTGAAAGCATGTGACATATATAGGAAAGGAACAGGAAATGACTGCTGAAAGGAATTAGTAACCATGGAAACCATAGAAGCCATGATGTCATCCACCACTACATCGCAGGGTAGCAGGGCAAGGGAGAGCCTGAAAAAGCATCATCCCGCCTGTCACTCAGCGTGCAATAGCGGCATGGCACCATCACAGTATACATAAATGCCAAACACACTAACGATCACAAGAAAAAAACGTATTGCATGTTTACATTGCAGAGAGTCCGGTCACATGACCAGAGGAGGACGGACCTTTAGGTACTGCGCATGTCTGCATGACATCACGCAGTTAAATCACTCATTGGTGGAAATGTACCATATGACTGAAAGGGGGTGGGTCAAAATGGACGATGTATATCATGACTCAGACTGCTAACATGGTAACTGGATATACAACAGCACTGTGGTATAAAGCAAAATAAAAAACACTAAATAGAAAAGCCGATCCTAACTGATAAAGGTCAGCGCACAAAAAACAGCACACAAGAAACCGGCGGAGCGCTGCATAAACTGACATGTCGACATAACATCACACACTTAGGTAACACATTGGTAAGGATATACTACATGACCACAAAGGGGTGGATGCATATTAACCTAGCTCAGACCGCTGCCATGCCAATATACAACAGCGATGTGATTAGAAATAGGACATGGAACACTACATATCAGAGCCGATCCTACAGCAGCTCGGACCACTACCATGGTAGCTACAAAGACAGCGGCGATGTGTTTAAAAATAGGCTTAAAGTGCTGCATATAGGGGCCACTCCAAAAGCTGATAAGTGTCAGTGCACAAGAAGCCGGCTAGGTGCTGCATACACCATCAGACCTGTCTCCAGCACTGGACATGGCGGTGCATGCCCGACACAAACGGGGCCCCGTAGGGTCAGACAAGACCGCACCGCCCATGTGACTAGTGGACAGGGAAAAATCAAAAAATAAAATAAACAAAAATAAATATATAAAACAAGCATAAACGAAAGAATAAGCAGCTGAGAAGAAAAGAAAAAAGGTCCGAAGATATAAGTAACATTCGCAAAAGAGGGATATGTAACCACGCTGTATGGCATATAAAATCTGTATAATGATAGATACAAAGAACTATAGAAAAACATCAGATTCAATGCACCTCTCATACAACCATATCATGTAGACATAGATAAGTGCAGACAAGTATAGGATCTGTTGGCAAAGAATAGAGAATAATCACGTGACATAAACAAACAAAGGCATATCCGAAAGAATAAATACACACATATATACACACATACACATATACACTCACTGGCCACTTTATTAGGTACACCTGTCCAACTGTGTGTTAAGACTTAATTTCTAATCAGCCAATCACATGGCGGCAACTCAGTGCATTTAGGCATGTAGACATGGTCAAGACAATCTCCTGCAGTTCAAACCGAGCATCAGTATGGGGAAGAAAGGTGATTTGAGTGCCTTTGAACGTGGCATGATTGTTGGTGCCAGAAGGGCTGGTCTGAGTATTTCAGAAACTGCTGATCTACTGGGATTTTCACGCACAACCATCTCTAGGGTTTACAGAGAATGGTCCGAAAAAGAAAAAAAATCCAGTGAGCGGCAGTTCTGTGGCCGGAAATGCCTTGTTGATGCCAGAGGTCAGAGGAGAATGGGCAGACTGGTTCGAGCTGATAGAAAGGCAACAGTGACTCAAATTGCCACCCGTTACAACCAAGGTAGGCAGAAGAGCATCTCTGAACGCACAGTGCGTCGAACTTTGAGGCAGATGGGCTACAGCAGCAGAAGACCACACCGGGTACCACTCCTCTCAGCTAAGAACAGGAAACTGAGGCTACAATTTGCACAAGCTCATCGAAATTGGACAGTAGAAGATTGGAAAAACGTTGCCTGGTCTGATGAGTCTCGATTTCTGCTGCGACATTCGGATGGTAGGGTCAGAATTTGGCGTAAACAACATGAAAGCATGGATCCATCCTGCCTTGTATCAACGGTTCAGGCTGGTGGTGGTGGTGTCATGGTGTGGGGAATTTTTTCTGGGCACTCTTTGGGCCCCTTGGTACCAATTGAGCATCGTTGCAACGCCACAGCCTACCTGAGTATTGTTGCTGACCATGTCCATCCCTTTATGACCACAATGTACCCAACATCTGATGGCTACTTTCAGCAGGATAATGCGCCATGTCATAAAGCTCGAATCATCTCAGATTGGTTTCTTGAACATGACAATGAGTTCACTGTACTCAAATGGCCTCCTCAGTCACCAGATCTCAATCCAATAGAGCATCTTTGGGATGTGGTGGAACGGGAGATTCGCATCAGGGATGTGCAGCCGACAAATCTGCGCCAACTGTGTGATGCCATCATGTCAATATGGTCCAAAATCTCTGAGGAATGCTTCCAGCACCTTGTTGAATCTCTGCCACGAAGAATTGAGGCAGTTCTGAAGGCAAAAGGGGGTCCAACCCGTTACTAGCATGGTGTACCTAATAAAGTGGCCAGTGAGTGTATATATTGCACGCTGAGTGACAGGCGGGATGATGCTTTTTCAGGCTCTCCCTTGCCCTACTACCCTGCGATGTAGTGGTGGATGACATCATGGCTTCTATGGTTTCCATGGTTACTAATTCCTTTCAGCAGTCATTTCCTGTTCCTTTCCTATATATGTCACATGCTTTCACAATAGTTGCACCCCCTGATGAAGGAGCGCATCTGAAACGTACGTAGGGGTCAGGGCTGCAGGCAGGTCCTCTGCTGTCAGACTTTGAATACCTCTATTAAGGTAATTTACCTGATTTTGTACCATCATGATTTAATTTTTCTGCAATGTATACTCCCCATGGATCTCTATGGGCAATCATGCCTTTATTACTACTACACTAATGGGGTGTTGCTGTAGATTTGTATAGGCCATTGTTTGCTGATCCTGACTTGGTTGTGGACCTGTCTGCCCTTGTCTGTGAGGGTTTATTAAGACTCATGTATTTTGTAACCATTTTTATCTGTCTCTCCATTTAAATAAAATTTTGTACTCTTTTCCTCTACCATCTGTGTCAATTATTTTGTTGGCTAGCCTTCCCCCCCCCTTTATACAATTTTAACAATTGATCCTGACTATACGTCCATCTTTGTACATGTGAACAATGTATTTGTTCATATTGGGTTAGAAATCTAGTTCATGTTACCCATTCGTGCTTTATTTATTTACACATGTCTGTCACATTTTGTTATGGGTTTCAGAATTAGCAGCATTGTCCTGTCGTCCTCCATTCCTAATTATGCACCAGGACATGGTTGTTTTACGGCCTCCTCCTAACTTTCTTCCCAAGGTGGTATCGGCCTTCCACCTGAACGAGGATATAATCCTTCTGTCATTTTGTCCCGCTCCACCCCATCCTCTGGAGCGTTCTTTGAATAAGCTAGACCTGGTCAGGGCGATAAGGATCTATCTGGCCAGGAACGCTCCTTTCAGGAAGGCGGACTCGCTCTTTGTTATCCCCAATGGGGTGAAAAGAGGCCTGCTGGCCTCTAAGGCAACAATTGCCCGCTGGATCAGAATGGCAATTCTGGAAGCCTACCGGGTAAAGGACAGGGTGTCCCCTGCTGGGGTCAAGGCCCATTCAACCCGGGCGGTGGGCGCCTCCTGGGCGGTACACAACAGGGCATCAGCCATGCAGTTGTGCAAGGCTACCACATGGTTGTCCATGCATACCTTTTCAAGGTTCTATAAGGTCCATACCTATGCTTCAGTGGACGCCAGCCTAGGCAGAAGAATCTTGCAGGCGGTAGTGGTGAGTTCTCCGACCTGAAGGAAGTTTCTGTCTTTTCCCACCCCAGGGACTGCTTTTGGACGTCCCACGGTACCTGTGCCCCGCAATGAGACGAAAGAGAAAACAGGATTTTGGTTGCTTACCGTCAAATCTGTATCTCAGAGTCTTCATTGGGGGACACGGCGCCCTCCCATGATTTTATTACATGTAATGAATATATGATGACTTACATGATAATGTCTCCTACTGCTTTTTCACTAATTGTCCTACAGCCTGTCGGAGGGGTGTATACTGCGGAGGCAACATTTTTTTCATGCATAGTGTCAATCTCCTAGTGACAGCAGCACACACCACGGTTTCTGTGTCCCCCCAATGAAGACTCTTGAGAAACAGATTTTACAGTAAGCAAAAAAATATCCTGTTTTTTCCTTCACATTGCTTTAGTTCCTGTGAAGCACCTGAAGGGTTAATAATCTTCTTGAATGTAATTTTAAGTATCTTAAGGGGTGCAGTTTTTAGAATGATGTCACTTTTGGGTACTTTCTGCCATATAGACCCCTCAAAGTGACTTCAAATGTGAGGTGGTCCCTAAAAAAAATGGTTTTGTAAATTGTGTTGTAAAAATGAGAAATCGCTGGTCAACTTTTAACCCTTAGAACTTCCTAACAAAAAAAATGTTTCCAAAATTGTGCTGATGTAAAGTAGACATGTGGGAAATGTTATTTATTAACTATTTTGTGTCACATAACTCTCTGGTTTAACAGAATAAAAGTTCAAAATTTGAAAATTGTGAAATTTTAAAAATTTTTGCCAAACTTCCGTTTTTTTCACAAATAAACGCAAAAATTATCGACCTAAATTTACCGCTAACATGAAGCCCAATATGTCACGAAAAAACAATCTCGGAATCGCTAGGGTGCGTTGAAGCGTTCCTGAGTTATTACCTCATAAAGGGACACTGGTCAGAATTGCAAAAAATGGCCTGGTCATTAAGGTCAAAATAGGCTTGGTCATAAAGGGGTTAATGGTCTGATCTGCAAACCAGCGGAGAACACGGCCTGCTTGGAGTATCGTGGACCGGTGGCACAGATCTGTTGTGTGTGTAGCTCATTGAGACTAAGGCCTGTTTCACACTTCCGTTTTTGTGTCCGCCAAACGGATCCGTTTCCGTTTTTTTGACGGAAACTGATGCAGACGGATCCGTTTTTTAAAAAAACGGATCCGTTTTTTTTGACGGATCCGCGGTAACCACTAATGTAAGTCTATGGGACAAAAAAACGGATCCTGCAAAAAAAATGGCGGATCCGTTTTTTTACGGAAACCAACGGATTTTGACGGATTTGAAAAAACGGAAGTGTGAAACAGGCTTAAGGGTCATCCTGCTGTCTGAGATAAAAATGGACAGCACAAGTAACGTGTCACAGATGTGTGAATGTAGTACAGCCCAGTGCTCCGGCATACAGAGCTTTTCTGCCAAAAATAAAAGAAGCCTTGGTGAGTGTTGCTGGAGAGCGTTACTAACCCCCGAACCTCCTGAGATGCGTGCACAACATCTGCTGATTGAGCCGGTGTATCAGCAGGTGAGTGGGGTCACAATTAGTGATGAGCAAACTTGTTTGGATGGCGTTATCCGGGTATCTTCGGTGGGCTTGATAAACAGGTTGGAGTCTCCACGGCTGTATGTTTAGCGGCTGTTCGACAGCCCCAACACATGCAGTGACTGCTTGTTTATTAGGCAATCCCTGCATGTGTTGTGGCTGTCGAACATATCTTTCGATCCCGCCGCAGACACTTGGTTAGCACCCGAGCATGCTCAGATAACACCTTATCCGAGCACGTTCGCTCATCACTTCTCGTAATGCATCGGCACCTCCAATACAGAACTGAGCTGTGCAGAATGACCCCTTTATGTTCTGATAATTTATTCTGCTATTTTTTTAAGTTTTATATATTTCTGAGAAACCTAGATGACAACTAATACGACCGTCCTAACAGTTTCCACAAGGGGTTGATAATCCAGCTTTTTTTTGTCATCCTGAATGACGTGGTTATGCAGCAATAAGGGATTGAGGACTGTATCCGAGGGTCAAGTGTTGATCAATAGAATGGGGTGGCGGTCTAGCATGCTTGATTAGGTTACGTTCACATGCAGCAGTCATGTTGCAGCTTTTAACACCAGCAGCGCCGTCATCTTTCCATCGTTTCCCTGCACAATCATTCAGTCTTGCAAGAAAATGGACGTTTCACTTGCAAGGTGGCACAGTTGATCGTAATGGCTGCTTGGCTTTGCAGGTAAAACAGTAGTTTTGATGAACGCGATTGTACATGGGGGGAAAAGTAAAAAGACTTCAGCGGCAGATGGCTGTTGGGGTTACAAGTCGCAGCATTGACCTATGCTTGTGAACCCAGGCCTTAAAGGGGGATTCCCATCTCCAAGATCCTATCCCAATATGTAGTAAATGTAATAATATTAGCAAATACCTCCAACTAGGAATGTAGTACAGTTCTTCAAATTAGCCCAAGTGCAGGGCATTGCAGTAGCCTATGTATCCATGGTTACAACCACTCGTATAGTAACAGTAAGTTAGCTGTTAGTGGTCGTAACTGTGGATACCTAAGATTGTAAATTAGAAGAACTAAACTGCATTTTTAATTGAAGGTATTTGCTATTATTATTACTATAGATTTTGATAGACTCTTGAAGATGGGAGTACCCCTTCAAGCCAGTGGTGCCGACAAAGATGGTAGGCGATTCGTATCTGGTCAGTTATCCCCTATCCTGTTACATAGGTGAGAAGTTATGATTTGGGGCAATGATTTCAGGTGTATTAGGTGGTTAAACAATCATATATCATTGGTTTATGTTGTTCCATCTCAAGGATTGTGTAGCTTCATAGGTTCTTTTTTACTTTTCTTTTAAAGGCCGAATTCACACACATGTGACATTCATGGTCCTAGTATGGGCTGACCACTAGTCTTGTGACCTGAAATCGAAGGCCTCTTACGTCTTCTAAGACTTGTGTTTGGGTCAGGAGACCCACGGCCAGTCCATCCGCCAACCGTGCAAGATCTGGCAGCCATGGCTAGTCACGCTGTTTCTGATATTGAGAGCTCTAGTTTCAGAACCGCTTTTTAAATGCTGGTTGTAATAAATGGGGATCTGACTTCTATGTGTGTGCATGACTCTCTATTAAAGAGACCGTGACCCAGAGAGGAGCGAATGCTGTGCAGCCGGCCATTTCTTTGTGAGACGGAGCATCCTTGTTTTTGGGAAACCAACAGGCTTAGAATATACCAAACTCCTACTCGGGTGTAAGGTGGTGACCCTTCTCCTATATGACTACGACTTTCTAAACCTTTAGTATTTCCTTCGCTCACTTCTCTGCGCATCATCTTGCAGCAAATAAAAGTGACCATGAACGAGGAGGACATGGACACGTACGTGTTTGCTGTAGGGACTCGGAAGACCCTTGCCCGGCTGCAGAAGGAAATGCAGGACTTGGTAAGTTGGAGAGTAGAAGAAGGGTTTTCTCCTGGATGAGAAATGGCTAATCTTCTGCCTGGTTTCTCCTGTGCAGAGTGAGTTTTGCAGTGATAAGCCCAAGTCTGCAGCCAAGCTCGGTCTCCCGGAGTCTCTGGCCGTCCTGTCTGAGATGGGGGAGGTGACAGATGGGGTCTTGGACACTAAGGTAAGGCCGATCCAGATCCATTAATCTTCTGTTTAGCGGTGTCTACTGAATCCTCATCGTCTGCACATCTCTCCTCTACAGATTATTCATTACCTTACACATTATGCTGATAAGATTGAATCCATCCATTTCTCGGACCAATTTTCTGGTCCAAAGGTTATGCAAGAGTAAGTATGCCGCACTGAAGGAATCCAGCCGTTGCACTGCACCTCTTCTAATAAAGCCGTTGTATCCTCTAGAAAGCCTGGATGTCTTGATAGGCGCATTGATGGTGACATTTGATATCTGCTTGCTGTCAGTGAATTGTGAATATTCTGTGGCTGAAACAGGGTAGTGACTAGTGATGAGTGAGCCTGCTCTGATAAGGTGGTATCCGTGTGCTCGGGTGCTAACCGCGTGTCTTCTAATAATAATACTATTATGTTAGAGTCCCCGTGGCTGCATGTCTCCTGGCTGTTCGACAACCACAACACATGCAGGGATTGTCTGTCTGTTAGGCATTCTTTGCATCGCGAAATGAAGTCGAAGCTTAGTATCAGCACAGATTCCAGATGCAATATATGCGGATTTGGTTTCCTCCGGGTACTCCAGTTGCCTCCCACACTCCAAAGACATACTGAGTAGGGCATGTAGATTGTGAGCGCCATCAGGGACAGCGATGATAATGAAACTGTAAAGCTCTGCAGAATTAGTGGCGCTATATAAATGAGTAAAATAAATTTGTGACACATATTAAACCACGTTTGTTGGGCAGTGGTTGGTCCTGCTAAGGCTTTTCGTTATATTAGGCTGGCACAATATAAGGGGTATTCAGGATGGGAGACGTCATCACATAGCCATAGTTGGGGTTATAAAGTCATAATCTTTGGGTCCCCCCCCACTAATTGCCAGATTGGGGCACTTTTATTCCTGTTAGTATGGAGCTGTAGCACACAGGCTCTTCCACCACTCCATTCGTTTTATTTGAGGTTGCCAGAGCACTGGTCTTGGCTTTTTCTTGGCAGTCCCATAGAGAATGAATGGAGCGACGATCCCTACTACTCCATTCTGTGCCTGATCCATTTGAAATGGATCAGGCACATGGTCATGTTCAGTCTTCATATATGTTTTATGTGCTGAAATCATCCACGAAAATTATTTTTCCTATTGTGTATTTCTTCCTTACCTGCAAAAGACAAAGTGAGCAAAAACCCTGCTGTAACTAAATAAGTAAAAGCAAAAGTGCATCTAAATAATAGACTTTTTATCAATACTGTTTTTGATCAAAAGTAGCATGAAAGCTATCCCACCACGACACGGTAACTCTGTTCGGGATAGTCCTACACTGTCTAATATTAAAAACCTTGCCTTGTGTCAAAGTTGACCTCAATGTGTGAACAAAGGCAGACAAAAGGACTGGGTCCCAAACAGTAGACACCAGTCAGGGGAAGCCTTATGTACAATTTCCAGCTCAGGAGAGGGAGGCCACACCCCAGCTTGCACAGAATGCAAAAATACAAAGAAAAAACACAAAAATTGAGCTTGGTTTGAGTTGATACAAATATATAAGGCTTCCCCAGACTGGTGTCTACTGTTTGGGACCCAGTCCTTTTGTCTGCCCTTGTTCATACATTGAGGTCAACTTTGTCACAAGGTTTATTAGACAGTGTAGGACTATCCCAAACAGAGTTACCGTGTCGTGGTGGGATAGCTTTCATGCTACTTTTGATCAAAAACAGTATTACTAAAAAATCTGTATTATTTAGATGCACTTTTGCTTTTACTTATTTAGTTACAGCAGGGTTTTTGCTCACTTTGTCTTTTGCAGGTTTTATGGCCAATGTGAACATGCATTTATATGCTGCATGTGTATCATCTCAAACCAAGCTCAATTTTTGTGTTATTTCTTCCTTACCTGCCTGTCTTTTTCAGGGAGGGGCAGCCCCTTAAACTGCCAGAGACTAAGAAGACTCTTCTGTTTACATTTAATGGTAAGGATGGGGGGTACTAAAGAAATAGGGGAGACCTCGAAAACCTCAGAAAACCATTAGATTATGTCCATCTTCACATCCTAGTGCCTGGAGCTGGAAACGCATCAGTAAAGGACATGGAGTCTCTCCTGCCGCTGATGAACATGGTGATTTACAGCATCGACAAAGTGAAGAAGTTTCGTCTGAACAGAGAGGTGAGTTATTCTGGGAATATTCGTCTTCTGGGAGATTATATGTTATGTACCACTTCTGTTACAAGTATTAAGGGCCTGTCACACTAAGAGATATCGCTAGCAATATCGCTATAACTTGTGACGTTATAGCGATATTGCTAGCGATATCGCTGTGTGTGATACTTACCTACGACCGGCTCCCCCGCTGGTTATCGCTGATCGCGCGAGAACATCCAGGACTGTTTCTCGTCGTCAGCTTCCTGCGGCACTTCCTGCTGTGAGGACGAGCGACGCGTGGAGCCGGGCGGGAGGACGCAGGATCGCCTAGTGTGACAGGTAAGTAGCGACCCCTGCGATGTCGTTGGTGAGATCTGCCTGTGTGGCAGCTCACTAGCGACCACTTAGCGATGTACCAGCGATCCTGACCGCATCATATCGCTGGTCGGGATCGCTGGTGCATCGCTAAGTGTGACAGTACCTTTAAGCTGCCTATTTCTGGGACTCTCTGGCTTTTAACACCCTGGCTCTAAATTGCAGGGAAAACAAAAGGCTGATAAGAACCGTGCCCGTGTGGAAGAGAACTTCCTAAAGCTTACACATGTACAGCGCCAAGAAGCCGCACAAACCCGACGCGAGGAGAAGAAGAGAGCCGAGAAAGAGCGCATCATGAATGAGGAGGATCCCGAGAAGCAGCGTCGGCTGGAGGTGAGTTTTGAACGTTGATCTTTCACATTTTCACTTATGCAATAAATTTAAAAGGACGGCATCATCAGAAAATGATCTATTGTTTAGATCAGCTTTTTGTTTATCAAGATCAGTATTTAAAAAAAACAAAACAATTTTCACACTGGCCACTGGGGCTAATTTTAACTCCTTTACTTTTCAGAAAGAGTTTTCAGTAGTTTCTTTACCATCAGAGGCTGAATTCCAATAAATAACACCTCTATACACAACTTATGACACAGGGTCCACCAATAACCGTAGCGAATTGACCTTGACAATGACCTTTGCACACACTCATTAGATGCTTCAAAAGAGTGTCTGGATCTGTTCAGTGTGGCTAATGTAGATGTGTTTCCTGAAACTGCAGAAAGTCAGAATCTCAAAAAGCCCTATTGGCCAGTTTGAATCCGGCAAGATTTTTAAAACAAACTGTGATATGAAAGAAAAAAATATTGCCAAAAAATATTTTAACATACATTTAACACAAAAACAAAAGATCATTTTCTGATGAAAGATCATGATAGTCTGTACATATCCTGCTATCACCCCTTCCCAGTATGTGATGTATGCCGGTGCATGGTATGAGCTCCTTCTATACACAGCTGGTATTACACAGCAAACACCTGCCTCTAGCAGCAGCGAACAGAGCATGTTCGTGGGCTAAAAGTGTATCTTCGGCGTGCTCGAAAAATATGTTTGCGTCCCCGGGGCTGCATGTCTCACACCTGTTAGATAGGCAACCCTGCATGTGTTGTGGCTAACAAACAGGTAATCCCTGCATGGGTTGCGGATGTCGAACAGCTGTGAGACATGCAGGCCCGGGGACTCAAACATATTTTTTTAGCACTCTGAAGTCACTGGGTTAACACTCGAGTATACTCGGGATAACCCATTATCCGAGCCGCTCGCTCATTACTAGTTACTTTGACTGCTGGGAGCCTACTAAAGACTTGTGCTTTGGCTTTATAGGAAACTAGATGGAGGCCTGATGCTATCGCATCGGGAGGGCGGTAATGTTGTGATGGGGGCAGGCTTAGCAGCATTGAGAATCCTCCATGTGCTCACCCACCTATCCACTCTCTCTTTCCCCATGTGCTGACTTCTCCCGTCTGTGCTCTCTCCTTTAACCTGTCCTACCCCATGTCTGCTGTCTCTCTCCTTCCTGTGCTGTGTTCTCCCCTCATGTGCTGTCCCGTTTGAGCTGTCTTCCCCCTGTGCTCTCTCACCCCTGTTCGCGTTCTCTCTCCCCATCTGCTGTCTGCTCCTCTCATGTCATCTCTTGTTTGGACCTATGTATCCCATCACTAAACAGTCAGTGCACAGCACCTCTGGACGAATTTCTATTTAAAGGGGTTTTCCCATGAACGAAAGTTAATCTTAAAAATTGTATGTGTACAGAACATACCACAGCTCCTGGGCAGGGGAGGAAGCAAAAGACAAAACTGACATTACAGCAGGAGATCGCAGAGGATACATTTTGTGAGGTAAAATATTGTTTAAAAAGCAGTAAGTGCAATATTTTACCTCACAAAATGAATCCTCTGTGATTCCTGCTGTATGTCAGTATTGTCTTTTGCTTTCTCCCCTGCCCAGGAGATGTGGTATGCTCCGTACACGGTCAGACACAGACAATTTTTAAAACGAACTTTCGTTTGTGGGAAAACCCCTTTAATATGACCGGCTTCCTCAGCCTGTAAACACGTCGTGCATCTGCCACCGGGATCAGCCGAATGATTCACTGCGCCTGCCTGGAATTCGTGCAGGAGCAGTGCGACAGTGTTCCGCTGGTGGTACCGTGGAAAAAAGTGAATTACGTTATTCTGAATAACCACTCATCCTACAAAATCCCAGCCCTTTTATAACTGTTAGCTGGAAAATAACAGGGAGGGGTTAAAGTGAGCAAACAGCCTTTTGCCACAAGGTGGTGCTTTTTATTGCCTGCTGTACACTTTCACCTTCTGTATGGGCTGCTCGGAGCCTCCATATTGGATGCAGTAACCAATCAATACACCTATCTTTTCTTTGTCGACCCAGGAAGCCGCCCAGCGCCGGGAGCAGAAGAAAATGGAGAAGAAGCAGATGAAAATGAAGCAGATTAAAGTAAAGGCCATGTAACAGCTCAGCCAATCTGGATCCCGTCCCCCCACTAACTGCAGCCAGGAGAGCAGAGGGGAGCTAAAACCTCATTTAGGAACTGTGTATGATTGGACATGACAAAGCCGCTCATTGTCTTCCCCTATAGGGCCTGTATGTAGAGTTCCTGGTAGCGGTGGCCCGATCACCTGCTGTCCTGCACCGTGGTATAGGTATCGTTGGCCATATTAGCTGTAGCGTTCTCCACCTGGAGGAGGAATGCCCCCATCAGCTCATCTCATGCAGACGCTGTAGCATAAGCAACATGGACCCCTAGCAGTGCTGCAAGGCTTGGAAAACTACATGGACCACAGAGCAGCGATCCTACCAGCCTCTCGGGCTGGGGAATAAGCCATGGGGCAGACTTCCTCCATCTATCTTCTTTAATCAATGTCAAGTACTGAAGATTAGTGACATTAGACTGTATTGTATATTATGTTCCTGGTGGTTATTGGCCGGCAACACATGTAGGATCACGTGTACAGACCACGCTCTACCAGACCGGACCCCCCCAACTACAGTGTGTGTGGTCTGGATCACACGGTATTTCAGTTTAGCTTGGGATAAGCGGTGCCAGATCAGCCCTGGCTGCTGTTTATCGCACAGGAACGCCATAGGATGTGACCACTAAAATGAATCTTTCCAGTATACCAAGTGTTGGTGATGTTCAGACCAGTGGACTGGTTCATCCTGTCCCTGACCTGTTCTTTATACGCCATGTCCTACTGTCCCTCTACAGGGTTCAAACAGCCCAAGGGGTTAAACACTCATCCCTAAATGTAAGTCTGCCCACTGACATGTAGGGTGCAAGTCTTCCTAGATGAGGTCCTCACTACTACCTTGCTCTACTGGCAGCTGTTGTAGTGGCCACGGTAAAACTCTGCTGTACATCCTGTAATAAAGGCCCTCAATTTTAGATTCTTCACTTAGATATAATAGTCTAATAGTCTCTTCCCATAATATTTTATAAATCTAATTTAACAAAACAAGAGTATTTAAATTATTGCAAAATATTTCTATTAAACAGAACAATGGTGTCATTCCTCGTCTCCACCTGCAGGGGGCAGTAGTTGCGAGTGTGGATAGAATATACATTGTTGTCAAAGCCATAAGTGAAATATATATATAAGATTATATGCCCCCCTCAACGCTCAGATGTTTTAGATTTCATATGTCATCAGGGCTGTGTCACCCAGCTTTCCACAGACACTGGAGGGGCAGATGAACCTGAAAAGTATGGACTGTGGTCATTGATATGACATTCAGGCTCTTTGCACAGCTGGAACACAAGCACTTGGGCGATTCTGTTACCGATGAGTGAAATTAAAGGGGTATTTCCATCTTAGTAAGTGATGGTGGCCATCTATTAGTAACCGCGATGGGGGGGACCTCTGGGACCCCACTGATCTGCAGAATAAAGGGGCAGCAGAACTTTTTCACTCACCTATTCATGTGACTGGAGACAGACGGCAGTGAGCAGGGGGCTAGTGTGTGATCAGAGGGGGTCTCAAAGAGAAGATACATTCAGTCATTAAGTTATGACATAAGTGTAGGGGTCTCAGAGGTGCTGTCATTCATTAGAATGAGAAGGGTGTATGATACCTGCTGATGGTGCGTGTGTCCCAGCAGGTGGCAGTAGAGCAGAACTAACCCTTTAAGTGATGGAACACCCCTTTAAGACTGCTCAGAAATGGCTGAATGGACTTTATTATAGGTGGGACTTTTTAACGTGACTCTGGGTAAGACAAACTTCTTGCATATGAAATTATGGACATTAACCGTTGGAAACAATAAATGGTCCCCAGCGGAGCACTGTCCTCTTCAGTGTTACCTCTGGGTAATGTTCGCAGCCCAACTCTAGGCTTACTCGGAAATTTAAAAGGTGGCAGTCATGAGATAGAAAGAAATGGCTTCTAGCGCCACACAGACGTAAATGGGGCTGAGCTGCAATACCATACCCAGCCTGCAGCCAGGTGTGGTGCTGTTTGGTTTTCTTTGAAAAACCCCTTTCAAGCATGTGATCTAGCACGTGGTGGTGGTCGTCACTACTTCCAGACCCTCCAGTGTAAACCTGTGATAAAGCTGGATATTGATCACATGAGTGCTGCGCTCGCTCTGCTCAGAGATCTCGCTTATATTACAGGTTTTATGTTCCAGTCTCTGAGATCAATGCTCTTCACTTCTACACCCCGGTATTTGGCAGCACCATAGCGGACACTAATGGAATAACCCTTTACAGCCCAAAAGCTATGCAAAATGAAAACTTATCACATAGAGACCTGGATTAGATATTCCGAGTTTGCTGTGAAGGTCATAAGACGTTACTGTGTGCATGACCCAGACTTTACATCCTGTAGAGGCGGACAGCACAGACCCTGAAAGGTGACAGAATGCCGGTTTTTTGTCGTCTCTTATCTCTGTAGATGACACTGTATTCAGCTGTATAACTTCTATTGTTATATATATATATATATATATATATACTGTATAAAAAGTTTTTATTTTCTCATAGAACCCTTTTAATGTGAAATGCCGTTTTCCCTCAGATGACCAATGTTCATTGGCTCGTGCATATACATCAGCAACATTTGCAAGCTTTTGCAGCATTATGGTTTCTGCCTAGCCCCTAGCCTGACACGCAGTCCCATTTTTAATCCACCATTGACCTACAACTCTGTAGAATATATAAATATGTAAATCTCTCCCCCCACCCTACAAATCTACAACTCCCAGCATGCACCTGTAAAACAGTTGGGGCATGCTGGGATGTATAGTCTGTACTAGATGGCCTTATAGGAGACTGCTGCATGACAGGAGACCACAGCTCCCCTCGCCCTAGACCCATTGCCCTACTTGTAGACGTGACTGTCTCGTGATCGGCAACATCATGCATAGGATTGATATATACCATAATCATGATGCCCAGCAATAAAGGAGAGGGAATCAGACTTAGATACTCAGGAACTCAATATCCAGCTGCTGCTTTCATACACAAGGATTGTGGATAGAATGACTGTCTGGAGTTTTATCCCCCTCCCTGATTCGCGGTTATGTGTCCTCCTGTGGTTGCACAGCAGCTATCGCCCACCAAGATGGTTTTTACTTGGCAAGTGAACATTAAAATGGATATAATAAAGTACCCAATGTTTTGTGTTTCTTCTAGTCGTCTTATTGAATCCTCAATAGAATAGTGGAGATAAAATTTCATGTCAATCATTTGTATCCTATTTGGCATTGGATGAACCCCCCCCCCCCTTCATTTGTGCAGCTGTAACAGGAAACCTAACGCAGCAGGGGGTCAAGCCGCAAAAGGCTTTGACAGATCTCCCACCTTGAGCCAGCTAAGGACAGCACAAAAGGCGTGCTTGCAATGTGTTCACCATGCAGTGTAACTGCTTTGTTCAGATAGCTAGGATTTCATAAGCAGTATATGGACTTATAATACGTCATAGCCACACATCGGTAACATTTTTGAGATCTCTGGGACGGCCGAATGCCTTCCAGGGTCTCGATCCGTTCTAGCACCCCACCGTGTGGAGACACGTAGAATGACTAGTAGGAGTCAGGTAGCAAAGCTATGTTTGAAAACCTCAAAAAGAGGGAAAAAAAAATCCTCCAAAAAATTCAGTTACAAACCAGACAGGCCCAAATGCATCTGCACTAATCCAGGGTGCAGCGGACCCAAGTAAAATGGCAGCTGCACAGGTGCATAGATACCAAATGAAACAGCTTCCTACAATCAGGGATTGGCCGTGTGGTACACCAACGCAGAAAAAATAATCTGCATGTGGCAGTATTCACACAGGGAATGCAGGGCTTCTGGCTCACAACCTCTCAGTAACACCATATAGGGGGGCTGCCCAGTGCCAACTAGAATGCATCCCGTGTGAACAGAGGCCACAACTTTGCAGAACCATTTGGGCCCAACTGCACCCTGAAAGAAATATAAAAAGTGCACAAAAAAACATATCAATATATGTAAGGTATTGGTTGATATTAAGGCCTTAATACGGAAGCTGGAAAACTGCGTCAAAGTTCCTTACACTTGCCAGTACTACTGTAACATGAAAACCTCCAAAAACTTCAGATACAAACCAGACAGGCCTAAATGCATCTGCACTAATACAAGGTGCAGCAGACCCAAGTAAAATGGCAGCTGCACAGGTGCATAAATACCAAATGAAACAGCCAGCCTACAATCAGGGATTGGCCGTGTGGTACACCAGCGCAGAAAAAATAATCCGCATGTGGCAAAGCTATGTTTGGTCTCAACAGGTAGCTTGTGCCTGGCCGGATCCGATGGCGCCAACACTGCCTCCGTAGGACCGTCCATTAACCCATTTACCAACAAGGGTGGTTTGCATGTTAATGACCAGGCCAATTTTTACAATTATGACCACTGTCCCTTTGAGGTAATAACTCTGGAACGCTTCCGTGGATCCCGGTGATTCTGACATTTTCTCGTGACATATTGTACTTCATGTTAGTGGTAAAAATTTCTTTGATATGACTTGCGATTATTTGTGAAACAAAACGGAAATTTGGCGAAAATTTTGCAATTTTACAACTTTGAATTTTCATGCCCTTAAATCAGATATGTCACATAAAATACTTAATAAGTAACATTTCCCACATATTTACTTTACATCAGCACAATTTTGGAACCAAAATTTTTTTTGTTAGGAAGTTATAAGGGTTAAAAGTTAAACAGCGATTTCTCATTTTTACAACACCATTTTTGTTAGGGACCAAATCACATTTGATGTCACTTTGGGGGGTTTATATGATAGAAAATACCCAAAAGTGACTCCATTCTAAAAACTGCACCCCTGAAGGTGCTCAAAACCACATTCAAGAAGTTTATTAACCCTTCAGGTGTTTCACAGGAATTTTTGGAATGTTTAAAAAATTTTTTTAACTTTTTCACAAAAAATTTACTTCAGATCCATTTTTTTTTTATTTTACCAAGGGTAACAGGAGAAATGGGACCTCAAAAGTTGTTCAATTCTTCCTGAGTACGCCGATACCCCATATATGCGGGTACCCCACTGTTTGGGTGCATGGCAGAGCTCGGAAGGGAAGGAGCGACGTTTGACTTTTCAATGCAAAATTGGCTGGAATTTAGATCAGACGCCATGTCGCGTTTGGAAAGCCCCTGATGTGCCTAAACAGTGGAAACCCCCCCACAAGTGACACCATTTTGGAAACCCCCCCAAGGAACTTATCTAGATGTGTGGCGAGCACTTTGAAACCGCAAGTGCTCCACAAACGTTTATAACGTAGAGCCGTGAAAATAAAAAATATTTTTTCCACAAAAATTATTTTTTCGCCCCCAAATTTTTTTTTCTCAAGGGTAACAGAAGAAATTGGACCCCAAGAGTAATTGTGAAATTTGTCCTGAGTATGCTGATTCCCCATATGTGGGGGTAAACCACTGTTTAGGCACATGGCAGAGCTTGGAAGGGAAGGAGAGCCAGATTTTACTGTTATGGTTGCAGGTGCCATGACCCACTGGGAGAGCCCATGAGGTGCCAAAACAACAGAACCCCCCCATAAGTGACCCCATTTTACGAACTACACCTCTCAATGAATTAATCTAGGGATGCAGTGATCATATTGACACCGTCAGTGTGTCACAGAATTGTATACCATTAGGCAGTGAGGACAAAATAACTACATTTTTACCACCAAAGTTTTGTTTTAGTCAAAGATTTTACATTTTCACACAAGAAATAGGTAAAAATAGCAACAAAATTTGTCCCACAATTTCTACTGAACGTGGCAATACCCCATATGTGGCTGTACAGCGATACTTAGCCATGCAGAGAGACTCGGGAGGAACGGAGCGCTATTTGCCTATTCAAGTGAATGGGTCTGTGCACATGTCAGTGTGTTTCTATGGACCATGTGTCCGTGGGCAAAACACGCTGACATGTCAGTTTTTTAAAGTCCGCACGGGCCACAAAACATCCAGCACAGGTGCATACGCATAATACACACGGATGTCATCCATATGACACGCATCGGCGCCGGGGAAGAAGCGTTAGTAAGCGCTGTTCCTCGGCGCCGGGTGCTGAACACGGCTCTCATCATTCTCCCCTGCTTGTGCTGATTGCCGGCAGAGCAGGCGAAAATGATGAGAGCCGTGTTCAGCACCCGGCGCCTGGGAACAGCGCTTACTGTAAAGCTTCCCTAGCGCCTGTTCTTGTACTGATGCAGCACACACATGCCACACGTGTGCAGGAAATATTACACACACGGACACTGACATCTACGGTACTGGAAATATCACCACGTGTGAAAGAGTCCTTACAGTGGCTTTTTTTTTTTTCTATCGCTTCATTGGGGGACACAGGAAACCATGGGTGTATGCTATGCTGCCACTAGGAGGCTGACACTATGCAGGAAAAAAGTTAGCTCCTCCTCCGCAGTGTACACCCCACCGACAGGAACTAGGATATTCAGTTTAGCTTAGTGCCAGTAGGAGGTGGACACGGGTCTTTCCCATATCTATCTACCTCAGTGTGCGTCATTCCTTTTCAGGTACCAGGAGGGATACAGTGTGAAAGGTCACTACTGTAATCCCATGTAGAGCCTATGAGTACGGCGTGTACTGCCACCCTGTATCCTCATATGTCTAGCCGGCAGGACCCCAACCCCTAGCACAGAAGCGTGCTTAGGTGATCCAGACACGGTCCAGGCCCATCGTCTCCCACCTCGCCTACTAGAGCCTGTTAGTTGGATGAGATGTGACGTGCTGCAACATGTCTTTCCGGACGTCTAACATCACCGGGATGGAGAGGTACCTTTTTCCCCTAGGTCCCGTCAGGACGACTTCATCATATGAAGATGGTCAGGAAAAGAAGGTGAATGGTCTTAGTGGACCCCCCTTGTCAGGTTTAGGGTCCGGAGAATCCTACCACGGTTACCTTGTAATCTAGGTCCTGGCTTATATTCGGACCTAGTCCTCCCTTCACCCTGGCTGCTCTCTTGCCACACAAGTGGGGAGCTCACCTCCTGGCCGAGTGCCGTCAGATCACTCACCCACCTCTTGCCGGGTACTGTGCGCTACAGGCTTCCCCAGTTGGTGCCCTATCCAACAGACCTGCCCACGGTGGTCAGCAGCCTGCTGTCCTCAGCACTGTGCTCCCCACTGCTTCCCCCCGCACTCGGCTACCTTTTTGGTAGGATCCGTTTGATAGCTCCAGCGATTTTTGGGCCTCCACGCCGCCCCCCAACCCCCCCTCTCCGGCGGCTTCTATTGCAGCCTAGTTCCTCTGTAGCCCCGCCCCCCCTTCTCTGTCTTCAGGCGGGCTTTCCTCTCACCTGTCTCTCCTCACTTCCGCTTCCTGCACCCGGAGCAAGCTCCGCCCACTCCACCCGGCCTCACAAGCAGCCCAGGGAAAGTAGTGATTGCCGCCATCTTCCTGCACCCAGAGATGGAAGTTAACCCCGCCCCCTTTTCATACTTGGACCTCGGCATTCTCCCTGCGGGCACCATCTTCCAGCATGTGGACCCGGATGGTGCCAATGTGACACCCCAGAGTCCAGTTGTCACAGTGACATTGCCTCCCTCTAATGGATAAAGTTATGCTTGGAGGCAGAAGGGGGCCCCCATGCCAGGTAACAGATTAAATCACATTTCCTGCTGCAGGTCAGAAAAGGGAGCTGCCTTATAAATTCTGGCCAGCAGATGGGGTTGGTGAGTCAGCTGAGGGAATTGTCATGGAAACGAGAGCAGCTGTGAGCAAAGGACAAGGCAGTTAAAACCTGAGGTAAAAAGATCTTTCTGGAAGGTCCAGTCAGTTGGTGAGGGGAAGCTGATCTGACAAGAGGGAAAGGACATGAGCAGAGACAGAGAGGCTTTGTGGAAGCTAAAACTGTATATAGCAGACCCCAGAGCGAAGCGCTAATAGAGAGAAAAGGACGCCAGAGTCCTGGGTGGACAGGAGCTGTATGTCCTGCCGCCGAATCTGAAAGTACAGGGGACTGTAAGTTCCTACACCTGAGGGCACGGCAGCAGATAAGGAGCCAGGGGCTGACAGTGAAAAAGACGGTACCCGTGGAATAGGCTCACGCTGACAGCCGTACAGGTTAGAGAAACCATCAAGAAATAGAGGGTCACAGCTTAGTTACAAACAGCACACACAAGGCGCAGAAGATAGGTCCCAAACCCCCACCTGTCAAGGTGAATCCCCTGAATGCCTCGAGGCGAGTTGGACTCAATCCATCACCTGTATGTGGTACTCCGGATTGCAACCAATTGCCAGTAAAAGGTAAAGAAACTGCACCTCTGTGTCCTATCATTTCTCTGCACCCCAACGTCCACCACCAACTTAACTATTAATCAAACATCTTTGCCCTGGGACTATTGCTCTACCTGTGGAGAGCTATTGTCACCTCAGCTGCGTCACACCAATGGTCCCAGAGGAACAACACCGCAGCGCTGGTCACTTCTGACCAGAATACCACAGGTGGCGTCACATATTTAATCATTTATAAACTTTATCTTCATTTTTACCACACTTCAACATCACACAACTAAACCCCCCCATTTCATTTACTGCACGCCCCAGGGCCACGGACCGGGTCACCGCCACCGCAACGTCCCCCATTGAAGTCAATGGACCCGGTACCGAGTACCCCACGGCCCTGCGCGGGGCGCTCCACCTTCCCCCAGCAAGACCAGCTCTCCTCTGAGGTGTGGTGCGGAGTATAAGCCAGACATTGAAAAATAAAGCAGGGCCACACTGTCCGCAGGTCCAGCAATGGGTGAGAAAATTCCATCATTACTATTAAGGCTGATGTAAAATGCGCTATAGTCATGCAGTCTCTGGTGTAAGAGATGACCTAGAGCAGTGGTCCCTAACCTTTTTTACCTTGAGTGCCACATTCAGCACCGAGAGGGTCGTGAGCCACATCCAGCTCCCACCCCCTTCAAAGTATTGTCAACCAAAGTGCCCATTACAGATATAATGGCAACCAAAGCTTTTCCACAGAAATCACTCCAAAGAAGTACACTGAGATCCAGGGGTTCCCACAATACCCCCATTCAGTATTCTCCCATCAAGGACTCCCAACACACTGTCTCATCCAGCTTCAAGAACCTCCTCTAACAGGTAGTACCATCCTCCAGCGTACCATACCTAAAACATCTCTAAACCCCTAAGACCAGTACATGTGCATCCAGATCTGCTCTTCTGTGCTGGGCTACTCACAAAATTCACCATTTTGAGATGTACTCTTCATACCTGATTGCTAGACCTGGACCTAATGCACCAAATTGGCAGACAGTCGCGAGCCACATGTGGCTCCTGAGATACAGGTTGGGGACCCCTGCTGTAGAGCATAACTCCAGCATCGAGCTATTTGGTTGCTTGTTACAGTTATGCAATGGACCATGGGTGTCAAACGTAAGGTTTGTCCATTTACCACTGACATTTCTGTGGGGATCAGGCAGACCTAGCTAAGAATCAAAAGCTGAAAATGAATATGAATCTTCATTTGGTGCCTTTGATATTAAACTTGGAAGCATAAAGAAAATGTGTGAATGTGGTTTTCTTAAAAAAAATAAATAACACGAATTGTTGAATAATTTCAGTATCTAAAATTACCATGGGTGTCAAATATAACGCTGGGTTCCCATTGCGTTGGTGCCATGTGTTTAACATGCAAAACAGAAGCCGCGGAGACACCATCACATGTTTCTCAACGCAAGCAATGACCAGCCAGGTCTTTCCCCGGGAAGGAACAACCACGGGAAGGGCAGTCTCCAATGAAGGAAACCACCTATGCCAAAACATGGTATCCATCCACAGACAGCTGTTTCGGGGTATTGCCCCTCATCAGTGTGGAGTAAGAAACTGGCTGGTAGGAGCAATGCCTAGTAAAAGACTGTGAAGATGAGGATGAATGAACTCATGGAGATCAACATCCAACACTGCGGAGACACCATCACGTGTTTCTCAACGCAGTGATTCTAGAGCACTGCCCCCATCCCTTATGGGAAATATGCAAAACATGCAAAACAGAAGCCGCGGAGACACCATCACATGTTTCTCAACGCAAGCAATGACCAGCCAGGTCTCTCCCCGGGAAGGAACAACCACGGGAAGGGCAGTCGTGCTGGTGTCTCCGCAGTGTTGGATGTTGATCTCCATGAGTTCATTCATCCTCATCTTCACAGTCTCCACATCCCCGTTCCCTATCGCAGGGCCCTCCATTGTATCGGTTTCCCTAGTGTTCCCCTTTATTCTGAAATTCGCCCTGCTGGAGGCGGTATATCCAGATACAGGTGCAATACTGAAATTCGCCTGCTGGAGGCGGTGTATCCGGCTGCACGTTATATTGTTTAAATTCGTCCCACTGGAGGTGGTGTATCCAGGGTCAAGCGTGTCATATAAATTCGCCCTGCTGAAGGCGGTGTGTCCAGTCACACATGACCATCACATCAAGTTTAATATCAAAGGCACCATATTTCTAGTGAAATGGATGGTGCAGAAACTAATCCCACCACTGTACTAAAACACACACAAGGAAAGAAACAAACAGGGAAAATACCACTTAGCTTTGCTCTGTTGCTATTGCTCCCAGCAACAGAGTAAGACACCAAAGTTCAGCTTCACCCCTGAAGCTCGACACCTGAATGCAGCTTCCACCTGAAGCTATACACCAAAGCTCCCATGAGCTGCAAGGAACTCCTCTCTGTAGTTCCTTCCTTCACCAGGCTTGGTTGGAAATGAGCAATATCACCAAAAGTGATTGCAACCACCTGACAATCCTTTATAGCCAGGACCCAGGGAAACACACCTGCTTCATTATCACGTGCACTAAACTAAGTAACCAGAGTGCAATGACCCTAACGGCCACTGGGGGCAAAACTAGAACTGAAACCACCACAGTGCAATGAACCTAATGGCCACCGGGGCCAAACTATCTTTAAGCACACAGCTTAAGGGGAAAAAAAAGGTTACTAGTGCAAAATCTGTCATAATCCAACCTGGATCATGACACTTGGTAGCATAAAGGAAACGTGTGAATGTGGTTTTCTTAAAAAAAATAAAATAACACAAATTGCTGTATAATTTCTCTCAGTATCTAAAATTATAACCAATATTACCCTACATCTGTACTTAAATTATTAATAACTAGTTGTAAGGTCACAATGTCTAAAGGTGTTAATCCAGAAAGAAAGTAAGCTAACACAGACAAACTGAAATAAATGTGTAGGAGCAGCTGCTGTAGGTGCAATGCAAAAGCAAAAAAGAAAAGAGGCAACAAAATTCTGCCAGCGCAAATATGTAAACGGCCATATTTCTTACAGAATCCCTAGACATGTGAGGTTCTTAGCGCACATTTTGATCAAATTGTGCGAGCCCATCTGCCAACGACAAGGCGACTTCTTTAGATGGGACCCTACACTAACACTACACTAACCAATATTAATAAAGCCCCTATGTCTAAAGGTGTTGATCCAGAAGAAGGCGAAAAACCCTGGACACATTCAGCCAATTTGTGACTCAGGGAAAAAATTCCTTCTTGACCCCGGGAAAAGGCGATCAGTCCTAGAACCCTGGATCAAATCCTACTACAAATACTATGATTATTATTATCCTTACGCTTTTATTAATTATTATTATTGCTATTTAAGTATTCTATAATGTCTAGTCTAATATTAAAACTAAAATCATTACTTTATTATTTAAATACCTATTTAATAACTACTATAATTATTTTATGCTTTTTGTTCTTTTTTCTTCCTCATAAATATTTTTTATGCTATTACTATTAAAAGATTATTGTAACTTTTCTACTATAAATATTTCTACTATACTATGTACAGTGGGGAAAAAAAGTATTTAGTCAGTCAGCAATAGTGCAAGTTCCACCACTTAAAAAGATGAGAGGCGTCTGTAATTTACATCATAGGTAGACCTCAACTATGGGAGACAAACTGAGAAAAAAAAATCCAGAAAATCACATTGTCTGTTTTTTTTTCATTTTATTTGCATATTATGGTGGAAAATAAGTATTTGGTCAGAAACAAGCAATCAAGATTTCTGGCTCTCACAGACCTGTAACTTCTTCTTTAAGAGTCTCCTCTTTCCTCCACTCATTACCTGTAGTAATGGCACCTGTTTAAACTTGTTATCAGTATAAAAAGACACCTGTGCACACCCTCAAACAGTCTGACTCCAAACTCCACTATGGTGAAGACCAAAGAGCTGTCAAAGGACACCAGAAACAAAATTGTAGCCCTGCACCGTGCTGGGAAGACTGAATCTGCAATAGCCAACCAGCCTGGCGTGAAGAAATCAACTGTGGGAGCAATAATTAGAAAATGGAAGACATACAAGACTACTGATAATCTCCTTCGATCTGGTGCTCCATGCAAAATCCCACCCCGTGGGGTCAGAATGATCACAAGAACGGTGAGCAAAAATCCCAGAACCACGCGGGGGGACCTAGTGAATGAACTGCAGAGAGCTAGGACCAATGTAACAAGGCCTACCATAAGTAACACACTACGCCACCATGGACTCAGATCCTGCAGTGCCAGACGTGTCCCACTGCTTAAGCCTGTACATGTCTGGGCCCGTCTGAAGTTTGCTAGAGAGCATTTGGATGATCCAGAGGAGTTTTGGGAGAATGTCCTATGGTCTGATGAAACCAAACTGGAACTGTTTGGTAGAAACACAACTTGTCGTGTTTGGAGGAAAAAGAACACTGAGTTGCATCCATCAAACACCATACCTACTGTAAAGCATGGTGGTGGAAACATCATGCTTTGGGGCTGTTTCTCTGCAAAGGGGCCAGGACGACTGATCCGGGTACATGAAAGAATGAATGGGGCCATGTATCGTGAGATTTTGAGTGCAAACCTCCTTCCATCAGCAAAGGCATTGAAGATGAAACGCGGCTGGGTCTTTCAACATGACAATGATCCAAAGCACACCGCCAGGGCAACGAAGGAGTGGCTTCGTAAGAAGCATTTCAAGGTCCTGGAGTGGCCTAGCCAGTCTCCAGATCTCAACCCTATAGAAAACCTTTGGAGGGAGTTGAAAGTCCGTGTTGCCAAGCGAAAAGCCAAAAACATCACTGCTCTAGAGGAGATCTGCATGGAGTAATGGGCCAACATACCAACAACAGTGTGTGGCAACCTTGTGAAGACTTACAGAAAACGTTTGACCTCTGTCATTGCCAACAAAGGATATATCACAAAGTATTGAGATGAAATTTTGTTTCTGACCAAATACTTATTTTCCACCATAATATGCAAATAAAATGAAAAAAAAAACAGACAATGTGATTTTCTGGATTTTTTTTTCTCAGTTTGTCTCCCATAGTTGAGGTCTACCTATGATGTAAATTACAGACGCCTCTCATCTTTTTAAGTGGTGGGACTTGCACTATTGCTGACTGACTAAATACTTTTTTTCCCCACTGTATATGCTGTTGATCCAGAAGAAGGCAAAAACCCTTGGACACTTTCAGCCACTCTGTGATTGAAGGGAAAAATTCCTTCTTGACCCCGGGAAAAGGCGATCAGTCCTACATCCCCGGATCAAGCCGCCTAATTCTAATAAAATGTATATATACTGTTATATTAATAGAATAGTTATTAATACTAGCTGACTACCTTGTTATGACAACTACTTCTCTATATCCTATTTATAATACTATAACTGTTTATATTGTTATTAATTATTAATGCTTCGCCCCTACCAATAATAAGGTCCCTATGTTACGGTACTTACTGCTAGATCAAACCTGCTGTTATAGCTAATAATATTATTATTTTTGCATTTTTACTCCCACTACTTTGAATTATAATTACTACTTTTTATGTTACTACTATGATAGCTAATACTACAGTTTTGCCTACTAATATTAATATACTGTTGCTCTAATATTATTATACCGCTCTTATTACTATTCTATTTTTATACTTACCTCCCAGTATTTGCCGTAAATGATGTTATCGGCTGAGAGGTCCCAGCAGTATTGTCCAGATGATGTTCTTCTTTCCTCTCAAATACTGGTTGATATAGTGGCACTGAGTGGTCCTGCTTCTTCTTCTGGCTTCTGTCATGGCCTGCGCCCTGCTGCTTCTTTTGCTTCTGCCCTGGCCTCTCTTGTGGCCCTCTTCTGGCCTTTGTTGTGACCTCTGTCCTGCTGCTTCTTCTAGCCTCTGTCCTGGCCTCTGTTGTGGCCTCTCTTCTGGTGCCGATCTTAATTTTGATGTTGACATTTTTTTCTTCCTTTCTTCTTCCCTGTAATTGATTCTACTTCATTGTATTTTGTGTGGTCATGATATCTTATTATCTAGTTGGATTGCTCAAGGGAGTTTTTATTGTGTAATTTAAATTAAGAATAGTAGTGTTGTCACCTAGGAGAGGCATGTTCAATGAATATTAGGTTTAGGGTCCCAGCAAAAAAAGAAAGGTGCGCCTACCTTACCGCTTAAAGAGGCTGCTGTATTCTATTGTTTGCACAGTATGAAGTCATAGCCGCTTGCACCTGTTCACACTTGCATTATTCTGTTCAGAGGTACTGATCAGTTTTTTGTTTTTCTTTTGTAGTATACTATCAGAGGTGGAGATGGCCTCCATCATTGCTCACAAAATCGGGACCCCTCCCAACCTGTTGCCCTAATCCCGACCAGTCCTGGTACCGTCTGTGAGAGCTGGAAGTAACAGCCCAGCTATCATGCTCTCTTCCTTTGCAACTGCAGGTGTGCCTCCCTAATCGTTGCAGATGTTTACGGCTTGACCGTTGTTGGCATTCTCTTGGGCCAAGGGCAGAAAGTGCTGAGTCTCGACGAGTGATGTCTGGTCTCTGGGCCTGGACCGGCGTGGGGCAGAGATCCTGGCCTTGACCGGCGTAGCCTGAACTCTGGGTTTTCTCAGCCGTAGTCTGGACCCCTTCAAACAGTGGCCGGCGCATTAGCGGTGTGGAATTCCCGCTCAGACCTGTCTCATTGGCCTCGGTGCCACCTATGGGCTGCGTCTGGTTTGCCCTCCTTCATGACACCAAATCTCTCTGCTTTTTGGAGGGCAAGCCTTTCATATTCAGGAACTCTGGGTTAACCGTCACCTGCTCAGGTCCAGCACCATAAGTTGCTCCCCCTGCAAACCTTACAGTGCAAATTAGTTCCATCTCATTTTGCCTGGCTAGCAGATGGCAGTCTTTCTCCACTATTGTGATCTTCTGCAAGGACTCTTCAGGGATATCTCTGCTTCCCCTTACAGTTGCTTCCCTGAAGTGTCTTCACTGACGGGCTTGCCATAGTTCTTTCAGCAGCTTCACTTCTTGCGTCTTTTCCTCTGTGCTATGAAGTATAGAGAACGAGCGGTTTGCTAGGGGTAGCCGTCCAAGACTGAGTATTTCACACCTTTTGGAACCTTGAAGCGATTGGACGTTGTGACATAAGACGGAACATGCGCACAGCAAAGTCATTTTGACAATACCATGCATTTTGTTAATTTCATGAACTGAGCCACGACTGCAGACAGGTAGATTTTTTTTTTCTGAAACATTCCGGGGTTTCAGAGAAAAACAGAAGATCAGGCTGGTGACCAAAGCCAGAGATGAGACTAGTCCGGCACTGCACCTGGCCAGTTTTTCCGGAACCAATACAGATAATTGACAGGTGTCTCTCATAGGAACAGCAAAGGGAGATGTCGGCCGGGCGCAGCACCGGACTAGTCTCATCACGCCTTATGGTCTTTGGCTGGCTCGCCTAAATATATTTTCTATGAGAGGTCGGAGCCACCTCTGACGCATGCTGTCCACCATCTGGGCAACATGTCTCAAGTGACAGCTTCCCTTTAAGCTTTGATTGAATGTCCTTTAACGTCTATGTAAAAAAAAAAACTCCCTTCCCCATAATTATAACAAATTAATGAACGTACAGGCCTCAGTCCTCAGTGTTGTGTGAAGGTGGTATCTATCTATAAACCACAATACTCCTGGAACACATTGACTCAGGTAAAGCAATATTCAAGGGATTCAATGGACTGAACATCAGGGTGAAGTTGTATTTCATATCAGAGGATATAGTGTCACTGTTCTCATGCCCACTGGCTTGGAGAAGGCCATGGAAAGATAAAATGTGCACTCAGCGGATGGAAGTTTATGTCAAAATTTTTTATTTCATTCTGTCTTTTACACTGTGTTCCACTATGGGACAATCATTTTTTGCAGGCTGACTGCTTCTATAGCATGCAGATGAAGCAGCATCTGCATGCTATAGAAGATGTCAGTGCTGCACTTATTGCACACTGACCTGAGAGACTTCCTGATCATCACTGCCCATGACAGGAAGTTTCTCCGCTCTGGAGACCCAGATGTCGTCATGGCGACATCGGGTCTCCATGGCAGCGATCCAAAAGCAGGGGGGCTGTTCGCTAAGACGTACTATTCCGTCCATGGTCAGACAGGCCCAGGGCGCGTGGATGGAATAGTACGTCTAATGTCAGAGAGGGGTTAATGTAGATAATTATGGCTTACATCCAATGAAAACCCAAAAGCCATTATCTCAATAAATTAGAATAATTAACAAAAAACACCTGAAAAGTCTTCCTAAGCGTTTAAAAAGGTCCATTAGTCTGTTTCAATAGCTCCACAATTATGAGGAAAACTGCTGTCTTGACAGATGTCCAGAAGGCAGTCATTGACACACTCCACAAAGAGGGAAAGCCATAAAAGGTTATTGCTAAAGAAGCTGGCTGTTCACAGAGTGCTGCATCCAAGCATATTAATGGAACGTTGAGTGGAAGGAAAAAGTGTGGTAGAAAAAGGTGCACAAGCAACCGGGATAACCGCAGCCTTGAAAGGATTGTTAAGAAAAGGCCATTCCAAAATTTGGCGGAGATTCACAAGGAATGGACTGCTGCTGGAGTCATTGCTTCAAGAGTCACCACACTTAGATGTAACCAGGACATGGGCTACAAGTGTCGCATTGCTTATGTCAAGCCACTCATGACCAATAGAGAACGCCAGAAGCTTCTTACCTAGGCCAAGGAGAAAAAGAACCGGACTGTTGCTCAGTGGTCCAAGGTGTTGTTTTCAGATGAAAGTAAATTTTGCATTTCATTTGGAAATTAAGGTTCCAGAGTCTTGAGGAAGAGTGGAGAGGCACACAATCCAAGCTGCTTGAGGTCTAGTGTGAAGTTTCCACAATCAGTGATGGTTTAGGGCGCCATGTCATCTACTGGTGTAGGTCCACAGTGTTTATCAAGACTAAAGTCAGGACAGCCGTCTACCAGAAAATTTTAGAGCACTTCATGCTTCCCTCTACTGACAAACTTTTTAGAGATGGAAATTTCATTCTCCAGCAGGCCTTGGCACCTGACCACGCTGCCAAAAGTACCAATACCTGGTTTAAAAACAACAGTATCACTGTGCTTGATTGGCCAGCAAACTTGTCTGACCTTAACCCCATAGAGAACCTATGGGGTATTGTCAAGAGGAAGATACGAGACAGCAGACCCAAGAATGCAGATGAGCTGAAGGCTGCTATCAATGCAACCTAGGCTTCCATAACACCTCAGCAGTGCCACAGACTGATCACCTCCATGCTACGCCACACTTATGCAGTAATTGATGCAAAAGTAGCCTCAACCAAGTATTGAGTGCACATGAACACACATGTCAGTAGGCCAACATTTCGGATTTTACCCCCTTTGCCCCGAAGCCTGTTTTCACCTTCCTGCCCAGGCCAATTTTTACAATTCTGACAACTGTCACTATATGCGGTCAAAACTCTGAAACGCTTCAATGGATCCCACTGATTCTGAGAATGTTTTCTCATGACATACTGTACGTCATGCCCTTAAATCAGAGAGTCATATCACACAAAGTAGCACAATTTTTGAAACATAATTTTTTTTTTTGTGAAAAATGAGGATGAATGAAATCATGGAGATCAACATCCAACACTACGGAGACACCATCACATGTATCTCAACACAGTGATTCTAGAGCAAAGCCCCCATCACTTATGGGAAATATGTAAAAATATGCAAAACACAAGCCACGGAGACACCATCAAATGTTTCTCAACGCAAGCAATGACTAGCCAGGTCTTTCCCTGGGAAGGAACAACCACGGGAAGGGCAGTCTCCAATGAAGGAAACCACCTATGCCAAAACATGGTATCCATCCACAGACAGCTGTTTCGGGGTATTGCCCCTCATCAGTGTGGAGTAGGAAACTGGCCAGTAGGAGCAATGCCTAGTAGAAGACTGTGAAAAATGAGGATGAATGAACTCGTGGAGATCAACATCCAACACTGCGGAGACACCATCACATGTTTCTCAACGCAGTGATTCTAGAGCAAAGCCCCCATCCCATGGTGTCTCCGCAGTGTTGGATGTTGATCTCCATGAGTTCATTCATCCTCATTTTTCACAGTCTTCTACTAGGCATTGCTCGTACTGGCCAGTTTCCTACTCCACACTGATGAGGGGCAATACCCCGAAACAGCTGTCTGTGGATGGATACCATGTTTTGGCATAGTTGGTTTCCTTCACTGGAGACTGCCCTTCCTGTGGTTGTTCCTTCCCGGGGAAAGACCTGGCTAGTGATTGCTTGCGTTGAGAAACATGTGATGGTGTCTCCGCGGCTTGTGTTTTGCATAATTTTTTTTTTGTTAGGAAGTTATAAGGGTGAAAATTTGACCAGCGATTTATAATTTTTACATCAAAATTTGCGAAAACCTTTTTTTAGGGACCACCTCACATTTGAAGTAACTCTGAGGGGTGTACATAACAGAAAATACCCAAAAGTGACACCATTCTAAAAAGTGCACCCCTGAAGGTACTCAAAACCACATTCAAGAGGTTTATTAACCCTTCAGGTGGTTCACAGGAATTTTTGGAATGTGGAAGGAAAAAAAAAATCAACATTTACTTTTATTCTTTAAAAATTTCCTTTAGACCTAACTTTTTTTTAGTTTTGCAAGGGTAACAGGAGAAAATGGACCATAACATCTGTTGAGCAATTTTTCATGAGCATGCCGATACCCCATATGTGGGGGGGAAACTATTGTTTGGGCACACAGCAGGGCTCAGAATGGAAGGAGCGCCATTTCACATTTTGAATGTAAAATTTGCTGGCAAAATTAGCTGACGCCATATCATGTTTGGAGAGCTCCTGATGTGCCTAAACAGTAGAAACCCCCAAAAGTGACACCATTTTGGAAACTAGACCCCTTAGGAAACTTATCTAGATGTGTATTGAACACCTTGAACCCCCAAGTGCTTCACAGAAGTTTATAACGTTAAGCCGTGAAAATAAAAAAAACAAAAAAAAACAAAAACATTTTTCCAACAAAAATCTTTTTTAGCTCCAAATTTTGTATTTGAACAAGGGTAACAGGAGAAAATGTACCCCAAAAACTGTTTTGTAATTTCTCCTGAGTTTACCAATACTCCACATGTGGTCGAAAACTACTTTTAAGGTACAGTGCAAAGCTCAGAAGGGAAGTAGTGCCATTTTACAGTTCAGATTTTGCTGCACTGATTTGAGGGTGCCATGTCACATTGGCAGAGCCCCTGTAGTGCTAGAACAGCAGAATCCCCCGTAAGTGACCCCATTTTACAAACTAAACTTCTCATTAAATTCATCTACGGGTGCAGTGATTATATTGATGTAGGGTTCGAGCAGGTTCGCTCGATGCAGTGACGAGACACGAGACTGAGTGTGGTTTGTGAAAATAACTTTTATAAACTGTAGCCGCTGGGGCTATATTGAGCAAATAAAAAGTATGAACAACAGCTAGTCCATGCAGGGACTCAACAAACCTAACAACACTTTCGTTGGTAAATGTGACTAACCCGGTTGGCCCGGGTGCTATAGGCCAAGTATGACCAAACTGGGGGTCCTTATCTACTATAATAAACTTATCCTTCCAGGGGTCTGTCAGGATCACAGGCGTGGCCGCGTAGAGGTCGCTGATGCGGCTGCCTTGACACCTCGATATTCTGGGATGAAACTGGGCTCGACAGGCCCTTGAAGAAACGAAGCCGGTGGGGCGCGACAGGCCCTGAAGAAACGATGACGGTGGGGCGCAACAGGCCCTGAAGAAACTATGCCGGTGGGGCACAACAGGCCCTGAAGAAACTATGCCGGTGGGGCGCAACAGGCCCTGAAGAAACTATGGCGCAACAGGCCCTGAAGAAACGATGATGGTGGGGCGCAACAGGCCCTGAAGAAACGATGCCGGTGGGGCGCAACAGGCCCTGAAGAAATGATGCCGTGGGGCGCAACAGGCCCTGAAGAAATGATGCCGGTGGGGCGCAACAGGCCCTGAAGAAACGATGACGGTGGGGCGCAACAGGCCCCGAAGAAACGATGCCGGTGGGACGCAACAGGCCCTGAAGAAAATGGTGTCTGTGGGCGCAACAGGCGTCTCCTAGCGGCTCCCGTCTCACCGCGGGGTTATGACGCAGTCTCTAAATATAACTGTTAACCAACCTCTGCTCAGGGTCCCTTAGCAAACCGGATGGGGGCCTCTATGGCCGCCTGTAGCAAGGTGGCGTCCCCAGGGGCCGGTGATGACAGGGCCGCAACAGGGGAACAAGGCAGGGGGACAGTGTCCTGACCGCTGTAACAGAATGGTCTGTAGTCGCAGCGGTCACCGGGGATAGCGGAATTGTCACAGCAGGGAGGGAAACAGCGGGGGCGGCTGTATGCGGGGAGCGGCTGCCAGTGAAAGTCTCTCACGTGTCACTTGTCGGTGAGTGCCCAGCTTTCCTTTCACAGACCCGTCGGTCTCTCCAGAACACACTGTCCGCTCCCTCGGTCCTCTCTGTCTCACACGGCTTCCTGCCTGTTGTCCGGCTCTCTGTCAACTGCCACTTCAGCGCGCCCCCTGCTCTCCTTAAGCTTGCCCCGCCCCTGTTTCCCTGACAACTTCAGTCAAGTCTTTCCCTTTACTGTCCTCCCAGTATCGTTCCCTCAGGAACCCTGATGGCGGTCCCCTGGGTACCTGCCATTCACTGTCTGGGAGTCCTCCTCCCCACATTGACACCACAGTTGTGTCACAGAATTTTATACCATTGGGCAGTGGAGGAAAAATAATTTACATTTTTACCACCAAAATTATGTTAGCCTCAAATTTTACATTTTCATACTGGGAAAACAGAAGAAATGGCACCAAAATTTGTCCCACAATTTCTGCTGAATGTAGAAATACCCCATATGTGGCTGTAAAGTACTGCTTAGCCATACCGAGAGACTTGGGAGGGACAGAGCGCCATTTTCCTCCCGGAGCATAGAATTTCCAGAATAGTTTATGGACTCCATATACAGAGCTCCTAAGTGCTAGAAAAGCAGAATCCCCCCTCAAGTGACCGCTTTTTGGAAATGATACCCCTTTGGGAATTTATCTACAGGTGTAATGACAATTTTGACTCCATGGGTGTTTTCCATAAACAAGCAGCAGTGGATGTTGAGTGAAAATTGGAAACTGCCGTTGTAGTGTCCAGTACATTATGCCCAACTTGTGCTTCTGGAGACACACCTGTAAATTAGGTGGGCTATCATCACTACAGAAATGCCAAACATGTGGGCGCTATATGTGGTTTAGGCACACTGGGGCTCAGAAGGGAGGGGGGTATTTGGATTTGAGAATGGAGAATTTGCTGAATTTGTTTTGGAGGGCAAGGAACCATTTCGCTTTTCCAGAGCCTTTGTGCTACCAGAAACATTGCAGCCCCTTTATTTCTGTTAACAGATGGCAGACCTGAGTGTGGGCTTGCTTTTTTGTGGATTGAGTTGAAGCTTTATTGCCCCTCATCAGTGTGGAGTAGGAAACTGGCCAGTGGGAGCAATGCCTATTAGAAGACAGTGAAAAATGAGGATGAATGAACTCATGGAGATCAACATCCATGACCTGGCTAGTCATTGCTTGCGCTGAGAAACATGTGATGGTGTCTCGGCTACTTGTGTTTTGCATGTTTTTACATATTTCCCATAAGGGATGGGGCATTGCTCTAGAATCACTGCGTTGAGAAACATGTGATGGTGTCTCCGCAGTGTTGGATGTTGATCTCCATGAGTTCATTCATCCTCATTTTTCACTTTCTTTTCAGTAGCGCACAAAACTGTGGCCGACGGCACTATTATGCAATCTTAAAAGGACGGATCACCGGTCCTGTGGTGTCCACAGTGCCTCCATCTGCCTCACTATAGGGAATCTTCCACCAGAGGTTCCATTTGAATCATATATTTCAGAGATTTACACGGAAACACCGATGTAAGTGCTTAGCGCAGAGCGCAGGATAAATGTGCATCGAGCCTTACTGCGATCTTTGGGAGGCAGAATGAGAAAATCAACAGCATGTGAAGAATTGTATTTATTTTTTACTTCGTTCCTCGTGTGGTATAAATGATTAGGAGACTTTATTCTTTGGGTCGGTGCGATTACAGCAATACCAGATTTATATCAGGTTTTTGTGTTTGGCTTCTGTCACACACTAAAAGACGCTTTTTACTGCGAAAACTGGTTTTTGCATCACCACATTTTGAGAGCTATAATTTCTCCATATTTTGGCCCACAGAGTCATGTGATGGCTTGTTTTTTGCTGGATGAGCTGATGTTTTTATTGGTATTTTCGAGCACATGACATTTTTTGATTGCTTTCCATTCCAGTTTTTGGGAGACGGAATGAACAAAAACCAGCAATTCAGGAATTGCTTTTTTTTTATATATCGTTTTGCGTGTGGTAAAATTGGTAAGGTAGCTGTATTCTTCGGGTCAGTATGATTACAGCAATAACCAATTTATACCTTTTTTTCATATTTTGGCGCTTTTACACAATAAAAACTTTTAGAAAAAAAATATTATTTTTGCATTGCTTTATTCTGAGAGCTATAACTTTTTTTTATTTTTCTACTGATGGAGATGTATGATGGCTTGTTTTTTTTGTGGGGCAAGATGACGTTTTCAGTGGTACCATTTTTATTTATATTCATCTTTTTAATAACGTTTTATTGCATTTTTTGTTCAGCAGTATGATAAAGCATTTTTTTATGGTGTTTCCTGAAGGAGTTAATTAGTGGGACAGTTTTATGGAGTGGGTCGTTACGGACGCCCTGATACCAAATATGTGAGAAGCACCTGTATCTAATAGGATAACAGCTAGCCAGACCTGCATCTCACCACAAGAACCACTCTGGAGTATTCCCTGGAGAATTAAATAATCCTCAATGACAAATTGAGGTTCCATGCACCCCCCTGTGGCCTCAGGGTATTAACTCTTCTACGAGTGCTGCTCACACTTTTGGGATGCAGTTGTGGGACTTTATTTGCAGAGATGATGTCTTCCACCCAAGTCCCAAAAAGCTGAAAGGGTCTTCAGTAAAGGGGGATAGTTGAGCTAGGCTATCAGACGGATGCTCCTGTAGCTGTGGGGTCATCCTTTCTATGGTTAGTAATTTTTACAAGGCCATAAGAGACAGTGGGGTGGCTAGAGGGAGAAGGAAGGAAACTGTTCCCCAGACGAGAGCAACGACATGCATCAATTTCCCTCGTCAAGGTTTAAGTGTTCCCTTTATTGCTGATGTATTCCCTTGTACCCCTTCCCACCTAAAAATGGTTTATGAGGATTCATGTTTTTTTTTGTCCTTCTCCACCATAATAACAGTCATCATGCAATCCTCATTCAATTTTAATATAGGATCATCAGAAGCAATGTTGTTTTCAGAGGGAGAAAGTGGGCAACAGTTGTGCCCATTTCCGCAAGTCAGCTAATGCTCATCGACTAGTTTGTGACCTGCCCACGAGCTGGAACTCAACATTACAGCGAACCTGTCAGTAAAATTTTGCTAAGCAAACTACAGACACTGTCAGGTTGGCAGTGTTAAACTGATTAAAATAATACCTGGGGTGAAGAAATCCCTCTTGTTGTTCTTGTGTAATCAGTAGTGTTGAGCTTTCCGATACCGCAAGTATCGGGTATCGGCCGATATTTGCCGTATCGGAATTCCGATACCGAGTACCGATACTTTTTTCGTATCGGATACCGGAATCGGAAGTCCAAAATGCAATGAGCCACTTTTGTGGCTCTGATTGGCTGCCGAAATGACGTCATCATGATGCGCTGTCTGTGCGCATCATGATGCGCCGTCAGTTCGGGCCTTCGGGGGGGCTGTGCCGACTGTCCGGGGGTCTGTGCCGGCCTGCCGGTGGTCTGTGCAGGCTCCGGGGGGCTGTGCCGGCCTGCCGGTGGTCTGTGCAGGCTCCGGGGGGCTGTGCCGGCCTGCCGGTGGTCTGTGCAGGCTCCGGGGGGCTGTGCCGGCCTGCCGGGGGGCTGTGCCGGCCTGCCGGTGGTCTGTGCAGGCTCCGGGGGGCTGTGCCGGCCTGCCGGTGGTCTGTGCAGGCTCCGGGGTTCCTGCTACCATGACAGTGATTGACACATTAGCCAATGATGGGACAGTAGTAGTCCCATCATCCGGCTAATGTGTTGAATGTAAAAAAAAAAAAAAAAAATTAAATTTACATGCTACATACATACAACATGCATACTACATGCATGCTACATACATGCTACATGCATGCAACATACATACAACATATATACTACATGCATGCAACATGCATACTACATATATACTACATGCATGCAACATGCATACAACATATATACTACATGCATGCAACATGCATACTACATGTATACTATATATACTACATGTAACATACATACTACATATATACTACATGCAACATACACACTACATGCTACATACATGCAACATACATACTACATATATACCACATGCATGCAACATGCATACTACATATATACTGCATATATACTACATGCATGCAACATACATATATACTACATACAATACATACATATAGACATACAGTACATACTCACCGTCACTTTGATCCCCGAAGCCATTGTCCCCTTGAGGAATAAATATCAAAATAAAAAAACACCAATATACTTACCCCGATCCGCAGAAGTCCACGAGGGTCCCACGTCCATCTTGCGTGGAGAACAGCAGCATCAGCTGATGCTACCGTTCTCTACCAGCTCCAGGAATACAATGACGGAAGGTAGGTATCCTTCCGCACTGTATTCCTCCACCACTTTAAAAAAAAAAAGTCCCTAGTCTCACTTTATGCCATTGCTGCGTGGGAAATTCCCATGCAGCAATGGCATAAAGTGAGACTAGGGACTTTATTTTTACAGTGGTGGAGGAATACAGTGCGGAAGGATACCTACCTTCCGTCATTGTATTCCTGGAGCTGGTAGAGAACGGTAGCATCAGCTGATGCTGCTGTTCTCCACGCAAAATCGACGTGGGACCCTCGTGGACTTCTGCGGATCGGGGTAAGTATATTGGTGTTTTTTTATTTTGATATTTATTCCTTAGGCGACAATGGCTTCGGGGATCAAAGTGACAAGTGACGGTGAGTATGTACTCTATGTTATATGTACTGTATGTCTATATGTATGTATTGTATGTAGTATATATGTATGTTGCATGCATGTAGTATATATGCAGTATGCATGTTGCATGCATGTGGTATATATGTAGTATGTATGTTGCATGCATGTAGTGTATGTATATAGTATGTATGTAGCATGTATGTAGTATGCATGTAGTATGTTGCATGTATGTAGCATGTAGTGTGTATGTTGCATGTATGTAGCATGTAGTATATATGTAGTATGTATGTTACATGTAGTATGCATGTTACATGCATGTAGTATATATGTTGTATGAATGTAGTATGTATGCAGCATGTATGTAGTATGTATGTAGCAAGTATGTAGTATGTATGTTGCATGTATGTAGCATGTAGTATATATGTAGTATGTATGTTACATGTAGTATATACACTCACTGGCCACTTTATTAGGTACACCATGCTAGTAACGGGTTGGACCCCCTTTTGCCTTCAGAACTGCCTCAATTCTTCGTGGCAGAGATTCAACAAGGTGCTGGAAGCATTCCTCAGAGATTTTGGACCATATTGACATGATGGCATCACACAGTTGGCGCAGATTTGTCGGCTGCACATCCCTGATGCGAATCTCCCGTTCCACCACATCCCAAAGATGCTCTATTGGATTGAGATCTGGTGACTGAGGAGGCCATTTGAGTACAGTGAACTCATTGTCATGTTCAAGAAACCAATCTGAGGTGATTCGAGCTTTATGACATGGCGCATTATCCTGCTGAAAGTAGCCATCAGATGTTGGGTACATTGTGGTCATAAAGGGATGGACATGGTCAGCAACAATACTCAGGTAGGCTGTGGCGTTGCAACAATGCTCAATTGGTACCAAGGGGCCCAAAGAGTGCCAAGAAAAAATTCCCCACACCATGACACCACCACCACCAGCCTGAACCGTTGATACAAGGCAGGATGGATCCATGCTTTCATGTTGTTTACGCCAAATTCTGACCCTACCATCCGAATGTCGCAGCAGAAATCGAGACTCATCAGACCAGGCAACGTTTTTCCAATCTTCTACTGTCCAATTTCGATGAGCTTGTGCAAATTGTAGCCTCAGTTTCCTGTTCTTAGCTGAGAGGAGTGGTACCCAGTGTGGTCTTCTGCTGCTGTAGCCCATCTGCCTCAAAGTTCGACGCACTGTGCGTTCAGAGATGCTCTTCTGCCTACCTTGGTTGTAACGGGTGGCAATTTGAGTCACTGTTGCCTTTCTATCAGCTCGAACCAGTATGCCCATTCTCCTCTGACCTCTGGCATCAACAAGGCATTTCCGGCCACAGAACTGCCGCTCACTGGATTTTTTTTCTTTTTCGGACCATTCTCTGTAAACCCTAGAGATGGTTGTGCGTGAAAATCCCAGTAGATCAGCAGTTTCTGAAATACTCAGACCAGCCCTTCTGGCACCAACAATCATGCCACGTTCAAAGGCACTCAAATCACCTTTCTTCCCCATACTGATGCTCGGTTTGAACTGCAGGAGATTGTCTTGACCATGTCTACATGCCTAAATGCACTGAGTTGCCGCCATGTGATTGGCTGATTAGAAATTAAGTCTTAACACACAGTTGGACAGGTGTACCTAATAAAGTGGCCAGTGAGTGTATAGTATATATGTAGTATGCATGTTGCATGCATGTAGTATATATGTTGTATGTATGTTGCATATATGTATTATGTATGTTGCATGTATGTAGCATGTAGTATATATGTTACATGTAGTATATATGTAGTATGTATGTAGCATGTAATTTTTTTTTTTTTTTACATTCAACACATTAGCCGGATGATGGGACTACTACTGTCCCATCATTGGCTAATGTGTCAATCACTGTCATGGTAGCAGGCATCGCCCGATGGGACTTGTAGTCCCATCGGACGATGCCAGCACAGCCCCCCGGAGCCTGCACAGCACACCGGCAGGCCGGCACAGCACCCCGGCAGGCCGGCACAGACCACCGGCAGGCCGGCACAGACCACCGGCAGGCCGGCACAGCCCCCTGAAAGGCCCGTACAGACCCCAGAGAGGCTGTACAAGGCAAAAATAGGGTTTTTCTTATTCCGATACCGGAAGTCCCATAGACTTGAATGGGACTTCCGGTATCGGAATCGGCGATACCCGATATTTTTTTTAGATCGGCCGATACCATCCGATACGATACTTTTAAGTATCGGACGGTATCGCTCAACACTAGAAATCAGTGTTAGCAGTTTTCAATTAAAGTGATTATCATGTTCCGGGGCGGGACTGTAGGCAGAGTCTTATCTTCCTGCTCTAAGCCACAGGTCCGCCTCGAAGCACAAATACTCTTGTCAATCTCTGTCTCAATGATGAGGAACATGTTTTTGCTTCGGGGCGGCCTGTGGGCAGGTCTCTTTATGGTTTCTCTGGCTTAGACCAGGAAGATAAGACTCTGCCTACAGTCCTGTCCCGGAGCATGGGAAAATCATTAACTGAAAACTTCTAACACTGGTTACACAAGAACCACAAGACAGATTTCTTCATCCCAGGTATTATTTTAATCAGTTTAACACTGCTAAGCTGCCAGTGTCTGTAGTTTACTTTGTAAAATCCTGCTGATAGGTCCACTTTAGGCTAGTTTCACACTAGTGGTTTTTTGCGCTGCATTTCAAGCGCACATAAAACGCATGCCAAAAACACTTATAAACGCGTTTTTTCGTCGCATCATCGTGCGCATTATGCACAAACATGCGTTTGTTTGCGTTTTTATCGCGTTTTCATGCGTTTGCGTTTTTTGCGCATGGGTGATTTCAAAATGTGGAAAATTCTAGAAAAATTATTGCAACAGATAAGACCAATGGGACATAAGTGGGCATGTGTAATGGTAAATCAATATATAGACCCTGTCTACAGCCTTACTCTTCACATTTCCTTTCATTTTCTCTTGTCAACATGGATCTGCGCTGGAAGAGTTTTCACTTTAACTTGGATCTGGACATCAGGATGGCTCAGGCTTATGCAGTTGCTTGCCATGAACAAAGGGAGAGAGAGACAGCGAAGATGGCAGCGGCGGCGTTTGTGGATACATCCGATTGTTGAAGTCCGGGAGAGCCATGGAGTGTACCACACCTTCTACAGCGAGCTACAGGCAAACCCGGAGAAATTTACGGACTACACACGGATGTCCCAACAAAGTTTCATTGATTTACTTGGTCGTGTCCAAGATGGCATCCGGAGACATGACACGCAGCTCCGTCGTGCGATTCCTCCTGAGGAACGGCTCCTGGTCACTTTACGGTACAGTATTTACAAACCAATTCCTGCATAATTTTATTTGTTCAGCCATGTACTATTCCCTAGGCTGCAGCATTCTTGTTCAGCAATGTACTAAATTTTTTTTTTTCTTTAATTTTTTTAAATAACCATATACAGCAATATTACTTTTACTTCTTTCTATGTTTTGCAGATTCCTGGCGACTGGAGAGACCCTATTTTGCCTCCACTTCCAGTACCGGATTGGAATCTCCACCTTGTCAGCAATTGTTGCGGACACCTACCGGCAGGGCTGTGGAGTCGGAGTCAGTTTTGGTTGGAGTCGGAGTCGGTAGAAATGTACCGACTCCAGCTTTAAAAAAAAATGTATTAATATTTCATAATTGAACTTTCATATGAATTTTATAAATGTTACTCAAATATATATGTTCTATCAAACTATGAACAACAGTGATAAGCAGTTCTGCTGGATATAGAGACATTTCTTACTTCTTGTGTGTCACTGTTCTCCACTGCCCTTATCTAATCTTATACTTGGTTAACCTCATGCTGCCCCAACCCCCCTACTTACAATGTATGAAACTGAAAGTGAAAATGTGTTGCAAATTCTTAGTAGTAAAGCTCCTCCTCTAGACTAGATCATACTAGGTGTGCGTCTTCCGTCTTGAATGCAGAATTAAAAACCTGAGAATGTCAAAGAAGCATCACATTAAATCAGCTGTATTTGAACATTTCACCATCACTCAAGATAGAAAACATTATGTCTGTCAGTGTATGACAAATGATCCAGACGAAAACAAATGCTGTGAAGCCAAGATGAGTGCATATTCAGGCAAAGATAAAAATGCTCCTACCAGAGCTTCTAATCTAAAGAGACATTTACAGCGCTTTCATCCAGAAGTACTGAAAGCAGTGGATGAGAAAGACTGCATCCAAACCAATGAACCAGTGCCCAGCTCTTCCAGCCAAACAAAGGAGCAGAGAACTTTGCAGCCATCAGTTGCAAGATATTTTGTCAGTGACAAAGTTACTGTGACAATGACAGTAGATACATTTAAAAAACAGATCATAGAGCTTGTTGTAAAGGATAGTGTGCCTATTTCATTATTTTCACGACCAGCTTTTATGTGTCTGAATGGGGAAATGGCCCGCAAGCTTGGCATTTCTCTGGAGAGAGTATTAGAAAATTAGTAATCGAAGAAGCTTTTAAACAAAAGGAAGAACTTAAAAAAACTCTCAAGGGACGCTTTCTGTTTCTTAAAATGGATGCCTGCACACGTCACAGAGTGAACTATTTTGCCATCAATGTCCGATTTGTTTGTAACAAAAATGAAATAGTTACCAAGACATTGGCAGTAAAAGACACCAAAGCTCATCACACCAGTGAGTTTCTCCAGGTCTTGGTGGAAAAGGTTCTGCAAGACTATGAACTTAAAAAAGAGCAAGTTCTTTCTGTCGTAACTGACAGTGCTTCAAATATGATAAGTACTATTAAGCTAATGAATGAGAGTAATGATGGTGACCAGCAGCTAGAAGAACATTCTGGGTCCACAGACACAGAAATGTTTGAAATAGAGGAACACAGTATTGTTACTGAGGAGCAAACTGAAGTTGCTTCTGATGAACAGCAACATGATAGTTTAGATGATCTTGTTGAAACTGTGTCAATATGTTCTTTCATTCATCACATGCGCTGTGTTGTGCATACGCTACAGCTGGCTATAAGAGACAGTCTGCAAGAAGGACATGCTGCTGCACTGATTGGCAAGGTGAGAAAATTGGCTACTGTTGCCAGAACCCCTAAAGTTGACTCAATTTTGAAGAGACGTGCTGGAAAAGGGGCAATTATTGATCAAGCCACACGATGGGGCAGTACTTACTTAATGATTCAGCGCTTGGTTGAACTGAAAACCTTTCTTGTAGACATGGCTAACCCTCAACTGACGCTAAATGAAAGTCAGTGGAATCAGGTGACTGAGCTGGAAAAATTGCTAGAGCACCCATTTACAGTGACTAAAAAATTACAAGCAGAGGACTTAACTCCAGGTATTTTCTTAAAGGAGTGGAAGAACCTGATGTTTCGCCTGTCCCAAAGAGGAGGGTTAATTGCAAGTGGCATTGCTACATCAATGAAACGGAGAGAGGAGCTACTATTACAAAATAACATTCTTTTGGCAGCTGTTTATGTAGATCCAATGCATCGGATTCTTCTAGATGATCAACAGCTAAGTAAAGGAAAAGAAGCTCTGTTTGAAATAGCAGTAAGGATGAAAGGGTTGCAGAACAGTCAGGAGGAACAAGAAGAATTTGGTCGTCCTGCCACATCTTCACCCTCATCATCAACTGATGAAGAATTTAATTTCGAAAAATATTTGGATCACAAGGACCGTGCAAAGCGTTCCCGCATAGAAGAGTCATCCCCATCAAGGAACACAGCCAGTACATTTCAGCAGAATTTTTCATGTGCACTAAAAGAAATTGAGAAATTTGACCGTTCATCAAAAATAACAGTGCAACAAGCGAGTCCTCTGTATCCTGACATTGTCAGAGATGTAGCCCGAGTGGTTACTGCTTTGCCACCAACACAAGTTAGTGTAGAGAGGTTGTTCTCTGCTCTCAAAATAATTAGATCAGATTTGAGGGCATCCATGAAGGAGGATCTGACAGAGGCAATACTTTTTCTGAGGACAAATTTATAGATTTCTTCTTATTAACTGCATAAAAGTGTTTATTGTATATTTACTTATAGTTTATAAAAGTTATTTGCTATATTCTAATTGTATTCTAATAAATGTAGTTTTTGCTCTAAGTGGTCTGATTACTTATATGAGGGTGAGAAACTGAATAAGCATGATGTTTAATATTTTACAACAGTAAATTTGTTGTTATGAATTGGCCATTTATGAAGGAGTCGGAGCCGGAGTCGGAGCCGGAGTCGGAGCCGGAGTCGTAGTCGGAGCCTGATAAAATCCAGGAGTCGGAGTCGCAACTGTGGCTTACCGACTCCACAGCCCTGCCTACCGGGCTTTGTGGAACGTTTTGTCCAGAATTTATGCCCCTGCCCACGGCGGAAAAGTGGATGGAAATAGTAGAAAAATTCTGGGCAGTCTGCAATTTCCCAAACTGTTTGGGAGCGGTGGATGGGAAACACATCAGGATAACCAAACCCGCAAGAAGTGGATTGGAGTACTATAACTATAAAAAGTACTTTTCTACAGTACTCATGGCCATTGCGGATGCATGTTTGTAGCAGTGGACATTGGGGCATTTGGCTGTGGTAATGACTCACAGGCTTTTAAGAACTCTGACATGGGCCGTAGGTTGTATGGCAGTCAATTTAATTTCCCCATGCCACGGCCTCTTCCACACACTGAAGCTCCGCCACAGCCCTTTGTAATGGTTGGGGATGAGGCTTTTCAAATGTGCGCAAACCTGCTGAAACTCTACTCCAGCCGTGACTTGGACCACACCAAAAAAATCTTTAATTACAGGCTGACCAGGGCAAGAAGAACTGTAGAGTGTGCTTTTGGGATTCTTGTCTCCAGATGGCGCATTTTCGGCACAGCCATTAAACTGAAACTGGAAACAGTGGATGAGGTGGTGAAGGCGTGTGTGGTTCTACATAATTTTGTGATGGCTAAAGAGCACCCTAACTTTGAACTAGATGAACCTGCTGCAAACCCATTGCCTGAATTCACTCAGCACCCTCTCAGGTCATCCGTTGAAGTTGGCCAAATGAGGGACCAGTTTGCGGCCTACTTCCTCTCAGATGTAGGACGGGTGGAATTGCAAGATCAAATGGTGTAAAATAATTTTCTTGTGTGTATTGTGAGGTAGCGCTGTCATTCAAGGTTGGGGGACACTCGCTTGGCAGCAAATAAATCACATCCGGTACGGGTTTTCCATAAAACCATACATAGTGCTTGCGGTTTATTCATCATCATAGAGCCACAGCAGCACTATACAGCTCATATTCGTAGCATAATCCAAAGCAATTAACATAAAGTTCACCACAGCATAGCGTCCATTACAGAGCTTCCCTCTGTTAAGCCTGTGATCCTACAGGTTATGCTTAGGAGGCTTTCTAGCCTCATTTATCTCACCCACGTCAGTGTCTCCACATGGTTCCTTCATTCAGGCTGCAGACGTCCATATCCCTCCAGGGAACTCTCAAGCTCTGGCAGCCATTACACACACAGCCACACACAGGCTGTTCGCCAGGAGACAATCCTGCGCACGGGACCTTCCGCTCTGGACCAACCAGGTCCCTGCATTCACCCTTGTGACCTATCCTGGCTACGTTATATGGTCCGTAGCCACGCCCACTGGGTCACATGGCTATGACCTCATCACAGGTCCTTCACCTACTCACACAGCCTTTTACTATAGGTGTTATCAGACACACCCCTGGGTGGGTTTGTGGGCAGCTAGAACCCGCCCATCTCTCCAGCTGCCTGAAGGCTTCTCCTTAACACATAGGCACCAAAGATCAGCTCTGCTGATTAGCACATAACCAAGCCTTCATTAGCACATAACCAAGCTCCTGCTGCGCCGTCTTCGTGGACCCGCCGATCCACCGGAAGCCGTTTGTCATCTTCGTGGCCCACTGAGCCACATCAAGCCGCTTGTCACCTTCTTGACTCCCACTGAGCCACCGCAGGCTGAGTCGAGAAAAAAGAAGAAAAAACACACCACAAAAAACTCAAAACTCACGTGTCCTGACTGTGTGCTATTCAGGATGCTCCTGTCTCCACCTGAGACTGTCCAACACACAGGGCGCACCGGGTGCGATTCAGGGGGCGACCCTCCTCCCAGGGTCTCCCCACACACCGGCCTCACCAGGTCCAGGGGCTCGGCGGGTGCTCTTCAGGACATCTGTCTCCGCCTGAGACTGCCCAACACTCGCGCCTCACCAGGTCCAAGGTCACACCACATGCTCCTGGGATACGACTCTGCTCCCAGGGCTGACCCTTCAGAACCTTTCCTCACTGAACCCTCCAGGAACACTGTCTTCCTCACTGACCCAGGTCAGTACCACACGAACACCTGTCCGATACCTGTGTCGGCCACACGGGTCACCGTTTTACTCACTGACCCAGGTCAGTACCGCCCGAACACCAGTCCGTTTCTCCTGTGTTGCCCACACAGGTCCTCGGGTACCTCTTCTCCGCAGAGGCACACCAGCAATTACCAGTCTCTTTCTCACTGGGCTCACCGATCCGGACAGTGCCTTACTCACTAGGCCGCCCCACGGTTTCCATAACCACAGCCGGACAGTGGCTTCCCCACTTGCAGGCCGTCACAGGCTCTGCTCACACGTGGCCGGTCAGCAGCACATCACCTGGCTTCCACAACCGTCAGCCCTCGTGGCTCAGCGTTGCTCTTTGCCACCGAATTTTGCCGTCCTTATCCGTTGCTCCCAGCAACAAGGCTACACCATTGCCCATAGCTTCTCCACTAATTGTGAGGTAGCGCTGTCATTCAAGGTTGGGGGACACTCACTTGGCAGCAAATAAATCACATCCGGTACGGGTTTTCCATAAAACCATATCATAGTGCTTGCGGTTTATTCATCATCATAGAGCCATAGCAGCACTATACAGCTCATATCCGTAGCATAATCCAAAGCAATTAACATAAAGTTCACCACAGCATAGCGTCCATTACAGAGCTTCCCTCTGTTAAGCCTGTGATCCTACAGGTTATGCTTAGGAGGCTTTCTAGCCTCATTTATCTCACCCACATCAGGGTCTCCACATGGTTCCGTCACTCATGCTGCACACGTCCATATCCCTCCAGGGAACTCTCAAGCACTGGCAGCCATTACACACAGCCACACACAGGCTGTTCGCCAGGAGACAATCCTGCGCACGGGACCTTCCGCTCTGGACCAACCAGGTCCCTGCATTCACCCTTGTGACCTATCCTGGCTACGTTATATGGTCCGTAGCCACGCCCACTGGGTCACATGGCTATGATCTCTTCACAGGTCCTTCACCTACTCACACAGCCTTTTACTATAGGTGTTATCAGACACACCCCTGGGTGGGTTTGTGGGCAGCTAGAACCCGCCCATCTCTCCAGCTGCCTGAAGGCTTCTCCCTAAGGCTGAGTTCACACGTGGCGTTTTTTTCGCATTTCCGCGGCGGTTTTAACCGCGCGATTTTGCCGCGAAAACGCGAAAAATAAGCATCCCATGCATTCCTATGGGATTCCGCAATGCTGTGCTAATGCTGCGGTTTTTACCGCGGCGGAATCGCTTTGCGGTAAAAACCGCAGCATGCTCATTAATTTGCGGAATCGTGGGGATCCCGCACCCATAGGAATGCATTGTTCCGCTTATTTCCCGCATGTGGCTGTGCACACCATGCGGAAAGTAAGCAGAACAATTGTGGATGGTACCCACGGTCCGGAGGAGAGGAGACTGTCCTCCGGGCTTTGGGTACCATATCCCTGTAAAAAAAAGAATTTAAAATAAAAAATATTGTTATTCTCACCCTCCGACGTCCCGCGCAGCCTTCCCGCTTCTCTTCACACTCTCGTTCCCAGTGGTCCTTTGCGAAAATGCTCGCGATGACGTCCCTTCTCGCGGGATCGCGAAGTCTCGCGGTCATTCGCGCGACGTCATCGCGAATTACCGCGAGACGTCGCGATCCCGCGAGAACTGACGTCATCGCGGGCATTTTCGCAAAGGATTACTGGGAACGGATGCGCGGGACGTCGGAGGGTAAGAATAACACCGTTTTTTATTTTTTTTTACATTCTATCTTTTACTACTGATGCTGCATAGGCGGCCTCAGTAGTAAAAAGTTGGTCACACTCGTCAAAGACTATGTTTGACGAGTGTGACCAACCTGTCAATCAGTTCTTCAAGCGATGCTACAGATCGCTTGGAGAACGCTAGCATTTTGCAAGCTAATTACGCTTGCAAAATGCTAGTTTTTCCGCGGGAAAATCGCGGGAATTTAAAATGCGATTTTCCCGCGGACTGGAATTCCGGCATTCTCGCGGTAATTTCCGCGAGAGTTCCGGTACGTGTGCACTTAGCCTAACACATAGGCACCAAAGATCAGCTCTGCTGATTAGCACATAACCAAGCCTTCATCCCAAAGCCACCCACTTTGAGACACACCACGGCCATTCCATATTCTGCCACTCATCCTCTCTCTTGGGACATCCACACAGCGCCCCCTAGTGGACACAGTGGTCATTACACCACAGTATGTTAATAAAAAAAACGTTTTTGATACCAGTACTGAGTGCACTCTGTTTTTATACACTGCAATACAATAATCAATTGTACAAGTATTCCTGTGAATTCATGATGCTGTGTTTTGTGCATCATGAATTTACTAGCAATACTAACTAGTTGACTATAGAAAAACACAATTTGTATGCCCTTTATCAACTCTACAGTTTTTGCGAAATTTTTAGGGACGGTGGATGATACAAATAATATTTGTGTCACATGATCTTAATTTTAAAACTGTGAGTTACGTATGCACTCATACGTCATTCGTTATGACACCTGACCATGTTACTCAAAATGTTTTTTTTCAGTTTCAACTGAGACTGGACAGATAATAAAGTAAAAAAAAACTTCTACAATCCCCAGGCCTAGTGTCATTCAGAAGTGAGGACGCCCAAATTAACGCATCCTGAATTCAGAATGTGATCTCACCTGGGCAGGTAAATACACATATGAGTTAAACCGCCACATCGCAATAGTCTGCATGAAATATATTCAGACAGAAGCCACGCTACAAGTTAAAAATCATATGTATATTCACCAGACTAGTTTTGATATATAGTGATGATACTAGGCCTCGGTATTGTCCATATGACGTGTATTTTACCCATCATTTGATCAGTTTAGGCAACACGCACTGAATAGAGGATGTGGTTATTCAAAAGGTATATCTAGAATCCACAGGGCTGGTCTCACAATAAGTGAATTGAGGGTGTTAAAAACAGACCATCCTCAATTCTATTTTTGTGATACCTGACAAGGTGACAATAGATATGCCTTGCACTCAACACCATCCTCTATTCAGTCTGCGCAATTTTAGCAAACTGAAGAGAGTGGTGGTGAAAATACAAGTCATATATTTTTTATTTTTGACAACACATATCTCCTTGAAAGACACAAGAAACATGTGTCAGTGGTGGAGCTATGGATTGGCAAAAAAACAAAGTGTACGGCGCAGTGTGTGTATGGCACACTGTGTGTAGGCGGCGACAAAGACATTAAGCAAACTTTATTATGATAAACCAGAAAAGTAATTTAATTTAACCCCCCCCCAAAAAAATTCTCATTTTTGCCATCGTTTGGGGAACAATAACGCACTTTTGGGGTGTGCAGTGACGATGAACGGCTTACAGTGTATGAAGGTGTTCTAGGGGAAGGGGCGACAAAACTTGTTGGTGAAGGGAGGTCACTGATGGACATGGTGGGAGACACACTCGGAGGAGAGGGGGGAGGTACATTAAAAGTTTTTGGATATTTTTTTGTCTACGTAAAGTAGCCTTTCTGGACTTCCTTGGACCCAATGCCCGCCTTGTTTCTTGGCCACGCCTGGAAGTTTGTGAAAATATGGAATGGGGGTCCCTCGCCATTTGCTGCTGCTGCTCTGGCTGCTGCTGCGGCGGCTGCTGCTCAGTGGTGGCGGTGGCAGTGCTCGTCCTTGCAGGAGGACTGGTGGCGGCAGTGCTGGTCCATGCTTGTGGAGTGGTGGCGGCAGGGCTATTACATGTGGGAGGGGTGGCGGCAGGGCTGTTACACGTTGGAGGAGTGGTCACGGTGGCAGTGCTCCAAGCAGGCGTGTGGGTGGTGGTGGTGCTCCAGACAGGAGCAGCGCTTGCGATGGTGTTGGCGATGAGTTGACCAGCAGCACTCAGACTTGTGGTGGTGTAATGTTGGCTGTCAAGGCTTTGAATAGACGTGGCCATGCAGTGGTTTGCAGCAGAAGTCGGTACTGTGGTGAAGCGAGTCAGTGGTGGCACAGGTGGGAATGACACGACTGACTGCTGCACATACCGATTCTGCTGCATAGCCTGCAAGTAAGCTGTGTTGCAGGCCTGCAACACACTCAGCTGTTGCTCAGGAGTAAGGTGTTCCGCCATGCTCCGTTCGATTTTACTAAAGAAATGATGCGCTGGTCTGTTGAGGTCGGCCTCCAGACGGTCAAGGCGCTGGTCAACAGAGTGGAAGCGGTGTTCCATTTAGTTAAAACCTCATTCCATCAGTGAAAAACCGCTTCCCACTCTGTCTGACAGCGACTTGAGGCTGGCATGAAAGGCTTCGCTCAAGTGCATGAACTCGGGCAAGACAGGCCTGTTCAAGGCCCTCTGCCGCTGGCGGGTAGTGCATAACCAGTGGCAGAGACCTGGGATAGGGGAACACCTGATTGACCAGCTTCCTGGTCACCAGCTGTCCGTGTTGCTGATCTGCAAGTAGCTTCCTGGCTGTCGGATGGCTGAGACGGGTCCGAGGTCGTCCAAAGAAGGACCGCTCCAGGGACAGGTTGCAGTGTGCTGCTCCAGGTGCTGTGGAAAGAAAAGAAAAACATTACTGTCATGCATTTACAAGAAGCATCAGCTGTGGAATAGAAAAGCATTGACTGTTCCAACCAACCCCCCCAAAAAAACAAGAAAACAATACTTACGCTCTGGTGGCAAGGACCGGTCTTAGGAACTCCAAATTACGATGGTAGCGGTATTTGGTTCTGGTCCTTGCTGCTGAACCACTCTGAACCTGTCCCTCAGCATGAACATCAGTGTTGAAGTGGTCCTTCATCGAGCGCCACCGTGTTCTGACTTTGTTCACTGTTGGTAAAAAAAAAAAAGAGTTTAATGCTAAATATATTTTATCAGAAAACACAACATTGCCGTCATTAAAAACAGTCAAAGCAGCAAAAATCAGAAGTACAATACCCAAAGCAGTCACTGTTGATCATGATGTTACGGTTGTGTCTACTGATAGAATATATCTATCAGAAAACACAACAGTGCCTTATCAAGGTCAATAGTCACTGCAGCATCACAGAGCAGGTAAATACTTTCGAAACGCCTTTTTGGAGGTTGCAGGGCCGCTGTCCCAGCCATCGATCAACGCTGCGGCCACCTCATTCCATAGCCGCCTGGTCACCACTGTGTCCTTGTGAAGCTGGTCACGGCTGTCCCACAATGGGACACGCTCCTGGACAAGTTGTATCAGGTGTTCATTATCCAGGTACACGTCTTCATCCCGTTGTGGAACCTAGAAGAAAAAAAAAATTGCAATATTTGAATTTTGTGTGCAAAAAAGTTAAAAAAAGATAAAGGAAAGAAGAAAGATAGACGATTAAAAAAAAAAGGAACATTCAAAATCATTTTATACTTACATTACGTCTCACCGACGAGACTTGGCTTTGCTGATCCCGCTGTTCGGCGTCACTAGACGTGTCTGGTGATGATGATGTCTGAAAAAAAGAATACAAATTATTAGACATTTGTAGATTTAGCAGCTATACTTACCCTAAGGCACGAAAATAATCACCTCACGCTCTGCTTCGGCCATTTCCTGCCGGGATGGGGAATAATTTGATCCTGAAGACATACTGCATTTAAAAAAAAAAAAAAAATTAGTACATAATAAATTTGACAACACAGGCATACATTTAGATGAAGAATACTCACATTCTTGATGCAGAAGCACAAAAATTCTCTGTGGTTATGCCGTCTGTCTGCTCTCCAGGCTGTCTGTAGAGTTGTGGTACAGGCAGACACCTTTCTTTTATCTAAACTCATCTCAAAAAATGTTGATTGGGTAGGGGGTGGTTTCAAACAGTGTCTAGACAATGTGTACCCAAAAAAACGCATGCGTTAAAAAAACGCTGATGTGCGCTGACCAATGCGCACGTCAGCACACCCATGGACTATTATGTTAATTTTTTGCGCATTCCGTGCGCATACGTTTTTTTTAAGAGGTTGGGCGGACCCAAAGATGCAACATGTAGCGTCTGGAAATTTTGGGCGCACACCTGAAAAAAACGCAGTGCACGAAAAACGCATACAAACGCATACAAACGCTAGACCATGCGCACCCATGTTAAATATAGGGGAAAAAACGTATGCGCACGTAAGCGCAAAAACGCAGCGCAAAAAAACGCTAGTGTGAAACCAGCCTTAGATATGTACTTTGCAAGGCTTTGTGAGCAGCATCTGGTAGGCACAGATGTGTGCAGCCCTGCAACTACCGATGCACATTCGTAAGTGCACATCAGCAACCATGCCCACTTCCTTGTCCCAGTGCAGCGTTCAGCTCTCCCTACTCCAGGCTTCAAAATGCACACAAAAAATATCAGCCAGCCACCCATCTACCCATAGGCCCAAACATTAAACGGGCACAATTACAGACTGCTTGCATGGAAATCTTGAACACTTTGGGTTTCCGCAATCTCATGGTGGTGTATGTCCCTCAGTACTCAGTCCCCATCTGTCACAATTTCATTGCGTTCCATCCCCGCCTTACACCAGCAGGTTTCTCATAACAAAGTGTGCCCTGACCAACACAATTAGGCTGGGGTCACACTTGCGAGTGTGATGTGAGAAACTCGTGTGAGTCTCTCGTATCAATACCCGGCACTGCCCCCGGCACTTGGACCGGAGTGTGCAGCTGTATAGAAATACATGCAGCCGGACACTCCGGTCCAAGTGCCGATGGCAGTGTTGGGTATTGATGTGAGAGTTTCGAGCATTACACTCGCAAGTCTGACCCCGACCTTACTGTGAATATCCATCTAACGACAGACATGTGGACAAGTGCTTGTGGACAGGGACACTACGTTTCTTTTATGACTACATCCTTCTATACACACAAGGATGGACAAAGCAGGGGAGATACTCGTATAACCATAGAACCCTAAATAGGCTGAGTAGAATAAACCTGACCTGGTTTGAACTCTGCCTGACCGCAGAAGTTGGCACACTAAAATTAAGTAATGGTGCCGACACTGGCAGTTAGCTGCACTGTAAATTTGGGAGGGCCCTCAAGTGGCCCTCTACCATTAATTTGGGATGGCCCTCACTCTATTTTAGGAGGGCCTTTTTTAAATACATTTTTATATAGTTTGCAATGACAGTAGGAATCATTTTCTGGCAGGCCAGCAGTTCACAATGTTGCATTTATAATCTGCTCCACAGGTTTTTTGAAACATTTTTAAAAAGTTTGGGCCACCAATAATACTGAAATGTAAGGAGAGATGGAGAATCCTTCTCCTACTTGTGGGGACACAGAAGTCTTTACTATTGGAACTCTGACAGACATGACTAACTTTATGTAATGCTGGTTTTCATGTGAACAAACATGCAGTTTGTCCAACGCTAATTCCTGCTTTTTCACCCGTCTAGACCCAAGCTCTGAAGATAAGTCATAAATATACCCCTAAATTTTGGTTGGCCATCATCCGTCCCTCATATATAAATTTTGAAGGGCTAGCAACCGTCCCTCATTCACAAATAAATATTTTTGGAGCACAACATACTGTATATGCCCATCCACAAGACCTAGTATACTGTCCCACTTAGCAGGGTGGAGAGTAGCAACAGTCTTTATGGCAGAACTGTGCGAACAAGTGTTTGTTTGTATGGCAAATAATGCTTCAAGTCTGTTTCCCAGCACCACCCTGTCTTATACATGGTCCAGTCTCACTAGCGAAGAGTCAGAACCACCTAATCATCAACCCGATCCTCCTTCCTCCCATCATTGCAAGTCCCAGGAGACAAGTTATGCTATATTCGGACACTCCGAGTAGCGACTGTTGATATTTGCATTTATTGATTCTGGCCTATCGCCCTGGACATTTCAAGAGGGACATGAGGAGATTATTGTAAGGTACACCTGGGGTGGACCCGCTAGACCGTGGCAATGAACCTCCCGGGGGCGAGCTGACCAGGTGGACCACCCCCTATACAGGGAGCGTTTGGGGCAAGCCCGCGGGTAACTATTACCACGGCAGCTGGTACCCTGGAGAGTAACGACAGACAGACAACTAGAGCCGGGTTGGGGGTACAGGACTGATGGTACCGGCTTGGAGACACAGGACAGGCGGGCACAGCTGGGAGACACAGGACAGGCGGGCACGGCTGGGAGACACAGGACAGGCGGGCACGGCTGGGAGACACAGGACAGGTGGGCACGGCTGGGAGACACAGGACAGGCGGGCACGGCTGGGAGACACAGGACAGGCGGGCACGGCTTGGAGACACAGGACCTAGGAAAGAGGAAAAAGGAGAGGTGAACGAGCCACGGATGGACAGGACGCGATAGCGAGCATAGAGGGCGGCCAGAATCACTAGGGAAAAGCAGTGATACTCAGGCACCGCTGGCAGGAAGAGGCGGCCAGATATAGGGGCTAGTAGGAGGACTTCCGGGTAGTGACCTAAGGTGGAGGAGGAGCAGGCGCGCGTCCTCAGGAGGAGGAGGAGGAGCGCGCGTGCCCAGGCACAGTATGTGCGCGCGCCCGCCGAGCAGGAGGGGCGGGAGCTTGCACCCGGCGCGGTCCGGAAGACCGGACAAAGGGGACCGCCGGACAGAGAAGAGGAGCCGGGGAGGACCGAGGACGGCAGCGCAGAGGGAAGCAGGATGCCGGAGGAAGGGTAAGCTGCGGCCGGGAGGAGGCAGAGAGAGGAGCGCGCGGCAGCCGCCGCGTGACAGTACCCCCCTCCTTACGCGCCCCCCTCCGCAGTCCGGAAAAGAATTTGGCCAAGATTCGAGGGGCCTGGATGTTCTCTTGGGGCTCCCAGGACCTCTCCTCGGGACCAAAGCCCTTCCAATCAACCAAGAAAAAGGTTCTCCCCTTTTGCTTCCTCATGGCCAAAATATCTTTAACCTCAAATACATCGTCTGCGGAGACAGGCGGAGGTGAGTGAGGGGCTTTAGAAAGGAAACGATTGAAGACGACTGGTTTTAGCAAGGACACATGAAAGGCATTAGGGATACGGAGAGAGGCAGGAAGCCGTAGTTTATAGGAGACATCGTTAATACGGGACAAGATCTCAAAAGGTCCAATATAACGGGGACCCAGTTTATGGGAAGGGACCTTGAGGCGAATAAACTTGGAGGCCAGCCAAACTTTATCACCAGGGTGATATGGCGGAGCATCCAGGCGTCTTTTGTCGGCGTGTCTCTTAACTCTGTTACGTACCAACTCGAGAGCGGCCTTGGTCTCCTGCCAGATCCTGGAGAATTCCCCGGTCAGAAGGTCAGCCGCCGGTACACCCGAGGCAGGAGGAACCGGTAGAGGTACACCAGGATGTTGCCCATAGACGATAAAGAAAGGGGACTTGCCTGAAGACTCGCTGGCGTGGTTATTATAGGCGAACTCAGCCCACGGGAGAAGTTCAGCCCAGTCGTTCTGGTGGACATTGGAAAAATGCCGGAGGTAGTTCACCAAGCACTGATTTGTCCGTTCAGCCTGACCGTTGGACTGGGGGTGGTAAGATGAGGAGAAGTCGAGAGTGACATCCATTGATCTGCATAGGGCTCTCCAGAAGCGAGAGGTAAATTGGACTCCTCTGTCAGAAACAATATGTTGGGGCAGTCCATGAAGACGGAAGATGTGCTGAACAAAGATCTTCGCCAAGGCTGGAGCTGATGGTAAGCCGGAAAGGGGAACGAAGTGTGCCATCTTAGAAAACCTATCAACCACCACTAGGACGACTGTACAGTTGGCAGAGTGGGGTAGGTCCGTAATAAAGTCCATGGCAATGTGTTGCCAGGGGGACGAGGGTATAGGAAGCGGGTGTAGAAGCCCAGAAGGTAACTGCCTAGGCACCTTGATCTTGGCACAGGAGAGACAGGAGGCGACGAAATCCCGGATATCCTGGGGAAGAGTCGGCCACCAGTAGTAGCGGGATACCAGGTGAAGTGTCTTCTTAATCCCGAGATGGCCAGCCAGCTTGGAAGCATGTCCCCAGTGAAGGATTCGTCCTCGGTCCTTCTCCGGCACAAAAGTCTTGCCAGGTGGAGGTGAGAGAAGAGAAAGTGGTGCCACCGTGATGAGCCGGGATGGATCCAAGATATGCGTGGGTTCTTCTTCGACATCTGAGGGAAGGAAGGATCTGGACAAGGCGTCAGCTTTGAGGTTCTTGTTGCCTGGGTGAAAATGTAGATCAAAATCGAATCGAGCGAAGAGCAGAGACCACCTGGCCTGGCGTGGGTTGAGTCTCTGCGCAGACCGAAGATAAGCTAGATTCTTATGATCTGTGAAGATTGTGAAGGGATGTGCGGCGCCCTCCAATAAGTATCTCCACTCTTCTAGAGCTAACTTGATGGCCAGCAGTTCTCGGTCCCCTATGGAATAATTCCGCTCTGGGGTGGAAAAGGACTTGGAAAAGAAGCCGCACGTGACGAGTTTACCGGAAGAAGATTTTTGAGACAAAACCGCTCCGGCTCCAGTTGCTGATGCATCCACTTCGAGGACGAACGGTTTGTTGGCCTCAGGACGATGGAGTACGGAAGCCGTGGTAAAAGCTCGTTTTAGAGATAGGAAGGCCTCCTCTGCTTCAGGGGTCCAGACGTGCGGGTTGGCTCCTTTACGAATCAAAGATGAGATAGAGCCGGCCAATGAGGAAAAATGAGGGATGAACTGCCGATAATAATTTGCGAAGCCGAGAAATCGCTGAACGGCTTTCACCCCTTGGGGACGTGGCCAGTTGAGCACGGCAGACACCTTCGCCGGATCCATACGCAGGCCGAAGTCGGAGATGATATATCCCAAAAATGGAAGGGAGGACTGTTCAAAGACGCACTTCTCCAATTTGGCGTACAGGCGATTCTCCCTCAATCGGAACAACACTCGGCGGACATCTCTTCTGTGGGTGGACAGATCGGGAGAGAAGATCAGGATATCGTCAAGGTATACAACCACACTGGAGTACAGAAGGTCTCGGAAGATGTCGTTCACGAATTCTTGAAAAACTGCGGGAGCGTTGCACAACCCGAAGGGCATGACGAGGTACTCGTAGTGTCCATCCCTGGTGTTGAAGGCGGTCTTCCATTCATCTCCGGAGCGAATACGGACGAGATTATAGGCTCCACGGAGATCCAATTTAGAGAAGATTCGCGCACCTCGCAGCCGGTCGAACAGCTCGGGGATGAGAGGCAGAGGATATCTGTTCTTGATGGTAATCTGGTTAAGACCTCGATAGTCAATACAGGGGCGGAGAGACCCGTCCTTTTTCTTAACAAAAAAGAAGCCAGCCCCAGCGGGAGAAGAAGACTTTCGGATGAAGCCTTTGGCCAAATTCTCTTGTACATATTCAGACATGGCCTGGGACTCGAGTGGACTCAAGGGATAGATTCGCCCCCGGGGCGGAGTCGAGCCGGGAACAAGCTCGATGGGGCAATCATATTGCCGATGCGGTGGAAGAGCCTCTGCCTCTTTCTTATCAAAGACATCTGAAAAAGCCCAATAGACCGAGGGCAAATCCGCAGGACCCGAGACAGGAGACGAGCATTTGAGGGGTTGTACTGGACGAAGACATCTAGTCTGGCAAACGCAGCCCCAGCGAAGGATGTCTCCGGTCCGCCAATCTAGGACAGGTTCATGCATCCTCAACCACGGAAGGCCCAGGAGCAAGGTGTGGGATAGAGATGGCAGCACGAAGAAGGTTATTCTCTCACGGTGCAGGACCCCGATCTGTAATTCCAGCTCTTCAGTGACCAACGTTACGGTCTCGCGCAAGGGAATCCCGTCGACTGAGGCTAACTGCCGGGGAACCTCCAAGGACCTAACAGGTATCCCCAATCTCTTCACCGCCTCGAGTTGGATGAAATTACCAGCAGCCCCTGAGTCAATATAGGCTAGCTCCGAGAAACGTTTGGATCCCTGGATAAACAAAACAGGAAGGGTCAAAGGTAGAGAGGTGTCGAAGGCACCTAGGGAGGCCTCTCTTACCTGTCCTAGGCGGAGGAGTTTCCCGGCCTCACAGGGCAGGAACGTAGAAGGTGGGAGGCACTGCCACAATAGAGACAGAGACCATGAGTGAGTCTCTCCTGGCGGCGTAGCTCTGCGGGCCTGAGTCGGTCAACCTGCATGGGTTCAGGGGTTGACGCCGAGGTGGAAGGCCGGGCGCGGGGAGGACTGCGCATCGGAGGAGAGAACCGAGTGGGTCTTCTCTCCCTGACGGCCTCGCGGGAACGCTCGCGGAAACGCAGGTCAATTCGCGTTGCCAGCGAGATGAGATCTTCCAAAGAAGTAGGTGTATCCCTGCCTGCCAACTCATCCTTGATTCGGGGCGACAAGCCACGCCAAAAAGCCCCTACTAAAGCCTCATTGTTCCATCCTAGTTCAGAAGACAACGTACGGAACTGGATGGCGTACTGTCCCACAGAGAGAGCACCCTGGCGAAGGCAGAATAAGGACTCGGTAGCGGAGACCAGACGCCCGGGCTCATCAAAGACCTTGCGGAATGTCTCCAAGAAGGTTGCGAGCTGGGAGACTATCGGGTCATCTCGCTCCCACAAAGGATTCACCCAAGCCAATGCCTCACCCTCTAAGTGGGAAATCATAAAGGCCACCTTGGCCCGGTCGGAGGGATACTGCAGGGGTGCCAGCTCGAAGTGCAACTGACACTGGTTAATGAACCCCCGACAGAGCTTGGGATCCCCACTATAGCGTGGGGGTTTAGCCAAGCGGGGCGAGGACTGGGAAGCTGCCGCAGGCACAGGGACAGCGGCCGCCGTCTGTAGAGCTAGAAGGCGGTTATCTACAGAAGCTATGTAGTTTAAAATATGGGCCTGGGTGTCGCGCTGCTGAGCAAGCTCCTGCTGTAAGCCGGAGATTTGGGAGGCAATCCCCGGATCGGAGGTTTGCAGAGATGAAAGTCTGGACTCCATAGACTTGAGGAACGACATGATCCTCGCCTGATTCTCACGAAGGAACAAAAGTTCCTTTTGGGTCGGGGTCGGGGTACCAGCGGAATCCATGGCCTGAGTATTCTGTAAGGTACACCTGGGGTGGACCCGCTAGACCGTGGCAACGAACCTCCCGGGGGCGAGCTGACCAGGTGGACCACCCCCTATACAGGGAGCGTTTGGGGCAAGCCCGCGGGTAACTATTACCACGGCAGCTGGTACCCTGGAGAGTAACGACAGACAGACAACTAGAGCCGGGTTGGGGGTACAGGACTGACGGTACCGGCTTGGAGACACAGGACAGGCGGGCACGGCTGGGAGACACAGGACAGGCGGGCACGGCTGGGAGACACAGGACAGGCGGGCACGGCTGGGAGACACAGGACAGGTGGGCACGGCTGGGAGACACAGGACAGGCGGGCACGGCTGGGAGACACAGGACAGGCGGGCACGGCTTGGAGACACAGGACCTAGGAAAGAGGAAAAAGGAGAGGTGAACGAGCCACGGATGGACAGGACGCGATAGCGAGCATAGAGGGCGGCCAGAATCACTAGGGAAAAGCAGTGATACTCAGGCACCGCTGGCAGGAAGAGGCGGCCAGATATAGGGGCTAGTAGGAGGACTTCCGGGTCGTGACCTAAGGTGGAGGAGGAGCAGGCGCGCGTCCTCAGGAGGAGGAGGAGGAGCGCGCGTGCCCAGGCACAGTATGTGCGCGCGCCCGCCGAGCAGGAGGGGCGGGAGCGTGCACCCGGCGCGGTCCGGAAGACCGGACGAAGGGGACCGCCGGACAGAGAAGAGGAGCCGGGGAGGACCGAGGACGGCGGCGCAGAGGGAAGCAGGATGCCGGAGGAAGGGTAAGCTGCGGCCGGGAGGAGGCAGAGAGAGGAGCGCGCGGCAGCCGCCGCGTGACAATTATGTGTATTGATAGCCAAATATTTGTGCAGCCACGTTCAGAAGAAGATGATGGTGTGCTACATCAATTAGAGTGAAGGGGTTGATGATGATGAGACACAGTTGACAAGTGATATTGTTAAGTAATGATGATTAAGCACAAAAAATACACAGGCGAACTTCTCTGCCCTGAATAGAGCAGAGTAAAGTACTGCAGTGCGCATGCGTAGGGGTTCTACGACCATTGCCGGCTCCTGCACACTGCAGTACTTTGCTCTACCTTTGTAAGGGCAGGGAAGCACGCCTGCTCAGGAGCGCTATCTCGGGGAGTCTGTGTGAATGACAAAGGGACACATTATCCACACGTCATCCACCTTGCATATTAACCTGTCTGGTGATTTGTTGCTCAAAAAAAGTGGGTCACAGTCTTAAAATCTGTTTATCCGTATGAAGTAAGTCGTGTGAGTAAGCAAGTAACTGTGCTTAAGACGCTATTAGTGCCAAAAGCTCAAGAAGATCTTGAAATATTTACAGGTTCATAAACACAGAAGAAAGGGTCGTATTTTGCTTTTCTTTCAGGAAATTGATTTACTAAACCCTGATAATTTATAGTGTGATGGAGCATGTTCCAATTTTCATTTATACTCAGTGTTTCAATTCACCCCAACTTTTATAGTTTTTTGAAGAAATTTTATTTCATGCAGTATTTTTCAGCCGTTTGACTTGGCAGTGTCATCTATGTAGGGAAGGTGACCTGACGGACGGACAGACGTGTCAGGACAGAGAAAGGAAGGTCTGCACAGTTTAGACAGGTGTCAGTTACTGCAGTGGGGAAACAGCTGAGAAAGTGTAGTGGACGTGCAGTACCTTGGGTTGACCAGTAGAGGGCAGGGAGGAGTGTGAGCAAAGGACTTGACATCAGTTTAGGGCTTAGGAAACCGTTGGTCATGGGGGGCGGAGTTACAGGGAAGCGGGAAAGGTATAAATTTGAAGGAGGGTTCCAGAAAGTTCCAGTCCCCAGGGGGAGCTCCAGTCACAGGAGGACTACGACAGTTTGTGCACTGTGAGGAGAACCAAACTAGGGGGACTGAGGAGAGAGAACGTCAAGGGGGTGGTCCTGACAGGAAGAACCGCAGTATAGACGAGGCACGGGGTGAAGGACACCGTATTTGGAAACGACGAAGCTGATCAGTAAAGTGCTGTTGGTGTACGGGCCTAAGGTGGCCACAGTGACTGAGCTGACAGGATCGTCACAGAGTGAAGGGGCGGTACGTAAAGAAACGTTCCTGGTGTAAAGTACGGTGTGTGAAGCGGCCCTGGACACGAAGGGCCGTGGGAAAGATATTGTGGTGTGCTGCGAGGGCCGTCAGTCGGACGGTGGAAAATAAACTTGGACCTGTTGCACCCGAAACTTGCCTCATCATGTGTCTGTACGTCACTGCGCGGTATATCGAGGGACCACCCCCAGCTCGGCCCACGAACACTACACTTGGCGTAGTCGGCAGGATCGCCGCCGCTAATACGTCATCTTCTGCGGCAGACCTGCCCTAAAGAATGGAGAAAGACTTAGACTATACTGCTTGGATTACAAATACCTGTGGAATACAAATTACCCACCTGTGGATTACAATTTAGGAGCGCTGTGGCGTATCTGCGTCGCCAGCAGGGGATCTGGGGAGGTACCAGGACTGGTGCAAGATGGCGGTGATGCTTCAGTGCGGAGAAGAGATCCAGGTGTTTGCTGTGGTTCTCAATGGACTGGGGCCCCCTCCTATGTGCCCCGGGGGACAGCGCTATGTACCGGGAGGCCGATGCTCCCCCATACTGGACCCTGACAAGTGGGTGGAAAGGCCTGCCAATGCCCCACCCAGCAGAGGGAGTGGCACAGGGAAAAAGTTTGGCTGTGGCTGTCTGGTGCCATTCGAATGCTGCCCATCGGACTATATGAGACGCTGTGGATGTCGGGGCATCGGGCGCCTGGAGTGGCGGTGGCGCCGGGAGGTCGAGACACGCCAGGAAACGTTCCTTCCAGAGTCACGAGCAGGCAGCAGGACGGTGAGCGGGAAAGCAGAGGGAGCGGCTACAGAAGTTGCCAGCGGAGAGCCTCCCTGTGGAACCCATGAGCCCGGAGGTTAGCCCGCCGGACGGTGGGGTGAAGAGAGGAAACTGTGGAAGGAGCCACGTGATGACGTAACGGAGGCCGCGGCGCCGGGGAAGGTGAGAGATTCTCTGGCCCCGACAGTGGTTCCGCAAGCGGCCCCCACCATTCGGCTGCAGCACGCGGCAGCCTGTGTACCCGAGAGACCGGTCACAAGAGGCCCGCCCCTCTATGCTGAATTGAGCGGGACCCCCCACTCCGAGTCCTGCACCACCCCGCCCGAAGACACCACGCACGGTGCCGCCAGGGCGGAGCCTGATCCTAGAGGGCGCTGTTGCTCTTCCCCTGCCGCTGGTGACCCCAGCTCTAAAATCGGTCACTACCCCGGCCCCGGCTGTAACGTCAAGTGTGGCCTACCCGGCGGCCACAGTTATGCCGGTACTGGAAACGGCTGCGTCCTATTTGGCCGACCCTGTGACCCAGCATACCGAGAACACGGCTGTTCCCATCCGCCATTCGGATCCAGCAGCTGCTGGGCCGCAGAAACCAGCGGCTGCCTCTGTCCTGCGCTCTTCTTCGGTGGAGCCCCGCCCATCGGACTCTAGAGCCTGCACTGTACCCTCCGTTTGGGTTGCGGAGGTTATTAAGGGGAAGAAGGCACGGGAGCAAGAGGTATGGAAACTGCTTCATGAAAAGGGAGAGGCAGGTATGGCGGCTAAAAGATCGAGGGGACGGCTGGTGTACACCAACGTTGCGAAAGGTTACGGCTTCTTCCGGGATGAGACTGGTCAAAAAGTCTATATAAATGTGACCTCCGTATGTCACGGCCGGGCTCTGCAAGAAGGAGACGTAGTATCTTATTACAAAGAATACTGCCCCCGCAGTTATTAGGCGGTGGCTGTAATTGCAGAGCCCGAAGCATGCGAACCCCCGTAGGAGAGGACATATATGGACACCTCGGTATTCCAGGAGCTCCACGGCTGTGGAGCCCCTCACTTCTGACCACCAAAAAGTGGATTAGACTGTCGGGAGTTTAAAGCACCGTTGTGCAGTTCACAGGACAGTTCCACGTCCATGTTAATAAAAAATGTGTTTTTGAAAATGTTATATCCTGACAGAGCGGGGATACGAAGAGCAGAGGGAGTGTCCATGTCCAAGGAAGGGGGGAAGAGAACATGTGATGTTTTATTGTTGTAGGTTGATTTTTGAAAGCAAAGGAAAATGAAAACAATATGTAAAAAAAGGGGTACTTGTGCTATTATAAAGTTGTTTGATGTATAAAGTCATGGCCAAAAGTTTAGAGAATGACACAAATATTAATTTTTGACTTGACGGTGTAAATTTTGGAGAAGATTATATGAAGAATGTGTCTCAAAGAAGTGACATGTCGCTTCATTTTTTTGTAGAACATTTTTAAGGGTGGGAGAGGTATGTGGCGCCCCTGAGGGTCCAGTCGCCACAGAGGTACTGCACCTCACCCAGAGGTGTGGTGCCCCACAACCAGGTAAGGTGGGTGCACCCAACCAGATTCCAACACCTACATCCCACACACACACACACAGTAGTGTAGCAGAGCACCCTTCATGGCTCCCTGCTTGGAACACGAAGTGTGCTGGGAGGTGGGCGGAGCGTAGCAAGGCAGGAGAGTCCACACTGAGGTTGGATAGTTGGATTCCCCTGAGAGGGAGGAAAGGAGAAGGACGTGTCTGGAGCAGCTCCTGCCTTGAGCTGCCAGACGTTTGGAGAAAACAGTAGACTCTTCACAGGGAAGATCGGCTCTTCAAGGAACACGGTTGGAAAGTTATCCCGTGGGTCCCGTTCCACGCTGACCGCCATCAGGTGGAGGAAGGAACCGGACTGGTCGCAAAAGGGAACGGACCCTAGCCTAGATCGCATTCCTCTGGGTGCCACTAGCAAGCCGACAGCTTTAGTTTCTTTATGGACCATCGCCCTTACCACAGTAGTCCGACCGGAAAGACAGCTATATAGAGTCACGGGAGCGGTGGGTCGTTGCCCGAACAGGATTCGCAGCTGCTGGCCCGGAACGCTAGCTGTGAAGCGCTGGAGTTTAAGAAGGAGTTTAAGCAGCGTATAGTTTGGAGACGGCCAGGAAAGGAACACACTGACAAGGAAAGCTGGGAAGGTGCATTCCATCTTATCAGGGAGTTATCTGGACCTCTCTCCTGGAGGACTCAGCACCAAAGCGGGCACCTGTACTGCAGACAGACTGTGAGTAAAGCCTTTGGAACTACAAGCCCTTGTGTCCTCCATCTTCTTTCTGCGCCCCGCACCTGGCTCTGCTACATCCTCCACTCCACACCATCTCACCACCTACCACTCATCTCTACTGCCCTGGAACTACAGCCCTACCTGTGGAGGGCTTCAACACCTCAGCTGCAACTAACATCTGTCCCAGTGTCCCAGAGAAGCAACACCGCAGCGCTGGTCAATCTGACCAGACACTACAGGGGGCGTCACGAATCACCATATAAACTTTATCCCCATCCACTCAACCCCCCCTTTACATTGACTGCCTGAGGCCACGGACCGGGTCACTGCCGCTGTGACATCTCCCATTGAAGTTAACGGGCCCGGCACAGAGTACCCCACGGCCTCTGGGGAGCGTCAGGTACTTTTCTGCAAAGGGGACAGATCAACTGCACCGTATTGCAAGATTTTGGACAACCTCCTTCCCCCAGTAAGAGCACTGAAGATGGGTCATGGCTGGGTCCATCATGACAATTTCTCAAAACACAAAGCCAGGGCAACTAAGGAGTGGCTCCGTAAGAAGCATTTCAAGGTTCTGGAGTGGCCTAGACAGTCTCCAGACATGAACCCAATAGAAAATCTTTGGAGGGAGATCAAACTCAATGTTGCCAGCAACAGCCCTGAAACCTGAAAACTCTGGGGAAGATCTGTATGGAGTAGTGGGCCAAAATCCTTACTGCAGTGTGTGCAAACTTGGTCAAGATCTACAGGAAACGTCTGACCTCTGTTATGGCAAACCAATGTTTCTGTACCAAATATTAAGTTCTGTTTTTCTATTGTATCAAATACTTAGTTCATGCAATAAAATGAAAATGAATTATGTAATAGTCATACAATGTGATTTACTGGATTTTTTTTTTAGGATTCTGTCTGTCACAGTTGAAGTGTACCTAAGATAAAAATTACAGATGTCTCCATTCTTTGTAGGTGGGAAAACTTGCAAAATCAGCAGTGCATCAAATCCCGTACTTATTTTTCTCACTGTATAGGCCACGGACTGTCACACACAGATATAAGTGTGCTGCTGAATGGTTTCTTAGCTTATCTTCAAAGGCCGCATACTATTGAGAAGAAAAAACAAAAACGAAAGAGCACTTTATATATAACATGAGCTTTATGACTGGCAGAGTTTGTCATCTGGGACCCCACCGATTCTGAGTATACCGTAAGTTTGTTTTTTTTTCCTGGACTGTTGTGCCTGCAGCCAACTGGATGTACAGGGAACTGCAGCCGGTCCTATTCACTTTTTTTTCAGCGGTCAAGTAGATTGAAAATATATATTTTTTCCTATTAAATCATTTAGCTTACTATAATGGATTCATTTATGCCGCCCACTTACTAGCATTTTAATTTTATTTTTTTTAACAATAAGTGGCTAGCAGAGCCACAGTCCAGGAGAAAAACACCAATGGGGATACAACATTACACCAGCTAAATTTTCAGGATCCGTTTCAGAAGTAAGACTCCTACTGATCTAAACTGATGGCATATTCTAGGGTTATGCCATTACGTTATAAGTTGGCAAACCCCCTATAGGCTGGTGAAACACAGTGACGTGTACAGCTCTATGTTTTTGATTGTATGACTTGTCTAAAGCCGGTCATACATATCAGATGGCTGTCGGTCGACACCAAATACACATGAGTGCTCTTGTGTTCTTCAGGGAGAATAATGCCATCAGCAGTTTGAAATCGGACATGTCTAATTGACATCATTTGGCTGGGGTCCCCATACACATTACACCGTCGCCCGAACTCATCGATATTGGTGGGTTCGGCTGACATAAATGTAAAGTGTATGGCCATCTTAAGAATTGCTGTTGTGTGAATAAAAATATAGTTACACAACTATCTTAGAACTGCAATTTGGCAGCAAAAAACAAAACAAGGTGGTACAACACATGGCGCCTGGTTGCCTTAGCACTAAAGTGAATGGCTACTTTTCAACACTTTTTCATAAATTTAACCCCTTTACTCCCAAGGGTGGTTTGCACGTTCATGACCAGGCCAATTTTTACAATTCTGACCACTGTCCCTTTATGAGGTCATAACTCTGGAATGCTTCAATGGATCCTGGTGATTCTGAGATTGTTTTTCTCGTGACATATTGTACTTCACGTTAGTGGTAAAATTTAATTCATATAACTTGCATTTATTTGTGAAAAAAATGGAAATTTGGTGTAAATTTTGAAAACGTCGCAATTTTTCAACTTTGATTTTTTTATGCCCTTAAATCACAGAGATATGTGTGGCGCCCCTGAGGCTTCAGTCGCCACAGAGGTACTGCACCTTCTCCTAAGGTGTAGTGCCCCACCATCCAGGTAAGGTGGGAACTCCTGACCACGCTCCAACACCTGCATTCCACACACGGGATAGTTCAGTGGGGCCACCTAACAGCTTCTGGCTGGGGGTTAGCAGAGCACCCCTCGTGGAACCCTGCTTCGTAACACGAGATGTGCTGGGAGGCGGGTGGAGTTAGTATAAAAGAGAGGGAAAGTGTAGGATTTCAGGTCAGTCAGTAGGTCAGTCTGTCAGAAGGCCAGAGGAGGTTAGAGGAGAGAGAAGAGAGAAGATGGGTGTCTGAGGGACGTGCTGCAGCAGGTCCCAGTGATCTGGGCTGCTGGCACGAGAAAGACCAGAGAAGGAGACCGATAAGACTGATAACCTAAACTTCCATAAGAAAGAGATAGAACAGATCGAAACGAAGGAAAATAGAAGGACGGTGGGAAGCTGGTTGAGAAAGAGAGAGAACTCTTCCAGTCCAGGGCGCACAGAGGCCGGGGCCCGGTCCCCAAGGTTGATTGGAATCTTTATGTCCGGCAACAGACACCGGAGGAGTAGTGAGCCGCTAACGCCTTACTCCCACCATAGACTTGGGACACAACAGCGAAACGGATAGAGAGCCGGGACTCAGGAGAGGAGTCCCCGAAGCAGGCTACAGCTGTCTGTCATACAAGTGGAGACTAGGAACACCTAGAGAGAGACATTCCAGGGTAACTAAGTACTGGAGTGCTTCGCACCTTAAGGCGCGTTGGAGGAGTCGTTCAGTAAGGAACATATTGGCGGAGTGTGGAAGGGAGAATCCTATCCTGCCTGGAGGTTGGCTGGAGCCCTGACCCGGAAAACACAGTGCGGAGGCAGGCAGTTGTGTGAACTGCAAACAGTGAGTAAAGCTTTGGAACAGCATACACTGGTGTCTTCCCGTTATTCTGCACCGTTACACCTGGGTACCAGCAGCCATCCCATACTGCGCCTCTCCTCATCCATTGCACCTACACTGCCCTGGGACTACAGCTCCGCCTGTGGGGAGCTACACCATCTCTGCTGCACCACACCATCAGTCCCAGTGGACCTGTACGCAGCGTTGGCCCAACACCATATTTGCCAAACACCACGGGTGGCGTCACAAACTTTCCTTATAAACTATTCTACCATTAACTACATCACCGCCACTGATATTGGGCGCCCAGGGCCACGGACCGGGTCGCAGCTGCTGTGACACATCATCCCCCTGACACCGGCCCGGTACCGAGTACCCCACGGCCCTGGGTGAAGCGCTGGGGGCAACCCATATGGCACACAAAAAAACTTAATAAGTAACATGTCCCACATGTTTACTTTACATCAGCACAATTTTGGAACCCAATTTTTTTTTCTTAGAAAGTTATAAGGGTTAAAAGTTAAACAGCGATTTCTCATTTTTACAACACCATTTTCTTTTAGGTATCACATCACATTTGAAGTCACTTTGAGGGGTCTATATGATAGAAAATACCCAAAAGTGACACCATTCTAAAAACTGCACCCCTCAAGGTGCTCAAAACCACATTCAAGAAGTTTATTAACCCTTCAGGTGCTTCACAGGAATTTTTTGAATGTTTTAAAAAAATGAACATTTAACTTTTTTTCACAAAAAAATTACTTCAGGTCCAATTTTTTTATTTTACCAAGAGAAACAGGAGAAATTGGACTGCAAAAGTTATTGTGCAATTTGTCCTGAGTACGCTGATACCTGATATTTGGGGGGGAACCACTGTTTCGGCGCATGGCAGAGCTCAGAAGGGAAGAAGCGCGGTTTGACTTTTTCAATGCAAAAGTGGCTTAAATTCAGATTGGACGCCATGTCACATTTGGAGAGCCCCTGATGTGCCTAAACAGTGGAAACCCCACAAGTGACCCCATTTTGGAAACTAGACCCCCCAAGGAACTTATCTAGATATGTGGTGAGAACTTTGAACCCCCAAGGGCTTCACAAAAGTTTATAACGTACAGCCGTAAAGAATCATATTTTTTCCACAAAAATGATCTTTTCACCCCAATTTTTATTTTCCCAAGGGTAACAGGACCCCAAAAGTTATTGTGCAATTTGTCCTGAGTATGCTGATACCCCATATGTGGGAGAAAACTACTGTATGGGCATACGTCGGGGCTCGGAAGGGAAGTAGTGACGTTTTGGAATGCAGACATTGATGGAATGGTCTGCGGGTGTCGTGTTGCCTTTGGAGACCCCCTGATGTGCCTAAACTGTGGAAACCCCCCCAAGTGACCCCAGTTTGGAAACTAGACCCCCCCCCCAAGTAACTTATCTAGATGTGTGGTGAGCACTTTGAACCCCCAAGTGCTTCACAGAAGTTTATAATGTAGAGCCATAAATATAAAAAAATCATATTTTTTTCCACAAAAATGATATTTTTGACCCCAGTTTTTTATTTTCCCAAGGGTAACAGGAGAAATTGGACCCCAAAAGTTGATGTCCAGTTTGCCCTGAGTATGCTGATACCCCATATGTGGGGAGGGACCATTGTTTGGGCACACGTCGGGGCTCGGAAGGGAAGTAGTGACGTTTTGAAATGCTGACTTTGATGGAATGGTCTGCGGGCGTCATGTTACATTTGCAGTTGTTGTGCAATTTGTTCTGAGTACGCAGATACCCCATATGTGGGGTGGATCCACTGTTTGGGCGCATGGCAGAGCTCGGAAGAGAAGGGGCCCCGTTTTGGAATGCAGACTTTGATGGAATGGTCTGCGGGCGTCATGTTGTGTTTTCAGAGCCCCTGATGTGCCTAAACAGTAGAAACACCCAACACATGACCCCCAAAGGAGCTTATATAGATGTGTGGTGAGCACTTTGAACCCTCAAGTGCTTCACAGAAGTTTATAAGGTAGCGCTGTGAAAATTAAAAAATCATATTTTTTCCACAAAAATTATCTTTAATAAGCAATAATTTTTCCATATTTCGGCCGACAGAGTAATGTGTGAGCTTGATTTTTGCGGGACGAGCTGACGTTTTTATTGGTACCATTTTCGGGCACATAACTTTTTAGATCGCTTTCTATCCCAATTTTTGTGGAGGCAGAATGAACAAAAACCAGCAATTCAGGAATTGTTTTTTTTTTTTTTCTCCGTTCCGCGTGTGGTAAAATTGGTAGGGCAGCTTTATTATTCGGGTCACTACGATTACATCGATACCTCATTTATATCTTTTTTTATGTATTGGCATTTTTTACACAATAAAAACTTTTATAGAAAAAAAAAATTATTTTTGCATCACTTTACAACTTTTAATTTTATTATATTTTATTATAACTCTATAACTTTTTTTATTTATCCGCTGATGGAGCTGTATGGCGGCTTGTTTTTTTGCGGGACAACATGACGTTTTCAGAGCTACCATGTTTATATCCGTCTTTTTGATCGCGTGTTATTGCATTTTTATACTTGGAAAAAGTATAATTTGCTACTTTTTGTCGGGGTTTTTACAGCGTTCACTGAAGGGGTTAACTAGGGTAACACTTTTATAGATGGGATTTTTATGGACGCGGCGATACCAAACATGTATATTTCTTTGTTTATTTTATTTTTTTACATAAACGTGTATTTATTAGGGGATTTTTTTAGGGTAATTTTTTTATTTTTTATTATTTGTAATATTTTTTTTTACTTTTTTTTTTTAAATGTTGTTTTTCTTTTACCTTGTCCCTTTATAGGACTTTCACTTTTACTTTTGTTGCATGTATAATACATTGCAATGCTCCAGCATTGCAATGTATTATACCCTATGGAGAAAGCTGCAGAAACCATGCTGTGAGCATGGTCTCTGCAGCTTTCCGTAGCTGGATGACTCGTAGGTTGTCATGACAACCCCCGGGTCATCATGGCACAGATCGGGCCCCCGATTATATTGACTGATCGATCGCAGCATTCTGGGTGCAGGGACCGACTGCAAGGGTCCCTGCACCCCTTGCCGTGCATCTCAGTTGTCGGCACTGAACTACTACTGAACTAGTTCAAAGACATGACGGGGATAACCCATCTTCGGTGGGAAGTTACATCCTGCCATGACAGGCTATCCCCAACAATGGACATTAAGGGGTTAAGTGAAGAAGCACTGGTACAGTCAGGCGGGTGCTGGCTAAGACCGGAGCACCTGGGGAAGTTACAGTTCACGTCAGCAGCAGGAACGGAGACAGAAACGTGGGTCCAAAAGTCATGCAGGGTGCAGAAAGTTCATGATATGGCAAATCCAAAATAGGGCTGAAGCTGGCAAGTCCGGGGCAAAACGGATGAGCGGGATCCCCTATGTACTGAGGTCCCACAGTAGTGAAGCAATGGTACCGCCAAGGGCGCTACTACCCCATAATGTATGTGAGGAAGAAGAAAGTAAGAAAGGGAAAGAGCAGGAGGAATGCTGTCTGGACTGTGATGTAGCGGATGTGTCCAGGACCGTTGAAGAAGAAAGTAAAAGGGTTGATTTTGCATCAGAACCGGTATCTGTGTCCGTTATTTCATCTTCATGCACTGGAATCAAGTATGCAGGAGCTGGGTCGCACCACAGTGGAATCCCTGAACGTGGACCAGCAACCAGAACATGTACACAGGTAGATGCTGAAGGAATTTCTGTAGGAGGTCAGGACACCAGAGCCCCGGTGTCCACGGCTGCGACTACCGTCCTGCCCTCCTCTTACTTACGTTTGGCGTAGTCGGCAGGATGCGACTACCTTGCTGAGCTGAGAAACCGCGAAGAGAAAGACGAAAAGTGATGTGGGGATGGAAGTTGTGCCCCTGAAGTCTAATAAGGAAGAAAGCATGCAGAGTTGTGCCTCATTGGATGTGATTGACCGTAGTTGGCGGGAAATGGTGCCGCAAGTGAAGAAGATGACATCGCCCTCAACCTTCGTGGGTGTTTCCGTGCTCCCTTGGTGCCAAAAGTCACCTGTCATTACACCCTGGCCTTCCCTTGGTGGGAGTGGTTGGAAAAAGGAGAGCCTCGCCCCTGCTACTGATCGACCACAGGGAGGAGGGACCGCTGGAGGCAGTCTCCCCTGGGAATGGGAGGAGACAGAAGAAACCAGTTACGTTTGTTTGTGTCTATCAGGATTGGCTGCAGGGGTTTGACAAGATGGCGATGCGGGAACCAGCCTACCAGTGGGGAGCGGCGCCTCAGTTGTTTTCACCCCCGGAGTCACTGTGGAGGGACCAGGACTCTTTCCCTACGCCACCAAAATCAAGATGCTAGAGGCTGAGGAGCAGCAAACCGGAGGAACGGGGCGGTACCGTGCTACACCTCTGGGAGTCGGGTAGTTCGGCCACCGATGCGGAGGGAGACGACAGCCGCAGGACCGGGGTGTGCAAAATGTTCTACAGAGAGATGGTGAATGCACCCTGGCCCTGAATTCATCGGGCTTGGCCCGCCCTTCTCCTTCCTACTGCTGAAAGCAGTCCCCGGGATGTGTTCCCTGACCAACGGGCGCAGGGAGCCGCAACTGAGGCTAAAACTAGCAGACCCGCTGGCATCTCCCGTGTCGCCCGGGTGGGGGAACGTTTGTTCCCTTCCACGTCCTCGTTTTGCGGTGCTACCACTGCCCTGCCCAGACGGATCCCGAAGTCCACGGTAGTGGAATCGTCTTCGGCCCGCACCAGGGTATGGGAATCAGAGAAACCCAAATTTAATTTCGACCTTCCTGTGGAGTCAGCGCAGACCCGACTATCAGCCGGCTCCCGGAAATTTGATGGCGCTGCAGTGGCACCATCTACGTCTTCTGTGGCTGCAGAGATGACATTTGAAAAAGCAACATGCGGCGCATGTCATTAAAGCTTGTAAAATATCATAAGTTCTGCCTGTTGCATCCCTATTGAAGTTGCAGGGACTGTTCCGCATCCCCATAGTACCAGTACCCCACTGTATGGGAAGGACACGGCCGGACGGCCAATGTGAATGTTGTTTAATTTTTGTTGTTTCTGGATAAGACCGGAGCACCCGGGGAAGGTACAGTTCACATCAGCAGGAATGGAGACGGAAACGTGGTCCAAAAGTCATGCAGGGAGCAGAACGTTCATGATGTGGCAGATCCTCAATAGGGCTGAAGCTGGCAAGTCCGGGACGAAACAGATAAGCGGGATCCCCTATGTACTGAGGTCCTACAGTAGTGAAGCTGCGGTACCACCGAAGGCGCTACTACCCCGTAATGTACGTGAGGGCGAAGAAAGTAAGAAAGGGAAAGAGCAAGAGGAATGCCCTGTGGACTGTGATGTAACTGATGTGTCCGGGACCGTTGAAGAAGTAAAAGCATTGATTTTGCATCAGAACCGGTATCTGTGTCTGTGTGTTCCTTATTTCATCTTCATGCACTGGAATCAAGTGTTGCACGGCAGTGGAATCCCTGACCGTGGACCAGCAACCAGAACAGGCATACTGGTAGATGCTGAAGGTATTTCTGTGGGAGGAGGTCAGGACTAGGGATGAGTAGTGAAGTATTCGGACTCGCTGTACTCACTACGAGTACCTCCTAATACTCGGGTACTCGTAACAAGTAGCGAGTCCAATGTAAGTCTATAGGAAATGCGATTAATGGGCTGTGTGTGTGTGCTGGGCTGGAACTGTGCCGGGCTGTGCTGGACTGTGCTGGCCTGTGTGGGACTGTGCTGGCCTGTGCGAAGACTTGCTGGGCTGTGCGGGACTGTGCTGGCCTGTGCGAAGACTGTGCCGGGCTGTGTGGGACTGTGCTGGGCTTTGCAGGTACTGTGCGGGGACTATGCTGAGCTGTGTGGTGACTGTGCTGGCCTGTGCGGGACTGTGCTGGGCTATGCAGGTACTGTGCGGGGACTGTGCCGGGCTGTGCGGGAACTGTGCTGGGCTGTGCAGGTACTGTGCTGGCCTGTGCGAGACTGTGCTGGGCTGTGCAGGGACTGTGCCGGGCTGTGCGGGGACTGTGCCGGGCTGTGCTGGGCTGTGCGGGAACTGTGCTGGGCTGTGCAGGTACTGTGCTGGCCTGTGCGAGACTGTGCTGGGCTGTGCAGGGACTGTGCCGGGCTGTGCGGGAACTGTGCTGGGCTGTGCAGGTACTGTGCGGGGACTGTGCTTTGCTGTGCGGGGACTGTGCAGGGCTGTGCGGGACTGTGCGGGGACCGAGCTGGGCTATGCGGGACCGAGCTGGGCTGTGCGGGGACTGTGCCGGGCTGTGCGGGGACTGTGCCGGGCTGTGCCAGGCTGTGCGGGGACTGTGCGGGGACTGTGCCGGGCTGTGCGAGACTGTGCTGGGCTGTGCGGGGATTGTGCTGGGCTGTGCGGGACTGTGCTGGGCTGTGCGGGACTGTGCCAGTCTGTGCGGGACTGTGCTGGGCTGTGCGGGGACTGTGCCGGGCTGTGCGGGGACTGTGCTGGGCTGTGTGGGGACTGTGCCAGTCTGTGCGAGCGAGTAGTGAAATGCTCGCCAGGATTCGAGTACCGCGAGTACCGCATTACTCGCCGAGTACCGAATCCTAACGAGTATACTCGCTCATCCCTAGTCAGGATGCCAGAGCCCCGGTGTCCTCGGCTGCGACTACTGTTCTGCCCTCCTCTTACAGAAGGACGGGACACTGAGGTTCTGTGTGGATTACCGCAAACTCAACGCTTGCACTGTGAGGGACTCATACCCTCTACCCCGGATTGAGGTATCTCTGTCTGCAATGGGGAAAGCCAAATTCTTTTCGACGCTGGATCTCACCAGTGGCTACTGGCAAGTGCCCATGTCAGAAAAGGATCGGGCGAAAATAGGTATTAGACCTACCGGTAATGATGTCTCCAGGAGTCCATCCTGACAGCACCATGGAGGACGTCCTCCTCCTCCTTACAGGGACAGGAAAAGCACACGAGAGGTTAAAAGGTCATGTCCCACCCCCTTTCCCTCAGTGATTTAACAAGTACCACAAGGTGGATGATGCTAGTAACAGTTTAATGAAACAATCATATTTACAGCATATGACATATCGTAATATAACATAGTATAACATAACAGGGAGGGAACTACCCGTGCTGTCAGGATGGACTCCTGGAAACATCATTACCGGTAGGTCTAATACCTATTTTCCAGGACGTCCACCTGACAGCACCATGGAGAGTACCAAAGCACCTCCTCAGGGTGGGATTACCGCCTGGAGAACTTTCCTCCCAAATGCGGTCTGTTGACCAGATAACACATCAAGCTTGTAGTGCTTGCAGAATGTATTAAGGTTGGCCCAGGTTGCTGCTCTACAGATTTGATCAACCGAGGCCCCCGCCCGTTCTGCCCATGAGGCCGATACCGCCCTCGTAGAGTGGGCCTTTATGGAATCTGGCGGGCTGGCGCCTTCGGCTTGGTAGGCGTCAGAGATTACTGAGGTAATCCAGCGCGCGATGGACGCCTTAGAGGCCTTTTTCCCTTTATTTTTACCCCCAAAAAGGATGAACAGGTTTGGGTCGATGCGCCAGCTATTGGTGGCCTCTAGATAGTCTAGAACTGCACGCCTCACGTCCAGCGAGTGAAGACGCTGTTCCTTTTTATTACGGGGATTGTCACAGAACGATGGTAACACTACTTCTTGGTTTAAATTCTTTGCGGAGGCTACCTTTGGGGTAAATGCCGGATCTAACCTTAGGATTATACGGTCATCTCTTATCTGAAGATATGAGTCCTTAGTGGACAGGGCCTGGATCTCCCCTATTCTTTTGGCCGTGGTAATGGCTACTAGGAAGGCCGTTTTACGAGTGAGAGCAGGGATGGTTATTTTCTCGCTGAGGGCGTAGGGTTCTGTACAGAGGAACCTGAGTACCAGGCCCAGGTCCCAAGGCGGGGTGAGCTGCCTAATCGTGGGGCGCAGGCGCTGCGTGGCTCTTATAAATCTGATTACCCAGGGATGTGAAGCTAGCTGGTAGTCGAAGAAGGCGCTCAAGGCTGAAATCTGGACTTTCAGAGTGCTGGGCTTAAGGTCTTTATTAAAACCTGCCTGCAGGAAATTTAGTATACTAGGGAGGTCGGGGGTGCCCGCCCCGAGATCGGACCTGCCACCTTCCAGACAGAATCTTTTCCATATCTTTTGGTAGATTGCGGATGTCACCGGCTTTCTACTGGCCTGTAGGATGGATATGACCTGATCCGACAATCCCTTTGCCTTTAGGATGTCCCTCTCAGGATCCAGGCCGATAGGTGGAGTCTTGCTGGGTTTGGGTGGTAGATCGGGCCCTGGTGGATGATGTCCTTCCGCAGGGGTAGCTCGACTGGGTTTCCTACTGCTATGGCTCCTAGAAGGGGAAACCAGCTTCTCTTTGGCCAGTATGGAACGATCAGCATCACTCTTGCGTGGTCTTCGCGTATCTTCCTGAGCACTGCCGGTATGAGAGCTAGTGGTGGGAATGCATAAGCGAGGGATTTTCCCCAAGTCTGGCTCAGAGCATCTACGCCTTCCGGGTGGTCCGTCGGATTCAGGGAATAGAATCAGGGGACCTTCGAGTTTTTTCGGCTTGTGAAAAGATCTATACTGGGGGTCCCCCAACGCTGACAGAGATGGTCGAAGATCTCTTTGTTCAGTTCCCACTCTGTCGGGTGGATCCGTTGTCTGCTCAAGTAGTCTGCAACTTCGTTCTGAGAGCCTTCTAGGTGTACTGCGGTCACAGATCGGACTGATTGCTCCGCCCACGTGAATATCCTTCTCGCTAGGGCCTGTAGTGGTTGATGTCTGGGTCCTCCCTGGTGCTTCAGGAATGCCACTGTCGTCATATTGTCGGATAGTATGCGGACGTGACGATTCTTTAGTACCGACTGGTTTCTCCGCAACGCTTCCAAGACCGCGAAGAGCTCTCTGAAGTTGGAGGATCTGGACCTGATGTCTACTGGCCATCTCCCCTGGAAGATCTTCCCTTCTATGTGGGCTCCCCAGCCCCACGCGCTGGCGTCTGTGGTGACTACCACATATGGAGAGGTTGTCCAAAGTACGCCCATCTGAAGGTTTCTGGACTGTGTCCACCACCGAACGGACTCCCTTACACGTTCTGGCAGCCTTAGGGGTCTGTCTAGCGATGCCTGACTTCTGTCCCACCTTGCGAGGATCTCCTTCTGTAATGCTCTCGAGTGGAATTGGGCCCATCGGACACACTGAATGCAGGCCGTCATGAGGCCCAAGACCTCCATTGCCTCTCTTATGGAGCATTGACGTCTCAACAGGTCTCTGGTTCTGGCTTGAATGGTCCTCTGCTTCTGCTCGGGTAGCCAGGATATTCTGTCGGCTGAGTCTAGAAGGACTCCAAGAAATACTTTTCTGGTCTCTGGTCTGAGGTCCGACTTCTCCCAATTGATCACCCAGCCAAGGAACTCCATTGCAGTAATTGCTCGGTTTGTGTCGCGAATGAGCTTTTCTTTGGATCTTGCCACCAGTAGGAAGTCGTCCAGATATGGGATGATCACGAAACCCTGATCTCTCAGGTAGGCCACCACTTCTATCACCAGCTTTGTAAAGATTCTGGGAGCTGAGGCCAACCCAAATGGAAGACACTGGAACTGGAAGGTCCGGGCCGGTAAACTGACCGCGAACCTTAGTAACCTCTGGGATGAGGGATGGATAGGGACCTGGTAGTAAGCCTTTTTTAGGTCTAGGGTACACATGACGGCATCCCTGTCTATTAGGGGGATTGCGGATCGGATCGATTCCATCCGGAATCTTTTGTACCTGACCCAAGCATTTAGCGGTTTCAGGTTTATGATGGTACGAGCCTCGCCCGATGGCTTTGTGATTGAAAACAGGGAAGAGTAGTGCCCTCTTCCTTTTCTGTGGGGGGAATTGGTACTATGACCTTTGAGTCTACCATGTCCTGTAGATCCGTCCACATTGCGGAGTCCTCCAGGACAACGGTGGGGGTAATATATCTCTCTGGGGGAGGAGAATAAAGTTCTATGCTGTAGCCTTCCGCGATGGTTCTGAGGACCCATTGATTGTGGGTGACTCGGGACCAGTTTGTTGCGAAGTGGCGAAGTCTTCCCCCAATACCTATGGCGTCATTGCCTTCTCGATCTTGATGTTGACGTGAATGGGTGACTCTTGTTCCTCCCACCTTGGCTGAAGGAGCTCCTATAGGAGCTTCTATTGGACCTTGCCCGACCCCTGAATTCGGTCTGTCTCCTAGAAAAGGAGCCTCTCCGAAAGGGCTGGGGCCGCCTGGGTTTTTCCTCTGGGAAACCTTTATATTTATCGGACACCAGCTCTAGAATGTTATCTAAGGCTGGCCCGAATACTCTCAGGCCCGAGAAAGGGATGGAGCATAGCTTAGTTTTAGAAGCATTGTCCCCCGACCAGGATTTTAGCCAGACTGCTCTTCGGGCCACATTAGAGAGGGAGCTGTTTCTGGCTGCAAACCTTACTGATTCGGCCGACGTATCCGATAGGAACGCAGTGGCCGATTTCATGAGAGGAAGAGAAGCTAGGATCTCTGATCTAGGGGTCCTGTTGGTTAGGCCTTCCTCCAACTGCCCCATCCACAAAAACATAGACCTGGCCACCGAGGTGGCTGCTATGTTGGCTCTAATAAGAGCCGCTGACGTCTCCCATGCTCTCTTTAACAAGACGTCCGCTTTCCTATCCATCGGGTCTCGGAGACCTGATGAGTCTTCAAATGGGATGGCCGTTTTTTTGGTAACCTTAGCGACCGGGAAATCTATTTTAGGGACTTCTTCCCATGCCCGGGTTTCCTCGGGATCAAAAGGCAGTCTATTTTTAAAGTCTCGGGAGAGTATCAACCGACGCTCTGCCTCCTTCCACTCCTCCTGGACCATCGCTTTGATGTGTTCACTTACGGGGAACACTACCTGTTTCCTGGCCACTAGTCCTCCAAACATTAAGTCCTGTCTGGACTGCGGTTTAGGGACTTCTTGTATTTGCATAGTGTTCCTGACTGCCTGGACCAACTCGTCCGTGTCCTCCAGTCTGAACAGGTACTTTCTGCTCTGATCCTGTCTATCCCCCAGGATCTCGCCTTCTTCCTCCTGATCTGAGTCCCGGAAGTCAGACTCCTCACTAGGGCTTGCTTCCGACTCTTGGTCTGCCTCCCACCTTGGACGTTTGCGACTCGGCCCTGGGCTGGGGGACTGACAACGAGCGCAGCTGGCTGTAGAGGCCCGGACTTCCTCCCTTATCAGCGATCTCATTTCGGCAAGGAGGGATGGCTGTTCCTCGCCTATGACCCTTGAGGTACAGGGTCCGCACAGGGTCTTGTTATCGGTGTCTGGCAGCTTTACCCTGCATACGGGGCATCGGACTGATTTGGAGGTGGCTTTGGCCGGTTCCTTCACCCCCGAGGGGGATTCTGCCGGGGTTCCCTTCTCCTAATAATACAGAAGGGGCTCTACTTAGATTTGGGTTGTGGGGATGGATGGGGGAGGGTGGTCTGCGCTATGCGCACTTACCCCTCCACCTGCTGGAGCATTTCCTTCCATCCTGGCGCGGTTCTATAGAGCGCTGTGGGCCTGCGAAGCGTGCGCTGTGGGCCTCTGAAGCGCGCGCTGTGCTGTAGCATGCTCTGTGGACCTCTGTAGCACGCTCTGTGGACTTCGGCGGCTGAGATTCAAGGCCGGCGTGTGACGTCACCGGATGTGACGCACGACCTCTCGCGATAGGCCGCCTTCCCACTTTCTGCCGGGCCCTGCGCGCGATCCCCGCCTTGTTGGAGCCGTCGCTCTTCTCCCGGCGCCGACCGCGCTGATCTCCTGTCGGTGCCCCCCCGGCCTGTCGCTGCGGGGAGCCGACCTCCGCCTGCTGCGGCGGTCTGCTGCTCCTGCCACGGGGCCCCGCCGTCGCTCGATATGGCGGCCTGCTGGAGACCTCTCTCCTGCCTCCCGGCCTCCATTCTTTCGTCGGTGCCCGTTCGGCCAGCCGCCTACGGGGAACCGACCATCACCTGTATGACAGTCCGTGCTGGAGCCGAGAGCCTCCCCTAGGGAGGAACGGCTCACTCCAGGAGCGTCGTCCTGCTCCTGGCCTTTGGGGCAGAGGGACTCCCCCTCGGAGAGTTTCGGCCCCGGGACCTCTTGACAGGGGAAGGCTTGGACTGGCCGCACGATCCCCTGAGCCCCCCCGGTAAGTCTCTCGTGTGTCCCTCCATGCAGGGACAGGAAAAACACTGAGGGAAAGGGGGTGGGACATGACCTTTTAACCTCTCGTGTGCTTTTCCTGTCCCTGTAAGGAGGAGGAGGACTTCCTCCATGGTGCTGTCAGGTGGACGTCCTGGAAAACGGCCTTCATACTTCCCATGGGCCTTTTTGAATTCAACAGGATGCCATTTGGCCTGGCTGAGGGCGTGAAGCTGTCACAGGAGAAAATTGCGGTGATTCGAGATTGTCCGACCTCGGAGACAGTAAAAGATGTCCGAGCATTCCTGGGACTGACGGGGTACTATCGTCGCTTCGTGAAGAACTGTGCTGGGCTGTGCGGGGACTGTGCCAGTCTGTGCGGGACTGTGCCAGTTTGTGCAGGACTGTGCGGGGACTGCGCCAGTCTGTGCGGGACTGTGCTGGGCTGTGCCGAATATTGCGAAGCGAGTAGTGAAATACTCGCCAGGATTCGAGTACCGCATTACTCGCCGAGTGCCGAATTCTAACGAGTATACTTGCTCTTCCCTAGTCCGGACACCAGAGCCCCGGTGTCCTTGGCTGCGACTACTGTCCTGCCCTCCTCTTACAAAAGGACGGGACACTGAGGTTCTGTGTGGATTACCGCAAACTCAACACTTGCACTGTGAGAGACTCATACCCTCTACCCCGGATTGAGGTATCTCTGTCTGCATTGGGGAAAGTCAAATTCTTTTCGACGCTGGATCTCACCAGTGGCTACTGGCAAGTGCCCATGTCAGAAAAGGATCGGGCAAAGACGGCCTTCATACTTCCCATGGGGCTCTTTGAATTCAACAGGATGTCATTTGGCCTGGCTGAGGGGGTGAAGCTGTCACAGGAGAAAATTGCGGTGATTCGAGATTGTCCGACCTCAGAGACCGTAAAAGATGTCCGAGCATTCCTGGGACTGACGGGGTACTATCGTCGCTTCGTGAAGAACTTTGCTCGGGTGGTGCAACCTTTACTCCTGAAGGGAGTACCCCCAAATGCCAAGGGTCGATCCATCCATTGGGAGGAAAGGCAGGAGGTGTTTTCTGACTTAAAGAAGGCACTGACCGAAGATCTGATACTGGCTTATGCGAACTTCTCTATACCATTCATTGTCCACACTGACGGAAGCTTGCACGAACTTGGGGCTGTGTTGTCGCAGATGCAGGATGGGAAAGAGAGGCTGATTGCCTATGCTAGTTGATCCCTTCATGATTCCAAGCGCAACCCGGACAACTACAGTTCCTTCAAGCTGGAGTTGCTGGCGTTGGTGAGGGCCATGATGGAGATATTCGCAGAATACCTGTTCGGCTCAGAGGTGCTGATGCGCACTGATAACAACCCTGGAACAACGCTGGGTGGCCCAGATGGTGAAGTTTTGATACAGGATCGCTTACAAAAGGAGGGAGGAGAACACCCACGCCGATGACCTATCCAGAGCAAGACATGAGCCACCTGGGAAGAGTAAAGATGAGATGCTGGAGGGAAAGGAGGTTCTCCATTTCCGAAAGACCGCTGGGACGGTGGCGGCCACGCAGGACCAAATACGGACCCCCATTATGAGTGTTGGTTGTGTTGAGGAGTGTTTGGAAGATCCCGGGACGAGTGGGTCCGGTTGCAGAAGGAAGATCGTGAACTTTAGACAATGGATGACAATGAAGAAGCTGCCTAGTCAGGAACAGCGGAGTACTCTGACTCCAGAAGCATTGAAGATACTCCGGAAGTGGGAGCACCTCCAGATGAGAACCGGGCTGTTATATCGGAAGGTTCAACTATAGAAGGAGTTGGGAAGGAGTTGGGAGCCTCCTGGCAGGTGGTGATTCCAGAGACGGTGCTGTCTACCGTGACCACTGAAGCTCACGAAATCGGACTCACTTCGGTCTTGAAAAAACTTTCCAGTGGTGTCACGAATTACCAGGGAGGATATATTTGTATATACCATCGCTGCCGCCAATTTGTCACGTACCCCGCTTCTCAGCATGTGACTTGGGGTGGCGCCTGCAAGGGTTAATCTGTCTCTTTTCACTCAGTCCAGCATTCAACCTCTGTCTTATGCTGCAGTGGGAGCATAAATCACACCCCGACACAGACCACACACCCCGCTCATACACGCTGCCATCGCTCACTGAACACACGGACGATGAGTCCCGGAAGTACTACTACTATGTGCCAATCACCAGGAGCACACACCCTAAAGCGATAGAAGGAATCAGAGACATAGAAGGAAACAGATAGATAAAAGGAATGAGACAGAATGGGATTGATAGATAGATATAAGGAATGAGATAGATAGATAGAAATATAGATAGAAGGAACAAGATAGATAAAAAGATAGAAGGAATCAGAGAGATAGAAGGTAACAGATAGAATAACATAGATAGATAGAAGGAATGAGATAGACATAACAAATCAGATAGATAGATATGTGATTGATAGATAGATAGATAGATAGATAGAAGGAATCAGATAGATATAAAGAATGAGATGGATGGACAGAAGAATCAGATAGATTGAGATAGATACATAGATAGATAGAAAGATAGTGTCACGGTCACGTGTGTCTGGACGCAGCGAGTACCGCAAGGCGAACCCATATGAAACACGTGACCCTGGATACACCGCCTCCAGTAGGGCGAATTTAAATAATAAAACATGCAGCTGGATACACCGCCTCCAACTGGCGAATTTAGGTAATACACATTATATATACAGTAGTCTGGAAACCTCGCCTCCAGTAAAGGCGAATTTAAATAATAAAGGGGAAACCTGGGTAACAATAACAATGGTGGGCCCTGCGATAGAGAATAGGGACGTGGAGACCTCCTGTACTCCCCTGAGCCAGTGTCCCTGCACTCCTAACGTTCCCTACGCCGGTTCCGCACTGGGCGACGCACAGGAACCTTAAAACCCTGACTCGCCCTGCACCTAAACCCTCACAAGGGAATTGGTCGGTGCGGAAACTAATCCCACCACTGCACTAAACACACATGAGGAAAGATGACAAAACAGGGGAAACACCATTTAGCTTTGCTCTGTTGCGTACACTCCTAGCAACAGAGCCCACCACCTGCGTGCATCTTCTCCTCCACCCGGATCCATCACCATAGTGCAGCCTTGGAACAGAGTCCACCACCAGTTGCAGCTGCCAAGTAAACAGAGTCCCGAAGATGAGTCCAGCTTCTGCCAAAAAGTCCAGCATGCTCGAGTCCAACTTCTCTGCCAAGAAGTCAAGCATGCTTGAGTCCAGCTTTCAGCAACCAAGTCCAGCATGCTGAGTGCAACTCTCACCATAGTCGCCACTCCACCAAGCCATGCAAGCACTTCCAGCCAACACCATAAACTGCGACTCCACCACGCCATGCCAGCCCTTCTTGCAGACTCCAACGATGAACTCCACAGCTGACTCAACCCCTCTGACTGGGCTGCCCAGGACACACATTCAGCTCCTTCATCACCCAGGCTCGCTTCCCAAATGACGAACTCACAATATCACCAACAATGATTGCACACACCTGACACTCTTTTATAGAGCCTCACACCTGACTTATAATTACCGTACACTTATAACTAAAGTGTAATACCACTCACCACCACCGGGGCAACTTAGAATGAACGACACCACGTATAATAATTCTAATGGCCACCGGTGGCAATCAACCCACTTTGGCACCAAGCCAAAGGAAAAAAAGTTCACTTTGAGCATTTAGGCTGAGTGCAGACGTACTTTTTGGCCCTGCGGATTTTTCCGCGCAGAATGGAAGAAATCCGCAGGTCAAATGACCTGCATTTTTCCTGCGGATTTCTTCCATTTTTCATGCGGTTTTTGTGCGATTTTCCATCGCGGTTTTCCCCCTGCGGATTTGGTGACAGGGGAGATGGAAAACCGCACAAAAGAAGTAACATGCTGCGGATTTTGTACCGCGGGAAAACCGCGTGGAAAAATCCACAGCGTCTGCACAGCGGTTTTTTTTTACATTGATTTTAAGGCTACTGTACATCACAATGCAGAAATGCAGCGTTTCTGCGCGGTAAAATCCGCTGCGGAACCGCTGCAAATCTGCATCGTGTGCACACAGCCTCAAACTGTCAGATCCACTTCGGATCATGACAGATAGCAGGAAACAGAATGAAATAGATAGTTAGATAGATAGAAGAAAGCAGATAGATAGAAGGAATAAGATAGATAGAAGGAATCAGATAGATAGCTAGAAAGACAGAAGGAATTAGATAGATAGATAGATAGATAGAAAGCTAGAATGAATCAGATAGATAGACAGAAAGAGAGATAGAAGGAATCAGATAGATAGAAAGCTAGAATGAATCAGATAGATAGACAGAAAGATAGATAGAAGGAATCCGAGACATAGAAGGAAACAGATATAAGGAATCAGATAGAATTAGAATGATAGAAGAAAGCAGATAGATAGAATGAATGAGAGATAGAAGGAATGAGAGATAGATGGAGAGAAAGATAGAAGGAAGCAGATAGATAGATATAAGGAATCAGATAGATAGGAAGAACAAACCAGATAGAATGAAATAGATATATAGAAAAATAGAAGGAATCAGATAGATAGTTAGAAAGGTAGACAGAAGGAATCAGATAGATAGAAAGATAGATAGACGGATTCAGAGAGATAGAAGGAAACAGATAGAAGGAATGACATAGATCAAATGAGATAGATAGATAGATAGATAGATAGATAGATAGATAGATAGATACAAGGAATCAGATAGAAAGAATGAGATGGATAGAAGGAATCAGACAGAATGAGATCGATAGATAGATAGATAGATAGCAAGGTAGAAGGTATCAGATAGATAGATAGAAAGATAGAAGGAATCAGATAGATAGCTAGAAAGATAGATAAAAGGAATCAGATAGATAGATTGATACAAAGATAGAAGGAAGCAGATAGAAGGAATGATAGATAGATAGATAGATAGATAGATAGATAGATAGATAGATAGATAGAATGAATGCGATAGATAGAACAAGATAGATAGAAAGATTGAAGGAAGCATATAGATAGAAGGAAACAGATATAAGGAATCAGATAGAAGGAATCAGATAGAATTAGATAGATAGAAAGATAGAAAGAGGTAGATAGAAGGAATGAGATAGATAGAATGAGATAGAAGAAAGCAGATAGAAGGAATGAGAGATAGATGGAGAGAAAGATAGAAAGCAGATAGATAGCAAGGTAGAAGGAATCAGATAGATAGAAAGATAGATAGAAGGAATCATATAGATAGCTAGAAAGATAGATAGAAGGAATCAGATAGATAGATAGATAGAAAGCTAGAATGAATCAGATAGAAGGAATCAGAGACATAGAAGGAAACAGATATAAGGAATTAGATAGATAGATAGATAGATAGATAGATAGATAGATAGATAAATCAAGAAAAAGGGCAGCACTACCAAAATAATACAGCAGGTGCAAAACCTATTCAGCAGTGTCCAAACAGCCAAAATGACAAAAGGAAAAAAAAATAGGCAGCACGCAAATTAAATGTGAAAAAAGTGGATACTTTACTGATCCGATAGATAGAAGGAATCAGAGACATAGAAGGAAATAGATATAAGGAATCAGATAGAATTAGATAGATAGAAAGCAGATAGATAGAAGGATTGAGAGATAGATGGAGAGAAAGATAGAAGGAAGCAGATAGATAGATATAAGGAATCAGATAGATAGAAAGAACAAACCAGATAGAATGAAATAGATATATAGAAAAATAGAAGGAATCAGATAGATAGGTAGAAAGGTAGATAGAAGGAATCAGATAGATAGATAAGACAGACAGATATAAGGAATCAGATAGATAGAAAGATAGATAGAAGGATTCAGAGAGATAGAAGGAAACAGATAGAAGGAATGACATAGATAAAATGAGATAGATAGATAGATAGATAGATAGATAGAATCAGATAGATAGAAAACTAGAATGAATCAGATAGACAGAAAGATAGAAGGAATCAGAGACATAGAAGGAAACAGATATAAGGAATCAGATAGAATTAGATAGATAGATTGATAGAAAGATGGATAGATGCAAAGAATCTGATAGATAGAATGAGATATATAGATAGATAGAGAGAAAGAACGATAGAAAGATCAGAAAGATAGAAATAATCAGATAGATAGAAGGAATTAAATAGATATAATGAGATAGATACATAAAATATGATAGAAAAAATGAAGTGGATAGATAGATAGAAGAAATAAGATAGATTGAGATAGACAGATACATAGAAAGATAGACGGAATCAGATAGATAGAATGAATTAGACAGAATGAGATAGATAGATAGATAGAAAGGTAAAAGGATCAGATAAATAGATAGAAGAAATCATAGAAATACAAGAAATCAGATAGATAGGAGATAGATAAATAGAAAGATAGATAGAAGGAATCAGATAGATATATAGATAGATAGAAGGAATTAGATAGATAGATACATAGAAAGATAGAAGGAATCAGATAGAATGAATTAGACAGAATAAGATAGATAGATAAATAGATAGATAGATAGAAAGAAAGGTAAAAGGATCAGATAGATAGATAGATAGAAGAAATCATAGAAATACAAGAAATCAGATAGATAGGAGATAGATAAATAGAAAGATAGATAGAAGGAATCAGATAGATAGACAGAAGTAATCAGAGAAATAGAAGGACTCAGATAGATAGATAGAATCAGAGAGCGACATAGATAGATAGAAGGCATGACAGAAGGAAAGTGACAGCCATAGGAAGAAAGAGAAAAGGACATATTTACCCGTTTGCTCTTTTTCAGGCAGTATTCGTTCCAGAGATGATTTTCTTCGGGTCCGGTGATTGCGCTCTGCTCGGGGCTGCTGCTGCTCTGCGGTATCCAGGAAGTGCGTCTCTCAGGCCGATGAAGACTTCCGGGTCATAGACGCCGGGAAAAATCCCCGCGCATGCGCAGTAGCGATAACATGCTTTGCCCACAGTTGGGCAAAGCATACTGTGCAAGTGCGAACAGTGTTTCCAATGCGCAGACGCGAATAAAACGGCATCTTAGATATTCACAGAAGAATTTACGTCAAGCAAGCCGAGGGGGGGGGGATAATAAGCCACGCCCATCGGACCGGACCGCAGCGTTTTCCATAAATAAGAAGCGTGATAACAAAGGTATTTATGCATCAAAGGTGCGGGGACGGGGAGGAAAAAATACGACTCCAATACTTAGGTAACACAGAATTGAATATCATTATATGATACCTCTAAGACGGGGTGACAGATTCCCTTTAAGTTTTTTGTGTGCCGTATCTCTGTGATTTAAGAGTATAAAAATTCAAAGTTGGAAAATTGCGAAATTTTCAAAATTTTCGCCAAATTTCCTTTTTTCACAAATAAATTCGAGTTATATGAATGAAATTTTACCACTAACATGAAGTACAATATGTCACGAGAAAACAATGTCAGAATCACCGGGATCCATGGAAGCGTTTCAGAGTTATTACCTCATAAAGGGACAGTGGTCAGAATTGTAAAAATTGGCCTGGTCATTAACGTGCAAACCACCCTTGGGGGTAAAGGGGTTAACAGAATAAAAATTCAAAATTTGAAAATTGCGAAATTTTCAAAACTTTCGCATAATTTCCGATTTTTTCACAAATAAACGCAAAAATTATCGACCTAAATTTACCACTAACGTGAAGCCCAATATGTCACGAAAAAACATTGTCAGAATCACCGGGATCCATGGAAGCGTTCCAGAGTTATTACCTCATAAAGGGACAGTGGTCAGAATTGCAAAAAATGGCCAGGTCATTAGGCTGGGTCATGAAAGGGTTAATGGGGGAACCTGTCTAAAATCACAAACACACGTTTCACTGAAACCTTCCTCCCCCACCCCTGACGCTGCAGAGGCCGCCACTCAGGATGTCACTCGCCGCTGGTGACTGCACAACAACCGGAGGGGGCGGGGCGCTGTGCATGGTGTGTGGGGTAGTGCTGGCGTGGTGACGTCATTACCAGGCGCCGGCCGCTGCTCTGTGACGTGGGCAGGCGGCGCTGAGCTGTGATCTGCAGCGCGGAGAACGGAGCAGGAACAGGTGATGGCGGGTATTATGGGATGTGAGCACGGAGGGAGGAAGGGAGACGTCACCTAGTGTCAGGCTCCGGCGCCTGATAGAAGTGAGGAGCGTAATGGGGGTGGCTACCCGGGCCCTGTTGTGAGGATGGGGGAGGGGGTGCTACATAAAGGAGGAATCCACCCTGATATATGAGAGAATTGCTAACATAGCAACTACCTAATGTCAGTGCATTTATAGGAGAGCAAATAACAGTTTACATAGCGTCAAATAGAAGCTCAGTGAGCATGGCCTGTGCTTCTATCGCAGAACGCAGGTGAGCTGTGGCCAAACCGCTGCTATTCCAGATCGTGGGCACTTAACCCAACTGGTAGAACTTTTACTTTTATTTCGGTATTTTTCTTTATTTTAATTTTTTTTCTTTACTTTGAGCAAAGGAGCCCGCTGATGACTACGCCCATCAGTCGCACCTGCTCTCTGTTATCAGTGACACAGGCGTAGGCTGATGGTGGTAGTAGTCTCCCATCAACTGACACCTGTGACGAACAGTAAGCTTTTTTTTATTGTGGGTCACAGCTGTGGGCTCACGTTGACATCTGATATCGTGACCTCGCATGGCTCTGACCGGCGGTAACGATCTTACTTCCGATCAAAGCCACTGGTGTTTCTCAAGCTGTCACACAGATGATAGCGCAGGAAACACCAAATATAGGAAATTCGTCAAAACCCAGCAAATGCACAAACCTTTTTATACCTACGTTTTTCCTGCATATTTGACTGACTCAGTTGAATTAATTGGGTGAATAACACAGCAAAAACGCACAAAGAATTGACGTGCTGTGGATTTAAAAGTATCAAAAATACTGATCATGTACACAGCACTTCAGGATTCTAATTGACTTTGGCATAAGGATTCCCTAGCGGTTTTGTGCCAATTCCGTACCGGAAGAACACCGTATAAACGCACCGTGTGCACACTGCCTACCATTACTGCCACCTGATCTGTATGGAGTGGGCTGAGCCGCTCCATACAGCTGCACCCTCCGTATGATGTACTATTCCGTGATCATGGGAAGGAAAGGTGTTAATGAATAAAATTCCTTTACTGTGAGACATGATGCATTGATTGATAGAGGCCCTGATGATGGAGCACATATACAGTGGGTATGGAAAGTTTTCAGACCCATTTAAATTTTTTGCTTCATTGCAGCCATTTGTTAAATTCAAAAAAGTTCATTTTTTTTCTCATTAATATACACTCTGCACCCCATCTTGACTGAAAAAAACCCAGAAATGTAATAAAAATGTTGGCATATTAAAGTAAAACTGAAATATCACATGGTCATAAGTATTCAGACCCTTTGCTCAGTATTGAGTAGAAGCACTCTTGTGATCTAGTACAGCCTTGAGTCTTCTTGAGAATGATGCAACAAGTTTTTCACACCTGCAGTTGGGGATCCTCTGCCATTCTTCCTTGCAGATCCTCTCTAGTTCCGTCAGATTGGATGGTGAATATTGGTGGACAGCCATTTTCAGGTCTCTCCAGAGATGCTCAATTGGGTTTAGGTCAGGGCTCTGGCTGGGCCTGTCAACAATAGTCAGAGTTATTCTGAAGTCACTCCTTTGTTATTTTAGCTGTGTGCTTAGGGTCATTGTCTTGTTGGAAGGTGAACCTTCTGCCAAGTCTGAGGTCCAGAGCACTCTGGAAGAGGTTTTCATCCAGGATAGCTCTGTACTTGGCCGCATTTATGTTTCCTTCAATTGCAACCAGTCTTCCTGTCCCTGCATCTGAAAAACACCCCCATAGCATGATACTGTCACCACCATGTTTCACTGTTGGGATTGTATTGGGCAGGTGATGAGTAGTGCCTGGTTTTCTCCACACATACCGCTTAGAATTATCACCAGAAAGTTCTATCTTCATCTCATCAGACCAGAGAATCTTATTTCTCATAGTCTGGGAGTCCTTCATGTGTTTTTTTAGCAAACTCTATGGGGGCTTTCCTATGAACAAAAAGGAGAAAAAAAAGGAGTAATGGATTCAATAATAATTAGAAAAGTACAAAATTTATTAGTTTTCACATGCAAAGTAGAGTAATGAGTAAAAACTCAAAAAATACTCAGTTACATAAAATCAGACACAAACAGGGCAGACCTGAACAGGGACTACAACATGACAACCCGTGCTTCACAATATATCAGCACAATAGATTTAAATAATACATACAGGGTTAACCATGACCATATACAAATTTTCAAGTAGTCAGACATGACATGATGACCTGCATAGATGAACTAAGGTGCTACATGATAATAGAGATAAGCAAGAAAAACTACCAAGATGACCAAAGTGGCCCCAAATTTAAAGTGTGTAGTTATAGAGTAGGGGTAGGTTGCTTACCAAAAGGCACGGGAGACCAAGTCCAGGGTGGCAACCCCCGACGTGCGTTTCGCACTTACTGCCGGCGCTTTCTCAAGGGAGTGTAGGCTATGTGTGGACCGGACCCTTTTACACTGTGTTCCAAATTGTTATGCAAAAAATATTTCCTCATATTTTCTCTAAATTACCTATATGAATTGCAGTCATTGTTATTTTCCAGTCATCTATATTCTAGTATAATTGCAATGTTTTTGAACAAACTGCCTATGAAAACAGTATATTTTTAAAAATAACACTCAAAATGCATGTTCCAAATTATTATGCACAGCAGAGTTTTCAACCTTTTTATTTTTATTTTGAACAAAAAAATGGTCAATTGTGAAATGATAAGCATTATCAGCTTATTACAAAATGAAATCAAACAGTTTTCAAGTCAAAACTTTATTCTAGGTGATGTTACATTTGCACATAGGACCCCTTGTTGGAAAGAAGCTTCTGAACTCTCTCGTCCATTGAATTTGTCAGTTTTTGGATGGTTTGTGTTTCAATTGTTTTGCATGTGGACAGAATACCCTCCCAGAGCTGTTGCTTAGATGTGAACTGCCTCCCGCCATCATAGACATTCCTTTTGATGATGCTCCAGAGGTTCTCAATGGGGTTGAGGTCAGGGGAAGATGGTGGCCACACCATAAGTTTGTCCTCTTTTATGCCCATAGCAGCCAGAGATGCAGATGTGTTATTTGCAGCATGAGACGGTGCGTTATCATGCATGAAAATGATCTTGCTGCGGAAAGCACGGTTCTTCCTCTTGAACCATGGCAGGAAGTGCTGTTTTAGAAACTCCATATAGATTATGGAGTTCATCTTTACCCCTTCAGGGATCCTAAAGGGGCCGACAATCTCTCTCCCCATGATTCCAGCCCAAAACATTACTCCACCTCCTCCTTGTTGGCGCCTTAGCCGTGTTTTCATGGGGTGTCCATCAACCAACCATCCTCCACTCCATCCATCTGGACCATCAAGCGTTGCACGGCACTCATCGGTGAGCCGTCTCTGCTTGTGTGCAGTGGATAGAGGTAGTCGACAGGATGGCTTACGCACAGCTGCAAACCTCTGAAGGACCCTGCATCTTGTTGTTCGGGGGACGTTGGAGGCACCAGCAGCTTCAAAAACTTGTCTGCTGCTATGACAAGGCATTTTTGCAGCTGCTCTTTTAACCTGACGCAATTGCCTGTTGGAAAGAGTCCTCAATTTTTCCTTTATCAGCACGCACACGTGTGTGTGCTGGGAATCAGCTACATACTTCTTGATTGTGCGATGATCACGATGAAGTGTCTTGGCAATGTTGATTGTAGTCATGCCTTGACCTAAATACTCCTCATTTTGTTGCTTCTCAGCAGCCGACACATCCTTTTTCTTTCCCATTTTGGCAAAAAATGTAGGCTGCTTAATGTGGAACAGCCTTCTTAAGTAGTCTTGCCTTAATTTGGACACACCTGCCAAACTAATTTGCACAGGCATCTGCAATTGCTTTCAGTGATATAAAGAGCCCTGACACACATCACCATCAATGAGTTTAAATGACAAACAAAATTATAACCTTATCACTCCTAAACTCTTTTTGCATAATAATTTGGAACACAGTTTATATCATACTACCGCACTCATACATGCGGTCACATGGTGTGGGTGGGCGTATCAAACAGGGCTGTGGAGTCGGTAAGCCACAGTTGCGACTCCGACTCCTGGATTTTATCAGACTCCGACTCCGGCTCCTTCATAAATGGCCAATTCATAACAACAAATTTACTGTTGTAAAATATTAAACATCGTGCTTATTCAGTTTCTCACCATCATATAAGTAATCAGACCACTTAGAGCAAAAACTACATTTATTAGAATACAATTAGAATATAGCAAATAACTTTTATAAACTTTTCTAAACTGTAAGTAAATATGCAATAAACACTTTTATGCAGTTAATAAGAAGAAATCTATAAATTTGTCCTCAGAAAAAGTATTGCCTCTGTCAGATCCTCCTTCATGGATGCCCTCAAATCTGATCTAATTATTTTGAGAGCAGAGAACAACCTCTCTACACTAACTTATGTTGGTGGCAAAGCAGTAACCACTCGGGCTACATCTCTGACAATGTCAGGATACAGAGGAATCGCTTGTTGCACTGTTATTTTTGATGAACAGTCAAATTTCTCAATTTCTTTTAGTGCACATGAAAAATTCTGCTGAAATGTACTGGCTGTGTTCCTTGATGGGGATGACTCTTCTTCTATGTGGGAACGCTTTGCACGGTCCTTGTGATCCAAATATTTTTCGAAATTAAATTCTTCATCAGTTGATGATGAGGGTGAAGATGTGGCAGGACGACCAAATTCTTCTTGTTCCTCCTGACTGTTCTGCAACCCGTTCATCCTTACTGCTATTTCAAACAGAGCTTCTTTTCCTTAGCTGTTGATCATCTAGAAGAATCCGATGCATTGGGTCTACATAAACAGCTGCCAAAAGAATGTTATTTTGTAATAGTAGCTCCTCTCTCCGTTTCATTGATGTAGCAATGCCACTTGCAATTAACCCTCCTCTTTGGGACAGGCGAAACATCAGGTTCTTCCACTCCTTTAAGAAAATACCTGGAGTTAAGTCCTCTGCTTGTAATTTTTTAGTCACTGTAAATGGGTGCTCTAGCAATTTTTCCAGCTCAGTCACCTGATTCCACTGACTTTCATTTAGCGTCAGTTGAGGGTTAGCCATGTCTACAAGAAAGGTTTTCAGTTCAACCAAGCGCTGAATCATTAAGTACTGCCCCATCGTGTGGCTTGATCAATAATTGCCCCTTTTCCAGCACGTCTCTTCAAAATTGAGTCAACTTTAGGGGTTCTGGCAACAGTAGCCAATTTTCTCACCTTGCCAATCAGTGCAGCAGCATGTCCTTCTTGCAGACTATCTCTTATAGCCAGCTGTAGCGTATGCACAACACAGCGCATGTGATGAATGAAAGAACATATTGACACAGTTTCAACAATATCATCTAAACTATCATGTTGCTGTTCATCTGAAGCAACTTCAGTTTGCTCCTCAGTTACAATACTGTGTTCCTCTATTTCAAACATTTCTGTGTCTGTGGACCCAGAATGTTCTTCTAGCTGCTGGTCACCATCATTACTCTCATTCATTAGCTTAATAGTACTTATCATATTTGAAGCACTGTCAGTTACGACAGAAAGAACTTGCTCTTTTTTAAGTTCATAGTCTTGCAGAACCTTTTCCACCAAGACCTGGAGAAACTCACTGGTGTGATGAGCTTTGGTGTCTTTTACTGCCAATGTCTTGGTAACTATTTCATTTTTGTCACAAACAAATCGGACATTGATGGCAAAATAGTTCACTCTATGACGTGTGCAGGCATCCATTTTAAGAAACAGAAAGCGTCCCTTGAGAGTTTTTTTAAGTTCTTCCTTTTGTTTAAAAGCTTCTTCGATTACTAATTTTCTAATACTCTCTCTCTCCAGAGAAACGCCAAGCTTGCGGGCCATTTCCCCATTCAGACACATAAAAGCTGGTCGTGAAAATAATGAAATAGGCACACTATCCTTTACAACAAGCTCTATGATCTGTTTTTTAAATGTATCTACTGTCATTGTCACAGTAACTTTGTCACTGACAAAATATCTTGCAACTGATGGCTGCAAAGTTCTCTGCTCCTTTGTTTGGCTGGAAGAGCTGGGCACTGGTTCATTGGTTTGGATGCAGTCTTTCTCATCCACTGCTTTCAGTACTTCCGGATGAAAGCGCTGTAAATGTCTCTTTAGATTAGAAGCTCTGGTAGGAGCATTTTTATCTTTGCCTGAATATGCACTCATCTTGGCTTCACAGCATTTGTTTTCGTCTGGATCATTTGTCATACACTGACAGACATAATGTTTTCTATCTTGAGTGATGGTGAAATGTTCAAATACAGCTGATTTAATGTGATGCTTCTTTGACATTCTCAGGTTTTTAATTCTGCATTCACAATCCAAATGACAATTGTTTTTCCTAAAAACAATTGTACAAAATTATTGCCAGGTCGTACAACTGATATAGTGGTCAGTAATACTGTTATTATTCCTCATGTACTCACAGTTAACTGATGCAAAGTTTGTTGAAAGGATAATACATCTTACAGTCTTCCTCTTCTGAGTAGCAGGCAGCTGTGAGATGCTTGGAAGACGCACACCTAGTATGATCTAGTCTAGAGGAGGAGCTTTACTACTAAGAATTTGCAACACATTTTCACTTTCAGTTTCATACATTGTAAGTAGGGGGGTTGGGGCAGCATGAGGTTAACCAAGTATAAGATTAGATAAGGGCAGTGGAGAACAGTGACACACAAGAAGTAAGAAATGTCTCTATCTCCAGCAGAACTGCTTATCACTGTTGTTCATAGTTTGATAGAACATATATATTTGAGTAACATTTATAAAATTCATATGAAAGTTCAATTATGAAATATTAATACATTTTTTTACTCTTCGCCACGACAGCACCCACTGGAGGTATCGGATCCGCCCATTTGGAACAGGAAACCCTACAGGAAAGATAAAAGGGGCGGTCCGCCTTTCCTCCTCAGTTTTGGTTTCCTGTTCCAAATGGAGCAGGATCCTGCAGGATCTTACCTGGGCCATGCATCCGCCTGTGCGGTCTCCTCGGGAACGGCAGGGGCTGCGGTCCGGAAGCAGCGTCGGGGGAGACTCCGTTTGACGGTTCCCCCCTCGTCTGACGGCATAATGGTGATGACCGGGTCCGGGTATGGCCGCCCGGTCTTACCAGGGAGCGGACCGGTCTGGCATCCGAAGGCACAGCCCTCCCCCCCCTTTTTTTCGGTGGTGACACAGCGTGGGAGGTGAGGCCATGAGTGCGCGAACCGCGCGTGTGAGTAGCGGTGGCGCAGGAGCCGGCCGGCGCCCGACGCTCCTATACCCCGGAAGTAATGGTTGAACTTCCGGGGTAGGATGGCGACGACGCGGCGCATGCGCCCTGACACAGGGCGACTTCCGGGGGCACGACAGGAGAAGATAAAACAGCGCTGCAGCGCTGCAACGAGGGAACCATGTCGTCCCCCACGGAGTCGCAGGCCCCAGCAGGGGACTCAGCTGGGGGCAATTCCTCCAGGGACTGCAGCGCCAGGACAGAGACTGCCCGCAGGAGCGAGGCAGCAGAAGCCCGATCCAGACCGTCTCAGCCATCCGACCCGGTATTAAGCTTCACTGGGTGAGTGTGCAAAGTATAAACTCTACCTATTAAGCTAAAACCTCTTCCCCCCCCCCCCCTCCCCCCTCTGTCCTTTCCTTTGACCTTCCACTTCAGTCAAAGAAAAAAGTAAAAACTAAACATAAAGAATGCGCATTATATTCAGAGCCTCTCCCTGACTCCTACCCCAAAAAACTCTGCAAACAATGCATGAAAGAGACCAGGCAGGGGTCGACGATATCTTCTAAAGATATCCGAGCCATAATTAGGGAGGAGATACAAGCCATCAACCGCGCCAGCACTCCCTCAGAGTCCAGTCATAAGAGACAGGCCGTTGTTAGTTCAGAGTCAGAGGAGGAACAGGAGTTAAACTCAGGCTCTGCATCCACATCCTCATCGTCATCCTCGGAGATGGAAGGGACGCGCATGTTTTCCACTGGACAGCGTGGATAATCTAGTAAAAGCGGTTAGAAATACCATGGGGTGTGAAGAGGAAAGGGGCGCCCAAACCGCGCAGGACATTGTTTGCGGGATTGGCAGAAAAAAAAGAGATCATTTCCGGTGATACCGGCAATTAAGGACCTCATCAAAAGAGAGTGGGAAAAGCACGACCAGAGAGGTTTTCTCCCATCAGCCTCAAAACGGAAGTATCCGTTCACTGATGAGGACCTATTGAAATGGACTAAAATACCAAAGGTGGATGCCGTCATAGCCTCCACTTCCAAACAGACCTCGATTCCGGTCGAGGACGCAGGATTGTTAACAGACCCATTAGACCGAAAAGCAGAATCTTCGCTCAAAAGGTCCTGGGAGTCCACCACCGGGGTATTTAAACCCGCAATAGCCAGCACATGTACGGCTAGATCAATGCTGGTATGGCTAGATCAGTTAGATCAGCAGATCGAACAAAGAATATCAAGGGAGAAACTGCGTGCAGCCATCCCGTTGATAAGAGGTGCAGCTGCCTTTATGGCAGATGCTTCAGCGGACACCCTAAGACTGGCAGCAAGGTCGGCAGCCCTGGTGAATAACGCCAGACGCGCGCTGTGGATAAAAAGCTGGAAAGGGGATGCACAATCAAAATCCAAAATTAGTGCAACCCCATGCGAGGGTGAGTTCCTCTTTGGAAAAGCCTTAGACGAAATTCTCGCCAAGGCAAAAGAGAGGAAAAAGGCCTTCAGTGATTCTCCCATTCCGTTTTATAGGAAAACCTTTAAGAGACGGCCATTCGGGAGAAGAAGACAGTCGGACAGAACGAATAGATGGGCCACGAAAGATGAAAAGCAGAAGGGTACCATCTTCAGAGGGCCAACATATAGGAGAGATAAAAATTAAAAGTTTAGACCCACCAGTTGGGGGTAGATTAAAATTTTTTGTTACCAAATGGGAACAAATTACGTTAAGCCCATGGATTTTGAACATAATCAGGGAAGGAATAAAGATTGAATTCCTTCAGATCCCTCATGAATTCTTTGTTATAACTCGCCTTAATTCCTCAGTTCAGCAAAAGGCTCTCGAAGACTAGATTCGAGTGCTACTAGCTAAAAAAGTTTTAGTTGACGTCCCTGAAGGGCAAGAGGGTAGAGGCTTTTATTCTCCCCTGTTTTTGGTTTCTAAACCAGACGGTACATTTAGAACCATTATTAATTTAAAGAAGCTTAATTCGTTTATAAAAAATTATAACTTCAAAATGGAATCAATTAGATCCACTATAAGGCTTCTGTTCCCAAATTGCGTAATGGCAGGGATTGATTTAAAAGATGCTTATTATCATCTCCCTATTCACAATAGATTCCAGAAATACCTAAGAGTCGCAGTGGAAGTCGAAGGCAGGATTCGTCATTTCCAATACGCGGCCATGCCCTTCGGGCTTTCCACGTCACCAAGAATATTTACCAAGGTGATGGCAGAAGTGATGGCCTACCTTCGCCAAAAGAATACACTGATTGTGCCATATTTAGACGACTTCCTAATAATTGGGAATTCAGTCAAACAATGTACCGAACGCGTGACTGACGCAATCTCGTCTTTTCAGAGCCTTGGCTGGATCATCAATATCCAAAAGTCCAGACTCGATCCACAATTTCTCCAGACATTTCTAGGATTTCAACTAGATTCCTTGACCCAGAGATGCCTACTACCTCAGGTAAAAATCACCCTCACGAAACAAAAAATACGAGCAGCTATAGATAGACCACGGGTATCCTTGAGAGGAGCAATGTCACTATTAGGATCACTAAATTCTTGCACCCCGGCAGTCCGGTGGGCCCAGTACCATGTCCGTACATTACAACACCAGATCCTCCAGGAGGATAAGCGACATAGTGGGCATTTACAGAGCAAAATAACCCTGTCACAAGAAGTCTTGACTTCTCTAGAGTGGTGGTTAGATGATGACCATTTATGTTCAGGAGTTCCGTGGGTTATAGTCCCATCTTGTATCGTAACCACCGATGCCAGTCCCCAGGGCTGGGGAGCCCACATGGAGAATGAGTTTCATCCGGGAAAGTGGAATAGAGAGGAATGCGAATACTCATCCAATTTAAAAGAACTGACTGCAGTGTTCTATGCTCTATACAACTTCCTTCCGCAGCTCCAACAGAAGCATGTCAGGATACTATCGGACAATACCACCACCGTGGCCTATATAAACAAACAAGGAGGAACTCGATCAGAGACTCTGATGTCCTCAGCGGCAAGAATTTTAAACTTAGCAGAAAACTATTTTTTGTCCCTCTCGGCCCTTCATATCAGAGGCGAGAGCAATCAAAAGGCGGACTTCCTAAGCCGACACACTCTGCGGCAAGGAGAGTGGTGCCTCAATCAGAAGGTCTTCAGGGACATAGTAGCCTTATGGGGACAACCCGAGGTGGACCTTTTCGCCACAAAGGAGAACAGGCAGATAAAAATATTTGCCTCCCTATCTCCATCAGACCACCCAGACATACTAGACGCCCTTCTAATTCCATGGAATTTCAACCTGGCGTATGCATTCCCTCCATTGATCCTCCTACCTCAAGTAATTCGGAAGATCAGAGACGACAAAGCAAGGATAATCTTAATAGCACCGTTCTGGCCAAAAAGACCGTGGTTTTCGTGGCTGCAGATTATGTCGATAACAGATCCTTGGGTCCTTCCTTCGACTCCCAACCTACTCTCCCAAGGCCCCTTTTTCCACCCTCAAGTGGTCAGTTTGCACTTGACGGCGTGGAATTTGAGAGGCAGTTATTGAGGACAAGAGGTTTTTCTGAGTCTTTAATTACTACACTACTACAAAGTAGAAAACAGTCCACAACCCAAATTTACACTAGAATATGGAAAAAATTTCTTCAATTCCATACAGTACCTCATACAGCAGAAGTTCCGATAATCCCAATCTTAGAATTTCTGCAGAAAGGGAAAGACTTAGGCCTAGCAGTAAATACGCTAAGAGTACAAATATCGGCATTAGGAGCGCTATATGGCCATAATATAGCAGGCAACAAGTGGATAACTCGATTCATTACAGCATGTGAACGAATAGCTCCAATCCACATACCCTCCGTCCCTACATGGGATCTAAATCTGGTCCTAGACGCCCTAACGGTAGACCCCTTTGAGCCGATCAACACAATACCCTTCAAACACTTAGCACTTAAAACGGCCCTCTTGGTAGCACTGACCTCAGCTAGAAGAGTGGGTGATATCCAGGCCTTGTCAATAGATCCACCCTTTTTTCAAGAATACCAAGACAGATTGGTATTAAAACCAGACCCTGCCTACCTGCCAAAAGTAGCAACAAAATACCATAGATCTCAGGAGATACTCCTCCCAACCTTCTATATAAATCCCTCTACTCCGGAAGAGCAGAAGTTCCATACTCTGGACGTCAAAAGAACTGTCCTAAAATATATTGACAGGTCCAACAGTTGGAGGCAGAGTAGGGCCCTATTTGTTTCATTTCAGGGCTGTAAGAAGGGGTATGGAGTCACGAAGAGTACCATTTCCCGATGGATCAGAGAAGCCATTCGTTTAGCCTACTCCGCAAAAAACGAAGATCCTCCAGGGAACATCAGGGCGCATTCCACCAGGGCAATGGCAACTTCTTGGGCAGAAAAGGGAGATGTTCCGATTGAAACTATATGTAAGGCGGCAGTTTGGTCATCCCCTTCTACCTTTTATAACCACTATAGACTAGATCTTTCATCAGCCTCTGACTTAAGCTTTGGCCGGACTGTCCTTGACACAGTGGTCCCACCCAGGTGATGGTCTCTGGAATCTCTCCAGTGGGTGCTGTCGTGGCGAAGAGTAAAAAGCCGGATTACTTACCGGTAATGCTCTTTTAATGAGTCCACGACAGCACCCGCTCACTTCCCCCCCTAAAGATATCAATAGTTGAAGTATATTAACCAAATAATGGATAAGAAAGATGTTAAAATAAGAGAACATTGCCTAATCCTTGGCGGTCCTTCTGGTACTCTGAAACGTAAAACTGAGGAGGAAAGGCGGACCGCCCCTTTTATCTTTCCTGTAGGGTTTCCTGTTCCAAATGGGCGGATCCGATACCTCCAGTGGGTGCTGTCGTGGACTCATTAAAAGAGCATTACCGGTAAGTAATCCGGCTTTTTTAAAGCTGGAGTCGGTACATTTCTACCGAATCCGACTCCAACCAAAACTAACACCGACTCTGACTCCACGACTCCGACTCCACAGCCCTGGTATCAAACCACAGCACATGCGTCGTGTAATACCCAATTCCTCCGAACAGGAAGTGACCACAAGTGTGGTCACATGCAGAGGGGCAAGTCATACACGCGATCACATGATATGAGTGGGCGTGTTTAAAGCCGCATTAGCGGCGCATGCGCAATGCAGCGCCCACATCTTCTCAATGGAAAGTGATCACACATGTAATTTTAAGGGGGATAAGCCAAAACCACGATACCGGCGCATACGCCGTGTAGCACCCCGGTCCTCTGACAGTGGAAGGGGCGTCATGCATCAGAGTGCACGCGCCGGGGAAGAGAACCTCCCGCGCCTGCACCCGAGGCTGGAAGACGCCCACACCCATGCAGAGACACTGGGGGAACACAGACCATGTGCACCGTGGCAGAATGTAGTATTGCCTACAAGAAAAATTATATTAAATGTCTGTGAGCACAATGATAGAATAGTCATATGGGCATGGACCACATAAGCCGCAAACAGTACATATAATAACATCCATATCGAAAGATATCAAATATTAGTAATATAAGTGCAATCATATCAATATATATAAAAAGAACATTTATAGAGATTTATACAAATAAAAATCAATATGATATGCAAGATCGATACGGGCAAATATATGACTTGCAGTCCAGTTTATCAAGTCCATATAAATACATCCATGATACAAGACATAATAGAGGACACATATTAAGACAAAAATTGTACATAGATGACGGTCCGAAGGAATACAGATGTCAATATTCTTCACACTGTGAACGTATTTATTAGGCCAAAGGTAGTGGCGAATCCCCTCCCTTATCCAAGGGATGATGGCAGCATCAACACGTCCCAAATCCAAAATATAAAAAGGGGTACCGAAATGTCCACAGAGGACCCACACAGAATAAAAAATTTTTTTCTAAAATGAAAAGACAAACAAAAAAAGTGTTAAGAACATAGAACATTGCCGACAGGAACTGGAATATAAACAGTGGTGAATGCAGCGGGGACAGCATAGACTATAAAAATGAAGCGAAGCTCAGAGACTCGTTGAGACCCTTCGGGGTCATTGTATCTAAGGCAACAATCCACTTAGCCTCTCTCTGGGCCAGTGTCTTTTTGTAGTTGCCAGCCCGAATGCCCAGATGGATACGATCAATACCCCTTGCCATAAAGGTCCCTGGATCACAATTGTGAAAGGACCTGAAATGGCGGGGAATGGTCTTAAGAGTAGAAGGATCGACCACTGTCTTGGCCGCCCGAATGTCCCTGACATGCTCACACACCCTCACACGTAGTTCCCTGGACGTCAGCCCAACATATATCATGGGGCACCCGCATGTCGCGTAATAAATAACAGTGCTACCACATGATATATGCTGTCTGTTCTGGAAGTTATGTCTCGCACTGAGGAGAGGCTTCCTTCAGGCCACTCTGCCATAAAGACCTCACTGGTGGAGGGCTGCAGTGATAGTTGACTTTGTGGAACTTTCTCCCATCTCCCTACTGCATCTGTGGAGTTTAGCCACAGTGATTTGGGGTTCTTCTTTACTTCTCTCACCAAGGCACTTCTCCCATGAATGATAAGTTTGGCTGGACGGCCAGGTCTAGGAAGACTTCTGGAGGTCCCAAACTTCTTCCATTTAAGGATTATGGAGGACACTGTGCTCTTAGGAACCTTGAGTACTGCAGAAATTCTTTTGTAACCTTGGCCAGATGTGTGCCATGCCATAATTCTGTCTCTGAGCTCCTTGGCCAGTTCCTTTGACCTCATGATTCTCATTTGGTCTGACATGCACTGTGAGGCCTTATATAGACAGGACTTGATTTGTAAAGGCACACACCTATCAGTTTAATTAAACACAGCTGGACTCCAATGAAGGAGTAGAACCATCTCAAGGAGGATCACAAGGAAATGGACACCACGTCACTTAAATATGAGTGTCTGAGCAAAGGGTCTGAATGCTTATTACCATGTGATATTTCAGTTTTTCTTTTTTAACAAATTTGCAAAAATTTCTACATTTTGTATTTTTTCAGTCAAGATGGGGTGCAGAGCACAATAATGAGAAAAGAAATTAACTTTTTTTTTAAATTTACCAGATGGCTTCAATGAAACAAAGAGTGAAAAATTTAAAGGCGTCTCAATACTTTCCGTACCCACTGTACATTAGGAGGAAATGTTCAGACTTGATTGCTGTGTGTACCATTTTGCTTGTCCGACAAGAACATAAGTTATAGCTTTTATCATAACTGTTGTTTGTTTTTGTTTTTTAGCTCAGTCATGAACTGGAATAAAGGCGGACCGAGTAGCAAGCGCGGCTTTGGATTTGGGGGATTTGCCATCTCTACAGGAAAGAAGGAAGAACCAAAGATCCCGCAGACATCACTTAGTGCTTTCCGGGGTCCAGCTCCTGGCTATGGCTCTGCCAACAGCTCCCAGCTACCATCGTTTTACAAGATTGGATCTAAGAGGGCCAACTTTGATGAGGAGAATGCGTAAGTACAAATCAGAGAGGACGGGGCATGTGCCTGTGCCATCAGGAGGGGTTGTAACTTCCAACATTAGTCACAGAGGTGCAGGGGTTATGGGTAAGGTTTATGGTTGTGTGCACACTCTGCGGATTCTGCTGCAGAATTTTCCGTGCGGAGTTGCCGAAATCCGCAGGTCAAAAGACCTGCGGTTTATCTGCAGATTTTCTGCGGTTTAGCCTGCGGGTTTCCCCTGCGGTTTGACACCTGTCATGGAGCAGGTGCCAAACCGCAGTGGAATCCGCACAAAGAATTGACATGCTGCGGATTTGAAACCACAGCAAATCTGCGCGGAAAATTCCGCACCGTGTGCACTGTGGATTTCGTTTTCCATTGATTATAATGGTACTGTAAGCTGCGGATACGCAGGACCAAATCTGCTGCAGAATCCGCAGCATGTGCACACACCCTTAATGTTTGTGGAGCTGGAGTTTTTTTCAACCTGTGTTGCTTGTCTTGTCTACAGATACTTTGATGATGAGGAAGAAGACTCCAGTAATGTAGACCTGCCATACATCCCAGCAGAGAATTCTCCAACCAGGCAGCAACTTTGGTCCAAAAAAACAGACTCGGACAGTGAAGAAGATCCCCTAGAGGCCTTTATGGCAGAAGTAGAGGTAATATCTTTTCACAATTCATTATGATGGTATTTCAGTTCATACAGATGTAATCTGTATAATAGTCATATGCTTTTTTTTTTTTAGGTTGTCTGATTACTGTATATAGAAACTCTACTTTTTTATTTTTCCTAGTGGATATTAGTGCATCCGAGCTCTGTCTCCTAACAAGCAGTGCACCTCCATCTCAGGGACAGGATAGGTTTTTATCGCCTGCTAATAAACAATGAAGTCCTATTGAATGACAGCAATCAGTGATCTTGAAAAATTGTATACCTTTTTCTTATACTTTATTGTGGTATTACATTTCTGTGAGTGAATTGAATTGGTTTTTATTGCCCTATTAATGTGAGAAGCTCTGTCCCCTCCACTTCCCCTTCCCTTATAGCATGGGTGCACATCCTGCGATGCCATTCTGTGCAGCCCCCCCACCATATGGTCAAAGATATTCTTGACAGCGTCTGTTGGCTGCAGCATGTATTTTCAATGTCATAGACAAACAGAAGTGACGCTTAGCACCAGACCAGTGATGGGTAAAATGGTGCACTGTGTTTCCATCTCTCTGATCCAAATAATTTGACAGAGTAGCGGAGTCCTGCCTCCAGCTTGGCACAGAATGGAGTTGATGAGAAGTAGCCATGCATGAGTAGACTATGGGAGAAGGGAAACTCTTGACTCTTTTTCAATGTCTCGCACAGTTTTTTGTTTTTGTGTTGCGTATAAGTTCATGGGGATCATCTATCTTCTTAAAACAGCATTATAATTGTCGCAGAATGCATGACCCACTAATAACTATTTTTATTGGGATTGTCGGGTTGATTATCGGAAAATGTTTCCTTGCGGCGAAAAGCAGTTTTTCACCCCTGCCTTAAAGGAAAGCTCAGAATGTGCAGCATTTGTGTGAATCATGGTTTATTTCTGTTGTGCTCAGGATCAGGCTGCTCGGGACATGAGAAAACTCGAGGAAAAAGAGAAGGAGAAGAAGAATGCAAGGTATTTGGAAGCTGCCGTTGAAACCAAAGTCCTTTTTACGCCCCCCTGGTCAACATGTCGAGATTCTCACTGATCCCCATGAGCATCTGTGACATTGATCTAGACTTGTCACACATGTAACACACTGACGAGCCTCTCACTATGTACAAGATGCATCCCCCAGATGTGTTTAAAAAGGAATACTCTATGAAGATGACTGCGCCCTTAAAGGGAACCTGTCATGTCTAGGAACGCTGTTAAGCTGTAGATAATCTAAAAGTTTATAGCGCTGTGAAGCCGCTGCACTGAAAGCCCGGCTACCGGGAGGAACTGAACTTTATTTCTCTCAGTAGCCTAGGGCTTTAATTCATAGAGACTCGGCTTCAGTCACTGGTCAGTACATAGTGAGCGACGGCTGTAACCATGCCCTGACACTGACTGACAGCCGGCTCTGTACTGATGCACTGCTGAGTCGGCTGTCAGTAAGTGTTGGGGCATGGATACAGCCACCACTCACCTGTACTGAAGAGTGACTGAAGCTGCGTCTCTATGATTGAAAGCCCTAGGCTGCCTAGAGGAGTAAAGTTCAGTTACTGCCGGCAGCCAGGTTTTTAGTGTGGCGACCTCACAGCTTCAGCGCTTCCATTAACCTGCGTATTAACCCCGTATCTGAAGGTTAATAGTGTTTTATGACATGACAGAATAACCCAGACCAACCAATCAGGTATGCTCTATTAGCCTCCTGATGCAAATTGCATATTATTGTGGGTTACATTGCTTGACAGCCACATACTACCAAGCCCGGCAGCCCATATTAAGGCTTACCTGTACATTTACAACATCCAGGGCCTCTTTCCAGCAGCACATACCCCATTTGTTAATGAATGTACGCCCCACAGTATTTCTAAGGCTGGTATCTGAACTGAGTGCAGGGAAGTTTGTTTTTCCTCTTTTTTCTTGCAGGGGTATCAGGGATGACATTGAGGAAGAAGATGACCAGGTAAGTTTGTGGTTTTGCTTTTGTGTTTTACTGAAACTAGTAGTCAAGCAATGCGCAAAAAGTGGCTGTAGGAATTGGATACCAGCTTTGTGGCCTGGAGGAGATCTGATGAAACGTTGACTAATGTCTTAAAAAGTTTCATGCATTTTCTGTTTGCACTTTGCATACTAAAGCCTATTTTATCATATAAATATCATTGAAGTGCAAGCAACTGTATCAAAAATCTACCCATGTGAATAAAAGGAGATCGAAAACATGGTTACACATACTTATAAGTGTCTGCAGTAGCTGGGCTGATTAGTCAAATTGTTGTACGAATTCTGAGGGTTTGTGCAGCAAAAGCGCTCAATAAAATGATCATAATGCATAGTAATGCCAAAATGACATTCTGTGCACATTTTCTGTCTTCTGTCACTTCTTTTATCTGCTCAGGTATTTCAGACTGTTCATTCTTCACGACACTTCTGCTGGGAAGCTGCCCACTCTTTATACTTAGCAATATAGAGAGAAAGCTGCCATTGGTTTCCTGTAGCAGCTGTTCTGGTGTGTAAATGGTTTTGTGTGAGCATACCCTGACTTCAATGGAGTGCGTCCACGTCTGCAATTCAATCCTGGGGATACCCTGTTTCATCATTTCTGTGTCATAGCTCTTGTGTCAATACCCACTACAAGGGCTGTCACCAGAAATTTCAGAGCCCCATATTGGCAAAATTTTCAGGTTTCCTTGAGACTCTGCCTAGGCTGCACCCTGCGGACCTTCCACATTCCCACCGCTTTCACTTGGAAAAACTCCACTTCCGCAACACATCACCAATCGCACATTAACAGTTCCCATTGAAACCTAGATAATATACATAACATCAGCTTTTTTTTTTTTTTTTGGCGAAAAGATTTTTTAAGCCACCATCACAAGGTAGACTCTATAACTTACAGTGGGTACGGAAAGTATTCAGACCCCTTTAAATTTTTCACTCTTTGTTTCATTACAGCCATTTGTTAAATTCAAAAAAAGTTCATTTTTTTTTTCTCATTAATGTACACTCTGCACCCCATCTTAACTGAAAAAAAACAGTAATGTAGAAATTTTTCCAAATTTATTAAAAAAGAAAAACTGAATTATCACATGGTCATAAGTATTCAGACCCTTTGCTCAGTATTGAGTAGAAGCACCCTTTTGAGCTAGTACAGTCATGAGTCTTCTTGGGAATGACGCAACAAGTTTTTTACACCTGGATTTGGGGATCCTCTGCTATTATTCCTTCCAGATCCTCTCCAGTTCCACGAAGTTGGAAGGTGAACGTTGGTGGACAGCCATTTTCAGGTCTCTCCAGAGATGCTAAATTGGGTTTAGGTCAGGGCTCTGGCTGGGCCAGTCAAGAATGGTCACAGAGTTGTTCTGAAGTCACTCCTTTGTTATTTTAGCTCTGTGCTTAGGGTCATTGTCTTGTTGGAAGGTGAACCTTTAGCCAAATCTGAGATCCAGAGCACTCTGGAAGAGGTTTTCTTCCTGGCTATCTCTGTACTTGGCTGCATTCATGTTTCCTTCAATTACAACCAGTCGTCCTGTCCTTGCAGCTGAAAAACACCCCCATAGCATGATGCTGCAACCACCATGTTTCACTGTTGGGATTGTATTGGGCAGGTGATGAGCAGTGCCTGGTTTTCTCCACACATACCGCTTAGAATTATCACCAAAGAGTTCTATCTTCGTCTGATCAGCCCAGAGAATCTTATTTCTCATAGTCTGGGAATCCTTCATGTGTGTTTTTTTTTTTTTTTTTTTAGCAAACTCTATGCGGGCTTTCATATGTCTGGTACTGAGGAGAGGCTTCCGTAGGGCCATTCTGCCATAAAGGCTCAACTGGTGGAGGGCTGCAGTGATAATTTTGACTTTGTGGAACTTTCTCCCATCTCCCTAATGCATCTGTGGAGCTCAGCCACGGTGATCTTGGGATTCTTCTTTACCTCTTCTCCCACAGTTGCTCAGTTTGGTTGGACGGCCAGGTCTAGGAAGACTTTTGGTGGTCCCAAACTTCTTCCAGTTAAGGATTATGGAGGCCACTGTGCTCTTAGGAACCTTGAGTACTGCAGAAATTCTTTTGTAACCTTGGCCAGATCTGTGCCTTGCCACAATTCTGTCTCTGAGCTCCTTGGCCAGTTCCTTTGACCTCATGATTCTCATTTGGTCTCCCATGCACTGTGAGCTGTGAGGTCTTATATAGACAGGTGTGTGCCTTTACAAATCAAGTCCTATCAGTTTAATTAAACACAGCTGGAATTCAATGAAGAAGTAGAGCCATCTCAAGGAGGATCACAAGGAAATGAATGTCTGAATACTTATGATCATGTGATATTTTTCTTTTTTAATAAATTTGCAAAAAATCCAACATTTCTATTTTTTTCAGTCAAGATAGGGTGCAGAGTGTACATTAATAAGAAAAAAAATGTACTTTTTTGAATTTACCAAATGGCTGCAATGAAACAGAGTGAAACATTTAAAGGGATCTGAATACTTTCCGTACCCACTGTATTAAACATTTTTTAAAATATCCAATACTCTTTTTAGGTATATTTTTATTTATTTTTCCTTGAGGGAATGTGTCACATACATTTTTTAAGATGACCAATAATACCACATACAAGGAACAAATGGTGTCACAAAATGGCCGGACCACATATTACCACCACATAGTGAATGAATAATACCACATACAATGGACAAATACCACCACACCATGACCAGACCCTATATTACCACCACATAGTGACTGCGTAATACTACATACAAGGAACATATGCAGTCACACAATGGCCGGATTACATATTGCCACCACATAGTGACCAAATAATACATACAAGGGACAAATTCCTCCACACCATGACCAGACCACATACCACCACCACATAGTGCATGAATAATACCATATACAAAGAACAAATATCACCACACCATGACCAGACCACATAATACCACCACATAGTGACCGAATAATACCACATGCAAGGAACCAATACAATCACACCATGACCAGACCGGACTGGGTAGTATAATACTGATCATTATTAAAAAAAAAATAAATAAAAAATATTACCAGAAGTGATAGAGAGGAGCTCTCTACATAGTATACAGTGTATAGTGTCAGTGTACAGGTAACGCACTTGCCAGTGACATCTCTAGTTGAAGATATTCATCTTTGTTTTTCACTTTATCCAGCACAGACCACCATCACTTCTTCCAGTCAGAACTCGTCTCTACAGAAAATAAGTTATCTAGGCGCAGATTCCCCAATTTTTCCTCAACCCCTTCACTGCGCCAAATGAAGAAAAAAGCAAGTGTCACCCTGCACAGTAACAGCACCCCCCCATTGAAAACAATATTCTCAAAAATAAAATGCGTCCCAGCAGTAATAATATCCCTTAATTAGCCCCCACAGTAGTAATGTCCTACATTCCGGCACCTTCCTCTAATAACGTCCCCCATCCTGCCCCATATGTTTCCCCATATGTCTCTCGATATTGCGGATTTCAGTGTGAAGAAAAAAAAGTTTCTCCTTCTCTGCCCGCGGTCCAACGGCATTCTCTTCCTAAACCGTTTGAGGACGTGTGACATCATATGCTATTCCTTCCCTGAGGAAGCCACAATCTGTGGCGATACGCGTGGGAATTTATCCCCCACCTCTCTCTCTCTCCCCCTTGCCAGGGCCCTGGCTCGCATCTTTGGCTCTACATGTAACTGATGTGTGAACTTTTTCTGCCTTGGGAATAGGTTTGTTTATCTATCTCTTGTATTGCAGTTTGCCAGTCTTATTATTTCCTGGCGATTGTTTAAAAAGTCTGGGATTGAGTGTGGCTATTTTTGCCTTCTCTCTGGCATACCTTTTCTCCTTGATATTTGGATGCTTGCTTTATTGGACCCATATGGCACTAGTTATAGGCTTCAGCTACATGCACTTTAAAATTATTGTGTATACTATCTAGTTCTTCTGGGGTATTTTTTGGTATCCATTCTAAGTCCCTTGCTGGGACTTTTATATAGTTAATCTACTTTTCATATCTGGGTCTGTATGACAGCAATTATTTGTAACTGTATTAGCTATAAATTCATGCAACATTGATGTGACATAGCAGCTGTTTTTTGATCTCTCCCAGAATTGTCTAATTAGTATCCCAGTGGTGAATGTTGGACCACCTGTAGCGGTTCCTATATATATACACATATATATCTTTTGTGCTGTTCAGGGGAGATTTTCAGGTGTGCGGTTATCATTGCCTTTATTATAGGGCATGATTTTCAACAGGATTTCTCTGTTTTTTAAATGTTTTTAATATCATGTGTTTTTTTTTGCTGTTGTATTATAGTTGTTTAATAAAGTGTCATGTTTTTTATACATGTTTGAGGTGCTCCTTGATTATGGGCGTGATCTTTTTCTTGTTCTTGGATGTCATATGCTGGCGACATACACGCCAACTGGTGGTCTCTGATTTGCAGGCAGCTCTTATTGTAGTGCAGGAAGCTGATCCTGCACGGCAATGAATTGCAACTGAACATGTGTCTGAGGACACTTGTTCAGTTACTAAAGTGGCAGAATCCTTCTCCTGGGGCCCATACGCTAGTAAGGGCAGTAATACCCTGATGGCGGCTCTGCTCATTACCAGCTATTCATTGGTATGCTGGGTGAAGTCACAATTTCTACATGAGTGTTGGGGTTCGTTTAGGCAACTAGCAGTAATCCAAACGTATTGTATGTGTTTATATTCTGATGGCCTTTGTTTAGCAATGCCTGGGAAAGTAATGATGGGGTCATGGTACTTGCTGAAGCGTCATAGATACCTTGTTCTGCTGGAGAGCCATTAATGTTTAATGGGTTATTCCCATGTTTTTTCATGGGTAACATTGCAACAGAATTGACTAGATTAGCGAATATGCACCGTATTCAAATTTTTTTGTGTAGAGCACTACTCTGAAGTTGGCCAGAATCGCTGGAGCGCATGATTAGCGCCCAATCCCAGCCAGCATTAGTTTTCCTGTGCTCTTGCAATGCTATAGAGGCCATGCTACCTCATATAGCAGCATTGTGTAGGATCCATGGCACAAAAATGCCGCTAATATGAACTGTCAATTAAGCAGGACCACCCCACCTACATGGTGGCACTCTTGACCTATATTGAGAACTTTACAATGCTGCAAACAGAGGAATCTTTTCCTCTTCAGCATCAAAGGGGCAGTGAACATGGCCAGATCAAGCAGTCTGCCCAGCTTCAGAGCACTCACTAGCTCTATAACAAAGAGTTTGTAAGTGCTGCACTCTGTTCCTAGGTGACTGGCCACTACTCATAGACTGCACAGTTGTCCGGTACATGGTTATATTGAGTAGTAAGCTAAAGAATTAAAATTCCCTCCATACTTGGGAAAAGAGGATTTTTAAGAACAAGTAAATTGCAATGTTGCTTGTTTTTGCAAATGTTTATAGCATTTTTGACCATTCTATGGTTGACAATAACCCTTTGTCATTCCTAGGTAACCATTTTAAGCCTTTTTAGCAACTGACAGACAAAACTGCATTCATTGCAAGTAGGACTGAAGGTTTTGCAAATAAATAGTGTAGAGCAGTTGTGGGCAATTTTCCCAAGGGGCCGCATGAGAGACACTAACTGTTGTGGAGGGCTGTACCATTAGGTTAAAATTAATTCTGCTCAATATTAATATTAACATATTACAATTAATATTAGTATAAATAATTATAGCTATCATTTAATATTGAGCAGCATTAAGCATGCTGACATCCCCCTATATACCATATGAGCCTGTGCACAGCCCCATGTCATATAAGCCCCCACTTGGTGCCTCTATACACATTGTGAGCCCCCCACTTGGCCTCTCTGTATACATTGAGCCCTCACATAGCCCCCTACATACAATATGAGGCCCCACATAGCCTCCTCTATACATGCAAACATCCTATACACCTATGAAAAACAAAAAAACATGCTCGCCTTGCTCCCATTCCCTTGGTGCTCTCCTTAAGGCTATGTGCACACACTGTGGTTTTTGCTGCGGTTCTGCTGCGGTTTTGGCCGCAGCAGAACTGCAGCAGTTCTGCAGACAGTGTACAGTAGCATGTTATCCTATGGGATAAACATTCTGCTGTGCACACGCTGCAGATTTTTAACTGCGGAAAAGCTGCGGGTTTTAAATCCGCAGAAACAATTGACATGTCAATTATTTCTGCGGATTCTCCTGCGGTTTTCCACCTATTCCATTGTCCAGGTGGCAAACCGCAGGTATTTTACCTGCGGTTCTGCAGATAAAAACCCGCAGGTGAATCTGCAGTGTGTGCACATAGCCTAAGGCTCTTGTGCACTGACTTACAGCTGACACGATGAAGTGAAGTCATCACATCTGCTGGTTCAGTCACACATGCTGATTGGTGGAAGATGGAACCGACGTCTCCGTCCTCCACCAATGTGTTCACCGTTGTCTGCATCCTAAGGATGCAGATAGTGGTGACAGCGTCCTGCAGGCGATGTCATGGTGCATTTTTTTTCTTTCCTGACCGTTTCTTTGTGCTTCCAATGGTTTGAGATATTACTTTGATAGATATGTTTCTCTGTGAAAGTGACTTATGTCATATAATTGAACAATAATCAGTAGGAATTACCTTGATTGTAAAGACACACTTCACTGAGAAGGAAAATTCATTTAATTATGGAAATCACAGGATGGCTGAACATGTCAATCATATGCAAATGATGAAAAAATGGAATCAAAATTTTAAAAACATCTTTTTATTCAGTTTGTAGTATGAGCGACAGGCAACTATACGTCTTGTCATGTTATCATTGAGGTTATTAATGGTTGTCTGAGGAATCTTCTGCAACACTGAATCATCAAGATCTGCTGCTGACAGCTCCTTTTGCAATTGCTGTCCCAAATAATGATGCCCCAGATGTGCTCCATGGGAGACAAGTACGGAGACGCTGCAGGCCATGGTAGCATGTCTAGGCCGCTCAGGCAAGAGCAACATGCAGATTGGCATTTTCTTGTTGAAAAATGGCTCCTAGGACACTTTGGAGAAATGGCTATACTTTTGGTTCTGCATCCAAATCAACTTTCTCGCCAAGCTGTCGACTTTCTTCTTAGCAATGCTATTTCAATGTTGGAGTGTGTACTTATTTTTTTATTTTAGTTATTACGTTATGTGGTCAAGTGCTGGCCTGAAACGGGTAATCCAGCTCTGCTCCCTTCCAGCAGCAGGTATCTGGGGATATGAAATCACCGGCCTTGTCCGCCTCTTGATATAAAAGGAACCTATTAGCATGTTTTTAGATATGGATATGTTGGTATGGTTTTATAGGCATAAATGCTTCTCCTACAATTAAATTGATCCCTTTTTATATAGAAATCTGATGAGCCTGTCTTGAGCAATCTGGTATCAATGCCTTATGAAAATCATGTTGGAAACATTAGGGGAGTGTCGGTGTACCTGGAAGAAGCAGCAAGCACATTGACACTCCCCCAATGCACTTACAGCCTTATTTGAGTATGGCTTCTACACCAGATTCCTCATAACTGGCTCATTGGATATCTACATGAAAGGTATCCATTTTATTTGGGGGAGAAGAGCCTATGCAGCCTTACCAATACTTACATGGCTAAAAATTTGCGGTTTGCTTTAGATAATTTCTTCTAAGATTACAATATGGGGTCTATTTTTCCTTTTTGTGACACCTGTGTCCAGTATTGCAATTTTGCCCATTCATTTTTTAGGGATTATCTGCAGTATCACACATAACACGGTGTTGTATCAACAAGAGGTGGACTTTTTTTTTATCCTGGAAAAGGCAGGCCTCTAGCTCCATTCAAAACGGGGCTTTAGAGCTATGTTCTCGTTATCACTGGAGGTCCCAGTAGTCTGACCCCTAGTCTTTAAAGCAGGGATGGGTACTTTTTTTTCTGCCAACAGCCATTTGAAGATTTATGCATACCATGTAAACTTAAAAGTAAAAATGATCCTACTGTATTTGGTCAAATATTTAATTAACTCTCCCGTAATCCAATGGCTGGAATTGCTTCTCTTTGAGACATGTGATGTTAGGTGGTATTGATGATGTTACTTCTCACAACTGCTTTTCTAGTTTTGTAATGTGTATAAAACCCAATAATTGAGAGGTCAGTTGTATAACATAGGAGACACTGAGGCTGCTGTATATATCACCTAGGAGACACAGACTGCTGTGTATATACATCACATAAGAGACCTAGAAACTGCTGTATATACATCACATAGGACACACTGGGACTGGTGCGTGTGTATATACACCACATAGGACACATTGGGACTGATGTGTGTGTGTGTGTATATACACCACATAGGACACACTGGGACTGGTGCGTGTGTGTATATACCCAACATAGGACACATTGGGACTGGTGTGTGTGTGTGTATACATCACATAGGACCCACTGGGACTGGTGCGTGTGTGTATATACACCACATAGGACACATTGGGACTGATGTGTGTGTGTATATACACCACATAGGACACACTGGGACTGGTGCGTGTGTATATACACCACATAGGACACATTGGGACTGGTGTGTGTATACATCACATAGGACCCACTGGGACTGGTTCGTGTGTGTGTATACATCACATAGGACCCACTGGGACTGGTTCGTGTGTGTATATACACTACATAGGACACATTGGGACTGGTGTGTGTGTGTGTATACATCACATAGGACCCACTGGGACTGGTGCGTGTGTGTATATACACCACATAGGACACACTGGGACTGGTGCGTGTGTGTATATACACCACATAGGACACATTGGGACTGATGTGTGTGTGTGTGTGTGTCTATACACCACATAGGACCCACTGGGACTGGTGTGTGTGTATGTGTGTGTATATACACCACATTGGAAAAGTGAAAACTTGAGGGCATTACTAAATATTAAAGGGGATTGCAGACCACACACAAATGCATATGAACAAGAATCCAAGAAAAAGTAGCGTGTAAAAAGGTTGCAATCAACACCACAATAGAAACCACAATAATTCATAGCAAAATAATAATTTTTTATTGATGCAAACAAGACACATAACAGAGACAAAAATTAAAAACAATAAAAAAAAAAACGTAAATTGGCCATATGAAAAACTAGGGACTTCATGTGTAGTTGTACAGTGACTCTATAATGCACTGTGATCTTGAATATGAGCGATGTCTGGCCCGTAGTCCTCCGTGTGTGCTATATTACAAATCTGTAGAATAAAATAATTGAAGAACATAAGATTCCACCTAGCAGGTTGTTGTCTCCACTTTGCAGACCTTTTGATTTAGATTTTTTTTGTATGCAGAGTATTTTGTTTTGTCTGCTGAGTCTCTCTCTTTCCCATAGGAAGCCTATTTTCGGTACATGGCAGAGAACCCAAAGGCTGGGCTCCTACCAGAAGAGGAAGAAGACAACCTTGAGTATGACAGTGATGGCAACCCTATTGCCTCATCCACCAAACGCATTATTGATCCTCTGCCTCCTATAGACCATACAGAGGTAAAGACAGAATTACTGTGGGCTTAGATACTTCTCCCACAACCTCATTCATCTCTCTTGCTGTGATATTTTTACAGATCGAATATGCTCCTTTTGAGAAGAACTTCTATGAAGAACATGAGGAAATCACATCTCTGACTCCTCAGCAGATTGTGGAGCTGAGGCATAAGCTGAACCTGCGGGTGAGTCAATAAATGTTATGTGGCTTCATGTTACAATGTACCATAAGGTTTCATGGAGATCAGAAGTGTATATCTAATAAATGCAGGTCTCCGGCGCAGCCCCACCACGTCCTGCCAGCAGCTTTGCTCACTTTGGGTTTGATGAACAGCTTATGCACCAGATTAGGAAGTCTGAATACACCCAGCCCACACCTATCCAGTGCCAGGTAAAGCCCATGCCACTGCAAACCTCCCATGTTCTAAGTGGTCTCTACTTTTGCCTGACATTGTCTTGCTTCCTTCTCCAGGGTGTGCCAGTGGCGCTTAGTGGACGAGACATGATTGGCATTGCCAAAACTGGAAGTGGTAAGACGGCAGCGTTTATCTGGCCTATACTAGTACATATTATGGATCAGAAGGAGCTACAGCCAGGAGACGGGCCCATTGCTGTCATAGTATGTCCCACACGCGAGTTGTGCCAGCAGGTACTGCCTAGTCCTACGGTGTAATATTGGTCATGAATGATATTTACATTCCATCTTTTTTTTTTTTTTTACCTAGTTTTCACTGATTGACGGGTGCAAAAAAGTATGTAATATGTGTATTGATGATGGTGGTTTTTGTTTGATAGATTCACAATGAGTGTAAACGATTTGGCAAAGCCTACAATCTACGTTCTGTGGCAGTGTACGGAGGAGGCAGTATGTGGGAGCAGGCAAAAGCTCTGCAAGAAGGAGCAGAAATTGTGGTTTGTACACCGGTGAGTGACTTTGTTGGTTATCGCCTACTGGAACCACTAGACAGGCACACATGATGGCTAAGACTTCATTCACAAAGCTGTAGTACTTCCAATGTCTACTGTGTAATTTTGACACCTAAGTAATTATAATATTTTTCTTTAACAGGGACGTCTTATAGACCATGTGAAGAAGAAGGCAACTAACCTACAGAGAGTCTCCTATCTTGTGTTTGATGAAGCTGACCGCATGTTTGACATGGGTTTTGGTAAGGTCATAGACTGGCTTTAGTTTACTGTCGTAGCAAGGGCTCATGCAGATGTCTGTGGATCTTGGTCCGATCACGGAGCACAATAAACGGAATGACCACGGGCCTCCCGACCTGAGCGCGATAGCCTCATAGAAATATATGAAGCTGTCATGCAGGTCAGTAAACCCGCGGGCAGTCCGTACATTATGGTCCTTTATCGGACCTAGATCCACGGATGTCTGCATGAGCCCTATATGTTCATATAGTGATTTTTACTCCCAGACGTTCTGAACTGTTGTCTCTGCTTTCAGAATACCAAGTACGATCCATCGCTAATCATGTGAGACCAGACCGACAGAGTAAGTTAACAAGGGCCTTTGTGTCTGATGGTAGTAGTGGACTGTATAAAATACTCTTTATACTTTACAACAGTGGTGGGGAACGTCCGGCCCGCGGGCCGTATACGGCCCGCCATATCATCCTGTGCGGCCCGCAGCCACTTTCCCCATTTTGTGGCCGTGGGCCCTTTAAGAGGTGCGGCGTTATTGTGCTCAGCAGGGCCCCATTTGCCCCCCCCCCCCCCCCCCAATCATACTCACCTCCTTCAGCCGTGCCTGCGCTGCAGCTGTGATGGTCCTGCTCTTCCTGTGTTAGTGCGCGGTCACGTGGTACGGCTCATTAAGATCATGAATATGGACGCCACTCCCCTCTCATAGGCGTGGCTCCCGTATTCATGAACCTAATGAGCGGTACCACGTGACCACGCGCTCACACCCAAACGGGAAGAAAAAGCAGCAGGGAACGGACCGGAGTCGGACCAAGCCACAGGTGAGCCAGGGGGAGAAGAAAGAGCGGGGGGGAGAATGAGTGGCAGCAGGGTGGCAATGGGGGGGGGGGGGGAATGAGCGGAGCCTGCACTGGGAAGATGGCTGCTCTGGGGAAACGGGTGCACTGAGGAGATGGCTGCACTGGAGAAACGGGTGTACTGAGGAGATGGCTGCACTGGAGAGACGGGTGTACTGAGGAGATGGCTGCACTGGGCAAACGGGTGCACTGAGATGGCTGCACTGGGCAAACGGGTGCCCTGAGATGGCTACACTGGGGAAACGGGTGCCCTGAGATGGCTACACTGGGAAAACGGGTGCACTGAGGAGATGGCTGCACTGGGGAAACGGGTGCACTGAGGAGATGGCTGCACTGGGGAAACAGGTGCCCTGAGGAGATGGCTGCACTGGGGAAACGGGTGCCCTGAGGAGATGGCTGCACTGGGGAAACGGGTGCCCTGAGGAGATGGCTACACTGGGGAAATGGTTGCACTGAGGAGATGGCTGCACTGGGGAAACGGGTGCACTGAGGAGATGGCTGCACTGGGGAAACGGGTGCACTGAGGAGATGGCTGCACTGGGGAAACGGGTGCACTGAGGAGATGGCTGCACTGGGGAAACGGGTGCACTGAGGAGATGGCTGCACTGGGGAAACGGGTGCACTGAGGAGATGGCTGCACTGGGGAAACGGGTGCACTGAGGAGATGGCTGCACTGGGGAAACGGGTGCACTGAGGAGATGGCTGCACTGGGGAAACGGGTGCACTGAGGAGATGGCTGCACTGGGCAAACGGGTGCCCTGAGGAGATGGCTACACTGGGGAAGTGGGTGCCCTGGGGAAATGGGTGCCCTGAGGAGATGGCTACACTGGGGAAGTGGGTGCCCTGGGGAAACGGGTGCACTGAGGAGATGGCTGCTCTGGGGAAACGGGTGCACTGGGGAGACGTCTGCACTGTCGACATAAACTAAATCTTCGAGCACGCCAATATACTCGGAACACACCCGAGCATGCTCGGGAAAACCCGAGCGAGTATACTCGCTTATCATTATTAATAATTTTATACGGCCCCCGAACACTATTATAAAATTCCAAATGGCCCTCGGCAGAAAAAAGTTACCCCTCCCCTGATTTACAAAGACCTCTTTTTTTTTTTTTTTTTTTTCTTCTCTCTTTTATTAGGACTTGTTCATATGTTGCATTTTTTCAGTCTGTTATAGTACCAGACAAGCCAATGAGATTTCGGAAATATCAATCACTTTTTTTTTTTTTTTTTTTTACCTTGCAGACTTGAGGCATTTTCAAATCTGAAGTATGGCAATTCTTCCCGTGTTGTTTTTTTTTTTTTTTTGTTAATTTTATTGAAGATTATGCAACATAAGGTTATATAATGAAACAAAAGAACAAGCTGTCTCATTGCTCATTAATATTGTCTGGCAAATTTAACCCTGCCCTTAACATACCATGGGTCTAATATCTTACCTAAAATCATCAGACACCCATGTCAGGCTTTAAATATCACATTCTTTACCCTGAGAGAATACTCCTTATCACCAGGAACTAATGTGAATCAAATCAAAATTTCCTTACCTTTTCACATTTTCAGCACAGTGTATATTTTTCTGTACCACCCTCTTATTGGAAGCTGCAGTATGTACCATATTGACCGTGAGAAATTCTGGGGGCCTTTTATCCAACCATCTCATGGCGATAGCCTTAGGATCCAAAAACATTGTTTCCCTGAGAAGAGTGCGAGGGTTGTCATCTAGGATTCCTAATAAACGCACCTTAGGACAGAGTGGTGCAAGGGGTGTATGATCTCGATGAGAATAACTATGACCGCTTTCCAAAAGTCCACGATAGGTGGGCAATACTACATCAGGTGTATAAAATTTGCTGCCTCTACCTATGGCAAAACAATCCCTTGTGTCCCTGGCTCCTTGGAATCTTAACCAAAGGATATGAGAGAATTTCCAATGCGCGGGAGCTGGGTATTTAGGGCATGCAGATACCTAAGGAAAGCGTGTCTGGGGACTTGATAGAGCTGTTGACATTGAAGAAAACAAAGAAAACCAAAACTCCCAGTCAGTGTCTTGATCTTTAAGTTCAACCAAAACTGAGCATCTTGGGAATGTAGCAATTCCGGAAGAGAACTGTTATGCCATAAGGGGAACTTGGCTACTTGACTTTTAATTGAAAAATCTTTCTGGCGGCTCTCCACACTTGAACCGTAAGTCTGTGAATTGGCAAGAAAGAGCATGAGTGTTGCTCTGGGGCCTCCAAGACCCCCGCACCATCCTCACCCTCATAAACTCTGAATACTCAAGCAGTGCGCAAGGTGGTCAGAATTAGGCAAATGATTGCCTGCTATCCACTGTTTTAAAAAGCAGAGGAAGTAGTCTGGGAGTGTCGCTCGTGCCTCATCCCTGGACCTCTGAAGAGTAGTCCGTTTCAGTTTGTGTGTTTGAGCCTTATGAAGGATGCTAAATGCAAAATGTCTTCCAGCGTTTTTCACCCATTCATTTGAATGTAGAAAATGCATAAAAAGCAAGCATATTTTGTGCAGTTTTTTCTTGTCGAGACAAATTTGTGGGTCAGAAATGCCTGCTGCAAGTACTTAACTTGTACGCACACCTTAAATCTGCCATGTCCTTTCCTACCCAGCTTTGCTCTTCAGTGCCACATTCCGGAAGAAGATTGAAAGGCTGGCCAGGGATATTCTGATTGATCCCATCCGTGTTGTTCAGGGTGATATTGGAGAGGTGAGAACTTGTATTTTATTATTCAACCTTATACGTATTTATTTATTTTTTTAGAAGATCGTATCATTTTCTGTATTTACCATTCTGTTTATTTGCTTACATTTTCTTTTTTAATCTCCAGGCTAATGAGGACATCACTCAGATGGTGGAAATTCTCTCGTCTGGTCCAGATAAGTGGAGCTGGCTAACCCGCAGACTCGTGGAATTCACATCCGCGGGGAGCGTCCTCCTGTTTGTCACCAAAAAAGCTAATGCTGAAGAACTTGCCAACAACTTGCGCGTAGAGGATCATCCATTAGGTCTCCTTCATGGAGACATGGACCAGAGTGAAAGGAACAAGGTTATCACAGACTTCAAAAAGAAGACTATTCCCATCCTAGTTGCTACAGATGTTGCTGGTAAGAAGCTCTATGAGTAAAGAGGTACTCTTGGGAGCAATTCTTTTTTTTTTCTATTGAAGTAACCTAGGGAGATAATGAAGCCATTGCTTCCCATCCCATCTGCAAGCCAGAGTTTTTGAAGTTTCCATACTTCTTACAGCTGGCTTGAAGTGGGTGTAGATCTATGATCTTCTATCTTCTCATCACTCAGCCTCCCGTCTGAGATGTGGCAACACGACTCCTGGGTCATGGCTTGATTCAAGCTCAATATTCAAGCCTGTCCATGGTTGAATGTCATCACAGTGCAGTTACTGCTCTCCACTACACTGGTGCAAAGTATGCCACCACACAGTGTGTAGTGTGCAAGTGTCTGTCGTTGCAGCGCTCCCTCAGGTGGGAAGAAATCATTTACATGATGGTGGAAGTGAGTAGAGCAGATTTTGCGGTGCACACTTCACTGTGTGGACAGTAGAGAGCGGAGCGGTGGGAGGAACAAGTGCTGGAGAAGGATGCTGGGATTTGTTGTTTTGATACTATGGAACTTGGAAGGAAGTGATATTTTTTTCCAGGGAAATCATGAGCATGGTTATTGATTGAACTTAAGGAAAAATGAAGAGATGAGGATACTTGTAAACAATCATATATATTTGCAGATACAGTACATTGCAATGTTATTTGAGAGAACAAAAAGCCTCTTTAACATATAGGTTTTTGGGACTTTCCTTCCACAAATCTAGAATGCGCACTGTATCAATATCTATTAATATCATTTATTGACAGCCCGAGGTCTGGATATTCCATCAATCAAAACCGTAATCAACTACGACGTGGCACGAGATATCGACACTCACACTCACCGCATTGGTCGTACGGGCAGAGCGGGAGAAAAGGGTGTGGCGTATACGTTGTTAACACCAAAAGACAGTAACTTTGCTGGGGATCTAGTGAGGAATTTGGAAGGTGCCAATCAATATGTTTCCAAAGATTTGCTGGATCTGGCAATGCAGGTAATGTCTGCAAATATAAAACTTATCTCCCAGCTTGTAACTGTTTTGCAACCCCATTTTGGGTTAGTAATTTTTACGGTTTCTTTCCTGCAGAATTCTTGGTTTCGGAAGTCCCGATTTAAGGCTGGGAAAGGCAAAAAACTGAATGTAGGTGGTGGAGGACTGGGCTACAGAGAACGCCCTGGACTTGGAGCAGAAACCTCTGTAAGTACAGACTTTTATATATACACTACTACGTCTAGGAGTCTTAAAGATGTCTTAGGTTGCGGATCTTCTAAAGTCCAGGGATTAAAGTATCTTTTAAAAAAAAAATTAGTTGTTCCAGCTCCTGGATGAAGGTTTAAAAGTTTTCTTTAGTGGGGTATTCTTAAAACATAGCAAAGAGACGTGGATGGAAGGGAAAAAAGCAAAAGCGACGAGTTTAGAACAAACGCTTTCTGGCGTTCTTTGTCGATGCTACGTGGGAAAAAGTTTCCCAGCATGTGATTGATTAATCTCAATATCGAAGGTTTGGAATAAAGCATCCTGTCACTAGTGGTAAGAGATAACATGTTTGGCTGCAACTTAAATTATTAGTGTTAACCATGTGATTACGATGTTCATTAATACGGACCTTTAGTTATCGTGTCATACGACCAATGTAGATTTTTTGTCACGTAGAACATCTAATGATGTACATCACATTTTTAGAGTTGCAGTTAATAAATGGCTTGGTATGAAATGATGAGATTTGGCTGTGTCGGGGAACCGGGTGTACTACAGTATAATGCATATGTGCAGATTTTATATTTTTTAGCCCCACATTTAGAAAAACCTTTGTAATTTAGCCATGAATTATTACTGTTATAAGCTCCTGGAAAAAACTTGGTGTGACATGATATTCCCCAACGAGTAAGGGTATGTGCACATGATCAGGAATGGTTCAGGATTTGACACAGGTGAAATCTGCACTAAATGTGCATCTGAGGTAACTGGCAGGTCACTTGTGTTTTTACATGCATTTTTTATCTGTTTTTTTCCGATTGCGGTTTTGATGTGTTTTTTTCATTACATATGTTTTTTTTGTTACTTGAAATAAAGCTAATTGAAAGTTGGATTCCAGGAAGGAAAAAAAAGTTATTTCGTGTTTGCAGATAAATTGGGGTATGTGCACACGGTCAGTAAATACTGCAGGTTGGACGCTGCATACATTTGCAGCGCCCAACCTGCAGCGTCCAGCTGTTACAGCATAGTGGATGGGATTTCAAGAAATCCCATGTCCACTATGCGTGCACAGATGCCCACAGCTCACCTGCGGAGCCAGACATGTGGCACGTCTTTCCAGACCGGAGCATGTGTATTTATGTAGCGGATACACTCAGTCTCCGCTGCGTAAATTACCCAAAGACTATCATTAGATGCGGTAAAATTGCATTATCTTTCTAATCACATGCATATTAAGTGTGGGAACGCAGCTTACTACGCACATGTGCTAAGTTAAATAATGGTGAATCTTGTGACACAGCCGGACATACATGACACGGAAGTGGAGGAAAGCACAGATGCAGTAAAGCAGACTACTAGGGCTGGTATTTCAAGCTGGTAAGGATCCAGTATCCATGAACCTTAGCAGCCTGATAATACCAAGTCGCAGCAGTCTGCTTATCTTGGATGGTTAGCAAAAATAGTGGTACCCCCTCCAAAAAATAACCAGCCAAGGAAAAAGCAGATAGCTGCGGCCTGGTATTCTCAGGCTGGCAAGACCCATGGATTTTGGCCCTCACCTACTTAAAAATAGCAGCCCACAGTCGCCCATGGCACATCAAAGATGCGCCAATTGTGGCACTTTACCCAGGTCTTCCCACTTGCCCTGTAGCGGTAGCAAGTGGGGTTCATACTTGTGGGGTTGATGTCTCCTTTGTATTGTCAGGTGACATCAAGCCCATGTGTTATGAACGGGTAGCCGAGGAGGAAAAAAAAAACAAACAAGCAAAGTCTCAGAAAACCAAAGAGTTTGGTAACTATGCAGACTGCAGACCCCTGATCCTAACACGCAACTAGCAGCAGTCGTGGAGCGTTCCTACGGTGGTCCTAGAAGCCTCGTCACAACCGGAGAACTAAATAAGCCTAAAGCAGGAAAAGAGGAAAACTAACTGCCCCAGAGCAGACCCCAAAGGAGAGACAGCCCCCCACATGTATTGACGGTGAAACAAGATGAAAACACAAACAAAGGCAGGAAAATAGGCTGAACAAACGATGGGGCCAAACTAACTAGAAAGGACAGGAAAGGAAAGAAACTGTCTGCAATCTGCCGAAAAACCCTACAAAAATGTCCAACACAACTGATAGCAAAATTAACCCTGAAGTCACTAGACTTCTACCACTATATCAGAACTCTGAAATATTCTGAGACAGAGCAAAGAGACCAATCTAATAAGGGACAAAAAAAAGACAATTTGGCAAATAAGTGTGGAAATTCAGCACAGCCCAGCCGGGCTGGCTGACCACACAAAAAACTGAAATGACCAACAAGAGCAAGTGTGAACATAGCAAAAAAACAAACTTCTCTTGAGAAGACTGGAACAGAGCTGAGTCCTAGACCTGAGAAGCAGACTGAATCACCAGCACTAGGATAGGGCGTCGGCTGTCTTATATCCATTCTGATCCTCCAGAGATCCAATCGTTATCTTCCTCACCAGGTGGCAGATCACTACCACTTAAACCAACCTCTCTACCTCCTGTCACCACCAGAGGGAGAACGGAAGGGGAACTCTCAACTGGTGGAGCAGAAAATGAGCTCATAACACCCATGGCTTAGCAATGGAGAAGCGTCTATAAGAAACCTATCCATTACTAATCCTATAGTTGCATGGTAAATAAAGACACAGCTAGAATAAGTCTTTTAATTGAAATAATGACACAGACTCCTTTTAATAGGTCTTAATTAAACCATACTTGCTGCATCGCCTATTCCACCGACGCCCTTGTCTCCTGGGAGAGAATTAAAATAAAAAGCAACAATATCCTTACCTGTCCACCGACAAGTTATACATACTGTCCCACTATGAGTCCAGCTCTGCTACATCTGGATGCCTTTGGCTGAGCGGTGGCATTATGCCACCATTCAGCCTCACATCTAGGACACACCGGAGCTTGAAGCTGATGACAGGAGGAGATAACGCGGTCCCCGGCAGTCACGTGCACTGCAGTTCTCGTGATCAGCTGATCGATCGCGAGAACTGCAGTGTAGGTGAACTTCCGGCTAAAACAAGGTACGCCATTATTTAAATTAGTACATATGCGTAGTAGGCTGCGTTCCTGCACTTAATACACATGATGTGACTAAGAAGATAATGCGGTTTTACCGCATCTCTTGAAAGTGTATGGGTAATTTACATAGCGGAGACTGAGCGTCTCCACTACATAAATTGACATGCTGCGGTCTGAAAAGATGCGCGGCATGTCCGTCTCCGCAGGGAAGGCGGTGGTTTCCCTGCACGCATAGTGGGCATGGGATTTCTTGAAATCCCATCCACTATGCTGTAACATCTGGCCACTGTGTATTTCACACTGCGGATGTACGCAGCATCCATTCCATAGCGTTTACTGACCGTGGGAACATACCCAAGACTTTTCAGCCACAATATGACAACCGTCTTGTAAAACTGTAGATAAAATATCATCTTCAAAATTTGGGATCTGTTGTAAGGAAATTTGAGGGGTTTTTTTCTCGTCTTTACAATGTTCCTGCTTCTACTCATCATTCACTTGGGATAGCGTTCAAAGGATCACTGCAATTCTTAATAATTCCGGTAAATTCACCTACCAGAATTGCTTTGGTGACAGCTTCCTTGCGTATAACATGGTGTTACCAGAATAGGGCTTGCGAAACATGGAAATACATATTGATTTATTTGGCGTTTCTGACAACTGCAAATCTAAAAAGGTGATTCTTGAGGAGTGATGTGAAGACGTAAATTGCAAGTTTTTAGGGTTAGAATTGTTTAATAAAGAGAGGAATGGCAGATACATCACCTCTCCATATGAGGTGCATATCGTTGATGTACAGTGGGGCAAAAAAGTATTTAGTCAGTCAGCAATAGTGCAAGTTCCACCACTTAAAAAGATGAGAGGCGTCTGTAATTTACATCATAGGTAGACCTCAACTATGGGAGACAAACTGAGAAAAAAAAATCCAGAAAATCACATTGTCTGTTTTTTTTTCATTTTATTTGCATATTATGGTGGAAAATAAGTATTTGGTCAGAAACAAAATTTCATCTCAATACTTTGTGATATATCCTTTGTTGGCAATGACAGAGGTCAAACGTTTTCTGTAAGTCTTCACAAGGTTGCCACACACTGTTGTTGGTATGTTGACCCATTCCTCCATGCAGATCTCCTCTAGAGCAGTGATGTTTTTGGCTTTTCGCTTGGCAACACGGATTTTCAACTCCCTCCAAAGGTTTTCTATAGGGTTGAGATCTGGAGACTGGCTAGGCCACTCCAGGACCTTGAAATGCTTCTTACGAAGCCACTCCTTCGTTGCCCTGGCGGTGTGCTTTGGATCATTGTCATGTTGAAAGACCCAGCCACGTTTCATCTTCAATGCCCTTGCTGATGGAAGGAGGTTTGCACTCAAAATCTCACGATACATGGCCCCATTCATTCTTTCATGTACCCGGATCAGTCGTCCTGGCCCCTTTGCAGAGAAACAGCCCCAAAGCATGATGTTTCCACCACCATGCTTTACAGTAGGTATTGTGTTTGATGGATGCAACTCAGTATTCTTTTTCCTCCAAACACGACAAGTTGTGTTTCTACCAAACAGTTCCAGTTTGGTTTCATCAGACCATAGGACATTCTCCCAAAACTCCTCTGGATCATCCAAATGCTCTCTAGCAAACTTCAGACGGGCCCGGACATGTACAGGCTTAAGCAGTGGTTCACGTCTGGCACTGCAGGATCTGAGTCCATGGTGGAGTAGTGTGTTACTTATGGTAGGCCTTGTTACATTGGTCCCAGCTCTCTGTAGTTCATTCACTAGGTCCCCCCCGCGTGGTTCTGGGATTTTTGCTCACCGTTCTTGTGATCATTCTGACCCCACGGGGTGGGATTTTGCGTGGAGCACCAGATCGAGGGAGATTATCAGTGGTCTTGTATGTCTTCCATTTTCTAATTATTGCTCCCACAGTTGATTTCTTCACTCCAAGCTGGTTGGCTATTGCAGATTCAGTCTTCCCAGCCTGGTGCAGGGCTACAATTTTGTTTCTGGTGACCTTTGACAGCTCTTTGGTCTTCACCATAGTGGAGTTTGGAGTCAGACTGTTTGAGGGTGTGCACAGGTGTCTTTTTATACTGATAACAAGTTTAAACAGGTGTCATTACTACATGTAATGAGTGGAGGAAAGAGGAGACTCTTAAAGAAGAAGTTACAGGTCTGTGAGAGCCAGAAATCTTGATTGCTTGTTTCTGACCAAATACTCATTTTCCACCATAATATGCAAATAAAATGAAAAAAAATCACAAAATGTGATTTTCTGGATTTTTTTTTCTCAGTTTGTCTCCCATAGTTGAGGTCTACCTATGATGTAAATTACAGACGCCTCTCATCTTTTTAAGTGGTGGAACTTGCACTATTGCTGACTGACTAAATACTTTTTTGCCCCACTGTATCTGCCATACCAGACAATGGAAGCAGAGAAAGGGTTAAGTTCGTCATATTCTATGATTAAGGGGTGAGTAACTCGCCAGAAACACGTTGGTTTTAGTATCCCTGTTTGTCATTTTTATGGATTTGGAATAAAGGTGTTTTTTTTTAATTTTTCTCACCTCTGGATATGCCGCTCTCTCCACTCTTACTTGTTCAGTTTGGAATAGAGGTATTTCAATTCCCATTATAACCAGGAATACATATGCAGTAATAGAGAATCCAGCGATTCACTGATGTGCTCATTGGCCGAGGCAATGCCAGTAATATGTCTCATCGGTGGAGGAAAAATGCCTTTGTGCTCCTTTGGGAGTGCATGTAGTGTTGGAATGACTGGATTTGCGATAATCAACCTTTTTTTTTGTTGTTGTTTTTTTTAAATCCTATTTTTTGGTATGAAAAAATCCTCGGGTGTTAAATCAGCAGCCAATTTGGAAAACTTGCATTAGGATTGAATGAAAGTTTAGACTAAGTGGTGGCGCCACTGAGCATATCTAGAATTTGTTCCCTGTATATATCAATATCCATAATAACCGCCATACCACCTTAACAGTAATATCAGTCGTCATAAGAGTCAGCTCAGACAAAACCGTTCATAACTGAGGGCTGAGATTGCAGTTGCACTTATTTCTCAATAAGATTCATACATTCTGAACGAGATTGGCTGGGATAAAAATATTGTTTTTTGGTTTGAAATTAATTGCTTGGTTGGTATCTCCAGGGATGGTTTGAGTGTCCAATTTTCCAAAACCGCAATCTACTCATGAAAATCAAAACCATGATGGGAATTGCACACGTTCATGAGTCCATATGATAAAAGTTTAACTTGGTCAGAGGTTAGGGTGCAATATCTTAAATTGAGAACATTGCTTGTATCAGTTGAGGTTACAGTCTTGTTGAGGAAAGTTTGCCAAAGCTGAATAAAGCCATTCAAGCCCTGACGTCCTCTGCAACGTGCCTGCTTTAGTACAACATTTGCTGTTTGCATTCTGACTGGCTTTCTACCGTGACAAAACCCAAGAAAAAACCAAAATGAGCGAATACCCTGCAGTAAAAAAATAAATGGCAATAGTGCATGAAAATCACATAGGGTACTTTAGTTAATATAATTTTGATTAAAAAACGTAAAAGCCTTTCCACCTCATAAGTTGATTCAATTCGGGACGGTCCTAACCTCTAGTATTAAAACCTGGTCCTAACCTCTAGTATTAAAACCTCAACAGGACCAAGACACCAACTAATGGACACCCAGCCATTGGGAGCACTCTTATTTGCAAAAAGTGCAAAAACTTTGAGAGATGAACTGGAATACAAGTTGCTATGCATGCAACGTAAAGACAGACACTTGCTCACACAACAGACAAAACCCAAGATAAAAACAAAATTAGAAACTACCGTATTTTTCAGAATATAAGATGCACTCCCCCCCCCTAAGATTGGGTGGAAATTGGTGTGCGTCTTATATTTGGAATGTAGCTTACCGGCTGCAATGGAGAGGGGTCCCAGGGTCGCTGTGGCAAGAAGTTTCTGGCGGTGATAGGGGCAATGCTGCTGGTCCCAGGCTGGTAGGAGGGGGTGTTAGGCAGTGCAGGATCTCAGCTGACATATTGTGAAAACCCAGGGCCTTCACACTTTCCATGTTTTTCGATGTGGTGGACAACAGGAAAATGACCGCCGGAGGCGGCACATACACAGATTGAGAACTCTGAACCGAGATCTCATCACCCGAGATCTCAATTATGTATGTGCCGCCTCCAGCAGCCATTTTCCTGGAGTCCACCGCATTGAAAAGCATGGAAAGTGCGGGGGCTCTGGGCTTTCACAAAATGTCGGCGGAACCCAAATGCCACCTCTTAACAGCCTGGGGCCCGCAGCATCACCCCGCTCCTACCAGCCTGGGAACCGCAGCATCTCCTACCGCCAGCTTCTTGCAGCACCATCCCTTTCACCTGGAATCCCGCTCCACCGCCCCCACCCCTCAGGTAAGCTACTGTAAAAGCCATCCCACCACGTTGCCTCAAGTTTTTTTTGTTTTTTTTTTGAGCTGGGCAAAACATTTATATAGCTCCCCATGGCTGTCTGTCCATTAGTGGGGGCCTCAGTCCTGCTTGGCCCTTACTCACATTTATGTCATTTGACATATAGTAAGGTTTTAATGCTAGTGGTTAGGACCTTCCCGAATAAGGTCACCTCGACCCAGTGGGGTGGCTTTTAGGTTTTTGTTTTTTTTTTTTAAATCAAAATTAAGTTAACTAAGTACCCTATGTTATTTTCTTCCACTATTGCTATTTATTTTTCTCTTTCGTCTCATTGGGGGGCACATAAACTGTGGTGTGTGCTGCTGCCTCTAGGAGGTTGACACTATGCCATGAAAAAAATGTTAACTCTGCCTCCGCAGTATACACCCCTCCGACAGGCTGTAGGACAATCAGTTTTGCTTAGTGTCAGATAGGAGGTGGACAGAGGTCTCTTACAGACCCATGCCTACCTCAATGTGTGTCGTTCCTTTTCAGGTAACCTTGGAGGGATACAGAGTAGAGCGGCTACATCTGTATTCCCACACCGGGATTATGAGTACGGCGTGTACTGCCACCCCGTATCCTCATAAATCCCATTGACAGGACCCTAGCCCCTAACACGAACTCGTGTTCAGGTGATCGTATCTGGTCCTGACCTTCGTCTCTCATCACTCGCCCTCCAGAGCCTGATGATCGAGTGAGATGCCCTGCAGAAAAGATTTGGGACAGCAATCTTTTCGTCAGTTAACCGCTCCCTGTAGCGGGGGGAGCTGAAGGTAAGAGGCTGCAGCATTTTTCGTAGAAAAAAAAAGAGAAGCTTTCTTTCTTGCATTTATGGAGGGGATCACTGTTACCCTGTGCTTACATCCTGTGGCTCTAAGTTATCTTAAGAGCCAGTACCTGCTTCCAAGCACTGCAGGAATGCAGATTGCGGCGCAGCCTCCAATCCTTCCTCCCGCGGCGGCATTATGCTCCTAGGGCTCCAGCGGTCATCCAGAACGCGCGTGTCCGATGTCAGATCCCGGCTTCTGGGGTAGGCTCAGCCCTCCGGGGTCCTCTTCTGGGACCGGCGCCATCTTGATTCTCCAGGTTCTCCGGGCAGCAGCTGCCGTGGGGACATGGGATGTGAGTACTGCACTACAGTTGTTGCTCCCTCACCCCGCTCTTTACCCCGAGGGTCGGCAACCATCATTAAATATTTTGTATGTACCTCAGGAAATAAGCTTCCTTCGGGTCAGTCCTCCCCACTTTGCTCAGAACGCTGCAGATCCACTGTATTACCTATGCTAAAGAGCAGGTGCAGCCCCACCCGCCTTTCCTGTCAGGGAGCTGGATGAGGCCGTCCTGTCTACCGCTCAGGGGTCAGCCGTTGCCGCGAGAGACAGGAGTGTCCGGGATGGGCCTCTTCCTTATCTAAATCCTTGGCTAACCTTACCAAGGTATCACAGTACCTGGTAACGGTGCTTGACAGATTGCCACCTCGGACTCCAGCGGACACAGGTCCATCAAAGGAGTCCTTTTTCTGGACCTTCTAAAGGCCGTAAAAGGTTGAGGACCACCAACCCAGGTCCCCTTCTTACTCCATCTCACCGCCAGAGTTTCTCTGGCTGTCTGCCTCCTCCTGGTCCTCCCTAGAATAGTGTGAGGCATTTTTAGAGACACACTCGGAGGAGGGTTCTGAATACGGGCCGGAACAGCCTAGGGCGTCAAGGATATGGTCCAGGACCTCATTGCTGCAGTCAATGAGACCTTAACATTAAGGACGCCACTTCAAAGCCTAAGGATCAGGCGCTTCGATGTTGATCATGCGCTAAGCGGCATAGGTCCCCCTCCAGGGTCTTCGCCACCCACAGGGATTTTGAAGAGGTGTTGGCCAAGGAAAGGGAAAACCCGACCAGGCGGTTTCAGAGGGGAAGCCATTTTGGGATCTCATCCAGATCTCACTACCAACTGGACCTCCTCCCCTTCGGTGGATCCATCAGTGTCCAGACTCTCTACCAAAACAGTCCCTCCACTCACCAGTGGGGCTCCCCTGTAGGGTACCCATAATAGGAGGGTAGAATCCCTGGCGATATCCACCTTTACGGCAGCAGCCGCTATATTGTGTCCGGCCTTCGCCTCAGCTTGGGTAGCTAAGTTAGTGTCAAGATGGGTCAAACAGCTTAGGGCATATTGGCCGGGTCCCCGCCAGCAGAACTAGCGGAGTTCGCAGACCGAATCTCTGGTCGGGAAGTATATGGTATCAGCAGCTTGGGACGCCGCAGCCAAGCATCCAGCAACAGGGTAGCCGTCCGGTGAACAGTCTGGCTAAAGGCCTGGCAGGCTGATTTGTGCACAAAGAGATCCCTAACCAATCTGTCTTTTCAGGATTCCCGACTTTTTTGGTCTAATGTTAAATCAAATCATTAAAGATGCAGCTGGGGGCATAAGCTTCCTTCTCCCTCAGGCCAGGTCTCGTCGATAGGCTTTCAAACGAAAGGCCCAATCCTTTCGTCCCTTTCATCGTGCCCCAATGGCAGACGCATATGCTCAGGGCCCACAGAGGTCGCAGGAGCCTCGGGACAGGAATAAGGTGTCCTTTCGGGCCTCTACTTCATGGCGCCCTCGCAGTTCCCGCAGCAGAGCTACCAGGTCGGGGCCAAGCAGATCCTCTTCAGCCTGACGCCTGCAGGGATTGCAGCTCCCTTCCCCCAGTCCCTCTCCCACACTAGGGGCCGCCTTCTCTTCTGCAGAGATGTCTGCCGTAGTTCAGTAATGGATACCTGGGTAAGGGAGGTGGTATCCACAGGATGCTAGATGGACTTCAGCGCCCTTCCGCGAGGCTGTTTTTTCTATCTCAACCACCAAGAGACGCTGCCATGACCTCAGGTTTTTTTGCGGCAATCAACTCTCTCCTCAGTGCAGGAGTAATCATCCCTGTTCTCAAGCAGGAGCGTTTTACAAACCTTTACTCACAGACAAATGGGTCCAAACCGGTTTGTAATACCAAATAAAAAAAATGGATGGCTCGGTTCGTCCCATACTAGACCTCAAGAAGTCAGACAAATGGGTCCGCCTACGCCACTTCAGGATGGAGTCGATCCGGCCGGTGATTGCCTCTATGGAGGATCAGGAATTCCTATCCTCCATAGATATTCAGGACGCCTACCTGCACAGTCCCATTTTTCAGGGACATGAAGGATTTTTGCGCTGCACTGTCCAGTAGCAGCATTCCCAGTTGGGGGCCCTACTATTTGGGCTGGCAACAGCCCCAGAATTTTTACAAAGATTATAGCAGCAATGGTAGCCATATTAAGGGTCAGAGGTATAGTATTAGTCCCATATCTCGACGATATTCTCGTCAAAGCACCCTCCTTCGAACAGGCTCAGGAAAACCTATCTGCGGTTCTAGTCACGCTGTCCCTATTTGGTTGGCTCTTCAACAGGGAAGAATCCCGCCTTACGCCAACACAACGCCTAGCATTCTTAGGGATGCTAATCGACACCCGCCGCTCGAGGGCATCTCTTCCCGAAAGAAAGTGGATTACTCTCCGACAGGGAATTTGCTTTCTGCTAGAATCCCGACTCCTCCTATCTTTTCGCGCTGCCATGAGAGTCCTGCGGAGGATGGTGGCAGCCTCAGAGGCCAATACCCTTTGCCCTGTTCCGTTCCAGGATACTTCAGAGGGACACCCTCCTTCAGTGGTACAGGTCCGTCTCTTCACTGGATCGCCCTTACTCCCTCCCATTCAGGCCAGACAGTCCCTCAAGGGTGACTTTCCTCCCCCCTTGTTTATCTGGGGCAGTCCTTTTCCCCCCTGTCCACTGGCAGGTGATAACTACGGATGCCAGCCTCCTGGGCTGGGGTGCAGTGTTCCGTCACCTGGCGGTCCAGGGGTGATGGTCGAGGCAAGAATCCTCACTGTCGATCGACATTCTAGAACCAACCAGGGTCTTTCCAGCACTCCTACATTGGGAAGGATGCCTCAAGGATCAGCCAATCCGGATTCAGATGGTCAATGCCACAGAAGTGGCATACATCAATCACCAGGGGGGAACCAGGAGTCCCCAGGCATCGGCAGAGGCATCAAGAAACTTCAGCCGGGCGGAAGCCGCGATCCGGCAAGATCTGCAGTTTACATTCCCGGCACAGGCAACACGGCTGCCGACTTCCTCAGTCGGGAAGGGCTCGCAGCAGGAGAATAGTCCTGACATCAGTTCATGCTCCATCAAATCTGCCGACTATGGGGGACTCCGGATGTGGACCTTCTGGTATCTCGACATAACAGAAGGGTCCAATAGTTTGTCTCCAGGTGAAGCGATCCTCTGGCAATAGGGGTCGACGTGCTGGTTATTCCCTGGTCACAGTTCAGACTCCCTTACCTGGTCCCTGCCTTCTCTCTCCTACCCAGGCTACTAAAGGGGATCAGGGTGTAAGGAGTGCCGGTCATATTGGTTGCCCCATACTGGCCCCCAGGAGTGCCTGGTTCTCAGAAATTATCAATCTTCTCGCGAGCACCCCCTGGAGACTCCCCGACAGGCCAGATCTCCTGGCTTAGGGGCCGTTTTACCACCCGAATTCTCGGTTGCTCAATTTGACGGCTTGGCCATCTAAACCACAATACTGAGAGCAGCTGGGTTGTTTTCGGACCGATACATTAATACAATGATCCAGGCTAGGAAGCCATCTTCTTCAGAGGATCTATTTTTTTTTGGGCTGGTGTGAGTCGAATCACATCACACCTATACCCTGTTCCCTACCATCTGTCCTAGCCTTCCTCCAGGCAGGATTAGATGCCGGTAGTGCCCTAAGTTCCCTGAAAGGCCAAGTATCTGCTCTCTCTATTCTTTTCCAACAGAATTGGGCCTCTTGCCTGCAGGTTAAAACCTTTCTTCAAGGGGTGGCATACAGCTCCTCCTTACAGATCCCCAGTGGATCCATGGGATCTTAACCTGGTCTTGGAAGCCTTGACAAATTCACCCTTGGAGCCCCTCTGGGAAGCTCCCATATTCCTTGTGTCCTGGAAGGTGGTATTTCTCATAGCCATCACCTCTATCAGGCGGGTTTCAGAGTTGGTGGCCCTGTCCTGTCTCCCTCCATTTTTTTGATTATGCTCAAAGACAGGGTTATTTTGCGGCCTCCTTCCTTCCTTCCTCCCCAAGGTGCTATCAGCCTTCCACCTGAACGGGGACATAATCCCACCATCATTTTGCCCCAACTCATCCACTGGAGCGTTTTTTCAATAAGCTGGACCTGGCCAGGGCAATAAGGGTCTACCTGGCTAGGACGGCTCCTTTCAGGGAAACAGACTCACTCTATATCATTCCTAATGGGGTGAAAAGAGGCCTGCCGGCCTCTAAGGCAACAATCGCCCCCTGGATCAGAATGGCAATTCTGGAAGCCTACAGGGTGTCCCCTGCTGGGGTCAAGACTCACTCAACCAGGGCGGTGGGCGCCTCCTGGACGGCACACCATAGGGCATCAGCCATGCAATTGTGCAAGGCAGCCACCTGGTCGTCCGTTCATACCTTTTCAAGGTTCTCTAAGGTCCATACCTATACTTCAGCTGACCAGTCTAGGCAGAAGAATTTTTCAGGCGGCAGTGGTGAGTTCTCCGACCAGAAGGATGTTTCTGTCTTCTCCCTCCACAGGGACTGCTTTTGGACGTCCCACGGTTTCTGTGTCCCCCAATGAGACGAAAGAGTCTTCATTGGGTGACACAGCGCCCTCCCATGATTTTGCTACTTGTAATGAATATATGATGACTTACATGATAATGTCTCTTCCTACTGCTTTTTCACTAACTGATTGTCCTACAGCCTGTCGGAGGGGTGTAAACTGCGGAGGCGGAGTTAACATTTTTTTCATGGCATAGTGTCAACCTCCTAGAGGCAGCAGCGCACACCACGGTTTCTGTGTCCCCCAATGAAGACTCTGAGAAACAGATTTTACGCTAAGCAACCAAAATCCTGTTTTTTTTCTGCAGGGTATTGGCTCATTTTGTTTTTATCTTGGGTTTTGTCTGTTTAGTGGATAGTGTGAACATGCGCCTACACGTTGTATGCATACCTACTTATAATCCAGTTCATCGCTTTAAGTTTTTGTCTTTCTACTTTGCCCAGTTGTAGTTGCCACCATTGTACCTTGCCCCACATTCTATCTATGATTTACTTACTGAAATTTAGGGATAAGCTCAGTTGAGTAAGTTTCCTCTCACATATGTTTAGTGCAACAAATGAACCGTGTGGCTTTATTTTCAGGAACGTGCGGTCAGCGGCAGTGTGATGAGCAATTATGAGGCCTTCAAACCTACAGGAGGAGCAATGGGAGATCGACTATCTGCCATGAAGGCTGCATTTCAGGTGCGGGGCTGGAAAAGTGTATGAGCTTTTAGGCTGTTAATGTCTTTGATATATTAACTGGTCTTTTATTCCCTTCACAGTCACAGTATAAAAATCATTTTGTGGCTGCCAGCTTGAGCACACAGAAGACAGGAACGTCGACCATCAACTCTGGAGCTTGGACAAGTGCGGGCAGCTTAAGTTCGGTTCCCAGTTCTTCACCACAGACTCATTCAGCTCCTTCGGAACTGATGCTTCCCATGTCCAAAGGGTTGCCTGGCTTTACCAGCAGTGGAACCCTTAGTAGTATCCCAGCAGCTTATACACCCATGGATAATCCTAGCTACCCTGCAGCCAGCCAGCAAAGTAATAAGGAGGGGTCTAGTAGCAGCAGTAGTAGTAGCAGCAGCAGGGAAAGTGGTGGAAGCAGAGATAAATATGGTGAAAGTAGGGGAAGACATGGGGATAGCCAGCGGCATGGCGATGGACACCGCCATAGTGAACGAGATGGACACCGCCATGGAGATGGACATCGGCATTCCAGCAGTAGCCGACACAGTGAAAGCCGTAATGGGGGCGATGGAAGACGAGATAGTGACGGCCGAAGGGAGAGTTCTCGGGACAGCGAAGGAAGAAGAGAAAGCTCACGAGACAGGGAAGAAAGCCGAAGAGACAGCTTTGGAGATGGTCGAAGAGAGAGCTCCCGGGATGGAGGAGAAAGCAGAAGAGAGAGCTCACGAGATGGAGACAGTCGTAAAGAAGGATCTCGAGATGATGGAAAAGGTGACACATTTGTTGTACCGGATCCTCCCAAGCGCAAGAAGAGCAGATGGGACAGTTGAGTTTCCTGACAGGAGTTACCTGGTGTCAGTAGAGTTGCGTGTCTTTGTTCTCGTTTTTTTTTTATTTTTGCTTGCTTTTGGTGGACCTGACGTCCCAATCAGAATTGTTGGTCAAATACATCTACACCCCCAGGAATTGTAACACAGTATGACTTTGCATAGTGACAGCATTTACAAGCCCACATGAGGATGGTCCCGTATCCTTATTCTTCTATGTGTAGAGCAGAATATGCTGAAATTCCCAGTTGTATCCTGTGCTTCGTACAATACACAAAGCGGAAGCATCTTAAGTGGCAGCCATCTTTGAGAATTCTTCAGTCTGCAATTTGTGTGTTTAGAATGTTTTTTTTTTCTGTACATAGATGGTTTTCATTTTAACTTTTTTTTTCTTTTCATGTACCGAATTGTTCTCAATAATAAACAATAATTAAAAGAAAATTTGTTCTAACTCGGTCTCTATTCCTTTCTTGCACCATCTCTTATTATTCAGTCACGGAAAGGGAGAAGGTTTAATACGATTACATCTATATTATCGCTATTGTCTAATTGGCAAACCTACCTGTTGATAGAACAGATGCCGTAAATGAAGAAAAAAAGCCAATGTTACATATTTTCGGAAAGGTTTAACTTGTACAGTTAAAAACCCATCACACACCCAGTCCCATTTGTTTCTCTGTCAATCTCTCATCACATAGCGTTGTAAGAAAAAAATGTTTATACAGTAACAAGTATATGCGGCATATACATAAATAAGGGTATATCAAGCAATCGGCCATTATGGGACACAGGCAAAAAGATTTTTGGTACTGCTTTGAATAATACACACGTTATCTGTTCCATGTTTAGGTCCTTCCAAATATGAACTGCATGGAAAATAAAACATTGTGATTGGGTCTGAAACCTAATTAATCCTCCATCCCTGAGAATGCAATGACTGAATCACTTTTTTACATATTGTCTGCGTTTCAGAATTCCCTTGTGTTAGGTTAACACATTGTGCCACAGTATGGCTAGTATCCAGGGTTGGTGCAAATCGAGTCGCAAGTCCTCTTGTATTTGTCACGTTGGCAATCCGTGGCTGCTGCATGGGAGTGGGATTATCGCCTTTTACCTGTCTGCAGCCATGATTTGATTAGCCAGTCTGGCACGACATCCCATGTGCGTCATGACGCAGTAACTGCACGATGTCACGCCAAGCCGGCTAATCAAGAGCAGCTGCGGATGCCAACAAGTAAGATGCGGTATTCCCACTCCTTTTCAGCTGCCACAGACCACTGTCATGGCCGATAGAATGGCATATGAGATTATGCCAAATCTCATAGTAACTGATGGATTAAAGTGTTTAAGTGTCCTGCAGAGAAAAATAATAGTTATGTTGATTTTGGTGAAAACTACAGGCTATGCATGTAATATACAGATATGTCAGACCCTACAAAGTCATGTTGTTCAAGGCTGGGTAATAAACAAGGGCAACCCTTCTATTAGCACCAAAGGTACCATCACTGAATAATTCATGAGTTGTTGAAGCCGGAAAACCCATTTATCAATGTGATAGTAATTTGCCTAGTCTATCCAAATAGTGTTGCACATCTACATTTGACAATCTGACATTATTACATTTGTAGGGAAATAGTAAAGTCTCTTTTTTTCTGACATTCAATGATCAATCGAGAGGGATGTGAAAAATGCTAGAAGCCACATCCAGTATAATATTGATCAGTATCTCGCCTTTTATGAGATTCAGACCTGGAACTTCAGAAGTGCTGAAGTTCAGATCCCTTTCACTCATTCATTGCAGCCGTATGCCTAGGAGAGTCCACAAGCTTTTTCAGTGCCCCTTTGTAGTGGGTTGCTGTCAGAGGGTGATATATTTGAGAAGTATCCTGGCAGGTAGGAGGTAGACTGCACTGGTGCTGGTAACTGCTTGCTTCTGGCTGCCATACTCAGACATACGCTGTTTGTTGTATGGGACAAAACCCCTCCATAATGACAACTGCCTCCTGTACTGGTTATACGGGATTTCTGCTTGAGATCCATAGATAAGCTCCGGCGGAGCCAGATCTTCCGCACTTCTGCTTGTACCTGGCAAGGGAGGAAGGAACAGTTATAGATATGTGTAAGATGTGTATTAGAACCAAACTGTGCATGGTAATGAGAGTTTTGTATGGGTTCAGCTCTACTCCATTATGTATTAAGATCAATTTTAAGGGGTTTGTCCACATTTGCAACCCACTTTTGTCTTTAAATTTAAACACAATATGTCAGCAGGATTTCACAGCCCAAACTATACAGTATTTGCTTATAGCTCTTTCAAAGACATGTCCAGCAATACCTTTACATGGCCAGTCCAATGCCGAGAAATTGGCGTGTGAATTGATCAGCAAATGAGCTAGTTGTAGATCTGAATCCTCTGTCACTCCAGCTCTATTCTCCACCCAGCTCTGTTTCCTCCTTCTTACTTTATGTCTCCTTTGCTAGAGTCTAGAGCTCTGGAGACACTGGGTACGGAATATATTCAGACCCCTTTAAATTTTTCACTCTGTTTCATTGCAGCCATTAGGTAAATTCAAAAAAGTTCATTTTTTTTCTCATTAATGTACACTTTGCACCCCATCTTGACTGAAAAAAGCGGAAATGTACAATTCTTTGCAAATTTATTAAAGAAAAACTGAAATATCACATGGTCATAAGTATTCAGACCCTTTGCTCAGTATTAAGTAGAAGCACTCTTTTGAGCTAGTACAGCCAAGAGTCGTCTTGGGAATGATGTAACAAGTTTTTTACATCTGGATTTGGGGATCCTCTGCCATTCTTCCTTGCAGATCCTCTCCAGTTCCATCAGGTTGTATGGTGAACGTTGGTGGACAGCTATTTTCATGTCTCTCCAGAGGGTCATTGTCTTGTTGGAAGATGAACCTTCGGCCAAGTCTGAGGTCCAGAGCACTCTGGAAGGGGTTTTCATCCAGGATATCTCTGTACTTGGCTGCATTCATGTTTCCTTCAATTTCAACCAGTCATCCTGCAGCTGAAAAACACCCCCATAGCATGATGCTGCCACCACCATGTTTCACTGTTGGGATTGTATTGGGCAGGTGATGAGCAGTGTCTGGTTTTCTCCACACATACTGCTTAGACTTATCACCAAAGAGTTCTATCTTAATAATAATAATAATAAATTTTATTTTTATAGCGCCGACATATTCCGCAGCACTTTACATTTCAGAGGGGATTTGTACAGACAATAGACATTACAGCATAACAATAATCACATACAGTAGATTATAGCAAATACCAAGAGGAAAGAGGGCCCTGCTCGCAAGCTTACAGTCTATGAGGAAAGAGGTAGACACGAAAGGTGGGTGGTAACAGTTGCCCTGATTGTATGGACCAGCCATAATGTTAGGTGTGTGACAGTACGGACACAGAGGGCTAATGGATGCATAAAGCATGTGGGAGAATGATGCGGGGAACCTGGTTATGGTAAAACTTTTGGCTCTGCCACACAGGGATAGATTAGGTTAATGTGTTGAGGCGATAGGCCAGTCTGAATAAATGCGTTTTCAGGACACGCTTAAAATTGTGGGGATTGGGGACTAATCGTATTGACCTGGGAAGTGCATTCCAAAGAATTGGCGCGGCACGTGTAAAGTCTTGGAGATGGGAGTGGGAGGTTCTGACTATTGAGGATGCTAACCTCAGGTCATCAGCAGAACGGAGGGCGCGGGTAGGGTGGTCTATCTTCATCTCATCAGACCAGAGAATCTTATTTCTCATAGTCTGGGAGTCCTTCATGTGTTTTTTAGCAAACTATGCAGGCTTTCATATGCCTTGCACTGAGGAGAGGCTTCCGTCAGGCCACTGCTATAAAGACCCAACTGGTGGAGGGCTGCAGTGATTGTTGACTTTGTGGAACTTTCTCCCATCTCCCTACTGCATCTGTGGAGCTCAGTCACAGTGATCTTGGGGCTCTTCTTTACACCTCTCACCAGGGCTCTTCTCTCACGATTGCTCATTTTGGCTGGACGGCCAGGTCTAGGAAGACTTCTGATGGTCCCAAACTTCTTCCATTTAAGGATTATGGAGGCCACTGTGCTCTTAGGAACCTTGAGTACTGCAGAAATTCTTTTGTAACCTTAGCCAGATCTGTGCCTTGCCACAATTCTGTCTCTGACCTCCTTGGCCAGTTCCTTTGACCTCATGATTCTCATTTGGTCTGACATGCACTGTTAGCTGTGAGGTCTTATATAGACAGGTGTGTGCCTTTACAAATCAAGTCCTATCAGATTAATTAAGCACAGCTGGACTCCAATGAAGGAGTAGAACCATCTCAAGGAGGATCACAAGGAAATGGACACCATGTGACTTAAATCTGAGTGTCTGAGCAAAAGGTCTGAATACTTATGACCATGTGATATTTCAGTTTTTCTTTTTTAATTTGCAAAAATTTCTACATTTCTGTTTTTTTCAGTCAAGATGGGGTGCAGTGTGTTCATTAATGAGAAAAAAAATGAACTTTTTTTAATTTACCAAATGACTGCAATGAAACAGAGTGAAAAATGTAAACGGGTCTGAATACTTTCTATACCCACTGTAGGTTTGCATAAAAGCTGAATACAAAAAAATGGTGCAGTTTCCAATATCTACAAAGTTGCTTTATTTTTGCATCGTGAAAGGGAATCTGTTGGCAGGATTCCATATACAAACTATGCATGTAAGTCTTTCGAAGATTCATCCAGCAATACCTTTACATGGTCAGTCCATACCTCAGTTACTGAGAAATTAGTGTTTGAATTGATATGCCAAGGAGCTATTTGTAGATCTGAATCATCTAGCACTCCAGCTCTATTCTCCACCAGCGCTGTTTCCTCCTGCTAGCCTTATGGACTGACTCCTTTGCTTTGAAGTCACACAGCATTGAAGTGGTCAGTCAAGCAAGATGAAGCAGTGGCGCTGGGCGGGGATTAGAGCTGGAGTGACAGAGGCTTCAAATCTACAAATAGTTATTCAGCCTCATTTGCATGTCGAATCACAGGCTGTTTTCTCAGTGATTGAGGTATGGACTGACCATGTTAAAGGTATTACTGGATGTGTCTTCGAAAGACTTAAACTATTTATATGTGCATGTATGAGATCCTGCTGACAGATTCCCTTTCAAGATGCAAAAATAAAGCAACTTTGTAACTAGTACCATTGGAAACTGTGCCATTTTGTGTATTAAAGGGAACCTGTCACCCCCCCACCCCAATGCGTTATTAAGTAAAAGAGCCACCTTCAGCAGCACTAAGGCTCCATTCTGTGAAGGTGGCTCTTCTGTTTCTGACCCCTAGTAACACAGAAATATTGACTTTTTTATAAATAGATCCTCATACCTGTAATGCGTCCCATAGGTATGGTGTGTTCCCCTGTATTAGCGCCTCCCAGCCATCCATCATGCCCCTTTTGTGCCTGGGCGCCGCCTCCCAGCCGCACCCGCGATAGCCTTATGTCGGTTCTTGGACAGCGCGCACTGTGCATGCCCGAGAACTGTTGTCACAGCGCAGGCGCCGGTATACTACACAGGAGGAGGCGGCAACGCACATGGGCATGATGGACGGCTGGGAGGCGGCGCCCACAAGCAAGACAAGGGGCATGATGGATGGCTGGGAGGCTGCGCCCAGGCACAAAAGGGGCATGATGGATGGCTGGAAGGTGGCTGATACAGGGGGACACACCATACCTATGGGATGCATTACAGGTATGAGGACCTATTTATAAAAGTCAATATTTCTGCGTTACTAGGGGTCAGAAACAGAAGAGCCACCTTCACAGAATGCAGCCTTAGTGATGCTGAAGGTGGCTCTTAAAAACGCCCTGGGGGGGTGACGGGTTCCCTTTAAGCTTTTATGCAAACCAAAGTGCTTCGAAAGCTCTACACTGCGTGCAGAATTATTAGGCAAGTTGTATGCGAGAGGATTCTTTTTATTATTGAACGACTATGTTCTCAATCAACCCAAAAGACTCATAAATATCAAAGCTTAATATTTTTGGAAGTTGGAGTGGGTTTTTTTTTTTAGATTTGGCTATCTTAGGAGGATATCTGTTTTTTTCAGGTAATTATTACTGTGCAGAATTGTTAGGCAACTTAATAAAAACCAAATATATACCCATGTCACTTGCTTATTTTCACCAGGTAAACCAATATAACAACAAAAAATTTAGAAATAAACATTTCTGACATTCAAAAACAAAACAAAAAAATCAGTGACCAATATAGCCACCTTTCTTTACGATGACACTCAAAAGCCTTCCATCCATAGATTCTGTCAGTTGCTTGATCTGTTTACGATCAACATTGCGTGCAGCAGCCACCACAGCCTCCCAGACACTGTTCCGAGCGGTGTACTGTTTTCCCTCCCTGTAGATCTCACATTTTATGAGGGACCACAGGTTCTCTATGGGGTTCAGATCAGGTGAACAAGGGGGCCATGTCATTATTTTTTCTTCTTTTAGACCTTTACTGGCCAGCCACGCTGTGGAGTATTTGGATGCATGTGATGGAGCATTGTCCTGCATGAAAATCATGTTTTTCTTGAACAATACCGACTTCTTCCTGTACCACTGCTTGAAGAAGGTGTCTTCCAGAAACTGGCAGTAGGTCTGGGAGTGGAGCTTCACTCCATCCTCAACCCGAAAAGGTCGCACAAGTTCATCTTTGTTGATACCAGCCCATACCAGTACCCCACCTCCACCTTGCTGGCGTCTGAGTCGGAGTGGAGCTCTCTGCCCTTTACTGATCCAGCCTTGGGCTCATCCATCTGGCCAATCAAGAGTCACTCTCATTTCATCAGTCCATAAAACCTTAGAATTTTTTTTTTTTTTTTATATAGCGCTAACATTCTGCAGCGCTTTACAGTTTTGCACACATTATCTTCACTGTCTCCGATGGGGCTCACAATCTAAATCCCTATCAGTATGTCTTTGGAGTGTGGGAGGAAACCGGAGTACCCAGAGGAAACCCACGCAAACAAGGGGAGAACACACAAACTCCTTGCAGGTGTCCTTGGTGGGATTCGAACCCAGGACTAACCACTGAGCCACCGTGCTGCCCAAGAAAAATCAGTCTTAAGATATTTCTTGGCCCAGTATTGACGTTTTATCTTATGTTTCTTGTTCAAAGGTGGTCATTTTACAGCCTTCCTGACCTTGGCCATGTCCCCGAGTATGGCACACCTTGAGTTTTTTGATTCCCCAGTAACGTTGCAGCTCTGAGCTTCACGCTTGATTTTCCTCATTTCATGGGCAGTTATTTTGCGCCTTTTTTTTTTTTTATCAACATGCTTCTTGCGACCCTGTTGGCTATTTGCCATGAAACGCTTGATTGTTCGGTGATCACACTTCAAAAGTTTGGCAATTTCAAGACTGCTGCATCCCTCTGCAAGACATCTCACAATTTTTGACTTTTCAGAGTCCGTCAAATCTTTCTTCTGACCCATTTTGCCAAAGGAAAGGAAGTTGCCTAATAATTAAGCACACCTTATATAGGGTGTTGATGTCATTAGACCACACCCCTCCTCATTACAGAGATGCAAATCACCTGATTTACATAATTGGCAGTTGGCTTTCAAGCCTATACAGCTTGCAGTAGGACAACATGTGTAAAAAGGATGATGTGATCAAAATACTCATTTGCATAATAATTCTGCACACAGTGTAGACCAACAAAAACCCTGTGTAGTCTGATTCTGCAGTGCCATTTACAGCAGTACCTCTGCTGTTACTTACCTACAGTTTTATTTGTTGACTGTAACCAAGGAGACTCATAGATCTGCAAGAGAGCTGTAACCCCTTCTTTTATAAAAAAAAAATTGCATATTTGGTAATAAGCGGCCATAAGCATCTGGCAGGGTATACTCCTAAGTGTAGTGGGGAGGAGGTTAAAAGCGAGCGCAGTTGGCCACAGGAGTTTATGGCCAGCCTAGGGACTCGTGCACACCTCAGTATTTCTAATTCTGCCATAATGGGGTCTACTCCCATATTCATAAAGAAATATATCTGGATGCAATAAGAACTGAAAATCCCAGCATCTGTTATATCCTTTGCAATCTGTAAATGGCCGCAAAGGGTCCACAGCCCCTAAGAGACAATGTGTGACCGGATTATTTTGTGGCTGAGGAGCTGCAAACATCTACAAAGCTGTGTGATGTCAAGCTGCTGATGGACTAATGATGACTTCCTTCCATGCATTATTATTGGTGCAATGCTTAATTACCTCTCCATTGCAGAAACAGTAGATAATGGCCACAAAGAATCCCTACGGAGGAGAAAGAAATGTAAGTGATGAGTAGTATATGTACCATAAGCCATGCTATCCCCTTGGGCCGTAGGGGCCTAAAATGCACAAGCCTGTGTCTAAGGAGTATATCTGAAGAATAATTTTCATTTTTATGGGACTTGTCTTACTGTATTCCATTACTTCTGGAAATGGATCATCTTTACCACCCCTTAGCTATGAAGGCGTGCTGACTAAACAAGGTGTAAATTTACCTGCGAGGAGTTAAAAAACATCTCGTAATGCATCTGTATTTGCCATAACAGCCCGGTCACCTCTGTGTAAGGAATTGCCATGAAAACAACATAATGGACACCAAAGAGCGGCATTAGGACTAATGTTGACTTGAGGAGTTTCCTGTAAGAAGAGGTATGAACCTATAACTTTTTGGGGATCTTAAAGGGATTGGGCAAAATTAGAAAAACATGGCAGCTTTCCTCTAGGATCAGAGCAGCACCACTCTTGTGGTTGTGTCTCGTAAGGCTTTGGCGCAAACCAACATAGACACTAAGGTTACATTCCCACAATGAATTTTTGATGTTGCAGATTTTCTGCACTCATTAAGTAAAATGGGTTACTGTGTTTTGTTTTTTTTATTCTAAATATGCAGCGTAAAAAACTCACCATAAACTCATTGTGAGAACGTAGCCTAACACTACTGTAGTATGCAGGTGTTATGTGTTGCTAATACCCACCCATATTGATGTCGGGGGTCTAGTTTTCCAGTGTTGGTTTCCCAGAGTTTGGAGGCCAAGACTCTGACGATATTCAGAAACAAGATAAAATTGACCTAGAAAGAGGGACATATTTTTTTCACACGTGGGTAGCGAACGTAGTCCTATTGTCAGTTCTCATTGGTGTCACATCCCTTATGTTCTCAACAATCACATCACTACACATGGGCAGTATGATAGGACATCAATATATCGATAGGGATCTATGAGTGCATTGTGAATGGAAGAAAGACTTTCAACGCACCAATGTGGCTGCTAGAATCGGTGTTTGATAAATCCACTTCATATGACCAGCACTGAGGTCCCAACACCTAGAAAAAAAGATACCACAGTTCCAGTTAGAGTAGGACCACACTGGGCACAGTACTTGAGCCCAAGTCAAGCCACTTCTCATTTATTCCAACATGGCTTTTACCAGTCTTGTCAAATGTAGAAGTTGTTATACTTTTTTTTTATTTATTTATTTTTTTATACTTTTTGCCCTTAAAGGAGTTTTCTGGGTACTAACAAAATAAAAACAAATGATCCGACTGTCTCTGCAATGAGTTTCCAAACTCTCCTGTTGCCTTGTTTCCCCCCCCCCCCCCCCCCAGCCATTCTTATGATTTGTTATGCTTATGCCCTGAACTTCCCGCCAGCTCTGTCTGTGCCTTTAGACTACATTAAGAGGCAGAGCTGTTTCTCTCTGATGGCTCCCTGACTCCCACCCTCAGAGTCTACTCCAACTACAAAACACTGTCTAGGGCCTCCTGTGCAGTCTCAAGATCGATAAGTATCTGCACCCAGTATATACTTCCCAAAACTCCATCCACTTCATCTAGTATGTGCTATATTGACACTGCAGTCAGCAATGTTCCAGGTTTTGACCCTGGAACCGCACAGGCTCAGTGTACGGCAGGGGAGCAATGGTCGGACAATGTATTATAATGTACTAGCAGTCTGGAAGCCCTGCTCCATCCTTCTGGCTAAAGCCACAAGTTGATAAGATTACTTGTTCTATGGAGAGCTTATAATGTGTTCTCCATCCCTGTGCACATCCCCAGACACTCTAATCTTGCTGAGGGTCACTTGCAAGCCCTCCATGACATCACCATTTCAACCTACCTGAACAGCTGCTACCAAAGCCATTCAAAGCACAGATAGAAAATCTCTGTGCTTTAAACTGACAGCAGTAGGAAGTAAGGACTGGAGGTAACCTCACACGTGACAACTCAGGGACACAGCAGAATTTTAACAGCGAGTATATCATGACGTTTCTTAATTTCCAATAGGCTTTACAGTGCTTTAATAATCCATGTGCCTTGAAAACACCTTTAAACCCTTTGGTGGTATGGTGAAGAACATGGAGTAAGAGTAACCAACTGTAATGTGATGTTGGTTCCATAGGTTCAAGGTTACGAAGACTTGTTTTGAAGGTTACCCTTCAACAAATAAACTTACAGACCAACATTAATTGGTCAATTAGTCTATGTTGTATCTGCATTAACTTTCATCCCATTCAGTAGAGCATGATGTGCTTTCTGGAATCCAATGCCCAATGAAACGTGACTTTAAAACCAATATTTAGGTACAAGGCTTGGGTGTGTTAGGTGACAAGTAACAAGTCTGCATGGCAATAGGTTGTACTTTTTACATACTGTGTATCTGCTAGAGACACCCGTACACTCGCCCACACAGACACGAACACTGCTGGGAGTCCTGGGGGAAAAAAAACAAAAACATGAAGAGTTTTGAGAAACCATCTTTAGGTACGTGCAGGTGACACAATGGCTATCATAAGTGCTAAAAAGAAGAACCATCAGAAAATCTCACCCCAACCAATGATGGTCAGTGCCCAAAAGTAGCTACGGTCAGACAGGTAGGCCATGAAGATGAGACTGTGCAGGTAGAGACCTTCCACCAGGATCCAAAAGTGATTAGTGGCCAGAAAATAAAGGAATAAGGTGACGGCCACCTTACATCCAGCCTGTGACAGATAAAGAACAACCTCCTAATAATGTAAGTCAAGTAGAGGTATCCTGAGTTATGTGACTAAAGGAAAATAGCTGGAGCCTAATGTATCTTCTCAGCATTGGTTGGCTTACAAAAATTAACTGCTTCCATCATACTGTCGACTGTGGCAATAATGTCTTCTCCTTAAAATATGTATAATGAAAACAAAGACTCACCCAGTGGACCTCTGTTATCCTTGAAGCCCCAATCTCTTCCTCTTCACTCCCTGGTATCACTTCATCGTCTTTTGAATACAGTACAGCATCTTTAAGAAATATGCTTCCAGCTCGGCAAATGAAGGATGTAAAGAGATGGATATGGATGTAATTTCGGGTACAGTGCAATCGCCTGCATAAGTGGAGGCAACCATATACAGTAGTCATACATTGGGTTAGGGTTAGTAACACTAACAAACTTGAGCATCTTACTTGAAGTAACATAGGATGCAGAGAGCTATCAGGAGCGTTGCCAAAGAAATCGAATATCCTATGGTGTAAATCACTCGCAGCCGGTCAAACACCGCCTGTAGAGAGAAAGAGCCCTGTTAATAAACTTGATATACTTATTCTATGACACAAGTTTGTGCCTGTCAGGGTGTGTTGGGAGTTGTTGTAGCCACAGGCTTGAGACTCCTGATCTACATTGTAAATGCAGTACATGGTTTCCAGAATTTGTTCTGTACCTTCTCCTGGATCCTTTCCCCTGGGCTCACCAAGGTAACACATTCACTGTAATTGGCCCAAGTCCTGTTTGTGCCTGGCACTTGAAGCCACATTCCCAGTGATCCACATCTTCGATGAGCAAATCCTGGCAAAATTGAAGGACATGAAAAGACCACAAGCAGTGTGTCATATCCTAATTATATTTCATCTTATGTTGGCATTAAAAAAAGAGGTGTACTATTCTGTAGCCTAATCTGCAACTGAACCCATAAGGTGCCAGTACACTGAGGCTCTAAGATATGCCTTAATTTTGCTAATTAGGACGCAAAAAGACAAAATTGGAAAACTTTCTATTCTTATGTGTATAAACTAATCAATGTTACTTCACCGATACCCATTGTTAACATTACTTGTGGATGGGATCAGGATCTATAGGTCTTGTAGTACAGCTGGATGAAAAGAATTACCTTGGTGATTGAAGTCATAGATGTAGTCTGGGCAGGGAACAGATATCAACTGGTGGTGTGACCCCTCTGGCCAGCATATTATCCCATCCCACTGTGGAGAGCAAATAGATCCTAGAAGCAAGAACAAAATGCAATGAAACTTCCAAATTGTAGTGTAACTGAGCTAACATGTCCTAGCAAGCATGCTCAGCAATTTTTATAACTCCCATAGATGTAAGTATGGGTCACATAGGGGAGATCAGATATTTTTAGCATATCCTATGGATTGGCTATAAGTTCTTGGGATGGAAATGCCTTATGGTACAAGTCTGCAGACACTCCGGTGCCAGCACCAGGACCGGCCAGTATGTAACTTGCATACGTGTGGTCACGTACAGACTAGACGTCTACAATACAAATTAATTGAGCGAGCTTGGATATATCTAGTCGGAATTTGACCGGGAATACACAAATTGCATATTCATGGTCACATGACGACCCACTCCTGGCAAGAGCACTGGAGAATCCCTACAGCGCGCGATGCAAACGCTGTGAAGATTACCATAGAGTGACTGTAGACTTGTATCCCAAGACCAGACAACCCCATTATGTTTCGCTCCAATGTGTCTTTTAAAAAATATGATAAGTAGGTTTATTTGCCAATTTGTCACTATGGTAACAGACTACAAACACACCCTGTGTAGTCAGATCCACCAGTCTTTCTTCTTTTTATACATGCCCTACTTCAACTAGCCAACATACACTGTATGAAAAAGTAAATGCATTGGAACATACATCATTAGACATTATTATCATAGGATGACATGAAGTTCTCTGGCAATCAGCTGATCAACGCCAGAACAGCCATACATGGTTGGGCCAGGCCCACCAGAATAAGTGCCATTGATACTTAGCTTCAAGATTGAGCAAGGCAGAGGACATGCCACTTGTGGCTTGCTCCTCTCCAGGAGAGGCTGCAGACATAACAGCGGAAACAATGGCTGCGTGCGCTATTCACCATTTGAAGGTTGCTGTTTCCATTTGGACTTGTGAGCTACGATCTCAGCCTGACAGCGACGCATTGCTTGAGACAGCAGGAATATCTGTTCATCTCTGGTGATCACATCATCACTATCCACCTGTGCCAATGACAGAAAGAGGAGCAATGATACAGTGTAAAGTTTGTATTATACTCCTTACTTATAAATCTGCCCACTCTGATCTTTGGCTTCGCTCGTAGAAAACCAGAGCCCATTAAGAACCCATTAAGGCTCAACCGTAAATTTTGTTGGTAGGTACGGAATGGGGCTGAAATTCAGCCTTGGCATTTGAAATCACACAGGCCCATGTGGTCCCTGTCCTGAAGCAGCAGCTGGGGATATATTACTATTATTACCCTGGATGGAGGAAATCAAGATTTACTACAAGTCCAATATTTCTAATGATACCTGTGGCCTGCTGAGGTAAGTGACGGAGTCAGCGACTTTGTGCTCCTTCACAACTCTTAATAGTATGGGTAGCTTGAGAACACCCATTCTGCTAACAACGTAGTAGACAAGGCAGCCCACAACCAGACAGGCCCTTCTGGCATTTGCCAGAATTGCCAGATGGCCAGTCCGGCGCTGATTGTGGGTCCCTGAGAAGAGGGACAGATAATTATGTGGGGGCCTGTGAAAACAATGAACCTTATGTTGCATATCATTGCCTATTTTATGACAATTTATTGAATACAAGTGTAAATGAGTAGGTCCAATGTATTGAAGCCATCTTACAGGGGTGTGTGGCCCCCGTTTTGGACCTATGAACTAGCCTTGATCAATTATAGGAACAAAAGTACCAAGATACATGTATTATTGAACTCGGGTTTTTTTGTTCAGTCTTATTGCCACAGGTGTGTACCATCCAACCCCTCGCCCCGCACTAACATGGGTGATAAGATGGATTATTTTAAAGAGTGGTTCTGTAATAGGAGGTGCCTCTAACAAGTCAGGTCAAGATATTTCTTCAGTCCTAAATATTCCATCATCGCCTGTGAGTAGTATTCTTGGAAAGTGGAAGTAATCATTGCAACTCAACCACGAAGTGAAGACCACTTAGGGTTAGACAGAGGGGTTACCAAGTACTGAGGAGCAGAGGCAAGAAAAGTAACCAACGGTCTGCTGACTCCATAGCTGCACAGTCCACACCTCCTCTGCTATTTCCATCAGCAAAAAACTTGTGCTCTGGGAGCTTTATGACATGGATTTCCATGGCCGAGCAGCTGCATGAAGCCTGACATCACAAAGCACAATGCCAAGTGCTAGAGAGAATGCTATAAAGCAGTCACCATAGGATTCTCGAGCAGTGGAGATGTATCTGTGCAGTGATGATCACATTTCTGTTACTAGTTTCTGATGGAGGAGTCTGGGTTGGTGAATGCCAGGAGAACGTTAACAGGTACGCGAATGCAACAGTGCAGACAATGAGGAGACATTGGTATTTATACCAACAACTACAGGGTGGGTCATTTATATGGATACACCTAAATAAAATGGGAATGGTTGGTGATATCAACTTTCTGTTCCTGGCACATTAGTATATGGAAGGGGGGAAACTTTTCATGAAGGGTGGTGACCAATGGTGTGCTTGGTTTTAACGTAACCTTATTCTTTCATGAGTTATTTACAAGTTTATGACCACTTATAAAATGTGTTCAAAGTGCTGCCCATTGTATTGAATTGTCAATGCAACCCTCTTCTCCCACTCTTGAGACACTGATAGCAACACCACAGAAGAAATGCTAGCACAGGCTTCCAGCATCCGTTGTTTCAGATGCTGCACATCTCGTATCTTCACAGCATAGACAATTGCCTTCAGATGACCCCAAAGATAAAAGTCTAAGGGGGTCAGATCGGGAGACATTGGTGGCCCACGACGACCAATCCAATTTCCAGGAAACTGATCATGTAGGAATGCTCGGACCTGACACCCATAATTGATGGTATGGTATATGGGGTACAAAGATAGGGGGCCATTCTTCATCAATGGAAACCTCAATGCCACTGGATATCTGAAATTGCTACATTATGATGTGTTGCCCTCTTTATCCACTGAAGATGGCACGTTCCCTGAGTTTTTCCAGCAAGATGGTGCACCACCACATTATGGGTGTCAGGTCTGAGCATTCTTACAAGGAATCTGACCCCCTTAGACTAGCATTTCTTCTGCGGTGTTGCTATCAGTGTGTCAAGAGTGGAAGAAGAGGGTTGTATTGACAATCCAACACAATGGGCAGCACTTTGAACACATTTTATAAGTGGTCATAAACTTGTAAATAACTCATGAAAAAATAAAGTTACATTAAAACCAAGCACACCATTGTTTATCTTGTAAAATTCTCAATAAGTTTTATGTGTCAGATGACCCTCTTCCCGTTGGAAAAAATAAAGTTGGATCCAAAATGGCCAACTTCAAAATGGCCACCATGGTCACCACCCTTCATGAAAAGTTTCCCCCCTCCCATATACTAATGTGCCACAAACAGGAAGTTGATATCACCAATCATTCCCATTTTATTTTGGTGTATGAATATAAATGGCCCACCCTGTATTTATTTGATTGATACAATCAAAGGAGTGCCTACCGCACAATATCGGGATAGCACAAACGGGGAAAATGAAACAAAATTTAAGTTACAAGAAGAATATAACAATTCCCATGAATAGGATATTGACAAACTGCTATTTACATGCTATCATCCTATTATTACCATTAAATAACTGTTATCGTCAGTGATGTCTTAGTCTGTGTGCACATGCTGCGGATTCTGCTGCGGTTCTGCAGCGGATTTGGCCGCTGCGGTGTCCAGTACCATTCAAATGAATGGAAAAAAAAAACACTGTGTAGACTGTGGATTTTTCCGCGCGTTTTATCTGCGGTTTTGAAACCGCAGAAAGAATTGACATGTCAATTCTTTCTGCGGAATCCGCAGCGGGTTCCTATATCCACCATTGTGGAGATGGTGAAACCGCAGGGCAAAACCGCAGGCTAATCCGCAGATAAACCGCAGGACTTTTGACCTGCGGATTTATCTGCGGATTTTGCAAAATCAGCGCGGATGAATCCGCAGTGGATTCCGCAGCGTGTGCACACAGCCTTAGTCCTAATACCCCAAATAGGATTGATCGAATAGCTTTGGATAAGAGGTTATCCGAATGGCTAAAGCACTTACCGAATAGCTGCATCGGGAATCCGGATACCTGGAGCGCTCCCGATAATCAGCTGTTCAGCGACGCAACTGTATGTGTCGCGGCTGTGTAACAGTCACAACAAACAGGCTCTCCATACATGTGTTATGACTGTCACACAGCCGCGACACCTGCAGCTGCGGCGCCGAACAGCTAATCATTGGGAGCGCTCCAGGTATCTGGGTTCCCAATGCAGCTATTCGGTTAGCGCTATAGCTATTCCGATAATCACTTATCTGAAGCTATTCGATCATCCCTAACCCCAAACTAAAGGGCATCACTGTCAATACTGGGCCCGTCACTGTTGTCACTCTCTAGGCAACACAAAATGTGACACAGGCCCTACTGGGATTTGGCAATACTATCTATTAGGCCACAAGTACCAGATTGATGAGTTACTCGGCACACTTGTCACACTGGCCTCCTTGGTTCCCTAAAGCACCGACCCGATCCCCACTTTGTACCGTATGTCTACACTGGATGCGATGGCTCACACGAACGTCCCTCTACTGTGGCCTGGTCGTCTCTCTCTCTCTGCTCTGGTTCTGCTCGCCTCAGGTCTCTCTTGGTTCTTTACTCAGATCTGGTCACTCATCTCCTGTACTTGAATCTGGTCTCTCAACTCCTTTTTTTAATCTAGTCTCTCAGCTCCTGTACTTGGATCTGGTCTCTTGACTCCTTTACTTGGATCTGGTCTCTGAGCTCCTATGCTCGGATCTGATCTTTCAGCTCCTGTACTCACATCTGGTCTTTTGACTCCTTTACTCGGATATGGTCTTGTAATAGCAGCTATAAGCCAGCTTACTAATTGTGCCAGAGCTGTCACCTGACCTGGTGTCTACTCCAATCTCTTCTACGAGGGAACATGCACTTCACTCTTGAGTTCCTACTAATTCATTTCTTTCTTCTTTCGCTTTCTCTATAATTTTTGACCAGCAGATGGCAGTGCTCACTTGCAGCCACTCTGTTAGGCATTAACTCTGTGCATCTTCTCACTTGTCTATCTCCTTACAAACATTTGCTGCATGACTGCATTGTGTGAAGTTTGATGGAGGAGGTATAATGCTATTGTGGCACCCTGGAAGTACGGTTGCCACAGCGTCCTTACCTCCCTCCAATGGGGAGTGATGTCATGCCCTAAAGCAAGGAAAGGATCTCTATATCAGGTAGTTCCAGCATACAACACAGTTCCTGCTCCAGGCCAGCAGAGGGAGCTCTAAACCCGACTTCAGGGGAGCTGCTCTCTCTGGTCAGGAGGAGGGAGTTGAGCCTGAACAGAGGAAGCGAGAGGACGAGTGGAAAAGGAGCTGGGGAACTGGAGCTATAGCGAAGCTCACCCCTAAGCTTAAGCACCAGAAACCAGGTGCCGGAGTGCAAGGCTGTGTGGGTACTAAAGGTCCCACAGCAGAATCCGGAGAACAGGAGGCTGCAGATCCTCTGTTCCCAAGTGAGAATCGACGACTCAGCAGCACGTGTGTGAGCTGGAGACGCCATAGTGGAGCGATTCCTGATGGAGGCTACAGCTACCTATCATGCGAGTGATACTTCTACCTAAGTAACAGACAGAAAGAGGAACTTGAGTGGAGTTCACAACTGCAAATACCTAAGAGAATAGCGCTATAGAGGAGACCTCACAACCCACCTGTATAGAGAGATTCCGAAATTGCTTTCAGGCTGACCGACTCCTGTACCAACTGTAACTTGAGCCCTGGACTGTATCTACAAACCACAGTAAAAGGTAACGGAAACTTCACCCTGTTGTGCCCTTTGAATTCTTTCTGCAATACCTTCTCAGCACCGCTACATCCCTTGTCTAACACTACATCACCATCTTCCTCAACATCTTTCATCTGCCCTGGGACAAAGCTCTACCAGTGGGGAGCTATACCAACTCTGCTGCATCACCATCAATCCCAGCGGATCAGCACTGCAGCGCTGGTCATTTCTGATCAGATACCACAGGTGGCGTCACGAACACTTTATTACAAACTCTTCATTTCCCTTGTAAATAACCCCTTTTATTGGACGCCCTGGGCCATTGACCGGGTCACCGCCGCTGTGACACTGCCCCTTTAAGAAGCGACCGGGTACCGAGTACCCCACGGCCCTGGCGGACGCTCCACTATGGGCTTGTTTTTCAGGGATCGACCCAGACATCTCAGTTCCATTAAAGGAAAATCCTACTCTTCATAATTCAAAGACATTTTGGACAATTGTAGCTTCTAACTGGGAAAAGTTTTAGGAAGGTCCTATTCTGTTCACCATAACTGTCTTCCCACTCACCCTGTTCACACATCAAGGTCCATAAAGGCATGGGTGAGGGATTTAACAATGCCTGGACCTCAACTCTACCCAACACCTTCGGAATGAAGAAAGGAAATTGCCTACTTAGCTCCCTGGTCCAACATCAGTGTCTGACCTCACAAATGCTCTTTTGAGTGAACAGGCAAAAATTCCCACAGACACCTCCAAAATCTTGTGGAGGGACCTACCTACTTCATACTCTTTGGATTTAGAATGGGATTTCATAAAAGCTCCTGTAGGTGTAACTTATAGGCATCCTATAGTCCATATAGTGCAATAATTGGCATCAGTATGATTACTTGATGGGTATTTTACAAAATACCTCAACATTATGAAAGCCGTCGGCTGCAGTGCTGTATCTGCAGATATTTGTTGTCTGCATGTTATTTGCCCTCAGAAGACCGTGCCTAGTGTTACCCAGATCTGGATTCCCTCGCTCACACCGCAGACAGTCTGTGTTCTGCAGGTACATGGAACATTTCACATCACAATGTTAGTTACACCCCTTCCCATCCAAAAAGCTCATTGGAACAATAGATCAGTGATTTCTATACCCACAGAGACTCAGACAGGCAATGGAGCCAGGGTACAAACTAGTCCAAGTGCCCTTGCTAGGCTCCAGAATGGTCCATCAGCTGCCGGTCTATGAACTTTACAGCTTTGCCATACATCTCCGCACAGTTCAATAAATTACGGTGGCAATCAAGGGCTTTATGTGTGAGCCCCCAAGTATCCTAAATATCCCATCAGCCAAGTTGTAGTATTAATGCTACTGAAAAGCTTGGTGACAGCCGCTGCAGGGATCAGTGATGCCACATTTTCACCCAGATCCCTTTACAATGGGTAGCCAGGAGTGTCCCTTTACTTTGGGGATTAGTAGAGGGGAAGAGGCACATGGACCCCCGTCAAAAAGGAGGTGATGACATATCCTAGCAATATGATCTCACTCTATATTGTGGGAAGCCCTCTGATAAGAAGTTTTGTGATCAATACTGTCGTTGGGCACACTCACAAGAGCATATACTGTACATGTGATAGCGGATAGAACTCGGACCAATGTTATACTATGGGGTAGTGCTGATCAGCTTTTTTCTCTGGACCAGTCAGTGACTTGTATTGTTCTTGATTATTGTACTTGGCTTTTATTATGTGTACCCCTTTTCACATGTAAGGCACCATGGAGTAAATGGCGCTATAATAACAAATAATAGCAATAAAATACTGATTCAGCATGAAAAATTGCAGCATGCAGCGATTTGCAGCACAATTTGGATTAAGCGCACTCATTCACGTCTATGGGCGCATGGAAAGCATCAGACTGCACTCGGCTATCATCTGAGTGCAGTTCAATTTCTACTGACACACAGAATGGAGAAATTTTGATCTCCATCTTCTCCTCACAGTGTGTCTGATCAGAGTGTAATTAGCATAATTGATCCGATTGTCTCGGATGAGAGAATCTACAAATTCTCATCTACCAGAGTAGGCAGACTGAACATTTCCCAACGCTAAATATAGGGTACGCTGATCTCATGCAGCGTCATACGATCAGAGGAGGAGCTGACCGGAGGGGGCGCGGCCGAGGGCGGAGCTTAGTGGCGGCTGTGCGCTGCTCCTGGTAACGCTATTGTGAAACTAGCCTTAATTAGTCTGCATGAATATTGTGAAACAAGAATAACTATGAGCGATAATCGTACAGTCAAAATGCACCTTTAGGGCTTGTTCACACAATGGTATTTTTGGTCCGAGTTCTGCCCGTGAAAAAAAACAGACAGCACTCGGATCAATGTTATTTAAAGGGGCAGTGCAGATGAGCAATTTTTTTTCACTGGCTGAATTTGATTGTGAAAAAAATGCATGGCTCACAGAGAAAACTAATACCTTTAAAATATAACTTTAATTTACTTTACAATAAAATACTCAGTGAGCAAATCAGCTAAAGTACACCTGGCCAGGCCAGAAAAAATGGCCAAATACTGTTTAAATGGTCACACTGAAGGCTATATCACGCTATCATTCCCTAATGCACCCTCTCCTAACAGCGGAGGTTGGCACCCTATCTTGGTCGCAAAATGGCGCCCCTGCTCACCGAAGGCTGACCCTAGATACACCCGGTAAACCCCTAACTGGCCAGAAACAATGTCTGGTCAAATCAGCCGGATCAATACCACAAGATAACCTAAATCCAACTGAATACCATATAAAGGGGTTGTGGTTAAAGGGATAAAGGACCAAGGGGAGGTGGAAACATGCAGGGGTGATTGTAACCAAAAATGATAAAGGACACCTGTCCCAAAAAAACCCCCCACAAAATCCAAATCAGTGTCATACAATAAATGACCACAGGCAAAACCTTGCCACAATGTTTATTGATATAATCTCTTTCATGAATAAGGCAGATAAATCATTTCAGGGATTGTCTGTGGGTTAATGATCTAGCAGCGTATCTTTCCCTCAGACATCCCTATACAGTTGTCCCTTCCTTGCTGCGGAGGTTGGCACCCTAACTTGTACACAATATGGCGCCCCCACTCAACAATGGCTCACCCTCACTTCCTCTATATACTCTCACTCTAGCTGTCTACCAGATCAACGACAAGAGGGGAGAGTTGGAGGAAAGGAAAGGAACAACAAGAATAGGGGTGATGAGCAAAAACTCAGTCATAATTCTCCACCTATTGCACTATCCCCCCCCCAAAAAAAAAGCACCATATCACAAATTCAGCTATACTGACACACCCACAATCAGGCTGTCTTCGTTGATGTCTTGAATCTATTGCCTCCTGATGAACTCATACCATGGGAGGGAAACACGTCGAGGCTGTTGTGACATCTTTATTGAGTGAAAGATGAGTCTTTTATTTCTGTATAGTTGAATTTGTGATATGGTGGTAGTAGGAGAACTGCCTATCCAAAATTCTGCCAACCTCATCCCACCTCATGTCATAGCTGGTACTCACCGCTGCCCATGTGGCGGAGAAGAAGACAACTAACAGAGTCACAAGTTTTGCTGTTGCCCAGAAGACCCCGTCCATGCTCAGATGTGTGATGAATGAGACCAGGACAGTCCCAGGTTTAGTGCATCCTTGCAGAATGTTGACTGTGAGCTGGACCCTCCTCGTCTCCCCCCTCAGCTACAGCAACACGTGATTTCTGAGATGTCTGCAAAGCACAAGAAACTTTTAGAAGTTTTACAAACCACTTTGAGCAAGAGGGAGATGATGGGAACAACTATTTGTTTAATTCTGATGGTTAACACTCAGTGACCTGCAACTTGTGTCGGCCTGGTTGTTGTGAAACTACAACTCCCATCATGACAACTCAAAATCCAAATGTAATAATTAGACATGTTTGCAGCAAGATAACTAAGAGTTGCTCCTTGCTAAAGCACCTCAGAAGCAAAAGGACTCTCATCTACTCTTCAGCCGCCTTAGGTTCTGGCCTGTCTGGTCTTTTCACATAGGCGCCTCATGTACAGCACGTATAACTGTATTGTGTGCAGATGGAGCATGCACCAGGTCATCATGCCAATGCTGGCGGTACAGGTCCATCTGACTCATATGAACTATTATTAATAATAACAGATTTTGCACGGCAGCCGAGGAGATTCACTTTACGTCTCTGCCCTGATGGCAAAAAATGAGTTAATACAGCCAGCATGTCTGAAAAAGGACAAAGTCCACATTCCATGAGGACACTCCCTAGATGTCAGTGACACTGTTTTGTGAAGTTTCTCATACACAAGTTATCAGTAAAAAGCTGATCATTAAGACTTGTCATGTTTGTCCTACTCCAGCAACCATTCATATTTCCTTGTTGGCATAGGAAAGAGAATATGTAAACATGAGCCAAGTCATAGGAGGACGCAATGCTGAACCGCTCATGATGGAGACAGATCATATATTCTCTTTATCCTTGAGAGACACTCATTAGGTAATGCAACCTTCAAGAACTGCAAGAATAAATGGAAGGGAAGGGACAACGTCTACAGCACATTGCTGACTCTTCGGTATGGTTGTCACTGTCCACATTCATATAACCGAGTTATCTGGTAAAAAATTCAGAATATCATCATCAGTGATAAGCTGGGGAGATAGTTCAAGTTTGGGTTCCGTATTGCTTGCGTGCTTTTGTGGGTGTTGAGCCAAAAAATATTGTCACCACGTATATAAATATATGAAAAATGTTTTGCAGCACTGAACTAGTGAAGAAATTGGCCAATTTGAGGCCAAGGAGTTGTCATTTACATTTTCTTTACTTTAAAAGGAGCTCATGGTGGTTTTAAAACAAAAAAAAACAAACATACCTACCATACACCTCTGATCATCTTCACCACTGCCTAGGTGAGCCCATGCCCCTTCCCGTCTCCTTGCTTCCTCTTCCACTGACTGACTGCAGTGGTCCAGTGCTGTCCAATCCGGTCCGGAAGAGACAGCAAGGTGGCTGTCACTCCCAGCATGGATGGCATATCACTCCTGCAGTCAATCAGTTGCTGCTGATTATTTTTATGTGTACGATTGATCTATTAAATTCAAATTTAAAATGATAGTTACCCTCCAGTCCCCAAAAACAAAAAAAGGAAAGCATCCCCCCAGATGGGACAAGTATCAAGCGCTGATGACCACTTCCACTACAGTTGTTACCTTTTTCACTGAAAATTAAAAGCAAAAGTAAGAATAAAAGTGGTGTACTTTAGGGGTGATGAATAACAGGGAGTGCAGTTTAACAGCTAGATATAGAATCACTCATTGTTTGTGGAACATTTACATAATACTAATGACTAATAGCGATATTCATCCTATTGTGGCATGGCGACTGGTCTTGTGATTGATGGGCGGTATGTATCACAGAGGTGGGTGGCCCTGTGATGGAATCCTGGGCGTGTTTTGCTCAGAAGATCTACTGCTGAGGGTTTGGCTATACATTGGGAGGCTTCCAGGTGATTTGGAGAGATGGATGGGTCAAGTCACCTACATACCCACCCAAGGGGGGTGTGTCTGAATACCAAAGATGAAGCCTGTATTTGGTTCTGTATGTTTAAGGACCTGCGGTGATCACCTGACCAATGCATGTGATGTTACCTTACCTGTGGGTGTGGTTAGAGGTTACCTAATGGAGCCTGTGTGTTTGGCACATATTGCAGTGCTGGCTAGTCCGAGCCAGAGGAAGGAAGTCCATAGTGGACGGTAACCGTGAGTGTTACTGACCGGAGTCAGTGAGAGACGTTGTGGGATACCTCTGAGGATAAGAGGTATCCGGGAACCTGTGTGGCTGACACCAACAGGTAATGGACAGGGATCTGTGGTATGGTGACCGGGGTCAGAAAGACTGTGTTTAGGCTATAGAGCCTGCGTGCTGGACATGGCACAGCCTGTGTGCTCACAGGCCTGATGGAGCCAAGCCCTGTTTATGGACATTGTTATTTTGTTTTGCCGGATCTAAAGGCTAACTTACTCTGTGTTTATGCTGCTGGGGATATGGAGCATTAAACCCAGGTGAACTTTTAAGAAAAATTGAGTCCTCCTGTATGTTACATCGCTGCCAAGCAAGTACACCCCAACCCGCTAGTGTTCGCTATGTCACATTATATTTTAAATGTCACACTGAAAGATGAATATGCAAATAAAGTCCGTGGAGCCTCATTTAAGAGTCTCAAACACGGGACTAGCCACATCTTCCTCCAGGGAAGGACCCAGCCAAGGAGTGGCTCCTTTCGGAAACCACCATTACCACCATATTAAGTGGCCCTTTAAGTCAATATCCAGCTCTTTACAAGTTTACAGATATGACAAGGGACTGAAAGATAGTCATAGGCCTTGTGTTTTGGATTGTTGTCATGTTGGAACGTCCAAGTACGTCCCATGGGCAGCTTCCGGGCTGATGATTGTAAATTTGCCTCCAGTATTTGCTCATAACGTGCTGCATTCGTCTTTCCTTCAACTTTGACCAAGTTTCCTGTGCCTTTGTAGCTCACACAACTCCAAAACATCAGCGATCTACCTCCATGCTTTACAGTAGGAATGGTGTTCCTTTCATCATAGGCCTTGTTGACCTCTCTCCAAATGTAACGTTTATGGTTGTGGCCAAAAATTTCAAGTTTGGTCTCATCACTCCAAATTACCTTGTTCTAAAAGTTTTGAGGCTTGTCTCTGTGCTGTTTTACGTATTGTAGGCAAGATACCTTGTGGCATTTGCGCAGTAATGGCTTTCTTCTGGCGACTTGACCATGCAGCCCATTTTTCTTCAAGTGCCTACTTATTGTGCACCTTGAAACAGCCACACTGCTAGTTTTCAGAGAGTCCAGTATTTCAGCTGATGTTGTTTGTGGGTTTTTCTTTGCATCCCGAACAATTTTCCTGGCAGTTGTGGATGAAATTTTTGTTGACCTACCTGACTGTGGTTTTACTTTTACAGAGCCCGTGATTTTCCATTTGTTAATCACAGTTTGAACACTGCTGATTGGCATTATCATTTTCTTGGATATCCTTTTTGTATCCCTTTCCTGACTTATACAGTTCAACTACCTTTTCCTGTAGATCCGTTGACAATTCTTTTGCTTTCCCCATGACTCACAATCCAGAAATGTCAGTGGCTGGATGAAAGATGCAAGAGTCTGTCTGGATCCCAGAAACTCACTCAGCTTTTTTGCACACACACTGATTACAAGCAAACAGGTCACAGGTGAGGATGTTACCTTTAGTAACCATTCAAACCCATTTGTGTAAACTTCTGTGCATGTTATCAGGCCAAAATCACCAGGGTATGTGAACTTTTCATCAGGGTCATTTGGATGTTTTTGGTTGTCATTATGATTTAAAAAGAGAAAACACGGTAGTTTGATAATAAATGGCTTCACCCAACCACTAACCAAGAGTGGAGAAAAAGTTTTGGTGTTATCATTCATATTCTCTGAATAAAGGCCAAGAAAGCAAAAATTCTGCAGGGGTATGTAAACTTTTGAACACAACTGTATAAAGGCAATAGATAATATATGTGCCAATAGATAATATATGTGCATACTACAAACATGCACACAAGTATATACTGTATAAAATAAGTACATACACATAACACATTCATTTACACAATGCCATTTTTGTGATGCACTTGTTGCGATGATTAGAAAGTTGTTTTTTTTGCTTATTCAGTCATCAATGTATCAGCCATAACTTTCCATAACTTTTTTTTTTACTTTGTCACAAGCTGCACTATAATAGGTCTTGTTTTTTATTTTGGAAACCAGCTGAATTTTTTATGTACCATTTTGCCTAACAAGTATGTAAATGATACATTTGAGTAAACTTTATTTTTTTATTATGTCATAGAATCATAGAATTGTAGAGTTGGAAGGGACCTCCTGGGCCATCTGGTCCAACCCCCTGCTCAAAGCAGGATTCGCTAAATCATCCCAGTCAGATGTCTGTCCAGCCTCTGTTTGAAGACTTCCATTGAAGGAGAACTCACCACTTCTTGTGGCAGCCTGTTCCACTCATTGATCACTCTAACTGTCAAAAAGTTTTTTCTAATATCTAATCTGTGTCTCCTCCCATTCAGTTTCATCCCATTGCTTCTAGTCTTTCCTTGTGCAAATGAGAATAAAGTTGATTCTTCTACAATGTGACAGCCCTTGAGATATTTGTAGACAGCTATTAAGTCTCCTCTCAGTCTTCTCTTTTGCAACTAAACATTCCCAAATCCTGCAACCTTTCCTCATAAGACAGGGTTTGCAGACCGGTCACCATTCTGGTCGCTCTTTTCTGAACTTGCTCCAGTTTGTTGATGTCTTTTTTAAAATCTGGCGCCCAAAACTGGACACAATATTCCAGATGAGGTCTGACCAAAGAGGAGTAGAGGGAAATAATGACTTCACGTGATCTAGACTGTATGCTTCTGTTAATACATCCTAGAATTGCATTTGCCTTTTTTGCTGCTGCATCACACTGTTGACTCATATTCAGTCTGTGATCTATTAGTATACCCAAGTCTTTTTCACATGTGCTGTTGCTTAGCCCTATTCCTCCCATTCTGTATATGCTTTTTTCATTTTTATTGCCAGATGTAGTACTTTGAATTTTTCCCTGTTAAAAACCATTCTGTTAGTTGCTGCCCACTTCTCCAGTTTATTTAAATCTTTTTGAATCCTCTCTCTCTCTTCTCTAGTATTAGCTATCCCTCCTAGCTTTGTGTCATCAGCAAATTTAATCAGTTTACCCTCAATTCCTTCATCTAAATCGTTGATAAAGATGTTGAACAATACAGGGCCCAGGACAGAGCCCTGTGGTACCCCACTTGAGACATTCTTCCAACTGGATGTGCAGCCATTTACGACCACTCTTTGGGTCCGATCACTAAGCCAGTTATGAATCCACCTAACAGTTGCCTTGTCCATTCCATACTTAGTCATTTTTTCAATAAGGATTGTATGAGATACTTTGTCAAATACTTTGCTGAAGTCAAGATATACTATATCTACAGCATTTCCTTGATCCACCCAATCAGTGATGTCAAGCAGAAAAAAACCCATTCATCTTTGAGAGTGACGCCGATGGCTATCATTTGAGCACCTGTAGCTGGATGTCTGGCTCATAGCCCATTTTCCTGCCAACACCTTCTGTTTTTTTGTGTAGACACTGTTTAATGCCTCATGCTCTGTAAGTGACATGTAATTTCTCTTGCAGTACAGAATGGCTCACTACACTCCATTCTTCGAATCTGAACAACACCACATGCGGAACACCATGAAAAGGCCACCTTGAGGGTCCTACTCCTCGGATTATGGTGTGGGGTGGCATACTGTACAGTAGCCAGATCACTTTTTCATTCCAGGTATACAACCAGCTCTGTGTTACATTGATTTGGTTGTGGAATTAGTAGTACGGACATTTCTCCAAAGTGTCCCAAGTGCTGTTTTTTCGATATAGTGTGAGCAGATTGCGGGATGCAGTGACAGACAGAAAGCAGAGCAAGGGTTAATAACTGTACTTTAAAAGGGGAATACTCCACGCAGGGAGGTAAATGGTTAACCAGTGTGGTAAACAGTTCAAAGTGTAAATAGTATGCAGCATTAAAGTACAGTAGAAAGGGTATTAACAGTTCTTGTTGGGTCAGCTTATCCTGTCAGAAGTTTCTCAGGATGGGATGAGTCACAGAGCAGGTGACGATGCCAGCAGCGCCTGGCGCAGCACTTGTATGATGGGGTCCTGGAGGTAACGAGGATCCGTTTCCTGGCGGCAGTGGTTGGTCTCCGATACCTTCCGCTGAGCCCCTAGTCTATATACTAATGTGGCCGGGGGAGTGCGAGCCTCCGCACTATCTGAGCCCAACGTGGACGGCGGATATACACTGGGGAATCTGGGCGCAGATGGCGGTCCTGCACCCGGTCTCTTTTAGGCGACGCGCAAGGTATTCATGGCCCCGAAGCGTTTGGCACCTAGCTTCGTGGCGACCAACGGGCACACTGCACGTCTCTCCTCACAGTCTCTACCAACAGTGTAGGCAATGCTCGGGCGCAGGCCTGTGCTGTACGGATGCTCGAGGACCGGAGCACTCACGTCTCTGCTGCGCGCTGTCTGTTCCCGCCAAGTCTGCCTGTTTCCGCACGCGCTGAGGCTGTAAACCCTTAGCCACACCTTCTGCTTCCGCATGCAAGGATTGGTTCGGACCCTTAAGCTTTCCCCTGGACAATAGAGGAGACAGCCCCGACAGTTCCATAACCGGCACAGAACAGGTACCCGCGACACGGTCCTTCTTACAATTACACCAGGACATATGTTCCTGTGCCACTGTGAGCAGTCTGAATGGCCTAAACGTGCTATCAAGTCCTGCACCATTTCTGGACTTGTCTCCCATCATGCACATCTGGGACATCATTGGTCAGCAATTGTGCAGGATGCTGCTAGCAGTGGATTTTGATGATTTGCTCAAGTGCATTCAGCAACGCAGAACATTCCTCAGACAACAATTAACCCCTTTACCACCGAAGGTGGCTTGCACGTTAATGACCAGGCCAATTTTTACAATTCTGACCACTGTCCCTTTATGTGGTTATAACTCTGGAATGCTTCAACAGATCCCGGTGATTCTGAGATTGTTTTTTTCAAGACATTTTGTACTTCATCATAGTGGTAAAATTTATTTGAAATGACGTGTTTATTTGTGAAAAAAATGGAAATTTGGCGAAAACTATGCAATTTTCAAACTTTGAATTTTCATGCCCTTAAATCACAGAGATACAGTATTTTGTTTTTTTTTCTATTATTATTCTTTATTTTTAAAAATATATATATATATTTTTAGATTATTAACAAATTTTTTTTTTAATTTGTCCCACTATGGGACTATTATTTTTGCAGGCTGATCGCTTGTATAGCATGGGGATGCAGCAGCATCCCTGTGCTATGCAGACTATCAGCTCTGCGCTGACAGATAAAATTGCTGATCATGCTCTGACAACATCGGGTCACCATGGCAACGATCGGGACCCCACATGACGCCGCGGGGTCTCCGATCCAAGGGCAGATGAGCTGTCATCTCTCTGCCAGCTCACGGAATGCTGCAATCTCATTCGATCACAGCAGTTAGGAGGTTAAAGTACGGGATTGCTCCTGGCACTTAGTGGCGGGTGTAAGCTGTCAGAATCAGCTGACACCCGGTGGCAATTGTGCCCGCACAGCCTGTGTGCGTGCACGATCGCGTGGACGTAATAATCCATCCCGCACCAATAAGGCCCAGGGCGCGCGTGGACGTATTATTACTGACAATGTCGGAAAGGGGTTCATAACCTCATTGATAGCAACCAAGCCTGTAAGGGCAGGGTTTTCTATGTGTCCCGCTCATGTTCGATACTGAATAAATCGAGAAGATTTGAAAATTTTGTTTCCATTTTTCATCATTTGCATATCAGTAACGTGTCTATCCATCCTGTGATTTCCATAATTTCATGACTTTTTCTTCTTGGTGTTGCCATTTCAATGTTGAGTAGTACCTGAAGGTATCCACTGAGTACAGACAGATGTCGGGGGCCTCTTCTCCATCGTCTTGAGTTGGAACAGGAGAAATTTACACCTGGAGAAAACAGAAGGAACATAGCAGCGTCCTGAGATCCATGCAGTGACTCCGGACCCCCCCCCACCACCGCCTTTGTGGTTGCATTTGCGGCACATCCTCACCTGGCCTCACCCTGCTAAATATGAGGCGTTCCCACACAGCTTATATAGGGTGTGTTACATATGACCTTTTGGAGTTTCGTTCCCTCTCATTTGTGAACTGCTGATTTCGAGAAATGGCATCTGCAATTCTGAGGGACGAATTGAGCTGCTCCATTTGTCTCAACATCTATGAAGATCCTGTGACACTAAAATGTGGACATAACTTCTGCCTGGACTGTATTAACAGCGTGCTGGATACCCAAGAAGGATCTGGAGTGTATCAATGCCCTCAGTGCAGAGCACAATTTAAGTAACGTGCTGCATGAAAAAAGAATATAACTCTATGCAACATAGTTGGGAGTTTTCATGCGACCCAATCAGATCGGCAAGAGTCTGCGATCTGCTGTACGTACTGTATCCATTCACCTGAACCGGCAGCGAGGTGTTGTCTACTCTGTGAAGCTTTCCTGTGTCTTAATCATGTGGAAGTGCACAACAAGTCAGCAGAACACGTCCTCACGGAACCCACCACCTTCCTTCCAAGAAGAAAATGCCTTATCCATAAGAAGGTCCTGGAATATTACTGCATGGATGACGTAACCTGTGTCTGTGTCTACTGCTCCGTTGGGGAACATCGGGGACACCAAGTAACGAAGCTGGAGGAAACTGCGAAGATAAAGAAGGATGAACTTAGACAAGTTCTTCATAAACTAAGTCTGAGAAGAAAGGAGACCGAGGATCGAATCTGGAAGCTACAGGAGCTCAGGGCAGAAAAACAGAAAATAATTACTGATGAAAAGGAGAGAGTTACTGCCTTGTTCCAAGACATTAAAAGACAACTGGAAGAGCTAGAGGACAGAATTATGAATGTGATCTCCAGACGCGAAGAGCAAGTGTCACTCTTACTCGGTGAAAGAATGCAAGAGCTAGAAATAAAGAAGGGTGAGCTGTCTAGCAATATATGTGAAATTGAGGAAATTTGTAGGATGACCGATCCAGTATCTGTCCTGGAGGAATCAGATATCATTGACTTCCATGATGATGAGGAGGGAGATGAGGAAGAAAGTAAGGGATCGGTGATTGATGTTGGTGATCCGGATGAAGGTCTGATCTCCGAAATGTTAAACCGAGATGTATCTATTATAACGTCTTTGCTTAAAAGAATCGATTTGCAGAAAACTAGTTTAGTTCTAGATCTAAATTCAGCTGCAAATAATGTACAGGTATCATGGAACCTGAAGACAGCATCATTGACCAGAATAATACAGAATCGGCCAATGAGACCAGAGAGGTTTTGGGATTATCAGGTTCTAAGCAAAATGACTTTTTCTTCAGGACAACATTATTGGGATGTGGAGGCCAGTAAATCTGCAAGGTGGGTTGTGGGAGTCTGCTATCCCAGTATGGACAGGTTAGGAAAGCAGTAATACATTGGAAATAATAAGAAGTCCTGGGGTTTGCTTAGTCAGAACAATAGTCATCAATACACAGTGATACACAACAAGAATGAAATTACGTTACCTGGAAATGTGTCCTGTAATAGATTGAGAATATACCTGGATTATGAGTCTGGACAAATTTCCTTTTATGAGCTGTGTGAACAACAAAGACACATTTACACCTTTTGTAGCACCTTCACTGAACCCCTTCATGCTGTATTCGGGATATTTGCAGATTTCATAAAGATACTTGATTAAACATTTATGAGATCAATTGTAATGTTCTTAAAGGGATAATCCAGGTTTAGACAAAAGTCTGTAGTCTCTCTATGTCACATCACGCACCCAATGCGCTGCCAAGATTCTCCATTGCCTAGAGTTCATGTGATATGCATACTTACAGCCACATTCCAACTTGACGGGCGCGGCTGTGCACAGCTAGTCGAGATGTGGCTGGGAGTATGCATATTGCATACTTGCAATCAACTGACCGCCCAGTCCCAGCAACAACATCGGAGAATCCTGACAGTGCACACTATATTCAAGTGAGGATTCACAAGTCTGCAGTCACATAGAATGACAGCAGACTTTTGTGCTAAACCTGGGCTACCTCCTTAACTAATGCTGCTATATAGAGCTCAAATAGTACTGACATGTTGTGCCAAGAGCATAACATTTAAATTAGCGCACACAGTCAATTCATACTGCTATACATGAGAGCAGTCATAAATAGGTGCACAGTACATGCTTTCTAATCACATGTATGTATACATATGGACCCTCACTTCAGATATGTACACACCTTATGCACATGCACAGACAGGTTTGACTATGTTCTCACATTTTACACTCCATTTTCTCAATTTTTAAGAACAGACGCAAGGATTAATTTAAAAAATGGATTTCTTGCACAACTGATTTAAATGGAAGCGGAGGACTCACTGTGTAATATTTGTTCTCCTTTTTTTTTTTTTGCAAAAATAGTCTCATTTTTTTTTAATGTGAAGTCTTCCTTTTCCATATACTTTTTGTTTTCCACCTGTTCATCTATATAAGCAGTAGTTGGCACATTACATAATATTATATAAAACTTTGGTAAATTTGTGAATGAGAATAATGTTAGAATAATATTTGAATGTGGACCCCTAGGATCATTGTTAGGCCGTGGTCACACTTGCGAGTGTAATGCGAGAAACTCTCCTAAATACCCGGCACTGCCACCGGTACTCGGGCCTAGAGTGTGCGGCTACATGTATTTCTATGCAGCTGAACACTTTGGTCCCGAGTGCCGGCAGCACTCGCAAGTGTGACCGAGGCTTTACTGGTGGGACCTTGGCACACCAGTCCGACACTGCATAACAGAAGAGATATCAGAATGTGAAAAGCAAAGTGTGAACACAGGTTAAGTTCTCAAGGAATCATACACATTCAATCCTTAAACATTCCCTAAAGGTACTTTAATAAAAATATACAATATCTTATTACAAGGCTCAGATCACATATTACTTACATTGTGATGTTTTGCATGCTATGATGAAAATGCCGCAAACTTTATGATAGGAAACTTTTTTTAAGTGATTGATCCTTATCATCTGTTGAGAGAATACAATGATATGCAGAGAATAAGCATAACTCTAGGTGCCTTATAGGTCAATAAGAGACCAAATAGAACAAAACTATCACACATCCAGAGACTCTCTGTGTTATGGCATTTGAACCTCATTAACTTCAATGGGGCTTAGCTGCAATTCCATAAACAACCTATGCACAGGTCTGGCACTGTTTCTGGGATAAAGAGTATTTTTTTCCAATTCTTCACAACACTAGCAGCAAGAAATACATATAAAGATTTGGCTATAATCTGATGAAGGTTCTTTCTTTTAAGAAGTTTTTTTGTACCCCATTAATCGTACAGATACACATTCTACAAAATGTTACTCTGTATATGAAAAATGTATTTTCTAACACAAATGCTAAATATTTGGTTATAAAGTAGAATTGTTTTATGGCTCAACTATTTGTTTTATTCATTGCCTAAAATTATAAGTTTGTGCACAAAATGTTTTTTTTTTGTCTTACATAATAAACTTCAATTCATAAAATAACAATATCATCCAATTTAAGATTCATCAAATTCTTTATCATTTACCAGTGGTGCTGTTTCAACATATACAAATTTAGCTGACAAATAGACAGAATAAAAATCTTAAAAGGCATCATTACTATTGTCATGTTGCAGCCCTATAATCCAACAGTACACATACAGGTGCTTCTCACAAAATTAGAATATCATCAAAATGTAAATTTATGTCAGTTCTTCAATACAAAAAGTGAAACTTATATATTATATAGAGTCATTACAAACAGAGTGATCTGTTTCAAGTGTTTATTTCTGTTAATGTTGATGATTATTCAGCAATCAGCATGAGCAGGGGAGAATGTTGAGAGCTGTATTCAACTGATAACAACGAGAGCAGGCAGCAGTTGATGAGACTACCACTCCCATCAGCCTATACCTGCTGCTGCTAATAACAGTGAGAGCAGGCGGCAGCTAATGAGAGCATTCGTTAGGCGCTGGCCAAGCTATAAATAAATTAATCAATTAAAAAAACAACGTGGGTTCCCTTGTATTTTTGATAACCAGCCAGGCAAAACTGACAGCTGGTTATCAGAGGGTTTGTGGATAAAATTTTGGACTTGTAGGGGTTAATTTAAGGGGTTAATTCGTTGTGTGAAATTACGGGGACTCCCTGCAGCCTCAGTGACGTCAGCAGGAGTCCCTGCAATTTCATACAACGAATTAACCCCTTAAATTAACCCCTACAAGTCCAAAATTTTATCCACAAACCCTCATCTAATTAATAGTGATAGACCTAACAAAAAAAACATGAAATTAAATGGTTAACTATATGTAAACCATGTGTCATTTCATGTCGGGCAAGAGCATAATCATACAAAAGCCGGCAAATGTTTCTGCGGCTATTCTGCTATGATGAACTGTATGAATTTGTAATATACATATTAATGTGTCTCTATGACATGTATAAAATATATATATATATATGTCTAGATCTATTCATTCGTTTGTGTGGGGAAACCTGTCATTGGGCTCCATTATATGTCCATTTAGCTACCCTGCGAGAAAATCTCATCAGACGGATGTCAAACGGATCCTTACATGCAATTAAAATCGCATCAATTAAGAAAAATTGCATCAAAAACGGATCATTGGTTAAGATACCTTTGTGCGATTTTGGACCGTTAAAATGGCACCGTTTTTTTAATGGTTGTGTGTGACTCCAGCCTAAGTCAAATCACGTCCCCGCACCACGTGGAGGTTTTGACTTAGACGGGATATCACAGGTGAATTCCTCTGAAAGAGCTGTCACGGTCCCCGCACACATACACGGAGGTGTCAGCTTCAAGGAGGTATCACCTAAGAATCCCTCGGCTGTCACACGTTCCCGCACCAAGCGGAGGCTGGCAGACTGGAGAGATATCACAGACTGATCACTGGAGAGATTATCACGGTCCCCGGGTGCACACGGAGGGTTGATAATCTAGTGGGATATCACGGCGCCCGTCTCCCAGCAGACGGAGGGTGATACATCCAGGTGCTAACCAAAGCGCCACGGGTGATTGGCAGTTACCGGTTGTCAGCAGCTGTTTGACATACGTGTCACAGAAGGGCTTTCGATCTCTGTCCCCGGACGTCTATATGTGAATTCATTGCAGGTTTCCACGAAGATTTGAAGCAGAAAAAGTTTTATTTCCCCTTTCTTGTACACTTCCACACTTCATCTTTTTTGCCTGCAGGGTGTGCCCCTGATATATATTTTTCATATTGTCATAATTGGACTCTGTTTTTCCCTATTTTATGTTTTATTTTGCATTTTTGGTGGAGATTTTTATTCTTGTTACTGTAGTCTGAGAATTTTCGGGAAAACTGGGTCTCAGACTGCTTTATGTTTTCCATTGTTCTCAGATTTGACTGAGAGACACAGGCAGAAAAAAAAGGAGGGGAAGTGTGTGTATCCTGCATCATTTCTGCATTAACCCTTTTATTGTTGGAAGTTGTACTGATTTTTAGATTCTTATAAATATTTTGGAGTGTTTTTCCAAGGTCTACCAACTTCATGAGTATTCTTTTTGTTTTCTTTCCTTTTTCCTCCATTTTTTCCTGAATCTACTGATTTTTTGATTTCTCTGAGTGGTGCTTTTGTAAGTTTTATCAACGTTTTGATTTGTTTTCCTTTTAAAAATCTTTTACTTCCTGATCAAGTTTTGTTATGAGTCTTTTTGGTTTTCACCACTCATAGAGATTTTTTCCTTTTCTTTTCTTTTTGTTAAAAAGAGAATTTTGAATTTTTACCTGCTTTGGTAATTCCTGTGTTATCTTGCCAATTTTTTATTTTCCATATTGTCTAGTTTGTTTCCTCTGCCTTTAAAAGTTTTTTTACTAAATATTTTGGTTTTGTTTTTCTTTCCTTTTTAAGCAAGTTAAAAATGGGGTTACAAAGTTTTTAAGTTTTAATCACTCACCTTTTTGAAGTTTTTGGAACAGACACAGTAGGTGTTATTCAGAAAGTTAAGCATGTCATTTTCTACGGGCAGCTCCGAATGCTGTAGCATGGCAAAATGTATTGAAAGGAAAAAGGGAAGTAGCTAGTTGAGCTCAATTGCTGTCTGCATTTCGTAAAGTGACAGAGGAGCGCAGAAGGTGCTAACAGATAGTGTGAACAGGAAAGGATTGTTTTTTTTTACGTGTAGAAAAAGTGTTTTCAGCAGCATACTAATCTGTGCCGCCTGAGAAGGACCACAGGTCTAAGAATGCCTTCTGTGATGGCAGAGGGGGGAAGCAGTCCGCTCCCCGCACCATCTTCTCTCTCCCCACTCTTCCCTCCTCCCATCTCTCTCACCTCTCTCCTCCCTCTATCTCCGCTATTCTCACTCCCACCTCCCTCCTCCTATACCTCCTCCTCCCTCACCATCTCTCCCTCCTCTATCTTCTTCATCTCCGCCTATTTCTCCTCCTTCTCTCTCTCATCTCTCCTCCCTCTCCATCTTCATCAGCAACGCCCACCTCTCATCCCTCTCCTCTTCCCTCCTCCTCCTTATCTTCACCATCTCCTCCTCTTTTGTCTCCTCCCCACTCTCCTACACTATCTCCCACTTCTCCTCCTATTCCAAATCTTTCCTCCACTCTTCCCTCTCTTTCTTTTCCTCACCCACCTCTCAGTTCATCGTCACCAGCTGGCCCAGTGCCAGATCCAGACAATGAGGCGTCCCTAGTTCCACAGGGCACCCTCTCTAAAGAGACAGTTATGACACCGGGAGAAGAAGGTGAATCACTCCCCATACATGACAACACATGTACCCTCCCGATACAACAGATAGCAGAAGGGAGGTGTGGGCCATCAGACACTGCACCTGCTAAGTCTGAGACTGAAGATCCTATGTGCCACACGGAGCTGCAGTCTCAGGGGGGAAATACCCACACACAGAAAGACAATCACACAATGGCACAGTTACTCATCTGATGAAAATGAAGGAGGGACAGACATGCTGCATAGTACTAGGAGAAACTCACAGACACCAAGTAGGCAGGGGCAGATAGAGCCAGAACTCTTACACTATGTGCCCTTCACCCCTAGTCAGGTGTTCAGTATTCTAAAAAACCTGCCAGACCCAGATATGGACCCCATGCCATTTTACAGAAGAATGCAGCAGAGCCAGTAGACATATGCTGCAACCTGGAGTGATCTCTAGTCCATAATGGCGGTAAAAGCAGGTGAAACACTCTGGCCAATCGTGAAGGAACACTTCAAGCTTCCATCAGAATTAGATGTGCATGCCTGGGAATCAGGATCAAAGCTAATTGAACAGCTTAGAGAGTGGGCCAACGCCAGACAAGCACTCAGCCTGCATAACATGAGCCAAGCCGAGACAGAGTCTGTAGACGAGTTTCATGGCAGAGTGAGGAAAGTATTCCAAATTTTAGGCTTCACTATTCATGATCAGGTACATGGACAAATGTTGGCACAGGCCTTTGTGCATGGACTAAGAGAACCAATCAAGAAACTACCGATAGTGGCCAGGCCTGAGTACAGGACAATAGCAGTAGATGTCCTGCTCGCAGTAGCCAGAAGAATTGAGTCCCTCCCAGGAGTGCGGAGGACAGGCCCTCCTGTGGTGGCCACTGACGTGGAGGAGCAACCACCCTGCAGAGACAGAAGACCTGTCAGATGTTTCAACTGTGGCAACCTTGGCCATTTCCGGAACCAGTGCACAGCACCCCGGCAACCCAGGTCATCCCGCAGAGGAATAAGCCAAGAAAGAAACACAGAAGACAATGAAGAACCCTGTCAATAAGACAGAGGCAAACCAAGACCGCCAGACGTCACGCCCCTGACATGTGAAACACCGTCAGCGGACCCAATACCTCAAATCACTGGGGGCTGTCATATCTTTCCTTGTGGACACTGGTGCAGTCAGAAGTGAAAATCCTCGACCCCACCAGTCTATCAGAGCACTGTGTGTCTTATACGGGGACTGCAGGTCAAGACAGACGTACCCCAGCTTGCAAGCCCCTGAGCATGTGGACACAGCCAGGACACTCCATCCTGTTCCAGTTTATGATGGAGACCTGCCCACCACACCTGATGAGCGCAGACCTACTGCAGGAACTGAAGGTGACCGTAGTGTCTCATGAAGATGTGACCTTGACCAAGAGAAAATGTGACCTCCACCACAAGCCCAGGAAGAATCAATCATGCCCATGCTGGTGGCCCTACAAGAGCCTCGCTCGAACAATCGGTGCAAGCCCACCCAAGGAGGTGCTGGACATAGCACTCGGAAGCCTATGGTCCAAGGGAGACTTCAAGTCGCGCCAGTGCAGGTGTCACCCAAGTCTGGAACCCCGGACGCTCAGAAGGCCCAGCATCCGCTGCTCATCACCCAGAGCCAAACTGCCTCTGACCAACTGGAGGTCTAAGTGGAACTGCGGTTCAAGAAATGGCCTAAGAACTTTGGCATGGGCCAGGAAAACTCTCAACCCAGAGAGACCACACCCGCTTCGTGAAATGGCTGCACTGCTTCCGGCTCCAGCGCCAGAGGATCATCTTGGACAAGATTCTGAAGGTGCTCCCTGAAGTTAATCCAGGCCCTGGACCAGAAGACAGCCACTCAGCTCTTCAAATTGGTTAACAAGATGCTGACCTGAGATCAAGCTGGGCGAAAGGAACTGCTGCTGGCTGGTAAAGAAGACGTCCCAGCAAAAAGACCTCCTGTGAGAACAAGAAAGCTCAGCCGGACATCATCTCCAATGAAGAGGACCCCAGAAAACGGCTTGTTTTCCTGCCGGCCCTGTGCCAGAAGATGGGAGTCACTCATGGCACTGTGAAGAGCAAGGCCAGATTGAGCCGCCTCACCCATGGGAATCATCATGCAGTCCCAGCTTTTATCAATCAAGAGGAAGACTGTGAAAGGAGAACCAGACTCGGTTGAATGGTGTATAACCTGAGGGCTGTGAGGAAAGCAACCGTGCTTGAAACCCCAGTTGCACCAGATCTGCACACTCTGCTGACAAATGTGCCAGCCACAGCAACGGTGCTCACGGCAATGGATCTGCTCGAAGCTCCCCTCAATGTTCGCCCTCACCTGGACAACCAGTTCCTGAAAACGCACAAGGGGGGTGCAGAACAAATGGACAGTGATGCCCAAGAGGGCCCAGAACAGCCTTTCACAGCTCGCCAGAGCATTGTCCTCCATCCCCATCAACTGGATTGCGGAGCATGCAGAAGTCATCGACATCGCTACCTGCACAGCGCTTTCCATGTCTCCTCTACTCTGCCTGGCGGAGCAGCAACATAAGTTCTGCAAAAACAGAGTCCAGTGGTATCAAAAGCAAGTTCCTGAAGACACCGTATCGCCCACTAGACGAAACACTTGACAGATGACCGGAAGACTACTGAGGAGAAGGTGGCTCCCTCAACAATTCCGAAGATGCAGGCCTTCCTTGGTCTAGTCTCGTACTGCAGAACTTGGACCCCTGGTGCTCCAGGCTTAATGCAGCCTCTGTACAATTGCATCAACGCATTGCAGCCTTCATCTCGTACAGGAAACTGAAAGACTTCATAGTCTCTACGCCAGCTCTAGGCCTCCCTGACTACGAGAAGCCATCCCGTCTTGGCCGAACGGAAGAGGAAGGACAAAGATGGAGAAGGTCATGCTACTGGCCAGTCCTAAAACAGACCCGCTGAGGAAAACCAGAGGCCTCTAGACTACCTCTCAGCCGTTACCTGCATGAAAACAATATCTGCAGCACACGCCCTCCTGACAAGGCTGCTCTCCACCACTCTTCAGTGCTCTCAGCCGTTACCTGTCTCTACTCCCACTCCCAAGGGGGGATGCGGATATGGACCCTCAGATGAAAAATCTGCAAGATACCATAGATGGCTCCAGTTTTGCAGATGATGAAGGAAGGTTCCACACGGGATGTGCAGCGACCAGCAATCAATACATTCTATGGTCCAGAAGGTTGTCAGCCCAAGAGCCCAAGAAACGGAGCTGATAGAGCTGAGGAAAGACCTGCCAGATTGCGAAGAACAAAAACTTCCAGGTACTCGCATGACATGGCACCCGACTTCGGACCCATCTGGGCTGCAAGAAACTTCATCACAGCAAGCGGATCGACCGTGAAGCACCATGGAGCCATCAGAGACCTGCTGGACGCTCTTCAACTACTAAAAGTGGGGCGGGGTCTGCACACTGAAGATGGAGGGAGTGTGATTCCAGAGCTCCAGTGACTCCAGACTTACATCGGCTCATATCGGCATTCAGCGGCTTCCTCGACCGCCGTGCAGTGCACCGCCGGCTTCCTAACACCCCCGGGCACATGATGACCCGTGGTAGAACACAGAGAAAGGCTTCTCCTCCGCGCCTGCCTGACTTCTTTCTGAGGACTCAGACTGCACATGCAGCAGGGAAAATGGCAGCAACTTCCGCTCCCACAGGATCATCTCGTTCCTCCAACGGCTCCCAGGGCTCTGAGAGAGGTGAGACCTCAGCAGATACACATCACAGTAACTCTGCACCTATGACTAGGGGGGACATGAGGGATTTCCTGGCATCTATACGCACTTCTTTAAGGGAGGACATGCAGGACATGTTAAAGGAGATAAGAGAAGTTAACTCTTTAGGAGTACCTACAGACCACTTAGAAAACAAGATGTCTGAGTATGTTTCTGTTATCAACGCTTTTGTGGATGAGAATCAAGCCATGAAAGGTAGATTGGCAGGGGCATTTGATAAAATACACGATCTGGAGGACAGATCTAGAAGAAATAATCTTCTTATAAGAGGCATCCCAGAGACTATAGGAGATAAAGATCTGGCCCCCTTCCTCCAAAACTATATGCAAGCTGTCCTGCAATCGCTCTCCCCAAGGGACCTGTTAGTTGACAGGGTCCACAGGACGCCCAACCCCAAGCACTTAGATTCGTCTCTCCCAAGGGACACTCTTGCAAGGATACACCTGTATACTACGAAAGAGACCTTTCTGAGACAAATAAGAAATCCTCCTGAGCTTCCTTCTGAGTTTCAGGCACTGCAAGTTTTCCCAGATCTGTCGGCTGCTACGATGTCTAAGAGGCGGGAATATGCCCACGTCTGCAGAGCCTTGAGGGAGGTCTCAGTGAAATATCGGTGGGGTTTCAATCCTGTGAGGCTCTTCATCACTCATGATGGAAGTACAGTCATCTGTTCCTCTCCTAAGCAAGCAGAGGAGAAGCTCACGAGCTGGAAGATCCTTTTTTCACCGAGACAAGCTGACACGGGTCGGAAGGTGGCTTCGGAGTGGTCTATGGCTTGACTGTACTGCATGGTATGAGACTGGATAACTGGACTCTCCTGCTACGCTTCCTAGTGGGCCTTGGTTCGTGAACTTTTCACTTCCATCCCCCTCGTAGATCCTTGATCTGCGGTTCGTCCAAACTGTTCTGGATGTTTATACGAGTGGCTCTCGTATATTTGACTATGTTTTGGTTTCTTATCTTTTTCTTTTTTACTTTTCCTTTCTTTTTTTGTCTGTTCTTTTTTTTATTTTCTTTTTGGCATCATTTCGGGTCAATACTCCGGCCCGTCTGTAAGTATATCTGCTCCCATTTTTTCTTCCAGGTTTTTTCCTCCCAAATACCCAGGCATCTATGTGCTACAATGGACTCTCAGTGTATTTGTAGACGTGTTGGTTCTAACATGCTATATGTGACTATATTAAGTGTGCAGTTCCATTCTGCCGGCAGCACTGTGAACTTCTCGTATCAGTATTATGAGTATACAAATCTTATCCTTGAATGTTAGGGGCCTAAATTCCCCTGAAAAACGCTCTATGATGTGGAGAGAGGTGGGGAGGTCACGGGCGGATGTTGTCTGCCTTCAAGAAACACATCTATTGGAAGCCGATAATTTCAGGCTTCGACACCCTCACTTCCCCCACATGTTTTTTGCTAATGGTCAGACCAAAAAGGCTGGTGTGTGCATTATGGTGAAACGCACAATAGCATTTCAATTGTTATCACAATATGTTGACTCCGTAGGTAGATGCTTGACAGTCACTTGCCTGCTAAATGGAGAGGTGCACACGTTGACAAATGTATATGCTCCCAATGAAGGCCAACACAAATTTTTGAGAACTACCTTTAATGATATCTCTTTAAAAGCGAAGGGTAGCAATATCATATGTGGTGATTTCAATCTCCCCATGAATGCAGACCTTGACTGCTCTTCAGGAAGGAAGAGAACTAGGAGGGGTTTGAACCTCCTATCCCATGAATTTCACCTGCATGATTTTTGGAGATACTCACACGCATCGGAAAGAGATTATACTTTTTATTCTCCTAGGCAGTCCACATACTCCCGTATCGACTATTTCTTAATAGATAGTGCGACCCTAAGCAGGTGCCTAAATGCCACTATTGGCCTAATCACCTGGTCTGACCACGCTCCTGTCTCTCTGACCCTTGCTCTTGCCCACCAGGCTCACCCTGCGTTCAGGTGGCGTCTTTATGACTCATTGCTGCTGAGGGGGGAGGTGGTTGATAGGGTTATAAACAATAATGGGGAGGTCTCTGATGAGACCCTTTGGTCTGCTCACAAAGTGGTGGTTATGGGGGTTCTCCTACAACAAGCTTCATATTTAAAGAAGAAAAGAGAAGCCAGTAGAGAGGCTCTGCTCTCCCATTTACATTCTTTAGATGCTATTAATAAGGCTGCACATACGCCCTCCGTCTCTGAGGAGGTCTCCCAAATTAGATTTAAATTAAGGGAAAATTTCCTATACAAATATGCATACAATATGAGGAAACTTAAAACTAACTTATATGCTACCGGGGACAGGGCGGGAGCGCTTCTAGCTAGCAGAGTTCCTAAACGGGAGGTCATGTTTACCACATATTGGATGAGCAAGGTAGAGCCCTTAGGAACCCACGGGACATAGTGCAAGCCTTTGCTCAATATTACACTGCCCTCTATAATTTAAAAGATGATGCCTCCACCCCTCAACTTGACCAAACATCTATTGATGCATACTTAGATTCTGTTAATTTGCCATGTATTACCATTGACCAATTAAATTATTTAAACGCCCCCTTCGCGGCTGCAGAAATTCAGCAGGTGATTAAACAGACTAAACTTCATAAAGCCCCAGTCCCGGATGGCTTAACGAATGATTATTATAGGACCTTTTCTCAGCAATTAACACCATATCTACAGCGTCTGTTCACACACTGGAGAGATGCTGGTACTGTGATGGCCCCTAATTTAGAGGCCACTATTTCCACTATACCAAAACCGGGGAAATCACTCACACATCCCGGAGATTTCAGACCCATTGCTTTGTTAAATTCAGATGTCAAACTGTTTACTAAAATCATAGCATCTAGACTGAATCTAATTATACCGACTATAGTGTCACCAGATCAGGTGGGCTTTGTTGCAGGACGGGAGACGAAGGATGGCATACGACGTATGTTGAATTTGATTAAAATATCTGAGCTGTCTGGCCAACCCAGTGCATTCCTGTCACTTGATGCTGAAAAAGCTTTTGACAGGGTGCACTGGGGATATTTAAGAGCAGTCCTGAAGAAATTTGGACTGTCGGGCCCTATATTATCCGCAATCTGTGCCATGTACTCGACCCCCTGTGCCAGGGTTTTGATGTCTGGCTTCTTGTCCGGCCCGTTCCAGATCGCAAACGGTACGAGACAGGGGTGCCCGCTCTCGCCTGTTATTTTTGCGCTGTGCATGGAGCCGCTTGCCGAGCGCATTAGAATATCGGCGGGCATTTCTGGGATTAGGGTTGGACAGGTGGAGCACAAAGTCGGTCTATACGCCGATGATGTCATTCTATCCTGTGTAAATTTAGAATTTTCGTTTTCTGCGATTATTTGTGAACTTGGGGAATTTAGCAAGGTCTCATACTATAAACTGAACACCACAAAATCCCTGTTGTTTCCGGTGGCGGTTCCTTGTGCGGCAAAGACAAGGCTGGAGGCCATTTTTCCGTTTAAGTGGATGAGAGAGGGTATTCCATATTTGGGCATTACACTGACGGGTTCTGAGCAGATTGTGGATAGGAACTTTAATAATTTGGAAATACAGCTTAAGAAACAATTGGAGCAGCTTCATGCTGTCCAGACCTCCTGGATTGCAAGGATTAATGCCTTTAAGATGATTGTCCTACCTAAAATATTGTACCTACTCGGGTGCATACCAATGATAATCCCTAAAAAAAGAATTCTAAGATTACAAACTATGGCATATAGTTATATTTGGTCATATAAAAAGTCTAGGATCTCCAGGGCCCTAATGTATTTCCCGTATAAAAAAGGGGGACTGGGGGTACCAAACTTGTTAAAGTATCATAAAGCCGCTATAATGACGGGACTGAGAGACTGGTGGCAAGCGGACAGAGATTTTGCCAACTATGAAAGCTGCGCTACATCATTGGAGGACAGTGGTCCCATCTCTTATTAAACTATCACGCCACTCCATATCGTTAAAGGCCCTTGAGATGCATATTCCATACCTTAGTCTTCAGTCATGGGTTGCTGCCGGAATTGTGAGTCTTGGAGACCTAGTGGGGAGTGGTGGGTTAATCCCGTTTGACCAACTGGCTGCTGAGTTTCCGGCCACCCGGAGGTGTTTTTACCAATACCTACAAATACGTCATATGTTGCATAATTCACCGGACTCGTTTTTTTTCAATTCACAACTAAATAACACAGTTAACGGTTATTTTCTGCTGCCTGATTCTGGCCCGAGAGGTATCTCATTATTATATAGAGCCCTGAATGACCCGCCAGATAATACAAAAACTGCCCTATATGATCAGGTGGGAGCGGGATCTAGGTTTTCTCTCCGAACCTGTTGACTGGGAGGAAGGATTCTGTGAAGTTGTACAGGTCTCTTCATGTGTGAAGCATCTGGAGCAGTTGGAAAAGACGCACCTGAGATGGTACCAGTTCCCGGTCCGAACCGCACTTTTTGGAGCTGGTGGGTCTGGTGACTGCTGGAGAGGGTGTGGGATGAGGGGTACTCTTGAGAATACTTGGTGGTCCTGTCCGGTGCTCCAGCCTTGGTGGAGGGGTGTTGATTTATTGATCTCACAAGTCTTGGGTATCCAGATGACTCTGACCGCAAGCCAGGCCATTTTACACATTGGCCTGAACGAAATTCCTCATATTCTTAGAGGTACGCTGTCACATATTTTGATAGCTGCTAGAGTGTTGACAGCGACTAGATGGAAAGATCCCACCCCCCCAGAGATTACAGGACTAATTGATAGAATTAACACTCACTGCCAGTTTGAACTAGCACTAGCTCACTCGATGACCGCCATAATAAAAAGACAGAACACTTGGCATCCCTGGATACATAGTAGACACTCCACGGTTGCCCCGCTCCAGCCTGCTTAGCCGTATATAATTAAGATATTAGATATTGGATATTTAATGTTGTTTGTTTTCTTTCCTTTTTGGAATATATTACTGTACTGCAGAACACTGAGACTTATTATGTGTACTTGCTGTTACACATAGTTCTATCGATGCCACTAATGCCTGTTCCTCCCCTCACCCCTTCCCCTTCCCCCCCCTTCCTTTCCTGTTTTTCATTTGTCGGTCCCCACTTTCTGCTTCTTATTTTCTCCTCTCGTTCCCCTAGTTTCATATATATGGTGGTTGTAACTATGGTTGTCATTGTTTTGATTTGTTTTCTTGTTCACCCTCAATAAAAATAATTGAGAAAAAAAAAAAACTACTAAAAGTGGTGGCAGTGTTGAAGGTCAAGGCACACGGAAAACTGAACACAGTAGAGACACGGGGCATCAACAGCAGATGTGGCCGCCAAAGAAGCAGCCAAGAGGAAGACAATATGGAAAATGGGAGAGGTCGTAGAGCCGGTCGGCTACTACATGATGACTGAAGACGAGAAACCTGACAAAATGACTTCCCAAAACCTGCACAAGAAGTAGCAGGACCAGATTCGGAAGGAGGAGAAGGAAAGCTGGATGCTGAAGGGCAAAAGCACTGGGCTCCAAGAAACTTGTCCACCTCAAACCGTCCACCTCAAACCGTCTACCTCAAAACGTCTACCTCAAAACGTCTACCTCAAGACAGACCCAGTCTACCTCAAAGTGTGTACCCTACGGTGGTTCAATGGGCACATGTCCCCCACACAGAATGGAAGACACAGATGAATGACCTTGATTAGACTGGACTCCCACCTTAACAGCCAAATTCCCAGCAGCTGTTTGGCCTCCGATAAAATTCAACATCGGACAAGCGGGAAAAGTTCCCCCATATCATCTGGCCTGAATACTTCCCAGTAAGGAACCGGTTGGCGAAGACTACCGCAAAGAAGCTACTCTCAAAAATAGTGTGCAGATATGGGGGTTCCAGAAGCAATAGCAAGTGATCAGGGACCCACATACACAGCAAACCTGACACAAGAGACCTGATTAGCAGTAGGGTCAGACTTAGACCTGCACACTACCCACCATCCCACACCATAGACTAGGTGGGACACTTAAGAGCAGCATGCTAAAAAATTCTGCCAAAAAAGACAGACAAACCCTGGCATTAGACACTCCCGTAGGCTCAGAAAAAGCTGTCACCGATATGAAACTTTATTTGGGTCAAAAAACCCAGTTTAGGGGTATTCTTCACCTAGCAGTTGACTATGCAATATGATACTTTGTCTGCATGTGTAATTGAATTTATCAAGAATTTTGCTAATGTCCATTCTCGAGTTTTTCTCCCTCATTGCCAGGTTCAGATTCGGTGCCTGGTATGCACGCCCTGAAGTCAGGAGACTGCTGAGTGTTGGTGGAAAAAGTCCGTAAAGAGAAGCACTTAATCCCAGATCCGATGGCCCTTCTCCAAGTGCTGACGTCACCAACCTGGAGGGAAAACCCCCACCTGGATCCACGCACTGCACTGCAGGAAAAAGCCTTCATACCAGAGTTCTGCTGGAATGAGTTGTGCTAACCAAGTGTAGCTTCCTCTTTTCCTTTGAGCACTCAAGAAGACTCGATCTAATTAGGACAGGCCACAGCACACACAGAGATATATATCTATATCAATCAAATTTCCACATCGCTGGAGACACTGACACACGTAGACCCATTCTAATGAATGGGTCTATGCACACATCAGCGTGTTTTCACGGACCGTGTGTCTGGGTCGCCCTCCCAGGGCTGTGGGGTACTCGGTACCGGGCCGGTCTCTCAGAGGGGAATGTCACAACTGCAGTGACCCGGTCCGTGGCCCTGGGCGCCCATGTAAAAGGGGTAGAGTGGTGGAATAAAGTTTATGAGTGATTCGTGATGCCACCTGTGGTATTCGGCAATGAAGATGTTAAGCCGACGCTGCAGACAGATCCTCTGGGACAGATGGTGTGGTGCAGCAATGATGGTGTAGCCCTCCACAGGCAGGGCTGTAGTCCCAGGGCAGTGTAGATCGGTGTTGGGGAAAAGGGTGCAGTGTCTGGCACAGAGATGTAGCAGTGCTGGAGAAGTTGCAGAAAGAAGGCAAGGACACAGCGGAATGTAGTTTCTTTACCTTTACTTTGTAGGTGCAGTCCAGGGTCCAGATTACCGATTGCACAGGAGCTGATTAGCCTGGAAGCAACTCAGGAATCTCTCTATTCAGATAGGTTGTGTAGTCTCCTTCCTAGCGCTTACTTGAGGTACATCCAGTACTGTATTACACTGAAGTTCCTCCTTCTTGTTCCCTCTCAGATCTACCTCGTATGGCAGACAGCTGTAGCCTTCTATCTCCTTTGGCTCACACGTCGCTGTTGTGCCTCCGAGTCTTAGATGGGAATAGAGCATTTACTGCTTCCTATTCCTCTGGTTTCTGTTGCAGGACCTTCAGTATCCATACAACCGTGGAGACCAGGCTCCAGATCATGCGCTCCAGCTGGAACGAGCTGGGAACGAGCTCTCAACTCTGCTCAATCCCCCAGCTTCTCTCTCCACATCTACACACTTCGGCCTCCTCACACTAACTCCTCATTTCCCCTCCTGACCCTCAGAGAGCACTCCTCCCCCAATTCTGGTTCAGAGCTCCCTCTGCTGGACCGGAGTGGGAACTGTGTTGCATGTTACGGTTAACTGCTAGAGAGACCCTTCATTGCTTCCAAGCCTGACATCACCCTCCCTGGAGGAAGGCAATGCCACTGTGGTGACCATACTCCTGGGGGCGCCACATTCCCCCAGTGCAATTCAGTACTCCTGGACTGATAAAAAAACATATGAACATATTAACACATTAACACTTATAAATGTACAAGATTTAGAAGAAAATGAAAAAATACAAAAACCAAAAGCTTCAAAAATAGTCCTGTGACGGTTAGTCCATGCGTCAATGTCCATGGTCCATTCCTGGGCAAATGGTGAACTATGTACAAAAGAAGTTTTTGACCACACCTAGTCCTGTGGCCTAATTGTCCATCAAAACAAACTGGAAAATTCAAAAGGGATTTCTTACAGAGTCTCTGTAGGCACAAAACTTAAGCGTTACATATATACATACAATTTAACATTTACATTAACGGATTACATGATATCTGAGAGGTGGAATACCTTGGGTACTATGGACAGACCTACTTAGCTCTGGTGTGGGTAAACTGGGTAGTAGCTGTCTACGGACTCTTAGTCTCACCATGGGTATGACAGATTCACCACTGGCAAGGCGAGGATTCACTGGCTTCACTGCTGGTGTGGCATCTGCTACCTGAACTTCCTGATTTTCAGAGTTCTCATGAATCACTTCTTCTTGTACTACCAGTTGGGGAAAGGTCAAAACTGGCACCACTATGGCATTATTTGCTCTAGTCCAATTTACAGGAAATTCTCCAAGTACAGTTCTGACCTTTTCTTCTTCTTCTATGGGTTGGATGTTGTTTTGCCCTTCCATTCTTTCTTTTAACTGGTCAGGGCACAATTTCAAATGATCCCTTGATACTGCTGCTGAGGTTTCTCCCCCATCCTTACTGATAAGGCACACCTTGGTGTTGTCGAAGTTTGACGGTAAGATAGTGCAGGGTTCAGCTTCCCATTGGTCATCTAATTTATGCATCCTCCTCTTCCTTTTTAGGACTTGTTCTCCTGGTGACAAGGAAACTGCAGGTGCATGGTGATTAAAAACACATGTGACATGCACAAATGTGAACAAGTCGGTCGGACAGTGTTCACACCACCCACTGACTGAAACACAAAAAGAAAACACAGAATGACAAATGTGCAGAAATACCCTGCAGTAACAAATATGACAGTAGTCAGCAAGTGCTGGTAAAAAGATGGCAACAAATACAGGGTATTTAGTCGATACGTTTTTTTGCAAAAAAATGTATACCAAGCTACTCCACCTCGTCAAGGTAACCCTTAATGGAGCAGTCCCTATCTAATGTATTTATAACCTGAACATATGAACAGTGTCTAAATGAACAGGATTCAGACAGGCGCTTCCTAGTATGGGCACATGGTGTAAGACAGCTCTTTATGTGCATGTCACACAAGAGAGGGGTGGGGTCTCTCAAACCATGCATAAGCAAGGAAAAAAAGGGATTAAAAACACATGTGACATGCACAAATGTGAACAAATCGGTCGGACAGTGTTCACACCACCCACTGACTGAAACACAAAAAGAAAACACAGAATGACAAATGTGCAGAAATACCCTGCAGTAACAAATATGACAGTAGTCAGCAAGTGCTGGTAAAAAGATGGCAACAAATACAGGGTATTTAGTCGATACTTTTTTGCAAAAAAAATGTATACCAAGCTACTCCACCTCGTCAAGGTAACCCTTAATGGAGCAGTCCCTATCTAATGTATTTAAAACCTGAACATATGAACAGTGTCTAAATGAACAGGATTCAGACAGGCGCTTCCTAGTATGGGCACGTGGTGTAAGACAACTCTTTATGTGCATGTCACACAAGAGAGGTGTGGGGTCTCTCAAACCATGCATAAGCAAGGAAAAAAAGGGATTACAAACACGTGACATGCACAGATGTGAACAAGTTGGTCGGACAGTGTTCACACTACCCACTGACTGAAACACAAAAAGAAAGCACAGAATGACAAATGTGCAGAAATACCCTGCAGTAACAAATATGAAAGTAGTGATTGTAGTGCCTTTCTTGCTTTTGTCTTGCCTGAGCTACACTCTTTTCTACACACTCTTGTACTCTTCGATACTGTTGCTGCCGTTCTGTATCCCAGTCAGCATCTGGTGATGTTACCTCAGGTGTAAGGACTCCCATATCCAAATCAATAGGCAGCTTACCAGGCCTCGCTCTCATTCGGTAGGCTGGAGTGCAGTTGGTGGAATTCACAGGAATGTGGTGTTAGAGGTCTACCAGATCTGGCAACTTTTCTTGCCACAGATTCCTCTCTTCCAAAGGCAAGGTCTTCAGTAGGTCGATTACCACCTGGTTCATCTTTTCACACATGCCATTGGTCTGTGGATGTTACGGTGTTGTCCTGATCTTCTTGCAACCGTACAAGTTACAGAATTCCTGGAACACTTCCGCCTCAAAGGCTGGACCTTGATCTGTAAGCACTCACTCTGAATATCCGTGTGGTCTACAAAAGTGCTGTTGGAAGGCTCTGGCTGCTTTCCTGGCTGTTTGATCCTTGACAGGCACAACTACCAAGAAGAATCTTGAGTAGTGTTCAACGATGGTAAGAGCATAAATGTAGCCTGAATGGCTTGGGACCAGCTTCACATGGTCCAGGGCGACCAACTATTATTATTATTATTATTATTATTTATTGTTATAGCGCCATTTATTCCATGGCGCTTTACATGTGAGGGGGGTATACATAAAAACAAGTACAATAATCTTAAACAATACAAGTCATAACTGGTACAGGAGGAGAGAGGACCCTGCCCGCGAGGGCTCACAATCTTCAAGGGATGGGTGATAATACAGTAGGCGAGGGTAGAGCTGGTCGTGCAGCGGTTTGGTCGATCGGTGGTTACTGCAGGTTATAGGCTTGTCGGAAGAGGTGGGTCTTCAGGCTCTTTTTGAAGGTTTCGATGGTAGGTGAGAGTCTGATATGTTGTGGTAGAGAGTTCCAGAGTAGGGGTGATGCGCGGTTGTTTGGTTATTAATGGCTGAAAAGGAGCTCACTGGCTGTTACGGTCCTTTCTGCGCAGGTTGCATTGTCCACCCTCCCGGCACCAATTTTCAATGGCTTTCCTCATACCAGTTAAGTAGAATCTCTCTCGGAGCAAGGCCTCCAACTTCTTCCATCCGAAGTGTCGAGCTCCATTGTGGTATGCTTCCAAGACCATTGATGCATCCTTCTTTGGGACTACCACTTGCCAGACCAACTCATAAGTGCGGGCATTGATACTCCTCCGACACAGCTTCCCTTCATAGATGAACAGCCGGCCTCTTTCCTTCCACAACTGCTCGGTTTCTTCAGGAGCATCCGACTCTGGGCGTGAGTCAGCTTGTGACAGTAGCTCCTTCACCAGGTGGACTGCGGGGTCGCTATCCTGCGTTTCTGCCCAGTCATGATGAGGCAATGTATTTAGGATGGCCTCTTTCAAGCCAGACCGTCTGTTTCTCACTCCTTGGGCACGTTGGGCCGGAATTGGCCGGTGGAAGGCAGGTAACTCGATTTCTTCAAGTGCCTCAGGGTCTTCTCCTACATCTGGCAGATTAGGCATTCTGGACAGTGCATCAGCATTGGCATTCTTGTGCCCTGCTCGGTACTTGATGGTGAATTCATAGTTAGACAGCCGAGCCATCCATCGCTGCTCCAGTGCACCTAGCTTGGCAGTTTCCAAGTGAGTCAATGGGTTGCTGTCCGTAAAGATGGTAAACTTGGCTGAAGCTAGGTAATGCTTGAATCGTTCAGTCACAGCCCAGACTATGGCGAGGAACTCCAGCTTGAAGGAACTGTAGTTGTCAGGGTTCCTTTCAGTGGGACGAAGCTTCCTGCTGGCGTAGGAGATCACTCTTTCTTTGCCAATCTGTACCTGTGACAGTACTGCTCCAAGTCCCACGTTGCTGGCATCAGTATACAACACAAAGGGTTGCTCATAATCTGGGTAAGCCATAACTTCATCTCCTGTGAGAGCCATCTTCAGTCGAGTGAAGGACCTCTCTAGCTCCTCATTCCATTTGAATGTAGGACTCTGCTTTCTGGCCTTCTTGGGCTGACCCACCAGAAGATTTTGCATAGGAGTGGCTATCTCAGTGAAGCCTTTGATGAACCTTCGGTAGTAGCCTACCAGCCCGAGGAATTGACGTACTTCATGGAGGTTGCTGGGCTTCTGCCATTCCCAGTTGACTGTGACTTTGTCAGGATCCGGTGCCACACCTTCTGCACTCACTACATGACCGAGGTACTGAACCTTGGGCTTCAGGAGGTGGCTTCACCTTCAGGCCAAAGTTGGACAAGGCTTCAAACACCTCAGCCAGCTGCTTCAGATGGTCTTCATAAGTCTTGGAGAAAACAATGACATCATCAAGGTACAGCAGGACTGTCTCGAAGTTCTTGTGCCCAAGACAGCATTCCATTAGCCGTTGGAATGTCCCTGGAGTGGTGCAGAGCCCGAATGGCATGTAGTTGAACTCACAGAGACCCATTGGAGTGGTAAACGCTGTTTTCTCCTTGTCTGCCTCTGCCACGGGAACCTGCCAATACCCACTAGTGAGATCTAAGGTGGAAAAATAGCAGTTTTAAGTGCAGCTAATAACTCCTCAATTCTGGGTAATGGGTAGACATCTTTATGTGTAATGATTTTAATTTTTCTGTAATCAATACACATTCTCATGGTACCATCCTTCTTTTTCACAAAGACTATTGGGGCTGCCCACGGGCTACAACTGTCTCTGATCACCCCAGCCTCCTTCATTTCCTGCAACATACCTTTGGCACACTGGTATTTTGTTGGGGGCATAGGCCGGTACATTTCTTTTATGGGTGGATGATCTCCAGTGGGGATATGGTGTTGAACCCCTTTTGCCTTCCCAAAATCTAGAGGGTGTTTACTGAATACCCGCTCATACTCCTGAGTCACTCGGTAAACCCCATTCTTTTGGTATGAAGGGGTGGAGTCAGTCCCCACCTGCAGTTGCTGGCACCATTCCTCCAGCTGCTTTACAGAGCCATTGTCCTCCACCTGGTCGGATGAGACCAAGGGCTCTGCTGCCTGCATTCCATTGTTACTGACAGTAAGTAGCTTAGCAACTGTGGCATACCGAGGTATTGTGGCCTCCTCCTCCCCACAATTCAAGAGGCGTACAGGTACCCTCCCTTTATGGACATCAACTACCCCTCTGGCTGTCAGGACAGTGGGCCTGCTATCAGAGTACACTGGTTCTGCCATTGCCTGGTAATCTTTTCCTCTGAGGCCTATGGCTGCCCGACACCAAATCAACATTTCACATCTGGGGGTATTGCAATTGGGAAAGACTCACTCTGACGCTGCCAATTTCTCCGCCAGAGAGTTCTACCTGCTGTCTTTGCATCAGGGCCTTGATCTCCTTCTGCAGGACTCGTTGTTCACTGGAGCAAGCAGTCTCAGCCACCTGTTGCCACAAACAATAACCTCGGAAAGACAATTTTCAATCACATTGGTACCAAGAGACATCATTGGGTTACATTCTCGTCGATCAATATCCACAACTATCAGACCTTGAGATTTTAACTCTACTCGACCCACTTTAACAGTAATTTCTTTACATCCCACTTGCGGTAAAGACTGACCATTACTGGCAACTACTGTGAGTTTATCACTTGGGCCGTGAGTAAGTTCAGAATCAGCCCAATACCTCTTATAAAGGATATAGGGCATAGTTGTCACCTGGGAGCCAGTGTCCAGCAAAGCGTTCATGGGGATACCGTCAATCACCACTGGGAGGACCGGTCTCCCTCCAACATACTTGGCTCGCCAGTTCTTTGGGCCTTGTGGTCCTACTCCTGGGGGTTGGCCCTCTGCCCCAGGGGTTGCCCGTTTAAATGACAGAATCTTGCTATGTGGCCTGCCTAGTGGCAGTGACGACAGATGGGACGTCCGTCCTGGTCATAGCGATCGTTGTTCCTTCCTCGGAGGGGTGGGATCCTCTTCTTCTTTAGCCACGGGACATCCTCTGGACTGGGGGTGAGCTGGATCTTCTCCTTGGAGGATACCTGCAGGGACTGCACGGTTTTAGCAAGTGCAGCCATACCCTTGGTCAACTCCTGGACCTGAAGACGCAGTTCTAAAGATGGGTCTTTGTCCAGAGTCTGTGCATCAGCCTCCACAGGGATGGAAGGGAAAGATGTTGCTTCCTGGTGGTATGTAGTCGCTGGGCGCCTAAGGGGCGCTGGACGGCTAACATTTGGTTCATGCAGCACCCGGATAGCCCTGTCTTTGAAATCAGCAAAGTCTAGATCAGGGTTCTGTAGGGCTATGATGCACAGCTGTGCTCTGTGGGTACTGGATAGGAGTCCCTCAATGAATTGCTCCTTTAACAGTCCGTCTCCATCTTTCACATTGTCTGGGTCAATCTGCTTGACGGCTCGCAGTGCCTCCTGCAGGTTAAGAGCATAGTCCCGTATACTGTCCTGTGCTTTCTGCTTACACACAAAGAATCTCATCTTGATTTCAGTGGCAGTGCGGGTGTCAAAGGTGCTTCTTAGCTTAGCCAGGATCTTTTTAACAGTCTCCTTATCAGTGTCCTGCCAGGCTTTTACTTCCCTCTGTGCTGCACCTGTTAGCTGCCCAATAAGGATGTTCACCTTCTGGCTTTCAGACAGAGGATACACTTCAAACAAACTGCACAGTCTCTCTTTGAAGTCACTCAGGGTATGTGACTCCCCTGAATACTGCAGTAGCCATGCTGCTCCCGGTATGTAAGGCATAGACAGCGGCATTATGGGGACCGCTGTGGTGGGTGCTATTGGAGCCGCAGCCGCGTTGGGCCTTGCATCTTGCAGCGCTGAGGGGTTGGCGGGGGAGTCCACCGCTGCATCGGCGTGGACCTCCGACATTCTCTTCCCCCCCTAGTTAACGTTAGCCAGGCCCCGGGGTTGAGCAGGCTTACCGGCTGCAGGCCTCAGCTCCTCACTTCTCGCGCGGCACTTCACTTCTTCACGCTCTTCAGCTGGCTCCGCCCACGACGGCCCACCTCTTTGGGTTCCCGCGCGTGCCAAGCAGCGGGATAACGGTGGCACTTTCACAGTCTATAGCACACAACACAGTCTCTGGCACACAGGACCCGGGGACACCGGGCTCCGAAAATCCTGTTCATGACGCCAAAATGGGTCACCCTCCCAGGGCTGTGGGGTACTCGGTACCGGGCTGGTCTCTCAGAGGGGAATGTCACAGCAGCGGTGACCCGGTCCGTGACCCTGGGCGCCCATGTAAATGGGGTAGAGTGGTGGAATAAAGTTTATGAGTGATTCGTGACGCCACCTGCGGTATTCGGCAATGAAGATGTTAAGCCGACGCTGCAGACAGATCCTCTGGGACAAATGGTGTGGTGCAGCAATGATGGTGTAGCCCTCCACAGGCAGGGCTGTAGTCCCAGGGCAGTGTAGATTGGTGTTGAGGAAAAGAGTGCAGTGTCTGGCACAGAGATGTAGCAGTGCTGGAGAAGTTGCAGAAAGAAGGCAAGGACACAGCGGAATGTAGTTTCTTTACCTTTACTTTGTAGGTGCAGTCCAGGGTCCAGATTACAGATGGCACAGGAGCTGATTAGCCTGGAAGCAACTCAGGAATCTCTCTATGCAGATAGGTTGTGTAGCCTCCTTCCTAGCGCTTACTTGAGGTACATCCAGTACTGTATTACACTGAAGTTCTTCTTTCTTGTTATCCTCTCAGATCTACCTCGTATGGCAGACAGCTGTAGCCTTCTATCTCCTTTTGCTCACACGTCGCTGTTGTGTCTCCAAGTCTTAGATGGGAATAAAGCATTTACAGCTTCCTATTCCTCTGGTTTCTGTTGCAGGACCTTCAGTATCCATACAACCGTGAAGACCAGGTTCCAGATCATGCGCTCTAGCTGGGAACGAGCTCTCAACTCTGCTCAGTCCCCCAGCTTCTCTCTCCACGTCTACACACTTCGGCCTCCTCACACTAACTCCTCATTTCCCCTCCTGACCCTCAGAGAGCACTCCTCCCCCAATTCTGGTTCAGAGCTCCCTCTGCTGGCCCGGAGTGGGAACTGTGTTGCATGTTATGGTTAACTGCTAGAGAGACCCTTCATTGCTTCCAAGCCTGACATCACCCTCCCTGGAGGAAGGCAATGCCACTGTGGCGACCATACTCCTGGGGGCGCCACATGTCCATGTGCAAAATACGCTGACATGTCCGTTTATGTGCAACAGCACGGATCACACGGACCCATACAAGTCAATGGGTCCGTGTAAACACGTACCACACACGGATGGCGTCCGTGTGCGGTCCGTGTGTGAAGCTGTGTGCGTCAAAGGCTTTGTGAGTGATACGTGTTCACACGGACAGCACATGGATGTCACACGGATGGCCTACGTATCCACACGGACACGGATAGCTCAGGGACCGTTTTCTCCGGTACCGGAATTATCTGGACGTGTGAAAGCGGCCTGAACTGTAGTGCTGCCTGATTTTTTCCTATTTATATTTTGCGTTGGACAACCGCATTACTCAGGAAGTATTGCACCCAAAATCTGCTCAAGTTTGTGCTGCTGTCTGTTTTTCTATTTATCTATCTATCTACAGTGGGTACGGAAAGTATTCAGACCCCTTTAAATTTCTCATTCTTTGTTTCATTGCAGCCATTTGGTAAATTCAAAAAAGTTAATTTTATTCTCATTAATGTACACCCTGCACCCCATCTTGACTGACAAAAAAAACAAATGTAGAAATTTTTGCAAATTTAATAAAAAAGAAAAACTGAAATATCACATGGTCATAAGTATTGAGACCCTTTGCTCAGTATTGAGTACTATTTGTCTTGCAGTAAAGCTTGATTTCCATCAGACAGGATCATATTTGTAATAGAGACTCCCATCTGGGTTGTGTGTGTGTGGGGAGAGGGTTGATGGGGGAGCAGGGGACAATGGAGGGTTTGGGACCCTATGTGCTTTCAAAGGCCCAGGGCTGAATTTCTCAGTCCCACCCTTGGCTGTCATTGTGTCAGTTTGGATTCAGTTCAGTTCAAATTTCAGAAATTTGTATCATTTCAGGCAAAGCTAAGTAAATACAGTATACTGTATGTAAGGAGCTGCCCTCGATTCCTGAATGGCAAACCTGTGATGTGATGAAAGCATGGCATCATATATTACTGCAGTTTAGGTGTTAGGGACAGTGACAACCCTTGTGGAAGCACTAATATTTTGGTGGACATATTGTTTGTCATATAGCTTATGGGTCACCCTCCTAGGGCTGTGGGATACTCGGTACCGGGCCGGTATCAGTGGGATGTGTCACAGCAGCAGTGACCCGGACCGTGGCCCTGGGCGTTAGATGAATAGTTCGTGACACCACCTGTGGTGCTTGGCAAGGGAGGTGTTAAGCCGACACTGCATGCAAATCCGCTGGGACTGATGGTATGGTGCAGGAAAGATGTAAAAGCTCCTCACAGGTGAAGCTGTAGTCCCAGTGCAGTGTAGATGTAGTTGGCACGGGGATGTAGCGGTGCCGGAAAGGTAGGAAGCAACAAGGCACAGCGGGGTGCAATTTCTGTACCTTTACTTGATAAATGCAGTCCAGGGTCCTGGTTACAGATGGTACCGGAGCAGGCTAGCCTGGAAGCAACTCAGGAATTCTCTCTCAGCAGATGGGCTGTGCAGTCTCCTTCCTAGCGCTTACTTGAGGGATCCCCAGTACTGAGTTACACTGAAGTTCCTCCTGTCAGATGTTCCCAAGAACTCTACTTGTATGGCAGACAACTGTAGCCTGTTCCAGGGACTCCTCACTCCTAAGTCCCGCCTCACTATCCGTGTTGCTGTTGTGCCCTCAAGTCTTAAATGGGAGTATTGCATTTACAGCCTTCTACTCCTCTGGTGTCTGCTGTAGGACCATCAGTGTCCATACAGCCGTGGAGACCAGTCTCCAGTTTATGCGCTCTTACAGGAGATGAGCTCTTCCTCTCAGCTCTATCTCAGCGCTCCTTCTACACGTCTGCACACTTCACCCTCCGCAGACTAACTAACCACCCTTCCTCTTGGCCCTCAGAGAGCACTCCTCCCCTTAATTCCGGTTCAGAGTTCCCCCTGCTGGCCTGGAGTGGAACTGTGTTGCATGCATAGATTGACTGCCAGAGAGACCCGTAATTGCCTCCAAGCCTGACATTACCCTCCCTGGAGGAAGGCAAAGCCACTGTGGCGACCTTACTCCTGGGGGCGCCACACTTACCTATACCTTTTGCAATTTATTTTTTACTTTTTTATTTTAGGATATTTGTTTTTTTGTTTTTGTTTTTCTTTCTGTAAAGGTCATGTGTTTATATGCATTTACATTTTGCATACACATTAATTTACTTTTTCAGCTCAGATCTAGTTTCTCTGCTGCATCGCTGGTGAGATCTGCCTGTTTGGCAGCTCACTAGCGACCATTTAGCGATGCACCAGCGATCCTGACTGGGTCATATCGTGGTCGGGATCACTGGTGCATCGCTAAATGTAACGGGGCCTTTAGTTCAATGTGCATTCTGTGCATATAAGGGTGTGACCGCCCTGTTTCTGAGTTGGAAAATCCATCCTGTCTGGCCTATGCTATTACATAAAGCTTACCTAGTAGACAGAATTGATTTTAGGCGGAAATTCTCTGTAAAGTGATTGCATGTCCCTAGAATTTGCCCTCTCCTATGGCAGGCACTGCACTGGTTAAGGAAGGTGCCACTGACTGCGGCGCCCTCCCCTTCCCCTTACACCCCTGTGGATGACCACCCACTTATGGGTCGTGGGGGTGGCTAGCTAATTGTGGGGCCAATAGGAATAGGAGCAATCCCTTCCTGTTAGTATATAGCATTGATCTGCATCTCCCCCCTCTTCCCCCGGATGCACTGGTCCTGGAAGTGCTTGTCCCACCCTCCCTCCCTTTTGGTTATGGTTGAATTTTAATGTTAAATATGTTTTGTTTTTTCTTAGAAATCAAGTCACAGCGGTAAAAGAAAGAAAGCTTACATGGTTGTGACTTGTTGGCTGACTTGCCTGTGAAAATACAGCGGGGCATTTGGCGGCGAGCGCGGTTTAATAAATTTAAGTGCCTTTCCAATGCTTGAATTAAAAGCCTTTAAGAAAGCTGTGACCGACCTTCACCCATCACTTGGTGTTCAAGTATTATTTGTTGGTACTGGTGGGTTGGGAAGTGTGCTAGTGGGGTTGATGTTGGGTCGCCGCAGTCTTGACCATATCTAAGGTCCCAACCAATCCTGATAATGAAGGGGCTCTTCACAGTTTTTTCCTGCCGCCCTTGTGGAGAGGAAGAACTGTGAAAGGGTGCATTGTGAATCTTCATTCTCAGGATCGGTGGGTCCCAGAAGTTAGACCCCTAGCCACTATTAAGTGTCAGCATATACTAGCAATAGTAGCAATAGTATAACGTGGCATGGGGCGTTGGCCAGGACCAGATGTTGAACAGTTCAATGAGGGAAACCAGCAGTCAAACGTAAACGTTTCACTCTGCAATAATTTGGAGGGGATTATATACAGTAGATAGTGGGTACACATCTCGATGAACATTTCCTTTACAATACGGAGCATTTTCCAAACGGTTCTGCATCTTCTTTCCCCTCTAGAGAACTCTATTGCCAGTATAACCGGTACTTATCTTTTGTGTGTCCTTGATGGTCTGGAACTCCCACCTAGGTTGCTCTCTTCGCCTTACGTACTCTTTCCCATCTAGGCCCATTACCTCTGTGAGTTATAAACTCTGGGCCGTACTTCTAGGCATCCTGACCCAGAACTTGTCTCCGATCGATCACTCTGTTCTTTCAGTAACTTTTCTCTCTTTCTCTCCACTAGGTTCTCGCTATTCTTTGTCTCTGTCTCTTCTCTCGTTCGAGACACCCATGTCAAGAGGCACTGTTCACATCGGATCCTTAGGACTACTTTCTACACACTCTGGGCCCTTTCTGACATTCTGACAGGAAACTACCTCTGTCCCTTCAGCTTAGCCAGTCCCACTCTGGGCTAGTCCCAACATTAACTCTCGTTTCCCCTACTGTCAGGCAGCACATAACATTAACATCATTAAGACAGGTCATAATTCACATTACACAATATAACATTATATTTGTTCTTCAAGGGAGAACGTTGGACAATATGCCCATCCCCTTACATTATGCCATCATTTACTGATATAGAAATGCCCCTTATATTGCTGGACTGAGGATCTTAATGAAAGGGTAATGCTACCTGTGTCCTTCACGGTGTCTAAAAGTAAAAAATGAGGACACTACAGTCACCCCTGTAATGGATCTAGTTACTCTCGTGTCTGAGTTCTGAAGGTAGCTCAGGAAGGGGAGGGTGGTACAAGACATTCTGGAGAGCCTCCTGACAAGGCGGGTGTGAATTCCTGGGAGGTCAAACTAAGGGGAAATTAGTTTATCTTTCATAGATGAAGCTGCCAAATTTACTGACACAATGAGATGTGCACGGCCAGAGCAGAAGAGGCATGTTATACCCAGGGATCAGATCAGATTAAGTAGTGAGATGACACCTTGTAATGGAGAATGACAACCACTGATCTGGGCCTGGACATTCTCATGATTTATGGGACCGCCAGGAATATTCCATGACCTAACTTGGCCACTAGGACTAGTTTATTAAAGGAACTTGTCACTACGTAGTGTGCAAAATTGAACCTAAAAACTGCGAAAATCTGTAAGTGTCATCCTCCAGGAGAGTTTGCATTTACTCCATATGTGTGAATGTGTGGCACAGTTTTAAAGAATTAAGAAAACCCCAAACTCCCAAGAATGGACAGTGCAACCTTCCCTATCCTCAAAATTATAACAGAAAACCAGTTGTAATTTTAGTGGGTCAAGTGAGTTGTCCAAAGCTTTACCAATCACATAAACTAAGACTTATCATTATAGATTGTCCAAGCCCAATATCTTGATGATGAAAATTAACTTGTCGTCTGAAAAGACCTACCAGCTGGACTGTGGACCAATACCCCTTATAGTAGGGCACAGAAGAAAAGAAAAATCGCCGCTCTGTGACATCTGCAATGAGAAGAACAACCATAACAACAAAAACAAGGCCCTTACTCATTTCCTATAGATTAAGGCAATTACATTTTTTTTCGAGGTCTTCTTCTCAACCAAAATGGTTGAAGGTAAGGAACCACCTGTACCAACCTGATATATCCCCACACACCATCCTATATATTTCAAGCCAACCCTGTCCTTCGATTGGTTGACCCCATTAACACCCTGAAAGTCCTCTTTTACATTGTGCCACACCATCCCGTTTGGAGCTAGACAATCTCACTGGTTCCATGTAATGCTTCATTTGCCCTGTGGTGGCGCTGCAGGTGAACTCAGAACACTTTGCTTGGTTCTTCTCCAAGTGACTGCTGTGGTTCCCAGGAGTTGGTTTCAGCTTATTTTCAGGAGACTCTTCTAATAAAACGGCATATTATAACGTGGTCAATCCCTATTAGATATTCACCTAGAGCAAGTGTGAAGTGTAATGGCCCCAAAACATTAGAGGAAAGTTGGATCAACCTCCTGATTACGATGGGATCGGCTGACTGTGTAATGTATGGAGGCCTCCCGAATTTCCCATGACAGCTGTAATAACGTGCAGGAATGAGAGTATGTCACCATGGAACAGACGGACCAACACTTAAAGGGAGGTTTATTTACAGGGAATAACACTGGCAGAATTAACAGTGTAGATATGAATATAATATGAAAACAAGTTAAGCAAGCAGCCAAAAAGCATGAACAGTATTGAACAGTAATAAAGGTAATTTTCCTATGGGGAACTTATCAGTCTGCAGGGGTCTTGATTGAAGGGGTCACTCTTCTCCAACGTTGGTGCCGAATCACCAGCAGCGCTTGTAGTCTGAAGTACTCTGTATCCTGTGCCTTTAACAATGTCCAGCCGGAATATGTGGGGCTACTGCGGGAGCGAGAGGGGCATGACACAAACAAAAACCCTATGCTCCAAGTCCTTCTTTCCAACTCCACAGCGGTACTTCCCCACCGGAATCAGGGGCTCTGCATTGACACAAGGGTCACCGAAACTTTGTACGTGGTATAGTCTCTCTAAGCAAGTCACAGCCCTGTCACGGGGCGCAGTCTCTTTGCAGGGATAAGTCATATCGCAGCACACAGTCTCTTTACAGGGAAGCGTCTTGTCACAGCACACAGTCTCTTTGCAGGGAAGCGTCTTATCACTGAGGTGAGCGCGCAACCTTCCTGTCACTGCAGTGCCCGGCTTCACGTACTCACAGTCCGCAGTCTTTGCACACAGACGGTCCCTCTGGCTGTTGTACCGGAGATCTCTGTCTCTCCCGGTCTGTGTCAGCGTCTTGCCCTCTCTACGCCGCTCTGAGGAAAGCGTGCGCTGTTTTCCCTCTCTCTGCTCTCCTCCCTTCCTGTTCCTGGCTGCTGAACTAGTGATGTGTCGGTCACGAGCCAGCACCCCAGTGAGAGCCACTAAAATCTTTGAATGGCTCTCACTGAGCCTAAAATCCTGGTGTTCGGCAGACGTACTGTAACTCCGCCCACCGAAACAAAACTCCGCCCACAAAGCAATATAATTGGTTCCTAACTAGTGGGCGGGGTTTATGCGGTAGTGGGCGGAGTTTAGAATGCTATAACACATATACAATAGGGATCCATTTAGGATCCAAAAGGAGTCGAAAAAGAGCCGGCTCTTTTTGGTGAGCGGAGCCGTGAGAGCTGGATCACCAAAAAGAGCCGGACTGCCCATCACTATGCTGAACAGGCTGCTTTTGTCTTCCCCGGGGAACATGATGCCCTGCTCAATGGTTCCGGGCACGGAGCAGAGAAGGCAACTCCCCCTCGGCTCTTCCTGTACTTCACCCCCTTACACAGCCAGGGAGAGAAGGATCCAACTTGTTGAATTTCAGTGGCTGATTCACCTGTTCTCTCTAGAGATAACCCGCACTATGAGGTTTCGGACACCGCTCACTCATAGAGAACAAAGGGGCACTTGGCCGGCCCCAGTGTTCTTATGTCTGAACCTGTGGTAGATAAACATGGAAAAGCATGGTCATTTTTGTGTATGGTCAGCTTCTGGCCATGTCCATGTGTTTTTTTTTCTTTGGATCTGATCTGTAAGCTATACAGACACAAGCACATGAGTATCCAGCAGTTTTTCGGGACTTTGTAACCTATTAACATTAATAATTACAAAAAAGAAAAAGAAAACTGATCTGAATTGAATTAATGTCAACTTTGGAATCAGTGAAAGTACGATAGAAAAATTGCAGACTGATCTTTAATTTTTTTCTTTCTAGGCATGAACTCCAAACTGAACATTTTCCACTCAAGTAACAAAGGAAATAATACGATAGAGACAGAAGAAAGAATAAGGAAAGTAGAGTCTGCAGTAAGGAGATGACAGAGACATCCCACAGCAATGCCCTCCAAGCACAGAGGTCAAACTAACCGAGAAATAGTTCGATCCAGGGCTCAGGTTTCTGTCCCTCACACTAAGAGGCCCCCTCCTTGACCTATTAAAGGACGCTTCTGCGAATACGTAGGCCCCTTCTTCAGGCAGATTCTGAAGAACATAGGAACATTGAGGTGCATAAGATGTGAAGCAGGAGCCTTAATATAAAGAGGGGGGAAAACATTTGTAACAGTGAATATTAACGCTCTTCATAGACTGAAAGTTTTATTATCCTCAGACTGAAATCTGTTTAATGGTTGAATATGCCCATTAGGCCAGAAGCGCTCATTCCTTAAAGCGGATTTCACAATTCAACCTGTACACATTATAAATCTCCTGGACCTGATGAGGCTAATGAATTTACCTAAAGGGGATGTTCAATTACAATGATTATTGCTCCAGGGGTTGAAGGAGGTAAGAAAACAAAATGAGGTGTTCCTCCCAGTCCTAGTGTTCAGCGCTGCCTCTCACAGCTCCTTTGCGGATTGTGTACTGGTTGCATCGGTGGCATCATGTAGACAGCACTGCAGCCAATGACTGAGCTCAGCGGTCTAGCTGATGTAGACGGCATGAGCCACTGAAATCAGTGATTAGCTGCAGCGCTGTGGACACGATGTAAATGCTCCAGCTTGTACATAATGACTGGAGCAGTGTTAGACCACAGAAGGGTTACTTCTCATGTTCTTTTACCTCTCATAACCTCTGAAGGAATGATGTTTTAAAGGGGATAACCCTCTTAAATCCCTTGTCAGATTGGCTGTACAATCCTCTGGCTGTATTAAAATGCTTATCTTCAAAGTAAGCATTTCAGCCTCATCAGATCTGAGAGAGCTATCTAAAAATGTATGCTATTTATATTGTGAAACCTGGTGACAGATCCTCTACATGTCTTAGACCTGATGAGGCTGGGTGTATTTATTTGACTCAATAGACAATTCAATACGGAATTTAGATTGCGAGTGAGGATAATGTCTATAAAGCGCCCATGAGTTAATGGCGTTTTATAAGCGATGTAAATATATAAATACATTTTGAAAAACCATCTCAGTATATCACAGTCTGTCTAATCCTAAAATGCTCATTTTAATTTCAGGATTATATGACCATTCTGACATAGATTTTTCAATGTAAGTACACCAGCCTCATCAGGTCTAAGAGATCTATTTAATAATGTATAAAGTTTATATTGTGAGCCTTGGGGTCAGATCAGCTTTAAGTGATGTCATTAGGACAAACATCCATATGTCACATTGATCATTTATTTTATTATGTGATGATGAGAATATCACTCTCTTGGTCCCAGTGTCAGTCCTGTTTCACCTACACAGAAACCCCCAGTAAGGCCACATGCGCACATCCAGTATTTGGTGAGTTTTTTACCCCAGTATTTATAAGCCAAAACCAGGAGTGGAACGGTCAGAGGAAAAACATAATAGAAACCCGTCACCACTTCTGTATTTATCACCCACTCCTGGTTTTGGCTTACCAATACTGGGGTAAAAACCTCACCAAATACTGAATGTGTGCATGTGGCCTAAGACAGATAGTACAATTAGACACACCACATATGGGCTGTAAGCTTAAAGCAAGGACCTCCAAGGTGGTATTTTCGGAAATACTTCCTGTACCACGTGCCGCGCCAGAGAGGCAACGGGAGATTAGGGGAGGTTAATAAGTGGCTCAGGAATTGGTGTAGGAAGGAGGAGTTTGGGTTCCTGCAGAACTGGGCCGACTTCTCAGTTGGCTACAGGTTCTACGCTAGGGGCGGGCTGCACCTCAATGGGGAGGGTGCAGCTGTGCTGGGGGAGAAAATGGCTAGAAGGTTGGAGGAGTGTTTAAACTAGGGATGGGGGGAGGGTATTCCTTTTATAGGAGGGGAAGACAGTGCAGATAGAGACCTGGGCACAAATAATGACATTGGGGGTGGGGGTGGCATGGGGGGTGGGGTTAGAACAGTTAATAATTTAAGAAAGAATAGAGGTACAGAGAGATACATAAAGTGCATGTAGACTAATGCCAGAAGTCTCGCCAACAAAATGGCGGAATTGGAGTTAATGTTGTTGGAACATAATTATGACATGGTGGGGATATCTGAGACATGGCTGGACGAGAGCCATGACTGGGCGGTTAATTTACAGGGCTATAGTCTTTTCAGAATTGACCGTACTAATAAACGAGGGGGAGGCGTGTGTTTATATGTAAAATCATCCATAAAACCCATCCTGCGTGATAATATATATGAATCTAATGAAAATGTAGAGTCCCTGTGGGTAGAAATAAGGGGAGGGGGGAAAAATAATAAATTACTGATAGGGGTTTGTTATAAGTCTCCAAAAATAATGGAAGCAACAGAGAATATCCTTATAAAGCAAATAGATGAAGCTGCGACTGAAGGAGAAGTCATTATTATGGGGGACTTCAACTACCCTGAAATACATTGGGGAACCGAAACCTGCAGTTCCAGCAAAGGTAATAGGTTTCTGACAACTATGAGACACAATTACCTTTCACAACTGGTTCAGGACCCAACAAGAGGGGGGGCACTGCTAGACCTAATATTAACCAACAGGCCAGACCGCATATCAAATGTAAGGGTTGAGGGTCACTTGGGTAATAGTGATCACAAATTAATAAGTTTTCATGTATCCTTTAATAAGATGTGTAGTAGAGGGGTTACAAGGACACTAAACTTCAGGAAGGCAAATTTCCAACGGATGAGAGATGATCTTGGTGCAATTAACTGAGACGATATCCTGAGACATAAAAATACACAAAGAAAATGGGAGACGTTTATTAGCATCCTGAATAGGACCTGTGCACAATATATACCGTATGGGAATAAACATGCGAGAAATAGGAGGAAACCACTATGGCTAAATAGAGCTGTAAGGGGCGCAATAAGAGATAAAAATAAAGCATTTAGAGAATCAAAGCAAGTAGGTAGTGATGAGGCATTAAATAAATACAGAAAATTAAATAAATTCTGTAAAAAGCAAATCAAGACAGCAAAGATTGAGACAGAGAGACTCATTGCCAGAGAAAGTAAAAATAATCCCAAAATATTCTTTAACTACATAAATAGTAAGAAGCTAAAAAATGATAGTGTTGGCCCCCTTAAAAATAGTCTGGGGGAAATGGTGGAGGAGGATGAGGAAAAAGCCAATATGCTAAATGACTTTTTTTCAACAGTATTTACACAAGAAAATCCCATGACGGATAACATGATCAGGGATAAAAAATCTCCGTTAAATGTCACCTGCTTAACCCAGCAGGAAGTACGGCGGCGTCTAAAAATCACTAAAATTGACAAATCTCCGGGCCCGGATGGGATACACCCCCGAGTACTGCAGGAATTAAGCACAGTCATAGATAGACCATTATTTTTAATCTTTAAAGATTCCATAATAACAAGGTCTGTACCACAGGACTGGCGTATAGCAAATGTGGTGCCAATATTCAAAAAAGGGACAAAAACTGAACTTGGAAATTATAGGCCAGTAAGTTTAGCCTCAACTGTGGGTAAAATCCTGGAGAGTTTTCTAAGAGATACTATACTGGAGTATCTGGAGAAGAATAACCTTATGACCCAATATCAACATGGGTTTACAAGGGACCGTTCCTGTCAGACTAATCTGATAAGCTTTTATGAAGAGGTAAGTTCCGGACTGGACCAAGGGAATGCAGTGGACGTGGTGTACATGGACTTTTCAAAAGCTTTTGATACGGTGCCACACAAAAGGTTGATACATAAAATGAGGACAACGGGGATAGGGGAAAATATGTGTAGGTGGGTTAAGAGCTGGCTCAGGGATAGGAAACAAAGGTTGGTTATTAATGGAGCACACTCGGACAGGGTCATGGTTAGCAGTGGGGTATCACAGGGGTCAGTTTTAGACCCGCTTCTTTTTAACATATTTATTAATGACCTTGTAGGGGGCATAGAGAGTAGAATATCAATATTTGCAGATGACACTAAACTCTGCAGGGTAATCAATACAGAGGAGGACAATTTTATATTACAGGAGGATTTATGTAAACTAGAAGCTTGGGCTGATAAATGGCAAATGAGCTTTAATGGGGATAAATGTAAGGTCATGCACTTGGGTAGAACGAACAAGATGTATAATTATGTGCTTAATTGTAAAACACTGGGCAAAACAGTCACTGAAAAAGACCTGGGTGTATGGGTGGACGACAAACTCACATTTAGCGGCCAGTGTCAGGCAGCTGCTGCAAAGGCAAATAAAATAATGGGATGCATTAAAAGAGGCATAGATGCTCATGAGGAGAACATAATTTTACCTCTATATAAGTCACTAGTGCGACCACACTTAGAATACTGTGTACAGTTCTGGTCTCCGGTGTATAAGAAAGACATAGCTGAACTGGAGCGGGTGCAGAGAAGAGCGACCAAGGTTATTAGGGAACTAGGGGATCTGCAATACCAAGGCAGGTTATTACACTTGGGGTTATTTAGTTTGGAGAATCGAAGGCTTAGGGGTGATCTTATTACAATGTATAAATATATGCGGGGACAATACCAAGATCTTTCTAATGATCTTTTTACTCTTAGACCTGTGACGGGGACAAGGGGGCATCCTCTACGCCTGGAGGAAAGAAGGTTTAAGCATACTCACAGACGCGGATTCTTTACTGTAAGAGCAGTGAGACTATGGAACTCTCTGCCATATGATGTTGTAATGAATGATTCCCTACTAAAATTTAAGAAGGGACTGGATGCCTTTCTTGAAAAGTATAATATTACAGGGTATATACACTAGTTTCCTTAATATTGCGTTGATCCAGGGAGCTAGTCTGATTGCTGTATGTGGAGTCGGGAAGGAATTTTTTCCCCAATGTGAAGCTTACTGTTTGCCACATGGTTTTTTTTTGCCTTCCTCTGGATCAACATGTTAGGGCAAGTTAGGATAGGATATGGGTTGAACCAGATGGAAATAAAGTCTCCCTTCAACCTTAATAACTATGTTACTATGTTACTATGTTACATATGGTGCGGTGCTGGTGTAGGTGTTTGGGATTTGTTAAAAGGAAGCTATCATCAGAAAATGACTTGTGTTTTAAATCAGGTTTTTGTTCTACGTGTATTTAAAAAAAATTAGCCCTGTGTTTTTTTTATATCCCGTTCTTTATTTAAAATAACAAAAAAAATAACAGAATTATTAATCTTGCAATTTTTATAATAATCTTGCCATTTTTACACTACTATAGACTCATACTTCTACCTTCAGGAACAGTTTTCAGCATGCTCCTTATCAGCAGAGGCAGGAGTACAATGACAGGTGACACCTCTATACACAACTGATAAGCCAGAATTCACCAATTACAATACGCGATGTCACTGCTCCCCCTCCATTTACACGGGCTCATTCAATGCTTCCATACAAATTAGAGCATCGGGGTCAGACCATGGTAGCTGTGTACATGCGTTGTTTCCTGAAACACCAGGAAGTTAAGAGTCTAAAAAGCCCAAATGACCAGTGTGAAAATCACAAGATTTCGCATTTTAATTTTTAATACAGATTGTAATATGGAGGGGGTAAGAAAAAAATTGACAAAAATTTTTATACAATAACAGGGAAACAACAAATATAGTTGCCACTTTAACCTTCAAGAGTGTTGTCAGCCTCTAGCAACCAGAATGGACTCCACAGAATGTTGTAGTGTACTCCATCATACTATTCTCTAACTTTTTTTTACCTTTCAGATGGAGACAAAAATGGCGTTCTTCCTCTGCCAGCAATAGTGGGCTGGGAGAATTCCCTCCATGAACGCACATGATAGGGCAAAAGCATGATGTGAAAAGGCCCTTAGTGCCCCCCGAACTCCCCTGCTGTCCCCTAATAGTATACCACTTAACCCTTAGCTTGCTGGCAAACAATAATAGCCGCTTCTGGACTTTTCACTGGCCTTTTCCTTATTTGCCTTGCCCAAATAATTAGCACCTAATGCTCAGGCATGGTCACATCTAATCTGTTGTCATTTGTCACTTAAGTGGTCCCTGCTTTGTCACATTGTCACACTGAGCTGAAGAACGTCACCCCCCCTACAGTTAGTGATATATCAGTCTAAGGGGGGCCGAGTCCAGGTCTTAAGCTTACCATGCCCCTGCATCTAATGACAATAATGCTTTACATCCCACCTCTAAGAATAGACACGGGCCGGTCCGACTAACCCCCTCCTTGCCGGTCCGCACAGATATGTAATGATGAACTGATATTATATTTATATAAGCGAGCTCATGGACGCAGCTGTTCGGGCAGTATGACCTTGCGAGCCTGACAATGCCACCCTGGCAGTACCCTGCTGTGCCCCCTTTTCCCTAGGCTCTATATTCTAATACCTGTAGAACTACACTATCCAGCATGTCCAACTATCCTGCCATGAAACCAGCATGCTTGGATTTGTAGGTCGCCAATTGTCCGTTCTCTTGTAGACGCTGACAGAAGGTCTACGAGTTCTATGATATTTGGGGTCCTAGTAAAGGTGACAACCAATGAGGGTCGCCAACTGGCCACAAATTCCGGGACACATGGGCCTTGTCCATGAAAAAACAAAATTGAGGCATCCATGATTTTTATTGAGGCTGAAGAAACTTATACAGATAATTTTGACTTAAAGAAATTGCAGGATTCTGGAAAAGCTGGGTAATGACCATTGTCTCCACCATGACAGCCGCCATAGGGGTTTTAAGAAATGGCTAAGTAAAAAGCAGAGATTGTCCTGAGCAGCCAGCCGACTTGGCAGGAGAAGTGTTAATATCTTAGGGTATGTAGGGGCTGATAACAATGAATACTTGTGGTGTGGGACATCTCTGTCTGTCACTCTTCCTTTTATAGTAGTGCTGCTCCCTCTCCCTGGATATAAGAGGGGGCTGCGTGACCACCCTGGCTCTGTCATTCCTCCCATCTCATTCATCGCATCCCAAGAAGAAGCCCTTACACACACATCATGCCCCCCAAGAAGCCAGAGCCTAAAAAGGAGGCCCCCAAGCCTGCTGCTGCACCAGCACCGGCTGCACCTGAGCCCCCAAAGGAGGTCCCATTTGATCCACAAAGTGTCACAGTAAGTATTCAATAACATGGGGAGTTATTTAGTATGTCCAAAATACAGTGTGGCAGAGGATGCTTAGATGGGTATGCCCATCTCCAAGATCCTATCCCATTATGTAGTCAGTGTAATAATATTAGCAAATACCTACAATTAGAAATGTAGTATAGTTCTTCTGATTCACAATGTTGCTTACCCGATGTGCAGGATATTGTAGTAGCTTAGATATCCAAGTTTACGACAATTAACAACAAACTAACTGTCACTATATGAGTGTCCGTAACCATGAATATCTAAACTACTGCAATGCCCTGCACACGGGGTAAGCGACATTGTGAATCAGAAGAACTATACTACATATGTCGCTTACCCCATGTGCAGGGCATTGCAGTATCTTAGATATTCAAGTTTACGACAACTAACTAACTGTCACTATATGAGAGGACGTAACCATGAATATCTAAACTACTGCAATGCCCTGCACATCGGGTAAGCGACATAGCTAATCAGAAGAACTATATTACATTTCTAATTGGAAGTATTTGCTAATATTATTATTATTACTACACCTACTACATATTGGGATAGGATGAGCTCAATTCAAGGTCCAGTGGGAGATTTTCTATTTTATCTGTCTTTGGTATGTGCAAATGACCACGTTACAGTCTATGTGAAATCCAACAAAACATCGGATCAAACTTTGACCAGTGTTAGTTTATGGGGCCGTGCACATGTCCGATATTTTCCTCGGACAGAGACTGTTCAAGGACAAGATCACTTTATGTGAGAGATTGATATGATTTTCACTCATCCATGCAAGTAAATGATTGCGCGGAAAAGATCGGACTGCACTCGGATGACACCTGAGTGCAGTCTAATTTTTGCGCACTGACACAATGGAGAAGATGGAGAAGTTTTGTTCTCCATCTTCAGTGTGCTCACACTCTAATTTAGGGTTTTGCATAATGGACTCGATTTTCTGCCATCTGCACGAGCCCTTTATCCGGGCTCCTCTCAGCTAACTTATGACCACAAATCAAATCAAAATTGAAAGTTCAGTGAACAAAAAGGCTGTAAAAGCAATACGGTGCAAAATGTCTAATGGTATGGATTGACAAAAATGATTTATAGCCTCAAATACATAAATTAAGTAAAAGAAAATGTTCCCACAGGTGGACAACCCCTTTTATTTTAGGGAAAAAAACAGAAATATTCTTTAATGACAGCTGGCTAGATTTACTTGCAGTCCTATGTAAAACTACAAAACTACAGCCTAATATTACAATATATTAATAATGGCTTTCTTAGGCTATGTGCACACGCTGCGGTTTTGCTGCGGTTTTGCTGCGGTTTTGGCCCTACAGAACTGCAGCAGTTCCGCAGACATGGTACTTTACCATGTTAGCCTATGGGTTTTCAAAACCGTAGTGCTCACGCTGCGGTTTTTTACCTGCGGAAAAGCTGCGTTTTTTTTTCCGCAGCATGTCAATTGTTTCTGCGGAATCTGCAGTGTGTGCACATACCCTAAGGCTGTTTCTATTAGCCTCTGTCTTGCTTGCGTCACTGGTCATTACTCGTCCTGAGATAATCAGGCAACAGCGTCACATTCCTTGATACTGAGATAATATCGCAGCTCCATGACACACTGGGGGACTCCCAGTCCCTGTAAAGGGGAAAACTGTTCATTATGTGGGAAATATCTATTAATATATATCAAATTCCAGATGGATTTAAGGAAAGAAAAGTAACAATACCTTTTTTTTTTTTTTTTTAAAGCAGATCGGTCCCCATATTTCACAATACAAGCTTGCTACATTTTATGCCGGACGAGGTAGCTGATGATCTTTTTATCAGGATTTTATTTTCAGAGCAAGTACACTAGCATCATCAGGTTTAAGTGAGCTCTTTATTAAAATACGCCATTTGTATTATAAAATATGATGGCAAATCCTCTTTAGATCTGTCACCAAATTCCATAATCTAAACCTCATACATTATTAGACAAATATCTTAGACCTAATAAGGTTGGTGTACTCACTTTGAAAATCCATCTCAAAATGGCAGTGTAATGCTTTTTTGACAGTATAAATTCAGTCTCCGCCTTCCTAGACTGATTGACAGCTTCTCAGTGTCCCTCCTCCCAGTTGCTGCTGAGACCTCACACTGCTCAGTACTAGTTGCAGGTGTCAATCAGTCTGGGTGTGGATGGAGACTGAATAGACTTGGACTCATGAGCTCTCTCACTTTTCAGCAAGACTCAAATTGTTCATTTTAATATCAGGGATTATGTAGACATGCTTTTGTGGATTTTGCAAGCAAGTACACCAGTCTCACCAGGTCCAAAATATATAATTTATGATGTGTGCAGTTGGTATTGTAAAATCTGGTAAAATATCCACTATACAGTTGAATGCCCCACCTTGGAGTAACGGAAATCCTATGTACGTCTTGCCAGTTATTATATTTTGGTGGCACACTTGCATTTTGGGGCTGAATCAGACTTTACAGTCAGCGGTACCCTAGCACTCATATAACTGGTCTTTGGAAACCACGTTCTCCACTATTAGGTAACAATAAATCTGCAACGTATCGCTCTGAATATAGTACTTGGCACTTATAAGGGGCAAACTTAATAACTCATGCCATTTGACACGGGACGTTCTGACCCATGTACAAGATAGGGCAACCCGTCGGTGAAAATCTGATTACATAGAGACATTGGCTAGCAATAGGGAAACATGATGTCGGGATGACAAGTAATCATCAGGAACACATTACTCTGTCTACACCTTGTAGAAATAATAGTGCCAAGCATTCAAGCCCCGATCCAAACCCCTCCGCCAGCTCCACCAGGCAGTATTTGATAATGATGGGACTAATTAGGAAGATTCATGGTGATGACACATCTACAACATGGTGGTGGCCCACTAATGGTGCAGTAGGCCGCTCCCGGGCTCCCACAGTTCTGTTGACCTCTCCCTGTTTTTACCTCCATTACCTTTTCCTTCTGTTGTCTGTCTATCTTGTGTATATTAAGACCCCCATACACATTAGATAAAGTCGTCCGAACATGCCGATTTTGGCAGCTAACCATTGGATCTATATTGGGGCCTCCCAACTTTCCGCTAATAGATGTTGAGAAAGATCGGATAGTTGGACATTTCAACGCCCAATCCTTTTTTTCAGGGGAGATATTTTATTTTAGTTTCCATTCATTCAGTGGAAGGTATAGTCCTTCCTTTAAAGGCTATGCTTCTTATATGTTATACAGACACTCTTTTGTGAATTTTCCAAGTAAGTACACCCGTGTCTTCCGGTCTAGCAGACCTAGTTTTTAATGTATGCTTTTGGTATCGTAAAATTTGCTAAGATTTTCACTTTAAAGTTGAATGCACCACCCTGGAGTAATTGAAATCCTATGTACCGTACTTGCCAGTTATGATACTTTGGTAGCACACTTGTATTTTCATAGTATCTATTGCCTAATTAGTTTTCACTCTGAAGCTGCCGTTACACTGGTGTCTCCCCTTATGAAACAAACAGTGGAATAATCCCCTCTCCCCATTGAGAACATATGCCCACTCAGCAGATCTCAGCATGCATGTGCATGTCCAGGGGAAAGGGGGAAATAGCTGTTTTGGGGGGTCAGGAGGAACAGTGTATGCTAACCCATATTTTTCAATGTTTGTCAAGCTATCTGCATGTCTTACTGATTATAGCCTAATAGTATTCTTATTTGTCCACAGCTTGAATACAGCGCGGATCAGATTGAAGGTAATTTTCCATATTATATTTTAATTGAAGCATAGTTATGATAAGTGAATTATAGGAACATCTAAAGAACTGTATCAATGGGACCAGTCACCATCTAAAGCTATTGGTGTAAGGGAGAGAAAAATTGGACATTTGGAATTTCAGCACCCTGCCCTTTCTTCTTTTTTTTTCAGCAGAGATAAGCTGCCGCCAGGGATGTCTGGCGGTGGCTTTCCCCACTCTAGAAAAACATATGCTCAGTGGGATCATTGCTATTAATCCAACACTGCTGAAAAGCAAGATGTTCACATTTGAAAATCTAATCTCCCGTGTGACCTCTAAAGGGCAATGTGAAAACTCTCAAATCCAGACTTCATTGTATATGAACAGTGATAATTAAAATATTATATTTAATAATATTTTTTATATATATATATATATATAACTCCAATTCCATTGCTTTAGCCTAATAAGTAAGGAGGTGACTGGCCGACCTTCACCCACCCCACCTCCATGCATGTTTGGTCAACGGGTGCATTGAAATAGAGATATCGGACATCAAGATGGTACCGCCAAAAGTTTTGTTTTTTTTACTTTTTGTCTATGATTGGTTTGAAGTTATAGAAAAGGAGGGGGGATATTGAAACTCTGGTGGAGAACAAAGCCTTTGCACAATGTCAGGGGATTAAACTGGCAGGATTTGGAATGAAGGGAATGCCCAAAGGAATGGACGGAGCTTAGATCCAACATATATAATGGGAACCTGATATCCGTCGAGCCTAACTGCTGCAGTAAGTGATATTGTTCAGCTGCCTCTGATATTCCACTGTTGAAATACTAGATAATAGTATTACATTTCTTCACCCTGTGTTCCTGTTAAACTATATATAAAAGACTAAACAATAAAAATAAACAGCAACACAATTTTTTTAAGCTACTTCATTTTTTTTTTTGTCTTGTGGTATTTGCTTACATTCTTTTTGGCAAATTCCTTAAAATTTTGCACAAATTCAAAACTGCTCTTTATTTTTATGGAATTTGTTTTGCGAATTTTTAGCGCAAAAGTCACTTCTGCAAAAATGTCTCCAAAGTTTCAGGACTAGATCATATCACAGGGCAGGGGGAGAGGTAAGACAGGAGCGGAGTACATATGTTTTGTGACAAATTTGGGGACTTTTCGTAAAGTTTAAATTAAGAATTAGGAGAAAACATCTGGATAACTCTTAAAATAAGACACAAATAAATGGTACAAACAAAAAAAAAAGACATAAAATGCTAAAAAAGGAACAAATGCATTAAGGAATCAAGCCCAAAAGTCTGTTGGGCCGGGGTGGCAAGGAAAAAAAAACATTTTCCAATCTCAACCCTTGTGCCCAGTTCATTATTGCGTTTCCACCAGTTTTTTTTTTAAGTGAATACCTCGATTTTTGCTTTTGCGCTTTAGTTCGTTTTCTAATTTTTACGTCGGTGTTGTTTTTAATTCACGGAATGCAACTTTAAAAAAAGAAAATCTCAACACCTGGTGCAATTCTAATACAGCCCCCTCCTCTAGAGATTTTATGTATGACACTTATTTTGGAGCTTTTTTTTGTGAACCATGAAAACATGACTTTTCACACTAAAAAGTTCTAAATACAAATTTGGACTTTACGCAAAGATCTTATATCTTTTTGATGAATTTGGCGAAATATTGTCAAAACAGAAACTTAAAGAAAAGAAGTGATAAATTGTCCCCCCTTTTGGTTTTAAGTATGTTTGACTATCAAGACACAATATTTTTCTGCTCATTTAAGACAGGCACCCAAATTATACTGTATAAGGACGTAAAAGTAAACCACCGTGCCACAAAGTAATTTAGCAAAAATATGTGAACCAATTCCATCTTTGATATTTGATATTTAGTGGGTGATTTGCCAAGTGCCCTTTCTATAGGTCCCCATACCTATTAAATGGGTTCTACCAATTATGAAACCTATTTCCTATCGATATTTCTAGGGATCAGTGGGGTCTCATTGGTCAGACCCTAAGTAATCAGTAAGTTATCCCCTATACTATCCATATGGGGACAAAGCTGCCAATTTTATTGTGATCCCCCGCCTATCCAGTGTGTATGGAGACCTTTACTGAATTACAATTCCCAATTTAGAAGTGTCCGGTGGTTGCCTTCTCCCCAAGTCAAGACTGCATGTGTATGGAGGAATCGGAAGAACTAGGGTCTACCTAACTACCTCTGTAAAATGTGTATGGGCATCTAATAATACGATGGCTATATTCCCAGTTATTGGTACAGTATACAGTAGTACAGTTTTTCTAAAAGCTTATGTTTCATATAATACTAATAAAAATAATAATTAAAATCTTTCTTCTCATTCACTCCCAGAATTTAAAGAGGCCTTCCAGCTATTTGACCGTACTCCAGGTGGGGAGATGAAAATCACATATGGGCAGTGTGGAGATGTCTTGCGGGCTTTGGGACAGAATCCCACAAATGCAGAAGTATTGAAGGTCCTAGGAAGACCCAAACCAGAAGGTAAGAACAAAACGAAACTCTAGATGAGTTTACTCTTGCAGATTTTATTTCCCATTGTTTTTTTTTTCCCTAGTAGCAGTAGGTTAGTTAATTAGTTAATGATTACATTAACTCCATCGAGACCTATAAGAACTATTAATATTCAGACAGGGCAGTTTCCAATAGTTTTGTCTTATAATAGTCATAAATTTAAAAAGCCTTGTAGCCATGAAGACATTGGAGTAACTCGGTGGCACAGCTGGGAGATTAACCAATTGCATGTGTTTTGGGTGCCGAGAGCCAGGTGGCACCAACAAGCCACTTTGCCTCGGTGAGGGTATTTAGATACAAGGCTAAGGAAGCAAACTGAACCTTTGTCCTGGGTGAAAGAAAGCCTAGAAAATGGTTATCGGGTACGGCATAGGTGTATGGAAAGCAAAGTCCCTCTGATTGTAGAAGAGGTAAGAGACAATCAAAATGAGATGTAGAGAGCTTGGGGTACATAAGAGGAAAATACACATGGGATTGATGAGCGAACCCATGTACCAGTGCTGAACTCCTACCATGGACTTCTCCTGGAAGTCTGTTTTACAGTTCGGGAGTTAGGAGAAGACAAGGAGAGAGAGAGAGAGATTTTCCAGCTCCAAAGTTCAGGTCACCATTGATATCAATCATGTTCTGGTTGAAGTGCGGGTACAGTTCTGGTACATGAACCGAGCTTTGGAGTAAAGTTTAGTTGGTTCCACTCATCTGTGCAAAGTGGGAGAAATCAAGAGCATAATAGTCATAATTTTTCCATTTTGAGAACATCCTGCTACTGCTGGTCTAAATTAAATGGGGCCGCCTCAATACTGATTTTTTTGCCATACCAGGAATTGTTCTTTGTAATGAATCTCCACTCATAAGGGGGACCTGAGTGGGTAATCTCCTGTATGATGTCCTAAAAAAACATATGGCATGGGGATTTTTTTTGTCTCTGAGCCAATCCCTTTAAAAGAAGTCCTGTCACCCCAAATACTAAGATTAAATAATTTCTGCATTCATATAGGGGACTATGAAAATCATACTTGTGGTACAGATTTTAATGACTTTATTTTATGTAAAAACAGTTTTAATACATATGTAAATCAGGGGGTTTCTGTGCACCATTGGTGTGGCCAAGTGCTTTGTGCACCGTTGCACCAACTCAATAAGAATCCTCCACTTCTCCCTTGGTGCTTGTCACCACTCCAAGGAGCACTGACTGTATTGAATCCTGAGTTCTGCACACATTCACATTGCAGGAACCGAGAGCTTTTACAGTGTGAGTGTGAGTAGCAGCCCTCTGATCCACCTGTCCGGTCTGCATCGGTTGCTCACTGCACAGAGTGGTAGAGTATCGAGTGGCCACTACAGACAGTAGAGGTGGATGAGAGCACGCACACTGATACTGTGTGCACTCGGCTCCTGTATTGTCAGAACGTGCTTTCATCTCCTCCTGTCACCATTGTCCACCCACTGATGTGCGGATCTGCGTGCAGCAAGCAACCACTGCATACAGGACAGGGACACTGAACTGTATGAGTTCTCGGCTCCTGCAAAGTCAGTACATGCAGGACTGAGTAGGCAATACAGGCAGCGCTCCTTGGAGCGTTGTCAATCATCACTAAGGCTACTTTCAGACTTCAGCTTTTTAAATCCGGCGGGCTGTTTTTGCCGGATATGGTGAAGGAGAGGGAGAGTGAGAGAGAGTCTTCGCGCATGTGCTCTGCAAAAAAGCGGTCCGGTGCTGTCAAAAAACGTTGCATGGAACGTTTTTTTGCAGACGCCGGACAGGCATTTTTTGCCGTTTCCGGCAAAAGCCGGACATGCCGCATGGCCATCAGGCGCAATGCGACAATAATGTAAGTCTATGGGAAAAAAGCCGGATCCGGTGGCAACAGGCGCCGGATCCGGTTTTTACATTTTTCACCGCATCGCGCCTGATGCTTCAAAACGGAAATCTGAAAGTAGCCTAAGGGAGAGCGGCAGAGGATGTTAATTGAGAGGGCAGAATGTTTCAATGAGAACTTGGCTACGCTAAGAATGCACCTAAATCTCCTCATTTATATATGTAATAAAACTGGTCTTGCATAAATCACATGAATTTAAAACCTGAAACACAAGTATAATTTTTATAGGGACTAATTCACATGTATGAATGTATAAATTGCTTATTTTGAATATTGGTGTTAATAAACTCCCTTTAAGAAAAGATGTGACAACTTATCATTCATTCTCCTTTAAATGATTTCCAATTGTCACTCAAAAAAAAAAATTATTCCTGTCGCTCTGGTTCAGTGTGGTAAAGAATTTTTATTAACTGTAGAGTCAAAAAGTAGGTTCTGAATTATATGGAAGTCCTACTCTATTACACTGGTTTGATAAAGTAAGGCCCCTTTCACACTGCGCTTTGTCCTACATTGGTTGATCCCGTCAGGGCTTATGTCTGAGCCCCCCGCAAAACTGTGTTCGGGGTATGTGCCGACGAGGCCATAGACTATAATAGTGTCGACAGTCAACGTGTGATCATTTTCGGGTGTGTACACCTACTGTAGGCAGACACTCAGATGTAGTAGACTGTCTGAGTGTCCACATCCAGTAGGTGCATATGCAAGAAAATGATTTACGACAGACCGCACATTGATTTTCTCGGCACCATTATAGGTCAATGGCCAGGTCGGCGCATACCCCAAATCATGATTTGCGGAGGGCTCGGATGTAAGCCCCAGCGGGATCATCAAAAGTGGGACAAAGCGCAGTATGAAAGCTCCCTAAGTCTATTGCCATCACAACATAATGGCCAAAGTAAGAAAATGATTACATATCTGTATTATGCAGTATAGAATCAAGAAAGAGAATAGCAAATCTCCAGACATAGGACAGCCACCCAGAATAAGACAATCCAACTTATAAATAGTAATGCTTTGGTAAACTGATATGTAAGTCCCAAGATTTTCTGGCTCTATACCACATACCTTCCATTTGGTACATACACAGAGACCCTCACACCTGGCATCATGTCTTGTTCTATTTATGCATGAGGCATTAAACCCCCTCAAGCCCTGAGCTATAAAAAAGGGTGGATGAGAACATAAAGGCTACAGGCAGCTTAGAAGGATTGTAACTATTTCGCCCAGTCTATTTGTGGGAGATCTAGATCATTTAATTCCTAGTAATGAAAGGACAAACAATGTCAACTCATGGCCATACCATTAGCAGTCCAGATGCCTACATTGAAATTCACACTCCTAGTGCTGACCCACGGGAGGGCCATTGACATTTCACTAACCAGTGGTGTAAGTTTTGTTATTCATTATATGCAATTCATGCAAGAGTACGCTGTATCTTAGAAGCTGATTGTCTCTAAGACTTCAGATCTGATGGCTTAAAACCCAATACTCTGACAGATGTTTGGATCTATATCATTACATGCATGAAAGCACAATTTTAATTTATCATTAATAACATTTTGATGGGGTCATTTAGTGACCCCATGGCAGTACCCTACTCACTTGTTTGCTAAAAATAAATAAAAGATTATTATCCTTGTTTCAGAACTAAACACCAAACTCATTGACTTTGAGACCTTCCTTCCGATGCTTCAACACATCTCCAAAAACAAGGACCAAGGTTCTTTTGAGGACTTTGTAGAAGGACTGCGTGTTTTTGACAAAGAGAGCAACGGAACTGTGATGGGAGCTGAATTGCGCCATGTTTTGGCCACTTTAGGTGAATAGCACTGCTGCATAGTGATATATTGGTGTTGACCGCTGTGTATGATGAATAGGAGCCAAGAAATAAGTGTTGGGCATGCTACTCATAGCACGTCTCTATAACATACAGGTGAAAAGCTGCAAGAAAATGAAGTAGAACAGTTGCTTGCAGGACAAGAAGATGCCAATGGATGCATTAACTATGAAGGTATTAAAGGGCATGTCAGTTTTACGCAATCTTTGCAGCAGTTTCCCTGATTGATGTGCAGGTCATAAGTTGTCCTGTTGCTAGCATTCTTAGCCGATAGCTGCTAAGCTGAAGGAACCTGGCAGTAGGTACTCAATTTCTCTGCAGTGTTGTCACAGGGGGGATGAAGTAAAAATCTATAGGCCAGCAGACTAGTTATAAAACTTATTTGTGAATATCCTCTTATTTATATATTTCTCTTTTTCAGCTTTTGTCAAACACATCATGGCTGGTTGAAGATAATCTGGTGCGTGTTTATTCTCCCTGAGTCTTATAAAGTGATTATATTTTTTGTACATGTGAATATCTTTGTAAAAATTGGTCCAAATGCATAAATGCTTTAATTCAATCCATATGTTGCACAAGTTAAAATTATACTCATGAATTTTCTTTCAGACCAAACATTTTCTAATACAGATACATTTTGAGCAATGAACTATAATTAGGTTTCATTCGGTTGTCCTCAGTCTCCGGCTTTTCCCTTTCTAATGCCATTCCACCTCCTTTTCCCACATGTGTTTGTATATGAACGATGAATGACTAAACTTCAATCTTTTAATAACAATTTATCTTTTCTAGATCTCTGTGAGCTCTCCCTCCCCCAACCACTTTAATGGACTTGGTTATAAAGAACTTAACAACTTATCATGGTCCAAAAGTCATCTTTGAAATGTGAATGCCCTGGACTTCTTCAGACTCTTGACCTCTACTGAAATACCATGTGCAATTGTAAATGTTTGAGGATTTTTTTCCTCCGGTGATTTCCACCAAATAAATTTCACACAAAAAATTATGGAAGTTGTGTCCTGTATGATTGTTTGTACATTCTATTATTACATAAAGGTTTCAATAAACTATTGAGCCTACCATATTGGTTTCATTGATTCCTCATGGAAAAGTCTGGAAATTCTTCAGAATTCTTCAGAATGGTAAGACTCAATGGGCAATCTCATTCAGTAGATGGCCTGGTGGTGAGTGTTCACATGTACCACCAACATTTTTAGCTGATATTTTTTTATGGTGAAGCCTTACGTCTCCAAAATGAACTTTTTGTAATGAAGATAATCCCTTTTAGTGTATACAGAAGTCATAAACGGGTGTCCCTTACTCAGGACTCCTCTATGAGCCAAATTTGGAGTATGGCATCGGCATTCACTGATGAAACAATCCCATTTATGAATTAATATGAGTCTAAACCTCACATCATAAAAATAGTATACAACTTTGAAGGACACTACTATGAATCTCATCCTGGAGCTATACTAATATGAAGTTAGCCTGAAAGGATAGTTAGCGTCTCTGTTCTTGCATACCATTAAACCTACACTATCAACCATTATGTACGTAGTGTCTGCCGACCCTAAAATTAGGAAATGAAGAGAAAGTTATTAATTATAGACCTTTCAACCGATACCAAAAAAAGAACAATAGGTTTAACCAATTTTATACAGTATGTATTGCATGCAGTGTTTGAGAGATACCTAATGGAACCCAATGACCCATGAATCTCACAGTAAAAATGACGTAGATTCAAAATGAAATTTCAGCATCTCCTGCCCGATCGCTGCTGTGTTTGGCCAGTCAGATTGACTGAACAATCACAACGCTATGGGTTCAGGGACCGACACGCAGTGACAGTTCTAATGCATGACGTGCACAGTCTGTCATGGTGTAGTAAGTTACACCCGGCCATGACGGACTGTGCTCGTCCATAGACATTAAGAGGTTAAAAAATGTCTTTAATTGAGGAAGTTTTTCCTTCTCATCAAATATAACTATGAAGTTTTTCATATGGAAACAAACTTGAAGGAGTTGTTCCACAAAGTACATTTTACTTACTAGATTTTAGAATAAAATATTGGAATAATACAGTATAATATGTTATCTAAGAGAAGTAAAAAAGCACATGGCCCAATGACCTAATTTATATATGTAATAGCAAAGGATAAAAAATCTTGAATAATACAGATAATAAAGTATGATGCAAACGAAAGGGCACCCAAAACACAGTATGATAGCACTACAGTGAATTCCTTCACAGTACCTTCCATATACACGGTATGATGACCCTACTGTACCCCACATCAATCCCCCCTGCAAAAAATGGTGACCACATCCCAGTATGATTCTCCAACTGTAATCCCCACAATGGGCCACACATAGTACTCCATATAGTGTAACGGGGCCCTGCATTGCCTTCCATACAGTATAATGGCCCCACATAGTGCTTCATACAGTATAATGGGCCCCACATAGGGCTCCATAGAGTATAATGACCTCACTTAGTGCTCCATACAGTATAATGGCCCCACCTTGTGCTCCATACAGTATGATAGATCCCGTATTTTAAAAAAACACACGAATATACACTCACCTTTGCCCATTTTCCCCTACTCTGGTCTCTTCATGGTGTTTTCAGATCTGCTACACATCTCGGTACAGCAGGAGCATTGTAATGATGTCATTGCGCCCGCTGCACTGAGACGTCAGGCGCAGAGGACGAATGTTAGGAAAGGGAGTGTCAGCTCCATCATTTCTTTCAACTGTATTGGCAACTAGGATGCTGATATAGTTGAAAGTGTAATGCCGGGTGAAAGTGCGAAGTCGGGGCAAGGGACCCGCCAGGTGTCGAGGGTCAAATATACTCGGAGGAACTGCCTGGCGTTGCAGGCCAAATATACTCAACTTGCGAGCCAGAGTTTGGCATGTGTGTTCTAGATGGACCTTAATTCTTGACTATAACCTTCTATTGGTAACACTTCAAACAATAAAGTTCATTATTCATGTTAACTCCAACACTGTCTACCATCCTCTCATTAGATTCTAGAAATTCACCTTCCAGGGCCCAACAATCTGGTAAAAATAGCTGCACATTGCTGGAAAATTCGGAAGAGCATCTCCATTTGTGAGATAAGGAATATTTTTCATACCAAAGAAGGCTTTGTGTCTGCATCGTCCCACCAGACGTGTCTGATAACAGCAAAACTCCATGACTAAGCCCCCTGCCCAGGGGACAGGTCTGCTCGTTGGAAAATAAAAGGACATTGTCAAAGTGGTGAGATAATTTTAGCTGGAATCCTAATCCACTAGACCAATATATATCTTGCCACGAAAAAGACAAACGCCTTATGTAGGAAGGAGAGTCTGATCTATTCTAGTAGGGAATGTGCTCAGTTTTCACATATATCATTATCAGATGTGCCAGTAGCTAGATCAAAATAGGAAAGTAGATTGATAAAAAAGAGCCTAACAAAGAGCAGATTAGTTATACATAGAGTGTAATATAATAGCATTAAGAGGATTTTGAGCACCATGATGGGCACGTAATGTCAGGACGCATTCACACCACTCCTGGAAATTTCTATTGACCGATACACTAAGGGCACTGCCACAATCATCATCAACTGGGTCAACATGTTCCTCGTCCTATCCACAGCAGGACACTATATCCTGAAACTATCATATATTATATAGAATTTATATCATTCAGTATCAGTATATAATTCTATCTATCTCATATCTAGCTATTAGGACACCGTAAAATGATTTTTATTTTTTTTAATATTGAGAAGCCCCATAGTGCTGCCTTCATATACAATGCTTATCATAAATCAGTACCCCACCTTTGAAAAGTAAGATTTTAATCAATGTTTCACTAAACACAAGAACAGATTCCAAAATGTTGACAAGAGTATCATAGAATTTTTTTTTTACCAGTAACATGAAAGTAAGGTCAATAATATAACTGACTTTACAAAATCTTCAGTTTTACTACAATTAGTTGATGCAAAAATGAATAAACCCTACATCAAAAGCTACTACATCTAGTATTTTGTATGACCTCCAGGATTTTTAAGGACATCGTCAAGTCTTCTAGACATGGAATGACCAAGTTGGTAACATATTTTAATGTAAGGAGGTGGACTGTTGCTGTCGCATTTCTTTCCCTGAAGAAGTAAGGAGATGGACATATTGCCCTGTTTCCCCCTGGAAGACATCAGTGCTGTGTATTATGCAAAGTGTAATGTGTATAATGTCATGCGTTATTGTGATGTGTAATGTGAATTGTGTTATGATGTATTTTAGTGTTCTGCACTGTGCTGTGAGAAAACTGTGTTCTGTCCAGCAACAGACAGTGAGTAGGGTAATATAGAGAAAAAGGGGTTGTCCGGTCTAAATTGATAAGTCTGCAGTGACTGGGACTACAATTCAGCCCTGGCATTTGAAAGTACATAGACCTATGCTGTACCCATCCCCTTCCCCAGATTGGGGTCTCTATTATCTTATATTATCCTCCCAGCAGAAAATCAAGACTCTTATCTATATTCCCAATAACACTGCTGTAGGGGATTGAAGTAGAATATCCCTTTAATACCATCTCCCCTTTAAGGAGTTCTAATATAAATATATTGTAAATGTTGTATAGATATAATTATGCTCTGGTACTGCTACACTATTGTGTATTACCGCCTTCTCATTGGTACTGCCACATTATATATGTATTACCATGCTGTACATATTGTAATATATTGTGTTGTATTATGTTGTACATATAAATGCATAGATTAGGGTAAGCTGGTGCATCTTTCGGGTTCAATAGTGGAGGGCACTATTAGTCTAGATATGGGTAAGTGTAGTTCTGTAGTGGGCCACTAGATGGGGGTATACTAGTGGGCCTTGTTAGGTATAGCTATAGGAAGTTCACATAGGATTAACTGTAGGAGGAGATGCTATGGGTTAAGCAAGTGTAGGAGATAGGAACAGCTCAGAAGGGAGAGCACGCCCAAAGTGTCCACAAGGGCTCTAAGCCCAGGACACCATAGCAGCTACGCAACGTTTTCAAACAAGAAAAGCACAGGCAGTCAGACGGGTGCTGGATAAGACCGGAGCACACGGGGAATTGCAGTTTATGACAGCAGCAGGAACGGGAAGGAATACGTGGTCCAAAAGTTGTGCAGGACGCAGAGTGTTCACCATGTGGCAGATCTTAAATAGGGCTGAAGCTTGCAAATCCAGGGTGAAATGGATGAACGGGATCCCCTATGTCTTGAGGTCCTACAGAAGTGATGCTACGGTACCACCAAGGGCGCTACTACCCCGTAATGTGCGTGAGGACAAAGAAAGCAAGAAAGGAAAAGTGCAGGAAGAATGCTGTGTGGACTGTAATGTAACTGATGTGTCCGGGCCCTGGTGTTCTCGGCCACGACTACCGTCCTGCCCCCTTCTTACTCTGCTGTATAAGATATAATAATTTTGCAATACAACAGACAAATATCACCAGATATACAGTAGTGATAATACCGCCATACTGACCATTAACCAAAACCTCTCTACTAGGAATTAACTTACCACAATTCAATGACCATATATTATTAACATCAGTTCTGCACCAGTGCTCTGCAGACCATAAATGGGCATACTGTGTAGGTTCTCACCAGTGACGTTCTGGCTGACTGTTCTCATTCATTTTCCCTTTCCTTTTTTATTTGGCCCAAACCACAATAACCATTTCTTCTATCCAAAATTCGTGCAAGATATAACATAGAAACATCATTGAGTTACTGCTTTTCCAGCCCCCTCCTCACATTCCCCACCTCTACACAATCCATGTAGCGCTATAACCAGTGCACTAGCATGAATAATACCCCCATGTGCCCTGTAGATTAATATTACCCTTATTTTGTGCCCCACCTAATAACAGAGTCCCTACGCAGTAATAAAGTTCCATCTGTACTTCCTCATAGTAATAAGGCTCCCCTGTGCCTCCTTACAGTTATACAGCACCCTATAGTAATAATGTTACCCTGTGCCTCCTTATAATAATTGCCATTGATCCCTTATAATAATTACTCCGAACCTACGGTACTTATAATACAAACACTATGCATTCTTATATTAATGTCAGCTGTGCTTTCCCTATAATGATAATGATTCTCCAGTTTGCCTCCTTATAATAATGCCTTTGAGCAGGGGTGCACATAGAAATCATAGAACCACTTTGCAAAAGTCCTATCATGACACATAGTCACAGAAGGGCATATTTCCCAACTTTAAGACACAGAGAGCCGGATATTGTGGCTCTTATACACAGTTATTTTGTCAATACTGAGTGTTTTCACCCACTATGATACTCCTTCCATGGCCTCCATAGAATATGTGCCCCAAAAAATGCCACAACACAGAATGATGTTCCCACTTTCCTTCACCTACACAGCATTATGGCCCCAAAAACCCCACACAGTAAGATGGTCACCCCAGTACCCACACACAGTATGATGGCCATCTCAAAATTCCACCGCACAGTATGATGGTCACCACAGCCTCACCATACAGTATAATGTCCACCATAGCGTCCACACACATTATGATGGTCACCACGGACCCCTACACAGTATAATGGTCCCTACACACAGTATGATTGATCCCCCCCACAACCCCTATATACTATGATGGTCCTTAAACAGCCTCTCATGCAGTATGATGGCCCCCCACAGCCTCAATACAGTATGATGCCCCCACCACATTCCCAATACAGTATGATGGTCCCTCACAGCCCCAATACAGTTTGATGGTCCATCCACAGCCACCCATATAGTAGTGTAAGGTTCAGCCAGGACCGTAATCGTAGCCGAGGACACCTGAGCTTCACTGGCCTCCCCTCACAGAAAATAACGTCCACTGGTCAGCATACCTGTGTCTCCAGATCCGGCTCCTTCAGGATTTTCCCTATGTCACGGGGAACATCTCCAGGCGGATTTACATTAACTGAGACACACTCCATTTCAACTTTAACAAGAACATCTTTACTGGGTTCGTTACACAGCATATCCAAAGTCTTCACAGCTTTTACAACAGGTTTCCAAAACAATGTTCCTTTTCTTTCCCTGCGCTACTTTCGTGATCACAAAGTGCGGGCCCGGGTCGGACTGTCCCTGATGATTCCTCAGGATTCTCTCTACACAGCTCTGCTACGGATATGCTTCCCTTTGTCTGTTTTGCCCCAGACGCAAGATCATTATTTCCCGGAGTCAGTAGCCACTGGGAGTGCGATCTGCCCTTCTGTGCTGTTCCCTGCACTTGCATCACATGCTTTCTGTTCAGACTCAATGCATCTGTAGGTTCCTCTAGCTGTTTTGCCCCGGCCCTGAGGGTATCTGCCCATGCGATGAGTTGCCACATACTGGAACCACTGTTGACTCCTCAACTGTATCTGCCCGTTGCTGTGATGTCCTGTTGTGTTGGATGACTGGGCTTTACTCCTTCAACGTTGCGTGGCTGCTGTGGTGTCCGGGGCCTATAGCTTTGTGGTAATACATGTAATCGCGTAGCAGCACCATTACTTATAGGCGGTAATACATTTACTCATGTAGCAATACCACAATATATCAACAAACATACATAGAATTTACATTACACTAAAACATGCGGTACTGGGACCACCTGTGAAGGAAAGGGAAAGCAGTAACATTCTTCAATCCCCTTACATTCCCACTCTCCCTAGAATTTGGTCATCCCCAAGCAAGTACCGCTTAAACCTTCATATTTTCTTTATACTCCACGCAGGGAGGCAATACGAAGTAATACTACTACTAAAAGATTTTTGGCTCGACGCGAGATGAGTCTGTAAAATAATGCCATCATGATCCTGGCTCACAGTCCTCCAGGTGCAGTCCACTAAATATAATCCTATTTAGTGCAATAATACATTTAAAAAACATTTTTACAGCATATCCCATTAGTGAGTAGTCCTTGGGAATCGGCTCCCCCCTCCCTTGAAGAGAGCAAGGTCCCTCTTCGCTGAGACCAAGTCTCTTCTCCATTCGGACACAGTCCAAAGTTGAAAGGTAGCTCCTGCTTTCCAACAGAAAGGGAGCAACAGGCACAACAAAAAGAAAAATAATGTAAAAAATGAAATGATCATTCTCTTAGGCTGTCCGACCACATTACACCCACCTTTTGGGGTGTTGCAGGGCTTCATTGCCCGCTGGGACGCAGAACAGTCCCCTTATTTTTAAGGTTCAACATCTTTTTTTGTTCTTTTTGCAGACATATTTACAGATCAATGGCATGTGACCCATGCTGCTCCACTCCACATCGGGCTCCATGCCCGTACTCCAGTAGACGACCCTGCAGCCGGTTTCATGTCCTCCTGTCGCCACAATGACAGGAGAGGGGCAAAACCCGGCCGTTCATTGACTGGGGGAACAGGGGCCGATTGAGCCTGCTCCGAGCCCGCATATAACTCCAGGTGAACCCTGGTACTCCATGCGGCCCGCCTGGGGGTTGGGAAAGGGCCTTCCGCTGAGTAATGAAAACGGGAGGCTCACCAGGGATATGGCCTTGCTGATGATAGACCCAGCTTCCGGGGTATGGGGTTGAGACACGGACCACTCATCAGGGGCGAGGGATCGGGCAACAGCTCCCACAGCGACGGGCTGAGACAGGGACCATCCAGGTCAAGGGCTGTGTTGCACTCACCCTCTCCTGCTGGCTGTCACTGTATTCTTCTGAGGTTAAGGCTGCGCGCTCTGCTGTTGTCAAATAGAGCTGTGACTCGCCCCCAGAGGCTGTGGGGTACTCGGTGCAGGGCCCGTTGATTTCAATGGGAGATGTCACAGTGACAGTGACTCAGTCCATGGCCTCAGGCAGTCAATGTAAAAGGGGTTGAGTGATGGGGATAAAGTTATTGAAATGATTCATGATGCCACTTGTGGTTTCTGGTCAGTTTGGCCAGCACTGCAGCGTTGCTTCTCTGGGACAGGTGGTGTGGTGCAGCAATGATGTTGAAGCTCCCCACAGGTGGAGCTGTAGTCCCAGGGCAGTAGTAATAGGTGTTGAGGGAAAGGGTGCAGTGTTAGGCACAGGGATGTAGCAGTGCTGAGTGGGTTGGCGCAGGAAGAAGGCAAAGAGACAGCTGAGTGCAGTCCCAGTTCTTTTACTCACGTTCTTGGCACAGACAGGTGCCCGCTTCCATGCCGCGGTCTCCAGACCAGGGGCTCAGCCAACTCCCAGGCAGATGGAATTAACCTTTCCAGCACTCCCTTTCGTGTGCCTGTTCTGAACGTCTCCTTTCTAGCGCTTATCTGAGGTACATGCAGTACTGAGTTACACTGAAGTTCCTCCTGCTTGTTGTTACTCAAACTCCTCTCGCATGACAAGTGACTGTAGCCTGCTTCGGGGACTCTATCTGTCATGTCCCGGCTCATACTTAGGTTGCCACCGTGTCTTTGAGTCTTTTGTGGGAACAGAGTGGTCACAACTTCTATTCCTCCGGTTTCTGCTGCAGGAGCATTAGTTTCACAAACAGCCTCGGAGACAGGACTCCGGCCATGCGCTTCAAACTTGAGGAAGGGCTCTGCTCTGACCCTAGTCCTTAGTTCTCATCTCCTTACGTTCCGCACTAATCTTTCTTCCTTCTGAAGAATCAGGCTTTCTATTGCTCTTTCCTGTGCCAGCAGCTCCAGGTCACTGAAGTCTGCTGCAGCACTTCCTTTCATTCCATCGCTCTCTGGGGATCTTCTCTCACCAACTGCCCACTTCCTAACATTCTCCCGCTCTCTTGTGTCTCTAAGCTCCACCTACCACCCAGCACCCTTCATGAACCAGAGCAACTGCCATAAAGGGTGCTCTGCTGTTCTAAGGTGTCTGTGCTGGATGTGAGTGTTGGAGGCTGGTCAGGTGTTCCATCTTACCAGGGAAGTGGGATACTACACCTCAGACACTGTTCATATGTTCAGGTTTTAAATACATTAGATAGGGACTGCTTCAATACGGGTTACCTTGACGAGGTGGAGCAGCTTGGCATACATTTTTTTGCAAAAAAACGTATCGACTAAATACCCTGTATTTGTTATCACCTTTTATCAGCACTTGCTGACTACTGTCATATGTCTTACTGCAAGGTATTTTTGCACATTTGTCATTCTGTGCTCTTTGTTTGTACCTCAGGAGGAGGTGCAGTTCCTTCTGTGTCGACTGAACCCTCAGGGGCGCCACAGCTGCAGCTCAAATTCAGCTTCCGGGACTGGCTCCTCCAGGATGGTCGTTGTTTCTGGTCCACCAAAGGCCCCTACATAGTATGATAGTCCCTCACAGGCCACTCTATAGTATGATGGTCTGCTCACAGATCCCTATATGGCATGATAGTCCCACACAGCCCCAATACAGTATGATAGTTCCCCCACAGCCTTCCATATAGTATGATGGTCCTACACAGCCCCACACAGTATGGTGATCCACGATAGCCCCAATACACCATGATGGTCACCCACAGGCCCCTATATAGTTTGATGATCCACCACAGGACCCTATATATTGTGATAGCCCCCACACAGAATTATCGGCACCATGGCCCACATTGAAAAAAACAAAACCCAATCTGGCCTTCGAGTCCATGGCAGCCACTCTCCAATTCTGTCTTGCAGTGGACGTTGCAGATGTGATGCAGTGACATCATTGCACTGCACAGGAACTGCTTAATAGGAGGACATGTGGCTGGTAGACAGAACCAATTCTGGACCAGGAATGGACAGGATAGGTTCAGGAACACAGAGCGGACTCGTGTGCAGGGTGTTATGAATGAGTCACCGAGGAGGAAAAAACAAAAAGCAAGCTAAGCCCAGAAAACCGGAGAGGTTGGTAACTAGTGGATTGCAGACCCCTGATCCTATCCACACAACTAGAAGTAGCCGTGGAGCGTGCCTACGGTGGTCCTAGATGCCTCGTCATCGCCGGAGAACTAAATAAGCCTAATGAAAGAAAGGGAAAATCTAAACTGCCCCAGAGCAGACCCCAAAGCAATAGACAGCCCCTAACATGTATTGTCGGTGAAACAAGATGAAAACACAAACACAGATAGAAAGGCTGAGCAAACGATGGGGCCCTCACTAACTAGAAAGGACAGGAAAAAAAACCTGCTGTCTGCAATCACGCAAAAAACCCTGGCAAAAAATGTCCAACACGTCTGATAGAAAAAGGCCCTAAAGTCGCTAGACTTCAATACCCTATACCAGCACTCAGGTATATTCTGAAGACAGAGCAAAAGAGAGCAACTGATCAGAGACAAAATGGGGATTCAGCCCAGTCCCAGCCAGGGCTGACTGAACACAAAAAACTAAGTAAACCAGACGAAAACTCATATAAACAATAGCAGAGAAAACTTAGCTTTAAGAAGGCAGGAACCAAACTGGAAACCAGAAGCCACAGTCAGGAGAAATCACCAGCAAGAAACTAAGGAGTCGGCTGCCTTAAATCCAATCAGAAATTCCTGATGTCCAATCACAGTCCTCTTCCTCAGGTGGCCGGTCTCTGCCATTTAGATCAGCTTCATTACCTCCCTTCACCAACAGAGGTAGTCCAGATAGAGAACTCACTACTCCTCTGTCAGCACAGCCAGCTCCATAACCCTCACCAGAAGCAAACCCGAAAATGAGCTCACAACAGCAGGGTAACAGGTGCAGGCTCAGACTGGACAGGTGAGGATAGTGGTATAGGTGCGGACAAGGCAGATCAGGCTCAGGACTGGGTAAAGGCAGAACGAATTCAGGAGCAGGTTACAGCAGGACGGATAGGATCTAGTTCACATAGGATGAATAGGATCAGATGCAGACAGGATCAGGTTCAAGATGCACAGGTACTGGGACCATACAACTAGGTAGCAGGATACACATGGATAACTAAAGTTGCTAAGGAGCCTCCCAATAGGGGAGGCTGCCTTAAATGTCAGGCGTCTGCCAGCTATTGGCTGGGGAGGTTTTCAGAAGCACGAGTGCTGCCACTTTAAGAGGGCCCTAAACATATTTCCAGGAGACTGAGTGCCATGCGCAGGTCTTGGGAGGAAACAGACGCCAAGGGTGCACGGGTGAGTAAGTGAATTTCCATTAGACAGTAATGTGTTTTTTTACGCATTCATCAGCATGCGCATACCTGTGCATATTTGACGCCTAAAAAATGCAGCATGATGTGTTCGCCGGACCCCACCGCACACTGTGAAACGATGAATGCGTACGTGTTTTCATGCGAACACATGCAAACGCATGTCTTTGCGTACACCATGTTAAAGATATGTATGCATGATGCATACGGATCTATGAGGAACAAATGCTGCGTGCACAGATGCAAATGTGAAACCAGCCTTTGAGTCTGGTTGCTGTATGGAGAGTAGTGCACTTGTCTCTGTTGCTGCGAGCCATCTTCGTACGAGCGCTACTCTTTAGCTCCTCCCATGACACGCACTGCAGAGGAAATGTAATCTGTCTCTGACTCACTGTGCACTTCCTGTTCCTTCAACTCTTCCACTTTCTGGGCCGGACTTCTGAAACGCCCGACGGACCACTCTCAGCGACACCGCCTTTGGCCACGCCTCCTGCGCTTGCCGTTCTCCACCCTATGGGCCGTACTTCATTTGGAACCGTGCCTGGAGCTGGGCCTTAGTTGCAGGGCATACCTTCTTCAGGCCACAAAATCCTGCGGGCTGGACACATGTTTGCACGCCCTGGTGCCATCCACTCCCATGATAGGTGGTTCTTCTGCAATATGTCATGTGGTGTGCGGACGCTACCACTCTGCCATAGCAGTGACAAAGAAAGTAAATGAAAGTTTAAGATGCAAGGGTGCAAATAACCTCTGCTTTCTGGTAGTGTGATGTAATGTGGTGCACTCCAAATAGTCCAGAAAACAGGGAGGCCAGAGGTGTAGTTGATAACTTTTACTTGTACGAATACACAGGTACATCCAGATAAACGGTTATTGAACAGAGATTCAATTCCTATACAGCAATCACAGATACTTTCCAGTATGTTAAGCTGATAAATAAATGGTGCAGTGATTTCTGAGCTTCAACTTCTGCTTATATGCACAGTCCTGATCCCACAGCCGTCTGAAGCTGAGACTTCTCATATACTAGAGCTAAGGCTGCTCCCCTACCTGCTCCTTCAGCTTCTCAAAGAGGACTCACACATGCACACAATGTCTCCCTCACTGCTAGACCCAGGATGTGGTCTAGCATGATGTGGCTCATGTGGTTTAACCATGTGACCTTGTGGCCATATATGGATATATGGAAAGCAGGGCTGCTTTGTTAACTCTTAACAACCTTCTAATAGCAGAACATAATAAGTACATAACATTATGCATATATAAACCACTCCTGTGTACTGAATCCTCATGTACATTATCTGCAAAGAGAAATGTTAACATAGTACAAACATAATAAGGTAGCTGTCAGCTCTGCTGCATCCTAAAGGCACATCCACAACAACTTTGAGGCATTATTATTATTATTATTATTATTTATTGTTATAGCGCCATTTATTCCATGGCGCTTTACATGTGAGGGGGGTATACATAAAAACAAGTACAATAATCTTAAACAATACAAGTCATAACTGGTACAGGAGGAGAGAGGACCCTGCCCGCGAGGGCTCACAATCTTCAAGGGATGGGTGATAATACAGTAGGCGAGGGTAGAGCTGGTCGTGCAGCGGTTTGGTCGATCGGTGGTTACTGCAGGTTATAGGCTTGTCGGAAGAGGTGGGTCTTCAGGCTCTTTTTGAAGGTTTCGATGGTAGGTGAGAGTCTGATATGTTGTGGTAGAGAGTTCCAGAGTAGGGGTGATGCGCGAGAGAAATCTTGTATGCGATTGTGGGAAGAGGAGATAAGAGGGGAGTAGAGAAGGAGATCTTGTGAGGATCGGAGGTTGCGTGCAGGAAAGTACCGGGAGACGAGGTCACAGATGTATGGAGGAGACAAGTTGTGGATGGCTTTGTATGTCATGGTTAGGGTTTTGTAATGGAGTCTCTGGGCAATTGGGAGCCAGTGAAGGGATTGACAGAGGGGAGAAGCTGGGGAATAGCGGGGGGACAGGTGGATTAGTCGGGCAGCAGAGTTTAGAATAGATTGGAGGGGTGCGAGAGTGTTTGAGGGGAGGCCGCAGAGCATGAGGTTGCAGTAGTCAAGGCGAGAGATGCATTACAATTCTCTCACCAACTGTCGCCATCTTAAAGTTCATGCTGCTGGTCGCCATCTTGGGCCGTTCAATTTCAGGTGCCCTGTCGTCTGCACCACAGATCTTCTCCCACATAAATGATCCTGCCAACTATGCAAAATACTTGGGGCAGAGGCCGCGGGTGAGGCACTCATCTTCCTTTTCCCGGCCTACTACAGAAAAATGGGGCCTTGCTTTGGTATGTGTGTGTGGGCCTTTATGATAATGGACACCTCCCAGCTTTTCTGGTCTGCCACGCATTGCTCTGATTCACCACGACCTCACAAATGGGAAACCAAGCCAGTCCATAAAAACAAAATCAATTTTACTGACATTTTGACTTGTACACAAGGAACAGCAGGAGATGCAGATTTCTTTCTCTTGGTTACAATACAGTGGCATGTCTTCAATAAATAATTTTCAGCGGAACAGTTGGTGGAATGCAGAGCAAGTTAGAGACTAAAACTTTCCAAAATACGAGGGGCGATCCAAAAGTAATGATAATCAATAATAAACACAATGAATATAGTAAAAAAAAAAATTTATTTTCTACATAGTCTCCTAACAAGTCTATACATTTAGTCCATCTCTTTTCTAAACTTAGAATTCCCTTCGAAAAAAATTCTTGATCTTGACCCTCAAAAAACTCCCCAACAGCGGTTATCACATCGCTATTGTCGTCAAATTTCTTGCCCCGGAGGTGTTCCTTGAGCCGAGGAAAGAGAAAGAAGTCACTGGGGGCTAGATCTGGCGAATAGGGGGGGGTGTTCCACCAGTTCAAAGCCCGCTTCTTGAATGGTAGCCATGGCAACTGCAGCTTTGTGAGCCAGTGTGTTATCTTGGTGAAACAGCACTCCAGCCCGCAGTTTGCCACGCCTTTTCTCCTTGATAGCCTCCCGCAATCTTCTTATATGTTCTGCGTAGTAGGAGCCCGTAATAGTGGCTCCCTTCTCCAAATAGTCCACCATAATAATTCCTTCAGCGTCCCAAAAAACGGAAGCCATAACCTTCCCTGCTGAGCTTGACACTTTGAATTTCTTCGGCGTCGGTTCGTCAGCTCGTTTCCATGTCATCGATTGTTATTTAGTTTCGGGATCAAAGTGGTGGATCCAGGTCTCATCCATGGTCAAAAAACGTGACAAAAAATTCTCCTTGTCTGCTTGGAACTTTTCGAGATTTGCTATTGAAATGTCAACTCGTTTCTTCTTTTGCTCGTCGGTTAACATTTTTGGCACCCAACGCGCGGAGACCTTTCCCATATGCAATTCTTTTGCAAGGATTCTTTGAATACTGCCATATGAGATCCCTGTGACCTCAGCTACATGCCTGATAGTCACTCTTCAACCTGCCAACACAACTTCTTCAACTTTTTCACATTTTATTAATTGAGGGACGTGGATGGGCGTTCTTCGCGATGTTCATCTTCCGTCGATGTTCTTCCCAGCTTAAATTCCTTGGCCCAGTGTGCAACTGTGGAATATGGAGGAGAAGAGTCCCCCAATGTTTCCACCAAGTCGCTGTGTATGTCTTTGGTAGACATTTTTTTCAAGCAGAGGTATTTGATGACAGCTCTGAGCTCGTTTTTTTCCATTTTGATGTTCACTCCTTGGCAGTTCATATTCAAATGAATGTAGCTCCTGGGAATCGTGGCCTATTTAAGTGATTTCTTTTTCCTGGACTAGTGGGTACCTAAGAGAGTAGAAAACATTTTATTTTAATTTCTGTGTGCAATAGAAATAACCGATTATCATTGCTTTTGGATCGCCCCTCGTATAGCGACACTTTGGCTGAGTTTTTCCAGTGACCACTAACCTTCATGCCACTTTTTTTCGGAAACCACGGAATGATGCGGCTGTAGCTGCTACCTTACTGAGTGCCACCAGCCTTGCTTACTTATCTCTTCTTGGACCCGCACCTTGTAAGACCTGGCTGACACTTTTCTGTTCCCCAGAGACCCTTGGGGACTCAAACAAAGTTCCTGGCCATATGTCCCCTTCAATAATTCGCCTCCTAAAAGTATTTTGCTGCTGCCAATCGAGTTCTTTGACGCTTCCTCTCTCTGCTTTTCTGCTCTCTTCATCCACACACCCCAGGTGATGATCACCTTAACCATAGGGTGTCATTTCTTCTTTCTACTTTTTTCTTAACCAACTCTCTAACCTTGCAACTAACCCACAGATTCCTAATGCTTTTCCCCATTATGGACCGGCCCAAAGCTGGAGTCACACATAGCGACTCACCAGCGATCCCGACAACGATATCAACGTGTCAGGATGCCCGTCCCTTGGATACCCGATGTGTACGTTAGTTACCAGCAGATTGCTGGTCTCCCGCCTGTCACACACAGTGATGTATGCTGGCCAGCGGGAGAACAGCGACCAAAAAAAAGTCCAGAGGTTTCCCAGAGCAATCAGCGATCCCGGCAGGGGGGCCGGTCGCTGATCGCTGTCACACACAGCGATCTCGCTGGTGAGATCGCTGTTGTGTCACAAAACTTGTGACTCAGCAGCGATCTCGCTAGCGAGATCGCTATGTGTGACGGGGCCTTTACAGTTAACCCTGCCCTATCTAAAAGAGACTGGCACTTACAGAAGGGTAACAATAGAATACACTACATTGAAATATATTTTACTACATACAAAACATCAGGTGTTAAGGCAATGAAACGCCATCCTCTACATCAGTGTCCCCCAACTCCAGTCCTCAAGAGCCTCCAACAGGTCATGTTTTCAGGATTTCATTAGTATTGCCCAGGTGATGGAATTCTTGCCTGTGCAGGTACTGCAATTATCATCTGGGCCATACTAAGGAAATCCTGAAAGCATGAACCGTTGGTAGCTCTTGAGGACTGGAGTTGGGGAACACTGCTCTACATTCTCACACCTTTAGGCCGGGGTCACACTGGCGAGGAATATGGAGAGTGAGAGGCGCAAAAAGCACGCATTAGACACGGACCAATGATTCTCTATGGGGTCCCTCGCACCAGCCGTATATTTCTCCTCCGTATCCTATGCTCCGTGCCACGTAGTACGCCAATGCAAGTCTATGGGTGCGCCAAAAATACGGATTACACACGGACCACACATGTGACTTGCGAGAAATACGCACCCGGTGTCTTTAGAAACCCTGTCATAGGGCTCCATTATATGTCCATTTTGCAAGCCTGCGAGAAAATCTCACCATACGGATTACATACGGATTACATACGGATGCTGACATGCGCAAAATACGCGACCACACCTTGATTACGGATGACATACGGAGCACTGTTTAGGGGTCTGTCATCCGTATTACGCATGTAAAATACGGAGCGTATTTTACGCAGGTTAGTGTGACTCCAGCCTTAAAAGAGGATCTGCAGCAAAAATAAAAGATTGACACTTGCATTTTGGCAAAGGATATGCCTGTGCATCCACACGAGGATTAGCTTTATCATTTAATAGGGCTAATCTGCAGTTTTTTTTATGCGGAATGCATAAGATTTATTCGCTTTGGATGTGGAGTGATTTCAAATCCTTAACCTGTGAATGTGGCCTTACTGTAGAGCTATATAATACTTCAGTATGCAATTCTGGGACATCAGGGTCAGTGACTTACTGCCCTCTACTGGGCGCTGACACAAACACACAGTTACGTAACTGAAAAAAAGACTCTCTTTAAAAAGGAAGAAAACGATCTCTACAGCGCCACCAGCAGACGGCTGCCCTGTAGGACAATGTATGATCTCTTCGTTGTCTGCCTAAAGCAATTCTCAGGTGTGATTAGGGTATATCAATATAAAAGAAGATGGGATGCTCTGAATGGACGTTTTTATGTTTGCTTTTATCATTTTGTAGCAGAAAGCCTCTGTATTGTACGGCCAAGTCATCTAGGCAAGTCATTACTGTAAAATAACAGTATAGGAACTGTGTGCACACGCTGCGGATTTTGCTGCGGTGTACAGTACAATGATTCCCTATGGGAATCAAAAACCGCAGTGCAGACGGTGCGGAATTTTCCGCTCGGATTATCTGCGGTTTTCAATCCGCAGAAAGAATTGACATGTCAATTCTTTCTGTGGATTCTGCTGCAGTTTGCCATCTCCTCTATTGAGGAGATGAAAAACCGCAGGGCAAAACCGCAGAGCAATCCGCAGGTCTTTTCACCTGCGGATTTTACAAAATCCGCGCGGATGAATCCGCACCTAGTCCACAGCCTAAAAGTCATAGATAAGTGCATGTCTGCATCGGTGGCCGCATGTGTGGAACCAGCTCAGAAGTTGAGCTGTGTTACAATGGCACCTGGCGGCCTCCATCTTGGTACTCCTGTGACATCCAGCCACCTTGCTGTTGAACAAGGGATCGTAGGTTCAAGTCCCCTAAGGGGATTAAAAATAGAAAGTTTTTTTTTTTTATTTAAAAAATTGAATGATCTCCCATTTCCCAGTTTAAAAAAATAAATTAAATTAATCAACCTATCTGGTATTGCCACACCTGAGCTATCAAACTTTACATGTAATTAACCCATACGGCAAGCGCAGTAAAGAGAAAAAAAATAAATGCCAGAATTGCCATTTGAAGCTACCCCTCCATAGATTACAAAAAAATTCTATAAAAAAGTGGTGAAAATGTCACCCAAAATAGTGTCATTAAAAAACACCAGCTCCCATACAGAAAACAAGTTTTCATGCAGATCCATTGCCTGAAAAAAAAGTGAAAAAATAAAATTATTTACTGGTGTCAGAAAAGGGCAATTAAAACAAAGATTTTTTTTTACACAGTTTCGAATTTGGTTAAAGGGAATCTGTCAGCAGGTTTTGCTATGTAATATGAAAGCAGTATAATATAGGGCAAGAGAGCCTGATTCCAGTGATGTTTCATTAACGGGACTTTTTTGTAGTTTTGATAAAATCCCTGTTTTCTCTACTGTAGTCAGTTAACCCCGCTGATATTCCTGACTGTCAGCTTCCGGTGTACAGTGTACATTATCAGCAAGCTGCCAATCAGTGGAGGAGTCGGGGTTACATAGATTAGCCTGACTGCCTGGCACTTGAGACCTAGTCAGTGATAATCTCCTGCTGATAAAATACTGATTGCATTGAAACTACTACACATATCCAAGTTAAGGATTACATTTAGCGATGCACCAGCGATCCCGACCACAATACGACCCGGTCAGGATCGCTGGTGCATCGCTAAATGATCGCTAGTGAGCTTTCATACAGAAAGATCTCACAGCGATGCAGCAGCGACGCAGCGTACGATACTCACCTTTCACACACAGCGATCCTGGCGTCCTCCCGCCCGCCTCCACGCGTCGCTCGTCGTCACAGCAGGAAGTCTCAGCAGGAAGCGCCCGACGAGAAATGGAGCTGGACATTCTCGCGCGATCAGCGATAACCAGCGGGGGAGCCGGTCGCTGGTAAGTATCACACATAGCGATATCACTAGCAATATCGCTGCTTCGTCACAAAATCAGTGACGTTATAGCGATATCACTATGTGTAAAACCCCCTTAAGTGATACATTGCTGGAATCAAGCTTTTTCTCTACATTAATCTGCTCTCAGATTAAATATAAGAAAACCTGCTAACAGATTCCTTTTAACAACTAAAATAATAAACCCTATTCAAACTTGGTATCACCATATTTATACTGACCTGAAGAATCACATTGCCAGGTCACTTTTCCCATACAATGAATGCCATAAAAACAAGACCCAAAAATCAATGTCGGAAATTTATTTTTTTCCCACCATTTCATCCTCCTTTTTTCCTTGTTTTTCAGTATGCTGTATGGTAAATTGAATGGTGTTATTCAAAAGTAAAACTCGTCTTGTAAAAAACAAGCCCTCATATGGCTATGTCTAGGGAAAAAGAAAACAATGATAGCTCTTGGAAGAAGGAGAGGACAAGAACTAAACCACAGATATGGAAAATCACCCGGTCCTAAAGGAAGTGGCACAGCGTGGGCTGCCGGCGCCCAGGGCAAGGCAAGAATTGTGCGCCTCCTAGGCCATGAAACGTAGCAGTCCCTGAGTCCCTTCCACCAATCCAATTTAGTAATTTGAGGAAAATACTAATGTAATTATAGCTTGCACTTTGACTTCCTAGTTAATTTCTGCTTTTTGCAAAAATTTTAAAACTGAAAGATTTTTTTTTTTTACAATCTTGTTTTTTTGCCCTATTCATAACCCTAAAGAGGACCTTTCACCAAATTATATATATATTGAATTCTACATATGATATAATAGTAGTTGCAGGGTGGAATAAAACATTATTTTTGCTTGTTTGTTTTTCAGTCTCTCCGCTGCGGAGATATTACCAATCAAAGTATTTGGCACATTATGAGTTAAGTTTAGTTAAGTCCAAGACGGTGTTTTCACTGGGGACATGCAATGGGGGCCCACGACCAGGGGAGCCCCTTTCTTAACCTAAATGTTTGCCCCATTTAAAATAAAAATACCTATACTTACTGTTGCGGCGCGGTTCCAGCAATGTCGACACTCTCCTTCCTGGGGCTTACGTGAAGTTGTTGGGGGAATCATTAATATTAAGAAGGAGTTATTCTAGTAGTGGACAACCCCTTTAAATGTGCGGCCTAGCCATGAATGAAGACAATATTGAATCATCTGCATTTGATGTGGTCTCCTTTCATTACCCGCTCACTTTCTATCATCATGGTTGCTGCTTATGCAGAGCGCAGCAGTCAAGATCACTTGGTCATCGTCTGTTGCGCTCTGAAAAGGCAGCATCCGAGATGACAAAGTTCACCTCATAATGCTGAGTTTTGTCATTTTGATTGCTGCATATGCGGAGCGCAGCATGTGGCGACAAACTCATCTTACCTGTTGCACTCTGCATAAGCAGCTCTGGGCATGCACTTGTTACCGGTATGTCATTCCCAAGAAGTCACTGAGCCTACAAGCACAAGGTGATGGAGGGGTTTCATTTTGTGAACTCATAAAATTTGGCATCCTGGCCACCTCATGCTATGCTTCTGCCAAAGAGGTTAATACTACCACTTCTACAGTTGCTGCTACTACCACCACTGCTCACCATCACTACTAAAGCCGGGATCAAACTACAGTATGTGATGCGAGAAACTCGCACGAGCCTCTCGCATCAACACCCGGTATTTCTATGCAGCTGCAGCTCCGGTCCTGTGCGCCGGCGGCAGTTTCTCGCATCACACACGGTAGTGTGATCCCGGCCTAATACTAAAGCTCATTGAGACCATCTGAGCAGCATGAGATGAAGGAGACTGAGAGAACAGAGAAGACTATTCAAAATGAATATAGAAGTAAAGGTCATTGAATGTGATATCATGGAAATAAAGGGTTAGATGAGAAGAAATGACTAATAAACTTAGAGAAAGTCACCATGATTCTACAGAAATGCAGAATATGAGGCAGAAACAAAGTCTAAAGTTACTGAACAATATAACGTAAACATCAGCTATACTTTCTGGCAGTGATCTTCAGGCCCGCAGCGGTCAGGGCATGATGGGAGCTGTAATTTACAACGGCTAAGCAGCTTCAGGTTGGAGATTATCACTATTCCTGGGATCGGTGGGACCTCTGTCAACCATAAAAAGCAATGTCAAAAAAGCTAATTTTGGGAAAACCTTTTAGACCGGAATTGTCCTTGCAGATTAGGATTTATCGAGACCCTTCAGCAAATTATGAAACAGGGCCTCCAATCGTAATACCACCCTCAGTTTGTGGGTCTTTTTTGGCCCTGAGAACTGTCACTTTTTCACTACCTGTGGAATAAGGAAGTTCTCTCAGGCAGGGCTGTGGAGTCGGTAAGCCAAACCTCCGACTCCAACTACGACTCCGACTCCTCAATTCCCATTACACTGACTCCGACTCCCTCATACATGGCTCATGTTTAAGTGATACTTTTACTGTAGTAAAATGGTAACATCAGGCTTTTAATCATTATTACGATACAATAATCAAGCCATTTAGATAGAACATACAATATATTTATTGGAAAACAACTTTAGGACAAAAAAACTTTTACATATTTACAGTTTATTATACACTATGCAGTAAGTGGAAAAAAAACAGTTTTCAACAAAAACGTACTGAATAACATTTGTATAAAGGAATTGCCTCATGCACAGTCAGTTTTGATGAACAGTTGAATTCTTCTACTTTGAGGGCAAGTGAAATTTTTTTCTGAAATATGGTCAATCTGTTTTCTATGGGAGTGGAATCTTTTTCCCTACGGCAACGCTTTGCCTGCTCCATGTCGTCCAAATACTTGTCAGAATCAAACTCCTCATCTGATGAGGATGAAGGAACGGCAGCAGCAGCACTGGCAGGAACCGAGTCCTCTTTCTCTTGGCCGTCCTGTAGCCTACTCATCCTAACTGCTACCTCAGTCAGAGCTTCCTTTCCTTTAGTAAGCTGTTAATCATTCTGCAATATAAGATGACTTGGGTCCACATAAACAGCTGCCAGAAGAATTGCACGTCTCTTCAAGATGGAATCAATTTTAGGGGTTCTGGCAGCAATAGCCAATTTCCTCACTTTGCTAATCAGAGTTCCAGCATGTCCCTCTTGCAGACTATCTCTTATTGCCAGCTGCAGCGTGTGCACAGCACAGCGCATGTGATGAATAGGAAAGAGGTGAGAAGCAGCTTCAACAAGATCATCTAATTGTAAAGAAACATTTTGCTGTTCTTCTGTAGTAATATCTGTTTGTTCCTCCCTTATGGGAACAGGATTGTGGCCTTCCATCTCCAACATACTGAATGTGAAATGTTCTTCTATCTGCTGTTCACCTTCATTATTCTCATTCATCAGTTTAATTGTACTTATCATGATTGAAACGTTAACAGTTAGAACAGCAAGAACCTGTTCTTTTTTGAGTTCATAATCTTGCAGAACTTTTTCCAAAAATTCTTAATAAATATAATTCTGGATTAATTCAACGGCTCATATACAAAAAAAAAATCAATCCTTAAAAGATACTTTATTAACCAATCATTAAAAAGTTTCCAAAACTTCAAAAAACAGGCAAACAAAAATAGGCTTATTGCTGATTTTCAAAATCCAGCCACAAACACTAGAGAGTCGTTCCAATGTCAGGTAGAGGGTCACAAACCTATTTGTCCCTATAGGGCCCTATATCTCTCTCCTACCTGACAGCGGAGGTTGGCACCCTCTTGATACGCAAATGGCGCCCCCGCTCCTCGGCGGCTCTCCCTAATCACCCTGTTGACTCCTATCTAAATGACATCGACATCAGCTTGGAGTACAACAGATGGCCGGGGACAAAAATATAATAGATAATAACCCCATGCCACAAACCACCAAGACAAAAATGTGAGGAATAGTAACTGGAAAAAACTCTAATTTTTGGCAGATTTGTAAACATTTGCTTTGGGAGGAAAAGGGGTCTAAATAACCCTATTTAAGTGTCTCCCTGCCTGACAGCGGAGCTTTTACACCATACGTTACTCTGGTGCCCCTGCTCCACGTGGGCTGACCCTTACTGACCCCTACACTTCTCACCCAGAAAGAGGAAAGAGGGTGTCAGAACATATGGCCAAGGGAGACAGCGGTAATAACTTAGAATTATCCCTGAAAAAATCCCCCCCAAAGACAAAAAATGTTTTAATAATAATAATAATAATAATAATAATAATAATAATAAAAAAAAAAAAAAAATACCTGCAACCAGGCATGACATCTGATGCTTGGAGGGAGCATTCATAATACATCATGGGCCTCCTGATGAACTCCTTTTACGGGAGGGAAACGCGTTGAGGCGATTTTTCATTGGCCATGAGCTAAGTTCTCACATATTTGTCAATTTTGTTGATTTAATACTTGGGGATAGTGCAATTTGAGCTGGGTGATCAATGGCTTATTGTTTTTGGGCATGAAGCAATATGAAAATATGCTGTTATGGGGGATTAGAGGTAATAGCAGCGATTGGTGATTTGAGAAATGTTTATTAATGCTGTTTAAGAATACTCAGATGGTTGTATATCTGTTTTGATTGATACCTTACCCCCTTTATTTGAAACTGCCTTTGTCAAAGTATTATCACCCCGCCTACTATATATATTGAGGTGATTTTTCAGTGGCCATGAGCTAAGTTCTTACATATTTGTTAATTTGCTGATTTTTTTTTTTTTTTTTTTGGGACAGTGCAATTTTGAGCCTGAGTGATCAATGGCTCATTGTTTTAGGCATGATGCAATATGAAAAATGTGTTGTTGGGGATTAGAGGCAATAGCAGCGTTTTGTGATGTGAGAAATGTACATTAATGCTGCTTAAGAACATTTAAATGATTGTGTATCTGTTCTGATTGATATCTTACCCCCTTTACTTGCAACTGCCTTTGCTAATGCACTATTATCCCATACACTGTACACATCAGTTTGCAGATACATTTTTTTTTTTTTTTATTATTATTATTATTATTATTATTAAAACATTTTTTGTCTTTGGGGGGGATTTTTTCAGGGATAATTCTAAGTTATTACCCCTGTCTCCCTTGGCCATATGTTCTGACACCCTCTTTCCTCTTTCTGGGTGAGAAGTGTAGGGGTCAGTAAGGGTCAGCCCACGTGGAGCAGGGGCACCAGAGTAACGTATGGTGTAAAAGCTCCGCTGTCAGGCAGGGAGACACTTAAATAGGGTTATTTAGACCCCTTTTCCTCCCAAAGCAAATGTTTACAAATCTGCCAAAAATTAGAGTTTTTTCCAGTTACTATTCCTCACATTTTTGTCTTGGTGGTTTGTGGCATGGGGTTATTATCTATTATATTTTTGTCCCCGGCCATCTGTTGTACTCCAAGCTGATGTTATTTAGGTAGGAGTCAACAGGGTGATTAGGGAGAGCCGCCGAGGAGCGGGGGCGCCATTTGCGTATCAAGAGGGTGCCAACCTCCGCTGTCAGGTAGGAGAGAGATATAGGGCCCTATAGGGACAAATAGGTTTGTGACCCTCTACCTGACATTGGAACAACTCTCTAGTGTTTGTGGCTGGATTTTGAAAATCAGCAATAAGCCTATTTTTGTTTGCCTGTTTTTTGAAGTTTTGGAAACTTTTTAATGATTGGTTAATAAAGTATCTTTTAAGAACTTTTTCCACTAAGGCCTGGAGTAACTGGCTGCTGTGATGAGCTTTAGTATCTTTTACTGCCAGTGTCTTAGTAATAATTTTTTTGTTGTCACAAACACATCGAACGTTGCTAGCAAAATAGTTCACTCTGTGACGTGTCCAGGCATCCATTTTAAGAAATACAAAGCGTCTCTTGAGTCTTTTTAAGATCTTCCTTTTGGTTAAGGGATTCTTCAATCACTAATTTTCTAATACTTTCTTTTTCCAGAGAAACACCAAGTTTGCGGGCCATTTCTCCATTAAGAGCTGTAAAAGCTGGTCATGTGGGTCGCCCTCCCAGGGCTGTGGGGTACTCATTACCGGGCCGGTGTCAGGGGAATGTGTCACAGCAGCAGTGACCCGGACCATGGCCCTGGGTGTCCAAGTCAGTGGGGGAATGTATATGTAGTTAATGGAATAGTTCGCAACGCCACCTGTGGTGTTTGGCAAGCAAGGTGTTAAGCCAACGCTGCGTGCAGATCCTCTGGGGCTGATGGTGTGTTGCAGCATAGATGGTGTAGCTCCCCACAGGTGAAGCTGTAACCCCAGGGCAGTGTAATTGCAATAGATGAGAATAGGCGCAGGCGGTGTGAGGAATCCTGGTACCCAGATGTAGCAGTGCTGACAGTGTTAGCGCACAAATGAATGGAAGACACCAGGGCTTGCAGTTCCAGCGCTTTACTCACAGTTCGTGGTACACACTGGTGCCCGCTTCTATGCCGTGTCCTCCGGGGCAGAGACTCAATCAACCTCTCAGGCAAGTCAGGATTCTCCTCTCCAACACTCCGCCAACATGTACCTTTCCTGAACGACTCCTCTATTGCGCCTTAAGGTGTGAAGAGCTCCAGTACCGTAGTACTCTGGAGTTCCTCCTGTCAGATGTTCCTAACAACTCTACTCGTATGGTAGACAGCTGTAGCCTCTCTCGGGGACTCCCTTCTCCGGAGTCCTGGTTCTCTATTCAGTTGCTGTTGTGCCCCAAGTCTTAGATGGGAGTAGTGCATTTACAGCCAACTACTCCACCGGTGTCTGCTGCAGAACTATAAGCGTCCATACAACCTCGGGTTGCGCTGAGAACCTATAGGCAGGGTTCCACTTCCAACCCACGCCTCCTCTCTGTTCTCCTACTTCTTCGTTCCACACTGCTCTTTCTCTCTCTTATAGAAGCTTAGGTTGCAGTTCTACGTCTTTCTCCTTCTGTTCCTTTCCCATGCCAGCTGGCTCAGATCACTGAGGCAGCTGCAGCACTCCTTCTCCTCGGAACCGTCCTCAGACTCTCCTGACTGTCCAGACTCCCCTCAGGCTGACCTCTCAGACTGATCTGATCTGACTGACCTGTAACTCTAAACCTTCCCCATCTTTTATATGGATCTCAACTCCACCTACCTCCCAGCACATCCAGTGTTCCATGCAGGGAACCACCAAGGCACTCCTAATGTCTAGGAGGAGAGAGAGACCTCAGTGTGGTTGTGCTGAACTACCCTGTCGTGTGGGATGCGAGTGTTGGAGTGTGGAAAGGAGTTCCCAACTTACCTAGTTGGTGGGGCACTACACCTTAGGGGAAGGTGCAGTACCTCTGTGGCGACTGAGCCTCAGGGTCGCCACACATGCAAATAATGATAATGGTATACGGTACACTGTCCTTCACAACAAGCTGGATGAGCTGTCTTTTAAACACACCTGCTGTCATTGTTACAGTAACTTTGTCACTTACAAAATATCTTGTAACTGACGTTTGAGATGCTCTTTCCTCCTTCTTTGCCTGGCGGGAAGTGCTGGTCTCTGGTTTCTTGGTGCTGCTGTGATCTTTTTCAGTCACAGCTTTGTAAACTTCTGGGTGGCAGCGTTGTAATTGTCTTTTTAGATTGGAAGCTCTTGAAGGAGCATTTTTACCACTGCCTGAGTATGCACTGATTTTGGCATCACACAATTTGTTTTCATCTGGGTCACTTATACACTGACACACAAAATGTTGTAATTATGTAAATTTGCTCTCAAAATAAAAAATAAGTCTCCTTTGCAATGTCCAGAAGATCCCTAGGGTGCCATCCGTATAAGAGCTCAAACGGTGAGAATCCTGTAGAGGCCTGTGGGACGTCTCTAATGGAAAACAGTAGGTATGGCAGAAAACAATCCCAATCTCAGCCATCCTTCTCCAAGACGTCTTCAACATAGATTTCAAGGTCTTGTTAAACCTCTCCACCAGGCCGTCTGTCAGTGGATAGTACACCGACATCCTAAGTTGGGTAATCTGGAGGGCCTTACACAACTCCCTCATTACCTTGGACATGATCAGTGTCCCTTGGTCTGTCAGGATCTCCTTTGGCAGGCCCGTTCAGGAGAAAATATGAACTGGCTGCTGTGCTATAAATGAAATACGGGAGCAGTTAGGCCTGTTTCACACATCCGTTTGTGTCCATCAGTCAAAATTCGCTGTTTTGCAAAAAAAATGGATCCGCCATTTTTCTTGGCGGATCCATTTTTTTCCCCATTGAGTTGCATTACCGGCGGATCTTGACGGATAGCCATCCGTTGAATCCGTTTGTTTGCGGATCCGCCAAAATTTTGATGTCCGCCGACATGCCCGAACGGACCATGCAACGTTTTTTCGGGCGGCAGGATCCGCACTTCTCACTGCGCATGCCCGAAAGACTTCACTCAACCGGAAATTTAACCCTAAACTCTGTTCTGGTGGCTGAAAAATTCTCTCTCTCTCACTTTCTCTCTCTCCTCTCTCTCTCTCTCTGCCATTTTAGCGGATTTTGACTGAAGAAAAAAACTGATGTGTAAAACAGGCCTTAGCTGACAGGTATGGCAGTATCGGCAAAAATTAACAATGTCCCTCTGACACCCAGGCCAGGAGAATCTCTGAAGGACTCGCTCTTGGGTTTTCTCTACGCCTAGATGCCCCACCAAGACATGAGTATGAGCCAGATCTAGTACCCTATGTTTATTATAGAGTCCCCGTACTAACAGCTGCTCTAATACAATACTTCCCCTTGCTGTTTAATGACCCGATATAGCAACTTCTTATTGACTGCAAAGTACGGGAACCTGGTGTCAACTCCAGCTCTTGGGCAACCCCATTTATCACAGTCACATTTTCCAATACATTTTTTAATGTTACCGTATATACTCGTGTATAAGCCGAGATTTTCAGCCCATTTTTTGGAGCTGAAAAAAAGTCCCCCTCTCGGCTTATACATGAGTCATATACGGGGGTCGGCGGGGGAGGGGGAGTGGGGGTGTCAGAGACCACACTCCCCCCTCCTGGCACGGTCTCTTCAGCCCCCCTGCTTCCCCCATGATCTCAGTGTCCCAGCTGTTCCTGCATTCAGCGGTCACGTGGTACCGCTCATTAAACTAATGACTATGCGCATATTTAATTAGCGACGTGACTGCTGAATGCAGGAACAGCTTGGACGCTGACATCATGCTGGAAGCAGGGACTGAAGAGACCGGGCGCCAGGAGGGTGGTGAGTATGACGGGGAGGACGGGGAGCTGAGCAATACTTACCGCTCCCCGTTCCATCGCTGTCTCCGGGTCCTCTGGCTGTGACATTAGCGGAGGGTGTGATGACATAGTCAGTGCGTGCCCTCTACTAACGTCACTGCAAAGGACCCGGAGACAGCGATGGAACCGGGAACGGTAAATATAGCCAGTGTCGGGGGCCTGAGCCAGCGGCTACACCTGGCCCCCAGCGACGGAGAGGTGAGTATGTGTTTATGTGTTTTTTTTTCTTAATAGCAGCAACGGCAGCAGCATATGGGTGGTGTTTATATATGGAGCATCTACTTGGGCCACTATTAACACTTGTGCAGCATATGGGGGGTGTTTATATATGGAGCATCTACTTGGGCCACTATTAACCCTTGTGCAGCATATGGGGGGTATTTTATGTATGGAGCTTCTACTTGGACCACTATTAACCCTTGTGCAGCAATATATAATAATAATATATAATAATATCTTTATTTTTATATAGCGATAACATATTTCGCAGCGCTTTACAGTTTGCACACAATATATGGGGGGTATTTATATATGGAGCATCTACTTGGGCCACTATTAACCCTTGTGCAGCATATGGGGGGAGTTTATATATGGAGCATCTACTTGGGCCACCATTAACCCTTGTGCAGCATATGGGGGAGTTTATATATGGAGCATCTACTTGGGCCACTATTAACCCTTGTGCAGCATATGGGGGGTGTTTATATATGGAGCATCTACTTGGGCCACTATTAACCCTTGTGCAGCATATGGTGGTATTTTATGTATGGAGCTTCTACTTGGACCACTATTAACCCTTGTGCAGCATATGGGGGGTATTTATGTATGGAGCTTCTACTTGGGCCACCATTAACCCTTGTGCAGCATATGGGGGTATTTATGTATGGAGCATCTACTTGGGCCACCATTAACCCTTATGCAGCAATATATCGGGGTATTTATCCTTGGAGCATCTTGCTGGGCCACCATTAACCCTTTTGCAGCATTTTATAGGGGTATATATCTATGGAGCATCTTTTTGGACCACCATTAACCCTTGTGCAGCACCACCCTTGGCTTATACACGAGTCAATAAGTTTTTCCAGTTTTTTGTGGCAAAATTAGGGGGGTCGGCTTATACACGGGTCAGCTTATACACGAGTATATACGGTAGATCCTGCATATAGGCAGTCCCAAAATTTCCCCCAGAAACCCCCAGTTCAGAAATTTTGGCTTCACTGGTCACCATCTCGTCCTCGTAACCAGCCAGGACACACAAGGGGAACTCATCCACCTCTGACTATGATGGTGTCAGGAACACCACACTGAACTTGCTCACTGAGCCAGTGCGCGTGTCCTGAGTAAAGCAAACTGTACTCAAAGATACCTGTGGAGTGGGCAGCAGCTGAGTAGGTGCGTACTTCAGAACAGCAGGACCTAAAGCACGTGACTGCTGGGGGCGTGGCCTAAACTCCAGCGAGAGAACTCCTAGCAGGGTAACTGCGATACAAATGGGTCACCCTCCCAGGGCCTTGGGGTACTCGGTACTGGGCCGGTGTCAGGGGGATGTGTCACAGCAGCGGTGACCCGGTCCGTGGCCCTGGGCGCCCCAAAAATCAATGAGAGTTCGTAATGTAGTTTATTGGAATGGAATAGTTCGTGATGCCACCTGTGGTGTTCGGCAAGTGAGATGTTAGGCCGACGCTGCATGCGGATCCTCTGGGGCTGGTGGTCTGTTGCAGCATAGATGGTGTAGCTCCCCACAGGTGAAGCTGTAGCCCCAGGGCCGTGTAGTTGCAATGGATGAGGACAGGCGCAGGCAGTGTAAAGGATGGTACCCAGATGTAGTGGTGCTGAGCAGGTTGTCGCAAGAATGAATGGAGGACACCGGGGCTTGTAGTTCCAAAGCTTTACTCACAGTCTGCGGTACAGCGGTACACAAGGGTGCCTACCTCCGGGCCGTGTCCTCCGGATCAGAGACTCTGTCAACCTCCAGGCAAGATGGAACGCTCCCCTCCAACACTCCGCCAACATGTACCTTTTCTAAACGACTCCTCTATAGCGCCTTAAGGCTGGGTTCACACGTGGCGTTTTTTTTCGCGTTTCCGCGGCTGTTTTAACCGCGCGATTTTGCTGCGAAAACGCGAAAAATAAGCATCCCATGCATTCCTATGGGATTCCGCAATGCTGTGCTAATGCTGCGGTTTTTACCGCGGCAGAATCGCTTTGCGGTAAAAACCGCAGCATGCTCATTAATTTGCGGAATCGCGGCGATCCCGCACCCATAGGAATGCATTGTTCCGCTTACTTCCCGCATGTAGCTGTGCACAACATGCGGAAAGTAAGCAGAACATTTGCGGATGGTACCCATGGTCCGGAGGAGAGGAGACTGTCCTCTGGGCTTTGGGTACCATATCCCTGTAAAAAAAAGAATTTAAAAATAAAAAATATTGTTATTCTCACCCTCCGGCGTCCCGCGCAGCCTTTCCGCTTCTCTTCACGCTCCCGTTCCCAGTAGTCCTTTGCGAAAATGCCCGCGATGGCGTCCGATCTCGCGGGATCGCGAAGTCTCGCGGTCATTCGCGCGACGTCATCGCGAATTACCGCGAGACGTCGCGATCCCGCGAGAACTGACGTCATCGCGGGCATTTTCGCAAAGGATTACTGGGAACGGATGCGCGGGACGTCGGAGGGTAAGAATAACACCATTTTTTATTTTTTTTTACATTCTATCTTTTACTACTGATGCTGCATAGGCGGCTTCAGTAGTAAAAAGTTGGTCACACTCGTCAAACACTATGTTTGACGAGTGTGACCAACCTGTCAATCAGTTCTCCAGGCGATGCTACAGATCGCTTGGAGAAAGCTAGCATTTTGCAAGCTAATTACGCTTGCAAAATGCTAGTTTTTCCACGGGAAAATCGCGGGAATTTAAAATGCGATTTTCCCGCGGACTGGAATTCCGGAATTCTCGCGGTAATTTCCGCGAGAGTTCCGGTACGTGTGCACTTAGCCTAAAGTGTGAAGATCTCCTAGTACTGAGTTACACTGGAGTTCTTCCTGACTGTTGTTTCCAAGAACTCTACTTGTACGGCAGACAGCTGTAGCCTGCTTCGGGGACTCCCTTCTCCTGAGTCCCGGCTCTCTATCCAATTGCTGTTGTGCCCCAAGTCTTAGATGGGAGTAGTGCATTTACAGCCAACTACTCCACCGGTGTCTGCTGCAGAACCATAAGTGTCCATACAACCTCGGGGATTGGGCCCCGGCCTTGCGCTGAGAACCTATAGGCAGGGTTCCTCTTCTAACCCACGTCCTCTCTGTTCTCCTTACTCCTTCGTTCCGTACTTGTCTTTCTCTCTCTTATGGAAGCTTAGGTTCCAGTTCTATGTCTTTCTCCTTCTTTTCCTTTCCCGTGCCAGCTGGCTCAGATCACTGAGGCACCTGCAGCACTCCTTCCTCCATCCCTTCTTCCAGGGATCCTCACTCCTGTCTGAGTGACTTCCTACCCGACTGACCTTCTGTCAGACTGACCTTTCATCCTACACTTTCCCACTCTTTTATATATCTCAACTCCACCCACCTCCCAGCACATCCAGTGTTCCAAGCAGGGAACCACCAAAGGTGCTCTGCTACTCTCTAAGCACTGAGCCGCAATGTGGGTGTGCAGAACTACCGTGTTGTGTGGGGTGTGAGTGTTGGAGTGTGGAAAGGAGTTCCCACCTTACCTGGACGGTGGGGCCCTACTCCTTAGGAGAAGGTGCAGTATCTCTGTGGCGACCGAGCCTCAGGGGCACCACATAGCCCCCCGTTAAACACAGCACGTCCGCGGGCTGCAAGATAAACAAAGTTGACAGTACAGGAACATACAAAATTTTTGTAATGCTGCATAAACATTTCTTATACTAAACTTCCTAATATAGGAGGCATTGTTTCTTGAACGTTGCAAACAATTCTTAATTAACTATCTAAATTTCAAGTCAAAAGTTCAATTTTTCATAATTCTAAGTGCTATTATCTGTGACTCACTATCACTTCAGTATTCTTCATCTTTCCTTCTCTAGTACACATTTCTTCTTCTCTTTCTAGTGCACATTTTCTGCTTTCTTTCAAGTGACAACTGGTTCACCATTTACATTTTCAACTCTTTATTCAAATCTCTCATCTCAAAAACATTCATAATTCTATATAAAAGCTATCATAAGACACATTATGAAATACTCCACATTAAAACTTTCAACAGTTATTCTTGTAAGTGCTGGACACCGCTCCCAGCCGGGATCTCTTGCAGTGTCCCTTGAGGTAGACATCATGTTCGCAAAGTGTCCATATGTAAAACCAAGAGAGGGCACTTAAAGAGGTGCAACTATTTACAGGTAAAAGTTTTTGGATCACTCCAAGTTCATGATCGCTAGTTCAAACTGGAAGGCTGCCAACAACACAGGGCAACACTGGGAAAACAAAATTAACCATGATGGTCAAAAATAAACAAAAGGCACAACGGTGCAAACAAACCCTCCTGGGTCACGAGAGTTACTGTAAATTTTAATGCTGGTCCCCTCCTGGGGTTCTGGAAGCCGTTGCTGGGGTACTGCTACCAGATGTGGTATCTTCATCTTGATTCTGGCTTCTGGCTAAACTCATATATTCTGCCTCCCACAGGGTGAGATAGGGACTGGTCGAGGTAATGGAAAGGGCCATTGAAACGTCTACTGCCTGCGGGGACGGCATATCCGCCACCTCCAATGGCTCTTCTGCTGTCGCTGGTGACTCAGCCTGCGCTGTCACCGGTTCCTCGGGGTCCGACTCTTCAGTGTCCATCGGGACCTCGGCTGGCAGCACTGCAGCCTGGGGCTGCCAGCGGAGGTCAATTGGGCCATTCCTATCTGTGGGTTCCGTTCCCAAGACTAGGGTCAGGTCGGGGGAGGTGATCGTACCTTGTGCCTCCAGGCGAGGTTCCGGTCCCGGCACCGGGTAGTGGACAGCGGCAGCCGCAACTCCCGGAGTTGTTGATGGGATGGGCCGCAGTTGAATCCGGGCAGAGGCAAGGCCGGCCTCGGCTGGGGTCGGCGGTGGAGGCCGGTGCAACAGCGCCCGGTCCAGACGGAAACGCGGTCCCGGCCCTCCGTTTTGCTCTAAAGCCCTCATATATCTCCTCCGGATGGGACTCACCCCATGGCAATATCGGTTGTAAGGTGGTGACGCCCGCTGCAGAGGATGTATCAGCGGTCGCAGCCTCCGCAGGGGCGGCCTGGGGGCATGTGGCTTCTCCTCCCCCTGTTCTTCTGTCTTCTCTTCTCCTTTCATCATGGGGTTCTGGCGTTCTTCTCCCCGCCTCGGCCCCTTTCCCGCCACTGGCTTCTTCTGCCCCTCCTTCCGGGGGCAGCGTCTTCTTCCAGCGCCTCCATACCAAGCCAGTATACGAACCCCTCGGGGGGTGGGCCATGTTGCTGTCACATAGTAATTCAGGCAGGGAAGGCCCAAGACTCTTCGCGGTCTTTTCCTAGGACCTCCTATCTCTTCACGCCCTTCTTCTCCGCGCCAGCGGCCATTTTTAATATTCATGTCACAGTCTATTAAATTGGGTCTTCTGCACATTTTCAAAAGTTCAAAGTCCAACAAATCTCAGGCACACAGAACCCGAGTCTCTTCATCGGGTCTCTTCATCCTATTCGTGACGCCAAGTTGGGTCGCCCTCCCAGGGCCGTGGGGTACTCAGTACCGGGCTGGTGTCAGGGAGATGTGTCACAGCAGTGGTGACTCGGTCCGTGGCCCTGGGCGCCCCAAAAATCAATGGGAGTTTGTAATGTAGTTTAATGGAATGGAATAGTTTGTGACGCCACCTGTGGTGCTCGGCAAGTGAGATGTTAGGCCGATGCTGCATGCGGATCCTCTGGGGCTGGTGGTGTGTTACAACATAGATGGTGTAGCTCCCCACAGGTGAAGCTGTAGCCCCAGGGCCGTGTAGTTGCAATGGATGAGGAGAGGCGCAGGCATTGTAAAGGATGGTACACAGATGTAGCGGTGCTGAGCGGGTTGGCGCAAGAATGAATGGAGGACACCGGGGCTTGTAGTTCCAATGCTTTACTCACAGTCTGCGGTACACAAGGGTGCCTACCTCCGGGCCGCGTCAACTGGAGGTTGAGACTAAGTCAACCTCCAGGCAAGATGGAATGCTCCCCTCCAACACTCCGCCAACATGTACCTTTTCTGAACGACTCCTCTATAGCGCCTTAAAGTGTGAAGATCTCCTAGTACTGAGTTACACTGGAGCTCCTCCTGACTGATGTTCCCAAGAACTCTACTTGTACGGCAGACAGCTGTAGCCTGCTTCGGGGACTCCCTTCTCCTGAGTCCCGGCTCTCTATCCAATTGCTGTTGTGCCCCAAGTCTTAGATGGGAGTAGTGCATTTACAGCCAACTACTCCACCGGTGTCTGCTGCAGAACCATAAGTGTCCATACAACCTCGGGGACCGGGCCCCGGCCTTGCGCTGAGAACCTATAGGCAGGGTTCCTCTTCTAACCCACGTCCTCTCTGTTCTCCTTACTCCTTCGTTCCGTACTTGTCTTTCTCTCTCTTATGGAAGCTTAGGTTCCAGTTCTATGTCTTTCTCCTTCTTTTCCTTTCCCGTGCCAGCTGGCTCAGATCACTGAGGCACCTGCAGCACTCCTTCCTCCATCCCTTCTTCCAGGGATCCTCACTCCTGTCTGAGTGACTTCCTACCCGACTGACCTTCTGTCAGACTGACCTGTCATCCTACACTTTCCCACTCTTTTATATATCTCAACTCCACCCACCTCCCAGCACATCCAGTGTTCCAAGCAGGGAACCACCAAAGGTGCTCTGCTACTCTCTAAGCACTGAGCCGCAATGTGGTTGTGCAGAACTACCCTGTTGTGTGGGGTGCGAGTGTTGGAGTGTGGAAAGGAGTTCCCACCTGACCTGGACGGTGGGGCCCTACACCTTAGGAGAAGGTGCAGTACCTCTGTGGCGACTGAGCCTCAGGGGCACCACACAAAGTTACCAAGGGGCGTAGACAAGGAGGATAGTCAGGACGTAGCCAATGAGTCATACACAGAGATACTGTAGGTACAAGAGGGGCGAGCAGAGAGTAGTCAGATCACAGGCAACGAGTCATACACAGAGAGGGTAGCGCAGTATAGAATCAACAGGCAAACTCACAACGGGGAACAGAACCGGGTCAGAACCATATAAACAAGCTATAACAACGAACAGGCACAGGCACACAGAGGTCACCACACTCGGCCAAAGGCAAAAGTATAACTGACAGGGATTGGAGCTTCCCAGGGGTTTAAGAAGCTTTCCCAGAACCAAAGAGAGGCCACAATCATTATCCCCAGGTGTGCAGGTCAAAACCTGCACTGAGCTCCAGACATTAACCCCTGACGTGCAGCTCAAAAACCTGCACTGGGATCATGACAGATGGGGTTCCATCAGGGTTGGGCTGACTCCTGTCTGCGTCACATGGTATCCTCACCTTTCCCCACAAGTCCCAGAAAAGGTTGAAGTCCCACCCGATTATCACGGGGTGTAGCATACCTTTGACTACCCCGACCTCATAGGACTCAGTACCCCAGCTTATTTTTGTCAACACTCTGGCAACGGGATAGTCTTTGGCATTCCCGTGGATACAGCAGACGCCCATGTGTTTCCCTGGGATCAAATGGTGGGGGAGCGTGGCCCTTATCAGGGTCACCAAACTCCCTGAGTCTAAGGCTATGTGCACACGCTGCGGATTCACCTGCGGGTTTTTCCGCGCGGATCCGCAGGTAAAACCGCAGGTAAAGTGACCTGCGGTTTTGCCCTGCGGTTTCACACCTCTACTATGTTAAAGGTGTGAAACTGTTGTGGAATCCGCACAAAGAATTGACATGCTGTGGTTTGTAAACCGCAGCAAAACCGCGCGGAAAAAAACGCAGCATGAGCACAGCAGATTTGAAATGCCATAGGCTAACATGGTACTGTACCATGTCTGCGGAACTGCTGCGTTTCCGCAGGGCCAAAAACGCTGCGGAAACGCAGCAGAATCCGCAACGTGTGCACATAGTGTAAGAGTCCAAACACCAGCACCCATGCATTGACACGAAACATGTCTGCAGCACTTCACCGGGCTGATAGTCCATCTATTCGGAGAACAAGGGACAATGGGTGGCTATATGTCCCGAACCGCGACATCTGTTTGAGGTACAGCAGGAACGTGGGATGCAGTAACGGACCGGAGGCAGAGCAAGGGTTAAAGGGGGTTTAAAAATACAGTGGATGCTCCACGGAGGGAGAAGTGGGGAAAGGGCTTACTTCAGCAGGGGTATTATAACTAAGAAAAGCAGGTTTAGGTAAATAAGGCAAGGAGTTCAGAGATAATAAACTTATCAAACCAACGACTTCAGCAGTTGGAGTCCTGGGTGTAAACGTTGGCGCCAAGGCCGTGGCGCGTATGGGGTCCGGCATTGACCTGGAGAATATGGCGTCCTGGATCCTGGCGATGGCGGTGATTTCTCGTGGACCTGGCTAGGGTCCTGGGTCCAGAAGATGAAGGGACGGAAAGGATAAAGTCTCTATCCTGGGCAGAGGTTATTGCTGCGTGGCGACTGTATGCGGACTTATCAGGGCACAGTTCAAAACGGGTCACCCAGCTTTCCTGCCGGTTCGGGCACTTGCCTATGTTTCGCCCACGGGCCTTATGACTCACGGTCAGCAGTATCAGCGGCGTCAGTGGTAGCAGCGGCGGACACGGAACAAGTGTCTGTTGACAGTCTCTGGTTGTGGCGCTGTGGCCCCTCAGGTTTGGGCCTGCTCCGACGCGATGCTCCGAGATCGGAGCTCTCACCCTTCCCACCTGCACGCTGTGCGTTCCCACCATGACTCCCTCACTTCCCGTGTGCCGCGGCTTTTTAAGCTTAGCCATGCCCCCTATCACTGAGTGCAAAAGCCGGTCCGGGGCCTTTAGCTTTCTCCTGTGCAACAAAGGTGACAGCCCTGACAGTTTGTCACGGAAAAGGTACGCCTGACCTGGTTCTTCTCCTTACATCTGCAGCAGAGCAAGTCTTTACCAACAGTCCTTGACAACCAAACAGCCCATTGGGATCTAGGACTCCCCCTGTGGTTGCTCTACTACCCCTCTTTTGGGACTCCCACTGGGTACCCCAGTATGGGGATGCATTATCCCCTGGCTTCCTTAGGGACCTCTCGACCACCTGGTACCATTCCACTAGGCCCACCAGTTCGTCCGCATTCCGGGGATCTCCCTAGTCAACCCAGGTCTGCATCGGCCTATGTAGGGAGTGCACTATTCTGTCCATGACAATCTGCTCAACCATCTGGGCTGGAGTGGAGGATTCCGGCTGCAACCATTTTTGCACAAGATGCAGTATATCAAACATTTGGGATCGAAGTGGTTTGTCCCCATAATACAACCAGTGGTGAACCCTTTGTGCTCTGACCAACATAGTCTCTCCCACTCGTGCAAAAATTTCAGTTTTTAATTTGGCATACTCCTGAGCATCCTGTAACGCCAAATTATAATAGGCCTTCTAGGGCTCACCAATCAGACAGGGGGCCAGCACCCCACCCACTGCTCTGGCAGTAACTTCTCACGCTCCGCTACCCACTCGAACCCACTCGAACACAGTGAAAAATGCCTCTACATCATCACCCAGGGTCATTTTTTGCATGGCTCATCTTACAGCCTTCCGGACTTATGCGTTGTCACCTGGACTTGGGGGAGGAGCTGCCAGCCTTCCACAAACCGCCTCTGTGAGCAAGTCAATCTGCTGCTGGTGCTGCTGTTGCATTTGTTGCATAAGCAGCTTACTTGTCTCCTGTTGCGCCATCTGTTGGTGCTGTAATTGCTGCTGGTTCTGCTGTTGCTGTGCTTGTACCATATGCTTAAGCAGGTTCTCCATTTTGCCTGATGTTGTATGCTGGCTTCATCCAGGACATGCAGTGCCTCTTGTAGCCATCTCACATGTTTGCTGGGGACGCTGCCCAAACTTCTAACACCACCTGTGGTAGATCGACTCATTCAGCTGTACACGGAGGTAGACACAGGCAGTGGTGGGATTCAAATTTTTAACAACAGGTTCTGTGCTTGTGTGTAGGAAAGCCACACCCATTTTAAGACACACCCATTTTAAGCCACACCCATTATTAAGCCACACCCATTTGCACGCACCTTTTCCTCAAACATATACAAGTAGGGGCGCAGTCAAACAGTTGAAAAAAAAATAAATTGGAATGAGATCAGAATAGTGCACAGGTCCCAAAAAGGCAGCACAGGTTCCCAATAGGCAGCACAGATCCTCAATAGATAGCACAGGTCCCCAATACACAGCACAGGTCCCCAATAGACAGCACAGGTCCCTATAGGCAGCACAGTTCCCCAATAGGCAGCATAGGTCCCCAATAGGCAGCACAGGTCCCCAATAGGCAGCACAGGTCCCCAATAGGCAGCACAGGTCCCCAATAGGCAGTACAGGTCCCCAATAGGCAGCACAGTTCCCCATTAGGCAGCACAGGTCCCCATTAGGCAGGCACACTGCACAGGTCCCTAGTACGCAGCACAGCACACACAGGCCCCCAATAGGCAGGCACACAGGTCCCTAATAGGCAGCAGCAATGCACATACAGAGTAACAAAACAACTGACCTGGTGTTGGCCTGTGTTGTGTACCATACACACACAGACTAGTGTCCTCCAGGGGCAGGGCTGAGGGCAGGCTCAGGCTCAGGCTCAGGCAGCTCACTGGGCAGCGGCAGTAACTCCTCCAGCGAGCTCCTCCAGAGTTACCCGCCAATAATAGCCGCACGCACTGCACCTGCCTCAGCACCAGAAATGAATCAGTGCGCACTGTGCACGCCGCGGGCAGAGGGGGCCGCCGCCGGGGTGTCCTATGTCGTGCTCTGTCGGTCCAGGACTCAGCAGCAGACAGAGCACGACGTCACGTAACTCATGTGCCTGTGGCTGTGCGTTGTATCAATGCGCCGGCCCGCGCCGCGCGGTATCCAGCGCTGCAGAGGCTGAGCAAGATAGTCCTCCTCTCCTCTGCTCCGCCTCCGCCTCCCTCCTTGCCTGCAGGACCGGATCGCGGCTCTGGATCTCCCCCGTTCGGGGAACCGGCTGCTTTTTTAACAACCGGTTCCACCGAACCGGGGAGAACCCGTTGAATCCCACCCCTGGACACAGGAACACTGTAGTTTAAGAACTTCCTTTGGTTTATTATGGACAGCATAAACCAAGGTATAGTAAAACAAATAAAGCCCTCTGGGCAAAACAGGTAAACAAAACAAAATGGTAGCACAAAGCACAGTCCTTCTGAGAGCAGGGTTCCTCCTGCTCACTGCTAGCACAACACACACGGTTCAGGTTGGTTCCAGCACAACCACTTCTCTGCAGTGTTTCTTTCCAGACACTCAACACTGCTGCCTTTGGAGGCCAGCTACTTAAGTCCCTGAAAACACCCTGGGGTCGAGATAAGATGGGCATCCTCCCACCCGCTCTATGGATGTCCACCTAAAAGCCAGCCCATTATGTTAATTAGATTAACCCCTCACCACACTTAAGGTAATGTCACACTTAGTAATGTACCAGCGATCCCGACCAGCGATATGACGCGGTCAGGATCGCTGGTACATCGCTAAGTGGTCGCTAGTGAGCTGCCACACAGGCAGATCTCACCAGCGACATCGCAGGGGTCGGGGGTCGCTACTTACCTGTCACACCAGGCGATCCTGCGTCCTCCCGCCCGGCTCCACACGTCACTCGTCGTCACAGCAGGAAGCGCCGTAGGAAGCTGATGACGAGAAACAGTCCTGGACGTTCTCGCGCGATCAGCGATAACCAGCGGGGGAGCGGGTCGTAGGTAAGTATCACACACAGCGATATCGCTAGCAATATCGCTATAAAGTCATAAGTTATAGCGATATTGCTAGCGATATCGCTTAGTGTGACAGGCCCTTTAGTGTGCTAGAGGAAAAACTCTGAGTTTTATATAATTATTATATATATACCATGGTGGGCTGTGCTGCTATATACGATGGTGGGATGTGCTGCTATATACCATAGTGGGCTGTGCTTTCTTCTATATACCATGGTGGGCTGTGCTGCTATATTCCATGGTGGGATGTGCTGCTATATACCATGGTGGGCTGTGCTGCTATATACCATGGTAGGCTGTGCTGCTATATACCATGGTGGGCTGTGCTGCTATATACCATGGTGGGATGTGCTGCTATATACCATGGTGGACTGTGCTGCTATATGCCATGGTGGGCTGTGCTGCTATATACCATGGTGGGCTGTGTTCCTATATACCTTGGTGGTCTGTGCTACTATATACCATGGTGGGCTGTGTTGCTATATACCATGGTGGGATGTGCTGCTAGATACCATGGTGGGCTGTGCTGCTATATACCATGGTGGGCTGTGTTGCTATATACCATGGTGGGCTGTGCTACTATATACCATGGTGGGCTGTGTTGCTATATACCATGGTGGGATGTGCTGCTATATACTATGGTGGGCTGTGCTGCTATATACCATGGTGGGCTGTGCTGCTATATGCCATGGTGGGCTGTGTTGCTATATACCATGGTGGGCTGTGCTGCTATATACCATGGTGGGCTGTGCTGCTATATACCATGGTGGGCTGTGTTGCTATCTACCATGGTGGGCTGTGCTGCTATATACCATGGTGTGCTGTGCTGCTATATTCCATGGTGGGCTGTGCTGCTAGATACCATGGTGGGCTGTGCTGCTACATACCATGGGGGGTACATTTTACATTATATTCTATGGGGGGGCTGTATTATATTCTATTTGGGGCTACATTATATTCTATGGGGGGGCTGTATTATATGATATTCTATGGGGGGTGATTGCATCATACTCTATGAGGAGGCTACATTATGCTATATGAGGAGGCTACATTGTATTGTATGGGGCTTCATTATACTTTATGAGGGGGCTATATTATATTCTATGGGGGCTGCATTTTACTATATGAGGAGGGCTACATTATACTATATGAGGGGGGCTGCATTATATTCTATGGGGGTTATATTATATTCTGTGGAGAGGCTGCATTTTACTCTGTGGGGTAGCTGCCTTATTTTCTAAGGGGTGGCTGCATTATACTATAAGAGGGGGGCTGCATTATAGTCTATGGGGGTTACATTATACTCTGTGGGGTGGCTGCATTATACTCTGTGGGGTGGCTGTATTATACGTGCGCTGCATTATACTGTATTGGCGACTATGGGGAATACATTATATGAAGAACTATGGGGTGCATTATACTATGGGAAGTGAATTGTACTACATGGATGACTATGGTGGTGCATTATACTATATGGAGCACTATGAGGAGTGTATTATACTATATTGAGAAGTGAGCAATGTATTTTAATATTTGGAGGACTATGAGGAGTGTATTATACAATATGGAGGACTATGGGCCACATTATATGGAGAACGATTGGGTTTAAACTGTAGATGTGCTGCTGATAACATGATACTGTATGGTGATCCATTAGTGATTGTTCTGTCCCCATCTTTCTTCCTCAGATGGTGGATCGAGGCCGGGAAACAAGTGTTGAACGATTTCAATATTGTCGATCACAATCATTTAGCGATCTGAACTCAGCGCATGTAAATACAACAGAAATGTTTCTGTGTGATTTGCAATATGTTAGCGTCTGGGGCCCCATTATAAACTTTGCCTAGGGCCCCACTTTGCCTAAAATCGGCCCTGGACGCCATTAAGCGTAGTGAAACATATCTCTCCTCCAGCACTTTACTAGTGACTTGTCATAGTGTCCATTGTGTCCTACGCTCGTGTGATGTGTGTGTGTGTTTGTGCTGAGATTTTTATGATATGTGAACTTTAGCTGTGTGATATGTGCTCTGAGCTTGTGCAATGTATTGAATTTGTGCGCTGTACTGATGTGACGTGTATGCAATGTACATTATACTAATATGACATGACATGTTTTCGTTGTGTCGAATAATGTTACTTAAAAGGGTTCTCTGTTTTAATTCTTATAATGCCCTAAGGCTTACGCTAAGGAAAACAATTTATTTTCCTTATTTCTTAAGCTCACTATTATATAATAATAATGACAATAAAATCAGGGATACTCGTCATCCTCGAGGTCAGCAATTCCTTTTTCCGACTGCACTTGTCTTTGATTTCATGCTGCAGCCGTGATGTCACAACTAAAACACATGCGTACTGGAACTAATCACTGAGCTCAGCAGTCATTCCAAAGTAGACAAAACAAGCTGCTAAGCCCTGTGTTTGGCTACAGTGGTCCCATGTGATTTTACCACTGAAACCTGTAAACATTGATGGAGCAGTAACAGAGAGACCAGAGGCGTATCTAGGGGGGCAGTTGGGGCATGTACCCCGGGGGCAGCTGGCAAGGGGGCGCAGTCGGGCCGCCTAATGCGGCTGCTGCAGTGTCTCACCCGGCGGCTGCATTCTGCCGCCCCCCGGACTGGTAGTTGGCCGTTCTCTGTGTCGGCTTTCAAGCTGACAGCCGGCGCAGAGAAGCTGCCACGTGCTGGCTCCCAGTGATCAATTGTACTGGCGTCTGTACAGATGCCAGTACAATTGAAGCTCTGACTGCCGGGTTAGAGCGACGCCAGCAGTGTGATCAGGTCATGTGATCACGCTGCCGCCGTCACTAGCTGGCTCCCAGAAGCATCGGTGGTAAGTGTGCTCCACTCTGGAGCTGAAGAAACCACCAAAGATTAAGGGGGGGGATTTGGAGTGGGGAAGGGGAGTGTTATTTAATGTGTAAGAGGGTCAGGGCCTAGCCCTGTAAATGTTGTTGCTACTAGTTACCTGTATATGATTGCCATATTTGTATGTGTCAGGTGTATATATATATATATATATATATATAATTGTGATGTATTTATGTATCTATGTATTATATGTAAATTAGGGACAGTGCAGTTAGGGAAAAGGCCACTAGATGGGGGCACTGAGTACACTGCATAGGAAAACATAGTTGTAGGACACTTAGAGGTTAATTGTAGGAGTGGTAACTGGGGAATAAGCTAGACAGATTTCCTGGTCATAGTCAGTCGGGGGTAGACCCCTGGTACTGCTCAGATGGTCCTGTGCCTGAGCTGTTTTTTTTTTTTTAACCAAAGATTTTTTATTATATTCAAATGTCGTTATAATTACATTTAGGCAAAGCTTTCAAATCATCTCCATTGCATACAGAAAAAAATACACGACATTCAATTTCCTCCCCGTCATAGAAAAAAAACAAACCCAACCTCCTCCCTCCTCCCTCCCCCCCCTTCCCAACTGCAATACAGACTTTCTCAATGTGATTGTCTCCACTGTAACCACATGGCCCAGATTTTTTCAAAGTGTGCCTCTGTATGTCGTCTTCTATAAATTCTCTCTTCCAATCGGATTACGTTATTCACACGAGTGACAAACTCCCAAATCGTTGGGGGTTCAGCATCAATCCATTTTTGTGCGATCAGCTTACGGGCAATATATAAGAGTTTTGCTATGATGGACTTATAGGCACTCCCCACCAACACCTCCTCCACGTATCCCAACACACACGTTATTGGATCCCTTCCTATATCACATCGGTATATCTTCTCAACAAGCCCTATAACCTCCTCCCAGTATGACGAGAGTCTTGGACAAGACCAGAGCATATGAAGCATTCCCGCAGGTTCATACCCACATCTTGGAGACTCCGCATTGTCCCTCAAGCCCATTTTCCTCATAAGTTCTGGGGTCTTATATGTTCTATGTATGATATATAGTTGGGATATCCTACCTGGCTCACTCAAAGAGAGTTTAGGTATGTACTCTAAAATAGTCTCCCATGTTTCATCTACTATTTCCCCCACTTCTCTCTCCCATTTAGATTTTACTGTTAGAGGAAACCCAGCCAAGTAAGAGTATAATAAATCTCTATAAATGGTAGAGATAACACCTCTCGTACCCCCGGACGCACACACATAATCCAACACCACATCCCTCTGTACCGTCATATTCGTTGTCTGTTTCTGCGCTTGAAATGCATGCCTGAGACCGAAATATCGAAATTCCCCACTACGTGAGAGTCCAAACTCTTCCTTTAGAACAGAAAAAGGCTTGATCTCGGACCCCTCTAATAGTTGCCACACATATTGCAAACCTCTCCTCTCCCAATCGATAAAGTCCTTCAGTTTATATAGTTCCGATAGGTTCACGTTATCCCAGATAGGTGTGTATATCGTCAGTTCCTCAACTCTTCTAAGAAGTTTGATATGCTGCCATATTTTGTGCATTAGTCCAAATGTGGGTATGTCCTTCCCAAGTCTCCCAAAGCTTCCTGCTTCTAAACTCTGTACCAATGTTCTCTTGTTGGTCAGTTGGACCAAAATTTCCCCCATAACGCTCAAGTTCCCCTCCTCTCGCCAGCCCCTAAAGTGCTGCCCCTGCGTTGCTACAAAGTATATCCATGGATTTGGCGCCGCCAACCCACCCTCTTCCTTCCCCCTTTGCAGTATTTCCAATTTAAGTTTTGCTTGTTTTTTCCCCCAGATCAATTCTCTAAAAATGGTATTAATTTTGTAAAATTTTTTCTTTGGGATCCAAACCGGGGCATTATGGAGGACATACATCAACTGAGGCATCATTATCATTTTAATTAGATTCGTCCTCCCCACTATTGATAGTACTAATTTACACCATGCTGTCATCTTAACTTTGAATTTAACTAGTAATGGGTCCAAGTTTAGTTCGAGAAATCTAGATACAGGCATAGATACCCATATTCCGAGGTATTTAAACTCCTTAACTACTTTCAAGTGTCCAACTGCCTCCCCCACATCTCGACATCCCAACTCTCTATCAATCCCCATGATACATGACTTGTCCCAATTAATTCTCAATCCGGAAAAGAATCCAAATTTCCCTATAAGGCCCATGACCTCAGTCAGTGCTTCTCCGCCGTCTTTTAAGAACAGGAGTATATCATCCGCGTAAAGGGCGATCTTTTCCTCCAATTCCCCATATCTAAATCCTTGTATTTCTTTGGAGTTACGAATTTTAATCGCTAACGGTTCCATCGCCACAGCAAACAATAACGGTGACAATGGACATCCCTGACGAGTTCCTCTGAACAACCCAAATGCCTCCGAGGTCTCCCCATTAATCCTAATATATCCTTTCGGGTCTACATACAATAACTTAACCCAGGAGATAAATCTGTGCCCAAATCCCATACATTTCAATACTGCCCATAAATAATTCCACTCTACCCTGTCAAATGCTTTCCGTGCGTCCAGTGAGGCCACCACCCTTTCCCCCCCTATTATCTGCTGGGATTTGAATATTTAAAAACAGTCTTCGCAGGTTAATGGCGGTAGATCTGTTTTGTAGGAACCCTGATTGGTCTGGATGTATTAATTTTGGAACAACTCTAGACATTCTTATCGCCAACATTTTGGCTAGTATTTTAACATCTGATGTCAATAACGAGATTGGTCTATAGGATTCTACGGATGAGGCATCTTTCCCTTCCTTAGGAATCACCATGATTACAGCCTCCCTCATAGAGCTTGGCAATACCCCCTTCTCTGCTGCCACCTCAAGTACGTGCTTAAGTTTAGGCGCTACAATTTCTATTAATTCTTTGTACACTTCTCCCGGGATCCCGTCAGATCCAGGTGACCTGTCATTTGTTAATGATAGGATAGCCTTCTCTACCTCTTCCACAGTAAATAATTCTTCCAAGTTTTGTTTATCAGTATCATCTAACTTAGGTAACTCTATCTCTTGTAAGAATCTATCCATCTCCAGATCCGAGGCCCTCAATTCCGAAGTATACAATTCTACATAGTATTTCTTAAAACATTCCAATATCCCGGCGGTATCCCTATGAACTGCCCCATCTTTAGTGACAATTTTGTATATTTGTGAGGGTTTTTTCTGCGCTGCAGTAATCACTGATAATAAGTGTCCCACCTTTTCCCCCTCTTCATAGAACAATGCTTTTCGGAATGCCCTTTTCTTATCTATCCCTTGTAGATATAACTTATTTACTTCTTCTTGTGCTTCTTTTAATGCGTTTTGGGTGTCGGCATTGGGTCTAACTATCATCTCTTCCTCTGCCCTGCTGAGCCTATCTGCTGCCTCTTGGTTTACCTGCCTCGTTCGTGTCTTCTGCCTCGAGATATCTCGTATGAATAGTCCCCGCAAGTAAGCTTTCATGGCGTCCCATACTATGAATGGATCCGCAGTGCCTTCGTTTAACTGAAAGAACTCAACAATATCATTTTTAATAGTTCCCATGTTTAAACATTTGAGCCATTCCGGATGAATCGTCCCCCCTGCTCTCCTCCCTTTCCCCACTCCCAATCTCAGACTAACCTCAACTGCCCTGTGATCGGAGATAAGTCTCTGTAAGTATTCCACCATCCCAACCATTCTGTCCATGCCCCTATTACCTAGTGCTAAATCTATGCGTGATAAAGTATGATACGAAGTCGAATAACACGAAAAGCATTTCTTCCCCTCATTACGTACTCTCCATAAGTCTATCATATCCATTTCACTAACATATGTCCCAAATGGAGTCATCCTGTCTTTCCTAGGGCAATTTCCCCCATTACCCGCCCGATCCCAATACTCATTCATAACATTATTAACGTCTCCTAATATTAGCACTGGACAATCCCCTCTCCCCCCAATCCACTCAAAAATCTCCTGCAGTTTCTTTTTCGAATATGGGGGTGGGATATAGAGGGCCACCACAATTATGCATATTCCAGAAATTCGACAACGCAGAGAAACAAACTGACCGTCCTTATCTATGTAAGAATCAATTTCTTCATAATGAGTATGAGAGTGTATCAGTACAGATACTCCCCTTGCGTAAGCCGAATACATAGAGTGACCCATTTTTTCTCCAACCAATTTTCCTTTCCTTTAATCAAGTGAGTTTCTAATAGACATGCGATAGCTGGGTTATGCTTTCTAATTTCTGCCATAACTGCCGCTCTTTTATTTGGATCCGATACTCCCCGTACGTTCCAACTTAGAATTTTTACATCACCACTCATTATGTCCTAAAAATATAAAATATAACCGGTCTCCTGTGGTCACTATATTATATTGCAGTATGCGAACTCCCCCATAACCAGACCCCCCCGTCCCCCTCCACTCCCCCCCCTCCCCTCCATCCCAAACTAGCTGATTCTCTCTTTCCAACGAGAGAGGGTACAGCCAGCACCCAATTACTTCAAACCCATATAAAGCCACTGAGTCTCCTTCGTTTGGCGTCCATCACTCCCTCCATCAAAAACAAAAATACTCATCAATACTCATCAGGCCGCATAACATTTTCTAACAAGGATATTGCAATAATCATCAAAAAACACCCGGGGATCAACGCCCCTAAAAAAGTTTCTGAAAATCCAGGTGCCTCGGGGCACAACATCAAAAAGAAAAAAGGATATATGTCCGAGAGTCCCTACTTCATCCTTCTCCGTCTCTCTCTGCTCCCAGCTTGGAACGATTGTTCTCCATCCATTTGACGGCTTCTTCTGGGGTCGGGAAGAACTGAACAGACCCCAACGCTGCTACTCTCAGTTTAGCAGGATACATCATAGAATACTTCACTCCCAGCGCTCTCATTCCTCTCTTGACCTCGCCAAATTTCATCCGCATTTTCTGGACCTCTGCTGAATAGTCCGGATATATTTCAATACGGCTTCCATTAAACGTGAGGTCCTGCAGCTTCCTTGCTTCCCGGAGGATAGTCTCTCTGTCTCTACAATTCAGTATCCTGGCCAGCATAGTGCGGGGAGCACTACCCGGCGGGAGGGGTCGTAGGGGGACACGGTGTGCTCTCTCCACCGCGAACACCCTGGAAAGCGTGTCTCTGCCGATCTTGGATAGGATCCATTGCTCAATAAAGTCGGTGGGGTCGTTGCCCTCTACTTTTTCCGGAAAGCCCACAAATCTGAGATTGTTCCTCCTTGATCTATTTTCCAAATCATCCTGCTTTAAATGCACTTCTGATATCTTTTGGGCATGCTGGGACTGAGTTTTCTGCATTTTGTTTACAGAGTCCTCAGTGGTGCTCACCCTCTCTTCCACAGCACCCATCCTGGTATCTGCTTTGTTCAGTGCCTCTTTAATGCCAGTGATTTCTTCTTTAATCTTATCAACCCGGCTATTCAACCTAGTCAGTGTCCTTTTGCAGAACGACACCACCATAAAGACATCTTTCAAGGTTGGCTCTCTCTCAGGGGTCTCATCATCAGCTCCACTGTCTTCCTCCTCAGACACACACTCAGGGCCAGCGATTTCCCCTCCCTCTCTTCTCCTGCTATCAGCATCTCCTGCAGCTTCATTGCTCACCCCCTCTCCCTCCAGCACTATACCTTCTTCGGTGTCCCCCTCCTCCTCTCTTGCAAAGCGCTGCAGCTTCTGAAGGATCTGTGACCTTTTACCAAAGCTCTCAGATTGTCTCCGCGCCTCCTCCACTTTCCCGGCGCCATCTTGTGCAGTCACGCTGCCATCCTCCCCAATATCTTTCTGCCTCCTCCTCCCCATCTCGGCACTCCTCTGCACTCTCGGCGTCTCCTCCCGACTCTTGGGCACTCACTGTGCCAATAGATGTGCCCAGGTCAGTGTTAGAACGGCCTGATTAAGGATATTTCATAAAGCTGACGGCGGAGCTCCTCTGCCTAGCGTCCACTCACATCCGCGCTAGGCCACGCCCCCAGTGCCTGAGCTGTTTAGCTGCTACACAACATGTGAAGTGGAGTCCCTAGCCATCCATAGTAGATGTGGGAGAATTGAGCAGAGCAAAGAAGAGTAAAGTGTATGGTATCTGCAGCAACGTAGTGAAGAAGTCAATGAAGTAGTTACAGTGCTGTGCAAATTAATTAGGACAAAGCATTTTTTAAGTAAAATCGTAAGTTGGCTACCAGTCAGTGATTCAAACCAGTTTTAACTGCTGTGAACAGGCACTCACACCTATTCAAAACAGTTAAAACTGGTTTGAATCACTGACTGGTAGCCAACTTACAATTTTACTTAAAAAAATGCTTTGACCCAATTAATTTACACAGCACTGTACTGATGAAGTGTCAGCAGGTCTGGGTGCTGAAGAAGTAGTCAAGTGGGCCAACAGCGAGTGTGCAGGCAGGATAACCAAAAGGGGGTGGACGACCTAGTAGATGATTATTTCCATGTCTGGGCTGAAGTCAGTTCCAGGGAAATAGGTTGAAGTGCCGTTTTCACCGGGCTGCTCGTCCTGTTGTAACTTTGTGGTCCATCCTGTTGAAGCAGAAGAAGCTAGGGAAAGCTGAAGAAAATGTATTGCTGGTACCGTATCAAGTGTGCTAAAGGTGTATTTGATGTGCTGTGTCCTGAAGAGAATAAATCTTTCTTGTTTGAAGCTATCCTGGGCTCTGCCTCTAGTCTTTTGAACTCCAGGAAGAATGTGGGGCGCACCAGGGAAGAAGCAGCAGACAGCACAGTGAGTACGGAATGTGCTGATGTGTCTACCCCCTGGCCGCATTATTACAAATGTGTGGGGGATTTGGAGTGGGGATGGGGGTTATTTAATGTGTGGGGAGATGTGGAGTGGAGATGGGGGGTACTTAATGTGGGGGGGATTTGGCGTGGGCACGGGGGTACATAATGTGTGGGGAGATTTGGAGTGGGGATGAGGGGTACTTAATGTGTGTGTGGGGATTTGGAGTGGGGATGGGGAGATGTAATGTGTGTGGAGGGATTTGGAGTGGGGATGGGGGGATTTAATGTGTGTGGGGAGATTTGAGGACACAAAATGAGGAGCATGTACAGTGGGGCAAAAAAGTATTTAGTCAGTCAGCAATAGTGCAAGTTCCACCACTTAAAAAGATGAGAGGCGTCTGTAATTTACACCATAGGTAGACCTCAACTATGGGAGACAAACTGAGAAAAAAAAATCCAGAAAATCACATTGTCTGTTTTTTTTTCATTTTATTTGCATATTATGGTGGAAAATAAGTATTTGGTCAGAAACAAGCAATCAAGATTTCTGGCTCTCACAGACCTGTAACTTCTTCTTTAAGAGTCTCCTCTTTCCTCCACTCATTACCTGTAGTAATGGCACCTGTTTAAACTTGTTATCAGTATAAAAAGACACCTGTGCACACCCTCAAACAGTCTGACTCCAAACTCCACTATGGTGAAGACCAAAGAGCTGTCAAAGGACACCAGAAACAAAATTGTAGCCCTGCACCAGGCTGGGAAGACTGAATCTGCAATAGCCAACCAGCTTGGAGTGAAGAAATCAACTGTGGGAGCAATAATTAGAAAATGGAAGACATACAAGACCACTGATAATCTCCCTCGATCTGGTGCTCCACGCAAAATCCCACCCCGTGGGGTCAGAATGATCACAAGAACGGTGAGCAAAAATCCCAGAACCACGCGGGGGGACCTAGTGAATGAACTGCAGAGAGCTGGGACCAATGTAACAAGGCCTACCATAAGCAACACACTACGCCACCATGGACTCAGATCCTGCAGTGCCAGACGTGTCCCACTGCTTAAGCCTGTACATGTCCGGGCCCGTCTGAAGTTTGCTAGAGAGCATTTGGATGATCCAGAGGAGTTTTGGGAGAATGTCCTATGGTCTGATGAAACCAAACTGGAACTGTTTGGTAGAAACACAACTTGTCGTGTTTGGAGGAAAAAGAATACTGAGTTGCATCCATCAAACACCATACCTACTGTAAAGCATGGTGGTGAAAACATCATGCTTTGGGGCTGTTTCTCTGCAAAGGGGCCAGGACGACTGATCCGGGTACATGAAAGAATGAATGGGGCCATGTATCGTGAGATTTTGAGTGCAAACCTCCTTCCATCAGCAAGGGCATTGAAGATGAAACGTGGCTGGGTCTTTCAACATGACAATGATCCAAAGCACACCGCCAGGGCAACGAAGGAGTGGCTTCGTAAGAAGCATTTCAAGGTCCTGGAGTGGCCTAGCCAATCTCCAGATCTCAACCCTATAGAAAACCTTTGGAGGGAGTTGAAAGTCCGTGTTGCCAAGCGAAAAGCCAAAAACATCACTGCTCTAGAGGAGATCTGCATGGAGGAATGGGCCAACATACCAACAACAGTGTGTGGCAACCTTGTGAAGACTTACAGAAAACGTTTGACCTCTGTTATTGCCAACAAAGGATATATCACAAAGTATTGAGATGAAATTTTGTTTCTGACCAAATACTTATTTTCCACCATAATATGCAAATAAAATGAAAAAAAAACAGACAATGTGATTTTCTGGATTTTTTTTTCTCAGTTTGTCTCCCATAGTTGAGGTCTACCTATGATGTAAATTACAGACGCCTCTCATCTTTTTAAGTGGTGGAACTTGCACTATTGCTGACTGACTAAATACTTTTTTGCCCCACTGTATGTATGACTGCATGTATGAGGAAACACTATGCAGGATGAGTGCAGACACAGTATGGTGAGTCTGGGATGGGTGCAGACAGTATAGGGAGTGAACGGGTGAATGTATGTGGACACAATATGAGTAGCGATGGGAAAAATGGATGTGGACACAGTATGGGGAGTGAGGGTGATGGGATGTGTGCAAACACAGTATGGGGAGTCAGGGGTATGTGTGAGCAGATAGTATAGAGAGTGAGGGGGTAAATATATGAGGAGACAGAATGGTAAACAGGGGGAATGTGAGAGGAGACAGTATGAGGAGGGAGGAGAATAGTGTTAGGCGACAGTATGGAGGGAGAAAAGTAAATGGGCACAGAATAAAGACTGAGTAGTGGGGGCGTAGCATGGGGGGGCAGTGTAAGGGTACAGCCAGGAGGGGACAGTATACCAAGGAGGGGGAATGTGATGAAAAGGTACAGTATAGAGACTGGGCCCTGTAGGGAGGACACAGTGTGAGAGGACAATATGAAGAGGGGTCCCAGTCTGGAAAGGAGAGGTCAGTGTGAAGAGCATGTACCAAAAGAGGGAGAGTGTGGGGTCATATTTTGTGCAGACAATATAGTGAGGGGCAATTATTTATTCAGGGGCTCAGCGTACTGCAGATATTTTTATTCAGGAGCATTATAATGACACTTCTATCTTTAAGGGCATCGTGTGGAGATTTGCTGCAGAAGACTGGAGAAGATGGAAGTCTGCAGAGACGGTTGTGGATGAGAAAACTCATCATGGGGTCTGGACAAGATGAAGAAAAGAAGGAGAACAACTCCAGAGACAACGTCATCTATAAGGTACCTAGATGTGATTTTTTTTTTTGTGATACAGACTAATTCTCATGTTTTTATTTATGTTAGGAGCATTAAAGGGGTTAAGTATAGAAAGTGTAGTCAGCTTACCCGTCTCCAATGCAATCCCCGAGCATCCACATCAATTAGGAGCAAGAGGAAAAAAAAATTTGATCCAGCTTGAAACGAAGGCGGCTGCAATTTTACAAAGCTTTATTGGACAACTTAAAAATATGTTGGTTCTTTAAAAATCTCTTATAGCAAACACCAAGCACACCCGTGAGGAGGATCAATGCGTTTCAACTAAAAAAAAAGTCTTAAGGCCCGTCTCACTAAGCGACTCACCAGCGATCCCGACACCGATATGAAGGTGTCAGGATCGCTGGTAAGTCGCTATGTGATCGCTGGTGAGCTGTCACACAGACAGCTTCACCAGCGATCAGCACAGCGATGCCGAGCGCCCGGCATCGCTGGCTATCGCTGTAGAAAATAGTATCAAAATAAAAAATATAGTTATTCTCACCTTCCGACGTCCCGTTCAGCCATCCTGACTCTCTCCACGCTCCGGTCCCAGTGATCCTTTGCACGAATGACCGCGAGATCTCACGGTCTCGCGGGATAACAAAGTCTCGCGGTCATTCATGCAAAGGATCACTGGGACCGGAGCGTGGAGAGAGGCAGGATGGCTGAACAGGACGTCGGAAGGTGAGAATAACTATATTTTTTATTTTTTTTTATTATTTTTTTACACCTGATCGCTGGTCTCCCGCTGTCACACACAGCGATGCGTGCTGGCCAGCGGGAGACCAGCGACCAAAGAAATGTCCAGAGGTTTCTTCCAGCGATCAGCGATACCGGCAGGGGGGCCGCTCGCTGATCGCTGTCACACACAGCAATCTCGCTGGTGAGATCGCTGCTACGTCACAAAAGTTGTGACTCAGCAGCGATCTCGCTACCGAGATTGCTTAGTGAGACGGGGCCTTTAGTCATGATCAGATCTTTTTTTTTCATGTTTTTCTAATGGCAGAATAAACTTTTGTGAGTATTTTTCACCCGGATTTGATGCTGTTTCTTCACATTATTTTCCATGTACACCAGAATGGTCTCAGGATGGGAGACATATATAAAAGGATGGGGAACATACAGTTGTGGCCAAAACTATTGACACCCCTGCAATTCTGTCAGATAATACTCAGTTTCTTCCTGAAAATTATTGCAAACACAAATTCTTTGGTATTATTTTCTTCATTTAATTTGTCTTAAATGAAAATACACAAAAGAGAATGAAGCAAAAAGCAAAACATTGATCATTTCACATAAAACTCCAAAAATGGGCCAGACAAAAGTATTGGCACCCTCAGCCTAATACTTGGTTGCACAACATTTAGCCAAAATAACTGCGACCAACCACTTCCGGTAACCATCAATGAGTTTCTTACAATGCCCTGCTGGAATTTTAGACCAATCTTCTTTGGCAAACTGCTCCAGGTCCCTGATATTTGAAGGGTGCCTTCTCCAAACTGCCATTTTTAGATCTCTCCACAGGTGTTCTATGGGATTCAGGTCTGGACTCATTGCTGGTCACCTTAGAAGTCTCCAGTGCTTTCTCTCAAACCATTTTCTAGTGCTTTTTGAAGTGTGTTTTGGGTTATTGTCCTGCTGGAAGACCCATGACCTCTGAGGGAGACCCAGCTTTCTCACACTGGGCCCTACATTATGCTGCGAAATTTGTTGGTAGTCTTCAGACTTCATAAGGCCATGCACACGGTCAAGCAGTCCATTGCCAGAGGCAGCAAAGCAACCCCAAAACATCAGGGAACCTCCGCCATGTTTGACTGTAGGGACCGTGTTCTTTTCTTTGAATGCCTCTTTTTTTCTCCTGTAAACTCTATGTTGATGCCTTTTGCCCAAAAAGCTCTACTTTTGTCTCATCTGACCAGATAACATTCTTCCAAAATGTTTTAGGCTTTTTCAGGTAAGTTTTGGCAAACTCCTGCCTGGCTTTTTATGTCACGGGGTAAGAAGTGGGGTCTTCCTGGGTCTCCTACCATACAGTCCCTTTTCATTCAGACGCTGATGGATTGTACGGGTTGACACTGTTGCACCCTCGGACTGCAGGGCAGCTTGAACTTGTTTGGATGTTAGTCGAGGTTCTTTATCCAACATCCGCACAATCTTGTGTTGAAATCTCTTGTCAATTTTTCTTTTCCGTCCACATCTAGGGAGGTTAGCCACAGTGCCATGGGCTTTAAACTTCTTGATGACACTGCGCACGGTAGACACAGGAACATTCAGGTCTTTGGAGATGGACTTGTAGCCTCGAGATTGCTCATGCTTCCTCACAATTTGGTTTCTCAAGTCCTCAGACACTTCTTTGGTCTTCTTTCTTTTCTCCATGCTCAATGTGGTGTACACAAGGACACAGGACAGAGGTTAAGTCAACTTTAATCCATGTCAACTGGCTGCAAGTGAGATTTAGTTATTGCCAACACCTGTTAGGTGTCGCAGGTAAGTTACAGGTGCTGTTAATTACACAAATTAGCGAAGCATCACATGATTTTTCGTACAGTGCCAATACTTTTGTGCACCCTCTTTTTTATGTTTGGTGTGGAATTATATCCAATTTGACTTTAGGACAATTCTTTTTGTGTTTTTTCATTTAAGACAAATTAAATGAAGATAATAATACCAAAGAATTTGTGTTTGCAATAATTTTCAGGAAGAAACTGAGTATTATCTGACAGAATTGCAGGGGTGTCAATACTTTTGGCCACAACTGTATATACCAGGATGGGACCAGATGGAGGACATATATACCAGGATGGGTCCAGATGGGAGACCTATATATCAGGATAGGCCCAGATGGAGGACATACAGTATACAGTATACCAGAATGGGCCCAGATGAGAGACCTGTATACCAGCAAGGGCCAGATCAGGGACATACAGTGGGGCAAAAAAGTATTTAGTCAGTCAGCAATAGTGCAAGTTCCACCACTTAAAAAGATGAGAGGCGTCTGTAATTTACATCATAGGTAGACCTCAACTATGGGAGACAAACTGAGAAAAAAAAATCCAGAAAATCACATTGTCTGTTTTTTTTTCATTTTATTTGCATATTATGGTGGAAAATAAGTATTTGGTCAGAAACAAAATTTCATCTCAATACTTTGTGATATATCCTTTGTTGGCAATGACAGAGGTCAAACGTTTTCTGTAAGTCTTCACAAGGTTGCCACACACTGTTGTTGGTATGTTGGCCCATTCCTCCATGCAGATCTCCTCTAGAGCAGTGATGTTTTTGGCTTTTCGCTTGGCAACACGGACTTTCAACTCCCTCCAAAGGTTTTCTATAGGGTTGAGATCTGGAGACTGGCTAGGCCACTCCAGGACCTTGAAATGCTTCTTACGAAGCCACTCCTTCGTTGCCCTGGCGGTGTGCTTTGGATCATTGTCATGTTGAAAGACCCAGCCACGTTTCATCATCAATGCCCTTGCTGATGGAAGGAGGTTTGCACTCAAAATCTCACGATACATGGCCCCATTCATTCTTTCATGTACCCGGATCAGTCGTCCTGGCCCCTTTGCAGAGAAACAGCCCCAAAGCATGATGTTTCCACCACCATGCTTTACAGTAGGTATGGTGTTTGATGGATGCAACTCAGTATTCTTTTTCCTCCAAACACGACAAGTTGTGTTTCTACCAAACAGTTCCAGTTTGGTTTCATCAGACCATAGGACATTCTCCCAAAACTCCTCTGGATCATCCAAATGCTCTCTAGCAAACTTCAGACGGGCCCGGACATGTACAGGCTTAAGCAGTGGGACACGTCTGGCACTGCAGGATCTGAGTCCATGGTGGCGTAGTGTGTTACTTATGGTAGGCCTTGTTACATTGGTCCCAGCTCTCTGCAGTTCATTCACTAGGTCCCCCCGCGTGGTTCTGGGATTTTTGCTCACCGTTCTTGTGATCATTCTGACCCCACGGGGTGGGATTTTGCGTGGAGCACCAGATCGAGGGAGATTATCAGTGGTCTTGTATGTCTTCCATTTTCTAATTATTGCTCCCACAGTTGATTTCTTCACTCCAAGCTGGTTGGCTATTGCAGATTCAGTCTTCCCAGCCTGGTGCAGGGCTACAATTTTGTTTCTGGTGTCCTTTGACAGCTCTTTGGTCTTCACCATAGTGGAGTTTGGAGTCAGACTGTTTGAGGGTGTGCACAGGTGTCTTTTTATACTGATAACAAGTTTAAACAGGTGCCATTACTACAGGTAATGAGTGGAGGAAAGAGGAGACTCTTAAAGAAGAAGTTACAGGTCTGTGAGAGCCAGAAATCTTGATTGCTTGTTTCTGACCAAATACTTATTTTCCACCATAATATGCAAATAAAATGAAAAAAAAACAGACAATGTGATTTTCTGGATTTTTTTTTCTCAGTTTGTCTCCCATAGTTGAGGTCTACCTATGATGTAAATTACAGACGCCTCTCATCTTTTTAAGTGGTGGAACTTGCACTATTGCTGACTGACTAAATACTTTTTTGCCCCACTGTATATCCCAGGATGGACCCAGATGGGGGATATATATACCAGGATAGGCTCAGATAGGAAACATATATACCAGGATGGCCCTTGATGGGAGGCATATATACCAGAATGGGCCCAGATGGGGGATATATATATATATATATATATATATATATATATATATATATATATATATATATATATATATACCAGGATGGGCTCAGATAGGAGATATATATATACCAGGATGGGCCCAGATGGGAGATATATATACCAGGATGGGCCCAGATGGGAGACATATACCAGAATGGGCCCAGATGGGGGATATATATACCAGGATGGACCCAGATAGGAGACGTATATATCAGGATTGACCCAGATGACTGTGGCACTTTTGCGCAAACTGTTGAGGGAGACAGTAGGAGGTCCAGTAAGTTGTCTGATCCAGTGGGGTCAAGGACAAGAAGAGGCCTTCCAGGCACTAAAGCTGACATAGATGAATGCTCCTATCTTGGCTTACGCAGACTTCTCTCAACCATTTTTTTTATACACAGACAGGAGTCTTTACGGATTAGCAACTGTGTTGGCCCAGGTTCAGAAAGGACAGGAACGAGTGATTGCCTACGCCAGTCGATCCCTATGGGAAGCACTTTCTATTATTTTATATTTAGCGCGTTCCGCCGTCCCTCACAATCCAGAGTGATCCATGACCGACTGGTCCAGGACGTGGACGAAGAGTTGGAGGGGGATGAGACCTCAAATTTCAGTTGCTTTGCAACAGCTCTATGGCCCCTCAAGAATCAGGAGGTGGAAACTGACCAAATTGAGTGCTGGGGATCCCAAGAGACGAATGGGTGCAAATTCAACAGTCCGACCCCAAGCTATCAAAGCTGTGGGTGGATGACCCTCGGCCAGAAGCCCAGCAGCGAAGAAATGGCAGCCTTGTTGATTGGTGCCTTACAGACACTAGGACAATGGGAGTGACTCTGTATGAAAAATAGCCTGTTATACAGGTGGATACAGTTAATAAGAGAATTTGGGACTACATGGCAAGTGATGTTTCCGGAATGGATGGTACCTAGTGTGACAAAGGAAGCCAATGAGATGGGGACACACTTCAGTACAGAGAGGAACGCAATGGTTACAATGGCTTTTTTATTGGCTACAACTACGGCGAATGGTGGAAGAGGTTTGTTGGAAGTGTTGTCAGTGTGAATTGGCTAAGCCTCCGGAACAGAGGGCACCTACTCAGGTGACAAGGACTTCTGAGCTACTGGAAGTGTTGATGGTGCATGATCAGCCCATTGCATAACAGTGGCAAATACAACTTGCTGATGACAGACCATTTCACATAGTTCGCAGTTGTGACCAATGGCATTGATCAGATAGCCCAGTCATTGGCCCGTGCCAATGACTTCATCCGGGACTATGCATGCCTGAAGCGGATCCACTCCAATCAGGGAGCATGTTTCCAAGGGAGGGTCATGGAAGAACTGCTACAACTCTACAGAATTGAGAAGTCCAGAACAACCCCCTATCACCCTCAGGGACATGGGGCCTGCGGGCAGTTTAACATTGATACAGATGTTACCGACATTGTTAGACAATCAGAACATGAAGTGGCCTGACTCTGTTCCGGAATTAGCGTAGGTATACAATAACCAAGCTCAGGCCACTACCGTGAACACCCCATACACATTGCTGTTTGGTCGTAACGGCTGTGAGACAACTGATTTAGAACCAGACCAGGAAGAAGACTGCATTAGAACGAATATGTCCACCTGGGTGAAAAAACACCGACATCAGTTGAAAACATTGAGGCTACTGGCTAGTCAGAAGGTTCAAGAGATGATCCTGATGTGACCCCGATACAGGAGGTATTGATATGAGCAAAGCTCCCTAAGAGCAAGTTAGACTACAGATGGGAGACGACTCCCCACCGAGTAATGAGGAGGGTGCACTCTGTACGAGGTCTGACCTGAGGGAGAATACGGGGCACCAGGAACATTGCGACACTGTCATATGCTTCATCCCTGTGTGTCCGATGAGGAGAGGGTGTCTGGGCCGTCAGAAAAGCAGGGGAACTCTGCATCAAGAAGGTTGTTGGTTGACGAAGATGAGGTTTGGGTAGTACTTGCTCCACCAAGGGAAGTGACATTGCCACCCCAAATTGCTTCTGAGGTTAGACCAGAATTGAGAGTCCTCAGTGGTTGATACCTTTTAATGGCTAACTGAAAAAATGGTAACAAATTGCAAGCTTTCGAGACTACTCAAGTCTCTTCGTCAGTCTTTGACTAATACAAAATCTGAAGAATCACATATTTATGCACAACACAGCACAGAAATAATGCAATAGATAAGGCAAGTGAAGGGAAGCAGAACTATCATTATGGGAGAGTGATAGATAGTTTTGGCCATAAATATTGGAACAGTTAATAGATAAAGAGTGTGAATGTTTTATTTTTTTTCCAAAATCATATTTATTGAAATTTTACATAGTTAAACAGGAAAACACATCAATTCCACAAACAGTGCAGAGTAGATTAATAATACATCAAGAAAACAGACATACAAACGTAGGAGGCAAGGAATAAGGGGGGAAAAGGGGGTAGGTACACCTAAGTATACGACTGTAAATTACTTAGATCAAAGGTCTTAACAGAAACTGACCTGCTAAAGTGCAGGTTCCTGAATATCAAAGTGGCATATAAGCTAGACACATAGCAGGGTTCCTCGCGGGCAGGGAATATCAGACCCTGAATCGAAGTAGCACAAGCATCATCACGGTGGATTGAAGGAGAGACGACTACCAAACCATGGTTCCCAAATCTGGGATTTTTTCTTTTTAGATGACACAGATAATACCAGAGCCCTTTCGTATTGGCAATGAAGGTTCATCCTGTCAATCACAAATTGTATGGTCGGAGCGCTGGCCACTCTCCATTTGGATGCCACTGCCAGTCTAGCGGCTATAAACAAATGTGAGAACACTCCTCTCCACACATACGGGATCTCATCCAAACCGATATGCAATAAAACCATACTGGGTTGTTAGGCCATCCGGATCCCAGTTACCTCAGTTATCACGTCCTCTAGGCTAAGTGTCCCCAACATACCGCAGCCTCTCCAACACAATGGGGAGCACTGAGGGCCAAAGTGAGCAACTTTAGCTGGGTAATAGTACCAGCGTAAGTGGACTTTTTTCAATTGTTCCAGATGGTTTAAACATGAGGAAACTCTCCGAACCTCTAACACCGCCTCCCGCCACCCATCAGGCGCTAGGGTGACCTGCAAGTCATCCTCCCATTGTCTCATGAATTGCAGTTTAACCTCTGGGTCAGGATCATTCAGGGCTCTATACAAGATAGATACATTGTGAGAACTAGGTCCGGGCATCAGGAAGAGGCCATTTACTGTACGGTCTAGGTTAGAATTAAAGAAGTACGACGGTTGTGTAGTGTGTATAAGATGTCTTATTTGCAAAAACTGATAAAATCTATGTCGAATATTTGTGTGTTTTGCAACTAGGCGGTCAAACGGCTTAATCGCTGTGCCGTCACACAGCTGATGAAGTGATTTTACCCCAGCCAGTACCCATGGCTGTAAATCTATATATGGGATATGTAATTCTAGCGCTTTCAATGACACTTCAGTTAACGGGATTTTAATAAGAGTCGGGACCGTCTGTCTCCAAAAATGCAGTGCAGTAGACATGGTTGGTAGAGGGAGATTACAAGGCCGCGGCCCAAAGGCTTCAACCTCTAACATAAATCGGGTGGAGCCTCTAGTCACATAGAAATTTTCGATTTGCAACCATCTATGATCCTTATCTAGTTGCCACCAATCCCGCAGCCCCGCTACCACTGAGGCATTATAATACGCCATCAAATTTGGCAATCCCATTCCCCCCAGATCATAAGGGTAATACAAAAGGGGCTTGGCCACTCGAGGAGTTTTGTGGGCCCATATGTATTTGTTTGTTAAGCGCTGAAGGTTTGTTATAATTTTGCTTGGGACCCTCAAAGGGAGACATCTGAAATAATATAATATCTTTTGGAGAATTTTCATCTTGAAAATATTAATTCTAGCCACCCAGGAGGTCATAAACAGATGTAAGGTGTCCAGCTCAGTCTTTATCTGTCTGAATAAAGCAGTATAGTTCGCCTCTATGATATGTTGAGTGTGTGTAAGATTAATACCAAGGTAAGGGATACCCTGATCAGTCCAACGAAAGGGAAACTTATTCTCTAATCCAGCTTTGGTGACCAAAGGGACCGCGACAAGGAATACCAGTGATTTGGATGCATTCAATTTGTAATAGGATACTGACGCAAACTCCTCTAGTTCAATCATGACGGCCGAAAATGACCGCTCCAGGTCCACACAGGCGATGATAACGTCGTCCGCGTAAAGACCGATCTTGAGAGCAGCCGGGCCCACCATCAGACCTGATATATCAGAGTTAAGACGGATTTTCTCCGCCAGTGGCTCCATGCATAATGCAAATATAATGGGGGATAGTGGGCATCCCTGTCGCGTCCCGTTACTGATCAAAAAGGGGGTAGATACAAACCCAGAGGCTAGGACTCTGGCTGATGGGGTGGAATATATGGCTAAAATCGCCGAAAGGATGGGGCCCTCCAAACCAAACTTCCTAAGAACACTTCCCAAATATCCCCAGTGCACCCTATCAAAGGCCTTCTCAGCGTCCAAGGACAGGAATGCACTGGGAAGGCCCGACAGTTCCGCCACCCTAATGAGATTCAACATTCGGCGGGTACCATCCTTGGTTTCCCGGCCAGCCACAAAACCGACCTGGTCAGGAGAGACAAGAGAGGGGATTATCAAATAAAGGCGGGAGGCTAGCAATTTGGTATATATCTTTAAATCACAGTTCAATAAAGCAATGGGTCTAAAATTCCCAGGACTATCAGGGGTCTTACCTGGCTTAGGGAGAGTGGTAATAGTAGCTTCCAAATTAGGGGCAGCAACTTTGCCTGAATCCCGCCAACTTGAAAACAACCTCAATAGATATGGGGCCAGAAGTTCCTGAAAAGTGCGATAATATTCATTTGAAAGTCCATCCGGACCAGGCGCGGTGTGTAGCTTACTGCTTTTAATAGTTTTTTTGATCTCCGCTTCTGTAAATGGGGTGTTTAACAATAATAATTGTTCTTGGGATACGTGCGGTAAATTAACTGATTGCAGATATGAATCGATTGCTACCTGAGTAGGTTGACGGGTCTGCGGGTCAGAATGTAAGTTATATAAATGGGAGTAGTACTTTACAAATGTCTCCGCGATGTCAATCGGATTCCTAACCAGACACCCATTCTGATCTTATAAACCATCTATTCTGGATTTAGCCTCTCGTTTACGTACCCTACGTGCCAGTATTGCTCCCGCCCTATCTCCAGTGGCGTAAAAGTGAGTTTTAAGCTTACTTAAATTACTGGCATAGGCAGAAAGCAAAACCTCCCGCAACTGAAAGCGAACCTCGTATATCTTATCCGACACCGCCTGCGAGGGTGAGGTTTTATTCAGTGATTCCAACTGGTCAAGTCTAGCTAAGAGGTCATCCCGTATCCCTCTATTACGCTTCAGTATGGAGGCTTGTTGTATGAGATATCCCCGTTTAACCACTTTATGCATCCCATGGCGTTTCATCTGAAACTTCCCCATTATCGTTAACATGGAAGTAGTGAGTCAACTTAGTAGAGATACCACACGTCACCTTCTCATTTAGTAAAAGAGACGGGTTCAGACGCCACCGAAAAGCAGGGTTCGCATGATGTTTTAACGCTAACTGTAACACAATGGGAGCATGGTCAGACCAGGTAATTAGTCCTATGCTGGAGGAGACGCACCTAGGAAGAACCGAAGTATCCACCAGAATATGGTCTATCCGAGTATATGTACGGTGTCGGAAGGAATAAAAGGTATAATCTTTTTCACTCGCGTGGGAGTACCTCCAGAAATCGTGTAGATGATATTCTTTGGCTATGCCTTTCAACTCCCCAGAAATCGTGTAGATGATATTCTTTGGCTATGACTTTCAACTCCCCCCTAGGCCGAATGCCACCTCATGAGCAGTCTAGATCCCTGTCCATGGGAAGATTAAAGTCTCCACAGTATATCTTTTCACCCTGCACCAGACCATACACTCTATGTAGTACTTTGCGGATAAATGTCTGTTGCGAATGATTTGGGGCGTAGATGACTGTGATAGTGTGCAACTCGCCATTCTATGTGCATATGAGGGACAGAAATCTGCCAGCAGGATCCGCTACCTTCCGAATACAATTGATGGCTAATGTATTTTTAAAGATGATGCACACCCAAGCCTTTTTAGTGTTATTATTAGCAAAGTAAATATTAGAGAACTGTGGGTGACGCAGCCTAAAATTATCAGCTTCTATCAGATGCGTCTCCTGCAGGCAGATAATCTCTGCACCTGATTTTTTCACCTCTTTCCATAGGATGGACCTCTTACAGGGGGAATTCAACCCCCTAACATTTAAAGACATAATGGAAACACTCATAATTATACATTATAAAACTTGCTATCACACATCCATCTTCATGAACCCACATCATCCGCATCTGGGCTCGTGTGTTGGCAACATAGAGAACCACAGTAACCACATTACAAAGACCCATCTCGGAGGTGCACCTAAAAAACAGGAGACAAGGGAAGCAAAACACAGAGAAAAGTAAAAAAAATTCTAAACACAAAGTCATGCAGCCACTAGGCCAAAGGCCAGGCTAGTCAGGCAGTGAAACGCCTGAGTGGTCAGTCTTAGACCGCAGGTAAATGCCAGCTATGGGCAGTTCCAAGGTTCACTCCCAAAAAGATGGAAAATAACCGAGAGTTATCTTGGACGGGGTGCTGGAACAAAAAGAAAAAAAAAACGGTGACAAAATCCGTGGCACCCTCACAGCAGAGTCCTGCATCCGGACAGCATCTCATCCTCCTCTTCAAGTTTGAATCCAGTCCTGAACAATTTTCTTTCCCATCAGGTTCTGGTGGGGAGCAAAGGAAATCTTCCAATCGGTTAGGTTGTTCTCAGCCTGTTTGGGAGATTGGCAGACCACACCACGACCTTCATAAGATATTATCAGCCTGACAGGACTGAATCCCCATTTGTATCGGATATGAACATCACGTAGTGCTTTACAAATATGAGAGAATTCTCGCCTCCTTGCCAGCGTGGACGCTGATAAATCTGGGAACACCTGTAAAGGCCCTTTTACATTTAGCGATGCACCAGCGATCCAACCAGCGATCCGACCCGGTCAGGATCGCTGGTGCATCGCTAAATGATCGCTAGTGAGCTTTCATACAGAAAGACCTCACAGCGATGCAGCAGCGACGCAGCGCACGATACTTACCATTCACACACAGCGATCCTGCGTCCTCCCGCCCGCCTCCACGCGTCGCTGGACGTCACAGCAGGAAGTCTCAGCAGGAAGCGCCCGACGAGAAATGGAGCCGGACATTCTCGCGCGATCAGCGATGGACAGCGGGGGAGCCGGTCGTTGGTAAGTATCACACATAGCGATATCGCTAGCAATATCGCTATAACGTCACAAAACCAGTGACGTTTTAGCGATATTGCTAGCGATATTGCTTAGTGTAAAACCCCCTTAAGCCTTGGTATTCAGCAGGGAGCTCAGGGGGTTTCCTCATCCCCTGCATGAAGGCGTCTTTGGTAGTGTAGAAGTGGATGCGTGCCAAAGTGTCTCTGGGCAAGGCTGGGTCCACATGCCGGGGTTTGGGGAGTCTATGTATCCTGTCAATCAGGAAATCCCTGGGGAGCAAGGTTGGGAGTACAGTTTGCATGAATTTAAGCAAAAAGTCAGCCAGATCCTTATCTGGAATGTCCTCCGGTATGCCTCTGACACGCACATTATTCCTCCGTGATCTATCTTCCAGATCATACATCTTATCCTGGACCACAGCCATATCCTGTCTCAAAGCTTCGTTCTCATCCACTAGTGCATTTATAGTCTTGGCATATTCAGCCATCTTGCTCTCGACATGAGCAGTTCTCTCCCCCAGGGACGAGACTTCCCCTCTAATCTCTTGCAGCATGGACTGCATATCTTCCTTTAGGGAAGCACGAATGGAGGCCAGAAAGTCTCTCATGTCTCCTTTAGTAATAGGAGACAGGTTGCTGTGAGTCTCAGAAGCCCCCCTCCCCCCAGAGCCACCCGATGAGTGGGAAGAAGCTGAGGGGGAAGCCGCAGCCATTTTACCTGCAGCATGTGCAGTTTGTCCTCGGGGGAAGAAGTCCGGGAGCTTCGGCGGGGAACTGCGTTTCTGCGCTCTCCCTCGGGTCATCATGTGCCCAGGACCTTCCAGGAGCCGTTGCTGTGCACAGAGAGGAGGAGAGGTAATATAGAGTGCTGTTATTAGCCGGTTTAAGTCCGGAGAAGCAGGAGCCTGTGAGTTTTGTGGCCTCTCTGGTCTGCATGCAGGCCACGCCCCCCGTGAATGTTTTATTGTCCTCTGATTGGGGTCTGGTTTTGTGCTGTGATGTCCCCACAAGGTCTTAAGAGCAAATTCCTTAACTGATATAAAAAGACATAAATCCATGTGACACATTCATTCCTGCTCTGAGTGTGCCAAAGGTTGTCATGAGTTTATACTCCCAGACCATTCTGTCTCTCTGAGATTTGAAATTACCTTTCAAAACAAGTAATTTCATGTCTATGGTGCTGTGATCAGGAATACAAAAATGTTTGACCACAGGTAGATCCATTCTTTTTTCTCTTATTGTGTGGCGATGAGAATTCATCCTTGTTCTCAGTTTTTGCCCGGTCTTCCCCCACATACAGACCCCCAGTTGGACATTTACAGTGGGGCAAAAAAGTATTTAGTCAGTCAGCAATAGTGCAAGTTCCACCACTTAAAAAGATGAGAGGCGTCTGTAATTTATATCATAGGTAGACCTCAACTATGGGAGACAAACTGAGAAAAAAAAATCCAGAAAATCACATTGTCTGTTTTTTTTCATTTTATTTGCATATTATGGTGGAAAATAAGTATTTGGTCAGAAACAAGCAATCAAGATTTCTGGCTCTCACAGACCTGTAACTTCTTCTTTAAGAGTCTCCTCTTTCCTCCACTCATTACCTGTAGTAATGGCACCTGTTTAAACTTGTTATCAGTATAAAAAGACACCTGTGCACACCCTCAAACAGTCTGACTCCAAACTCCACTATGGTGAAGACCAAAGAGCTGTCAAAGGACACCAGAAACAAAATTGTAGCCCTGCACCAGGCTGGGAAGACTGAATCTGCAATAGCCAACCAGCTTGGAGTGAAGAAATCAACTGTGGGAGCAATAATTAGAAAATGGAAGACATACAAGACCACTGATAATCTCCCTCGATCTGGTGCTCCACGCAAAATCCCACCCAGTGGGGTCAGAATGATCACAAGAACGGTGAGCAAAAATCCCAGAACCACGCGGGGGGACCTAGTGAATGAACTGCAGAGAGCTGGGACCAATGTAACAGGGCCTACCATAAGTAACACACTACGCCACCATGGACTCAGATCCTGCAGTGCCAGACGTGTCCCACTGCTTAAGCCTGTACATGTCTGGGCCCGTCTGAAGTTTGCTAGAGAGCATTTGGATGATCCAGAGGAGTTTTGGGAGAATGTCCTATGGTCTGATGAAACCAAACTGGAACTGTTTGGTAGAAACACAACTTGTCGTGTTTGGAGGAAAAAGAATACTGAGTTGCATCCATCAAACACCATACCTACTGTAAAGCATGGTGGTGGAAACATCATGCTTTGGGGCTGTTTCTCTGCAAAGGGGCCAGGACGACTGATCCGGGTACATGAAAGAATGAATGGGGCCATGTATCGTGAGATTTTGAGTGCAAACCTCCTTCCATCAGCAAGGGCATTGATGATGAAACGTGGCTGGGTCTTTCAACATGACAATGATCCAAAGCACACCGCCAGGGCAACGAAGGAGTGGCTTCGTAAGAAGCATTTCAAGGTCCTGGAGTGGCCTAGCCAGTCTCCAGATCTCAACCCTATAGAAAACCTTTGGAGGGAGTTGAAAGTCCGTGTTGCCAAGTGAAAAGCCAAAAACATCACTGCTCTAGAGGAGATCTGCATGGAGGAATGGGCCAACATACCAACAACAGTGTGTGGCAACCTTGTGAAGACTTACAGAAAACGTTTGACCTCTGTCATTGCCAACAAAGGATATATCACAAAGTATTGAGATGAAATTTTGTTTCTGACCAAATACTTATTTTCCACCATAATATGCAAATAAAATGAAAAAAAAACAGACAATGTGATTTTCTGGATTTTTTTTTCTCAGTTTGTCTCCCATAGTTGAGGCTTACCTATGATGTAAATTACAGACGCCTCTCATCTTTTTAAGTGGTGGAACTTGCACTATTGCTGACTGACTAAATACTTTTTTGCCCCACTGTAGTACAAATAATTAAGTACACCACATTAGATGTGATGCAGCTGAACGTACCTGGGATCTTGTAGTCCTGATGTGAATTGGGGATCTTTATCTTGTCCGTGGTCATTATTATTATTATGTCATTATTATTACTGTATTATGTCATTATTATTTAACTTACCTGCTTAGTGACTTCTTTGTTTATCCATCAGTCAGTTTCTTTTGTTGGTCTTGATATTATTTAACTTGTGTGGGGTGCCATGAACTAAAATAAGTGAGGGGGAGGGGGAATTCTTTAACTAACCTGCCTATTAGTAACTTTTTTGTTGCTGAATTTCATTGGCTAAATCTTCAATTGAAGGCTGGTATTTTGAAAGGGTCGGCTACTGCTACTACCACTTCCTTTACTTAACCTTGTTTTTTTATTTTTTGGGTTCTCCATCATTATAGATAACCTGTTAGCCCTGCAGGCAATTAGGGGTTAACTAGCCTAAAGGGCCCGTTACACTAAGCGATGTCGCTAGCAATATCGCTATAACGTCACTAGTTTTGTGACGCTGCAGCGATATTGCTAGCGATATCGCTATGTGTGATACTTACCTCCGACCGCTGGTTATCGCTGATCGCGCGAGAACGTCCTGGGCCATTTCTCGTCGGCCACTTCCTGCTGGGGCTTTCTGCTGTGGCGACGAGCGACGCGTGGACGTGGGCGGGAGGACGCAGGATCACCTAGTGTGACAGGTAAGTAGCGACCCCCGACCGCTGCTACATCGCTGGTGAGATCTGCCTGTGTGGCAGCTCACTAGCGACCACTTAACGATGCACCAGCGATCCTGACTGGGTCATATCGTAGTCGGGATCGCTGGTGCATCGCTAAGTGTAACGGTGCCCTAACTGACCACAAGATGGCACATGTAACTGTCTTTTAGGAAAGGGCAGGGTTATTAAGCAGTAATCGGGGTTAATAAGGATGCACAATAGTAATAGTGGTGAAATGGAGTCTGCACTTTGCTGCAAGATACATTCCTTATGTAAATTAAAATGTCTGCTGCTATTTCTCACATGTAAAGCGTCATGGAATAAATGGCGGTATAATAATTTCTAATGGTGGGAAATGGCACCCATATCACAGGCCTTCACCTCTCCCAACCTCCTCTTCACTTATCTCAGTAATGATGGTTAATTAGAAATCTATGACACCCCAGAACAGTAGATTGGATGATGGATGCTGTGGTTATGTGGTCCCACGCGGCATTCTGCTGCTCCCTGCTCCGCTGGCCAGATGTGAGGTCAAAGATCCCATCCATAACCGGATGTCCCAGGACGAGACACTCTGTGCCGGAGTTCTGTTGTTTTAACCTACAGACCTCCGGCACAGAGAATGGCAGCACCCAGACCCTTAGGAGGGTAATGCATGGCATTACCAGGCCGCAGGTATAGCTTCCCTTAAGGGTTATTTCTGGTGGGATAGAGTTTTCCCGCCATTTTTTCCTGGTATTTTATATGTATATTTTGAGTACAGACATTGGTGGTGCGCCTGTCCAGTCAGCTGCTCCTCGCTGGGTGAAGTGTAGTTTTCTCCCCGGTGACGTGTGCTGATAGGACTGACTAATGTAAACAAACTACAGTTGTGGCCCTAAGTATTGACACCCCTGCAATTCTGTCAGATAATACTCAGTTTCTTCCTGAAAATGATTGCAAACACAAATTCTTTGGTATTATTATCTTCATTTAATTTGTCTTAAATGAAAAAACACAAAAGAGAATGAAGCAAAAAGCAAAACATTGATCATTTCACACAAAACTCCAAAAATGGGCCAGACAAAAGTATTGGCACCCTCAGCCTAATACTTGGTTGCTTTAGCCAAAATAACTGCAACCAACCACTTCCGGTAACCATCAATGAGTTTCTTACAATGCTCTGCTGGAATTTTAGACCAATCTTCTTTGGCAAACTGCTCCAGGTCCCTGATAATTGAAGGGTGCCTTCTCCAAACTGCCATTTTTAGATCTCTCCACAGGTGTTCTATGGGATTCAGGTCTGGACTCATTGCTGGCCACCTTAGAAGTCTCCAGTGCTTTCTCTCAAACCATTTTCTAGTGCTTTTTGAAGTGTGTTTTGGGTCATTGTCCTGCTGGAAGACCCATGACCTCTGAGGGAGACCCAACTTTCTCACACTGGGCCCTACATTATGCTGCAAAATTTGTTGGAAGTCTTCAGACTTCATAATGCCATGCACACGGTCAAGCAGTCCAGTGCCAGAGGCAGCAAAGCAACCCCAAAACATCAGGGAACCTCCGCCATGTTTGACTGTAGGGACCGTGTTCTTTTCTTTGAATGCCTCTTTTTTTCTCCTGTAAACTCTATGTTGATGCCATTGCCCAAAAAGCTCTACTTTTGTCTCATCTGACCAGAGAACATTCTTCCAAAACGTTTTAGGCTTTTTCAGGTAAGTTTTGGCAAACTCCAGCCTGGCTTTTTTATGTCTCGGGGTAAGAAGTGGGGTCTTCCTGGGTCTCCTACCATACAGTCCCTTTTCATTCAGACGCCGACGGATAGTACGGGGTGACACTGTTGTACCCTCGGACTGCAGGGCAGCTTGAACTTGTTTGGATGTTAGTCAAGGTTCTTTATCCAACATCCGCACAATCTTGGGTTGAAATCTCTTGTCAATTTTTCTTTTCCGTCCACATCTAGGGAGGTTAGCCACAGTGCCATGGGCTTTAAACTTCTTGATGACACTGCGCACGGTAGACACAGGAACATTCAGGTCTTTGGAGATGGACTTATAGCCTTGAGATTGCTCATGCTTCCTCACAATTTGGTTTCTCAAGTCCTCAGACAGTTCTTTGGTCTTCTTTCTTTTTTCCATGCTCAATGTGGTACACACAAGGACACAGGACAGAGGTTGAATCAACTTTAATCCATGTCAACTGGCTGCAAGTGTGATTTAGTTATTGCCAACACCTGTTAGGTGCCACAGGTAAGTTACAGGTGCTGTTAATTACACAAATTAGAGAAGCATCACATGATTTTTGTCACGGCCCCCGTGCCTCTAGCCATGCGCCGCACCGCTCATTCTTACCCGGCGCCGCAGCCTCGCTCTCCCCTGCTCCAGCGTCTCTCTCCTCTGACCGGCCCTTCTGCCTTTGATCTTATCGGCCGGCGGTGCCCTGACCCAGTAGCGCGGCCGGACAAATGGGGGCACATCTGCAGCTATATCAGGCCGCCCTCCCTTAATGGAGGCACCTGATCGTTGTTGTTTCAGACTTCCATCCAGGTCCTGTGGATTGCCTTGCAGCTTCCACTCCCTCTCACTGCCTTGTGCTTCCTTACAGTCCCGTTCCAGTCCAGCCTACCCGTGTCCGTACCCACTGTCCTACTCGGTCCTGCCTGTCCGTGTCCGCACCTGCAGTCCTGTTCCAGTCCAGCCTACCCGTGTCCGTACCTGCTGTCCTCCAGTCCTGCCTGTCTGTGTTCGCACCTGCAGTCCTGTTCCAGTCCAGCCTACCCGTGTCCGTACCTGCAGTTCTACTCCGGTCCTGCCTGTCTGTGTCCGCACCTGCAGTCCTGTTCCAGTCCAGCCTACCCGTGTCCGTACCTACAGTTCTACTCCGGTCCTGCCTGTCGGTGTCCGCACCTGCAGTCCTGTTCCAGTCCAGTCTACCCGTGTTTGTATCTACTGTTCTACTCCAGACCTGCCTTCCCGTGTTAGTCCCCGCACTCCACTCCGGGCCGCCCCTCTTGGTTCCGGCTACCGTGGCATTCGAACCCCTGGACCTGCTCCTAACGATCCCTGTATAGGGGTCGGTTCCACCTGGTTGCTCGTCCGGGGTCCCTCGGTGTCACGGCCCAGAGGGTCCACTCCGGGAAGTCCGCCTTGCCTAGTACAAAGCTAACAGTACGATCAGGCCATGGATCCCGCCAGTGCCTCGGCTCCCGGTCAAAAGGAGTTGCTCTTCTTACGGGAGAACCAGGGGCGCATCATGTCCATAATGAAATCCATGGAGTCACGCCTGTCTGCCCTACAGGCTGCCGATCCAGGGAACGCCGCTCAGTTGGCCAGCCTCCGGCAGGAACTAAGTCAACAGCACGACGCCCAGTCCCATATTCTGTCCTATATGGCCTCTGTAGACAACCGTTTGGGGGCTTTCCAGTCCGCCGCTGCAGCCGCGGCCGCTACCCCCGGTCCTGCTTCGCTTCCCTCTCCTCGCCTGGCCAAGCCCCCTCAGTACAGTGGTGACCCCAAACAGTGTAGAGGGTTCTTAAACCAATGTAGCCTGCACTTTGAACTTCAGCCTCATCAGTATCCCTCCGATAGGGCCAAGGTGGTCTTTATCATGTCCCATCTAGAGGGGGAGGCCTTATCCTGGCTGAATCCGCTCTGGGAGAGGGATGACCCCGTGGTTTCAAACATTCTGGCTTTTCTGGACACCTTTCATAGAGTGTTTGATGAGCCGGGACGGGTAGCCTTCCTCACCGAGTCGCTTTTCAACCTTCACCAGGGCAACCTGACGGTTGGTCAGTTCGCCATCCGGTTCCGCACGTTATCTTCTGAATTGGGTTGGAATAACTCGGCATTGGTCGGAGCCTTCTGGCGTGGGTTGTCGGGCAGGATAAAGGATGAATTAGCGGGTCGGGATACCCCTACCAACCTCGAGGACCTTATATCTTTCGCAACTCGAATAGACCTCCGGTTCCAGGAGCGCGCGCGGGAGTCTGCTAGGGACAAGAGACCCACTAGGCCAGCCCCGACCACTGCTCGTCCCTTTAGTCCACGACCAGCTGGGTCCGGTCACACTTCGCCTCCCGAGCCCATGCAGGTAGATCAGGTCCGGATGGCTGAGTCACGTCAGAGAGAGAGACGGGTGCAAGGCCTCTGTCTTTATTGTGGAGGAGCATCCCACTTCATCCGTTCTTGCCCTGAGAGACCGGGAAACTCTTCCACCTAGGTCAGGTAAGAGAGGCCTCCCTAGGTGTAAATGACTCCTCTCAAGCTCTCACGTTATCTGTTCTTTTATTTTCAGGGGAGAGGCGTGGGTCCGAGGTGGCCTACGTGGATTCGGGCGCTGCAGGTAGCTTCATTCGGCGTGAAGTGGTGGACAAATACCAGATTCCCGTGGTTACCCTGAAGAATCCCAGACTAATCGCTTCGGTGGACGGCAGACCACTACAGGAACCCATCACGGCGGTCACAGAGGAGGTGGTTTTGCAAATCGGCGCCCTCCACCGGGAGAGAGTGGCCTTCTACGTGTTGCCTGATCTGTCTCACGCCATTCTGCTAGGGCTCCCGTGGCTACGGACTCATCAACCGGTTCTCAACTGGTCTTCAGGAGAGGTTCTGCGCTGGGGAGATGCATGTCAGGGCTGGTGCCTGAAACCTATTTGTCCACCTGTCTCCTCGCGTCCACCCCTGGAGCTTTCGGGGCTGCCTTCTGCTTACTGGGCCTATGCAGACGTCTTTGACAAAAAGGAGGCGGAGGTCCTTCCACCACACCGGTCCTTCGACTGTCCTATCGAGTTAATCCCCCGTTCCACTCCGCCTAGGGGTAGAATCTACCCACTCTCTTCCGCGGAGACCGCCACCATGTCTGAATACGTCCAGGAGAATCTTGCCAAGGGTTTTATTCGGAAGTCCTCCTCCCCCGCAGGAGCCGGATTTTTCTTTGTTAAAAAAAGGACGGGTCGCTACGCCCATGCATCGACTATAGAGGTCTAAACAACATCACCATCAAGAACCGGTACCCCCTCCCACCCATTCCGGAGTTGTTTGACCGTCTCAGAGGGGCACGGATCTTCTCCAAGTTGAATCTCAGGGGAGCATACAATCTTATCCGCATCCGTGCCGGCGATGAATAGAAAACCGCCTTTAACACCCGTGATGATCACTATGAATACCTGGTGATGCCCTTCGGTCTGTGCAACGCTCTGGCAGTGTTCCAGGAATTCGTCAATGAGATCTTTCGGGACCTCCTGTACTCCTGTGTGGTGGTGTACTTGGACGACATCCTGGTCTTCTCCTCTGATCTTTCATCCCATAGGAGGACGGTCCCACTGGTTCTTCAGCGCCTTCGGGAGAATCGTTTGTATGCTAAGATGGAGAAATGCCTATTCGAGCAGACCTCGCTGCCATTTCTGGGCTACATTGTCTCCGACGCCGGGCTGTGGATGGATCCAGAGAAACTGTCCGCCATTCTCAAATGGCCCCATCCTGTCGGCCTAAGAGCCATCCAACGTTTCCTCGGATTCGCCAACTACTATAGGCAGTTTATTCCACACTTTTCTTCACTTTCCAAGCCTATTTCCGCCCTTACTCGTAAGGGGAGCTCTTCTAACTCCTGGACGCCAGAGGCCGAGGAGACCTTCCAGTCGCTAAAACGGGCTTTTTCCACGGCTCCTGTGCTGTCCCGTCCTGAGAGCTGCAAACCCTTCGTGTTAGAGGTTGATGCTTCCTCGACAGGAGCCGGGGCTGTCTTATCCCAGAAGACCTCTTCTGGTCGCCTGCGGCCTTGTAGATTCTTCTCCAAAGCCTTCTTCTCTTCCGAGTGCAATTACTCGATTGGCGACCGTGAGCTTTTGGCCATCAAATTGGCCTTGGAGGAGTGGCGCCATCTTCTGGAGGGAGCAGTTCACCCATTTGTCGTTTACTCGGACCACAAGAATCTGGCCTACCTTCAGTCCGCCCAGAGACTTAATCCTCGACAGGCCAGATGGTACTTGTTTTTTTTTCCCTTTGATTTCGAGCTCCATTTTCGCCCAGGGGACAGGAACACCAAAGCCGATGCCCTGTCCAGAGTTTTTCAACCGCCTGAGGTCGGGGAGGAACCGTCCCACATCATCTAGCCCGCGAAGATTATCACCGTGGCACCACTGAGGCTGCTCTCTCCACCTCCTGGCAAGACTCTCGTGCCGGAGAGTGCCAAAAGAAAAGTTCTTCTTTGGGGGCATTCCTCTAAATTGGCTGGTCATGCCGGAATCCAGAAGACCCTTGCTTTCATATCCCGGTATTATTGGTGGCCAACTCTCCGCCAAGATGTAGCTGACTTCGTTGCCTCCTGTTCCTCCTGCACTAGGAATAAAACACCTCGTCGGCCTCCGTTTGGTCTAAGACATCCTCTGCCGGTACCTACTTCACCTTGGGAGAATGTCGCCATGGACTTTGTCACTGATTTGCCCCGCTCCCCTGGCTGTACGGTGATTCTAGTGGTTGTGGACCGCTTCTCCAAAATGGCACATTTTATCCCTTTAAGCGGTCTCCCTTCTGCTCCTGGACTGGCCAAGATTTTCGTCCATCAGATTTTTAGGCTTCACGGCCTACCACAACGGATCGTCTCAGATCGTGGAGTCCAGTTTACTTCCAAGTTTTGGAAAGCGCTTTTCCTACTTCTAAATATAGCCCTGGACTTCTCTTCTGCCTATCATCCGCAAACCAATGGGCAAGTAGAGCGAACCAACCAGACGTTGATTGCATACCTTCGTCAGTTCTCCAATGCCCATCAGAATGACTGGGTCGACCGGCTCCCGTGGGCAGAGTTTGCCTATAACAATCATGTCAGTGAATCCTCGACCAAGTCGCCCTTTTTCGTGGTGTACGGCAAACACCCCAGTATACCTCTTCCTGTGGTCCCAACCTCCGAGGTACCGGCAGCCAACTCCTTGTTCCAAGACATTTCTGAAATCTGGTCCGAGACCAATACTGCCCTCAAAAGGGCTAGTGTCCGGATGAAGAATCACGCAGACAAGAGGAGGCTGGATCCTCCACCATTTCGCATCGGAGATGAGGTCTGGCTCTCGTCCAAGTATATCCGGCTAAAGTTACCCTCTTACAAGCTGGGCCCCCGGTACATTGGTCCTTTTGAGATATTGGCTCGTATCAATGAAGCCGCCTACAGGCTGAGGTTACCTGCTTCGCTCCGCATCCCGAACACCTTCCACGTCTCTCTCCTGAAACCTGTGGAACTAAATCAGTTTCACCCTTCACCGTGTCCTGCTCCTCGGCCAGTGGGTTCTGACGACACCTTCGAGGTAAGAGATATTCTCGCCATGCGGAAGTCAGAGGGAAGACCTTTTTCCTTATTGACTGGAAGGGTTTTGGTCCTGAGGAGAAGTCCTGGGAGCCCCGGGAGAACATCAACGCTCCCCGCATTCTCAGTAGATTTCTTCTCAATCGCAGCAGGGAGCGGCTTAAGGGGGAGGGTACTGTCACGGCCCCCGTGCCTCTAGCCATGCGCCGCGCCGCCCCTCCCGTCGCGAGCGCTCATTCACTCACTCTCCCCTGCTCCAGCGTCGCTCTCCTCCTCTGACCGGCCCGCGGCCTGTGACGTCATTGCGTGCTCTGCGCATGCGCCATAGGCCGCGGCCGGCCCTCTGCCTTTGATCTTATCGGCCGGCGGTGCCCTGACCCGGTAGAACCGCCGGACCAATGGGGGCACATCTGCAGCTATATCAGGCCGCCCTCCCTTAATGGAGGCGCCTGATCGTTGTTGTTTCAGACTTCCATCCAGGTCCTGTGGATTGCCCTGCAGCTTCCACTCCCTCTCACTGCCTTGTGCTTCCTTACAGTTCTGTTCCAGTCCAGCCTACCAGTGTCCGTACCTGCTGTCCTACTCCGGTCCTGTCTGTCTGTGTCTGCACCTGCAGTCCTGTTCCAGTCCAGCCTACCCGTGTCCATACCTGCTATCCTACTCCGGTCCTGCCTGTCTGTGTCCGCACCTGCAGTCCTGTTCCAGTCCAGCCTACCCGTGTCTGTACCCGCTGTCCTACTCCGGTCCTGCCTGTCCGTGTCCGCACCTGCAGTCCTGTTCCAATCCAGCCTACCTGTGTCCGTACCTGCTGTCCTACTCCGGTCCTGCCTGTCTGTGTCCGCACCTGCAGTCCTGTTCCAGTCCAGCCTACCCGTGTCCGTACCTGCAGTTCTACTCCGGTCCTGCCTGTCTGTGTCCACACCTGCAGTCCTGTTCCAGTCCAGCCTACCCGTGTCCGTACCTGCAGTTCTACTCCGGTCCTGCCTGTCTGTGTCCGCACCTGCAGTCCTGTTCCAGTCCAGCCTACCCGTGTCCGTACCTACAGTTCTACTCCTGTCCTGCCTGTCGGTGTCCGCACCTGCAGTCCTGTTCCAGTCCAGCCTACCCGTGTTTGTATCTACTGTTCTACTCCAGACCTGCCTTCCCGTGTTAGTCCCCGCACTCCACTCTGAGCCGCCCCTCTTGGTTCCAGCTACCGTGGCATTCGAACCCCTGGACCTGCTCCTAATGATCCCTGTATAGGGGTTGGTTCCACCTGGTTGCTCGTCCGGGTCCCTCGGTGTCACGGCCCAGAGGGTCCACTCCGGAAAGTCCGCCTTGCCTAGTACAAAGCTAACAATTTTTCGAACAGTGCCAATACTTTTGTCCACCCTCTTTTTTATGTTTGGTGTGGAATTATATCCAATTTGGCTTTAGGACATTTCTTTTTGTGTTTTTTCATTTAAGACAAATTAAATGAAGATAATAATACCAAAGAATTTGTGTTTGCAATCATTTTCAGGAAGAAACTGAGTATTATCTGACAGAATTGCAGGGGTGTCAATACTTTTGGCCACAACTGTATGGGCTGAAGGGATAAAGAGAGGGCAACGATGAGGGAAGTTGTCATTCCTCATCATTGCCATACCTAAAATGCTGCTCCGCCCTTCCTCCCTTACATTTATTTTTTCACGGGCCTGTGGGTAAGTAATTCAGGGAACTGAATGGACAGCATGATGGTAAATGGTAAACGGTATGGTTTATAAGTTATTGAGTTATATATTTAAATTTAATAAAGGCCGTGGCCAAAACCTTCCATTTAAAAGTCAATGTGCCCTGTGCATTTTATTATGTTGATATTTATTGCCTTAAAAAAATACCTGAGTGGGTGCCCCTGCATTTTTGATAACCAACCAGGCAAAACTCACAGCTGGGAGCTGCAACCCTTAGCTGTCAGATTCAACAAGGCTGGTTATCAAGATTAGAGGGGTCCCCATGCTGTTTATTTTTTTTAATTATTTAAATAATTTTAAAAAAACGTGGGGTCCCTCCTATTTTTGGCAACCAGCCTTGCTAAAGCTCACAGCTGGGGGCTGGTATTCTCAGGCTGGTAAGGGGTCATGGATATTGGCCCCCAACATCGGGGCTTGATGTCACCTGACAATACAAAGGTGACATCAACCCCAAAAATATGAAACCCACAGGGCAAGTGGGAAGAGCTGGGCGAAGTGCCAGAATTGGCGCATCTAATAGATGTGCCCTTTCTGGCCAGCTGTGGGCAGCTATTTTTAGGCTGGGGGTAAATATCCATGGCCCCTTACCAAACTGAGAATGCCAACCCCCAGCTGTCTGCTTTAGCAAGGCTGGTTTTCAAAAATAGAGGGACCTCATGCCATTTTTTTTAAATTATTTATTTAAATAATTAAAAAAACAGCGTGGGGACCCCTCTATTCTTGATAACCAACCTTGCTAATGGTGACAACTGAGGGTTGCAGCCCCAGCTGTGAGATTTGCCTGGCTGGTTATCAAAAAAATTTTTTAAATTATTTACAGCCCAGGAGCAGCTGATGAATACTCCCATCCGCCGCTCCTGCTCTCACTGTTATTAGTGGCAGCAGGTATCGGATGATGGGAGCTGTAGGCCCATCAGCTAACCCCAGTGAACGGAGTAGAACTTTATACCTCCGATCACAGCTGAGCGCTCACGCTGTCTTTTGACAGCATGTGAACCACAGTGGGGATGATTTCACCTCCGAAAAGAAGCGGTGTTTGCTGCGCTGCCAAGCACATGACAGCGCGACAAACACCCAGTGTTCAGGCAGCCTATCCCGACTTTACTGGTCGGGTTCGCCCATCTCTATACTCAGCTACTGCACCTGCAGGAACCGAGGATGAAACATCCTTCTCGGTATGCAGCTGCGTGTCATCGAAAATGGCTATGCGTGTCAGTGCTGACATGCGTGTCTTTGGTTCACCATCACGGATCTAGGGACAAAGTGATCCTTCTCGCCTGAGGACTGGAAAATTTATAGAGTGGAGAAATGTAAGGAGATGGAAAAGTGAGAAGCCACACAGTTAATGAGAACAGCGAATGGTCTTATCAGATATTGGAGGATGGTGAAATAAGAAGGGAATGGACAGTTTAAAATGTTGTGATGTTGATTATGTAAAAATAAATGTTGTGGCAAACCGTCTTGATGAAAACCTAAAAGATTTTGCATTCAGTTATTAAAAAAGGTTTATTGGTTTGAAAAGTTGGGGACTGTCCAAAAGAGGTTAGGAGCAATGGTAGGAGACACTTGCAGTCGCATAAACTACAAAAAATGTAGCGTAACATTCATGTATGGCCACTTCTCCACTTCATTCACATCTTATTGGAGTGCCACACAGTGGTCAGGATACCCCATTCTGCTAATACATAGGGATCCCAGAGATGACCACACTGGGCACTATCAGTGCTTGTTCATTCCCAGTGGTGTACTGCTAATAGCATCAGAACATGCGGCCGCCATGGGGCCCATGAGTGGAGGAGGTCCCGATGCCAGCTCCTCCGGGCCGGCATCACACTTTCAACTGTATCTGCATCCTGGAAGCAGATATAGTTGAAAGCAATGATGAAACAGGGAGCCATCAATTTCCTCCAAATGATTCTCCTTGTGCGTCTGAGCTCTGACGTCTTAGGCCAGGTTCGCATAGCGTTAACACAGCCCGTTCAACGCATAGCGTTGACGGGCTGCGTTAACGCTATAGCATAACGCGATATGCGTTATGCTATACCGCTAGCGCTGATGATTCGTCAGTGCTAGCAGTGACGGAGCCTCAGACGCTGCAGCCCATGTCCGAGGCTCCGTCAGTGTTTGACGGCACATCGCGAACGGCATACGTCACGATGCGCCACATAATGTGGGTCTATGGCAGCGTTAACGGACTGCGATACACCGTGTTATACCGCGGTGTAACGCAGTCCCTTAAACGGACTGCCTCAACACAGTGTGACCCCAGCCTTAGCGTATGAGGGTGGGTGCGATGATGTCACTACATTGTGTGCACTGTGCAGAACTTCAGAATAGGCACTGCAGAGACCAGAGCACTGGGGGAACAAGAAGAGCTAAATATATAAATATACACTCACTGGCCACTTTATTAGGTACACCTGTCCAACTGTGTGTTAAGACTTAATTTCTAATCAGCCAATCACATGGCGGCAACTCAGTGCATTTAGGCATGTAGACATGGTCAAGACAATCTCCTGCAGTTCAAACCGAGCATCAGTATGGGGAAGAAAGGTGATTTGAGTGCCTTTGAACGTGGCATGATTGTTGGTGCCAGAAGGGCTGGTCTGAGAATTTCAGAAACTGCTGATCTACTGGGATTTTCACGCACAACCATCTCTAGGGTTTACAGAGAATGGTCCGAAAAAGAAAAAAAATCCAGTGAGCGGCAGTTCTGTGGCCGGAAATGCCATGTTGATGCCAGAGGTCAGAGGAGAATGGGCAGACTGGTTCGAGCTGATAGAAAGGCAACAGTGACTCAAATTGCCACCCGTTACAACCAAGGTAGGCAGAAGAGCATCTCTGAACGCACAGTGCGTCGAACTTTGAGGCAGATGGGCTACAGCAGCAGAAGACCACACTGGGTACCACTCCTCTCAGCTAAGAACAGGAAACTGAGGCTACAATTTGCACAAGCTCATCGAAATTGGACAGTAGAAGATTGGAAAAACGTTGCCTGGTCTGATGAGTCTCGATTTCTGCTGCGACATTCGGATGGTAGGGTCAGAATTTGGCGTAAACAACATGAAAGCATGGATCCATCCTGCCTTGTATCAACGGTTCAGGCTGGTGGTGGTGGTGTCATGGTGTGGGGAATTTTTTCTGGGCACTCTTTGGGCCCCTTGGTACCAATTGAGCATCGTTGCAACGCCACAGCCTACCTGAGTATTGTTGCTGACCATGTCCATCCCTTTATGACCACAATGTACCCAACATCTGATGGCTACTTTCAGCAGGATAATGCGCCATGTCATAAAGCTCGAATCATCTCAGATTGGTTTCTTGAACATGACAATGAATTTACTGTACTCAAATGGCCTCCTCAGTCACCAGATCTCAATCCAATAGAGCATCTTTGGGATGTGGTGGAACGGGAGATTCGCATCAGGGATGTGCAGCCGACAAATCTGCGCCAACTGTGTGATGCCATCATGTCAATATGGTCCAAAATCTCTGAGGAATGCTTCCAGCACCTTGTTGAATCTCTGCCACGAAGAATTGAGGCAGTTCTGAAGGCAAAAGGGGGTCCAACCCCTTACTAGCATGGTGTACCTAATAAAGTGGCCAGTGAGTGTATATATATAGTGTGTGCGTGTGTGTGTATGTGTATATATATATATATACTGTATATATATATATATGTATGTGTGTATCGCCAGCCAATCACGAAGCATCTTTCATTTCACCAGAGCCGTTCAAAAGAAGCGGAGCTGTGATTGGTTGCTATGAGCAACAGTTTTCCTTGCAAACAATCACTAAGCATCTCTCATTTCACCAGAGCTGGTTAAAAGAAGCTGAGCTGTGATTAGTTGCTATGACCAACAGTTTTCCCACTTGACAACACCTCAGCAGACACTGACATGGTGGGAGAAATCTAACATCCCTGGGAACATAAGCTCTCAGCCATTGTCTGCCCCCCTTAAAAGAGCAGAGCACATGACAGAAATGAATCCCCCCTCCCGTGCCCATATACCCATCACACATCCTCTATCCCGTAGGCACATCTTTCCTCTTAAGGGGATCATTGGTATGGAAGTCAGAGCAAATCCATCCAGGGCTTTGGTTTTGACCCCAGGCCTCTCTTAAAGGGATCCCCGATATGGAAGTTAGGACAGTTCCACTCAGCTCTGTGGTTCTGACCCCAGGGTCTCTTAAAAGGATCATTGGTATGGAATTTAGGGCAAATCCACTCTGCGCTTTGGTACTGACCCCAGGCCTCTCTGAAAGGGATCCCCGTTATGGATGTCAGGGCAATTGCCTTCAAATTCTCTGGTACTGACCCCAGGCTCTCTTAAAGGGATCTCCTGTATGGAAGTTAGGGCAAATCCCTCGGCGCTCTGATTCTGACCACAGGGTTCTATTAAAGGGATCATTGGTATGCAAGTCAGGGTAAATCCACTCAGCGCTCTGGTTCTGATCCCAGGCTCTCTTAAAGGGATCCCCAGTATGGAAGTTAGGGCAAATCCACTCAGTGCTCTGGTTCTGACCCCAGGCCTCTCTTAAAGGGATCCCCGGTATGGAAGTGAGGGTAAATCCCTCAGCGCTCTGATTCTCATCCCAGGCTTCTATTAAAGAGATCATTGGTATGGAAGTCAGAGCAAATCCATCCAGGGCTTTGGTTTTGACCCCAGGCCTCTCTTAAAGGGATCCCCAATATGGAAGTTAGGACAGTTCCACTCAGCTCTGTGATTCTGACCCCAGGGTCTCTTAAAAGGATCATTGGTATGGAATTTAGGGCAAATCCACTCAGCGCTCTGGTTCTGACGCCAGGCATCTCTTACAGGGATCCCCAGTATGGAAGTTAGGACCGTTCCACTCAGCGCTCTGGTTCTGACTCCAGGATGACGGGATGATGTGGGATATTAGTGTTAGTTGTCCAGTGGCTCTGGCTGACGGGATGATGTGGGATATTAGTGGTAGTAGTCCGGTGGCTCTGGCTGATGGGACGATGTGGGATATTTTGGGTAGTAGTCCGGTAGCTCTGGCTGACGGGATGATGTGGGATATTAGTGGTAGTTGTCCGGTGGCTCTGGCTGATGGGATGATGTGGGATATTAGGGGTAGTAGTCCAGTGGCTCTGGCTGACGGGATGATGTGGGATATTATGGGTAGTAGTCCGGTAGCTCTGGCTGATGGGATAATGTGGGATATTTTAGTGAATGTGGCTATGCGGAATGGGCGGGGCTCTACACTCAGCACTATATATATATACTGTATATATAATCATTATTATTTGTTATAACTAACTGTAGTTAGTTACTATGCCCGGGCAGCGCCAGGCTCTTCAGCTAGTGTGTGTGTATATATATATATATATATATATATATATATATATTCTAATCAATGAGTACATTGTGAGGGTCATTATACTGTTTGGAGGGCTTTGTGGGGACTACTATATAGTTTGGAGGGCTGTTTGAGGGCCATTATACTATTTGAAGGGTTATGTGGGGGTCATTATACTATTTGAAAGGTGATGTGGGGGCCATTATATTATTTGGATGGCTGTCTGAGGGCCATTACACTATTTGAAGGGCTGTCTAGGGGCCATTATATTGTGTGGTGTTCATTAAACTATTTGGAGCGCTATGTGGTGTTCATTTTACTGTTTGGAGGGTGTAAAGGGGGTCATTATACTGTTTGGCGGGCTGGAATGGAGTCATTATACTGTTTGAAGGGCATTGTGGGGACCAATTATACTCTTTGGAGGTCTATGTTGGAGCCAATTATACCATTTGGAGGGCTAGTATCATTATTATGGATAAAAACGCTCTGTAGGAAGATCAATCTTGTGCAAAGCTAGATGGGTCCAAGAGGGTCTTCTCCGCCAACATCTTGATAGTATCAAGCCTTTGGGTTGCTGGTCTTCCTCTTCGTCTTGTTCATTCTATTATTCCAACCGTGTTGTCCTTCTCCAATGATTGAGTTCTTCGTATGATGTGTCCAAAGTAGACAAGTCATAACTTGATGAACCTTGCTTCAAGTGGCAAATCTGGCTTGATTTGTTCTAAAATTAGTTTGTTCCTCTGGCCATCCAAGGTATGGATAATATCCTTCTCCAGCACCACATTTTCAAGGTGTCAATTCTTCTGTCTTGTTTCTTTCTCGTCCAGGTTTCACATCCATAAGTTACCACAGAAAAGACTAGACTAGGCACAAGCTGTGCCTTCATCGCCAGTGAAATGTTCCTTGATTTGAAGACCTTGTCCAGTGACTTCATGGTTGATTTGCTAATAGATATTCTATTGACTTCCGATGTCGTTGCTGGAACTTGAGTCATCATCGATGTTCTTTACTCCTTCCAGCTTGTCGCCCATCCATCTCAAATGTGTCCCAGTCTTCCCTAGCAGTAGTCAACTGGGAGGCTAACTGGGGTCAATTATACTGTTGGGAGAGCTATGTGGGGCCATTATACTGTTTTGGAGGGCTACGTAGGGGTCATTATACTGTTTGGACGGCTATGTGAGGACTTTGCACTGTTTGTAGGCCTATGTGGGGGCCATTATACTGTTTTGAAGGCTATGTGGGGGCCATTATACTGTTTGGAGTTCTATGTGAAGGCCATTATAGTGTTTGGGGCTATGTGGGGGTAATCATAATTTGTGGTGGGCTGTGTGGTGGCCAATTATACTCTTTGTGTGGCTATGAGGGGGCAATATGCTGCCTGAAGGGCTATATGGAGACCATTATGCTGTTTGGAGGGCTAAGTTAGGCTGATCATACTGTTTTGAGTGGGGTGCCATTATACTGTGTGGAGAGTTGTGTGGGTGCCATCATACTGTGTGGTGGGGCCCATTATACTGTATTTAGGGCAATTAAACTGTATGGAAGGCCATCCTACTGTGTCTGGGGGCCACCATACTGTGTGTGTGGGACTGGGGGGACCATCATATTATATTGACCAAAAGAAATAAAGGAAGAACGGGCACCACAAAAAAAAAAATCACTTTTTGTATGTAGTGGTGCTGCAAACAATATCGCAAATGAACAATGTATGATAAAGACGAAAAAGAATCACATTAATTGAAGCCTGTGCACAGTCAAAGAAATGATTATAAAAATAAATTTATTGAAATATATAGTGATACAAATACATTAAAAACATTTGAAAAATCAGACATATATCCCAATAATATAATAATTATGGGGAAACCCACTACAACCCACCCATATAATGATGTGCCGCCATCAGGGCATTACTGCCCTTACTGGTGTTTGGGGCCCGGTCCGGTCCCCGCTCCTCGCTAGGCCCCTGGGCCAGGTTTAAGGTATGACGACTCCCACCTGTGATGCCCTATAATGTGTCCCACTTGAGAAGTCCTATAATATGTCTTACCTGGGATGTCCTATGATGTGTCTAGTCTGGGATGCCCTATGACATCTCTTGCCTGTGATGCCTTATAATGTGTCCTGCCTGTGATGCCCTATAATGTGTCCCACCTGGGAAGCCCTATAATATGTCTCACCTGGGATGTCCTAAGATGTATCTAGTCTGGGATGTCCTATGACGTCTCCTGCTGTGATGCTCTATAATGTGTCCCACCTGACATGCCCTATGATGTGCCTCATCTGGGATGCCCAAGGATATCTTCTGCCTGTGATGCCCTATAATGTGTGCTGCCTGGGATGCCCCATAATGTGTCCTGCCTGTGATGCCCCTAATGTGTCCCACCTGTGATGCCCCTAATGTGACCCGCCTGTGATGCCCCATAATGTGTCCCACCTGTGATGCCCCTAATGTGACCAGCCTGTGATGCCCCTAATGTGACCCGCTTGTGATGCCCCATAATGTGCCCCACCTGTGATGCCCCATAATGTGTCCCGCCTGTGGTGCTCCATAATGTGTCCCGCTTGTGGTGCTCCATAATGCGTCCGGCATGTGATGATCCATAATGCGTCCCGCCTGTGATGCCCCATAATGTGTCCGGCCTGTGATGCCCTATAACGTGTCCAGCCTGTGGTGCCCCATAATATGTCCCGCCTGTGATAGCCCTAATGTTTCCCGCCTGTGGTGCTCCATAATGTGTCCTGCCTGTGATATCTCTAATGTGTCCCGCCTGTGATGCCCCATAATGTGCCCCACCTGTGATGCCACATAATGTGTCTGGCCTGTGATGCCCCATAATGTGTCTTGCCTGTGATGCCCCTAATATTTCCCGCCTGTGATGCCCCTATTTCCCGCCTGGGATGCCCCATAATGTGTCCCGCCTGTGATGCCCCTAATATTTCCCGCCTGGGATGCCCCATAATGTGTCTCGCCTGTGATGCCCCATAATGTGTCTCGCCTGTGTTGCCCCATAATGTGTCCCGCCTGTGATGCCCCTAATATTTCCCGCCTGGGATGCCCCATAATGTGTCTCGCCTGTGATGCCCCTAATATTTCCTGCCTGGGATGCCCCATAATGTGTCTTGCCTGTGATGCCCCTAATATTTCCCGCCTGGGATGCCCCATAATGTGTCCCGCCTGTGATGCCCCTAATATTTTCCGCCTGTGATGCCCCATAATATGTCTCGCCTGTGATGCCCCTAATATTTCCTGCCTGGGATGCCCCATAATGTGTCTTGCCTGTGATGCCCCTAATATTTCCCGCCTGGGATGCCCCATAATGTGTCCTGCCTGTGATGCCCCTAATATTTCCCGCCTGGGATGCCCCATAATGTGTCTCGCCTGTGATGCCCCATAATGTGTCCCGCCTGTGATGCCCCTAATATTTCCCGCCTGGGATGCCCCATAATGTGTCCCGCCTGTGATGCCCCTAATATTTCCCGCCTGGGATGCCCCATAATGTGTCTCGCCTGTGATGCCCCTAATATTTCCCGCCTGGGATGCCCCATAATGTGTCTCGCCTGTGATGCCCCTAATATTTTCCGCCTGTGATGCCCCATAATATGTCTCGCCTGTGATGCCCCTAATATTTCCTGCCTGGGATGCCCCATAATGTGTCTCGCCTGTGATGCCCCTAATATTTCCCGCCTGGGATGCCCCATAATGTGTCTCGCCTGTGATGCCCCTAATATTTTCCGCCTGTGATGCCCCATAATATGTCTCGCCTGTGATGCCCCTAATATTTCCTGCCTGGGATGCCCCATAATGTGTCTTGCCTGTGATGCCCCTAATATTTCCTGCCTGGGATGCCCCATAATGTGTCTCGCCTGTGATGCCCCTAATATTTCCCGCCTGGGATGCCCCATAATGTGTCTCGCCTGTGATGCCCCTAATATTTTCCGCCTGTGATGCCCCATAATATGTCTCGCCTGTGATGCCCCTAATATTTCCTGCCTGGGATGCCCCATAATGTGTCTTGCCTGTGATGCCCCTAATATTTCCTGCCTGGGATGCCCCATAATGTGTCTCGCCTGTGATGCCCCTAATATTTCCCGCCTGGGATGCCCCATAATGTGTCTCGCCTGTGATGCCCCTAATATTTTCCGCCTGTGATGCCCCATAATATGTCTCGCCTGTGATGCCCCTAATATTTCCTGCCTGGGATGCCCCATAATGTGTCTTGCCTGTGATGCCCCTAATATTTCCTGCCTGGGATGCCCCATAATGTGTCTCGCCTGTGATGCCCCTAATATTTCCCGCCTGGGATGCCCCATAATGTGTCTCGCCTGTGATGCCCCTAATATTTTCCGCCTGTGATGCCCCATAATATGTCTCGCCTGTGATGCCCCTAATATTTCCTGCCTGGGATGCCCCATAATGTGTCCTGCCTGTGATGCCCCTAATATTTCCTGCCTGGGATGCCCCATAATGTGTCTCGCCTGTGATGCCCCTAATATTTCCTGCCTGTGATGCCCCATAATGTGTCTCGCCTGTGATGCCCCTAATATTTTCCGCCTGTGATGCCCCATAATATGTCTCGCCTGTGATGCCCCTAATATTTCCTGCCTGGGATGCCCCATAATGTGTCCTGCCTGTGATGCCCCTAATATTTCCCGCCTGGGATGCCCCATAATGTGTCTCGCCTGTGATGCCCCATAATGTGTCCCGCCTGTGATGCCCCTAATATTTCCCGCCTGTGATGCCCCATAATGTGTCCTGCCTGGGATGTCCTATGATATTTCCCGCCTATAGTGGTACATTTCTTTTTGGTTTACTTAATTACAAGGAGGATTCTCTAATTTTGTATTATTTTTCTGTGTTTCATGCTTTATGATCACAACCTGGTAAAAAAAAAAAATCTCTCCCATCAGGGTGGGCGCCTCAGACAGATCCCTCTCACACAAAGACACAGTATGTAGGGGGAGGGATGGAGAGTTCGGCTGCTGCTGATCCTGTCTCCATGGTAACCACCAGGCGCAGCAGTAGCAGTTAGAGCAGCACCAGGGAGGTGCATCGCCGCTAGTGGGCGTGGTTAAAGGCGCGTTCGCACATAACCCCGCCCACCACAGCGTCGCGCAATCTCGGGAGCGAAGCAAAGTACGAGCTGTCAATCACAAGGCTGTTTAGCTGACAGTCACGTTTTCTCCCCGCCTGTGTTCGGTACAGGACGGTGAGTTGACATTGTCATGAGCTGGGAGAGCTGTGGGGCAGTTTTGCGGCCGTGTTCTGTAGCCTGTTAGGAAACTACAACTCCCAGCATGCCCTGACATCCGCGAGTTGTCAGAGCATGCTGGCAGCTGTAGTTTTCTAACGGGGGAGTATTTGACTTCATAAGGCAGCTCTACCCGCAGTGGATAGATTTACAGGGATTGCTGGGGGTTGTAGTGCAGAGCTCAATGCTACGTATGTGAGCGAGGACCTACAGTACAGATGGTCCTAGGAAGGTCAGCCATGTGCTCCATGCCCACAGTGTACAGGGTGCTGCTCTGCTCCAGCTGTGCTAGAACTACAGCTCTCAGCATGCCCTGACAGTCTGCACATACCTGACAATGTGATAACAATCAATGACAGTGAATGTGGCCGGGGTCACGGTGTGAACTGTGACCTCCACTAGACAAGTAAAGAGGTTTTATAAACCCTCGGTGCCCGGCTGTGATTTATTTTAAAACAGCAAAAACCTCTTTACTTTCCTCAGGGTCCGGCACTAATAACAGACACCAGGAGCGGCAGCGAACACTCAGGTGGACCTGGGGAGGGTGAGTGAACCTCAATGTGTTTGTTTTTTAATACAAAGAAACGAGCTGGCGCATAAGTTGGCATACATGCCGTGTGTAAGAGCTCATTCACACTGCGGCCATGACACAGGCAAAACCCCCAAAATGAGCATATACCCTGCAGCAAGTAAGTAATAAGTCATGTAAAGAAGAGGGTATTACACTATCCCACCACGACAAGGTGGACCCCGATCGGGACGGTCCGAACCTGTCTTTAGCATTTACGCTTTTTTGATCAAAATAGTGTTAAAGGGGTTGTCAGCTACTAGGACAACGCGTTCTTGAGCTAAATGTTTGGCCCTGATAAAATAATAAAGCCTGTACTCACCTCCCGTCCCGGCGCTCACGGTCGCTGTGATGCGGTGTTGTGACGTGATGCCCGGTGCCCAATCAGCTCTAGCGTCACTCTCCCCGCCTTCTGACGAACATGAAGAGGACGTCAGCGATCACCTGCGGCCAGACGTCCTCTTCATGTTCAAAACGGGCATCACGTCACAACACCGCACCACAGCCCCGGGACCGCCAGTGCCGACACCGCGGAAACAGCACGGGAGGTGAGTACAGGTTTTTTTATTTTATCGGGACCAAACATTTAGATCAAGAATGAGTTACCCTACTAGTGGACTACCCCTTTATCTAAGTATCTTATGTTATTTATATGTATTATTGTTATTTACTTACTTCAGGGTATAGGCTGTGTGCACATGTTGCGTTTTTTTTTTGCGTTTTCCCGCTGCGGAATCGCCGCGAAAACGCAAAGAAAACACATCCCATGCAAATGGGATTCCGCAATGCTGTGGATTTTTCCGCTGCGGAATCGCATCGTGGAAAAGTCCACAGCATGCCCATTCCTTTTGCGGAATCGCGGCGATTCCGCACCCATAGGAATGCATTGATCCGCTTACTTTACGCAAGTGGCTATGTCCACCATGTGTGAAGTGAGCGCTTCATGTGCGGATGGTTCCCAGGGTCTGGAGGAGAGGAGACTGTCCTCCAGGTCCTGGGTGCCATAATCCTGTAAAAAATAGAATAAAAATAAAAAATAGTGATATACTCACCCTCCAGCAGCCTCCGGAGTCCTTCCCGCCTCTCACCACGCTCCCGTTCTCTTGAGAGCGTGACTTCATCTCAGGTCCTTCGCGCAAAGCAGTACTGGGACCGGACAATGCCGGGAGCGCCGCAGACACATCGGGGGCTGTCAGAAGGTGAGAATAACAATATATATTTTTTTTATTATTATTTTAACATCTTACCTATCACATTCCAAGCGATGCTAATCGCTTGGAATACGCAAGCGAAAAACGCTTGCAAAACGCTTGTTTTCCGTGGGTACATAGCCATATGCTCATTTTGTCTCTTTTCTTGGGTTTTGTTTTTGAATACAAATTCCAGCCACGGGGCAGGGTTTCTCTGAATCAGGAAAACCCCTTTAATTCCAGCAAAGGCAACATGTATGTAACATATCAGCTGCTGCGGCTTTTCTTTGCAGTACTAAGATGACATGTTGCAGACAAGTACACAGAAACCTTTGGTCCCATCACTTACCTGAGAACGGCTGTCATAGTCTTAAAGGGAATCTTTCACAAGGTTTTTGTTACCCCATCTAAGATATTCATGATGTAGGGAGAGACCCTGATTCCAGCCGTGTGTCATTTACTGGGCTGCTTGCTGTTGTTTTTATAATATCACTGTTTTATCTGTTGCAAATCTACCAGTTCTCTGAATTCTAAACTCTGGATAACCCTGCCCACATCACTGATTGGCAGTTTTCTGTGTGCACTGTGCATAGGCAGAAAGCTGCCAATCATTGGTGTGGGCAGGGATATTCTGAGCTCATTAATGTGGCGGACTACATTGCATGAGACTACTACTCCTCTAGTGATAATCTCCTGCTGGTAAAATAATGATGTTATCAATACTGCAGGAAGCTGCCCAGTAAGTGCTGTGTTGCTGGAATTAGGGTCTCTGTCTTTATATTATACTGCTCTGATTAGGTGTCAAAACCCTACTGATCAATTCCCTCTAAGCCCCAATACACAATAGACACAGTAGCTGTTAGCTGAACTCTGGTTTGATTGATTGTTCAGAAAAGAGCTGTCTCCCGACTCTCCCATACTCTGACTCATAGGAGTGCTCTATGAGACAGCCATGACAGCCCCTCTCCCTCCTCCTGGCAGCAGTGTGCACATGGTGACAGCCCCTCTACCTCCTCCTGGCAGCAGTGTGCACATGGTGACAGCCCCTCTCCCTCCTCCTGGCAGCAGTGTGCACATGGTGACAGCCCCGCTCCCTCCTCCTGGCAGCAGTGTGCACATGGTGACAGCCCCTCTCCCTTCTCCTGGCTATAGTGTGCACATGGTGACAGCTCCTCTCCCTCCTCCTGGTTGTCATGTGCACATGGTGACAGCCCCTCTCCCTCCTCCTGGCCGCAGTGTGCACATGGTGACAGCCCCTCTCCCTCCTCCTGGCAGCAGTGTGCACATGGTGACAGCCCCTCTCCCTCCTCCTGGCAGCAGTGTGCAAATGGTGACAGCCCCGCTCCCTCCTCCTGGCTGTAGTGTGCACATGGTGACAGACCCTCTCCCTCCTCCTGGCTGTAGTGTGCACATGGTGACAGCCCCTCTCCCTCCTCCTGGCTGTAGTGTGCACATGGTGACAGCCCCTCTCCCTCCTCCTGGCTGTAGTGTGCACATGGTGACAGCCCCTCTCCCTCCTCCTGGCTGTAGTGTGCAGATGGTGACAGACCCTATTCCTCCTCCTGGCTGTAGTGTGCACATGGTGACAAACCCGCTCCCTCCTCCTGGCAGCAGTGTGCACATGGTGACAGCCCCTCTCCCTCCTCCTGGCAGCAGTGTGCACATGGTGACAGCCCCTCTCCCTCCTCCTGGCTGTAGTGTGCACATGGTGACAGTCCCACTCCCTCCTCCTGGCTGTAGTGTGCACATGGTGACAGATCCTCTCCCTCCTCCTGGCTGTTGTATGCACATGGTGACAGCTCCTCTCCCTCCTCCTGGCAGCAGTGTGCACATGGTGACAGCCCCTCTCCCTCCTCCTGGCTGTAGTGTGCACATGGTGACAGACCCTATTCCTCCTCCTGGCTGTATTGTGCACATGGTGACAGCCCCTCTCCCTCCTCCTGGCTGTAGTGTGCACATGGTGACAGATCCTCTCCCTCCTCCTGGCTGTTGTATGCACATGGTGACAGCCCCGCTCCCTCCTCCTGGCAGCAGTGTGCACATGGTGACAGATCCTCTCCCTCCTCCTGGCAGCAGTGTGCACATGGTGACAGCCCCTCTCCCTCCTCCTGGCTGTAGTGTGCACATGGTGACAGTCCCTCTACCTCCTCCTGGCAGCAGTGTGCACATGGTGACAGATCATCTCCCTCCTCCTGGCTGTAGTGTGCACATGGTGACAGGTCCTCTCCCTCCTCCTGGCTGTAGTATGCACATGGTGACAGCTCCTCTCCCTCCTCCTGGCTGTAGTATGCACATGGTGACAGCTCCTCTCCCTCCTCCTGGCTGTAGTGTGCACATGGTGACAGCTCCTCTCCCTCCTCCTGGCTGTAGTGTGTACATGGAGACAGCCACTCTCCCTCCTCCTGGCTGTAGTGTGCACATGGTGACAGCCCCTCTCCCTCCTCCTGGCTGTAGTGTGCACATGGTGACAGCTCCTCTCCCTCCTCCTGGCTGTAGTGTGTACATGGTGACAGCCCCTCTCCCTCCTCCTGGCTTTAGTGTGCACATGGTGACAGCCCCTCTCCCTCCTCCTGGCAGCAGTGTGCACATGGTGACAGACCAGCTCCCTCCTTCTGGCTGTAGTGTGCACATGGTGACAGCCCCGCTCCCTCCTCCTGGCAGCAGTGTGCACATGGTGACAGCCCCTTGCCCTCCTCATAGCAGCAGTGTGCACATGGTGACAGCTCCTCTCCCTCCTCCTGGCAGCAGTGTGCACATGGTGACAGCCCCGCTCCCTCCTCCTGGCAGCAGTGTGCACATGGTGACAGCCCCTCTCCCTTCTCCTGGCTATAGTGTGCACATGGTGACAGCTCCTCTCCCTCCTCCTGGTTGTCATGTGCACATGGTGACAGCCCCTCTCCCTCCTCCTGGCCGCAGTGTGCACATGGTGACAGCCCCTCTCCCTCCTCCTGGCAGCAGTGTGCACATGGTGACAGCCCCTCTCCCTCCTCCTGGCAGCAGTGTGCAAATGGTGACAGCCCCGCTCCCTCCTCCTGGCAGCAGTGTGCACATGGTTACAGCCCCCATCCTTCCTCCTGGCTGTAGTGTGCACATGGTGACAGACCCTCTCCCTCCTCCTGGCTGTAGTGTGCACATGGTGACAGCCCCTCTCCCTCCTCCTGGCTGTAGTGTGCACATGGTGACAGCCCCTCTCCCTCCTCCTGGCTGTAGTGTGCACATGGTGACAGCCCCTCTCCCTCCTCCTGGCTGTAGTGTGCAGATGGTGACAGACCCTATTCCTCCTCCTGGCTGTAGTGTGCACATGGTGACAAACCCGCTCCCTCCTCCTGGCAGCAGTGTGCACATGGTGACAGCCCCTCTCCCTCCTCCTGGCAGCAGTGTGCACATGGTGACAGCCCCTCTCCCTCCTCCTGGCTGTAGTGTGCACATGGTGACAGTCCCACTCCCTCCTCCTGGCTGTAGTGTGCACATGGTGACAGATCCTCTCCCTCCTCCTGGCTGTTGTATGCACATGGTGACAGCTCCTCTCCCTCCTCCTGGCAGCAGTGTGCACATGGTGACAGCCCCTCTCCCTCCTCCTGGCTGTAGTGTGCACATGGTGACAGACCCTATTCCTCCTCCTGGCTGTATTGTGCACATGGTGACAGCCCCTCTCCCTCCTCCTGGCTGTAGTGTGCACATGGTGACAGATCCTCTCCCTCCTCCTGGCTGTTGTATGCACATGGTGACAGCCCCGCTCCCTCCTCCTGGCAGCAGTGTGCACATGGTGACAGATCCTCTCCCTCCTCCTGGCAGCAGTGTGCACATGGTGACAGCCCCTCTCCCTCCTCCTGGCTGTAGTGTGCACATGGTGACAGTCCCTCTACCTCCTCCTGGCAGCAGTGTGCACATGGTGACAGATCATCTCCCTCCTCCTGGCTGTAGTGTGCACATGGTGACAGGTCCTCTCCCTCCTCCTGGCTGTAGTATGCACATGGTGACAGCTCCTCTCCCTCCTCCTGGCTGTAGTATGCACATGGTGACAGCTCCTCTCCCTCCTCCTGGCTGTAGTGTGCACATGGTGACAGCTCCTCTCCCTCCTCCTGGCTGTAGTGTGTACATGGAGACAGCCACTCTCCCTCCTCCTGGCTGTAGTGTGCACATGGTGACAGCCCCTCTCCCTCCTCCTGGCTGTAGTGTGCACATGGTGACAGCTCCTCTCCCTCCTCCTGGCTGTAGTGTGTACATGGTGACAGCCCCTCTCCCTCCTCCTGGCTTTAGTGTGCACATGGTGACAGCCCCTCTCCCTCCTCCTGGCAGCAGTGTGCACATGGTGACAGACCAGCTCCCTCCTTCTGGCTGTAGTGTGCACATGGTGACAGCCCCGCTCCCTCCTCCTGGCAGCAGTGTGCACATGGTGACAGCCCCTTGCCCTCCTCATAGCAGCAGTGTGCACATGGTGACAGCTCCTCTCCCTCCTCCTGTCAGCAGTGTGCACATGGGGACAGCCCCGCTCCCTCCTCCTGGCTGTAGTGTGCACATGGTGACAGCCCCTCTCCCTCCTCCTGGCAGCAGTGTGCACATGGTGACAGCCCCGCTCCCTCCTCCTGGCAGCAGTGTGCACATGGTGACAGACCCTATCCCTCCTCCTGGCTGTAGTGTGCACATGGTGACATCCCCGCTCCCTCCTCCTGGCTGTAGTGTGCACATGGTGACAGCCCCGCTCCCTCCTCCTGGCAGAAGTGTGCACATGGTGACAGCTCCTCTACCTCCTCCTGGCAGCAGTGTGCACATGGTGACAGCTCCTGTCCCTTCTCCTGGCTGTTGTGTGCACATGGTGACAGACCGTATCCCTCCTCCTGGCTGTAGTGTGCACATGGTGACAGCCCCGCTCCCTCCTCCTGGCAGCAGTGTGCACATGGTGACAGCTCCTCTCCCTCCTCCTGTCAGCAGTGTGCACATGGGGACAGCCCCGCTCCCTCCTCCTGGCTGTAGTGTGCACATGGTGACAGCCCCTCTCCCTCCTCCTGGCAGCAGTGTGCACATGGTGACAGCCCCGCTCCCTCCTCCTGGCAGCAGTGTGCACATGGTGACAGACCCTATCCCTCCTCCTAGCTGTAGTGTGCACATGGTGACATCCCCGCTCCCTCCTCCTGGCTGTAGTGTGCACATGGTGACAGCCCCTCTCCCTCCTCCTGGCAGCAGTGTGCACATGGTGACAGCCCCTCTCCCTCTTCCTGTCAGCAGTGTGCACATGGTGACAGCCCCGCTCCCTCCTCCTGGCAGCAGTGTGCACATGGTGACAGCCCCTCTTCCTCCTCCTGGCAGCAGTGTGCACATGGTGACAGCTCCTCTCCCTCCTCTTGGCAGCAGTGTGCACATGATGACAGCCCTTCTTCCTCCTCCTGGCAGCAGTGTGCACATGGTGACAGCCACTCTCCCTTCTCCTGGCTGTAGTGTGCACATGGTGACAGCCCCTCTTCCTCCTCCTGGCAGCAGTGTGCACATGATGACAGTCCCTCTTCCTCCTCCTGGCAGCAGTGTGCACTTGATGACAGCCCCTCTTCCTCCTCCTGGCAGCAGTGTGCACATGATGACAGCCCCTCTTCCTCCTCCTGGCAGCAGTGTGCACATGGTGACAGCCCCTCTCCCTTCTCCTGGCTGTAGTGTGCACATGGTGACAGCCCCTCTCCCTCCTCCTGGCAGCAGTGTGCACATGATGACAGCCCCTCTCCCTCCTCCTGGCAGCAGTGTGCACATGATGACAGCCCCTCTCCCTCCTCCTGGCAGCAGTGTACACATGGTGACAGCCCCTCTCCCTCCTCCTGGCAGCAGTGTGCACATGGTGACAGCCCCTCTCCCTCCTCCTGGCAGCAGTGTGCACATGGTGACAGCCCCTCTCCCTTCTCCTGGCAGCAGTGTGTACATGGTGACAGCCCCGCTCCCTCCTCCTGGCAGCAGTGTGCACATGGTGACAGCCCCGCTCCCTCCTCCTGGCAGCAGTGTACACATGGTGACAGCCCCTCTTCCCTCCTCCTGGCAGCAGTGTGCACATGGTGACAGCCCCTCTCCCTCCTCCTGGCTGTAGTGTGCACATGGTGACAGCCCCTCTCCCTCCTCCTGGCAGCAGTGTGCACATGGTGACAGCCCCTCTCCCTCCTCCTGGCAGCAGTGTGTACATGGTGACAGCCCCGCTCCCTCCTCCTGGCAGCAGTGTGCACATGGTGACAGCCCCGCTCCCTCCTCCTGGCAGCAGTGTGCACATGATGACAGCCCCTCTTCCTCCTCCTGGCAGCAGTGTACACATGGTGACAGCCCTGCTCCCTCCTCCTGGCAGCAGTGTGCACATGATGACAGCCCCTCTTCCTCCTCCTGGCAGCAGTGTGCACATGGTGACAGCCCCTCTCCCTCCTCCTGGCAGCAGTGTGCACATGGTGACAGCTCCGCTCCCTCCTCCTGTCAGCAGTGTGCACATGGTGACAGATCCTCTCCCTCCCTCTGGCAGCAGTGTTCACATGGTGACAGCCCCTCTCCCTTCTCCTGGCAGCAGTGTGCACATGGTGCCAGCCCCGCTCCCTCCTCCTGTCAGCAGTGTGCACACGGTGACAGCGCCTCTCCCTCCTCCTGGTTGTAGTGTGCACATGGTGACAGCTCTGCTCCCTCCTCCTGGCAGCAGTGTGCACATGGTGACAGCCCCTCTCCCTCCTCCTGGCTGTAGTGTGCACATGGCGACAGCTCCTCTCCCTCCTCCTGGCTGTAGTGTGCACATGGTGACAGCCCCTTTCCCTCCTCCTGGCTGTAGTGTGCACATGGTGACAGCCCCGCTCCCTCCTCCTGGCTGTTGTGTGCACATGGTGACAGCTCCTGTCCCTCCTCCTGGCTGTTGTGTGCACATGGTGACAGACCGTATCCCTACTCCTGGCTGTAGTGTGCACATAGTGACAGCCCCTCTCCCTCCTCCTGGCAGCAGTGTGCACATGGTGACAGCCCCGCTCCCTCCTCCTGTCAGCAGTGTGCACATGGTGACAGCTCCTCTCCCTCTTCCTGACTGTAGTGTGCACATGGTGACAGCCCCTCTCCCTCCTCCTGGCAGCAGTGTGCACATGGTGACAGCTCCTCTTCCTCCTCCTGGCTGTAGTGTGCACATGGTGACAGTCCCTCTCCCTCCTCCTGGCTGTAGTGTGCACATGGTGACAGCCCCTCTCCCTCCTCCTGTCAGCAGTGTGCACATGGTGACAGCTCCTCTCCCTCTTCCTGACTGTAGTGTGCACATGGTGACAGCCCCTCTCCCTCCTCCTGGCAGCAGTGTGCACATGGTGACAGCTCCTCTTCCTCCTCCTGGCTGTAGTGTGCACATGGTGACAGCCCCTCTCCCTCCTCCTGGCAGCAGTGTGCACATGGTGACAGCCTCTCTCCCTTCTGGCAGCAGTGTGTACATGGTGGCAGCCCCGCTCCCTCCTCCTCTCAGCAGTGTGCACATGGTGACAGCTCCTCTCCCTCTTCCTGACTGTAGTGTGCACATGGTGACAGCCCCTCTCCCTCCTCCTGGCAGCAGTGTGCACATGGTGACAGCCCCTCTCCCTCCTCCTGGCTGTATTGTGCACATGGTGACAGCCCCTCTCCCTCCTCCTGGCAGCAGTGTGCACATGGTGACAGCCCCTCTCCCTTCTCCTGGCAGCAGTGTGCACATGGTGACAGCCCCGCTCCCTCCTCCTGGCAGCAGTGTGCACATGGTGACAGCCCCGCTCCCTCCTCCTGTCAGCAGTGTGCACATGGTGACAGCCCCTCTCCCTCCTCCTGTCAGCAGTGTGCACATGGTGACAGCTCCGCTCCCTCCTCCTGTCAGCAGTGTGCACATGGTGACATCCCCTCTCCCTTCTGGCAGCAGTGTGCACATGGTGACAGCCCCTCTCCCTTCTCCTGGCAGCAGTGTGCACATGGTGACAGCCCCGCTCCCTTCTGGCAGCAGTGTGCACATGGTGACAGCCCCGCTCCCTCCTCCTGGCAGCAGTGTGCACATGGTGACAGCCCCTCTCCCTCCTCCTGGCAGCAGTGTGCACATGCTGACAGCCCCGCTCCCTCCTCCTGTCAGCAGTGTGCACATGGTGACAGCCCCTCTCCCTCCTCCTGGCAGCAGTGTGCACATGGTGACAGCTCCTCTTCCTCCTCCTGGCTGTAGTGTGCACATGGTGACAGTCCCTCTCCCTCCTCCTGGCTGTAGTGTGCACATGGTGACAGCCCCTCTCCCTCCTCCTGTCAGCAGTGTGCACATGGTGACAGCTCCTCTCCCTCTTCCTGACTGTAGTGTGCACATGGTGACAGCCCCTCTCCCTCCTCCTGGCAGCAGTGTGCACATGGTGACAGCTCCTCTTCCTCCTCCTGGCTGTAGTGTGCACATGGTGACAGCCCCTCTCCCTCCTCCTGGCAGCAGTGTGCACATGGTGACAGCCTCTCTCCCTTCTCCTGGCAGCAGTGTGTACATGGTGGCAGCCCCGCTCCCTCCTCCTCTCAGCAGTGTGCACATGGTGACAGCCCCTCTCCCTCCTCCTGGCTGTATTGTGCACATGGTGACAGCCCCTCTCCCTCCTCCTGGCAGCAGTGTGCACATGGTGACAGCCCCTCTCCCTTCTCCTGGCAGCAGTGTGCACATGGTGACAGCCCCTCTCCCTTCTCCTGGCAGCAGTGTGCACATGGTGACATCCCCTCTCCCTTCTGGCAGCAGTGTGCACATGGTGACAGCCCCTCTCCCTTCTCCTGGCAGCAGTGTGCACATGGTGACAGCCCCGCTCCCTTCTGGCAGCAGTGTGCACATGGTGACAGCCCCGCTCCCTCCTCCTGGCAGCAGTGTGCACATGGTGACAGCCCCTCTCCCTCCTCCTGGCAGCAGTGTGCACATGCTGACAGCCCCGCTCCCTCCTCCTGTCAGCAGTGTGCACATGGTGACAGCCCCTCTCCCTCCTCCTGGCAGCAGTGTGCACATGGTGACAGCCCCGCTCCCTCCTCCTGGCAGCAGTGTGCACATGGTGACAGCCCCGCTCCCTCCTCCTGTCAGCAGTGTGCATATGGTGACATCCCCTCTCCCTCCTGTCTGTAGTGTGCACATGGTGACAGCCCCTCTCCCTCCTCCTGGCTGTAGTGTGCACATGGTGACAGTCCCTCTACCTCCTCCTGGCAGCAGTGTGCACATGGTAACAGATCCTCTCCCTCCTCCTGTTTGTAGTGTTCAAATGGTGACAGCCCCTCTACCTCCTCCTGGCAGCAGTGTGCACATGGTGACAGATTCTCTCCCTCCTCCTGGCTGTAGTGTGCACATGGTGACAGCCCCTCTCCCTCCTCCTGGCAGCAGTGTGCACATGGTGATAGCCCCTCTCCCTCCTTCTGGCAGCAGTATGCACATGGTGACAGATTCTCTCCCTCCTCCTGGCTGTAGTGTGCACATGGTGACAGCCCCTCTCCCTCCTCCTGGCAGCAGTGTGCACATGGTGACAGCCCCTCTCCCTCCTTCTGGCAGCAGTGTGCACATGGTGACAGATCCTCTCCCTCCCTCTGGCAACAGTGTGCACATGGTGACAGCCTCTCTCCCTTCTCCTGGCAGCAGTGTGCACATGGTGCCAGCCCCGCTCCCTCCTCCTGTCAGCAGTGTGCACACGGTGACAGCGCCTCTCCCTCCTCCTGGTTGTAGTGTGCACATGGTGACAGCTCTGCTCCCTCCTCCTGGCAGCAGTGTGCACATGGTGACAGCCCCTCTCCCTCCTCCTGGCTGTAGTGTGCACATGGTGACAGCTCATTTCCCTCCTCCTGGCTGTAGTGTGCACATGGTGACAGCCCCTTTCCCTCCTCCTGGCTGTAGTGTGCACATGGTGACAGCCCCGCTCCCTCCTCCTGTCAGCAGTGTGCACATGGTGACAGCTCCTCTCCCTCTTCCTGACTGTAGTGTGCACATGGTGACAGCCCCTCTCCCTCCTCCTGGCAGCAGTGTGCACATGGTGACAGCTCCTCTTCCTCCTCCTGGCTGTAGTGTGCACATGGTGACAGTCCCTCTCCCTCCTCCTGGCTGTAGTGTGCACATGGTGACAGCCCCTCTCCCTCCTCCTGGCAGCAGTGTGCACATGGTGACAGCCTCTCTCCCTTCTCCTGGCAGCAGTGTGCACATGGTGACAGCCCCTCTCCCTTCTCCTGGCAGCAGTGTGTACATGGTGACAGCCCCGCTCCCTCCTCCTGTCAGCAGTGTGCACATGGTGACAGCCCCTCTCCCTCCTCCTGGCTGTAGTGTGCACATGGTGACATCCCCGCTCCCTCCTCCTGGCAGCAGTGTGCACATGGTGAGAGCTCCTCTCCCTCCTCCTGGTTGCAGTGTGCACATGGTGACAGCCCCTCTCCCTTCTCCTGGCAGCAGTGTGCACATGGTGACAGCCCCGCTCCCTCCTCCTGGCAGCAGTGTGCACATGGTGACAGCCCCGCTCCCTCCTCCTGTCAGCAGTGTGCACATGGTGACAGCCCCTCTCCCTCCTCCTGGCAGCAGTGTGCACATGGTGACAGCCCCGCTCCCTCCTCCTGTCAGCAGTGTGCACATGGTGACAGCCCCGCTCCCTCCTCCTGTCAGCAGTGTGCACATGGTGACAGCTCCTCTCCCTCTTCCTGACTGTAGTGTGCACATGGTGACAGCCCCTCTCCCTCCTCCTGGCAGCAGTGTGCACATGGTGACAGCTCCTCTTCCTCCTCCTGGCTGTAGTGTGCACATGGTGACAGTCCCTCTCCCTCCTCCTGGCTGTAGTGTGCACATGGTGACAGCCCCACTCCCTCCTCCTGGCAGCAGTGTGCACATGGTGACAGCTCCTCTCCCTCCTCCTGGCTGTAGTGTGCACATGGTGACAGCCCCTTTCCCTCCTCCTGGCTGTAGTGTGCACATGGTGACAGCCCCGCTCCTTCCTCCTGGCAGCAGTGTGCACATGGTGACAACTCCTGTCCCTCCTCCTGGCTGTTGTGTGCACATGGTGACAGACCGTATCCCTCCTCCTGTCAGCAGTGTGCACATGGTGACAGCCCCGCTCCCTCCTCCTGTCAGCAGTGTGCACATGGTGACAGCTCCTCTCCCTCTTCCTGACTGTAGTGTGCACATGGTGACAGCCCCTCTCCCTCCTCCTGGCTGTAGTGTGCACATGGTGACAGCTCCTCTTCCTCCTCCTGGCTGTAGTGTGCACATGGTGACAGTCCCTCTCCCTCCTCCTGGCTGTAGTGTGCACATGGTGACAGCCCCACTCCCTCCTCCTGGCAGCAGTGTGCACATGGTGACAGCTCCTCTCCCTCCTCCTGGCTGTAGTGTGCACATGGTGACAGCCCCTCTCCCTCCTCCTGGTTGCAGTGTGCACATGGTGACAGCCCCTCTCCCTCCTCCTGGCAGCAGTGTGCACATGGTGACAGCCTCTCTCCCTTCTCCTGGCAGCAGTGTGCACATGGTGACAGCCCCTCTCCCTTCTCCTGGCAGCAGTGTGCACATGGTGACAGCCCCTCTCCCTCCTCCTGGCAGCAGTGTGCACATGGTGACAGCCTCTCTCCCTTCTCCTGGCAGCAGTGTGCACATGGTGACAGCCCCTCTCCCTTCTCCTGGCAGCAGTGTGTACATGGTGACAGCCTCGCTCCCTCCTCCTGTCAGCAGTGTGCACATGGTGACAGCCCCTCTCCCTTCTGGCAGCAGTGTGCACATGGTGTCAGCCCCGCTCCCTCCTCCTGGCAGCAGTGTGCACATGGTGACAGCCCCGCTCCCTCCTCCTGGCAGCAGTGTGCACATGGTGACAGCCCCTCTCCCTCCTGGCTGTAATGTGCACATGGTGACAGCCCCTCTCCCTCCTCCTGGCAGCAGTGTGCACATGGTGACAGCCCCGCTCCCTCCTCCTGGCAGCAGTGTGCACATGGTGACAGCCCCGCTCCCTCCTCCTGTCAGCAGTGTGCACATGGTGACAGCCCCTCTCACTCCTGGCTGTAGTGTGCACATGGTGACAGCCCCTCTCCCTTCTCCTGGCAGCAGTGTGCACATGGTGACAGCCCCGCTCCCTCCTCCTGGCAGCAGTGTGCACATGGTGACAGCCCCGCTCCCTCCTCCTGGCAGCAGTGTGCACATGGTGACAGCCCCGCTCCCTCCTCCTGGCAGCAGTGTGCACATGGTGACAGCCCTGCTCCCTCCTCCTGTCAGCAGTGTGCACATGGTGACAGTCCCTCTCCCTCCTCCTGGCAGCAGTGTGCACATGGTGACAGCCCCGCTCCCTCCTCCTGTCAGCAGTGTGTACATGGTGACAGCCCCTCTCCCTCCTGGCTGTAGTGTGCACATGGTGACAGCCCCTCTCCTTCCTCCTGGCAGCAGTGTGCACATGGTGACAGCCCCGCTCCCTCCTCCTGGCAGCAGTGTGCACATGGTGACAGCCCCGCTCCCTCCTGTCAGCAGTGTGCACATGGTGACAGCCCCTCTCCCTCCTGGCTGTAGTGTGCACATGGTGACAGCCCCTCTCCCTTCTCCTGGCAGCAGTGTGCACATGGTGACAGCCCCGCTCCCTCCTCCTGGCAGCAGTGTGCACATGGTGACAGCCCCGCTCCCTCCTCCTGGCAGCAGTGTGCACATGGTGACAGCCCCACTCCCTCCTCCTGGCAGCATTGTGCACATGGTGACAGCCCTGCTCCCTCCTCCTGTCAGCAGTGTGCACATGGTGACAGTCCCTCTCCCTCCTCCTGGCTGTAGTGTGCACATGGTGACAGTCCCTCTCCCTCTTCCTGTCAGCAGTGTGCACATGGTGACAGCCCCGCTCCCTCCTCCTGGCTGCAGTGTGCACATGGTGACAGCCCCTCTTCCTCCTCCTGGCAGCAGTTTGCACATGGTGACAGCTCCTCTCCCTCCTCTTGGCAGCAGTGTGCAGATGATGACAGCCCCTCTTCCTCCTCCTGGCAGCAGTGTGCACATGGTGACAGCCCCTCTCCCTTCTCCTGGCTGTAGTGTGCACATGGTGACAGCCCCTCTTCCTCCTCCTGGCAGCAGTGTGCACATGATGACAGCCCCTCTTCCTCCTCCTGGCAGCAGTGTGCACATGATGACAGCCCCTCTTCCTCCTCCTGGCAGCAGTGTGCACATGATGACAGCCCCTCTTCCTCCTCCTGGCAGCAGTGTGCACATGGTGACAGCCCCTCTCCCTTCTCCTGGCTGTAGTGTGCACATGGTGACAGCCCCTCTCCCTCCTCCTGGCAGCAGTGTGCACATGATGACAGCCCCTCTCCCTCCTCCTGGCAGCAGTGTGCACATGGTGACAGCCCCTCTCCCTCCTCCTGGCAGCAGTGTGCACATGGTGACAGCCCCGCTCCCTCCTCCTGTGAGCAGTGTGCACATGGTGACAGCTCCTCTCCCTCTTCCTGGCTGTAGTGTGCACATGGTGACAGCTCCTCTCCCTCCTCCTGGCAGCCGTGTGCACATGGTGACAGCTCCTCTCCCTCCTCCTGGCTGTAGTGTGCACATGGTGACAGTCCCTCTCCCTCCTCCTGGCTGTAGTGTGCACATGGTGACAGCCCCGCTCCCTCCTCCTGGCAGCAGTGTGCACATGGTGACAGCTCCTCTCCCTCCTCCTGGCTGTAGTGTGCACATGGTGACAGTCCCTCTCCCTCCTCCTGGTTGCAGTGTGCACATGGTGACAGCCCCTCTCCCTTCTCCTGGCAGCAGTGTGCACATGGTGACAGCCCTTCTCCCTTCTCCTGGCAGCAGTGTGCACATGGTGACAGCCCCGCTCTCTCCTCCTGGCAGCAGTGTGCACATGGTGACAGCCCCGCTCCCTCCTCCTGGCAGCAGTGTGCACATGGTGACAGCCCCGCTCCCTCCTCCTGGCAGCAGTGTGCAAATGGTGACAGCCCCTCTCCCTCCTCCTGGCAGCAGTGTGCACATGCTGACAGCCCCGCTCCCTCCTCCTGTCAGCAGTGTGCACATGGTGACAGCCCCTCTCCCTCCTCCTGGCAGCAGTGTGCACATGGTGACAGCCCCGCTCCCTCCTCCTGGCAGCAGTGTGCACATGGTGACAGCCCCTCTCCCTCCTCCTGGCAGCAGTGTGCACATGGTGACAGCCCATCTCCCTCCTCCTGGTTGTAGTGTGCACATGGTGACAGTCCCTCTACCTCCTCCTGGCAGCAGTGTGCACATGGTAACAGATCCTCTCCCTCCTCCTGGTTGTAGTGTGCAAATGGTGACAGCCCCTCTACCTCCTCCTGGCAGCAGTGTGCACATGGTGACAGATTCTCTCCCTCCTCCTGGCTGTAGTGTGCACATGGTGACAGCCCCTCTCCCTCCTCCTGGCAGCAGTGTGCACATGGTGACAGCCCCTCTCCCTCCTTCTGGCAGCAGTGTGCACATGGTGACAGATCCTCTCCCTCCCTCTGGCAGCAGTGTGCACATGGTGACAGCCCCTCTCCCTTCTCCTGGCAGCAGTGTGCACATGGTGCCAGCCCCGCTCCCTCCTCCTGTCAGCAGTGTGCACACGGTGACAGCGCCTCTCCCTCCTCCTGGTTGTAGTGTGCACATGGTGACAGCTCTGCTCCCTCCTCCTGGCAGCAGTGTGCACATGGTGACAGCCCCTCTCCCTCCTCCTGGCTGTAGTGTGCACATGGTGACAGCTCATCTCCCTCCTGGCTGTAGTGTGCACATGGTGACAGCCCCTTTCCCTCCTCCTGGCTGTAGTGTGCACATGGTGACAGCCCCGCTCCCTCCTCCTGGCAGCAGTGTGCACATGGTGACAGCTCCTGTCCCTCCTCCTGGCTGTTGTGTGCACATGGTGACAGACCGTATCCCTCCTCCTGGCTGTAGTGTGCGCATGGTGACAGCCCCTCTCCCTCCTCCTGGCAGCAGTGTGCACATGGTGACAGCCCCGCTCCCTCCTCCTGTCTGCAGTGTGCACATGGTGACAGCTCCTCTCCCTCTTCCTGACTGTAGTGTGCACATGGTGACAGCCCCTCTCCCTCCTCCTGGCAGCAGTGTGCACATGGTGACAGCTCCTCTTCCTCCTCCTGGCTGTAGTGTGCACATAGTGACAGTCCCTCTCCCTCCTCCTGGCTGTAGTGTGCACATGGTGACAGCCCCTCTCCCTCCTCCTGGCAGCAGTGTGCACATGGTGACAGCCTCTCTCCCTTCTCCTGGCAGCAGTGTGCACATGGTGACAGCCCCTCTCGCTTCTCCTGGCAGCAGTGTGTACATGGTGACAGCCCCGCTCCCTCCTCCTGTCAGCAGTGTGCACATGGTGACAGCCCCTCTCCCTCCTCCTGGCTGTATTATGCACATGGTGACAGCCCCTCTCCCTCCTCCTGGCAGCAGTGTGCACATGGTGACAGCCCCTCTCCCTTCTCCTGGCAGCAGTGTGCACATGGTGACAGCCCCGCTCCCTCCTCCTGGCAGCAGTGTGCACATGGTGACAGCCCCGCTCCCTCCTCCTGTCAGCAGTGTGCACATGGTGACAGCTCCGCTCCCTCCTCCTGTCAGCAGTGTGCACATGGTGACAGATCCTCTCCCTCCCTCTGGCAGCAGTGTGCACATGGTGACAGCCCCTCTCCCTTCTCCTGGCAGCAGTGTGCACATGGTGCCAGCCCCGCTCCCTCCTCCTGTCAGCAGTGTGCACACGGTGACAGCGCCTCTCCCTCCTCCTGGTTGTAGTGTGCACATGGTGACAGCTCTGCTCCCTCCTCCTGGCAGCAGTGTGCACATGGTGACAGCCCCTCTCCCTCCTCCTGGCTGTAGTGTGCACATGGTGACAGCTCCTCTCCCTCCTCCTGGCTGTAGTGTGCACATGGTGACAGCCCCTTTCCCTCCTCCTGGCTGTAGTGTGCACATGGTGACAGCCCCGCTCCCTCCTCCTGGCAGCAGTGTGCACATGGTGACAGCTCCTGTCCCTCCTCCTGGCTGTTGTGTGCACATGGTGACAGACCGTATCCCTCCTCCTGGCTGTAGTGTGCACATGGTGACAGCCCCTCTCCCTCCTCCTGGCAGCAGTGTGCACATGGTGACAGCCCCGCTCCCTCCTCCTGTCAGCAGTGTGCACATGGTGACAGCTCCTCTCCCTCTTCCTGACTGTAGTGTGCACATGGTGACAGCCCCTCTCCCTCCTCCTGGCAGCAGTGTGCACATGGTGACAGCTCCTCTTCCTCCTCCTGGCTGTAGTGTGCACATGGTGACAGTCCCTCTCCCTCCTCCTGCCTGTAGTGTGCACATGGTGACAGCCCCTCTCCCTTCTGGCAGCAGTGTGCACATGGTGACAGCCCCGTTCCCTCCTCCTGTCAGCAGTGTGCACATGGTGACAGCCCCGTTCCCTCCTCCTGTCAGCAGTGTGCACATGGTGACAGCCTCGCTCCCTCCTCCTGTCAGCAGTGTGCACATGGTGACAGCCCCTCTCCCTTCTGGCAGCAGTGTGCACATGGTGACAGCCCCTCTCCCTGCTCCTGGCAGCAGTGTGCACATGGTGACAGCCCCGCTCCCTCCTCCTGGCAGCAGTGTGCACATGGTGACAGCCCCGATCCCTCCTCCTGGCAGCAGTGTGCACATGGTGACAGCCCCGCTCCCTCCTCCTGTCAGCAGTGTGCACATGGTGACAGCTCCTCTCCCTCTTCCTGACTGTAGTGTGCACATGGTGACAGCCCCTCTCCCTCTTCCTGTCAGCAGTGTGCACATGGTTATAGCCTCTCTCCCTTCTCCTGGCAGCAGTGTGCACATGGTGACAGCCCCTCTCCCTTCTCCTGGCAGCAGTGTGCACATGGTGACAGCCCCTCTCCCTCCTCCTGGCAGCAGTGTGCACATGGTGACAGCCCCTCTCCCTCCTCCTGGCTGTATTGTGCACATGGTGACAGCCCCTCTCCCTCCTCCTGGCAGCAGTGTGCACATGGTGACAGCCCCTCTCCCTTCTCCTGGCAGCAGTGTGCACATGGTGACAGCCCCGCTCCCTCCTCCTGGCAGCAGTGTGCACATGGTGACAGCCCCGCTCCCTCCTCCTGTCAGCAGTGTGCACATGGTGACAGCTCCGCTCTCTCCTCCTGTCAGCAGTGTGCACATGGTGACATCCCCTCTCCCTTCTGGCAGCAGTGTGCACATGGTGACAGCCCCTCTCCCTTCTTCTGGCAGCAGTGTGCACATGGTGACAGCCCCGTTCCCTCCTCCTGTCAGCAGTGTGCACATGGTGACAGCCTCGCTCCCTCCTCCTGTCAGCAGTGTGCACATGGTGACAGCCCCTCTCCCTTCTGGCAGCAGTGTGCACATGGTGACAGCCCCTCTCCCTGCTCCTGGCAGCAGTGTGCCCATGGTGACAGCCCCGCTCCCTCCTCCTGGCAGCAGTGTGCACATGGTGACAGCCCCGATCCCTCCTCCTGGCAGCAGTGTGCACATGGTGACAGCCCCGCTCCCTCCTCCTGTCAGCAGTGTGCACATGGTGACAGCTCCTCTCCCTCTTCCTGACTGTAGTGTGCACATGGTGACAGCCCCTCTCCCTCCTCCTGGCAGCAGTGTGCACATGGTGACAGCTCCTCTTCCTCCTCCTGGCTGCAGTGTGCACATGGTGACAGTCCCTCTCCCTCCTCCTGGCTGTAGTGTGCACATGGTGACAGCCCCTCTCCCTCCTCCTGGCAGCAGTGTGCACATGGTGACAGCCCCTCTCCCTCCTCCTGTCAGCAGTGTGCACATGGTGACAGCCTCTCTCCCTTCTCCTGGCAGCAGTGTGCACATGGTGACAGCCCCTCTCCCTTCTCCTGGCAGCAGTGTGCACATGGTGACAGCCCCTCTCCCTCCTCCTGTCAGCAGTGTGCATATGGTGACAGCCCCTCTCCCTCCTCCTGGCTGTATAGTGCACATGGTGACAGCCCCTCTCCCTTCTGGCAGCAGTGTGCACATGGTGACAGCCCCACTCACTGCTCCTGGCAGCAGTGTGCACATGGTGACAGCCCCGCTCCCTCCTCCTGGCAGCAGTGTGCACATGGTGACAGCCCCGCTCCCTCCTCCTGTCAGCAGTGTGCACATGGTGACAGCCCCTCTCCCTCCTGGCTGTAGTGTGCACATGGTGACAGCCCCTCTCCCTTCTCCTGGCAGCAGTGTGCAGATGGTGACAGCCCTGCTCCCTCCTCCTGTTAGCAGTGTGCACATGGTGACAGTCCCTCTCCCTCCTCCTGGCAGCAGTGTGCACATGGTGACAGCCCCGCTCCCTCCTCCTGTCAGCAGTGTGTACATGATGACAGCCCCTCCCCCTCCTGGCTGTAGTGTGCACATGGTGACAGCCCCTCTCCCTCCTCCTGGCAGCAGTGTGCACATGGTGACAGCCCCGCTCCCTCCTCCTGGCAGCAGTGTGCACATGGTGACAGCCCCGCTCCCTCCTCCTGTCAGCAGTGTGCACATGGTGACAGCCCCTCTCCCTCCTGGCTGTAGTGTGCACATGGTGACAGCCCCTCTCCCTCCTCCTGGCAGCAGTGTGCACATGGTGACAGCCCCGCTCCCTCCTCCTGGCAGCAGTGTGCACATGGTGACAGCCCCTCTCCCTCCTGGCAGCAGTGTGCACATGGTGACAGCCCCTCTCCCTTCTCCTGGCAGCAGTGTGCACATGGTGACAGCCCCGCTCCCTCCTCCTGGCAGCAGTGTGCACATGGTTACAGCCCCGCTCCCTCCTCCTGGCAGCAGTGTCCACATGGTGACAGCCCCGCTCCCTCCTCCTGGCAGCATTGTGCACATGGTGACAGCCCTGCTCCCTCCTCCTGTCAGCAGTGTGCACATGGTGACAGTCCCTCTCCCTCCTCCTGGCTGTAGTGTGCACATGGTGACAGTCCCTCTCCCTCTTCCTATCAGCAGTGTGCACATGGTGACAGCCCCGCTCCCTCCTCCTGGCAGCAGTGTGCACATGGTGACAGCCCCTCTTCCTCCTCCTGGCAGCAGTGTGCACATGGTGACAGCTCCTCTCCCTCCTCTTGGCAGCAGTGTGCACATGACAGCCCCTCTTCCTCCTCCTGGCTGCAGTGTGCACATGGTGACAGCCCCTCTCCCTTCTCCTGGCTGTAGTGTGCACATGGTGACAGCCCCTCTTCCTCCTCCTGGCAGCAGTGTGCACATGGTGACAGCTCCTCTCCCTCCTCTTGGCAGCAGTGTGCACATGACAGCCCCTCTTCCTCCTCCTGGCAGCAGTGTGCACATGGTGACAGCCCCTCTCCCTCCTCCTGGCTGTAGTGTGCACATGACAGCCCCTCTTCCTCCTCCTGGCAGCAGTGTGCACATGATGACAGCCCCTCTTCCTCCTCCTGGCAGCAGTGTGCACATGGTGACAGCCCCTTTCCCTCCTCCTGGCAGCAGTGTGCACATGGTGACAGCCCCTCTCCCTTCTCCTGGTTGTAGTGTGCACATGGTGACAGCCCCTCTCCCTCCTCCTGGCAGCAGTGTGCACATGGTGACAGCCCCTCTCCCTCCTCCTGGCAGCAGTGTGCACATGGTGACAGCTCCGCTCCCTCCTCCTGGCTGTAGTGTGCAAATGGTGACAGCCCCTCTTCCCTCCTGGCAGCAGTGTGCACATGATGACAGCCCCTCTCCCTCCTCCTGACAGCAGTGTACACATGGTGACAGCCCCTCTTCCCTCCTACTGGCAGCAGTGTGCACATGATGACAGCCCCTTTTCCCTCCTCCTGGCAGCAGTGTGCACATGGTGACAGCCCCTCTCCCTCCTCCTGGCTGTAGTGTGCACATGGTGACAGCCCCTCTCCCTCCTCCTGGCAGCAGTGTGCACATGGTGACAGCCCCGCTCCCTCCTTCTGACAGCAGTGTGCACATGATGACAGCCCCTCTTCCCTCCTCCTGGCAGCAGTGTGCACATGGTGACAGCCCCTCTCCCTCCTCCTGGCAGCAGTGTGCACATGATGACAGCCCCTCTTCCTCCTCCTGGCAGCAGTGTGCACATGGTGACAGCCCTGCTCCCTCCTCCTGGCAGCAGTGTGCACATGGTGACAGCTCCTCTCCCTCCTCCTGGCTGTAGTGTGCACATGGTGACAGCCCCTCTCCCTCCTCCTGGCAGCAGTGTGCACATGGTGACAGCCCCTCTCCCTCCTCCTGGCAGTAGTGTACACATGGTGACAGCCCCTCTCCCTCCTACTGGCAGCAGTGTGCACATGGTGACAGCCCCTCTCCCTCCTCCTGGCAGCAGTGTGCACATGGTGACAGCCCCTCTCCCTCCTCCTGGCAGCAGTGTGCACATGGTGACAGCCCCTCTCCCTCCTCCTGGCAGCAGTGTGCACATGGTGACAACCCCTCTCCCTCCTCCTGGCAGCAGTGTACACATGGTGACAGCCCCTCTCCCTCCTCCTGGCAGCAGTGTGCACATGGTGACAGCCCCTCTCCCTCCTCCTGGCAGCAGTGTGCACATGGTGACAGCCCCTCTCCCTCCTCCTGGCAGCAGTGTGCACATGGTGACAGCCCCTCTCCCTCCTCCTGGCAGCAGTGTGCACATGGTGACAGCTCTGCTCCCTCCTCCTGGCAGCAGTGTGCACATGGTGACAGCCCCTCTCCCTCCTCCTGGCAGCAGTGTGCACATGGTGACAGCCCCTCTCCCTCCTCCTGGCAGCAGTGTGCACATGGTGACAACCCCTCTCCCTCCTCCTGGCAGCAGTGTGCACATGGTGACAGCTCTGCTCCCTCCTCCTGGCAGCAGTGTGCACATGGTGACAGCCCCTCTCCCTCCTCCTGGCAGCAGTGTGCACATGGTGACAGCCCCTCTCCCTCCTCCTGGCAGCAGTGTGCACATGGTGACAACCCCTCTTCCTCCTCCTGGCAGCAGTGTGCACATGGTGACAGCCCCTCTCCCTCCTCCTGGCAGCAGTGTGCACATGGTGACAACCCCTCTCCCTCCTCCTGGCAGCAGTGTGCACATGGTGACAACCCCTCTCCCTCCTCCTGGCAGCAGTGTACACATGGTGACAGCCCCTCTCCCTCCTCCTGGCAGCAGTGTGCACATGGTGACAGCCCCTCTCCCTCCTCCTGGCAGCAGTGTGCACATGGTGACAACCCCTCTCCCTCCTCCTGGCAGCAGTGTGCACATGGTGACAGCTCTGCTCCCTCCTCCTGGCAGCAGTGTGCACATGGTGACAGCCCCTCTCCCTCCTCCTGGCAGCAGTGTGCACATGGTGACAGCCCCTCTCCCTCCTCCTGGCAGCAGTGTGCACATGGTGACAACCCCTCTTCCTCCTCCTGGCAGCAGTGTGCACATGGTGACAGCCCCTCTCCCTCCTCCTGGCAGCAGTGTGCACATGGTGACAACCCCTCTCCCTCCTCCTGGCAGCAGTGTGCACATGGTGACAGCCCCTCTCCCTCCTCCTGGCAGCAGTGTACACATGGTGACAGCCCCTCTCCCTCCTCCTGGCAGCAGTGTGCACATGGTGACAGCCCCTCTCCCTCCTCCTGGCAGCAGTGTGCACATGGTGACAGCCCCTCTCCCTCCTCCTGGCAGCAGTGTGCACATGGTGACAGCCCCTCTCCCTCCTCCTGGCAGCAGTGTGCACATGGTGACAACCCCTCTTCCTCCTCCTGGCAGCAGTGTGCACATGGTGACAGCTCTGCTCCCTCCTCCTGGCAGCAGTGTGCACATGGTGACAGCCCCTCTCCCTCCTCCTGGCAGCAGTGTGCACATGGTGACAGCCCCTCTCCCTCCTCCTGGCAGCAGTGTGCACATGGTGACAGCCCCTCTCCCTCCTCCTGGCAGCAGTGTGCACATGGTGACAGTCCCTCTTCCTCCTCCTGGCTGTAGTGTGCATATGGTGACAGCCCCTCTCCCTCTTCCTGGCAGCAGTGTGCACATGGTGACAGCCCCGCTCCCTCCTCCTGGCAGCAGTGTGCACATGGTGACAGCCCCTCTCCCTCTTCCTGGCAGCAGTGTGCACATGGTGACAGCCCCGCTCCCTCCTCCTGGCAGCAGTGTGCACATGGTGACAGCCCCTCTCCCTCTTCCTGGCAGCAGTGTGCACATGGTGACAGCCCCTCTCCCTCCTCCTGGCAGCAGTGTGCACATGGTGACAGCCCCTCTCCCTCCTCCTGGCAGCAGTGTGCACATGGTGACAGCCCCTCTCCCTCCTCCTGGCAGCAGTGTGCACATGGTGACAGCCCCTCTTCCTCCTCCTGGCAGCAGTGTGCACATGGTGACAGCCCCTCTCCCTCTTCCTGGTAGCAGTGTGCACATGGTGACAGCCCCGCTCCCTCCTCCTGGCAGCAGTGTGCACATGGTGACAGCCCCTCTCCCTCCTCCTGGCAGCAGTGTGCACATGGTGACAGCCCCTCTCCCTCCTCCTGGCAGCAGTGTGCACATGGTGACAGCCCCTCTCCCTCCTCCTGGCAGCAGTGTGCACATGGTGACAGCCCCTCTCCCTCCTCCTGGCAGCAGTGTGCACATGGTGACAGCCCCTCTCCCTCCTCCTGGCAGCAGTGTGCACATGGTGACAGCCCCTCTCCCTCCTCCTGGCAGCAGTGTGCACATGGTGACAGCCCCTCTCCCTCCTCCTGGCAGCAGTGTGCACATGGTGACAGCCCCTCTCCCTCCTCCTGGCTGTAGTGTGCACATGGTGACAGCCCCTCTCCCTGGCAGCAGTGTGCACATGGTGACAGCCCCCTCCTCCTGGCAGGTGTCCAGCTGTCCGGTAATCCCTGCACTGTCTCGGCCTCTTCATTCTCCTCTCCCTGAGTCCCCCGGTCACTAGTGACAGTCACTCCCCGCCCCCCTCTGTTCACGTGACCCAGCTCTCCTGACAGCTCCTGTGCTCGCCCCCGCCGACGCTCGTCCCCGTTCCTCTAGCTCTGCGGACGTAGGAGACAGCAGCCCGGCCAGCAGCGCCCGGATATCACCGGCAGGTACCGAGCACCTCACTCCCAGCACTGTGTGTCCTGCGGCCTGTGGTATAGCCCGTGGCGCCGGCTGTCATTACCCTGCATCACTGTGTACATGTGCGGAATGTCCCTATGGAAGCCATCAGACGGATGATGCTCCCTCTGTGTGCGTGTGTAGATACATGCATGGCTCTCTCCAAGCATTATATGTATATTATTTATATTCTATGTACATAGTGTGTCTGCGTGTTTGTGGCTATATATTATATATTCTATTGTCTCTATATATATTTCTAGCAGTTCTCTGTTTTAACTGTCCAATTATCTATCTATGTATCTATCTATCTATCTATCTATCTATCTATCTATGTATCTATCTCTCTCTCTCTCTCTCGCTATCTCCATCCATGTCTTTTGCATCTCTATATCACCTGTGCTCATAGGTTATGGATATGATATTAATCTAGTTCTAGAATTTTGGATGTCATGAATTGGCAGGCAGGTGGAAGCCAGAACAAAGAGGGCTGATCTGTGGTGCACCCCCCTCCCCATTATCTGCATTATTTTAAGGTAGAGACCAGAGAGTCTTTCCTGACTCATACATTAACCCCTTCGTTGTCATAGAGGCATGGACCAAGCCAAGGGCCAGTGATAAAGGTATCATAGCGGATGGGGCTGCTGGCACATGCCGGGCTGAGGTGTGGCACATCCATCCCTCCCTATAGACAGGAGGGGGCTTCTCCCTGCATGTACCGCTATACCCTGTGCATTGTCTGCACATTTTGCTGCTATGGGAGTGACCGGGGGGATTTAGTAGGAAAATGATCGCACACACATGATTTTCACGTGCAGCACGCCTCCAGCATGCAGCCTGTATTATACGCTGGCATCCCTTCGTTGGGATGCAGGCAGATGTCTGCTAGCTGCCAGTTCTCCTGATAAATGTAGTCCTGCCAGCGCTCGGTCAGTTCTCTGCCGATCTGGCATCAGCAGCACGCGTGGCTCCTGTGGGGCGTTGGCATGGCATGCCCTCACTCTGCAGTAGGTAGGACACAAGGATTTCATATGGAGCTGGGCATCTGTTCCATGCCAACCTTGTGCCATTGCTACATTTGGGGAATGTTTTGCCACCACTCTGCCCTTTGCGTCGCGGATTTCCATGCACGCTGTGCCCAGGAGCTGTTATATTCCCCCCACCCCCATTACGGAATCATGACTACTGGCATATTCCACACACAATGGTGGTCTGGCGTGTTTTTTTTTGGGGGGTATTTTCTCATTCTATCTGGCTTGGTCACACCCCTTGTAGCGCAGTCCTCCACACTTTGCAGATGTTCCTCCATCCCTCTCTCCACACATCAGCCCTGGCTGCGCCCTCCCTGGCTCTATCAATCCCGGCTTTTGTTTCTCTCCCAGCCCCAAAACGCTGGGTACACTGAGCCCCCGCCGCCACCCACATCTGTTGGTAGTTTGCTCTCCCTAACCATGTAGTGTTTTGTGCCTCCCTCCCCCCCTCCGGAGAATACACAAGGGGACAGTCTGTGTCTCCTCTCTTGTCCCCGGCTTTGGCAATGCTTATCCTTTTTTTTTCCGCCTGTCTTTGTGTAATACAATGGGCGAAGCATTTAATAATAGGTTTTATATCCATGTTATCAAAGCATCAGAAGCAATGAAATGCAATATGGTAATTTGTAGCTCAGATTGGGAAAATGTGTAAAATTGACATGGGGACGACACGAAACCACAAAGAAATTCTGCATTTTGTGAAATATTTGCATTGTATCATTACGGCCTGCTGTCACATATTAGATTACTGCTGGATGGAACGTTATGTGTCTGTAGCGGTTTTCCCATAACGTACCTGGTCATCATGCTATCTGTAGCAGTCTATTGTTCTGCCCATGCTTCCTGCAGCCGCTCGTCTTGTGTTACACATGCCGGTTTTAGCTGATGTCATTTATATCTATAATGATTATTTTTATATTGGGTGATGGATGTCAGTCATGTACCCTGTCTGTGGTCTTATAGGGGCTGTCATGGTCCTTAGGCCCCTGGTGTCCAAGGGGGGCCAAGAAGACAGTGTAGTATTAGACATGTTATACCCAGCATTTAAAATATTTCTTTTTCTTTCATTTCCATTTGCTCAGTGTGCTTAATAATGGTATGAGTATGCTAAAAAATGACCTATTGACTGAGATTTTGCCATTGTTCATCGGGGAAAACTGTATAAAAAAAGGCAGATAGATAGATAGATATGGGATAGATAGATATGGGATAGATAGATAGATATGGGATAGATTTAAGATAAATAGATATAAAATAAATGACAGATAGATATGGGATAGATAGATAAATATGGGATAGATAGATAGATATGGGATGGATAGATAGATATGGGATAGCTAGATGAATAGATTAATAGAGATGAGAGGGCTAAGATGTATAGATATGAGATAGATGAATAGATAGATATGATATAAATCGATAATTGATGGATAGGTAGACTTGAGATAGCTGGATAGATGTGAAATAGATATAATTTTTGTGATATGTATGGCGACCCTACGGACCGCAATGTGTGGGTCTCCTGACTTGAACAGTTCTCAACAGCCATGAGGCTTTTAAGATCAAGTCTAGAGACCCATAGCCAGAAAGGACATCTTTATTCAGAACTTGACTGTTAGACTAGTACAGTGGGGAAAAAAGTATTTAGTCAGCCACCAATTGTGCAAGTTCTCCCCCTTAAAAAGATGAGAGAGGTCTGTAATTTACATCATAGGTAGACCACAACTGTGAGAGTCAAAATGGAAAACAAATCCAGAAAATCACCTTGTCTGATTTGGCAAGATTTATTTTTCAAATTATGGTGGAAAATAATGTATATACTCGAGTATAAGCCGAGGCACCTAATTTTGCCACGGAAAACTGGGTAAGCTTATTGACTCGAGTATAAGCCCGGTATACATTGTCCCCTCATCCCTGTCCTGCTCTGTGTGGTTCGCCCCGTCCCATCCTTCTATGTATGGCTCTGCTCTCCCCAGTCCCGTCCTCCGTGCTCCCCCGTCCTCCTCCGTGCTCCCCTGTCCTCCATATTCCTCTGTGCTCCCCCGTCCTCCTCTGTGCTCCCCCGTCCTCCCCTGTCATACCTCCCAGTCCCGTCCTCCTCCGTGCTCCCCTGTCCTCCATATTCCTCTGTGCTCCCCCGTCCTCCTCTGTGCTCCCCCGTCCTCCCCTGTCATACCCTCCTCGCCGCCGTTGCTGCATGTCCCTGCATCTCAGTTGTCCCGACTTCCTGCAGCTCTCCTGTGTTGAGCGGTCACATGGTACCGCTCACTAAGGTGAATATGCACTCCACGCCTATGGGAGTGGAGACGCGTGCATATTCATTACCTTAATGAGCGGTACCATGTGGCCGCTCAACACAGGAAGAGCTGCCCTGCTGGGACAACAGAGTTGCAGGGACGTTCAGCAATGGCACGAGGAGGGTGAGTATGATGTCACATCTGCCATCTCCTGTCACTCCCCTTCCCCCACCTACTTTCTGCACAATGACTTGTGTATAAGCCGAGGGGGATATTTTCAGCACAAAAAATGTGCTGAAAATCTAGGCTTATACACAAGTATATACGGTAAGTATTCGGTCATTAACGAAAGTTCATATCAATATTTTGTTATATATCCTTTGTTGGCAATGACAGGGGTCAAACGTTTTCTGTAAGTCTTCACAAGGTTGGCACACACTGTTGGTGGTATGTTAGCTCATTCCTCCATGCAGATCTCCTTTAGAGCAGTGATGTTTTGGGCCTGTCGCTGGGCAACACGGATTTTCATATCCCTCCAATGGTTTTCTATGGGGTTGAGATCTGAAGACTGGCTAGGCCACTCCAGGACCTTCATAAGCCAATCCTTCGTTACCCTGATGTTGTGCTTGAGATTACTATCTTGCTGAAAGACCCTTCCACGTTTCATCTTCAATGCCCTTGCTGTTGGAAAGAGGTTTGCACTCAAAATCTCATGATACATGGCCACATTCATTCTTTCATGTACACAAATAAGTCATCTTGGTCCATTTGCAGAGAAACAGCCCCAAATCATGATGTTGCCACCCCCATGCTTCACAGTAGGTATGGTGTTCTTTGGATGCAACTCCGCATTCTGTCTCCTCCAAGCACGACGAGTTTTGTTTCTACCAAACAGTTCTACTTTGTTAATACAGAATATCATGCCTGTACTTTATCAAATTATTGGACTTAGATCCGAAAGGGGCAACTCTATAAACAGATACACTAAAAGAGAACCAAATGAGTTAAAAAATGCCCAAATTGTACCATTATATAGTCATCAATTAAATACACACAGAGCTATATCTTGTGCAAAAAGGTATAAATATTTTATTCAAAAATTTTTTTTTATCCTCTAAAATATCAGTAAAGACAAAATATGAGACACAAATAGTGGAGAACAATATGACCACACCACCCGACATCAGTATATGGTACCTTGACTAGATGGACAGTTTATCGATGGCTCTCTGGAAAAGGTTAAAAGGAAAAGAGCACCCTCCAATTCCTAATCAGGCACTTGTTAAACTACCCATCTAAATATATACCACATTACAGTGCCATGAATATGGAGGATTTCTATACTACGTACAAGGCTCAGTGGCCCACCAATTAACCCAAAGATGTTAAGTCCTGAGCTCCCATCAACGGACCACTAGATCACATATAGCAAAGATGGTTTTCTTACCCATAGTGGTGGTCGGGGGGTCCCGCCAATACCCCTACGCGTTTCGCACACAAGGGCTTCCTCGGGGGGCTGTATCTACTTTGGTTTCATCAGACCATGTGACATTCTCCGAATACCCTTCTGGATAATCCAAATGCTCTCTAGCAAACTTTAGACAGGCCCAACATGTACTGGCTTAAGCAGGGGGACACGTCTGGCACTGCAGGATCTGAGTCCCTGGCGGCGTAGTGTGTTACTGTTGGTAGCCTTTGTTACGGTGGTCCCAGCTCTATGCAGGTCATTCACTAGGTCCCCCTGTGTGGTTCTGGGATTTTTTCTCACCGTTCTTGTGATCATTTTGACCCCACGGGGTGACATCTTGCATGGAGCCCCAGATCGAGGGAGATTATCAGTGGTCTTGTATGTCTTCCATTTTCTAATTATTGCTCCCACAGTTGATTTCATCACACCAAGCTGCTTGCCTATTGCAGATTCAGTCTTCCCAGCCTGGTGCAGGGCTACAATTCTGTTTCTGTGCCCTTCGACAGCTCTTTGGTGTTCACCATAGTGGAGTTTGTAGTGTGACTGTTTGAGCTTGTGTACAGGTGTCTTTTATACTGATAAGTTCACACAGGTGCCATTACTACAGGTAATGAGTGGAGGACAGAAGAGCCTTTTCAAGAAGAAGTTACAGGTCTGTGAGAGCCCAAAATCTTGCATGTTTTTAGGTGACCAAATACTTATTTTCCACAACAATTTGCAAAATAAATCTTGCCAAATCAGACAAGTTGATTTTCTGGATTTGTTTTCTCATTTTGACTCTCATAGTTGTGGTCTACCTATGATGTCAGTTACAGGCCTCTCTTATCTTTTTAAGTGGGAGAACTCGCACAATTGGTGGCTGACTAAATGCAGTGTGTCCGTAAAGTCATGATGTACTTTTGACCAGTCACAGGAAAGCAAAAAAAGATGATAGAAATGTGAAATCTGCTCCAAATAAAAGAAAAACTCTCCCAGTTTCATACCTATTCAGTGCAGTTCGATGTGGGCTCCATTTGTTGCCCTACACACGTCCAAACTTGTGGTTGCATGATGTGATGTCACAGACCTGGCAGTGTATTAATCAGAGTTCAGTTTATCAGGGGTTAAATGAGTTTGTGTTGTTTGATTGGTTCTTGTTATCTCTCCTCATGAACAGGTCTGATATGATTGGGCCAGAGAAAGGGCGCCAAATTGCAAACTATAAAAGTGCACTATGACTTTACGGACACACTGTACTTTTTTCCCCACTGTAAATCAGGCCTAAGACTGAGCAGAATTTATACAAGGAAGTGAATATACTGGGCCTCAAGTATGATGGATTCACCATAGCAACCAATCGGATTCCAGCTTTTATATTTGTAAAAGAAAAAAGCCAGCTCACCCCTCTGGTAATCCAGGAGCTCAAGCACGGAAACCTGTAGTGCAGCAGGATCAATGTCCAAATGAATAGAAGAAATCCAGCTTCCCGTTCCTGGAGAAATTTCCTTTATTGGACAACATATATAAAATCCAACTTTATATCAGCATATTGTCACCACTGAAGGTGGGACAGAACAGACGCATGTCGAGCTTAGCAGCTCTTAATTATTGCTCGCACATGTTGAAGGTGTGAAACCGCAGCGGAATCCGCAGAAACAATTGACATGCTGCGGTTTATAAACCGCAACAAAACCGCGCGGAAAAAACCGCAGCGTGAGCACTGCGGTTTTGAAAACCCATAGGGTTACATGGTATGGAACTGCTGCGGTTCCGCAGGGCTGGAACCGCAGCAAAAGCTGCAGTGTGTGCACATAGCTTTAGTGACAGGTTAGATAATAGCCAGCCACTTCCACCTCTTTATCACAGAGCTTCATATCTTGGTAGGGTGGCTTTGGTGTCTGGGTAGGGCAAACAGCTGCAAGTTGCTGAACAGAGGCGTATGAAGGTGGGCACTGGAGCACAGGATTCAAGATGGCACCTGCTTCCTGTGCTGGTGTCACCCCCTCCCTGTGCTGGTGCCACCCCCTTCCTGTGCTGGTGCCACCCCCTTTGCTAAGTTGAGGCTGCGTCCTCTTCAGAAAGTGGAGAGAAAGTCTGGGCCACATAAAATGATGTGGTGGGCTGCCCACGGGTCTTGGGTTTGACATGTGGTTTAGGGAGACAAATTGATTCCTGGGAAAGGGGTATGCAAATTAGCTCTCCTGCAGTGGGGAGAAAAGCTGACTCTGGTGCCACCTATCAATGTCTCATCCTCTAATGAGATTTGTACCATGAGCAACAATACTTACCCAAAGCAGCATCTTAGGCCGGGATCACACACAGCGAGATACGGCCGAGTCTCGCAGGTTAAAACCAAGCTCTGGCGCCGGCACTCTGGAGCGGAGCGTGCAGCCGCACAGCAATACATGGAGCTGTGCGCTCCGCTTCGGAGTGCCGGTGCCAGAGCTTGGTTTTAACCTGCGAGACTCGGCCGTATCTCGCTGTGTGTGATCCCGGCCTTAATCCTTTAAAAAAAAAAAGACTTGTTTGGCTAAATATTTTTGGTGATTTTCCAAGTCACTCAATATCCTGATTAATTTTAAGTGCAAGCTTTGCAGACTTTGAGGTTGGATGAAGCTGGAAATGACCAATATTTGGGGGAGTTTTCTAATGAAGAGAAGCTATTTCAGAATAGTTGATAACGTATGGACCTCTGGGACCCACTGATCGTCAGAACAAGGCACTTTGATCCCCATTAGAATGGAAGGGCAGTGCATATGCCCGAATGCCGTTCCATTCATTCTCAAAGGGGCTTCCGAGGTCGGCACGCTGCATTTTCTGGCAGCCCCATAGAAAATGAATGACATTCGCACTTCTGCTCCATTTGGACAGGGATAAAAGTGTCTTGTTCTGCTTACAGGTAGTGGTCCGAGCGTTTGGGCATCCACTTATCTAAGTTATGTATTATAACTTTTCTTCATTGAACCACCCCTTTAAGTCATAGCCAAGGTATCATAGAGGATGGCCATGCAGCATTTTTGGGGCCCTGCGTAGATTGGTTATGCAGAAGAGTCTAACAAGGGGGGAAGAACCATACAGAGGACCTTACAGCCCTTCTCTCCAACTAAGAATTGAAAGGTTGAAAGGGGGGTAAGAAAGCAAGCAACTATCTGCCATTTTGGCAGCAGAGGGCGTCACGTTTTGATTGCTGCTATGATGCCCTCTCTATTCTGTGTACCTTATGGGGCTTAGTTTGACGCCATTAGCTACAACTAAAAGTAGTGCAAGTCCCCCACCAGCCATCACATGCTTTCACCACTTGGCAAAGGGGCTTTTATACCCATTTTCTCCTCTTAGGACCGTACTACTGATTTGAAGACTAGCATGTGGCTAAAGTATGGTAAATGAGGACAGGAAGCCTGTTTTCCTGAATGCTGTCTATGCCTCGAATATGTTGCAGGCAAATTGCAGCCTGGCACATACCCAAGCCTTCTGTTTTGCATTACTTTGTTACTGTCGCTCAGTTTTACATTCAGGAATACATCATTTCCATTGTGTACATTAGATTTCCCTCCTGGAGACTCTTTTGCTCCTGTCATCTTTTTGTCTGATAAACCTTGGCAAAGTTAGGGTTAGGTCGTTTTACTTACCTGGCAAGAGATCATGGGCGGCTTCTTGTTAGCTGTCATCCTGAGCTGCAGAAATGGAGTCTCAATACCTTACTCTAATGGTCCACGGTTATATGAATGTTTAGACTTCTGCATTTGATTAGAAAGGATATGCAAATTAGCTGTCCACCAAGAGGAAGGAAGCAGTCTTTCTAGTGCCACCCATTAGAGGTAGCTACCCTATACGTCAATGTTTAACACTTTAACAATTCTTGCCACATGATTTTGAATACTTAGCCGAGTCCTGATTCTCTTTGTCTTTCCTCAGCCTTTTGGAGGAGAGCTTATTTGCATACTTTTTACCCAGGGAGCATTCCTAGCTTAGGCCTCTTTCACACTTCCGTTTTTGACAATCAGTCAAGATCCGCCGATTTGGAAAAAAAACGGATCCGCCATTTTTCTTTGCGGATGCGTTTTTTCCCCATTGACTTTCATTATTGGCAGATCTTGAAGGATTGCCGTCCGTTGAATCCGTTTTTGTGCGGATCCGCCAAAATGTTCGTGTCCGTCAACATCCTCAAAGATTTCCAAACAGAGCTTGCAACGTTTTTTTGGGCGGCGGATCCTCCAGACACTGATTTAACCCGAAATTCTGTCTGGGTGCCGGAGGAAAAAAAAAAAAATTCTCTCTCTCTCTCTCTCTTCCCCCCCCCGGCCAGCGGTTCCTTTAAATTTCCTCATTCTGCGGTTCCGTCAAAAAACGGATCCTGTGGCATCCGTTCATATCAGTTAGGAACGGATCCGCTTGTCCGCCTTTTTGGCAGATTTTAACTGACACAAAAAATTGAAGTGTGAAAGAGGCCTTAGACATCTCCACAAGGAGAAACATTACCCATAGACCTTTTTAGAATGGGAGCATGGGTGACGTCTGGCAGCCCCATTTCAGACAGATAGGGTGCTGAGTACATACGGGTGAGCGCTAAGTGCCTGCATGGCAAACTCGCCTGGTTTAGCCATCATCTGTAGACAGGATTTTTGTGGATGATCTCATTGAGAGTCAGATCAGGACACTTCAACAATGACGTTATGACATTTAGTGTATGTCGTTTCTGATATTGCCAGGTTGGTCTACATGTTTAGTATGAAAGGTAAAGTGGAAAACCCAAGCTCAGCTCTGGAGGCCGATTACGTGCCACTGCTTTTCTAGACATTTAGGATATTGGCTGAGTTTTCACAGCGAGGTACCCTGGGGTCACACACTGGATTAGAAATGCTGCCATAATCTTCTGCTTAACCATTCAGGTTTGCATTCATTTGTTTCCAGAGCAAGAGGATGAAAAGGAGCGAGCAAGAGAAGCCAATGTGCATAGCTAGGGGTAGACGGTGGGCATGTACCCAATTTCTGGGCGGTATAATAAACTATTCTGCCTTGACCAGGGTATTTAGATACACATCTAGGGCAGCAAACTAAATCTTTGCCCCCCCTAATAAAGGATAGACCTAGTTGCAACTACTTAATATATGCATATTGTAGTGCAGCGGGGTTGGTACAGTGCAACAGATAGGCAGGGACTACATAATTGTTCAAAGCAAATGTCTTTAATGTCCAGAGTAACCTACAAATGGAAAGCAAATAGTATCCTCTGGATCGCCGCCAGGGCATCAAGACAGTCCGTATCTGAGACCTGTTGCCATGGGCGACTGCACCGCCGTGTCACGCTGAGGGGTGCCACACGTATTTGTTTCCTTTGGCTCTGTGTTACTTCACACAAGCCGGATGTTGCAGAGCCACCTGCTCTGCAGTTTGCAAACCAAGACTGACACACCCAACCCTTTACTGCAGGTTTTTTTAAATGGGATCTGTGGCCATGAGCCAATTGTAAGACCCGGCTGGAGGGAGCGAACTATCCCTCTACCATCCTGTAGTTTGCGCTAAAAATAAAAGCCCATGCCAGGTTTTCTTAAATCTGCCTTGGGCAAATAGCTTGTCCAAGACTAAACTTACTTTTATTCTGCACTGCAACCACAGCTATGTTTGTGACTACAATGCAATCCAGCGGCTTTGATGCGCGTCTATGCGCATCCTGGGGGATACATAGCGTCCCTCGCATATGATCCCCCTCACTGCCTCACAATATGGATGCTGTATGCTCATCTAATCTGGCTGCCCTATCAAATGTATGGATTAAATTAAAAGGGTTATCCAACATGGTAAAACACCGGGTCACGGTGGCAGTGGAGCCCCTGGCGGCCAAGATCAGAGCTGAGAGGGGAGTGGTCGGATTTAAATTTGGGAAGCTGGAAGAAAAAATATCATTGTATGCCGACGACATCCTGTTGTTTTTGGAAAGTGCAGGAGAGACACTGGGGTGCGCGATGGATGTAATTAAACAATTTGGGAGCATTTTGGGACTGGAGATAAATTGGCACAAGTCTTATGTCATGGCTGTGGATAGAGCAATAGAAGCGGAGGAGATAGATGAGAGGGGGAAACAACTCCAGCTAGTTTCACAGTTTAAATACCTAGGGATATGGGTAGCTCTTCCACTGTCCGGATTCACGGGTCTGAATTTGGTTCCTCTGCTAGAGAAATTTAAAGGGAAAATAGGTGCATGGTGCAAATTGGCTTTAACGGTAACGGGTAGAACTAACCTGATTAAGATGGTCCTTATGCCACAACTAATGTACGTTTTGCACAATTCGCCGATATGGCTACCAAAAAAACGGTTTCGGGGCATTGATTCTATCTTCAGATCCTTGATATGGGCCAAGAAGCAGGCACGGATTAAGTTTGGAACTCTGCAAAAAGGAAAGGAAGAGGGAGGACTAGCCGCACCAAATCCATGGGTCTATTTCTTGGCAGTACAGGGCCAGCATGTCAGGGGATGGAGAGAGCTCGATTGTGGAAGAGCAGCTCACCGGGTGCTGGTAGATGTGACGGGAGACGCCCACTTATCCAGGGTCTAGAGGATGGTACCTTTAAGAAACTGGGAGCACCATATCCTACCATAGGCATGATTCAGAAGGTATGGGACACCATTAAAAGGATCAGAGGGGTGGATGAGCTGACTAGGTACTCACCGGTGTGGGACAATGAGCGTCTGCCGGAACTTAATAAGCTGTGTCAAATGGGCAATTGGAAGGCGAAAGGAGTAAGATATGTGTGCCAGCTGCAGAGTGGAACGGACCTGAAGACCTTTGAGACATTGAGAGAGGAATTTGATTTGCCTTCGGTATGGGGGTTTCAATACTATATGCTTCGACATGCTTGGAGGGCACAGTGTAGATTGGGAGCCATGACGGTTCAGGGCGACATTGTACTAGACTTTGTGTGTATGAAGGGAGGGACGAGGGGAGTTATATCGAGCATATATCATGATCTACTACACTCCTATCTGGGGGACAATCACCTCACTGCAAAGAGTAAATGGGAGAGGGAGGTGGGTACCCTCACAACAGAACAATGGGAGACTATTCTTGAATATGTCCCGAAGATCTCTCTAAGCGAGCAGGCAAGGCTCTCCCAATTATATGTAATACATAGAACATACAAAACACCGCTGGTCCTATTCAAGGCGGGCTTGAGGGGAGACTCTAGCTGCCCTAGATGTGGCACAGACCAGGCCGGACTGTTACATATGTTATGGTCGTGTCCGCGGCTGGTGGCATACTGGCTGGTCGTTATCAACAAAATTGAGAGAGCTTATAAATGTACGCTCGACAGGAATCCAGTGCTGTGTGTTTTGGGGGAGGTGGATGGGATACCTGTCTCAGAACATTACAAAGTGGCAATAGCGAGGTTGCTGTATGTGGCACGCAAACTAATAGCACGAAAATGGAAGGATTCGGAACCCCCCACTAGGAGGGAATTTATTACTCAGACACGTACGGTAATGCATTTAGAGGAAAGCATTTACAGGCGAAGGCATGGTGAAAGCACTTTCGAAAAAATATGGTCCGCCTGGATGGCGGTGATATGATTGCTAAGACTCTCAAGTATACCCGGCATAAGGAGTATTGGGGGAAGGGGGAGGGGGGGATGGCTTTGATTGTATTACTACAAGATATGTGAATTGTTACATGTATATTGATATCCACTGTTTATTGTTTAAAATCTTTTGAAACCTAAATAAAAATAACTGGTTTAAAAAAAAAAACACCGGGTCAACCATAGGCAGAGGTGTACCCATGTAGGGGTGGGTGGCAGCTGAGGCAATTGCCGCAGGTGCTGGGTGAACATTTTTATCGCAGGGATGCTTTTAAAGTAACAAACTGAGCGATACTTACCATGTCTTACCCATGTGACCCCAAGGCAAATTGCTTTGGTGGTCTATGCTTGAACCAGATGGACCACCTGCTCTCGATCTGGACTCAGAGCGGTTAGCATGGCTCTGTTTATTATTTCAAAGGCTTTCTTGCAGTTGTAATTTTTAAATGTAGCATACATGAAGGACAACCCTTTTAATGGCCACTTTCCCTGTAAAGTTCGGTCAGGATTGGGTTCTTCAACCAGCTGGCTGCCACACCGACTTCCATTTAATATATATTGTTGTCATGATAAATCCCCTTTTGTTTTCTGTTTATGCTCCTTTATTATGCCCAATATTCATGATCCGAGTGTGGACCTTGATATCCAGCCTTGGGTCTCCTGACTGAATCTCAACGCATGGGTTTATATGAGGCTGCTGAGCTCCAGTCAGAAGACCCTTGGCCACGGACCTGTGAAATCTGCCTTTACTAGTAAAAAATAATAAAAATAGAATTTAACTGAAATAAACTATTGTTAGGCTAGGTCCAGACTGCATTTGTGCCCTCTGTCAGGCAGATATTCTCAGGACTGCATGCAAGAGAAAATATGAGTCAACAGGTGAATAAGGTAAAAAATCTTACAATCTTTATTAGAACATGTAGAAAAACGTCATATCAAAAATATGGTAGGTAAAATGACAACACCACGGGGTAGACGCAGCTCACTCAGGGTAATGCTCACTCTCAGGACGTATGTGCCCGACAGTGGACACAGTCAGGCACTCGTTGACCATAGGGATCCAATGTAAAGACACGAATACCAGCTGGTATACGTTTCTTTGCCGTGTCCCTCTGTGTCGTCTTCTGCGCTTTCCTACACTGTTAAACAAATAGAACAAATAGCATGCATGCTTGTATACATAGGCCTCTGTCTGGTGAAATGGTCACCCAGGGGCATGTCAAAGTATACGTTAGTTAAATCTCCTGAGCTATGGCTCATGTAGACGTCCATGGATCTTGGTTGTATCATGGATTGCCTGTATCTTTCCCGACCCAAGGTCTAAAGTGATGTGGGAAGGTAGCCGTGGGCGAGGTACTCGTCTCTTACACCCCGACATGCTAGATGAAGATGAGGGGTCCTGGCTGGGTGTGTGGGCTTCATCTATTGGGACGCTACGCTCTTGCAAGGCCGTATGGTGCCGGATGTTAAACATTTCAGTGAGGGAGACCAACACTCGAAAATAAACAGTCTGTTACTTGGGAACTATGTACAATACATAGCGGGTGCATAACTTCACAAGCGTTTCCTTTCCAATACTGAGCATCTTAACCCACAGTTTCTCTACTTCTTCCAAGCTTACTTGTTTCTGCCATGTTCCTCTGTCTTCAACACAACCCAGCACAATGCTAGTCAGTCCAGTAAGTGAGAGTCCTATACCTGTGGTTCAGCGTCCTCTTTTGCTCTTAGAGGAACTAGATTGCCACTATGGCCAGTACTTAGTTTCTCTGCTTGCTGACGTCTTGGAGCTCCCAAATGGGGCACTCTCTTTGTCGCACGTTCCCTGTTACATACTGGCCCATTACTTCTCTGAGTTGAAAAATTAGGGCCGTACTGCTAGACGTCCTGTCCCAGGACCCATCTGTGTTGTATCAGGTCTGTCTTTCTGCCATTTTTTTGTTTTCTATTTCGGATTTTGCTATCCACTGCTTCAATCTACACTCACTTCAGGGACACCCAAGTCATGCGGCTCTGCTAAATAGTCAGGCAATAGGTCTGCTCCACTTATCCGTATATACTCATGTATAAGCCGACCCCCCCCCCCTAATTTTGCCACAAAAAACTGGGAAAACTTATTGACTCGCGTATAAGCCTAGGGTGGAAAATGCAGCAGCTACTGGTAAATTTCAAAAATAAAAATAGATACCAATAAAAGTAAAATTAATTGAGACATCAGTAGGATAAATGTTTTTGAATATCCATATTGAATCAGGAGCCCCATATAATGCTCCATACAGTTCATGATGGCCCCATAAGATGCTCCATACAAAATACGCCCCATATAATGCTGCACAAAGGTTAATAATGGCTACATAAGATGCTCCATAGAATATGCCCCATATGCTGCTCCACAAAGGTTATGGCCCCATAAGATGCTCCATAGAATAATATGCCCCATAAGATGCTCCATAGATTATGCCCCCATATGCTGCCCCATAGATTATGCCCCCATATGCTGCTCCTTATATTATTCCCCCATATGCTGCCCCCATAAGATGCTCCATACATTATGCCCCCATATGCTGCTCCATAGATTATACCCCATATGCTGTTGCTGCAAAAAAAAAAAAAAAGACATACTCACCTCTCCGTCGCTGGGGGACAGGTGCCGGTGTCACCGCTGGCTCAGGACCCGGCATCAGCGATATTCACCTGTCCCCGGTCCATCGCTGCTCACCGCTGTCTGCCGCGTCATCTGTCAGTGACGTTCAGGCAGCAGAGGGCGCGGCGCACACTAACCACGGTCACCCCGTCCTCTGCTGTCTGAATGTCACTGACAGAGGACGCAGCAGACAGAGGCGAGCAGCGATGGAACGGGGACAGGAGAATATCGCAATACTTACCGCCTCCTGGCGTGGTCTCTGCAGCCCCATCCTCCCATGGTCTCCCTTCCTTCCTTCAGCAGTCACGTGGTACCGCTCATTAAAGTCATAAATATGCACATATTCATGACTTTAATGAGCTGTACCACGTGACCGCTGAAGGAAGGGAGACCGTGGGACAAGCAGGGGGTTGCAGAGATGCGTCAGGGGGGGTCAGTATGATCTAACACCCCCGCTCCCCCTCCCCCGCCCGACCCCTGGAGTATATGACTCGCGTATAAGACGAGAGGGAGACTTTCAGCCAAAAAAAATGGGCTAAAAATCTCAGCCTATATGCGAGTATATACGGTACATTTTGATCCCTATGTGACATCCTGACAGGGAACCTCTGTTCCTTTGCTTACCCCCCCCCTCCTATTCTGGGCTAGTCCAAACATTAACCCTAACTCTCCCTGCTGTCAGTCAAACTACAACACCGTCACTAATAGCACGTGTCACAATACACATTACACATCATAACAATACTTGTGCCTTCAAGGGGGAACGTGGGCGGTATGTCAATCTCCTTATGTAGGTATATATGAAGCTGTCATGCTCTGGTTGGAAGACCAACAGCCAGTTGCGGTCCATGACCAGTCTGAGATCCATGGATGTCTGCATGAGCCCTAATGCTGTAGACCAATGTGTACCTAGCCTTATCTTCCTATGCTTGGGGCTATGAAGGAGCATGGTTAGCAAAAGCACCCAGCCACCATTAAAGAGAAGTATCAGAAGTGCAAAGGACATAAGCCCACATAGACCGATGTAAAGGCGTCCCCTGAGGCTCGGCTGTCCAATTAGTGCATGATGGACCATCAGACTCTTAGCACTTAGTTCTGTCAAATGCTCTAATACGGAAAGCAAATCTCTTAGCTAGTTCTTTCTAAAATAAATAAACTTGAGTAGTGGGCAGCAACTAACAGAATGGTTTTTAACAGGGAGAAATGCAAAGTACTACATCTGGGCAATAAAAATGAAAAAAGCATATATAGAATGGGAGGAATAGGGCTAAGTGACAGCACATGTGAAAAAGACATGGGTATACTAATAGATCACAGACTGAATATGAGTCAACAGTGCGATGCAGCAGCAAAAAAGGCAAATGCAATTCTAGGATGTATTAACAGAAGCATACAGTCTAGATCACGTGAAGTCATTATTTCCCTCTGCTCCTCTTTGGTCAGACCTCATCTGGAATATTGTGTCCAGTTTTGGGCACCACATTTTAAAAAAGACATCAACAAACTGGAGCAAGTTCAGAAAAGAGCGACCAGAATGGTGACCGGTCTGCAAACCCTGTCTTATGAGGAAAGGTTGCAGGATTTGGGAATGTTTAGTTTGCAAAAGAGAAGACTGAGAGGAGACTTAATAGCTGTCTACAAATATCTCAAGGGCTGTTACATTGTAGAAGGATCAACTTTATTCTCATTTGCACAAGGAAAGACTAGAAGCAATGGGATGAAACTGAATGGGAGGAGACACAGATTAGATATTAGAAAAAACTTTTTGACAGTTAGAGTGATCAATGAGTGGAACAGGCTGCCACGAGAAGTGGTGAGTTCTCCTTCAATGGAAGTCTTCAAACAGAGGCTGGACAGACATCTGACTGGGATGATTTAGCGAATCCTGCTTTGAGCAGGGGGTTGGACCAGATGGCCCAGGAGGTCCCTTCCAACTCTACGATTCTATGATTCTATTTAGCCAAATTGCAGATTGTTATTTATTGGATAGCATTTGTTACAAGGTTTGGGTTACTAGATTAGAAATGCTGACAGGGCAGCTCCAGTATTCTGTGCCATCGTATGGCAAATAAATGGTGTTCACAGACCTGGGAGAGCGCAGCGAGGGGAAAAAAGAGCTCAGTGGGATTCACGTGTTGGCGATTTATGTGGAAGGATTAATTGCTTTATTATATGATAATTAGACTAATCACAACTCTAAAAATGCTGTCGCTAACTGATGGACGGCTCTGACCTTAGCAGCACAGCTTGTGCTTTATAGTTTTTGCAGCTTTATTCTCCTCATTTCACGGGGCTGAAGATTACACTTTATCCGGTGTGTGATAGAAGAGCCTATAATAGAGGTTATGTCATAAACTGAGCGAGAGGATAAAACAGAGTTCTATGTATTCAAGATTATTGCCACCTAAAATAAAAGCATCACCAGTAAATATAAGGGCTCATCCACACAGGCGTATAAAGGCCAAGGATAAATATGCAAGGAGACATACTGCCCACGTTCTTTCTTGAAGACACGCGTATTGTTGTAGTGTTTAAACCAAAATCCACTAGGTACAACCAAATCATGTAAGGTGGATCAGGAGAGGGCAATGTAATGTCCTAACTGATCACAGAAAAAACACTCCATGAAAAAAACATACTAGATACAGGAGGAAAAAACACATGGAGTTTATGGTGCTTAGAATATATCAAACTTCATTAAATATATGTATTACCGTATATGTATAGTATACAGCTCTAGCAAAAATTAAGAGATCACTGCAGTTTTATAAAAACAGCTCGACATGTCTGACAGCCATTCCAATCCAGTGTCAGTTGAATTCCAACCAGAGTACACCTCATTCTACTTAATGTGCTTCTGATTAGGTGATCACCTGAACCAAATTATTATTATTATACATTTTTATAGCGCCATTTATTCCATGGCGCTTTACATGTGAAAAGGGGCAAATATGGACAAGTACAATAAACATGAGCAATACAAGACACACATAAGTACAGGAGGAGAGTGGTCCCTGCCCGAAAGGGCTCACAGTCTACAGGGGATGGATAAGGATACAGTAGGGGAGGGTAGAGCTGGTCGTGCGGCGGTTCAGTAGACTGAGGATCACTGCAGGTTATAGGCTTGTCGGAAGAGGTGGGTCTTCAGGTTCTTTTTGAAGGTTTCCATAGTAGGCGAGAGTCTGATTTGTTGGGGTAGAGAATTCCAGAGTATGGGGGAAGCATGGGAGAAGTCTTGTATGTGGTTGGGGCGAAGAAGAGATAAGAGGAGAGTAGAGAAGGAGATCTTGGGAGGATCGAAGGTTGCGTGTGGGTAAGTAGTGGGAGAACCTGTCACAGATGTGAAGACAGCAATTACAGCCAACAGCACACAGTTCACTAGGAGGCACGTTCCAAACGTCCCAGGACCCAATAGGGACCATAACTTACAGGAAAAATAGAGGGAGGAACAGCATCCAATCCAGGTGAAAACATAGTTTCTTTAATCAGCCATTAATACAACGTTTCGACCATATCGTGGTCTTTTTCAAGTACAGCAAATAACAAGTGGAGCAGCCTTAAATGGTGTGGACAAACCAATCACCACCAAGGTGACGCCCATTAGATTATATTAACACAAGATCTTTAATATAACACATCAGGCGATTAAAATCATCAGTGCATAATATAACATGTAATACACAGACATGCATATATCAAAATTAACAAAAACTGTGATATAGAATCCACGTAAACAATATTTTCAAGTGTGATTACCCAATCGCCATGTAGCATGACGATCACTATGGCAATATAGCACCAATCACCCCACATTACACATTTCCAAAGTCACAGGGTCTTAAAAACACCAATAGTGATGTTGCATGAGATTGCGCCAAAAGAGGCAGCCTATGACAGATACTCACACAATTAGTAGAGGTAAACACCGCCGCCAGCCGCTTGATGACGCGCTGCATGTGTGCGTCACTGCAGGAAGGACGGGACAAAATCTCGCGATGAACCGGCACCATGGGTCTCTCGCATGCGCAGTATCACCAGGCCCGGCGCAAACAGCCAGAATCCGTCCCCTCCAATCAAACAGCGACAGCGCACATCATCACAGTCACCCCAGCATGGGCCAAGCTATTAGCACCTGCATATCAGACAGGACGCCGACACCTATCAGCGCATGGAGGCCGTCACATGACCGGTCATATGACAGGCCATGTAAACAAACCACACACCGCCGACAGGATGTCAACACATCCTGTGAAACTGCAGGACCCCCAGCTCATTAACCAAATCCATGGTGTACACAGAGGCAGTATTAACATTACTAATGTTGACATCAACATGTGTTGACATCCTGTGAGCTTTGATCTTGAAAGGAGGGTGAAGAGCTGATCTTCCGTCATGGTGGAGAAGTTAGTTTCTGAGGAACAGGGCTGAGCAGCTAATAGGAGCATTGGGGGCTGTGGGCCAAAGCTTTCTCTGATCATATCAATCTTCTGCTTAAAGAAGGCGGCAAAGTCTTCAGCGGTAATGAGATGAGAGGGAGGAGGTGCTGGGGGACGGAGTAGAGAATTGAAAGTGTTGAAAAGCTTATTTAACGAAGGAATGTATAAAAAACCCTACTGTGGTGTTCACAATCCTCTTGTAATAGGACAAGCTGGATGGCAAAACAAGTGCTAGTAATATCCCAAAATTAATAGGAATGAAAACATAACTTTTAACCATGCCAAAGGAGTTGAAATGAAAAGTCTTGAGTGAGGAAAAGAAGGGCTCAATTCTGGCTTTACTAGCAGAGGGATACAGTGAGCGTCATGTTGCCTCCATCTTTAAAATATCAAAGACAGCAGTCTATTACAACAAGGTCAAACAGCAGACATTGGGGACAACAAAGCTACAGACCGGCAGAAGGTGAAAACGACTCTCCACTGACCAGGATGACCGTCATCTTATTCGAATGTCACTCAGCAACCGCAGGATGACATCAAGTGCCCTACAAAAGGAATGGCAAATGGCAGCTGGGGTGAAGTGCATGGCAAGAACAGTTCATAACAGGCTCCTAGAGGCAGGGTTCAAGTTTGCCAAAGACCATAAGGTTTGGACCATAGAGGACTGGAGTAAGGTAATTTTCTCTGATGAGTCTAATTTTCAGCTTTAACCAACACCTGGTCGTCTAATGGTTAGACGAAGACCTGGAGAGGCGTACCAGCCACAGTGTCTTGCACCCACTGTCTGTGAAATTTGGTGGAGAATCGGTGATGATCTGGGGATGCTTCAGAAAGCCTGCAATTGGGCAGGTTAATCTTTGCGAAGGATGTATGAATCAAGCCGCATACAAGGTTATCCTGGAAAAACAGTTGCTTCCTTCTGCTCAGGCAATGTTCCCCAACCCTGAGGACTGGTTTTACCAGCAGGACATTGCGCCATGCCACAAAGCTAGGTCAATCAATGTGTGGATGAAGGACCACCACATCAAATCCCTGTCATGGGCAGCCCAATCTCCAGACCTGAACCCCATTGAAAATGTCTGGAATTTAATCAAGAGGAAGACGGATAGTCACAAGCCATCAAAAAATAAACTGCTTAAATTTTTGTACCAGGAGAGGCATAAGGTCACCCAAAATAGTCTGAAAGACTGGTGGCAAGCAGCCAAGACGCATGAAAGCTGTGATTGAAAATCATGGTTATTCCACAAAATATTGATTTCTGAACTCTTCCTGAGTTAAAACATTAGTATTGTTGTTTCTAAATGATTATGAACTTGTTTTCTTAGCATTATTTGAGGTCTGCAAGCACTGCATTTTTTTTGTTATTTTGACCATTTCTTATTTTCTGAAAATAAATAAAAAATTTAGTGCTTGGAAATTCGAAGACATGTTCTCAGTAGTTTATAGAATAAAAGAGCAATTTACATTTTACTCAAAAATATACCTATAAGGCTGGAGTCACACTCAACGTATACAAAAATCGGTTCGATTTTGATGGCCGAGAATCGCACCGATGTTCTCCGTATGGCGATCCGTGTGTAATCCGTTTGCAAAGTGAGGATATGATTTCCTCGCATCTAAGTATCCGTGTGACATCTGTATGGCATCCGTATGTGATGCTTATGCCGTGATTTTATTGCAGCCTTGCAAAATGGATATATAACAGATCCATGGCCTGAAATTAATTTAAATCCTAATCAGCAAACCTATTTATTGGCTGATAATGGATGAGGCAATTTCCTGTCATCTGGAAAATGCTTGCGTATTTCTCGCAAGTCACAAGGATGGTTCGAGTGGTGTGCGATTTTTTTTTTTTTTTTCTCGCACCCATAGACTTGCATTGGCGAGTCTCGGTCGATATGCGCAGCAAATCGCAGCATGATGTGATTTCATGCGTACGTATAGATTAACAGCGGTCCGAGTGCTTTGTGATGTTTTATCGCGTAGCACTTGTCCGTATTCCTCTCTAGTGTGACTTCGGTCTAAAGAGAAAAATCAGATAAACTGAAAATTTTGCAGTGGTCTCTTAATTTTTGCCAGAGCTGTATGCACACAACATATGGTAGGAATACACAAGGTAGATGGAACATGGTGCAACATAATGAAACATACCAAGTAATAAATGCTGAAGGTGAGCAGTCCGGTAAGAAACCATGTTGAGACCACTACGTGCGTTTCGCTTCTTATAGATGATCTTGCTTCATCATAGGTTTTTACTACACATTTCTATGTGAAAACCTCATGAGGAAAATCGGTAAAAGATTGACATGCAAATGGAGATTAAAAAACAAAAACAATTCCAGGTCATTTAACAAAAAAATGAAAATCTCAATAATTCTGCTTTAAATTGATCTTTTTTTAGTGCATTTTTTATGAGGATTATGTCTGGTGAGTGATGTATGTAAAAATGTTATCATACAGAAATGCCATGTGCACATACCCTTACTAAGGGTCTGTGCACACACTGCGGATTCTGCTGCAGATCTGCAGCGGTTTTGGCCTTGCGGATCCGCAGCAGAATTAGCTGCGTTGTACAGTACCATTATATCCTATGGAAAATGGAAACCGCAGTGCAGACGGTGCGGAATTTTCCACGCGGTTTTTGCTGCGGTTTCCAATCCGCAGAAAGAATTGACATGTCATTCTTTTCTGCGGATTCTGCTGCGGTTTGCCATCTCCTCCATTATAGAGATGATAAACCACAGGGCAAAACCGCAGGTTAATCCACAGATAAACCGCAGGTCTTTTGACCTGCGGATTTTGCAAAATCAGCGTGTAAAAATCTGCAGACCAATCCACACCGTGTGCACATAGCCTAAGGCCTCATTCAGACATCCATGTTGCACGTATGTGTTGTATCTGGGTTTTTTACAACACACACCCATTATAATGTATGGTGCTGTTCACATGTCTGTGATTTGCACAAACCGTTTTTTACCAGCAGCACAGATGAAAAGGGCAAATACAAGTCTAGGTGTCCATGAAAAACACGTACAGAACACGGATGGCATCGGCGTACAATCCGTGTGCCATCCGTGTTAAACATTGCAAAAGTATAGGAGAAGCCGTGTAATTTATTTCTTTAACCATACCGGAAAACCACTGATGACTGATGGAAAAAACGGACACATGGGTGACACACGGATGGTATAAAAACGGACACACTGATGATGCACTGAATGTAAAAAGGGACACACTGATGGTATAAAAATGGACACACGGATGACACACTGATGAATGATGGTAAAAACGGTCACATGGGTGACACACGGATGGTATAAAAACGGACACACTGATGACACACTGATGAATGATGGTAAAAACGGTCACATGGGTGACACACGGATGGTATAAAAACGGACACACTGATGACACACTGATGAATGATGGTAAAAACGGTCACATGGGTGACACACGGATGGTATAAAAACGGACACACTGATGATACACTGAATGTAAAAACGGACACACGGATGACACACTGATGAATGATGGTAAAAACAGTCACATGGCACACGGATGGTAAAAACGGACACATGGGAGACACACGGATGGTATAAAAACGGACACACTGATGCACTGAATGTAAAAACGGACACACGGATGACACACTAATGAATGATGGTAAAAACAGTCACATGGCACACGGATGGTAAAAACGGTCACATGGGAGACACACGGATGGTATAAAAACGGACACACTGATGATGCACTGAATGTAAAAACGGACACACGGATGACACACTAATGAATGATGGTAAAAACAGTCACATGGCACACGGATGGTAAAAACGGACACATGGGTGACACACGGATGGTATAAAAACGGACACACTGATGATACACTGAATGAAAAAACGGACACACGGATGACACACTGATGAATGATGGTAAAAACAGTCACATGGCACACGGATGGTAAAAACGGACACATGGGTGACACACTGATGGTATAAAAACGGATACACTGATGATACACTGAATGTAAAAACGGACACACGGATGACACACTGATGAATGATGGTAAAAACAGTCACATGGCACACGGATGGTAAAAACGGTCACATGGGTGACACACGGATGGTATAAAAACGGACACACTGATGATACACTGAATGTAAAAACGGACACACGGATGACACACTGATGAATGATGGTAAAGTCACATGGCACACGGATGGTAAAAACGGTCACATGGGTGACACACGGATGGTATAAAAACGGACACACTGATGATACACTGAATGTAAAAACGGACACACTGATGACACACTGATGAATGATGGTAAAAACAGTCACATGGCACACGGATGGTAAAAACGGTCACATGGGAGACACACGGATGGTATAAAAACGGACACACTGATGATACACTGAATGAAAAAACGGACACACGGATGACACACTGATGAATGATGGTAAAAACAGTCACATGGCACACGAATGGTAAAAACGGTCACATGGGTGACACACTGATGGTATAAAAACGGATACACTGATGATACACTGAATGTAAAAACGGACACACGGATGACACACTGATGGTATAAAAACGGACACACTGATGATGCACTGAATGTAAAAACGGACACACGGATGACACACTGATGAATGATGGTAAAAACAGTCACATGGCACACGGATGGTAAAAACGGTCACATGGGTGACACACGGATGGTATAAAAACGGACACACTGATGATACACTGAATGTAAAAACGGACACACGGATGACACACTGATGAATGATGGTAAAAACAGTCACATGGCACACGGATGGTAAAAACGGACACATGGGTGACACACGGATGGTATAAAAACAGACACACTGATGATACACTGAATGTAAAAACGGACACACGGATGACACACTGATGAATGATGGTAAAAACAGTCACATGGCACACGGATGGTAAAAACGGACACATGGGTGACACACGGATGGTATAAAAACGGACACACTGATGATACACTGAATGTAAAAACGGACACACTGATGACACACTGATGAATGATGGTAAAGTCACATGGCACACGGATGGTAAAAACGGTCACATGGGTGACACACTGATGGTATAAAAACGGATACACTGATGATACACTGATGAATGATGGTAAGACAGTCACATGCCACACCGATGGTAAAAACGGACACATGGGTGACACACAGATGGTATAAAAACGGACACACTGATGATACACTGAATGTAAAAACGGACACACGGATGACACACTAATGAATGATGGTAAGACAGTCACATGCCACACCGATGGTAAAAACGGACACATGGGTGACACACAGATGGTATAAAAACGGACACACTGATGATACACTGAATGTAAAAACGGACACACGGATGACACAATGATGAATGATGGTAAAAACAGTCACATGGCACACGGATGGTAAAAACGGTCACATGGGAGACACACTGATGGTATAAAAACGGACACACTGATGATACACTGAATGTAAAAACGGACACACTGATGATACACTGAATGTAAAAACGGACACACGGATGACACACTGATGAATGATGGTAAAAACAGTCACATGGCACACCGATGGTAAAAACGGACACATGGTTGACACACTGATGGTATAAAAACGGACACACTGATGATACACTGAATGTAAAAACGGACACACGGATGACACACTGATGAATGATGGTAAAAACAGTCACATGGCACACCGATGGTAAAAACGGACACATGGTTGACACACTGATGGTATAAAAACGGACACACTGATGATGCACTGAATGTAAAAACGGACACACGGATGACACACTGATGAATGATGGTAAAAACAGTCACATGGCACACGGATGGTAAAAACGGTCACATGGGTGACACACGGATGGTATAAAAACGGACACACTGATGATACACTGAATGTAAAAACGGACACACTGATGACACACTGATGAATGATGGTAAAGTCACATGGCACACGGATGGTAAAAACGGTCACATGGGTGACACACGGATGGTATAAAAACGGACACACTGATGATACACTGAATGTAAAAACGGACACATGGTTGACACACTGATGGTATAAAAATGGACACACTGATGATACACTGAATGAAAAAACGGACACACGGATGACACACTGATGAATGATGGTAAAAACAGTCACATGGCACACGGATGGTAAAAACGGTCACATGGGTGACACACAGATGGTATAAAAACGGACACACTGATGATACACTGAATGTAAAAATGGACACACGGATGACACACTGATGAATGATGGTAAAGTCACATGGCACACGGATGGTAAAAACGGTCACATGGGTGACACACGGATGGTATAAAAACGGACACACTGATGATACACTGAATGTAAAAACGGACACACTGATGACACACTGATGAATGATGGTAAAAACAGTCACATGGCACACGGATGGTAAAAACGGTCACATGGGAGACACACTGATGGTATAAAAACGGACACACTGATGATACACTGAATGTAAAAACGGACACACGGATGGTAAAAACGGTCACATGGGTGACACACGGATGGTATAAAAACAGACACACTGATGACACACTGAATGTAAAAACGGACACACGGATGACACACTAATGAATGATGGTAAGACAGTCACATGCCACACCGATGGTAAAAACGGATACATGGGTGACACACGGATGGTATAAAAACGGACACACTGATGATACACTGAATGTAAAAACGGACACATGGTTGACACACTGATGGTATAAAAACGGACACACTGATGATGCACTGAATGTAAAAAGGGACACACTGATGGTATAAAAATGGACACACGGATGACACACTGATGAATGATGGTAAAAACAGTCACATGGCACACGGATGGTAAAAACGGTCACATGGGAGACACACGGATGGTATAAAAACGGACACACTGATGATGCACTGAATGTAAAAACGGACACACGGATGACACACTAATGAATGATGGTAAAAACAGTCACATGGCACACGGATGGTAAAAACGGACACATGGGTGACACACGGATGGTATAAAAACGGACACACTGATGATACACTGAATGAAAAAACGGACACACGGATGACACACTGATGAATGATGGTAAAAACAGTCACATGGCACACGGATGGTAAAAACGGACACATGGGTGACACACTGATGGTATAAAAACGGATACACTGATGATACACTGAATGTAAAAACGGACACACGGATGACACACTGATGAATGATGGTAAAAACAGTCACATGGCACACGGATGGTAAAAACGGTCACATGGGTGACACACGGATGGTATAAAAACGGACACACTGATGATACACTGAATGTAAAAACGGACACACGGATGACACACTGATGAATGATGGTAAAGTCACATGGCACACGGATGGTAAAAACGGTCACATGGGTGACACACGGATGGTATAAAAACGGACACACTGATGATACACTGATGAATGATGGTAAAAACGATCACATGGGAGACACACGGATGGTATAAAAACGGACACACTGATGATACACTGAATGAAAAAACGGACACACGGATGACACACTGATGAATGATGGTAAAAACAGTCACATGGCACACGAATGGTAAAAACGGTCACATGGGTGACACACTGATGGTATAAAAACGGATACACTGATGATACACTGAATGTAAAAACGGACACACGGATGACACACTGATGGTATAAAAACGGACACACTGATGATGCACTGAATGTAAAAACGGACACACGGATGACACACTAATGAATGATGGTAAAAACAGTCACATGGCACACGGATGGTAAAAACGGACACATGGGTGACACACGGATGGTATAAAAACGGACACACTGATGATACACTGAATGTAAAAACGGACACACGGATGACACACTAATGAATGATGGTAAGACAGTCACATGCCACACCGATGGTAAAAACGGACACATGGGTGACACACGGATGGTATAAAAACGGACACACTGATGATACACTGAATGAAAAAACGGACACACGGATGACACACTGATGAATGATGGTAAAAACAGTCACATGGCACACGGATGGTAAAAACGGTCACATGGGTGACACACTGATGGTATAAAAACGGATACACTGATGATACACTGAATGTAAAAACGGACACACGGATGACACACTGATGGTATAAAAATGGACACACTGATGATGCACTGAATGTAAAAACGGACACACTGATGACACACTGATGAATGATGGTAAAAACAGTCACATGGCACACGGATGGTAAAAACGGTCACATGGGTGACACACGGATGGTATAAAAACGGACACACTGATGATACACTGAATGTAAAAACGGACACACGGATGACACACTGATGAATGATGGTAAAGTCACATGGCACACGGATGGTAAAAACGGTCACATGGGTGACACACGGATGGTATAAAAACGGACACACTGATGATACACTGAATGTAAAAACGGACACACTGATGACACACTGATGAATGATGGTAAAAACAGTCACATGGAACACGGATGGTAAAAACGGTCACATGGGTGACACACGGATGGTATAAAAACGGACACACTGATGATACACTGATGAATGATGGTAAAAACAGTCACATGGAACACGGATGGTAAAAACGGTCACATGGGTGACACACTGATGGTATAAAAACGGATACACTGATGATACACTGAATGTAAAAACGGACACACGGATGACACACTGATGGTATAAAAACGGACACACTGATGATGCACTGAATGCAAAAACGGACACACGGATGACACACTGATGAATGATGGTAAAAACAGTCACATGGCACACGGATGGTAAAAACGGTCACATGGGTGACACACTGATGGTATAAAAACGGATACACTGATGATACACTGAATGTAAAAACGGACACACGGATGACACACTGATGGTATAAAAACGGACACACTGATGATGCTCTGAATGTAAAAACGGACACACGGATGACACACTGATGAATGATGGTAAAAACAGTCACATGGCACACGGATGGTAAAAACGGTCACATGGGTGACACACGGATGGTATAAAAACGGACACACTGATGATACACTGAATGTAAAAACGGACACACTGATGACACACTGATGAATGATGGTAAAAACAGTCACATGGCACACGGATGGTAAAAACGGACACATGGGTGACACACGGATGGTATAAAAACAGACACACTGATGATACACTGAATGTAAAAACGGACACACGGATGACACACTGATGAATGATGGTAAAAACAGTCACATGGCACACGGATGGTAAAAACGGACACATGGGTGACACACGGATGGTATAAAAACGGACACACTGATGATACACTGAATGTAAAAACGGACACACTGATGACACACTGATGAATGATGGTAAAGTCACATGGCACACGGATGGTAAAAACGGTCACATGGGAGACACACTGATGGTATAAAAACGGACACACTGATGATACACTGAATGTAAAAACGGACACACGGATGACACACTGATAAATGATGGTAAAAACAGTCACATGGCACACCGATGGTAAAAACGGACACATGGGTGACACACTGATGGTATAAAAACGGACACACTGATGATGCACTGAATGTAAAAACGGACACACGGATGACACAATGATGAATGATGGTAAAAACAGTCACATGGCACACGGATGGTAAAAACGGTCACATGGGAGACACACTGATGGTATAAAAACGGACACACTGATGATACACTGAATGTAAAAACGGACACACGGATGATACACTGAATGTAAAAACGGACACACGGATGACACACTGATGAATGATGGTAAAAACAGTCACATGGCACACGGATGGTAAAAACGGTCACATGGGAGACACACTGATGGTATAAAAACGGACACACTGATGATACACTGAATGTAAAAACGGACACACGGATGATACACTGAATGTAAAAACGGACACACGGATGACACACTGATGAATGATGGTAAAAACAGTCACATGGCACACGGATGGTAAAAACGGTCACATGGGAGACACACTGATGGTATAAAAACGGACACACTGATGATACACTGAATGTAAAAACGGACACACTGATGATACACTGAATGTAAAAACGGACACACGGATGACACACTGATGAATGATGGTAAAAACAGTCACATGGCACACCGATGGTAAAAACGGACACATGGTTGACACACTGATGGTATAAAAACGGACACACTGATGATGCACTGAATGTAAAAACGGACACACGGATGACACACTGATGAATGATGGTAAAAACAGTCACATGGCACACGGATGGTAAAAACGGTCACATGGGTGACACACGGATGGTATAAAAACGGACACACTGATGATACACTGAATGTAAAAACGGACACACTGATGATACACTGAATGTAAAAACGGACACATGGTTGACACACTGATGGTATAAAAACGGACACACTGATGATACACTGAATGAAAAAACGGACACACGGATGACACACTGATGAATGATGGTAAAAACAGTCACATGGCACACGGATGGTAAAAACGGTCACATGGGTGACACACAGATGGTATAAAAACGGACACACTGATGATACACTGAATGTAAAAATGGACACACGGATGACACACTGATGAATGATGGTAAAGTCACATGGCACACGGATGGTAAAAACGGTCACATGGGTGACACACGGATGGTATAAAAACGGACACACTGATGATACACTGAATGTAAAAACGGACACACTGATGACACACTGATGAATGATGGTAAAAACAGTCACATGGCACACGGATGGTAAAAACGGTCACATGGGAGACACACTGATGGTATAAAAACGGACACACTGATGATACACTGAATGTAAAAACGGACACACGGATGACACACTAATGAATGATGGTAAGACAGTCACATGCCACACCGATGGTAAAAACGGACACATGGGTGACACACGGATGGTATAAAAACGGACACACTGATGATACACTGAATGTAAAAACGGACACATGGTTGACACACTGATGGTATAAAAACGGACACACTGATGATGCACTGAATGTAAAAAGGGACACACTGATGGTATAAAAATGGACACACGGATGACACACTGATGAATGATGGTAAAAACAGTCACATGGCACACGGATGGTAAAAACGGACACATGGGTGACACACGGATGGTATAAAAACGGACACACTGATGATACACTGAATGTAAAAACGGACACACGGATGACACACTGATGAATGATGGTAAAAACAGTCACATGGCACACGGATGGTAAAAACGGTCACATGGGTGACACACGGATGGTATAAAAACGGACACACTGATACACTGAATGTAAAAACGGACACACTGATGACACACTGATGAATGATGGTAAAAACAGTCACATGGCACACGGATGGTAAAAACGATCACATAGGTGACACACGGATGGTATAAAAACGGACACACTGATGATACACTGAATGTAAAAACGGACACACGGATGACACACTGATGAATGATGGTAAAAACAGTCACATGGCACACGGATGGTAAAAACGGTCACATGGGAGACACACTGATGGTATAAAAATGGACACACTGATGGTATAAAAATGGACACACTGATGATACACTGAATGTAAAAACGGACACACGGATGACACACTGATGAATGATGGTAAAAACAGTCACATGGCACACGGATGGTAAAAAGGGACACATGGGTGACACACGGATGGTATAAAAACCGACACACTGACGATACACTGAATGTAAAAACGGACACACTGATGACACACTGATGAATGATGGTAAAGTCACATGGCACACGGATGGTAAAAACGGTCACATGGGTGACACACGGATGGTATAAAAACAGACACACTGATGATACACTGAATGTAAAAACGGACACACGGCTGACACACTGATGAATGATGGTAAAAACAGTCACATGGCACACGGATGGTAAAAACGGTCACATGGGTGACACACGGATGGTATAAAAACGGACACACTGATGATACACTGAATGTAAAAACGGACACACGGATGACACACTAATGAATGATGGTAAGACAGTCACATGCCACACCGATGGTAAAAACGGACACATGGGTGACACACGGATGGTATAAAAACGGACACACTGATGATACACTGAATGTAAAAACGGACACACTGATGACACACTGATGAATGATGGTAAAGTCACATGGCACACGGATGGTAAAAACGGTCACATGGGTGACACACGGATGGTATAAAAACGGACACACTGATGATACACTGAATGTAAAAACGGACACACGGATGACACACTGATGAATGATGGTAAAAACAGTCACATGGCACACGGATGGTAAAAACGGACACATGGGTGACACACGGATGGTATAAAAACGGACACACTGATGATACACTGAATGTAAAAACGGACACACTGATGACACACTGATGAATGATGGTAAAGTCACATGGCACACGGATGGTAAAAACGGTCACATGGGTGACACACGGATGGTATAAAAACGGACACACTGATGATACACTGAATGTAAAAACGGACACACGGATGACACACTAATGAATGATGGTAAGACAGTCACATGCCACACCGATGGTAAAAACGGACACATGGGTGACACACGGATGGTATAAAAACGGACACACTGATGATACACTGAATGTAAAAACGGACACATGGTTGACACACTGATGGTATAAAAACGGACACACTGATGATGCACTGAATGTAAAAAGGGACACACTGATGGTATAAAAATGGACACACGGATGACACACTGATGAATGATGGTAAAAACAGTCACATGGCACACGGATGGTAAAAACGGACACATGGGTGACACACGGATGGTATAAAAACGGACACACTGATGATACACTGAATGTAAAAACGGACACACTGATGACACACTGATGAATGATGGTAAAAACAGTCACATGGCACACGGATGGTAAAAACGGTCACATAGGTGACACACGGATGGTATAAAAACAGACACACTGATGATACACTGAATGTAAAAACGGACACACGGATGACACACTGATGAATGATGGTAAAAACATTCACATGGCACACGGATGGTAAAAACGGTCACATGGGAGACACACTGATGGTATAAAAACGGACACACTGATGACACACTGATGAATGATGGTAAAGTCACATGGCACACGGATGGTAAAAACGGTCACATAGGTGACACACGGATGGTATAAAAACAGACACACTGATGACACACTGAATGTAAAAACGGACACACGGATGACACACTAATGAATGATGGTAAAAACAGTCACATGCCACACCGATGGTAAAAACGGACACATGGGTGACACACGGATGGTATAAAAACGGACACACTGACGATACACTGAATGAAAAAACGGACACACGGATGACACACTGATGAATGATGGTAAAAACAGTCACATGGCACACGGATGGTAAAAACGGTCACATGGGTGACACACGGATGGTATAAAAACGGACACACTGATGATACACTGAATGTAAAAACGGACACACTGATGATACACTGAATGTAAAAACGGACACATGGTTGACACACTGATGGTATAAAAACGGACACACTGATGATACACTGAATGAAAAAACGGACACACGGATGACACACTGTTGAATGATGGTAAAAACAGTCACATGGCACACGGATGGTAAAAACGGACACATGGGTGACACACGGATGGTATAAAAACGGACACACTGATGATACACTGAATGTAAAAATGGACACACGGATGACACACTGATGAATGATGGTAAAGTCACATGGCACACGGATGGTAAAAACGGTCACATGGGTGACACACGGATGGTATAAAAACGGACACACTGATGATACACTGAATGTAAAAACGGACACACTGATGACACACTGATGAATGATGGTAAAAACAGTCACATGGCACACGGATGGTAAAAACGGTCACATAGGTGACACACGGATGGTATAAAAACGGACACACTGATGACACACTGAATGTAAAAACGGACACACGGATGACACACTGATGAATGATGGTAAAAACATTCACATGGCACACGGATGGTAAAAACGGTCACATGGGAGACCCTGATGGTATAAAAACGGACACACTGATGATACACTGAATGTAAAAACGGACACACGGATGACACACTGATGAATGATGGTAAAAACAGTCACATGGCACACGGATGGTAAAAACGGACACATGGGTGACACACGGATGGTATAAAAACGGACACACTGATGATACACTGAATGTAAAAACGGACACACTGATGACACACTGATGAATGATGGTAAAAACAGTCATATGGCACACGGATGGTAAAAACGGTCACACATGGGTGGCACACGGAGGGTATAAAAACGGACACACTGATGATACACTGAATGTAAAAACGGACACACTGATGACACACTGAATGTAAAAACGGAGACACGGATGACACACTGAATGTAAAAACGGACACACGGATGACACACTGATGAATGATGGTAAAAACATTCACATGGCACACGGATGGTAAAAACGGTCACATGGGAGACACTGATGGTATAAAAACGGACACACTGATGATACACTGAATGTAAAAACGGACACACGGATGACACACTGATGAATGATGGTAAAAACAGTCACATGGCACACGGATGGTAAAAACGGTCACATGGGAGACACACTGATGGTATAAAAACAGACACACTGATGATACACTGAATGTAAAAACGGACACACGGATGACACACTGATGGTATAAAAACGGACACACTAATGATACACTGAATGTAAAAACGGACACACGGATGACACACTGATGAATGATGGTAAAAACAGTCACATGGCACACGGATGGTAAAAACGGACACATGGGTGACACACGGATGGTATAAAAACGGACACACTGATGATGCACTGAATGTAAAAACGGACACACTGATGACACACTGATGAATGATGGTAAAAACAGTCATATGGCACACGGATGGTAAAAACGGTCACACATGGGTGGCACACGGAGGGTATAAAAACGGACACACTGATGACACACTGAATGTAAAAACGGACACACGGATGACACACTGATGAATGATGGTAAAAACAGTCATATGGCACACCGATGGTAAAAACGGACACATGGGTGACACACTGATGAATGATGGTAAAAACAGTCACATGGCACACCGATGGTAAAAACGGACACACAGATGACACACTGATGAATGATGGTAAAAACAGTCACATGGCACACCGATGGTAAAAACGGTCACATGGGTGACACACTGATGAATGATGGTAAAAACAGTCACATGGCACACCGATGGTAAAAACGGACACACAAATGACACACTGATGAATGATGGTAAAAACAGTCACATGGCACACCGATGGTAAAAACGGACACATAGGTTACACACGGATGGTATAAAAACGGACACACTGATGATACACTGAATGTAAAAACGGACACACTGATGATACACTGAATGTAAAAACGGACACACTGATGATACACTGAATGTAAAAACGGACACACTGATGACACACTGATGAATGATGGTAAAAACAGTCATATGGCACACGGATGGTAAAAACGGTCACACATGGGTGGCACACGGAGGGTATAAAAACGGACACACTGATGATACACTGAATGTAAAAACGGACACACTGATGACACACTGAATGTAAAAACGGACACACGGATGACACACTGATGAATGATGGTAAAAACAGTCATATGGCACACCGATGGTAAAAACGGACACATGGGTGACACACTGATGAATGATGGTAAAAACAGTCACATGGCACACCGATGGTAAAAACGGACACACAGATGACACACTGATGAATGATGGTAAAAACAGTCACATGGCACAACGATGGTAAAAACAGACACACGGATGACACACTGATGAATGATGGTAAAAACAGTCATATGACACACCGATGGTAAAAACGGACACACGGATGACACACTGATGAATGATGGTAAAAACAGTCACATGGCACACCGATGGTAAAAACGGTCACATGGGTGACACACGGATGGTATAAAAACGGACACACTGATGATACACTGAATGTAAAAACGGACACACTGATGACACACTGAATGTAAAAACGGACACACGGATGACACACTGATGAATGATGGTAAAAACAGTCACATGGCACACCGATGGTAAAAACGGACACATGGGTGACACACTGATGAATGATGGTAAAAACAGTCACATGGCACACCGATGGTAAAAACGGACACACAGATGACACACTGATGAATGATGGTAAAAACAGTCACATGGCACAACGATGGTAAAAACAGACACACGGATGACACACTGATGAATGATGGTAAAAACAGTCATATGACACACCGATGGTAAAAACGGACACACGGATGACACACTGATGAATGATGGTAAAAACAGTCACATGGCACACCGATGGTAAAAACGGTCACATGGGTGACACACGGATGGTATAAAAACGGACACACTGATGATACACTGAATGTAAAAACGGACACACGGATGACACACTGAATGTAAAAACGGACACACGGATGACACACTGATGAATGATGGTAAAAACAGTCATATGGCACACCGATGGTAAAAACGGACACATGGGTGACACACGGATGGTATAAAAACGGACACACTGACGATACACTGAGTGAAAAAACGGACACACGGATGACACACTGATGAATGATGGTAAAAACAGTCACATGGCACACGGATGGTAAAAACGGTCACATGGGTGACACACGGATGGTATAAAAACGGACACACTGATGATACACTGAATGTAAAAACGGACACACTGATGATACACTGAATGTAAAAACGGACACATGGTTGACACACTGATGGTATAAAAACGGACACACTGATGATACACTGAATGAAAAAACGGACACACGGATGACACACTGATGAATGATGGTAAAAACAGTCACATGGCACACGGATGGTAAAAACGGACACATGGATGACACACGGATGGTATAAAAACGGACACACTGATGATACACTGAATGTAAAAATGGACACACGGATGACACACTGATGAATGATGGTAAAGTCACATGGCACACGGATGGTAAAAACGGTCACATGGGTGACACACGGATGGTATAAAAACGGACACACTGATGATACACTGAATGTAAAAACGGACACACTGATGACACACTGATGAATGATGGTAAAAACAGTCACATGGCACACGGATGGTAAAAACGGTCACATAGGTGACACACGGATGGTATAAAAACGGACACACTGATGACACACTGAATGTAAAAACGGACACACGGATGACACACTGATGAATGATGGTAAAAACATTCACATGGCACACGGATGGTAAAAACGGTCACATGGGAGACCCTGATGGTATAAAAACGGACACACTGATGATACACTGAATGTAAAAACGGACACACGGATGACACACTGATGAATGATGGTAAAAACAGTCACATGGCACACGGATGGTAAAAACGGACACATGGGTGACACACGGATGGTATAAAAACGGACACACTGATGATACACTGAATGTAAAAACGGACACACTGATGACACACTGATGAATGATGGTAAAAACAGTCATATGGCACACGGATGGTAAAAACGGTCACACATGGGTGGCACACGGAGGGTATAAAAACGGACACACTGATGATACACTGAATGTAAAAACGGACACACTGATGACACACTGAATGTAAAAACGGAGACACGGATGACACACTGAATGTAAAAACGGACACACGGATGACACACTGATGAATGATGGTAAAAACATTCACATGGCACACGGATGGTAAAAACGGTCACATGGGAGACACTGATGGTATAAAAACGGACACACTGATGATACACTGAATGTAAAAACGGACACACGGATGACACACTGATGAATGATGGTAAAAACAGTCACATGGCACACGGATGGTAAAAACGGTCACATGGGAGACACACTGATGGTATAAAAACAGACACACTGATGATACACTGAATGTAAAAACGGACACACGGATGACACACTGATGGTATAAAAACGGACACACTAATGATACACTGAATGTAAAAACGGACACACGGATGACACACTGATGAATGATGGTAAAAACAGTCACATGGCACACGGATGGTAAAAACGGACACATGGGTGATACACGGATGGTATAAAAACGGACACACTGATGATGCACTGAATGTAAAAACGGACACACTGATGACACACTGATGAATGATGGTAAAAACAGTCATATGGCACACGGATGGTAAAAACGGTCACACATGGGTGGCACACGGAGGGTATAAAAACGGACACACTGATGACACACTGAATGTAAAAACGGACACACGGATGACACACTGATGAATGATGGTAAAAACAGTCATATGGCACACCGATGGTAAAAACGGACACATGGGTGACACACTGATGAATGATGGTAAAAACAGTCACATGGCACACCGATGGTAAAAACGGACACACAGATGACACACTGATGAATGATGGTAAAAACAGTCACATGGCACACCGATGGTAAAAACGGTCACATGGGTGACACACTGATGAATGATGGTAAAAACAGTCACATGGCACACCGATGGTAAAAACGGACACACAAATGACACACTGATGAATGATGGTAAAAACAGTCACATGGCACACCGATGGTAAAAACGGACACATAGGTTACACACGGATGGTATAAAAACGGACACACTGATGATACACTGAATGTAAAAACGGACACACTGATGATACACTGAATGTAAAAACGGACACACTGATGATACACTGAATGTAAAAACGGACACACTGATGACACACTGATGAATGATGGTAAAAACAGTCATATGGCACACGGATGGTAAAAACGGTCACACATGGGTGGCACACGGAGGGTATAAAAACGGACACACTGATGATACACTGAATGTAAAAACGGACACACTGATGACACACTGAATGTAAAAACGGACACACGGATGACACACTGATGAATGATGGTAAAAACAGTCATATGGCACACCGATGGTAAAAACGGACACATGGGTGACACACTGATGAATGATGGTAAAAACAGTCACATGGCACACCGATGGTAAAAACGGACACACAGATGACACACTGATGAATGATGGTAAAAACAGTCACATGGCACAACGATGGTAAAAACAGACACACGGATGACACACTGATGAATGATGGTAAAAACAGTCATATGACACACCGATGGTAAAAACGGACACACGGATGACACACTGATGAATGATGGTAAAAACAGTCACATGGCACACCGATGGTAAAAACGGTCACATGGGTGACACACGGATGGTATAAAAACGGACACACTGATGATACACTGAATGTAAAAACGGACACACTGATGACACACTGAATGTAAAAACGGACACACGGATGACACACTGATGAATGATGGTAAAAACAGTCACATGGCACACCGATGGTAAAAACGGACACATGGGTGACACACTGATGAATGATGGTAAAAACAGTCACATGGCACACCGATGGTAAAAACGGACACACAGATGACACACTGATGAATGATGGTAAAAACAGTCACATGGCACAACGATGGTAAAAACAGACACACGGATGACACACTGATGAATGATGGTAAAAACAGTCATATGACACACCGATGGTAAAAACGGACACACGGATGACACACTGATGAATGATGGTAAAAACAGTCACATGGCACACCGATGGTAAAAACGGTCACATGGGTGACACACGGATGGTATAAAAACGGACACACTGATGATACACTGAATGTAAAAACGGACACACGGATGACACACTGAATGTAAAAACGGACACACGGATGACACACTGATGAATGATGGTAAAAACAGTCATATGGCACACCGATGGTAAAAACGGACACATGGGTGACACACTGATGAATGATGGTAAAAACAGTCACATGGCACACCGATAGTAAAAACGGACACACAGATGACACACTGATGAATGATGGTAAAAACAGTCACATGGCACAACGATGGTAAAAACAGACACACGGATGACACACTGATGAATGATGGTAAAAACAGTCATATGACACACCGATGGTAAAAACGGACACACGGATGACACACTGATGAATGATGGTAAAAACAGTCACATGGCACACCGATGGTAAAAACGGTCACATGGGTGACACACGGATGGTATAAAAACGGACACACTGATGATACACTGAATGTAAAAACGGACACACTGATGACACACTGAATGTAAAAACGGACACACGGATGACACACTGATGAATGATGGTAAAAACAGTCACATGGCACACCGATGGTAAAAACGGACACATGGGTGACACACTGATGAATGATGGTAAAAACAGTCACATGGCACACCGATGGTAAAAACGGACACACAGATGACACACTGATGAATGATGGTAAAAACAGTCACATGGCACAACGATGGTAAAAACAGACACACGGATGACACACTGATGAATGATGGTAAAAACAGTCATATGACACACCGATGGTAAAAACGGACACACGGATGACACACTGATGAATGATGGTAAAAACAGTCACATGGCACACCGATGGTAAAAACGGTCACATGGGTGACACACGGATGGTATAAAAACGGACACACTGATGATACACTGAATGTAAAAACGGACACACGGATGACACACTGATGAATGATGGTAAAAACAGTCACATGGCACACCGATGGTAAAAACGGACACATGGGTGACACACAGATGAAACCAGTATCATTTTTTCGCGTACGTGTTGGAACACTGAAGGAAAATTGTAAAAAGAATGAACACGTGTTGCAGTGTCAAAACGACTTGCTTTGCATATGTTCCATCCGTTTGCGCTTCTTTTAACCATTTCAGACTTGGAAAGCCATGAAGCAATTAAGAGAAGTGGCCAGTCCATTCTTCCGTCTGGTAGTTGCTCACTACTTTATACATGCAGTTGAAAAAAAAAATGTTGGCAGCGTATGAAAATGTCCAAAGGAGCTGCTTCCATGAAAAACACCACCATGTGCACTTACAGAAAAAAAAGTAGGCAAAAACTTCCTAGGTTAATTTTCGCTGCCTTTTTTCCCCATCTAGAATATTACTAATAGTGCGGACTTGTCTTTTTTTTATCTGTTCCTTAGTTGTTCAGTTATAAGGCTATTATTGTACATACAGTCACCTTGAATGTCAGAACTTAGTATTTAGCAGTGCTGACGTCGGCTGTAACGCAAGGTTTTTTCTTGGATTGTAGATCTTGGCACGGTTTTCGGCCGAGCCGCTCCGATTGTCTGGGAACCTGCAGGATGAATAGGACTTTCATTAGAAGCAGGTCTTTTCCTATTAATGTGGGCTATGTGGTGGGCACTGTTATGTTGATATCCTTTTCAGTGGTTAGGCCTTCATATAGTAAAGGGTATGTATGAAACATGAACATTTTTTTATCCGCAATTGTAGAGACATTTCATAAGGTGTTTCGTCGATCCCATTCAGACGTCCGTCTTTCATATGCATGTTCTATCTGTGGCTTCCATGTACGCATTATAGTCTCTGGAACTGTTCACATCTCCATGGTTTTCTTATACGAACTGTCCAGGAGGGGCTTGGAATTTTTTTTTTAATACAAGAAAAATGATTGAAAATCAGATCCCGCACACTGATTAATAAAAGAAATGGACATCTGATTAAGGAATTGTCCAGGAGTTTTTTCTATCAACAGCGCCACTCTACGCCATTGGTTGCTTTTAGAATTGCAACTCATTGCCAATAAAGGGGTTATCTCAAGATCACAACTTATCACCTATCCACAGGAGTCCCACACCGATCTTGCAGAGCGGGGGATACATTACTCCCCATTTGAATGGAATCGTAGCTCCATTCACTGTCTATGTACTCCGCCATCTCCGTCAATTGCATAGAAAAGCATGGAAGTGGAGGTTCTGATAATATAACCCCCCTTTTAGTGATTTCTGGGGACCATTAACATTCAGGCACCTAATACCTCTACTGTAGATAGGTAATTGAAGTCTTGGATTGTCCCACATGAAAACATTTTCTAACCTTCCATAGAAATAGAGACGTGTGCATTCACCTCTCCATTCCCGATAGTGTGATCGAGATAGATAAATATCTCATATGGGATAACTTTTTTAAGTAAATAGGGCTGAGCTGCAATACCAGACATGAACCACTGGGAAGTGTGGCGCTGTTTCTCAGCAGGAACCCCTTATTCTGCAGGCTTTTTCTGGGTTAGTGCTTCTCTCGTTTCCATTTGCATGAACAAGACCTTACTGTAGTGTTTTCCTGTACGCAGGGGAATGCTGTATATGCTTGATCAGACCTGGCAAATGACACCATAAATTGTGCTGGTAGCTGGAGGCTGGGCGTGTTTGCACACCTCCGGGAAGTGATCAGATTCCTCCGAGGCCTGTCCTAGGATGGTAAATATTAATGTGAAGATACTCGAAGAAAGGAGGATTTTACATGAAGGCTTCAAACCTGGAGGGTTGGAAAATAAGCGAGAGAGATTTGGAAAAAGGGTTTTTAAAGAGGACGTGTCACCTACCATCGATATGTAATTTCTGTGAACCAACGGGGTGTGGTGCTCATGGAGACACCCACAGAGAATAGGACCATGCCCACTTGGCTTTAAAAAATACTAGGAAGAGGGGGGCCATATCTCAGGAACAGAGAGGAGCGAGAACAAAAGAAAAATAACTCCAGATTCAGGAGTAAAATAAATACAGATTTATGGCAAGTTTACATTTTTTATATCATAAAAAAAAAAAATCAAATATGAAAAATAATAGCAACGTGAGAATCAGGTCTGGACATTTGTTGGAGCTGGTCGACAGTAAAACATGTACATTGGGGTGTAGTAGGTATATTAGGGTACATTGGAGTAAAGAGGGGTACAGTATGTACAGAAGGGTACATCATGGCCAGTAGGTGCTGGACGTATAGTGAGTATCCGTTCAACACAGACCCAGAATGCATCCATGTATATGGGTCTTGAATCTTGTGAATATATATATATATAATTGAGTTATTAATACCCTGAAGCTGCCGAATATAGCACATTCTGCTGACCCAGTCAGAAATGACTTGGAGTCTGTCTGACCAGACCAGAAATACAAATGTAGGTTATTTGCCTCCAATGAAATGGGCTGCAGTGTGTGGCTGCCGGGATCGCTGTTCCATTCTTTACATGACATTTTCACAGTACATTATATTTGTATTAATACACTAGGTAGATTTTTAAGCATTTGTTAAAACTGCGTATTGGGGTCACGTATTGGGCGCCTATTATTGTGTCAGAATTTCAGCCCAATCCAGGAAAACGGGACATTTTTATCCGGTTGGATATGATGATCGTGATCTCAACAGTTACCGTATTTAGATTTAGAGATTATAGCTGCAGTGAAACATGGATTAGAGCAGTAAAATCCTGCCTAAAGCGACTGTCTTCAGGATTTCACACCCCAAATAATTTATATGTGCCTGTAGCGCTTTCAAAGACAAGTCCAGCAACATGGCCAGTCCGTTCCTCTATTACTGAGAAATCAGTGTTTGAATTGATATTCAAATGAGGCTGAAGAGCTATTTGGAGCTCTGAAGCCTCTGTCACTCCAGCTCTATTCCCCGCCCAGCGCAGCCTCCTCCTGCTTGCCTGACAGTGTCTTTGCTGTGTGACTTAAGGCGAAGGAGCAGTCTGTAAATGAGGAAGAGGTGGTGTTGGGAGGGGAATAGAGCTGGTGTGACAGAGGCTTCAGGTCTACAAATAGCACATTTGCATATCATTTCAATTGCTGGATTCTCAGTAGTGGAGGAGTGGACTGGCCATGGAAAAGCCATGTTAAGGTATTGCTGGACTTATCTTTATGTCCCTGCTGCCGCCAGTGATCGGCTGCAGCAGTCATATCGCTGTTCTAAAAAGAAAATGAAGCTTGGAAATCTGCAGGTGACTACATTTCACCAAAAATGGATAGGTATACATTGTTTTTTCTTTTTAGACTATGCTGGCCTATTTTTTTAAGCAAAAAAGTAGTGGACAACCCTTTTAAGTAATTTAATATGACTAGATTTTCGGTATCTGGGCATGACAGCTCTGCTGTACTACCGACCAGAACATAAATCACTGTAGGGGCCTACGACAATCTCGGTTTAATTCAGGTGCGATGAGTCAAGGTCTTCTGTATTATGGAGGCCTGAGTCCAAGCTTCCTCAGATATTGGTGAGAAGCCTACGTGTCAGCCTAGTCATATATTCCATACGTCTCTGCATGGACTGAACACGTGCTAATTTGTATAATAGCAGAGCCCATTGTGTGATTTATGTATCCGGTTCATTCAGAGAGAACACATTATGGAAATCAGGATCCATTAGTAAACTCTCACTAGTGTTTCATGAATGACTTAAACATCCTGACCCAGGAGCCTCACAAGGCGTTCATTTAACCCTTGCCCTGCGATACAGAACTGTGTCTGTAAAAAATAATCTGGATGTCATATTCCGTCAAACACCAATCAGCCATAACAGTTAAACCCACTGCTTAATATTGTATAAGTTCACCTCATGCCACCAGAACAGTTGGGATATGGAACCCACAGGATCTCTGATGGTGTCCTGTGGTATCTGCCACTTAGATGTGAGCAGCAGAGCTTATCCTGTAAGTTGTGAGGTGCGGCCTTCATGCATCGGACATATTTTTCCCACTTGGTCAGACTGAGATCTGGGGAATTTAGGGACAAGTCATCACCTTGAAGTTTTAGTCATGTTCCGTAAATCATTGCGAGTGATTTTTGCATCACTGAGAGGGCGAGTTATCCTGAAGAAAGAGGGCATTGCCAGCATCTCCTCCACATTTGAGGGATTTCCAAAGCTGAGTTTTGCTATATAATGCAATGCGTGTAAAAGACAATGTAGGCTATGTTCATCGTGCCATGTCAGTGGCTCCGTAGGGGCTTATATCTGAAGTTCTGGAAAACGGGATTCGGTCATACGGTATGTGCTGACAGGGCCATTGACTGTAATGATGCAGACATTCACTGTGTGCACTGTCGGATATCATTTTCATCCGTATCTGCCTATTTGAGGAAGGCTCCAAGACACGGTTGACTGTACTCAGACCATAATGCTTGGTCCAACCGTGGCCATCCTAACATGACCTAACAGCCTCATAGGCATATATGAGATGTTCTTTTGGGTTATGAGATCCATGGTCAGGCCAGGTAGCATGGACCAGATAATAGAATTGCTATACGTGGCCTGACAGATGTATCTCCTGATCTCAGCTAACAGTCTCATAGGAATATCTGGGACAGTTTGCTCAGGTCAGGAGACCCTCTGGTCAGGCCGGCGTATCACGATTAGGGCACAGACCGGCTTTCGCAGATGTGTGAATCTGGCCTAAAATGAACAATTTGTTTGGGAGCCTGATAATGACTTTTAACTTGATTAACCCTTTGCTAATGCTTTAATGGATGGATTGTTATGAGCAAAGGCTCATAAAAAATGTATGAACTAGGCTGGTAGGATTGTAAGTAGAGTGCACCTCTGGAGCTAATGCCATTTTATTACTCACTCGCTTTTACAGTAGACTAATGGTTACCATTTACACATGTAGTAGAGCTGAATTTGTGCATGAATGGCTCATCACAGCATCCCTTTTAATATCCAAGCTGGGTTGGCGACCAAAGGGCAAGAAGCTGAATTTTGGATGTGAAAGAGGCAGAAGTGAAATGATAGCTTTTATCTATGTTGAAAGATTTTACATAGACTCTGGTTGCTATGAATATAGATATATATACAGTCAAGGCCGAAAGTGTTGGCACCCTTGAAATTGTTTTGTAAAATGAAGTATTTCTCCCAGAAAATTATTGCAATTACACATGTTTTGTTATACAGATGTTTATTTCCTTTGTTTGTATTGGAACAACACAAAAAATGCAAAGAAAAAAGTAAATTAGACATAATTTCACACAGAAACCCGGATAAAATTGTTGGCACCTCTCCATAATTGTGGGTAAACAACTTTATTTCAAGTATGTGATGCTCGCTCAAAGTCACCTGTGGCAAGTAAGAGGTGTAGGCGATATAAAGATCATACCTGAAACCAGATAAAAAGAGGCCGTTTACTCAATCTTTACATTGTGTGTCTGTGTGTGCCACACTAAGCATGGAGAACAGAAAGAGGAGAAGAGAACTGTTCGAGAACTTGAAAACCAAAATTGTTAAACAATATCAACAATCTCAACGTTACCAGTCCATCTACTGAGATCTTGATGTTGCTTTGTCCATGGTGCACAACATAATTATTATTATTATTATTATGCATTTATATAGCGCCATTTATTCCATGGCGCTTTACATGTCAAAAGGGGAATTATAGACAAGTGTAATATATACAAGAATAATAAACAAGTGTAAGACAAGGGACACACAAGTACATAAGGAGAGGGGACCCTGCCCGCGAGGGCTCACAGTCTACAGGTGTGACGCTTCAGGAGCAGACTACGTCCGAGAGTGGACCCTCTGGGTCGCGGATCTGGAGCCCCTGGGCCGAGCGCACCAGGTGATGACCAACCCCTATACAGGGATCGTTAGGGGCAAGACCACAGAGGTCTGATCCGCGACAGCCGGTACCAAGAGGGACGGCTCAGGGAGACGCAAGGCAAGAGGTAGGACAGGGAACCACGGACAGAGACAAGGGTACCTAGGTGAGAGAACCAGAGGAAGGAGGAACCCAGCAGAAAGGCCCGTGGGGCGACAGAGCGAGGCACAGAGGGGAGACAGACAGACGGGGAAGCCTAGAGGGAATTATGCAAGAGAATCCGGACAGGAGGAAACAGGGAGACCAGGATGGCAGGAACCGACCGGGGAAATGAATACCAGCAGGTAGGTAGGGACAGACAGGGAGGACCTAACGGACAAGGGGAACCGAGGCAGGCAGGGTGGACTGACACAACACAGAAACAGGTGCCGCGATGAGCACCAAGTAGTAGCACAAGACAAGAGGAGTGCGGCCAGAACAGTGCGGGAGAACCACACAATCACCAGGCGCCCTCCTCCTAGGGAGGACGCCTGAAGTACCTTAGCGTCAGGAAATGCTCCTCAGCCCTGCCCCTCAGCGACGCCCACTGCCAAATGACGAGGACGGACGGACGCGCGCCCGCAACCTAAGGCCGGCGCGTGCAGCAGGACGGAAGACAGGGCGGGCCTGCACACGGACAGAGGCGCGCAGGTGAGGAGAGACTGCTGCGGCTGCCGCCGCTGATGGGACTTCGGCGGGCACGACCGCCGATGTCACAACAGGGACGGGTGAGGATACAGTAGGAGGGGGTAGAGCAGGTCGTGCAGTGGTTCAGTAGACCGAGGATCATTGCAGGCTGTAGGCTTGTCGGAACAGGTGGGTCTTCAGGTTCTTCTTGAAGGTTTCCGTTGATGGTGAGAGTCTGATGTGTTGCGGCAGGGAGTTCCAGAGTATGGGGGAAGCACGGGAGAAGTCTTGTATGCGGTTGTGGGAAGAGGAGATAAGGGGGGAGTAGAGAAGGAGATCTTGAGATGATCGAAGGTTGCGTGCGGGTAGGTACCTAGAGACCATGTCACAGATGTATGGAGGAGACAGGTTGTGGATGGCTTTGTATGTCATGGTTAGGGTTTAGAATTGGATCCTCTGGGCGATAGGAAGCCAGTGAAGGGCCTGGCATAGGGGGGAGGCTGGGGAGTAGCGGGGAGACAGGTGGATTAGTCGGGCAGCAGAGTGTAGGATGGACTGGAGCGGTGCCAGAGTGCTAGAGGGGAGGCCATAATGAAGAAGTTTGCAACCTATGGCACTGTAGCTAATCTTCATGGATGTGGAATGCAGAAAAAAATTGATAAAAGATTGCAACGGAGGGTAGTCAGGATGGTAGATGAGCACCCCTAATCAAGTCCCCAAAAAATTGAAGTTGTTCTGCAGGCTCAGGGTGCATAAGTGCCATCGCGAACTATCCGTCGACATTTGAATTAAGTGAAACGTACGTGAGTAAGCCAAAATCCTTTTGGGAAAGTGTCTTGTGGACAGATGAGACCAAGATAGAGATTTTTGTTAAAGCACAATATTACTGAAAATGGAATGAGGCCCACAGAGGAAAGAACACAGTACTTACAGTAAAATATGGTGGAGGTTCAAAGATGTTTTGGGGTTGTCCTGCTGGCTCTGGCACTGGGTGCATTGACTGTGTGCAAGACCTCATGAAATCTGAAGATTAACAACTGATTTTGGATTGCAATGTCGTGCCCATTGTCAGAAAGCTGGGTTTGCGTCCTGGCTCAGGGCAATGACCCCAAACATGCTTCAAGAAGTGCCCAGAAATTGATGGAAACAAAGCACTGGAGATTTCTGAAATAGCCAGAAATTAGTCCGGATCTAAATCCCATTGAACAACTGTGAAGAGATCTTAAAATTGCTGTTGGGAGAAGGCAAACTTCAAATAGGAGAGACCCGGAGCAGTTTGGAACAGAAGAGTGCTCCAAAATGCCAGTTGAAAGGTATAAGAAGCTTATTGATGGTCAGAGGAAGCGATTGATTGCAGTTATTTATTCCAAAGGGTGTGCAATCAAATATTAAGCTGAGGGTGCCAACAATTTTGTCCAGCCCATGTTTGGAGTTTTGTGTGAAATTATATCCAGTTTGCCTTTTTTTCGTTTTGTTTTTTTTTTAAATTTTTGTGTTGTTACAATACACACAAAGGGAACTTGTGTATAACGAAACGTGTAATTGCAATAATGTTCTGGGAGAAATACTTCATATTCTGGAATAATTTCAAGGGTGCCAACACTTGCGTGCATAGCATGCATTAACATCACTGAACGATGAGGAGCAGTTGTGCCTCGCACCTCAATAATTACATTTTTGTAAATTGGTCAGATGGTATTGCACAGATTTTTATTTAGCTAAAAAAATGATGGCATAGAGCACTGAATTATTGATTTATGATGACTCTATATGAAATCTGTATTAATATTGATAATACCACCACATTATTTTCATCCGCTGGGCAGCTGCATTTTGCCGATTTAACCGCTGCAGGGGCCGCATAAAAATATTCTTCTCTGGATAATATGCATTTGTGATGAAATACAACCGGAGCCTGTAATAAATGCCAGCCCGGCTTCAGCAGATGTGGAGACAGATTGACTTCCTAGGACAGACAAGGTGAATGAGATTATGTCATACCCTGCCTGAGAAGGAAATCAGACTTCATATACAGAGAACCAATAGTCTATAAATAACACATGATCTAATATCTCATTTTATTCTTTACTTTTTTTTGTCAAGAAAACAAAAAGCAACTTTCATCATATTGGCCTTGAATATCCTGGAGTCACCACAAGGGGCCACGTACAACTGATACATTGCTCTGTTTAATGAAAGAGTATGCAGTGAACTCTTAAGCACCCCCTAGTGGTGGTCACAGGTACCCAAAACTCTAGACTATTGATGGATACCACAGATAAATTCCTTTGTCAGTTCATTATCCCATATTCTATGTCCTTTGTATGCATCTTGTCCATTGAGGAGCTTGTTTGGGCAAATTTTGTGGGAAAGAAGGATAACAACCACTACTTTGCATGCAGCCATGGTCCTAAAGATCACCCTTGAGATGAACCCTGTCACTACTGGCTTAAAGAGGTTGCCTCAAAAACCAAAACAACATTTATTAACTATCTATAGCCTAATGAATGCATGATCTCTGTGGTTCCCCCCTCTGATTCTAGGAATGGGAGGTCCAAAATCCCATGCGTGAATAGAGCAGAAGTGGGCCAGTGAGACCTATCCTGGTGGTTGCACATACTCATCACTTCTCCATTCACACAGGGGACTTTGAGACTGTCCGTGTTCTCTATAAGACACCCAGCGATTATGCTTTTATCATTGGTCCTTTTGAATGGTGATGAAGTTTGTGTATATGGCAACTCCTTTAACCCCATACAGATATGCGCCAAACATGTGCGCACTGCTTATATAGAGTTAGTAGCTTGAAGAACTGGGCCTGCTCTGTGAAACGCTTGGAGTCGTCTGTGATACGTAGCTGGCACCTAAAAGTAAAAATTGTACCCCAAAATTATACTATTAAAAAATACAGATCGCAAGGAAAAAAAAAGGTACATTAATAGAAGAATAAAAAGGTTGGGTCTCAGAAAATTATGACATAAACCATTTTTTTTTTACAAAGTTCTGCATTTTTTTTTAACCACTAAAATATATGTTTTATAAACTCACCATAATTGTACTGACCAAGCAAGTACTGTAACTGAAAGCCATGTAAACAAACCACAAAAATTGGAACTACGTTTTTTCTTCACAATTTGATCCATTTTTATTTTTTTTAAAACCCATTTTTGACTACATTATATCATAAAGTGCCATTCAAAACTCCCAACTTGTTGCAGCCAACCAAAAAAATGCCTACGTATGACTATGGGGACTGAAGTATAAAAAAAGGTTTGGCTATTGTAAGAAGGGGAGGAAAGGAAACTAAAGCGCAAAATGAAAAATCGCCCTGTCCCTGTCCCTAAGAGTTAAAGTTATCCTTCCATTTTAGATCAGTGTGTCAGAAACTAGCAATTTCAATGGAACGGGCCAACCATCTACCACGTCAGATGTCAGAGACAAGGACTGGGCAGTTGTACAGCCAATCTGTAGCCCAAGTACACTGGCATGTAAAAGTTTGGGCACCCATGGTCAAAATTATTGTTATTGTGAACAGTTAAGCAAGTTGAAGATTAATGATCTCTAAAAGAACTAAAGTTAAAGATGACACATTTCCTTTGTATTTTAGGAATATATGTTGTCATTTTTTACATTTTAATTAAAAAACAAAATTACAAAAAGGAAAATGGGCCAGTGCAGAAGTTTCGGCACCCTTGGAGATTTGTGTGCTCAGATAACTTTGACCATGATTTCAGAACTTAATTAGCTTGTTATAGTTATGGCTGGTTCACTATCATCATTGGGAAAGGACAGGTAATGCAAATTTCCCAGCTTTAGAAATACCCAGCCTCCTCTAAAATTGTGCCAAAAAAACAGCAGCCATGGGTTCTTCTAAACATCTGCCTAGCACTCTGAAAATAAAAATGGTGGAAGTCCACAGAATAGTAGAAGGCTATAAGAAGATAGCAAAGCCCTTTCTTCAGTTTGAAATGGAATTGAGAAATGGCAGTTTACAGGAACGGTGGAGGTCAAGATAAGTTCTGAAAGATCAAGCAAAATGTCAATGAGAGCTGCTCGTAGGATTGATAGAGAGGCAAATATACTGCCATCCGTGTGCTGTCTGTGATTTTCATGGTTGCATAGACTTGTATGGGTAATTTTGATTGGTGATGCTGAGCAAAAAATGAACACGTCACTGCTGTTTGTTGCAAACATTGTCCTGAAATAGCACGTACATGTAAATAGCCGTATTGTTTATAATGAGTACTTTCTCAGTCTCTGAAAAACATAGAACACATACATGAAAACTACATGTACTCGAAAATCACAGATCTTGTTTGTAAAATGCAGATAGGACACGAATGTGAACAACACGGACGGAAAACGTATGTGAAAAACACGGATAGAACATGTATGTAAAAATATGGATAATGCACTGATGTAAAATACGGATAGGACAGGTATGTGAAAAACCCGGATGTCTGAATGAGGCCTTACAGTCTTTTTTGGCTTTGCGTCTTCCTCCGTAGGGGGTAGAGTGGCTCTTTACCAGATAGCAGCACTAGGAACTGAGCAACAGGTACAGACCAGGACAGAGTGCAGAGCACATCCTCCATGGATTTTTGGTGACCTCGGCTTGTCACAGCTCCTCGCTGTCACTGCTGCGCCCCTGGTCTCGCCTGCCACTTGGCAGCACGGCTGATTGGCAGGCCATATATTGCTCCTGAGGAAGTGACAGTTTGGTAGGCTTGTCTGTAAAGCTCGATGTCTCCCCCCTCCATGCTGATGGTTATTTATAGATGTGACACAGGAAGGATTGATGAAACTCAAGCTGCCGTTCCACCGGCTCATGTAACGCCACATATGACACACAGAAAACACGGGGAGCCCTGCATGTGGGGAGCTATCTAGTATACACATAGCCATAGCAGAGGCGAGTATAGGGAGCCGGGCGGCGGACAGGTAAGGCAGTTTGCAGCTTTCTATGTGAGGCTTGAAAATTGCAAACGACTAGACAGCTTGGTGCCAAATGCATGTGGTGTCCCCCCTCTTATATATATATTAACCTCACAGACCCCCTTCACTCATATTATGCCTCCTTACAGTACTTCTCACTTCTGCCTTATTATGCTTACAGGATCATTTCCCCCCATTTTGGTCATATCTGCATGTGTACAGGTTTCCTTATCCCTTGCACCACGCTTTTTTGCTTTAAAATGCCCTTCCAAATGTATTTCAGCATCCACGCCAAATGGAGGGCACCACTTTATAAGAGATTGATGCGGCAGAGGCAGATAGTGACCTGGAAGTGACATCAGGACCGGCTCATACGCAGACGAAAGTTGATTGCTGTGTCCAGAACTGGGCAAAATTATCTGCGCATGCGCCAGTCAGATGCTATGCTGAGACAGTTTGAGGACATCATCCACATCATTTTAAAGAGGCGCACTCTTATTGTACAGTCCCATGTTGCGAAAATGCAGCATATTCACAGTCCCTGCATAGTCCTTTTTAAAAAATCTCATGCACATGCTATGAAAAATACCCATACTGTAAAATGGAGTGACCCTATGGTTTTAGATCCTGAGCAGGCTGCTCATGTCAGTACAAATTTCACCTTTTGCAAAAGCTATATGGCTGAAATCATACAGCCAGTGTCTGATACATGCTCCCAGAATCATGTATGGCATGTATCCGCTGCCAGGTTCCTTTTTATTTTCTGAAGGTAGAGAGTATCCAAGTAAGTAAGAAACCGTGCGATCCTGGAATAAATTAAAAAAAGGCAGAGCTCAGGTGGAAACTTGGTTACGTTTTTTGGTTGTGTAGCTATGGTATGATTAATTAGAGTGCAGCCCTGATGTGGTTCCTCTAATGAAGATCACATTTTGCTATGGTACTTCTGACTTTTCCCAGCAGTGATAGACCAGTGACATAGAATTGCTGTCCCCATCACTGTGCATAAGGGACATACAGAGGAGCAAGGATGGAGCAGAATAGGGAGCTGTCATAGGTGATGATGTCATCCAGTTGTTCCCAGGAAGTCAGAGATTGACTTCCTGTCTACATGGGAGAGCATGTATAGGAATGGTAGTCAGACTGGCTATTCCATGAAACAATATTGAGTGTATGGATGTCATTGAACTGGGAGAAAATCAATTACACATTATTGCTGAGATATATTGTATGTGTAAAAACAACCCCAAATTGCCGATTTGCTCCTTTAGTTGGTATTGACACTTTCCAGTGAAGTCATAACCCGCTTGCTTTATAGGTCGTTGTGCTCCCAGCTAATTGCAGCGTCCTCTGTGTTTGGGCCCTAGCTGCGTGTTAAAGAAACCTGTTATGTGCTTAGCATTAGTTGAAATCCTGTTACTGAGACAACATCTAAACAACTCTGCCAAATGAGGCAAAGAATGGATCACATGATCACATCTCATCCATCAGCTACGGCCAGTGGGTAATGCTGTGCAGAGCACACAGATGAATATTCTTAGAGGGCTAGATTTCCTTAATATGGTATTCTTGGAATTTTCAGTCTCTGCGTTGCGAAAAGTAATATTGATTAGAATTGAAAATTGGTGTCAGTGATCAGGCAATCAATTAATGTGTGTAGTATCTTCATGAAATCATCTAAATTGATTAGGATGGAACCAACTTTGCAACTTTAACAAAATCAAATACCAACTTGTCTCTACAGCTCCCACACAGAGCTATGCGTCTCCATGGTTACAGACTACAAACAAAGTCTGTGTAGCCTGCTCCTGCGGTCATACTCCTTCTCCATCCACTTCTGCTTATTGCTAACATGCAATATGGTAGTTTGGCAAGACGTAGGGGACAGATGGAAGAAGAGAGTATAACTGCAGGCAGACTACACACAGTTTATTTGTAGTCTGTTACCATGGAGACACAGATCTGCAGGAACTGAAGACACAGAGCAGTACTAATGATGTGCGATTTCTCCTGTGAATTCTTGCCATATTGAAGTATTGCCTGTTATAAGATCCCAGTACTATCTACTTCTTCACCTGTGCGTTTTTAGCATGTAGATCCAGGGTCTCGATGCAATATCTCCCCCCCCCCAACTATATTGTAAACACAGACAAGTGTTAACTTCATTGATGGCGTTTCCAATTCCTCAACTGCGGCCACTGACCGAATGAAAGACGGGCAGAGCTTGCACGTATTGCCCCTATTCTGCCAGCGTCTCTAGATAAACTGCTGACTCTCTCAAGTGCTTCAGGGAAGGGGGAGTCTGCAGCTTGAAGATAAAGCATTTGCCATGTCATGAGGATTCCCTGCTGGATGAGATAAACGTCAGAGTCCTCCCTTTGCATTTATCTGTCTCTTCTAGTGCCTTTGCTCTCAGGCTGATATTGCCCATTGACACACAAGTGCCTAATTCCACTGGGACCCTATGTAAAAGGTAGGTCTGCGGGTTTCACTTTCAGGCTACTTTTGCCATGCACTTGTGTGGGGGGAATGATAATCTTGGCTAGGACTAGCCGGTACCAAAGAAAATTGTGTTTCCACATGTCCTTATAAATGGCAAGTAGAGAAAACATGGCGTCATCGCAGTGGGAAGGAGCCATTAAGGGGCTAGTTTGCGCTGATGATGTATAAGATGCATAGTAGCTTATATTGAGGCAGCAAATATATATTAGGTTTGGCACCAATTTTATTTTATTTGTGCTCTTTGACATTTACTTGGCACAGAAATAAATGCTGATGAAATTAAACTTGAGCTAAGTCATTCTTACGCCGGGGTCACACGCCTCAATACCCGGCACTGCCTGCACTCGGGAACGCAGTGTGCGGCTGCATGTCTTTCTATCCTGCTGAACGCTCCTGTCCGAAACGCCAGCGGCAGTGCCGGGTATTGAGGCGATAGACTTGCGCAAGTTTCTCGCATTGCACTCGCAAGTGTGACCCCGGCCTTATGGTTGTGATTTTAAAACTGATGGACTACCCTTAGTAACTGGGGGGTCCAACTGTCAGTACCTCTATTAATTATGTGGTTGTAGGGTCACGGTGCATTATTGAACACTGTAGCATCTGCATTGTTTGCAGTGGTTCATAGTGCAGTGAAGTGCGCAGTGCAGTGGGCCCTGCAGTCGCAGCTTTTCCTGGCGTTACAGTGAAGGTGATTGAGCTGCAATACCATACACGACCACTATGAAGTGTAGGGAGTTGTGCAGCACACCGCAGTGTAAACACTGTAGAGTGGGAAAACCCCGCCAAACTAAAGCCTCCGTGACACCGGTATTGGGGCATTAGGTCTCATTCAGACATCTGGGGGTTGTTTTGGAAGTGGGTGGGTTTGTGTACAAGACTGTACTGTATCCAAGTTTCAACCATTTTTGGTTTGAGTGTCTGTTTCTTACTAACCGTGTAGCATCTGTTTTTCTTGTATGCAAAAAAAAACAACATTTCAAAGAATTTCCCAGCCATTAAACAGTAAAAAAAAACGTACAACATTCTGATGGCATCTGACTGTTGTTTTTTTTTGTGGCTGGTCGGTCCACCCCCCAAAATGGACATATCTAACCGCCCATATATTTATATTGGATGCATGTTTTATCCGTGGAAATCTTAGATAAAGCGTAAGTGAAACATGGACGTCTGAATGAAAGCTTAGAGCATGTTCACACTGTGTCTGGTTTTCAAAAACGTCCCCCTCCAAGCAGAAGACACTACAGGAAACAAGCCTTTTCTCTGTCGTTTTTCTCCTTGCACAGCTTTTGTTAGTAGTAAGTTCTTGGTTGTTTCCTAAACGTTTCTTTTTCTTCATTTTTTTTTTTTATGGTGACGTTTTTAAAAGAAACGCTAAAAAACACACAAAAGGAAGGCACAGGCTTGTTTTTAGTTTTCAGGCTGTGTGCCCACGTAGCGTTTTTTAAGCGTTTCTGCAGCGCTTTCAGACAAGCGATTCTGCTGCAGAAACGCTTAAGAAAAGCATCCAATAGATTTTTAATGAAAAACGCACATGTTGTGCCAATGGTGCATTTTTAACCGCTGCGGAAACGCTTAGCGATTAAATACGCAGCATGTTCATTAATTTTGCGGAATCGCGTGTGATTCCGCATACCATCAATTATATGGGCAAAAACGCTTAGGAAAACGCTTGACAAACGCTTACAAAAGCGCGTCAAAAAACGCATGCGTTTTCCCGGGAGCAGGGTGTGCGATTCTGCTCAGGTTTATTCTGCGTCAGAATCGCTACGTGGGCACATAGCCTTAAACTGACTTATATTAAGTGACTTCGTAGCCGAAAACACCAGAATGGACGCCACTCCTTTTAAACACTTGGCGTTTTTGTAAGCCTGAAGCATTTAAAAGATGCTCCATATGCGCCAAAAACTGCATAGCAAGTTGTTGTTTTTTATTTAAAGCAATCAGACCATTCTTTTGAGTGCTTTCTCCCTGCTTTTTTTTTACTCCTGAAAAATTCTGTAAAAAGAAGCAGTGTGAACAGACCCTTAGGCATATGGACATCATGAAGGTGGCCCTACTTGCCCACTTTGTTAGACATTTTACCGGGATGTCTGTGGTGATCAACTGATCGCGGAAGGAGATCTCATATTAGGGTATGTGCACACGACATCTTTTAATAATAGTCTTAATAATAATCTTTATATAGCGCTAACATATTCCGCAGCGCTTTACAGTTTCCACACATTATCATCGCTGTCCTCAATGGGGCTCACAATCTAGATTCCCTATCACTATGTCTTTGGAGTGTGGGAGGAAAAGCGGAGTGCCCGGAGGAAACCCACGCAAACACAGGGAGAACATACAGACTCCTTGCAGATGTTGTCCTTGGTTGGATTTGAACCCAGGACTCCAGCGCTGCAAGGCTGTAGTGCTAACCACTGAGCCAGTTTTAATCGGTTCGGGCTACAAAAGCCACAAAGAGGCTATAAGAGGTGACCAGTGCTTTCTGCTGGTGGCTTCTGCTTGGAATAACGAAAAATGCGTCAGGGAAGGCTCGTCTAAAAGACACACATGCTTTTAAAGGTTTTCCTGTGATTAGATTCCCTTTAAATGTGGAATTTGGCACCGTTGACTCTGCTTTTCCAAGCTGTGGCATAACAGATGACCGTGTACACAGACCCGCAGCGGTGATCACTCCACCGCATCTGTCAGATTAATTGATAATGGATGATACGCTTTATCTGACGTCGTATAATTGGTCGGCTGCATACTCTGAAATGCAGAGTAATATCTTCAGGGCTGGAGATTTGCCGCAGGATCCTTGCTGCTTGCGTTGCATTCTGACCACAGAAGTGCTTATTGCTGGTTCATTAGAAGGTTGGGTTTGCTGCTGGAGTGGACTGACTGGGTATGACTATATCTAGTAATTTTTGTATATCGGCTTACAATCATAGTTACGTAGGCTGAAAACTGACAGAAGTCCATGAAATTAACTTTTCTCTACCTATTATACTGTACATATTCGTCATTAGGTCATTTTAATTTAAGCTGTCCACTCTAAAGTGCGATATCTGAGCAGGCCACATCCCGCTTGTTTTACTGCTTGCAGTACCACTTACAGCCACTATAAGTAACTGATATTTTCTATAGAAACCAGTGAAACAGCGCCCCCAGTTACAATCAGTACATATTCTGTCAACTTGTCTAGAAATAAATCGATGAGCCATAGTATCAAAACAGCTAATGAAGGCATATGAAGGGGTAGTATATATTTGACATCTAGTGAAAAGTAAGTTGATATGTTGGAAGCAGAAAAATGGGTAAGCTTAAAGCGGTTGTCCACTTTTTTTTTTTTTATATATAAATGCATGTACCGTAACTGGGGATGAAAAATCAATTTTGCTATTGGGTTCTTTAAAAATTGCACCATTTGTTTTCTGCAGTGTCAGTGATGTACTGTCTACTGCTGGCTCTAGAATGAGTCAACTGAGAATCTGTCAGTCAGCCAGATGTGATGGTCTGATGGGGAGTTTATAACTCCTCTATCTTATTCCGAGCTTGACTGTGCAGGAAAACAGACACACGGTGACAATGTTTTAATGAAACCCAATAGCAAAAATGATTTTTAACCAGAATTCAAGAATCTTGATGGTTTGATGATTGAGTTAGAGAATTACCAAAACTGCAGGATTTGTGGAGTGTTCCTGGTACGCGGTAGTGAGTACCCACCTAAGGCTATGTGCACACGTAGTTTGAGGTGCTGCGGATTTGGAAAAATCTGCAGGTAAATTCTCAGGTCAAAAGACCTACGGTTTACCTGCGGATTAGCCTGCGGTTTCACACCTCTACAATGGAGAAGGTGTGAAACCGCAGCGGAATCCGCACAAAGTATTGACATGCTGCGGATTTGTACCCGCAGCAAATCCGTGCGGAAAAATCTGCAGCATGTGCACAGCGTTTTTCAGATTACCATTGAAAACAATGGTACTGTACTACGCACCTAAATCTGCTGCGGACCCACAGAGCCTGAAACGCTGCGTATCCGCAGCAGAATCCGCACCGTGTGCACATAGCCTAAAGTGATCCCTGGTGACAGGGTCATTGTTTTACAATGTCTGACATTCTACAAGACCCCAGACCTAGGGTGATCTTCAATTTGGGCTAAGTGTCACTTAACTCCTTCAGTCCTCTATGAGAATGCACGTGCTCCAATAAACTGAAACACCTCACTCCTAAAACACAATTCCACCTAATCTGGGTCATAAATTAAAGCAAAAGTTTCCCTTTAAGCGTTTCTAGCACTTCAAAGAAAAGCAGCGGCAGATACATCGTTCTGTGTCTGTCCCCCGCTGGTGATGGGAGACGCAGTACATGTCGTTGTCAGGCGCAGGTTTTCTGATTCCCCGTCAGTGGAATATGGCAACACCAGTGATACAGTCCTAACATGGCTGCTGTGTTTTCTCCTCCTTCTCCCACTGAGGCGATTTCTCAGCATCTTGTATGTTCAGACCGGCTTTTTTGAGAGATCTTTTGGAGTGGGTCTGCTCCAAAAGACGCCCGAAAAAGCACTCAAAAACAATAGGATTCTACTTATTCATTTAAATTGAAAAACAACTTTGTTCTCCGTACATTCAGGCTTTTCATCTTTCCTTTTTATTAGCTTCAGGTTTCCAAAGACGCCAAGCCTTTAAAAGAAGTGACCTGTCAATTCTTCAGGAATTTTTGGCTATAAAGCGCCTCCACACTTTAAATATAGAAGTCAACAGGAAGGCTACGATAACGCCTGTGCGTCTTTTAAGCATTTTGAAAGATTTTTTGAGGTAATTTCACCTCATTAAATATTAGTATTGCATTCATTGTTTTATGAATTAAAAAAAAAAAGTGAGAAAATCGTTCACAAAAACAAAACGCTTAAAAAGGATTTACAGAATGCTTCATGAAACGTTATAAAAACGCCAAGAAGGGGGGGCGTGGCCAGCGATTGAAGGAGCAGGACGTGCCAGCCTGAGCTCCTCTCAGGAAAATAACAATCTGCCTGATTTAGGGCTCCCTATAGCCCATCCGCCCTTGGGGACCGAGATACATTAGAAGGGACCTGGAGGATAACCCCTGTTGGTCCTGGGTCCACCCGGTGCCCCGGGACGAAGAACCCACTCGCGGCCTAGCTGCAGGCCTGAAGCCTGCCCGGATCACATCGTGGCTGCTGTGGTGCTGAAGGTTCGGAGGCCCCCTTCCTGTGACCGGAGACCGTCTGCTGTCATCTGGCGATCTCGCAGGGGGAGCTCTCTCCTGGACGCCGGGCGCACCGAGGGAGACCGCGGAGCTTGCTGCGGCCTATGCATCCGGCAGAGCCTGGAGTGGGCGGACGACCCACGGCGTGAGCGGTGATAGAACCGGAGATGACTCCGGGAATGCAGGGAGGAGGAGGCTAGCTGCGTGCTGTGCCCTGGAGGTGGGTGACTGGCTAGGGCTGCGGGAACACCCAGGACCACTCCATATTGCAGGAGGACAGCAGGAGCCATATTGTGGCACACTAGTGGGACCCTCTCTGACTAGCAGAGTGCCTGAAAAGATTGCGGGAGCCCTGCTGTATCCCGACCCTAGCTATCAGAGGGTAAGGCTGTGTGCACACGCTGCGGATTTTGCTGCGGTGTACAGTACCATGATTCCCTATGGGAATCAAAAACCGCAATGCAGACGGTGCAGAATTTTCCGCGCGGATTATCTGCGGTTTTCAATCTGCAGAAAGAATTGACATGTCAATTCTTTCTGCGGATTCCGCTGCGGTTTGCCATCTCCTCCATTGAGGAGATGAAAAACCGCAGAGCAATCCGCAGGTAAAACCGCAGGTATTTTGACCTGCGGTTTCACCTGCGGATTTTACAAAATCCACGCGGATGAATCCGCACCTAATCCGCAGCGTGTGCACACAGCCTTATACAGTATGTCCTACCCAGTCCCCAATTGAGGGAGAAGAGTTCATATAATCTCCAGTGATACCCTGTCTCTAGGTATAAAGGCTTGGGACTCCACCTGCTGGTTCTTGATGCAATTGCACATATTTAAAGAGAAGGAAGAGAGAATATTTTCTTCTTCTCTTTTACCTATTCTCTTTTGTCTGTTTTCCTATTTTGGGCTGTTACCCTGACCAACAGGCCCGTACGCCCCCTTACTCCTGAAAAATAAAAGGGGTATTGCAGCAGAACTGCACCGGAGGCATACTCTGTTCTATAAAATTTACCCCATGTCTTGCTAAAATCCAACACGGAGGGCATGGACGATCCTGGTGGACTATAATTATGGAACACTAGATCTGTCACCACGGGCACAAGTATGCACCGACCTACAGTGCCTACAAGTAGTATTCAACCCCCTGCAGATTTAGCAGGTTTACACATTCGGAATTAACTTGGCATTGTGACATTTGGACTGTAGATCAGCCTGGAAGTGTGAAATGCACTGCAGCAAAAAAGAATGTTATTTCTTTGTTTAATTTTTTTTTAAATTGTGAAAAGTTTATTCAGAGGGTCATTTATTATTCAACCCCTCAAACCACCAGAATTCTGTTTGGTTCCCCTAAAGTATTAAGAAGTATTTCAGGCACAAAGAACAATGAGCGTCACATGTTTGGATTAATTATCTTTTTCCAGCCTTTTCTGACTATTTAAGACCCTTCCCAAACTTGTGAACAGCACTCATACATGGAGTGAAACATGGGAAAGACAAAGAAGCATTCCAAGGCCATCAGAGACAAGATCGTGGAGGGTCACAAGGCTGGCAAGGGGTACAAAACCCTTTCCAAGGAGTTGGGCCTACCTGTCTCCACTGTTGGGAGCATCATCCGGAAGTGGAAGGCTTATGGAACTACTGTTAGCTTTCCACGGCCTGGACAGCCTTTGAAAGTTTCCTCCTGTGCCGAGGCCAGGCTTGTCCGAAGAGTCAAGGCTAACCCAAGGACAACAAGGAAGGAGCTCCAGGAAGATCTCATGGCAGTGGGGACATTGGGTTCAGTCAATACCATAAATAACGTACTCCACCGCAATGGTCTCCGTTCCAGAAGAGCCCGTAAGGTACCTTTACTTTCAAAGCGTCATGTCAAGGCTCGTCTACAGTTTGCTCATGATCACTTGGAGGACTCTGAGACAGACTGGTTCAAGGTTCTCTGGTCTGATGAGACCAAGATCGAGATCTTTGGTGCCAACCACACACGTGACGTTTGGAGACTGGATGGCACTGCATACGACCCCAAGAATACCATCCCTACAGTCAAGCATGGTGGTGGCAGCATCATGCTGTGGGGCTGTTTTTCAGCCAAGGGGCCTGGCCATCTGGTCCGCATCCATGGGAAGATGGATAGCACGGCCTACCTGGAGATTTTGGCCAAGAACCTCCGCTCCTCCATCAAGGATCTTAAGATGGGTCGTCATTTCATCTTTCAACAAGACGACCTAAAGCACACAGCCAAGAAAACCAAGGCCTTGTTCAAGAGGCAAAAAATCAAGGTGTTGGAGTGGCCTAGTCAGTCTCCTGACCTTAACCCAATTGAAAACTTGTGGAAGGAGCTCAAGATTAAAGTCCACATGAGACACCCAAAGAACCTAGATAACTTGGAGAAGATCTGCATGGAGGAGTGGGCCAAGATAACTCCAGAGACCTGTGCCGGCCTGATCAGGTCTTATAAAAGACGATTATTAGCTGTAATTGCAAACAAGGGTTATTCCACAAAATATTAAACCTAGGGGTTGAATAATAATTGACCCACACTTGTATGTTTAAAATTTATTAAAATTTAACTGAGCAACATAATTTTTTGGTTTGTAAGATTTATGCATCTGTTAATAAATCCTGCTCTTGTGTGAAGTTTGAAGGCTCTAACTTATTTGCATCTTATCAAACCTGCTAAATCTGCAGGGGGTTGAATACTACTTGTAGGCACTGTATATAAGTAATTGTCATGCGATAACTTTCAGAACGCAGAAGGTCTCTGAGCAATGCGTCCCAAAAAATCTGCTACATCAGAAAGCAATACCTGTCCGATCACACAACTGATGACTCAACGTACAAAACCAGCTAATCGCACTATGTCAGCGTCACAATCAACCCAATTGAACACCGGGAGCTCCCCCCAGAGGTCACAGCAAACTATCTTGACTACTCCAACAAACATGATTCAAATGACAATGGAGGACCTCCTGGCTACCGTTCAGAAAAAATTTCAGAGCTGAGTTATCTTCTGCTGTAAGCAATTTCACGCAGCAAATCCAGGATATTGCTCAAAGAACCAATGATTTGGAAAGAAGAATGGATGATACAGCAGATGCCACTGAACATAATAGAGAGCAACTACAGGAACAAGATGCTAGACTCGAGTTCCTAGAGCTAAAGTGTGACTTGGAAAACCGATCTCGCCGAGGCAATATCAGAATTAAAGGACTACCGGAAAGTAGCTCCAATCTAATGGAGGTTGTCTCAAATCTCTTCTGCACCCTCCTGCCCCAAGCAGGCCCTAATTCTTTAAAAATAACCAGGATCCACAGTGCCTTGGGAGGCCCCAAATCTGATGCCTCACCTAGGGATGTTGTCCTTAAAATGCACCATCACCATGAAGAATCCAGAGACCTGATTCTATCCGCTGCTCGAAAACTCAACAACTTACCAGGTGTCCCGGATACCGTATCTCTGTTTCCTGATATTTGCCTGGCAATTCTAATAAGGAGAAAAGCCATGAAAGATATAACTCTACCCTTAATAAAAGCAAAGATGCAGGTGGGGATTCCCACATGCTTTAATTTTCTCCTACGGCAACTCCACCTATTCTCCAAGAAATTATGAGAAAGGGAGAAAAGCGCTGGAGAAAGCAGTCATCCCGATTTCTGATTGGGGAGACCTACCACAGAGACAGAGACCGCGCAGAGAGTGGACGGAGGTTCGCCATGCTAGACTCAGTAAATCACAGCACAACAAATAGTCTAATTCTTGAGTCCACTATTGACGAATGTGCTGGAATATTCTCAAAGAGCGGCCAAAGTGCCGAGATATCGTTCTGATAGTATTACTATTTGATGCTTTTTATAACAATTTATGAATAATATTGTTTCCTTTTCCCATTAGTGGAGTGTTGTGCCCCTGGAGTAAATATGCCACTCCATTTTGGGCTGTTACTGCCTATGGTTCCACTGATAGTGGGCCGGCGGACTATAGCCCACAAACTGGTCATTGGTTGTGACCATTTCTCTTGTTGTATTTTTTGTTACCCTTCCTTCCCTCCTTTTCCTAAAAGAGTGTTGATGAGATGTAAAAATATTTTTGGATTTGTGATTAAGGTGAAAATGCTTGTTCCAGGTCGTAGTTTAATTAGAAATTTCATTAGAATCTCTCTATGCATACCTAATGTATAAGGTACTATCGCACAATGTTAGGGGGTTCAACTCCCCGATAAAAAGAAAACGCGCCTTTATTGATTACCAGAAACATTCCCCTGATGTGCTTTTCCTGCAGGAAACTCATTTCTCTAATAACTACTCATTTCTCTAATAACTCATCTCCCAAATTTTTTCATAAGCTTTACTCGAGATTTTTTCTTGCCACCCATGATAAAAAAAAAACGAGAGGTGTCGCTATATTGCTACATAATTCCTTCCCATTTATACAGGAGGGTTTGGTCGTGGACACAGAGGGTGGATATATAATCCTTTGGGGCACGGTCCAGGAGAGGCGAATCTGTCTTGTGAATTGTTATGCACCCCCGACATTTCAAATGAAAACAATTAAATCTATTGCAAGATCTTTAAGGTCCATATCCTATGACACTATCATATGTGGGGGCTATTTTAACCTGACTATAAACCCAACCCTTGATAGCTCTAATAAGGGGAGGCCTGACATGTCAAGGAGGGAAAAAACTATCTTTGATGGTATCTTGCAAGCTCATCATCTGGTTGATACATGGAGGGAATCTCATGGACAATCCATAGGTTATACCTATTTTTCTAGAGCTTTCCATTCATACTCCAGGATTGACTGGATTCTAACTAATTCAGAAAACATACCGTCATTGATGTATTCCAGACATGTCCCCTCCTCTTGGTCCGACCATGATAGTGTACTCTCTGTATTTAAATTAAGCGTGGAAACTGCATGTCTGTATACGTGGAGACTGAATGAATCTTTGCTTTCTGATCCTCAAACGCGAATATTGGTCGAACATGAGCTCAATGCCTTCTTCTTTTCTAATATCACCCCTGACACCTCTATGGGTAATGTTTGGATGGCTCATAAAAAATATATCACTGGTGTACTCATTAGGATAGCATCCCAAAAAAAGAGGACTCGTCTTAAGGAGCAATTGACTCTCGAGAATGAACTTTATAAATTAGAAACCGCCAATCAGTCACACCCCTTTCTATACTTAACTAAGCGAATCTATGACTTAAAACTTCAGCTAAACACTTTGCTAACGACTCGTACGGAAAGAGCAATCAGGTGGACGCAAGCGACATTCTATCGGTTCTCTAATAAAATGGACCGAATGCTTGCTCGAAAATTAAAACGAAAAGAGCGATTAAACTCTATTTTCTCTATAAAAGATGAACAATCCCAAACTACTTTTAACCCGAACAAAATTTACAAAATATTCCAAACTTATTTTCAAAATCTATACACTGATAGCACGAATTTTTCATTGCCCAAATTGGATGATTTTCTAGCTAATGTACCACTACCTTCCCTAACTCCGGCTTACGCTGATACATTACATTCCCCTATCACTGAAGAGAAAATGACATCGACACAACGTGGATCTTAAGATTTTCTCCTCCATAATAGCCAATAGAATTAATAAATGCCTACCTAGTCTTATTCACAAAGATCAGGTTGGATTCATCGCAACCAGACAAGCCCCGGATAACATTCGTAAAAACCTAAACCTTATACATAACGCCAACAAACATAAAACCCCCTTAACCTTCCTAGCTTTAGATATAGAGAAAGCTTTTGACACCGTTACTTGGTTATATATGTTTAATATCTTGCACAAAATGGGGGTTTCACAACAATTAATCGACTCAAACTTCTATACAATACTCTGGTTGCCTATTTAAAATTACCCTCGACCACTCCAGAACCAATAATTATCGTCAGAGGAACCAGGCAAGGGTGCCCCCTATCTCCAGCCCTAATCGCTCTAGTGATGGAACCACTAGCGCAGAAGATCCGTTTACACCCCAATATCACAGGCCAAACTATAGGTAGACATGAATACAAGGTCAGTCTGTTTGCCGACGACCTACTTTTGACCATGAAAAATCCCCATATATCCCTGCCGAATCTCTTAAATACACTTAATTCTTTTGAGGAAATCTCAGGCTTAAAGGTCAATATCGATAAATCAGAGATTATGTTTCTGATCACTCCTCCTGCCGAACAAGCTTCAATAGTAGAGAACTTTCACTTCCGACATGCAAAGCATTACATTACATATCTAGGAATTAACCTTACTTTATCTAAGTCCATGCTATTTAAATATAATTACGCTCCCCTCCTCCAAAAACTAACGCAATCTTTATCAAAATGGTCATCCCCATCTCTTTCCTTTTTGGGAAGGGTGCACTCGGTTAAAATGGTTACCTTGCCTCAATTTTTATATCTGTTCCGATCCTTGCCTATTTCAATTCCCCTAATGACATTCAAAATGATACACTCACATATACTACGTTTTGTCTGGAACAATAAAAAGCCCCGTATTTCCCAGCAAATTCTGTTTAGACACAAAAGACAGGGAGGAGTCTCGCTACTAAACTTTACTCTTTATTATAGGGCGGCTCAGATCGCCCAGCTAGCAGAGGTAAATGCGCAACAACACACACCTATCTGGCCGCAAATAGAAAATTCTCAAATAGCTCCTTACTCCTTAGAGAGCCTAATTTGGGCCACGGGGCCTTTACCGAAAGATTTGGCTAAACATTCGCCATATACCTTTCACTCCCTGCGAATCTGGAGAGCGAATAGGTTCCAATTTGCGTTGCAATCTCATCCCTCTCCTCTCCTGAACCTGTTTAATAATCCCATGTTCCCACCAGGAGTTACATCCCGAAACCACGTATGGTGGCAGCAGAATAAGCTAACTAGGCTACAAAATTTAACTACCCACTTCAAACTAATGTCAAAACAAGAGTTCATCGCAAAATATCAAGTCCCGAGGTCTGAGACTTTCCGACTTGAACAAATTTTTCATTTCCTGCAAAACCTAACGGTTGGCTCCTCAAACGTACAACCTACAACATACGAACTAAAATGTCTATATGACCCACTTGGCAATGGCCTTATATCCCATCTTTATTCTATATTTAACTAACCCAGATCAAACCCAGATCAAACAAATCCTATATATTCAGACCTAGCTAGGGGGAGCATTTATGCAGGGGTGGCATTTATGCACATGTAATCGAAGTACATGTATCAAAGTACTACTGGCAGTTATAACATGGCAGTTAGACAGGGCAGGAGACAGGTAAGACATTTATATACATCTACTCCCTGTACATTAGGAGTACAACAAATATATACCATATGCATTTGTGTAATTTTTATTCTGGTCGCTGCATTCACACACATCCACCGCCCTGGCATCAACTCTCTACACTCCATCCATATCGGCCCCTCGCTCCTTTCCTCTCCTATGTATAGCACTCACGCTCTTTTCACATTGTTAAATTGCACAGATCCAGTCAGTCCCACCATTCAACATCAGAGACGCTCTCACAAATCACTTAACCATCTGCTCACTCTTTCTGTCCTCCATCTCCTAGTCGCAGGAGACATTGCTCCCAACCCTGGTCCCCCATGTTATGGAAAGTCAAACCCCCCGACTGCTACACTCAGAAACCCCTCTAATCTTATTAATATTTCCTGCATGCCATCTGTCTCTCTTAATTGTGCACTTTGGAATTCTCGCTCAGTGTGTAACAAGCTCTCCTTCATTCATGACTTCTTCCTTTCTAATTCTCTTAACCTCCTGGCTCTTACTGAAACCTGGATCCAGCAGTCAGACACTACCGCTGCTGCTGCTCTTTCATACGGGGGGCTACACTTCTCTCATACCCCAAAATCAGACAATAGAGCAGGTGGAGGCGTTGGTCTGCTCCTATCACCAAAATGTACCTTTCAGGTTATCCCTCAACTACCCTCACTAGTCTTCCCTTCTTTTGAGGTCCATGCCGTCAGACTCTACACCCCCTTCTCCATGCGAGTGGCGGTGGTGTATCGTCCTCCCGGCCCCTCCCATCAGTTCCTGGATCATTTTGCCACTTGGCTTCCACATTTTCTCTCCTGTGACATCCCTACCCTCATCATGGGAGATTTCAACATCCCCATTGCTCTTCCCCTCTCATCATCTGCTACTCACCTTTTATCTCTAACCTCCTCATTTGGCCTTTCGCAGCTTACTAATTCTCCAACGCATGAAGACGGTAACTCCCTTGACTTGGTCTTCTCTTGGCTTTGTGCAGTGGATGATTTTGCAAACTCCCCTCTCCCGCTCTCTGACCACAATCTTCTTTCATTCTCTATCAAGAACTGCCAGGCTGCTCAGGTCACACCACTGTCCAGACTTGTAGAAACATACAGGCCATTAACACCCAGAAACTTATGGAGAACTTACAGTCTTCATTGGCCCCTATCTCCTCCCTCTCATGTCCTGATTCTGCATTGAAGCATTACAATGAAACACTTCAAAGTGTCCTGGATGAATTTGCACCCCCTATAAATAGAACACCACAACGCAGACGGCGACAACCCTGGCACACGGTGCAAACACGTTTCCTGCAGCGGTGCTCCAGGTGCGCCGAACGTCTGTGGAGAAAATCCAATCTACACGAAGATTTCATCCATTTTAAGTTTATGCTTAGAACATACAACACTGCCCTTCACCTCTCCAAACAAACCTATTTCAACACCCTCATCACCTCACTGTCCAATAACCCGAAACGTCTCTTTTACACTTTTCATTCTCTACTCAATCCAAGAGTACAGGCCCCAACCACGGAGCTCCGAGCTGACGATCTGGCTAATTACTTCAAAGAAAAAATTGACCAGATTCGACAGGAAATTATCTCCCAATCACCTCATACCATGCACTGTCCTCCCTCCCCCACTGTATCTAGCTCACTTTCCGATTTTGAACCAGTCACAGAAGAAGTAAGCAGGCTCCTTGCATCTTCTCGCCCAACCACTTGCACCAGTGACCCATTTCCGTCACATCTCCTCCAGTCCCTTTCCCCTGCTGTCACCCCTCACCTAACTAAAATATTTAACCTCTCTCTCTCTTCTGGTATCTTTCCCTCCTCATTTAAGCATGCCATCATACATCCACTACTTAAAAAACCATCCCTCGACCAAAACTGTGCCGCTAACTATAGACCTGTCTCTAATCTTCCCTTCATCTCTAAACTCCTGGAACGCCTGGTCCACTCCCGTCTTATCCGCTATCTCTCAGAAAACTCTGTTCTCGACCCTCTCCAATCCGGTTTCCGCTCTTTACACTCCACTGAAACTGCCCTCACTAAAGTCTCTAATGATCTGCTAACAGCTAAATCAAATGGTCATTACTCCATGCTAATTCTCTTGGATCTCTCTGCAGCATTCGACTCTGTGGATCATCAGCTCCTCCTCACTATGCTCCGTTCCATTGGCCTCAAGGACACCGTTCTCTCCTGGTTCTCCTCCTATCTCTCCGACCGCTCCTTTATTGTATCTTTTGCCGGTTCCTCCTCCTCTCACCTTCCCCTTACTGTTGGGGTCCCTCAAGGATCGGTTCTAGGCCCCCTCCTCTTCTTCTTGTACACTGCCCCTATTGGTCAAACAATCAGTAGATTTGGTTTCCAGTACCATCTCTATGCTGATGACACCCAATTATACGCTTCTTCTCCTGACATCACGCCAGCCTGACATCACGCCAGCCTTTCTAGAAAACACCGGCGATTGTCTAAACGCTGTGTCTAATATCATGTCCTCTCTATATCTGAAACTGAACCTGTCAAAGACTGAACTCCTGGTGTTTCCTCCCTCTACTAATGTACCTATACCCGACATTGCTATTTCTGTGGGTGGTTCCACTATTACTCCCCAGCAACAGGCCCGCTGTCTTGGGGTCATACTTGATTCCGAGCTTTCCTTTGCCCCCCACATTCGATCACTGGCTTGCTCTTGTCATCTGCACCTCAAAAACATTTCTAGAATTCGACCTTTTCTTACTTTTGAGTCTGCAAAAACTCTTACTGTTTCTCTTATTCATTCTCGTCTCAACTATTGTAACTCTCTTCTAATCGGTCTCCCTTTTACCAAACTCTCCCCTCTCCAATCTGTCTTGAATGCTGCAGCCAGGATCATATTCCTCACCAATCGTTACACCGATGCCTCTACCTTGTGCTAGTCATTACAATGGCTACCCATCCACTCCAGAATTCAGTTTAAACTTATTACCCTCACCCACAAAGCCCTCCATGGCTCAGCACCACCCTACATCTCCTCCCTTGTTTCAGTATACCACCCTACCCGCACCCTCCGTTCTGCTGATGACCTGAGGTTAGCATCCTCAATAGTCAGAACCTCACACTCCCGTCTCAAAGACTTTACACGTGCCGCGCCAATTCTTTGGAATGCTCTTCCCAGGTCAATACGATTAGTCCCCAATCCCCACAATTTTAAGCGTGCCCTGAAAACGCATTTATTCAGACTGGCCTATCGCCTCAACACATTAACCTAATCTATCCCTGTGTGGCACAGCCAAAAGTTTTACCATAACCAGATTTCCCGCATCATGTTCCTACATGCTTTATGCATCCATTAGCCCTCTGTGTCTGTACTGTTACACACTTAACATTATGGCTGGTCCATACAATCAGGGCAACTGTTACCACCCACCTTTTGTGTCTACCTCTTTCCTCATAGACTGTAAGCTTGAGAGCAGGGCCCTCTTTTCTCTTGGTATTTGTTATAATCTACTGTATGTGATTATTGTTATGCTGTAATGTCTATTGTCTGTACAAATCCCCTCTGAAATGTAAAGTGCTGCGGAATATGTCGGCGCTATAAAAATAAAATTTATTATTATTATTATTATTATTATTATTATTACCCAGAGATGGCCTGAAATTGAAGACTATGTAGCAGTGGGAGGCAGACCTACGAATCTCCCTCACACCTCAAGGTGGTTCAGATGTTATGAAAATATAATGAGGGGCAGTAATCAAGTTTCACTTACTGAGACTTCTCTTAAATTGTTTTTTAGAATACACTATGTACCTAGCTTCCTGCACAATATTTACCATTCGGTTCCTGGCAACTGTTTTAGAGGGTGCACTGACGATGGAGATACTCTCCATATTTGGTGGACATGTCCGATAGTGAAGTCTCTGTGGAAAGATGTAGTAAAATTAATTGATACTATCTTGGGTAGGAAACTACAGTTGTGGCCTAAAGGATTGACACCCCTGCAATTCTGTCAGATAATACTCAGTTTCTTCCTGAAAATGATTGCAAACACAAATTCTTTGTTATTATTATCTTCATTTAATTTGTCTTAAATGAAAAAACACAAAAAGAATTGTCCTAAAGCCAAATTGGATATAATTCCACACCAAACATAAAAAAGAGGGTGGACAAAAGTATTGGCACTGTTCGAAAAATCATGTGATGCTTCTCTAATTTGTGTAATTAACAGCACCTGTAACTTACCTGTGGCACCTAACAGGTGTTGGCAATAACTAAATCACACTTCCAGCCAGTTGACATGGATTGAAGTTGACTGAACCTCTGTCCTGTGTCTTTGTGTGTACCACATTGAGCATGGAGAAAAAAAAGAAGACCAAAGAACTGTCTGAGAAACCATATTGTAAGGAAGCATCAGCAATCTCAAGGCTACAAGCCCATCTCCAAAGACTTGAATATTCCTGTGTCTACCGTGCGCAGTGTCATCAAGAAGTTTAAAGCCCATGGCACTGTGGCTAACCTCCCTAGATGTGGACGGAAAAGAAAAATTGACAAGAGATTTCAACGCAAGATTGTGCGGATGTTGGATAAAGAACCTTGACTAACATCCAAACAAGTTCAAGCTGCCCTGGGGTCCAAGGGTACAACAGTGTCAACCCGTACTATCCGTCGGCGTCTGAATGAAAAGGGACTGTATGATAGGAGACCCAGGAAGACCCCACTTCTTACCCCGAGACATAAAAAAGCCAGGCTGGAGTTTGCCAAAACTTACCTGAAAAAGCCTAAAACGTTTTGGAAGAATGTTCTCTGGTCAGATGAGACAAAAGTAGAGCTTTTTTGGCAAAGGCATCAACATAGAGTTTACAGGAGAAAAAAAGAGGCATTCAAAGAAAAGAACACGGACCCTACAGTCAAACATGGTGGAGGTTCCCTGATGTTTTGGGGTTGCTTTGCTGCCTCTGACACTGGACTGCTTGACCGTGTGCATGGCATTATGAAGTTTGAAGACTACCAACAAATTTTGCAGCATAATGTAGGGCCCAGTGTGAGAAAGCTGAGTCTCCCTCAGAGGTCATGGGTCTTCCAGCAGGACAATGACCCAAAACACACTTCAAAAAGCACTAGAAAATGGTTTGAGAGAAAGTACTGGAGACTTCTAAGGTGGCCAGCAATGAGTCCCAGACCTGAATCCCATAGAACACCTGTGGAGAGATCTAAAAATGGCAGTTTGGAGAAGGCACCCTTCAAATATCAGGAACCTGGAGCAGTTTGCCAAAGAAGAATGGTCTAAAATTCCAGCAGAGCATTGTAAGAAACTCATTGATGGTTACCGGAAGCGGTTGGTCGTAGTTATTTTGGCTAAAGGTTGTGCAACCAAGTATTAAGCTGAGGGTGCCAATACTTTTGTCTGGCCCATTTTTGGAGTTTTGTGTGAAATGATCAATGTTTTGCTTTTTGCTTCATTCTCTTTTGTGTTTTTTCATTTAAGACAAATTAAATGAAGATAATAATACCAAAGAATTTGTGTTTGCAATCATTTTCAGGAAGAAACTGAGTATTATCTGACAGAATTGCAGGGGTGTCAATACTTTTGGCCACAACTGTACCTCTGTCACCGTCGGTTCTTCTGCTGGGGGACAGACCAATCAATGCTAACAATAGGACTTGCCGTCTCGTTGACTTTATTGCTATGGCAACAAGAAATCACATAACCAGCAGATGAAAAACTAGTACGCTCTCAATTACGCAGGTGAGGAGAAGGGTCAATCTGATGTTATATGAGAAAATAGAAGCCATCAGATCTGATTCTTTCGAAAACTTTCGAGGTATCTGGGGTCCTTGGATTCAGACACATAGAGATGATGACCTTTCCAAAATTATATCTTTATCTATATAATATACTGGCATGGCAGTGGCTCCTTACAATCAGAGACTCTAAAGCAGGTACATTGGTGTCCCACGTTGGTATATCTTGTATTATCGGCACTCACTTTAAATTCCCCACTTTCCCTTCCCATCCCTTTAAGTTTAACTTAGTTGTGTTATAAAAGTCTTTCTATACATATTCTAAACAAAGATTCTGTAGTCAAGGATACCGTATGATGTTAAGTGCCTTTTTCTTCCTATGTATTTCCCCCTGCGAGGGGATCCTTGTACTCTAAGGCTAAGTGCACACGTTGCAGAAAATTTCTGCACAAAAACCTGAATCCCTTCCCAGAAACCGCACCTATTTTTCCGCGGCGGTTTTTGTGCGGTTTTGATGCGTTTTTGATGCGTTTTTACCGCAGCGGTTTCTAAAAGCATGGGAGAAGCCTAAACCGCGGAAAAAAACGCAAAATTAATGTGCATGCTGCGGTTTTTACCGCGATGCGGTTTTTTCGCGGTAAAAAACGCATCAATGTGCACAAAAAGTGCAAAATGCATAGAAATGACTGTGCACCTTATTTTTAGCGGTTTTATAGCGGTTTTATAGTGAAAACCGCGGTAAAAACCGCTAAAAAAACGCTGTGTTTGAACACAGCCTAATGTGATTGTACAGTTGTGGCCAAAAGTATTGACACCCCTGCAATTCTATCAGATAATACTCAGTTTCTTCCTGAAATTGATTGCAAACACAAATTATTTGGTATTATTATCTTCATTTAATTTGTCTTAAATGAAAAAAACACAAAAGAGAATGAAGCAAGAAGCAAAACATTGATCATTTCATACAAAACTCCAAAAATGGGCCAGACAAAAGTATTGGCACCCTCAGCCTAATACTTGGTTGCACAACCTTTAGCCAAAATAACTACGACCAACCGCTTCCGGTAACCATCAATGAGTTTCTTACAATGCTCTGCTGGAATTTTAGACCATTCTTCTTTGGCAAACTGCTCCAGGTCCCTGATATTTGAAGGGTGCCTTCTCCAACCTGCGATTTTTAGATCTCTCCACAGGTGTTCTATGGGATTCAGGTCTGGACTCATTGTCCTGCTGGAAGACCCATGCCCTCTGAGGGAGACCCAGCTTTCTCACACTGGGCCCTACATTATGCTGAAAAATTTGTTGGTAGTCTTCAGACTTCATTGCCATGCACACGGTCAAGCAGTCCAGTGCCAGAGGCAGCAAAGCAACCCCAAAACATCAGGGAACCTCCGCCATGTTTGACTGTAGGGACCGTGTTCTTTTCTTTGAATGCCTTTTTTTCTCCTGTAAACTCTATGTTGATGCCTTTGCCCAAAAAGCTCTACTTTTGTCTCATCTGACTAGAGAACATTCTTCCAAAACGTTTTAGGCTTTTTCGGGTAAGTTTTGGCAAACTCCAGCCTGGCTTTTTTATATCTCGGGGTAAGAAGTGGGGTCTTCCTGGGTCTCCTACCATACAGTCCCTTTTCATTCAGACGCAGACGGATAGTATGGGTTGACACTGTTGTACCCTCGGACTGCAGGGCAGCTTGAACTTGTTTGGATGTTAGTTGAGGTTCTTTATCCAACATCCGCACAATCTTGCGTTGAAATCTCTTGTCAATTTTTCTTTTCTGTCCACATCTAGGGAGGCTAGCCACAGTGCCATGGGCTTTAAACTTCTTGATGACGCTGCGCACGGTAGACACAGGAACATTCAGGTCTTTGGAGATGGACTTGTAGCCTTGAGATTGCTCATGCTTCCTCACAATTTGGTTTCTCAAGTCCTCAGACAGTTCTTTGGTCTTCTTTTTTTTCTCCATGCTCAATGTGGTACACACAAGGACACAGGACAGAGGTTGAGTCAACTTTAATCCATGTCAGCTGGCTGGAAGTGTGATTTAGTTATTGCCAACACCTGTTGGGTGCCACAGGTAAGTTACAGGTGCTGTTAATTACACAAATTAGAGAAGCATCACATGATTTTTCGAACAGTGCCAATACTTTTGTCCACCCTCTTTTTTATGTTTGGTGTGGAATTATATCCAATTTGGCTTTAGGACAATTCTTTTTGTGTTTTTTCATTTAACCCCTTTCTGCCATGAGACGTACCATCCCGTCCATGTGCCCTGGGACTTAATTCCCAGGGACGGGATAGTACGTCATAGCGATCAGCGGCGCCCACGTGGTGAGCGCTACTGATCGCGGCCGGGTGTCAGCTGATTATCACAGCTGACACCCGGCACAATGTGTCAGGGGCGGTCATGGACCGCCCCCGACACGTTAACCCCTTGTACACCGCGATCAAACACGATCGCGGTGTACCGGGGGTTAAAGGGAAGCATCGGCAGGGAGGGGGCTCCCTCCGTGCTTCCCTGAGCCCCCCACCACAGTGCTATGTGCAGCGCTTCTGCGGGGGGATCCTTCCCTGCAGGCCCCCGAATCCAAGATGGCGACGGGGGCCTGCAGGGAGCCGGCTTCCTCATTGCCTGCAAAGGACAGGCATGAGGAAGTCTGCAGCAGTACCTGTGACAGATCAGCGATCTGTCACAGGACAGTGATGTCCCACCTGGGACAATGTAATAAAGTAAAAAAAAGTGTTAAAATAATTAAAAAAAAAATCGCCAAATAAATTAGGAAAAAAAAAAATTCCCCCAATAAATTCATTTTTTGAAAATAAAAAAAAAACAATAAAAGTACACATATTTGGTATCGCCGCGTCCGTAACGACCTGCCCTATAAAACTGTCCCATTAGTTAGTTAAACCATTTAGCCAACCCCTTAAAAAATAAAAATAAACGAAGCAAAAAATAATGATTTATTATCATGCCGCCGAGCAAAAAGTGCAATAACGCGTGATCAAAAAGACGCATATAAATATCCATGGTACCGCTGAAAACGTCATCTTGTCCCGCAAAAAACGAGCCGCCATACAGCATCATCAGCGAAAAAATAAAAAAGTTATAGCTCGCAGAATAAAGCGATGCAAAAATAATTATTTTTTATATAAAATAGTTTTCATTGCATAAAACCGACAAAACATAAAAAAAAGACCTAAATGAGGTATCGCTGTAACCGTACTGACCCGAAGAATAAAGCCGCTTTATCAATTTTATCGCATGCGGAACGGTGTAAACGCACCCCCCCAAAAGAAATTCATGAAACGCTGGTTTTTGTTCATTCTGCGTCCCAAAAATCGGAATAAAAAGCGATCAAAAAATGTCACGTGCCCGAAAATGGTGCCAATAAAAACGTCAACTCGTCCCGCAAAAAATAAGACCTCACATGACTCGGTGGGTCAAAATACGGAAAAATTATAGCTCTCAATATGTTGTGATGCAAAAACTTTTTACAATAAAAAGCGTCTTTTAGCGTGCGACAGCTACCAAACATAAAAGCCGCCATAAACAGTAAATCAAACCCCCCGTTATCACCCCCTTAGTTAGGGAAAAATAATAAAATTAAAAGAAAATGTATTTATTTCCATTTTCCCGTTAGGGCTAGGGTTAGGGCCAGGGTTAGGGGTGTGTTGGGGTTAGGGTTGGAATTAGAATTGGGGGTTTCCACTGTTTGGGCACATCAGGGGCTCTCCAAATGCAACATGGCGTCTGATCTCAATTCCAGCCAATTCTGAGTTGAAAAAGTCAAATGGTGCTCCTTTCCTTCCAAGCTCTGCCATGCGCCCAAACAGTGTTTTACCCCCACATATGGGGTATCAGCCTACTCAGGACAAATTGCAAAACAACTTTTGGGGTCCAGTTTCTCCTGTTACCCTTAGGAAAATAAAAAAATGGGGGCAAAAATATCATTTTTGTGGAAAAAAATTATCTTTTTATTTTCACGCCCGGGCGTTATAAACTTTTGTGAAGCACTTGGGGGTTCAAAGTGCTCACCACACATCTAGATAAGTTCCGTGGGGGGTCTAGTTTTCAAAATGGGGTCACTTGTGGGGGGTTTCCACTGTTTAGGTACATTAGGGGCTCTCCAAAGGCAACATGACACCCGCAGACCATTCCATCAAAGTCTGCATTCCAAAACGTCACTACTTCCCTTCCGAGACCCGACGTGTGCCCATATAGTATTTTTCTCCCACATATGGGGTGTCAGCGTACTCAGGACAAATTGGACAAAAACTTTTGGGGTCCAATTTCTCCTGTTACCCTTGGGAAAATAAAAAAATTGGTGACTAAAAGATCATGTTTGTGGAAAAAATACGATTTTTTTATTTTCACACCCGGGCGTTATAAACTTCTGCGAAGCACTGGAGGGGTCAAAGCGTTCACCACACATCTAGATAAGTTCCTTGGGGGGTCTAGTTTCCAAAATGGTGTCACTTGTGGGGGGGTTCCACTGTTTTGGTACATCAGGGGTTTTCCAATCGCGACATGGTGTCCGATCTCAATTCCAGCCAAAAACGTCAAATGGCGCTGCTTCCCTTCCGAGCTCTGCTATGCGCCCAAATAGTGGTTTATCCCCACATGTGGGGTATCAGCGTACTCAGGACAAATTGCACAATAACTTTTATGGTCCTGTTACCCTTGGGAAAATAAAAATTGGGGGTGAAAAGATCATTTTTGTTGAAAAAATATGATTTTTTAATTTTACCGCTGAACGTTATAAACTTCTGTGAAGCCCTTGTGGGTTCAAAGTTCTCACCACACATCTAGATAAGTTCCTTGGGGGGTCTAGTTTCCAAAATGGGGTCACTTGTGGGGGGTTTCCACTGTTTAGGTACATCAGGGGCTCTCCAAACGTGACGGCGTCCGATCAGAATTCCAGCCAATTTTGCATTGAAAAAGTCAAACGGCGCTCCTTCCCTTCTGAGCTCAGCCATGAACAGTGGTTCCCCCCACATATCAGGTATCGGCGTACTCAGGACAAATTGCAAAATAAATTTTGCAGTCCAATTTCTCCTGTTACCCTTGGTAAAATAAAAAAAAATTGAACCTGAAATATTTTTTTTGTGAAAAAAAGTTAAATGTTCATTTTTTTTAAAATATTCAAAAAATTCCTGTGACGCACCTAAAGGGTTAATAAACTTTTTGAATGTGGTTTTGAGCACCTTAAGGGGTGCAGTTTTTAGAATGGTGTCACTTTTGGGTATTTTCTATCATATAGACCCCTCAAAGTGGCTTCAAATGTGAAGTGGTCCTAAAAATAAAATGGTGTTGTAAAAATGAGAAATCGCTGGTCAACTTTTAACCCTTATAACTTCCTAACAAAAAATTTTTTTTTCCAAAATTGTGCTGATGTAAAGTAAACATGTGGGAAATGTTACTTATCAAGTTTTTTGTGTGCCGTATCTCTGTGATTTAAGGGCATAAAAATTCAAAGTTGGAAAATTGCAAAATTTTCGCTAAATTTCCATTTTTTTCACAAATAAACGCAAGTTATATGAATGAAATTTTACCACTAACATGAAGTACAATATGTCACTAGAAAACAGTGTCAGAATCACCGGGATCCATGGAAGAGTTTCAGAGTTATTACCTTATAAAGGGACAGTGGTCAGAATTGTAAAAATTGGCCCGGTCATGAACGTGCAAACCACCTTTGGGGCTTGAGGGGTTAAGACAAATTAAATGAAGATAATAATAACAAAGTATTTCTGTCTGCAATCATTTTCAGGAAGAAACTGAGTATTATCTGACAGAATTGCAGGGGTGTCAATACTTTTGGCCACAACTGTATTTCATGTTAAGTGATGTTTTCATTTCAATAAAATGGTTGAAACTAAAAAAACGCTAAGAAAAAAAATCTCTTCAGGACGAGAAAACGCCACATAGAAGGAGCTTTTCCTGAAACCGATTCCGCTTGAAAACTTGTTTTTGTCCGCCTCATAAAGTGGCACCATCTGAATATAACGTAATAAGTCTCTGTGAGGTGTTATTACCTCAGATTTTATGCCAGGCCTTGCTCCATCCATGTTCTGCCCATTGGAGGGAAAAGTCTTTCATGGAGTGGCATCGCAAACAGATTACATCACACATTTTTATGTGGCTCTCTGAGAAAATGCCATTCATAAAAATAGATGTCCAATAACCGGGAGCGGCAGACATAATATTTACAGCCCCATGTAACCCATAAAATCTGGGAGCACATGACTCATGAATTTCATTCTCTAGGGCCTATAAATACACAGATTGCTGGGAGTCGCGTCAGTCCGCTCGGAAATACACACTGCCTCCTAATAAGTTTTTGGCAGGCAGTAACTGAAGGGTTAACAAAGTGGGTTGTTTGCAGCACTAAAGCTATGTGCACACAGTGCGGATTCTGCTGCGGATCCGCAGCGTTTCTGGCCCTGCGGGTCCGCAGCAGTTTCTGCTGCGTTGTACAGTATCATAGTTTGCAATGGTAATCTGAAAAACGCTGTGCACATGCTGTGGATTTTTCCGCGCGGATTTGCTGCGGGTTACAATCCGCAGCATGTCAATTCTTTGTGCGGATTCCGCTGCGGTTTCACACCTTCACCATTGTAGAGGTGTGAAACCGCAGGGCTAAACCGCAGGTAAACCGCAGGTCTTTTGACCTGCAGATTTACCTGCGGATTTTTATAAATCCGCAGGACCAAAATCTACGTGTGCACATAGCCTTATGCTGTTTCTGTATCATCTTAGACTTAACGTTATTATTGCACATTTTTCACCCAAATCAGTGATCCATGTCGTCAGCGGCTGCAAAACTTTGCTTTTTACTGCATTTTGAAGGGAATAATGGCCAGAGTGCAGATCTGGGATATTTCTGTTCTAGGAAAATGGTTGTTTGCATACTACATTCAGTGTGTCACGCATGACCTACGTAAATACTAAAAATGAAGCCTGAAAGAAAGTATTGGAAGGGTCTTTACGGTACTCTTGGTGGTCAGGTTAGCCGTAGCAGACATAGGAGTTGTGTGACCTAATGCCTGAGGTGGTGACTTCGCTTATGACAGTCTTTCACCAAAAGGCCACTGGAGTGGGGTGTGCCAAATGTTAATAAGACACACACCTTTTAATAAATTTGGCACATTTTTGGACTGTTCACGCATCAGAAAATATGATTTACTTCAGTGATGATTTGCCATAGACTTTGGTAGCATTTAACACAACTTTATAGCTAATTGCTTGCACTGTGGTTGGTCATGCCCCATTTTAGAAAGCCAGACCCAGTGCAAAAAATATTAATTTTTTTCTGCTGATATCCCTTTGATGTAAATTTTGAATCTTTTTGTCTCCGGCAAGACAATCTTCTGCTATCCACAAATTTGTATTTCCAGCATTTAGGGTGTGTTCACACGGGTGTGGAGCGCCCCCACCAGGGCCTAGCGGGGTACTCGGTTCCGAGCCCGTTGATCTCAATGGGAGTTGTCACGGAAGCTGTGACCCGGTCCGTGGCCCTGGGGCTCCATGGCAAAAAGGGGATGAATGAACAATGAAATAAAGTTTATGAATAGTTCGTGATGCCACCTGTGGTGTTCGGCAAGTGAGGTGTTAGGCCGACGCTGCATGCAGATCCTCTGGGACTGGTGGTGGGTTGCAGCCAAGGTGGTGCAGCTCCCCACAGGTGGAGCTGTAGTCCCAGGGCAGTGTAGATGTAGCAATGGAGGAGAGGCACAGGCGGTGTAGAGGCCGGTGCCCAGATGTAGTAGTGCGGGGTGTAGTGGTGCGGGAATAAGTGGAGGACATCAGGGCATGTAGTTCCAAAGCTTTACTAACAGTCTGCAGTTCACACCGATGCCTGCCTCCGTGCTGTGTCCTCCGGGTCCTGGGCTAAGTCAACCTCCAGGCAAGATAGGATGCTCCCTTCCAACACTCCGCCAACATGTACCTTTCTGAACGTCTCCTCTATAGCGCCTTTAAGTGAAGTACTCCTAGTACTGAGTTACACTGGAATGCCTCCTGACAGATGTTCCCAAGAACTCTACTTGTACGGCAGACAGCTGTAGCCTGCTTCGGGGACTCCTTACTCCTGAGTCCCGGCTCACTATCCAAGTTGCTGTTGTGCCCCAAGTCTTAGATGGGAGTAGTGCATTTACAGCCCACTACTCCACCGGTGTCTGCTGCAGAACCATTAGTGTCCATACAACCTCGGGGACCGGGCCCCGGCCTTGCGCTTAGAACTTCTAGGCAGGGTTCTTTCCTAACCCACGTCCTCTGTTCCCTTTTACTCCTACGTTCCTTACTAGTCTTTCCTTCTTATGGAAGATCAGGTTTCTGTTCAATGTCTTTCTCCTTCTTTCCTTTCCCGTGCCAGCAGACCCAGGTCACTGAGATCTGCTGCAGCACCTCCTTCCTCCATCCCTCTTCCAGGGATCTCCTTTCCTCACTCCTCTCTGAGTGACTTTCTCTGACTGACTGACTGACTGACTAACTCTTCCCGCTCTTTATGTATTCTAAACTCCACCCGCCTCCCAGCACGTTTCGTGTTTCAAGCAGGGAGCCACCAAAGGTGCTCTGCTACTCTCTAAGCAAGGAGCCGCAATGTGGCTTTGCTGAACTAACATGTTGTGTGGGATGCGAGTGTTGGAGCGTGGTCAGGTGTTCCCACCTTACCTGGATGGTGGGGCACCACACCTCAGGAGGAGGTGCAGTATCTCTGTGGCGACTGAAGCCTCAGGGGCGCCACAGGTGTATATTCAGTCTGAGTGCTGTCCATGTAAAACCTGACCCACGGACAACACTAAGGGTATGTCCACACGGTGCGGATTCTGCTGCGGATCCGCAGCGGTTTTGGCTCTGCGGGTCCGTAACAGATTTTGCTGTGTTGTACAGTACCTTTATTTCCTATGTTAAAAAAAAACGCAGTGCACATGGTTTACAATCCGCAGCATGTCAATTCTTTTGTGCAGAACCACTGCAGTTTCACACCTCATCCATTATGAGGTGTAAAACCGCAGGCAAATCCGCAGATAAACCCCAGGACTTTAGTCCTGCGGATTTATCTGCGGATTTTACTACAAAATCCGCAGATCCAAAAAACTCCGTGTGCTCATACCCTTAGACCAATGTTATTCATTAGGGCTGTGCCGAGGACAATTTTTTTCTTAGATAGACCAAAAACGTCCATGTGAAAAAAATATATCAGAATGCACTATTCTCTTCCGTGTTTTCGATGAGACTCAAATTAAAGTATTGGTGACCAAAAAAAAAACCAAAAACGGGGTCACCTGTGTAGCATGATTTTTATAGATGCAGTGCCATTATTAACATAGGAAATAGTATTTGGTCTTATAGTCAACCATCAATGTATAATAACTGATGCCATACATGTATGTGTCGGCGCTGTTCCCACTTTGTTGGCACTCGCGGTCCTGGGGCTCTCGAGTGGTTGTTGTGACACATGACGTGACAGCACGGGAGGCTCGGGACTGCGAGTGCCAATACTGCGGAAACAGTGCCAACATAGGAGGTGAGTATAAGTTTTATTATTTACTAGTAGAATACCCGCGGCTTCACTTGCGGAAAATATGTTAAATTGTTGGTTATGGTAGCTAAAGCAAATTTCAGTGTCACCCTGAAATCGACATTTTCAGAGTGCTACAGTAATTTTTTTTTCCCTCTTTAAATTTGTATTATTTTGTCATTTTACTAATTTTTCGTAACATTGATGTGAACAACAACATTTTTTTTAATTTCAACATTTTTATTGATTTTACATATTCAATACATATTATGTAGTATGAACAATTACAACTGTTCATCCTTTTGTTCTGATGTTTCCATATTCCTTGCTTCAGCCTGCCTTATCCGATTATTGTGAAGACGACATTCCCGTTGCTCTGATGTCTCAGCTGCATTACATTTAGCCTGTCTCATCCGTTCCTTTTCAAGCTGGGAGTCACGTTGTTCACTTGTCTCAGGTCTTTGACACAATTTTGTTTTCTTAGCTTTTGGATGAACTTGCCCATCAGATGGTCGTTTTTTAGGCGGCATTTTAAAAAACAGTCCTTAGTATTATGACCTTTAGTATTCACCTGACACTGATAAGAGATGTAATAGGATGAATAGTGAATACAGAGCAGCCCTCACACAGTATTACTATGACCTGAAGGAGCTCACATCTCATTAATGAAAACCGCCTCACAGGCAGACTAGTTGCCCATAGCAACCAATCAGAGCTTAGCTTTCACTTTACCTCAGCAGCTTCAGTGATGAAAGCTCCCTGTATAGTAACCAATAAATACTATGAGGCATTTTTCGCCTGACCAATATTGCTTCTCAGTAATGTTCATCCGTGTGCGTAGGGTGCATCCATCTGAGTGTGTTTGCATGCGTGTGTGTGGTGTGCATTTGGTATTTATGGGGTGGTATTTGTGGGGTGGTGTTTGTGTTGTGTGTGTCTAGAGTGGTCTGGTGTTTGTGTGGTGTTAGGGCTAGCGGAACACACCAAATAATAAAATAATAGTAGGTGCGTTCGGAGCCCGGGGTTCACCGTGCAGGGCTGGTAAACTGCTGCTTAGTAATGGCGGAAGTATAAAGCGGTGTACCAAAGGTCACACGTGGGTTAACGTCACCCAGTGTGAACAGAAGCGAACTCTGTTAACTCACAGAGCCGCGCTACCGCAGACCTTAAATGCCGGTGCCTGTTTAGCTCACAGAGCCCAGCCACGGAGCGCACAGAAAGCGGTCACAGAACTCTGCCCCAAGGACACAGGGTCAGAGTCCCTCTAGACCTTCTGAGCGTGCGGCGTCGCACCTGCGGACGCCACTATAGACGCTGACTATGGAGTGTCGAGCGCGTGCACACTGATGCCTGTCTCTGACTCCTACCTACCTACACCTAAGCCTGGGCGCTTAACAGGCTAGGCTGCACAACACATGCGTACCAAGGGTAGGGGTTTCTTAATGAGTCTTCACCAGAGACATTCATACATGCATACGACACTCACTCCTCATAGTCGGATAATGCATTCTATACTAGCGCATGGTTGAACCTTTTATTGCCGCGTCCTTCCGGGACCTTCCTGACCTTTCTGATGGTCCAATCCGAGCTGGAGAAGGACCTGAGCATATGACCTCCGATCTCCAATGAGAGATTGTCCCACGGGCATGCCCAGTGGACCGAAAGGAGGACTTAATCCCTGGAGTAGCTCGCTGCTGACCAGCATGCGTTGCTATAGCTGGGCCATAGGTGGCAGCAGCAACCAAACCCACAGAATTGGTTTGAGCAGAGCGCCGGGATCGACGAGTCTGCTGAGTAGGCTCCTCTGCGGCCGAAGAGGGATGGGATTCCTGCTGTGCAGCAACAGGAACCCGACGCCTAATATTACCTCCTCCTAGGGCCCCCTCCCCTCTGAGCCTCGCTACGCTCAAATGCCGCAATAAGGAGCGGAGCGTGGATGTTCTCCACTGGCTCCCAGGTCCGAGCCTCTGGACCATGATCCTTCCAATCCACCAAATAAAACTGTTTACCACGCACCACCCTGCATCCCACAATGGCATTGACCTTAAACTCATCCGAAGACAGGTCTGATGTCCCAGCAAATGACTCGGAGAACCGGGACATGTGCACAGGTTTAAGGAGGGACACGTGGAAGGTGTCAGAGATAGCCAAGTGTGGTGGAAGGGACAGACGATAGACCACCGAGCTGATCTGTTCGAGGACCTTAAAGGGACCAATGTAACGGGGAGTGAACTTAGTGGACTCGACTCGCAGCCTGATGTTACGGGCGGAGAGCCACACTAAGTCACCAGGGGAGAAAGTGGGAGCAGGACGCCGGTGTGCGTCCGTGGAGACCCTCATTCTCTCCTTAGAGGCCCGAATAGCATCCTGGGTGCGGTCCCAAATATCACGTGCCTCCACCGCCCAGTCTGCCACCCTAGAGTCGGTGGATGACACCGGCATGGGCACAGGAACACGAGGATGTTGGCCATAGTTAAGGAGGAATGAGGTCTGGCCGGTGGAATCGGCCACAGTGTTGTTCAAGGTGAACTCTGCCCACGGCAACAAGGGTGCCCAGTCATCCTGCCTGGCCGAGACAAAATGTTGGAGATATGTGAACAGGGTCTGGTTGGCCCTCTCTATCAACCCGTTCGTCTCGGGATGATAGGCCGAGGAGAGATTCAGATCAATACTGAGCAAGCGACAGAGCTCTCTCCAGAACCGAGACGCAAACTAGGGACCCCGGTCACTAACAATCTTGTCTGGCATGCCGTGTAACCTGAAAACATGTTTGATGAACAACACTGCTAGGCCCCGTGCGGAAGGTAGCCGAGAGAGAGGCACCAAGTACACCATTTTAGAAAAATGGTGGGTGATGACCCAAATAACTGTGCTGCCACTGGATTTGGGTAGACCCACCACAAAGTCCATGCCAACCATCTCCCAGGGCCTGTCCGCCACCGGTAAGGGGTAAAGTAACCCAGCGGGTCGTGTTGCCGGGAAGGCTTATTCTTGGCGCAGGAGATGCACACCTGAATATATTCTTTGACGTCACGAGCCATATGCGCCACCAGTACGTCCTCGCTGAAAGCTGAACTGTTCGCTTAGTACCAAAATGCCCACCCACCCTGGACGCGTGAGCCCAAGAGAGGACCTCTGGACGCAAACGGGCAGGGACAAAAGTCTTGCCCGGAGGTACAGACTCAAGGGCGACCAGAGCCACAGTCCTCAGGCTCTCAGATGGTACAATTAACTGAGGCGGCTCCTCCTCCGCTGACACCACGGAGTGAGAGAGCACATTGGCCCGGACATTCTTCTCACCGAAAAGGAAATGTAGGGTGATGTGGAACCGGGAGAAGAAGAGAGACCATCGGGCTTGGCGAGAATTTAACCGCTGGGCGGTTTGGAGATAGATCAAGTTTTTGTTGTCAGTGTAAACTTGGAAGGGATAGCGAGCCCCCTCCAGGAGGTGTCTCCATTCAGAAAAGGCCATCTTCATGTCTAGCAACTCCCTGTCCCAATGGAATAGTTCCTCTCCGCCAGCGAGAATGTCTTGGAAAAGAAGAAGCAAGGATGCTTCCGACCTTGAGCATCCTTTTGGAACAGGACTGCTCCAGCACCGACAAATGAGGCATTCACCTCTAAAATAAATGGCTTATGCACATTGGGGCGATGTAAAATGGGAACACTAGTGAAGTGGGACTTGATGGAGAGGAAGGCCTTGGAGACCTCCTCTGACCACAATTTAGGATTTGCTCCCTTCTTGGTGAGGGCAACCAAGGGAGCTACCAAAGTCGAGAAGTGCTGGATGAATTGGCAGTAATAGTTAATAAATCCCATAAAGCGCTGCACCGCTTTGAGGGAGTGAGGCTCCTGCCAATCCATCACCGCCTGTAGTTTGGCAGGATCCATGGCCAACCCCTGGGCTGAGATGATATAGCCCAGGAAAGGCAAGGACTCCTGCAAAAACACACACTTCTCCAACTTGGCATAGAGGGAGTTTGCCCGTAGGAGATCGAAGACTTTGCAAACCTCTCTCCGGTGATACTCCATATCTGGAGAGAAGATGAGGATATCATCCAGATAGACCACCACCGAAGAGGAAAGCATATCTCGGAAGATGTTGTTTACAAAATCTTGGAAGACGGCTGGGGCATTACAGAGGCCAAAGGGCATGACCAGATACTCATAATGGCCATCCCTGGTATTAAAAGCTGTCTTCCACTCGTCTCCCTCATGTATGCATGTCAGGTTGTAAGCCCCCCGCAGACGGGATACACACGAACCCGGGGAGGCTCTGCACCAGGCAAGAGGTCTATAGGACAGTGATAATGCAGTGCCGCGGAAGAGTCTCCGCCGCTCTCTTGGAGAACACGTCTGTGTACTGCTGATAGTGTTTAGGGAGCGAAGAAAGATCTGCGGGGGCCACAGTGGAGGCAACCTGTACACACTCGGTCAGACATCTACCCTCACAGGACTTTCTCCAAATAAGAATTCTCCCTGAGGACCACTCTATATGGGGAGAGTGGCAACACAACCAGGGAACTCCCAAGAGAACCTGATTGATAACCTCAGGCATTATAAGGAGGGACACGATCTTGTGATGGGATGGAGAGAGCAAGAGCCTTAGTGGAGCAGTCTAATGGGTAATCTGCGATGGTAGTGTCGAGCCGTTCACCACTCTGATGGTGACCGGCTGAGGTAGCATAACCAAGGGGATTGCGTGCTGGAGAGCGAAGGCTGAGGACATAAAATTACCCTCCGCTCCGGAATATACGCAAACCTCTACCGCCAGAGTGGAGGAGACGATCTCTAGCATTTTTTTGAAGGTTAGCTTGGAGGAGAATGGTGTCGTGTCTATTAGACCTCCTCCTATTGCCACTAGACGCGGGCGTTTCTCCGAGCGCTGTGGGCACCTATTCGCTAAGTGACCAGACTGTCGGCAATGGGAACGGGCTGTGGAGATTCGAGCAGAGCAGGACTTAGAGCCCGTGCGAGGCACCTCCATAGCCACCGACAGCTCGGACGCTCGATCGGGTGGTTCCAGAGGTTTAGAGAAAGTTGGAGTCAACCTAAACCTCTGTCTAGACTGGGAGCGCTCCAACCCTCGCTCTAAGAAGCGGAGATTAATACGGGTGGAGATGGTAATAAGCTCCTCCAGAGTGACGGGAACCTCACGAGTGGCCAGAGCGTCCTTAACGTGGTCAGCCAAATCCCTCCAAAAAATTGGTATAAGGGCCTTGTCTGACCATTCCAACTCGGAAGCCAGCGTCCGAAAATGGATGGCATACTGGCTGACTGGAGACGAACCCTGTGTCAGAGCCAACAACTGGAGCGCGGTATCGTGTGTTACCCGTGGTCCCAGATAAACCTGCTTCAGAGAGACTAGGAACTGAGAGGCTTTCTGTACCATGGGGTCATCTCGCTCCCACAGTGGGGTGGCCCACTCCAGAGCCCTGACAGCCAAAAGGGAAATGATGAATCCCACCTTTGCCTGCTCAGAGGGGAATCGCGCAGCCAGCAGCTCTAACTGAATAGCGCACAGGCTCACGAAGCCCCTGCAGGAGGCACTATCGCCCGAGAACTTCTCGGGCAGCGGGAGGCGGGATAACATCGGTGCAGGGATGATAGTGGGGACACGTGAGACAGTCTCCGCGGCTACCTGGGCAGCGACCGCAGTAACATCCGCAGCTGTGGTTGAACGCCCTCCAGCTGCCGGATGTACTGCAGCAGTCGCTGTTCGTCCGCCATTACCAGCCAGACCCTGGCGCTAGTATAATGTTGGGCTGGCGGAACGCACCAAATAATAAAATAATAGTAGGTGCGTTCGCAGCCCGGGGTCCACCGTGCAGGGGTGGTAAACTGCTCCTTAATGGCAGAAGTATAAAGCGGTGTACCAAAGGTCACACGTGGGTTAACGTCACCCAGTGTGAACAGAAGCGAACTCTGTTAACTCATAGAGCCGCGCCACCGCAGAACATAAATGCTGGTGCCTGTTTAGCTCACAGAGCCCGGCCACGGAGTGCACAGAAAGCGGTCACAGAACTCTGCCCCAAGGACACGGGGTCAGAGTCTCTCTGCAGACGCCACTATAGACGCTGACTATGGAGTGTCATGGCCATGCGAACCTTTTATAGCCGCGTCCTTCCGGGACCTTCCTGACCTTTCTGATGGTCCAATCCGAGCTGGAGAAGGACCTGAGCATGTGACATTCGATCTCCAATGAGGGACCGTCCCACGGGCATGCTCAGTGAACCGAAAGGAGGACTTAGTCCCTGGAGTAGCTCGCTGCTGACCAGCATGCATTGCTATAGCTGGACCAGAGATGGCAGCAGCAACCAAACACAGAGCTGGTCTGAGCAGAGCGCCGGGATCGACGAGTCTGCTGAGCAGGCTCCTCTGCGGCCGAAGTGGAATGGGAGACTGCCGGATGCAAGGCTCGGGATTCCTGCTGTGCAGCGACAGGAACCCGACGCCTAACAGTGTGGTGTGTTGTGGCATTGTGTGGTGTTGTGCTTGTGGGTTGGTGTATGTGTAGTACATGTGCCGACTGGGGGGTGGTCCCTTTCGGCTGCGGAACAGACTGGAGACATATGCAGAAATCCGTTCAATCAGGTCCAACTTTATTGGGTGTCCTCTTGACATCCACAGCAAACACGACAGCTTCTGCTCCCTGGCCTGGGTACTTATCACCTCCCTAGGTTCCTTCACTGTGGCTGCCGTTAGGCCCACAGCCACAGCGCTTCCCCCGACCGAGTCTGCCCGCTGAGACACTTACTGCTCCTTCAGTGTCCAGCTCTCCAGCAGTCTGGTACCCTGGGCCTCCTTTAGTCAGCGTCCTTCTGACCTGCAGCTGTCCTCTCAGGGCCACCCCCTCTCCAAGTATCCGTCTCTCTCTTCTGTCTCTCCTGAGCTCTTCCTTCCTCCATCCTCTCCTGAGCTCTTCTCCCTTCTGTCTCTTCCTGGGTGTCTCTCTTGCCCCTGGCACTCTCCTTCCTTTTATCTCCTCATCCTGGAAATCCCCTTCCCAGTCCCGTAACTCCGCCCACCATGACTGCAGTTTCCCTAGCCTAAAGCTTGCTGTTGAGTCCTTTTCTCACTACTCTATGTCCCCATCTTGTGGCCAAAACCCAGTACTACACCATCTTTCACTAATTCTAGCTGTTGTCCCACACATATACATTCAAGTCAGAATAAAGCATTGTATACATCACCTTTTACATTTTCCCTCTTTATCAGACAGGTCCATAGATCAGTCCACCCCCTACATATGTGTGCTGTCTGTGTGCTGTCTGTATGATGTTTGTATGGTGTTTGTGAAATGTTTGTCTGTTGTGTGTGGTGGTGCGGCCCCTTTAGCAGCGATTCTTTGACTACGTCGCTATAATCCGTCCCTGTCAGTCACAACTCTTGTTTTCCCCTCAGCACTTTTACTTTCACTTTCACATTTCTCCATTATATGTATAGGGCCTAACTTCGGGGGCCCCTATCTCATGACAGGCGAATGCTAGTGAGATTTAATGTGCGCAGTATTCTGCTCCTGTGGGTGGAGAGGGGGCGTGCCAAATTTCACCCAAATCGGGCCAGAACTGTGAATTTGCATAGAGCGGGCTACTACAGATTTTGAGTTTTATATATATAGCTGGGGCCCAAGCAAGGGGTATGAGAAGAAGTTGTCCAAGTAGTGGACAACTTCTTTAATTATAATCCACATTTTGTCTACATGTCTAGCAGAAATCCATTTTTACCCCCATCCAGTGGGAGAATATATAAAACAATACATTTAAAGGAGGCAGATACTCAGACTTAGTAGATTGTGACTGGTTGAGCGTCTCCAGTAGGTGACTATTATAGTCTACGGTCCCGAATCCCGTTTTACGAGGGGTTCAGATGTAAGCTCCAACAGAGCCTCTTGCACTGGTGTCTGAACACAGTGTGAAAGCATCCTTAGGGCTCATACTCACATGCGAGAAACTCAGACGAGTCTCGCACATCAATGCCCGGAACTGCCTCCGGCACTCGGATCGGAGCGTTCAGCTGCATGTATTTCTATGTGCCGGGTATCGACGTGCGAGACTCGTCCGAGTTTCTCGCATGTGAGTATGAGCCCTTCAACTAAAAATAAATCCCACAATCCCACAATTCAATGTGTTAAAAAAATATTCCTTATAATCTTATAAATGTGCCCCTGCTATATACTGCGTAATGGCCGTGTCTGACCGAGTAGTGACATGTATGGAGATACCACAGCTTCTAGGCAGAGGAGGAAGCAAAAGAGAGTATACAAAGGGGACAGCACGGGATCACAGCTGATTCTTTCTGTGAGATAAAGCAAGTTTTTAAACATGCAGTGAAATGTTTTTCATTATAGAAAACAACAGCTGTGATCCCTTGCTGTGCTATCTGTTCCTCTCTTTTGCTTCCTCCCCTGCCCAGGAGCTGTGGTATGATCAGACCATGTTCCTGCACGGTCAGACCAGACATTACACAGTACTCCGCATGGGCACATTTATAAGATTATCTCAGCACAGGAATACATTTTTTAACACATCCAATTGTGAAACATATTTTTATTCCAAGATGTACTCATTAAAGTGTACTTTGTTTGTGGGAAAACCCCTTAAGAAAAGGGTCATGTTTAGTGTGGGAGGCAGCTTGCTTTATCAGAAACCTTCTGAGGCTGCTATACTTAAATAGAAGTCATAAATTTATTCTCTTTGTTTCAGAAATGTACAGAAAGCCTTGTAGCTTGTCTATATATTGTGTATTCTTGTGCCAGACCATGCAGACATGGTGCTATTGAGTGGATACACTTCATTCCCGGCCCTAGACTGCACCCATCCACCCTTGTGTTCCCATATGTTATTGTGTATTGCATATGACATGATATCCCTGAGGCCAGAAAAATATAATATTCTCAGTAATTAAATACATTCTTCTCAGTAAATGGACTGTCATAACAACCAAAGGGGTTGCAGAGGACATGCCGGAGGATACAGGCTCTCCAATATGATGCCTTTATGTCGCATGGCAACCTTCAATTTTTTGTTTTCTCGGCTGATGAGGTGCAATGAGGGTAAAGCAATACTGCTTTTTTGCAATATTCACGTATATTAGGCTGATGCCAGGTATGGATACTGTAGTTTATCTGCATATTATTCTCTAGGAAAGAGCAGCATAACATGTATGTGTATTTGGCTGCTGTGTCCTCATTAATAACCCTGATGTCAGTGTTAGGTGGTACTGCAAATGCATCCGGTCTGTGCACTTTCTCCCTTATTGTGCTCCTTCTGGTACTTGGCAGCCACACAGTAATTGACGTTCCCCTAAGGGGTTTGGAGCCCGACTTGTAAAAGCACATTACTGTCTTTGAGATTTTCCTGATGCCATCTTCTGTCTAACAGTGAAATATAAGAGCTAGGTTTTAAGCTCAATAATTTATTACCATCTCTCCACCTGCCTTGGTACTGCACCACGTCATTGGCGGCTGTCTGTTACTTGTCTGATTGACCATACTCTCTTGTGTTACCCAGGTTCATCATAATCCAGGATGACTGATCAGTATCAGGACTATGATGCAGTGGGGGACCACGCCGGTGATGGCTCCGCTCACGAGACCAACTCTGGAGGCACTGGTGGAAATGATGGTGGTCACGCACAGGAGGGTGTCATCAGGCTGCCAACTGTATCACCACATGGAGATGGTAAGTGGAGGATTTACATAATGTATAGATTTTTTTGTGATCTTTGTGGGAAAGAAGCAGACCTAAGAGAATAGCACCTTTGTTTGCTCCTTTAATGTCAGGTGACCTAATTGGTCAATGCCAGTGCGTTTAGTGTACAGGCATCCTTACAAGATCACTTGGGTTTTATCATAATGGTGCTCTGAGTTTCCAACCTAATATTATCCCTCTGAGCCTTCCGAATGTTTCCTTCTAGCTTGATATTGCAGACGCCCCTGCTGTTTTATGACAGGACTTACTTATGATACCTTGATGCCCCTTTTACTAAACTGCATTCCAATGGCTCCTCTTTTCAGCAATGAAGAAGTTTTTGATGCCTTTGAAGGCAGGGAGGAGTATATCTGTGGGGCACCAGGTAAGGCCTCCAGTGTAGAAGGTGGTGCTGGTGACTTAGATTCAGTGTGTGCTTATATAAGCATATCCAGATCTTAAAAAAAACGTTGTACGAGGTCTGAAATTTACACACGTTTTTAACGTCATGCAGATGCAGTAAAAAGTTATTCAGCCCTTTCATGATCAGAGTGTTCAGTACTCAGAAGAGAAACCTGTTTTGACCTGATGCAAACATGACGAATAGTCACACACCAGCTTCACATACCAGGAATCTTAGCTCATTCCTCATTGGCAATAACTTTCACTAATAATATTCTTGGGATGTCAAGAGAGTGGAATAAAAAGTTAAGAGAAGAGACCATTACTTTACACACACAAGGAAAACCATACAAAAAGGCATTGAATGTTCCTGGAGATGGAGTTGGAAGCAGATGTCACATGCTCAAAGCTAAAAGAACACTGGCCACAATACCTGGATGTGGCAGAAGAGCAAGCGGTCACTGGCTGTCACCAGTTTCTTAAGAAGGTAGGTGGTCTAAAACCTTGAGTTACTGGAAAAGAACTGCAGCAAGATTTGATGGCAAAAGGCACTGAGATTGTAGTTAACACAGTAAGACAATGCACATACGGCATATTTTTCAGATGCATTCCACCCCTGAAATGCGCCTAAAAAACATCCATAAAAAGCACATAGTACCCAACAATGTTAAAACTGTTTCACTGATTCAGGGTTTGGAAACCTTGAAGTGGCAAATAGCAATAGCAAAGTTGCCTCAGGAAAGCAACTTTGCCTGGGAAAACTCATCGGCTGTGCTGATGTATAGAAGATGCTGTATGCACATAATAAGTGTGTGCTCACACTGAGTCTTTTGAGTTTTTGAGCAGGATCTTTGAGAGATGCCACTCTAAAAACTCAACGAAAACTCAGCGTGAACCTTAAGGCGCAAACTAAACAATGATGGTCTCCTTGCCCGAACTCCAAGACATTCACTTTTATGACCCAAGAAAAGTCATCTCCAATATATTCAAAACCATATAAATATGCCACAGAAGTTTTAGGATTCTGTTCCTTGGAGTTATATATGAAAACAGGAACCTTTCAGATGTATGGATCGGTGATGTATGGATCGGTGGTATGTGTCAAAGAGGAAAAATAAAATGCTTAAAAGAACACCCTACCTTCAGTAATACATGGCGGTAGCATGCTGATCCTTTCAGTGAAGCATGGTGGTAGCTTGATTATGCTTACAATGAAACATTACAGTGGCTCGATGATGCCTACAGTGAAGTATGGTAGTTTATCGATGATGCCTACAATTAAGCATGGCGGTGGCTCAATGATACTCTTGGGCTGCTGTGCTTGTACTTTCACTGGAAACTTATAGTATATGGTGAACAAGATGAAGTAAATCAAGAATCATGAAATCGTGAGAGAAAACGCCTTATCTTCTGTGAGGAAAGTGGAGCTTAGGCATCAATGGACCTTCCTACAGGAAAAGGATCCCAAGCATTCCTCAAAGTCTACTAAGGCTTGGTTTCAGAAGAAGTCCTGGAAGATTTTCTAAGCCACACTGATAGGGAATTTAAATTATGAGCCTCAATGAAGACAGTGATAACAATGTCTGTAAAGCACTCTGGAACATGACGGTGCTATATATGCATGTAAAAGAAATCAATATAACAAATAAAAAAAATAAATCAGAGATTCTGGAGTGACCCTCCCAGCCACTTGGCTTGAAATCTGTGGAAAATCTTTGGTTCGCTTTGCAGTTGAAAGACACAAACTATATAAGAATATTAATGATGTAGAGACCATTGTCCATGAGAAAGAAAAACTTATTATATTAGTTGTGCTGAGTTATCTACATTATTGTGTTTCATTGATTTATTGCAACAGGCAGAGCTTTTATACATTTTCCTAATAAACCTACCGTAATTTGCAATGGGGGTGAATAGCTTAGATCGCAACTGTAATTTATTCTTTTCTTTATTACTTCATTGACTTCATATTTACTCCGTATTTATCAGGTCTTGCTGGACCATGACCTGGATGTAGTTTTTGATGCATAGCATATTGATGGTGTGGCACATATAGCAGCACTATAGTCCGCAGTCAATGTGAAACTTGCAACCATGGACCGCAGACAAAGGAAACCAAAGGAAGCAGCAGATGACAATGCTATGTATGCCTGCTGGTTTAAACCAACTAGGACTGGGATCAGCAATCATCAGCACTCTGACTGTTGTGAAACTACAGCTCCCAGCATTCCCTTACTGTGTCTCATTGCTGGAAGTTGTGGGCTAGGCTAAGTGGCGACACTGGTCTTGTGACATGCAGATGGCGGTGTCACACTATGACATTGCATCTAACGATTGTCAGTATGGTCACGTTGTACCATGATGCAATCATTGCAAAAATTCCAACATTAAGATTTTTAGATGCTAAACACAAATGCATCTTTGACCCTTCAGGTCTCAAGTAAATTGTGTGCGATTTATGACTCATAATTAACCTGTCTATGATTTTTTATTTTTTTGCAAGTGTAAAATTGTCACACAAGTAGTTGCACAAATATTTTTGGTTGGATGATTTAGCAGAGAATTGCTGTTGTTGTATAGACATGACTTTAAAGTCAATGTGAAGGCGCCACAAGGATTTCCCAGTATGGCCTCATTTAGACTTCAGTAATTGATCAGTAATTTTCAGTGCTGATCCAATATGAAGGTGTGAATTACGTGTCTGTTACACTATACGGACTTGTTAATTTGTTCCTTCGGTTTACAAGAGTTTTTGTTTATAGGGGCTTATTCATATGGGCAGGTATTTTGCCAGTTCAAAAAATATGCAAACAGCCTGTACTCAAAGTAAGAGAACCAAATCTCTAGCGCCACCTATTGGAAGTAGCAATAGTATAAGTCAAAGTCAACCCTTTTGGGGTGAGGGACAAGACCCTCGAAACAGCTGTCTGCAAATGGAGATTCTGGTTTGGCTCCCAGTTCTTTAGTTATAAGCTAAAGCTCTTTAAATGGTTGATATTGACTTCTAGGATTGCTGCTTCCAATAGGTGGCACTAGACATTCTGTTTCTCTTCCTCTATGAAGAGACTATTTGCATATTGTATTTCCCAGGAAGCATTGCATGGCCTATAAGTCTCCCTTTGACAGCTTGGAAGCCTCTTTAAAGGGTTATTCCCATCTCCATAGATGGATATTGTCAGATAGTGCTTGTAGAAGCAAGCAGTTTAGCAATTTGCTGCTTATTAAATTTGCAGCGGTTCTTGAGGAATTAACACTTTTCTATTGGTTACATCTCGTTGCCTAGGAGATCGACCACTGCTGCTAGAGGTAACCACATGTTGCTATGATCCTGACCAGCAAGCATTATACGACAATGCCCATTTATGAAGGTGAGAATAGCCCTTCAAGAAAATTTTTGCCCCCTAGAGATCAAAAATGCACAGAAAGTGTTTTCTGGCAATTTGCCAACAATTTGGGATTTTTTTTGTCAGTGAGGCTTGTGCAATGTGCTGAACCATTTATTGTCTGCGTAGCGCACTTTTTACACCCTAACATGCCATGTATCTGTGCCAGATGGACTTAGTCAAATAAGCTTTTAATCCCCCACTCACTGACTGCACGCAAAGACTGAGTTATTGATACATGATGTGTGTTCAAAAGTTGTAGAGCTTTTAAAATGGCAAATCACTGATCAATCTCTATTGGTATCTGAGGCTTGGTCAGAGCTTGTGAGATGCAGATTTGTCATTTGGAATGTGACACTTTTCACACATCCAACAATGACCAAGAAATCCTTCTTTTCGACTGACACCTCCCATGTGACACATCCTCTTGTTTAATGAAAAAGTAAAAAATATTGGAAACCATCCAAAATCTCTAAGGCTTGACAAACTTCTGGATTAGCTGAGCAATGTGAATAGGGCTCGGATAAGCATCGAAGGTCCAACATCATATTTGACAGTACCATGCCACCTTCATTCTGCTTATTGGCGGAGGCTCTTGATTAGGATATACTCCTTAAACAAAACATAAACCTTCATAAAAGGGCCTATTTAGGCTATGTGCCCACGTTGCGTTTAAATCTGGACACTGAAAACCGGACTCCTCCCCAGAAATCGCGCGTTTTTTTCCCCGCACGATTTTACCGTGATTATGTTCGCGATTTTGCCGCGATTTTCACGTGCGATATTCAAGCACTTTCCCAGCGATTTGAAGCATCGCTTGGAATGTGATTGACAGGTTGGTCACACTCGTCAAACATAGTGTTTGACAAGTATGACCAGCTTTTTACTATTGAGGCTGCCTATGCGGCCTCAATAGTAAAAGAAAGAATGTAAAAAATAAAAAATCGGGGTATATTTACCTTCCGACGTCCCACGCAGTCTCAGCGACGCTTCCGTTCCCAGCGATGCCTTGCGAGACCTGTGATGACGTTGGTCTCGCATTGCTATAGCGATCTCACGAGACCACGTCATCACAGGACCTTGCTGCAAGGCATTACTGGGAACGCTGAGGCCTGGAATGCAGCGCGTGACGTCGGAAGGTAAATATACCCCGATTTTTTATTTTTTATTCTTTTTTTTACAGGGGTATGGTACCCAGGATCTGGAGGAAAGTCTCCTCTCCTCCACACCGTGGGTACCAACCGCACATGAGACGCTTCACTTCCCGCATGGTGGGCATAGCCACATGCGGGAAGTAAGCGATTCTCATGCATTCCTATGGGTGCGGAATTCTTTGCGATTCCGCACAAAAGAATGAGCATGCTGCGATTTTTTTCCGCGATGCGATTCCGCTGCGGTAAAAAGCGCAGCATTCGCACAGCATGTGCGGAATGCCATAGGAATGCATGGGGTGCGTTCTGTACAAGATTTTTAAACGTTTTCGCCCCAAAAATCGCGGCAAAAATGCTTAAAAATCGCATCGAGGGCACACAGCCTAAACCTGATTTGCTGTTTTCACCATGACTTGTCTAACTTCATGCCATCTGAATCCCCCCCACCGGTGCAGGTCTAGTACATTTCCCTGGGGATCAGATTCACATTTCAACATTTGACCGGATGCACTGACAATCCATGTTCTCGTCGCCCTCTCCATTACTGGGACTGAGCAATGCCCAAACCAGAGGGAGTGGAAATAAGTTATGGTCTCCCTATATTAATGGGAAAGCCAGGGCTGAGCTCAGATGTGGCGGCTTAACACTAGTACACTGCTAAAAGTTTACACATTGGAAATCCAGAGAATTTCACCCCCTTTGATTCTCTTTAGACTGACCCCATTCTGTTAGGATACTGAAAGACACAGCTTGAGACTGGCGTGAAGATCGAAAGACACAGAATGCCAAAAACAGGTTCCCAGCTACGGCATGAATGCCCCTCCACAATCCGCTTCAGACAAAGGCAGATGTATCCCGTCTCAGTTTAAATCTTCTAAAAATCTATATCCGCCAAGGCGCAAACAAAATCTCATTAAAACGTTAGACTTTTTATTTTAATAGTTAGTGAAACAATTTCTCAATTTCTGGATTGGAACCTTCATTGTTAACTTCTAGAGACTCTTTCCTGGTCATCAAATTATTGCAGTGTGATCCCTTTACTGTAGTCCTCCATGTATGATCACTGCAGAATACAGACCGACAATCAGGAATGCATACAGTGGCCAGAATGTAAGCGAGCTGCTGTACAGTAATCTGCTTCCTGGACAAAGACAATCTGCTACTGGCACATTGGGGCGGATTTATTGAGAAAGTTCTATTAATGTTGCTGAGGATGAAAGCAGCCATGTTTTGTTTTTTTTTTTTTACTTTTTATAATCCCTTTAATTAGATGGTCCAGAATTAGACAAACAAGGCGGCAGCACCACTCCAATTCATAGATTGTGTCTCAATATGATTTATGACCACAGGTGGCGCTGTTTTAAGAAGAAAGTCACCATTTGCCTAAATTCCTGGAAAAGGAGTTTATGCAAATTTATTAAAAAACTGTATAAAAGAGTTCTAGGCTGAATTATTTCGCGGCCTACAATGTTGGTCTAGTGTTGGTAAGTATCGCACATACCACAGAGAGGTCTACGGTCAGACATCTGGTGATTTAAGAGAAATATACACAAATTAGTTTCCTGTAGCATCAACATATTCCACAGTGTTGTACAAACATTGTCACATTCACATTAGTCCGTCTCTGCACATGTCACACACTGGGGTCAATTTCATAGGAAGCTAATTGACCTCTTAAAGGGGTAGTCTTACATTTGGAAGTTAATCAGTATCCGTTGGATAGGGGATAACTTCCTGATCACTGGGGGGCTGAACGCAGGGACCTCACAAATGCCTACAACCAGGGCCCTGAAGAGCACCATATGAATGGAGCGGTGGTCGATCATGTGCACAGCCATTGAATTCATCCATAATGGGTCAGCTGGAAAGTGCCGAGTTCTGAAGCACACCCGTAAGAATGAATGAATGCAGTGGCAGTGCGCATGATCGACCAATGCTCCATTCACATGGGGCTCTTTAGAGCTGCCGATTCTCGGGATCGGTGGAGGTCCCAGTGTTCGGCCTCCGTGGAGGTCCCAGTGTTCGGACTCCAGTGATTGGGACGTTACCCAATATCTTATGAATAGGGGATAAAATCCAAACTTGAGAATATACCTTAAGGGTATGTGCACACAACGTCTTTTTCAAGAGGATATTCACTGTAACCCGCCGGAAAAAGCTCTAAATAAATGCTATAAAGGATGAACTTATGCATTGGAATGTAAAAACAACTTGCTGTTCATATGTTCAGTCTTTTGAGGTTCTTTTTCGACTTCAGGTTCCAAAGATGTGAAGAGGTTAAAAGAAGTGACCCGACCCATTTTCTGGCGGCTTCCGCTTGACAGACATTCTCTAGTTTATGTAATACAAGTTTAAATAGAAGCCACCAGCGAAAGATGTCACAAAAAAAGTGATGAAGAGACTCCAAAAATGTCACTTCAGGAAAAACATGCCTGAACTCTCTTCCTCCTGAAAATGTTGTTGGTTTGCATACGTCACATACCCTAAATGGGTTTTGCGGTTTCAGAAAATTATTTTTACCAGGCTGCAGTTTGCTTTAGGCCAGGGTCAGACTTGCGAGAAACTCGCACGTCAATACCCGGCACTGCCGCCGGCACTCGTATCGGAGCGTTCAGCTGCATGTATTTCTATGCAGCTGAACGCTCCGGTCCCGAGTGCCCGGCGGCAGTGCCTGGTATTAATGCGCGAGATTCATGCGATTGTCTGACCCCGGCCTCACCCTCCTCAGGTCCAGTGCTGAGTCTCTGGTGTCTTTTATCGTCTGAAGCGCTGACGTCATGTTGACAGCGTGGCAGCCGATCAGTGAGCTCAGTGGCTCATGCCGTCGACTCGGGCAGAGCCGCTGAGGTCACTGATTGGCTGCAGCGCTTTCACTGTGAAACACAGACTGTGCAAGCAGCGGCAGAGACTCGTCGCTGGACCCCATTAAGGTGAGTAAAGTAAACTGTAACCAGGGCACAGTGGTTTTTCTGAAATCGTAAAAAAACCCTCTTTTTAGCCCCATACACATAAGACTAAGGTCTAATATGTCTTCAAAAGCAATCCACAATATAGGAGTATGGGGCCCCTAACTCTACCTTGATAGACGATGTCAGATTTCAGACAGCTGATCCTTTGGTTTTCCGGCAGTTAAGCTGCCGCTAATGGAATCTAGTAGCAGCTCTCTTATTGAGAACACAGGAGCGCTCGGCCGAGCTGAAAGTTCCTGTTTATGGGGAAATCAGGGGACATTGCATATTTATGGGGGGCTTTAGTGTGCTAACCACTGAGCCACCATGCCTCTGAAGATCTTTCATAAGCCTCTCCCTGTACGACTCCTTTAGGTACTGTTAGCAATCTCAATAATGTGCCTTCATTCACTTCCATTGTTTTCCTCTTACATTTGCTTTTCATTTATGGACATAGGGGGTATTAAAATCCTCAGTAATCCACACCAGGCAGACAGCAGGAGGCCGTAGGTAATGTCACGCAGTTCTGCCGATAGCATTAAATGTCTTTTACATGTTCTGGCCCCGGGGCCGCCCACCACAGAATGGCTCCTTGTTAGTAAAGAACCTGGCTTACGTTATCCCTGGGAACGAGGCAATGAGGCGGAGAACAGTACATTAGGGGTGATCTTTACTGTGCCGGCTTTACACATGCTTAACCCATACTGTTTTATCATCCTGTTACAGACATCAGCCCTGTGCTAGAGGACGATCTAACTAATGGTGAAGCAGTAAAGGGACAGGGTCATACAGAGACCCCTGAGGCAACCACTGGTAAGGCAGAACATGGGCAGGGTAACCACTCACATGCCGCCACCTCTCTTGGTACGGCTTTGCCTTTGCCTCTGCCATCCTTTTGCCTTTGCATGAATTTTGGGTTTCTTGGTGCAGGGAATGCGTGCATTGTGTGGGTGATAGATGTGGGTTTTGGATCAAAATCATTCAATTCACCTTGTCTCCAGAAGGGTTTACTCCTCACAATAGGACAGGGGCTATAACAATCTAATTATGGCACCATCTTGATGGCAGCCACATAAGCGTCAGTGTCTCCTAAAGTCACTGACAGTAGTTATCTTTCTATTCCTAGCAGCTCCCTTATTAAACCAACAGCGCCTCTATGGCTACAGGCTTTGTCTGGTATTACATCTTATCACCATCCCGCAATAGGGCCTCTATAACACCATGTTTTTTTTGGGTTACTTGACATATCCATTTGCACTGTATCAGAATAATTAAACGGATATGTTTGTATTTCCATAGAATATAATGGGAAAACATATGTCAAATTGATGTGCGTTTGACATACGGTACATTTCTACTCATATCCATATCGAAACATATTTTTACACCATGCAGAAAACACGGTCTGCTGCACTTTTTCATCCTTTAAAGCCATTTATTATAGTCTCTGAAACTCCCCAGCGTTTCTAAGAAAATATACATTGAGAATCCTTGCGGGGACCTTGCATGACCAATAAAAGGATCGGGCATGTTGAAATTCAGCTGTCTAATCTTTCCCTTCTCAGACAGATGATGTTGATATGCCCCTATCGAAATCAACAGGTTCAGCCAACATGAGTCCAGCGTGAATTAGCTGTTGAGACAGTGGGTAGCTAAACTTCACCACTGTACCTATTGATATGGCCAACCATCTAACTGTGTCCATGGGGGTCTTAACTTTCCTCAACAGCGGATGTCTGAGGAAGGGTCAGCTATTCTGAATTTCAACATGTTCTATCCATGGGAGATAAGCATCTGTCAGAGGTGTGTGACAGCACCTTAACGCTCTTTCCCCATTCAGACCACATGGCCGGGTTAAGCTAAGCATGCGTGTGTATGGGAAGGGGCTCTGGAGGAACAGCCGATAGACACAGCTATGTATAGTGTATGGCCTCCTTACTTCTGCAGATGCAAATATGACTTAGGGAATTTCAATTCTGTTTTGATCCATTACCTTCTTTTATCACACAGCACAGTTTCCTTTCTGCTTCTACTAACTATGCTGACTAGTACCTTTTAGTAGATGCTAACAGTTTCTTGAAGGGAATCTGTCATCAGGTTTTTGCCACCTAATCTGAGAGCAGCATGATGTCGACACAGAGACCCTGATTTCAGCGATATGTCATTTCCTGGATTGCTTTCTGTAGTTTCGATAAAAATCATTATTTTATTAGCAGGAGATTATTACTAGAGGACTAGTAAACCTGCTGCCAGGTAGTTCTGCATATTCATGAGCTCTATATAACCCCTCCCCCACCACTGATTGGCAGCTTTCTGCCTATGCACAGTGTACACAAGAACCTGCCAATCAGTGGTGTGGGCAGAGTTACTTGCAGCTCAGCATTCCCGAGAACTGCTAGATCTGCAGCAGAGAAAACCGGGATGTTATCAAAATTACAGCAAGCAGGTGAGTAAGTAATACGTAGGTGGAATCAGGGTTTCTCCCCCACATTATGCTGCTATCAAATAGGTTAGCAAAAACCAGACAGATTCCCTTTAAAAGGGTGTTTCGGTTTTATGTAAAACTTATAATTTACAGTGGGTACGGAAAGTATTCAGAACCCTTTACATTTTTCACTCTTTTATTTCATTGCAGCCATTTGGTAAATTCAAAAAAGTTCATTTCTTTTCTCATTAATGTGCACTCTGCACCCCATCTTGACTGAAAAAACCCCAGAAATGTAGAAAATTTAGCAAATGTACTTAAAAAGAAAAAATGAAATATCAGATGGTCATAAGTATTTCCCTTTGCTCAGACACTCATATTTAAGGCCTCTTTCACACTTCCGTTTTTTACAATCAGTCAAAATCCGCCAGGTTTTGAAAAAAACGGATCCGCAATTTTTTTTTTGCAGATCCGTTTTTTTCCCCATTGAGTTGCATTACTGGCGGATCTTGACTGATGGTCATCCGTTGGATCCGTTTTTGTGAGGATCCGCCAAATTTTTTTCATCCGCCGGCATGCCTGGATGGACCATGCAACGTTTTTTTTTGTGGTTGGATCCGCATTTTCCAGTGCGCACGCCCGGAGAAAGGAAGTCAGGGAGAAAATTAACACTCTCTCTCTCTCTCTCTCTCTCTCTCTCTCTCTCTCTCTCTCTCTCTCTCCCTCTCCCAGCGGTTCCTTTAAATTTCCTCATTTTGCGGATCCGTCAAAAAACGGATCCTGTGGCATCCATTCACATCAGTTAGGAACGGATCTGCTTGTCCGCCTTTTTGGCGGATTTTAACTGACACAAAAAACTGAAGTGTGAAAGAGGCCTAAGTCACATGCTGTCCATTTCCTTGTGATCCTCCTTGAGATGGTTCTATTCCTTCATTGGAGTCCTGCTGTGTGTAATTAAACTGATAGGACTTGATCTGTAAAGGCACACACCTGTCTATACAAGACCTCAAAGCTCATAGTGTAGTGCATGTCAGACCAAATGAGAATCATGAGGTCAAAGGAACTGGCCAAGGAGCTCAGAGACAGAACTGTGGCAAGGCACAGATCTGGCCAAGGTTACAAAAGAATTTCTGCAGTACTCAAGGTTCCTAAGAGCACAGTGTCCTCCTTAATCCTTAAATGGAAGAAGTTTGGGACCACAGAAGTCTTCCTAGACCTGGCCGTCCAGCCAAACTGAGCTTTCGTGGGAGAAGAGCCTTGGTCAGAGAGGAGAACCCCAAGATCACTGTGGCTGAGCTCCACAGATGCATTAGGGAGATGGGCGAAAGTTCCACAAAGTCAACTACCACTGCAGCCCTCCACCAGTCGGGCCTTTATGACAGAGTGGCCCCACGAAAGTCTCTCCTCAGAGCAAGACATATGAAAGCCCACAAAGAGTTTGCTAAAAAAACACATGAAGGACTCCCAAACTATGAGAAATTAGATTCTCTGGTCTGATGAGATGAAGATAGAACTTTTTGCTAATAATTCTAATCAGTATGTGTGGAGAAAACCAGGCACTGCTCATCACCTGCCCAATACAATCCCAACAGTGAAACGTGGTGGCAGCATCATGCTATGGAGGTGTTTTTCAGTTGCAGGGACAGGACGACTGGTTGCAATTGAAGGAACCATGAATGCGGCCAAGTATAGAGATATCCTGGATGAAAGCCTCTTCCAGAGTGCTCTGGACCTCAGACTTGGCCGAAGGTTCACCTTCCAACAAGGCAATGACCCTAAGCACACAGCTAAAATAACAAAGGAGTGGCTTCGGAACAACTCTGTGACCATTCTTGAGTGGCCCAGCCAGAGCCCTGACCTAAGCCAAATTGAGCATCTCGGGAGAGACCTGAAAATGGCTGTCCACCAACGTTCACCATCCAACCTGACGGAACTGGAGAGGATCTGCAAGGAAGAATGGCAGAGGATCCCCAACTGCAGGTGTGAAAAACTTGTTGCATCATTCCCAAGAAGACTCATGGCTGTACTAGCTCAAAAGAGGGCTACTCAATACTGAGCGAAGGGTCTGAATACTTATGACCATGAGATATTTCAGCTTTTCTTTTTTAATAAATTTGCAAAACTGTCTACATTTCTGGGGTTTTTTTCAGTCAAGATGGGGTGCAGAGTGTACATTAATGAGGAAACAAAAATGAACTTTTTTGAATTTACCAAATGTCTGCAATGAAGCAAAGAGTGAAAAATTTAAAGGGGTCTGAATACTTTGTGTACCCACTGTAAATTTCACCAACCCATCAATTTTTAATTCATTGATAACAATTAGAGATTTTATAAACTTATGAAGAAATAAATCAAAAAGTGTATTTGAAAGTAGCTAAACTTTCCATTACAAGGTGACTATTTTACATAAGCCGTGGAGAAACCCTTCATACATAACTGGGTTTTCCTCCTCTATTCAGCATGAGGACCTTTATCTCTTCTCTTGTTCTGCAGTTTGGTTCGCTTCTAGGTTTTTCTGGCACTTTTTCTGTTTGAAAGTAGTCTTCCCTTTCTGTCTTCTTCTTCAGCGATATTTCTTGATTTTCTCGCCTGCTGCTGTTTTATTTCTGTCCTGTTGAGATCTGAACATGAGACCGTGCAGCCATATAAGAATAGCTGCAGCTAAGATGGGCAGCAGCAAGGAGCATGGTCCTTGGTATTGATCGAGTTTATACAATAGTACCTCATTATAAAAAGCAATATTAGCCTGGTCATGCACCTTCAATTGCCGTCGGCCAAACACTCAGCTGGCTGAAGGCTCTATCTCACAGCTATGTCATGATATCTATGATAACGACTTATCTGCCATGATAAAACACAATCGGGCATCTTAAAATTCAACATGTCCAATCCCTTTTCTCTCCTACTTCTGCCTAAAGGAAAAGTAGAAGAATGGCTTGTACACAACAGATGATCTGTTAGTCCCACCGACATCAGTGTCTATCATTGTCTGTTGCCATTTAAGGCCAACATGCCTTTAATTAAAGTAGTACTGTATAAATAGTTGTCAGCCATCTGACTTGTAAGCTATTCCTCTCGACTCCGCTAAATACATGAATGGGAGAGGGGAGAAAGCCGCTACCAGACTAGCAGTGACATATCTCCACGATAACATAAGACTGGGCATGTTAAATTTGAACACATCTGATCCTTTATCCCTGTGACATATACCGCTAAGGGAGACAGGACACCCCTATATACATTAGATAATTGGAGGGTCCCACTGAAATTGTCCTTTTCAACATATTTTCATCCAGCGTGTATGGGCACATTTAGTTCATGTAGAGACCAGTCATGAAACATTTGGCACAGTCTGCACTTCCCCTATAGTAAAGATGACTGAAGCCATTAAGATACAAGTAGGTTGATGGTTAAGCAACGATTTACCAAGTAATTGTCTGGTGAATAATTATTATGCACATTTTAGTCCATATTGGCCCATAAATTAGTTCAAACTGGTCATACGTTATCAGTGGGATCAGCCAAAAAGGAACAATTTTGGGACTATTTTTTAGATCTATCAGTCTAACAGAATGTAATCAGTTGGCTAAAGGAACCTGAAATTTCACCCACTTACTTCTCATTTCTCATGGACGTCTGAGATCAGTCAGTTATAGTTACTGACGACTGTTTACTTATCTGTACTTTATATCCTTCAGCCGAGGAAGCTGGCGTCGGTAATACCCCCCATCAAGAGGACCAGGCTGCAGAGATTGCAGTGAAAGGTACAGCTCACTTGTTAGACCCCAGCACATGTACAAAAAAACTATTAAGTGAACACTAATCTTTTCCTAAGCATTTTGCCAATTTTTACTGTAGAGAGGTAGACCTAGCACCTCCAGACAATTCACTAATGGTCATCCCACCAATAAGTTGTAAAAAAGTGAATTGTGTAGACCAAGGTGGAATCTTCTATTGAAATGCCCTTTTTATGCCTGCTCTATTCCTTTCCATTTAGATAGCCAGTTTTGTGGTTGGAATTGTCCTTCTATTTTTTGGGTCCCCTCAAAGACTGACAAAAGACTTTAGATGGTATTTTTTCTACTTGTTTCCACTAAGGTCTCCATACAACCCATTGCGTTCTTCGAGCAACCTAATAGTTTATCAGTGGTAAGAAATCTGATCTGGGCTCAATCATGTCAGCAGCCTTTGTTTGGCTTTTGATGTGCAACGGTAGAAGATCTGTGGTCATTAGAAAAGTGTATTAAAACATTATGGTATATTGCGTTTTACAAATTAATATTCTCGAAAGAAACATTCTGACCATTGATCATTAATTATGAACGTTTGGATATGGAGATATAATTGGCCAGTACATTTTTCTCCATGACACATATCAATGTCATCTGTTAAGACATTCTTTGTATTGGGTAGATTTTCTCTATTACCGTACATGTATTAGCCTCACATTTTCTGTGTATTATGTGATAATGCATATTCATTTCATCTATTCATGACAAATTTGTACAATTTCACCTGAATCTTAGAGATAAGTTTTCCGGCATATGCAGGAGAGACGGAAATTCAGGAGTCTTCAAGTAGCACACCAGAAACAGAAGTGGGTATGGAAGGAGACATATCTATAACAGAACGGGATGTGGATGATTTGTGCGTCATAACTGGAGACACATGTGAAGATGTAAGCCCTGGATGGACGACTTTAAGTAATGAACTTACAGATCCAGCTGAACTGCAAGTTAAACAGGTCTTCACCCAAGAATCAAATGGGATTGTTAGTCATAAGGATGATGATGATGAAGGGTTGGAAGAACACAGGTATGAAGGTGAGGAGGTGGAGCATGATAGCACAATATCTACCGAAGCATCACTTGGTGTACAGCCCCAGACGAATGGTCTTGAGTTGGGAGTAGAAGAGGCTGACAAGCTCCTTGATGGCTCAGTCTTCTCAGAATCGATCTCTAAACATGAAGGTGATGACCAGCAACCCCATGATGACATGGCAGCCGATTCATTGTCAGTGGAAGAAGTGCTACCTCGCCCACGGCCATCTGTATCTGTTTACCAAGTGGAGGTTGATGCCAACAAACCAATAGACGGCAAACAGATGTCACCTTGTGAAGCTGCTGATGCACCGAGTGATGACACAGAAGTAAAACAGTTACCTTCTCCTGGAGAGGTTGGTGGGATCCCTAAAAAAAGAGTATCTCCACTTGGATCTGGAATACCCATCAGCAGGGTTCCTGTACTGAAAGGTGTGTTCCCAGTTGTTATCTACTAGTATCCGGCCTACTAAAGTCTCCGATCTCCCTCGGCTGCCTTTTGCTTTCCTAACTTGCTTGAAGGAGGCACAAATAATTAATAGCACACATCAACCACCCGTCCCAATTTTCTTCACCTCCTTGTATGGTTATCATTGTTTGGTTTGCCGTTGTGTCCCAGCGCATGATGCACTTTGCATGATCTCCACCCTCCTCACTGCATGTCTTTCCACGTATACTCCTCTAACAGCAAGCGGCACCTAGAAAACATGTGCATGACAAATTGTTTACAGCAACAAGATGGACACCCAAGAAGGATACAGAAATTGTGTCTAATATTTATGTCTGTTTGTTGCCCTCAACATTTGATGTGTAAACGAAATTATATCAGAAAAATACTGCATTGAAGGTAAAAGTATAAGGATTTCCCTTGGGATTGATTGTTACAATGGAGCATATGGAGGAAAGAAATTTAGGATCTCAGGCCATTATAAAGGTAGCTATATACGGTAACTGAATATTTCTTTCTCTGATAGACTCAGCCTGTCCATGCAATTATTTGAAATACTACATTTCTCGTGCAGCAGTCCAGGGTTCCCCTGCATGATCGGGTGCTTTTTTGTTGTTATGATAACATTTTTTAAAAAGAACCCACTGGAACAAGTTTAATACTGAACCCAGTGGTATCGCTGTATAGGTCCTAGAACAATGATAAAATTGATACCGGTCTTGTTGTAATCCGATGTGCCAGTGCTGAGAGATCAAGCTTTCAACCCATATGTTAATTAGCTTGAGAGTGCATTGGGGCGTGTCAGTGCACTGGCACGCCCCCAATGCAATTCAGCAGTAATTTGCATGTGGCTTCAAAGCTTGATTTCTTGGCACTGACATGTCACATTACTACAGGACAGATATCATTTTTATTGTTATGTTAGGAGCTATGCAGTCATACCACTAGTTAGTGTAGTAAAATAGTCTTGACAGGTTCCCTTTAAAGTGGTTGTACAGCATATTTTATTCCTGCCACAGAGATAGGCTGCAGGTATTGTGCATTGGTCTATTCTAGTCTAACTTATTAGGACATGTTGCTGGTGGCTGTCGGGTGTCAGGCGGTTCCCTCTGCAACTGCAGAAATATAAGGAACTACACAAACACTTTACATTTTGAATTTTTGCTTGTAGTCTTTGTAGACATTACATTATGTATTACCTGAAAAGTAGGAGACCACACTACCCATGGAGAAGGACTATGCGGACACGTGCTCTATTAGATCATATACATGTGGTCGTGTCTCTACTTACTCTTGTTTTTCTTGGGTTACATTAGTTGATTGAATTGCTACGTCCACATAGGTATTTGTTTTGTATTGCTCTGTATGTTCATATCAAATATACACTTTTTTACATTTGCATTTATTAAATGTGTAGTTTCAGCTGTACAGTATTGAGTGGGTTAATGCTGACTTCAACCACGATGTCACTACTTAAACTTTTGCCATTTGGGGCTGCCGCCTTTATACCGTATATCTAGCAGTCTGGAAAGTAGACGTGCCACTAGGTATAAACATGGGGAATGGAAATCCAGCATGACCGAATACACAAATAGTTTAGTCCCAATAATGCTGATGTTTCCCATCTGTCTCACTCACTGACGTACTGTATACAGAGCTGATTATTGACATGTTTTATAGGAACACGCCAAGCAAACCTGATGCTGATATGAGTAGTTTTAGGCTGAGGAGGCAGGCAGAGCATTTGGTGTTCTCAGAGCCTCTGTGTCATTCGCCACCCCCACATTTGTGTTTCTTTAAGAAATTGGCACAGATGGAAAAGTCTGGACACAACTTTCTGGGTTGTTTGCTCTAACATGGGCGTTCATAAAATCCTGGAGCAACTAGCAAAAGAACTAGTTGTGTCACCCTTCTCCATCCGCAAAAAATTAAACTATTTGATGGAAAGGGTTCCAGCTTATAGGCGCTGTCGCAGGAGCGCATACCTCTTAACTTTAAAAAACGGGGAAAGGGATACGTATTTCACAAACACAAAAATTGTACCCCTGCTGTAGCCCTTTATTGTTCTCACTAGTACAATATGCCTTCCATGGCCCTCATTGAGTATGATTCCCTGAAAAATTCCCCCTCCCACACACAGTACAATTCCCCCACAGTGAACTCCTCACACCATGTGCCTCTACAATACCCAACACGTGCACAGTAGGATGACTCTACAGTGTCCCTAATACAGTATAATGCTGCAACCGTGTCCACACGATAGTATGAAGCCCCCACAACCACTAACGCAGTATGATGCTGCAACCGTGTCAACACCATAGTATGATGTCCCCACAACCACTAACGCAGTATGATGCTGCAACCATGTCCACACCATAGTATGATGCCCCCACAACTAGAGTTGAGCGACTTTGGTCGGATCGGGTTTCATGAAACAAAATTTGTTTCAGATGAAACTGGTCCGACTAGGGCAAAAAAAAGTCGGAGTTTTGTCTGAAACCCGACCCCAATGCAAGTCAATGGGGAATAAAAGTCGGCATTGAGTGGATGAATGTCATTCGCTCAATGCCGACTTTTATTCCCATGGACTTGCATTGGGTTCGGTCGAAACACCGATTTTTTATGCCCTAGTCGGACCAGTTTCATCTGAAACAAATTTTGTTTCATGAAACCCGATCCGACCAAAGTCGCTCAACTCTACCCACAACCACTAACACAGTATGATGCTGCAACCGTGTCCACACCATAGTATGATGTCCCCACAACCACTAACACAGTATTATGCTGCAACCGTGTCCACATCCACACCATAGTATGATGCCCCCACAACCACTAATGCGGTATGATGCTACAACCGTGTACACACCATAGCATGATGCCCCCACAACCACTAATGCAGATTGATGCTACAACCGTGTCCACATCCACACCATAGTATGATGCCCCCAGAACCACTAATGCGGTATGATGCTGCAACCGTGTCCACATCATAGTATGATGCCACCACAGTGCCCCTAACACAATATTATTTAACCACAGCTACCCAATACCGTATGATGCCAACAGTCTTCCCCCCACATACATTATGAGGACCCTACACTGTAAGAATCTTCTACATCCACCCACACAGTATGATGCCTCCACAGCCCCACAAAACAGAATGATGTCCCCCACTGTACCCCATACGCAATATGATGGCCACCAAAGTCTCACACAGTATGATGGCCACCGCTGTCTCCAATATAAAGTATGATTTCCCCCACAGTTCCCTACACAGTTTGATTACCCCCACAGTGCCCTCACACAAAATTGAGGCCCCCACACACAGCATGAGGTCCCCATAACTATGCACACAGTATGATGACCCCCACAATTCCCTCCACAGCACACACAGTATGATTGCTCCTACTCAGCGTGCTGGCTCCATTCCAAAATAATTGACTGACAAAATTGTTTAAAAAATGTTCTCACCTTGCCCAATTCCTCCAATGTACTGCACCCATCTGTGCAGAATGTGATCTGTGCAGGCGCAGTCTAGTCTCATCATTGTGCCTTCTGCGCTGAGACTCAGATGTACAGACTGAATACAGTTCCACAATTGAATTCAACTGTATTTGCCTCGGATGCAGATACTGTTGAAATTTAGCCACCAGCACAGGGAGGGCAGTGTTGCTTGACACCACCCCACTTCCCACACTCACGGGTTCCATAATGGTTGCATGGTTTGCCGCTGTTAGCTTGAAGCGGGTGGCATATTGCTATCATTTAGCCACTTTTGTTCATGAACTACTGAGAGCAGGGCTCTGCAATGAGCCATCAGAATGGAGCGGTGGCGGCACATGCGTTCCACCGCTCCTTGTATTGTCTATAGGATTGCTAGAGAAAATCAAGTACAGCCTGTACGCATTTGATGGCCATCCAGTCAAAGAATTGAGTGATGGAGGCAACAACTGTGTCATCGTAGTATTTCAGAGTCCTGTTCTCTGGATCTATGGGGATCCAATCTGTCTGACCCCCACCAATCACAAAGTTATGACCAATCCTGTGGAAAACGTGAAGCTAAAGACTGTTTATGGATAGACGGTAGTTTGCTGCGAGGTCAGGTGGATCTTTTGCATTGTCTCTAATGGGTCATCCAGTTGTTATAAGTAGTGGAGGTAGAAATGACCATTGTCGACCAATATAAACTTTAAGCATACTAGACTCTATTGTAGAAAAATAGAGGTCTAATTGTTGTGCGTCTCCATTGACAAATGAAGCTGATTTTGCTTTTCTGTACAGGTTAAAAGAAAGTATACCAATGCTTATACATCAAACTTGATGTTAACACAGCCCTAAAACTGCACTCAAATGCAGGATAACATTGAAGAACAGTTTTGTAGTTTACACATAGAATTTACAGGAAACATTGGAAATTTATTGAGGCTTTTGTTTCAGTTTTCGCACATAAAAAAACAAATCACCAATTTTGTAGCGTTTCGTACAGCAATGATAATTTGGTGCAAAGTACAATAATGCAGCCAGAAGAAAAACTGACTTCAAGCTTCAATTCATCTCACTATTATTATTATATTATTATTATACATTTTTATAGCGCCATTTATTCCATGGCACTTTACATGTCAAATAATAGAAAGCCAGTGAAGGGCTTGGCATAGAGGAGAGGATGGGGAATAACGGGGAGATAGGTGGATTAGTCGGGCAGCAGAGTGTAGGGTATATTGGAGTGGTGCCAGAGTGCTAGAGGGGAGGCCAGAGAGTAGGAGGTTGCAGTAGTCGAGGTGGGAGATGATAAGGTCGTGCACTAGTGTTTTTGTGGTTTCATGGTCAAGGAATGCACGAATCCGGGAAATATTTTTGAGTTTGACTCGGCCGGAGGAAGCAAGGGCTTGGATATGTGGCTTGAAAGAGAGGGCAGAGTCGAGGATCACCCCGAGGCATCGAGCATGTGGGACTGGGGAAAGTTTATCTCATGATAAATTCCCTCTTGTAAGTCACTTTGTAAGGACATTATTTTATCATGTGCATATCTTATATATACTCTCCTCTTCTTAGCTTAGATCTGCTTGTCTTGTGTCAATACCGAGCTCCTTCTGGTAAGTTTTATATATGTCCTAGTTTAGTCTTTATCCCGTGACATAATCTCTCCCAGAATGCAGAGCAGAAGACATTAGATTAGCCCACCCAGGGACTGTTCCAGGGGCAATCCGCAGAAATGTACTTCAACCAGACATTCTGTAATTCAGGATCATTAGACCCTTAATTACTGCTGTAAAAACATTATGGGTTCTTCTTACAAGCGCAACAGTTTTACAGGACAGTGCTTCAGAAGAAGACTACAGCCTGTGTTCTGTACAGTTGCTCAGGCTGTTGCTTGCAGCCTTGAGCATTAACAATGATCAGAGACCAAGTTGGTCTAAGGTCATGTAACCTCTAGATGCCAAAATGAATGGTGACTGCCGAAAAAGTATAATAAAAAAAACACAAGTCCTCATAAAGTTATATTAAAATAAAAATAAAAAAAAGTATGGATCTCGACATGCAATGATAAAAAATGGAGAAAATGATTGGTACTTGGAGCCATATTCTTGATATAGGAAGGCACAAATCCTATTGACAGTTGTCAATGACAGTAAGGCCGGGATCACACTACCGTGTGTGATACGAGAAACCACACAAGTCTCTCGCATCAACACCCGGCACTCAGGACCGGAGCTGTGGCTGCATAGAAATACATGCAGCCACAGCTCCAGTCCTGAGTGCCGGCGGCAGTGCTGGGTGTTGATGCGAAAGACTCATGCGACTTTCTCGCATCACACATGGTAGTGTGATCCCGGCCTAATTCATACATTTTTATGAGTCAGACAGAGAAGCTGCATGATGTGCAATTAAAAGGAAACGCATTCACCTGCGTCCTCCCAGTTTTTGAAGTCGACTCATTTTTTTTATGTCAGAGGAGAATGCAACTTTTTTTTATATTTAATTTTGGCAGTGATCCCACTGGCTTTGTCTTTTTGGTGTGAATGGCTATTTTCTGAGGCTCCAAATGCTTTGGCTTCCTATTTAAAAAAAAAATACTTAAATGTCAACAGCAATGTATAAATTATGTCATGTCTAAACTCCAATTCTTATGGAAATAATTTATGGACTTCCATGCGCTGCTTGATAAAATACAGAATACCACTTACGGTGAAAGATTAATCATTTATTCCCAACGCGTTTCGAAGTAAGGACTACTTCTTCCTCAGGGGATGACAAACATTAAACTCCAGTAAGATGGATCAATGGAGCAAGTCATAGCACTTATCCAACAGATCCACATCCCATAGACAGGACTCACCTGTAGCGATAAGCAAGCATGCTCGCCACTTGAGCGTTCAGCAGGTGCTCGGGAACGCATCAGGTATCACTGGTGCTCAAGCGTCATGCTCAAGTCCCAGCCCCGCATCTTTCGTGGCTGTTAGGCAGCCAATAAACCTGTAGGGATTGCCCATGTGTGGCAGACAATCCCTGCATGTGTTTTGGCTCTCTAACAGTCCCCTGGGTGGGGACTTGAGCATGGCTCTTGAGCACCAGCAGTATTTGATGCGTACTCGAGCACCCTAATGCTCACTCAAGTGGCGAACATGCTCGCTCATCACTACTCACCATACATATTCATTCACATTACTAAAAAGGACCCTTCACCAGATCAAAAGTAGCCAGTTTTGCTTTTATTTTATTGAATAGTCCATTTTTTTGTTTTGCTTAAATCCGCCATACGGTTCCAAATGGATGGGCCTTTTCATTTAGTGCTAATTTTTTAATCTTTTCCAAGGGGGCGTGTCTCACTGGATTCTCTAGGGGCATGTCTTTAGGCTGCTGTGTAATGTTACCCTGTGAGCCATGCCCATTTGATAAAGACCATATATTGCACTGAATTAAAAGACCAATATCTCTGGAACCATTTTGGTGAATTAAAAGAATAAAAATAAAAAAATCTGCATATTCAGGGGAGCAGCGGAAATAAAATAGGAGCAAAAACTGTCCACCTTTGACCTGGTGGAGGACTTCTTTAATTAGTCTAGTACTCATTTATTTAGAAAAATTATGCATTTCTGTGAGTTTTCTGAAGACGTATGTATCTAAATGTCGGAGTTAGGCCGGAGTCACACTAGAGAGAAATACGGACGAGTTCTATGTGAGAAAAAAATCGCATAGCACTCGGACTAAAGTTAACCTATGGGGCAACTCCCATCATCCTTTTTTTTCTCCCCCGTATTATACGTGCGGGTGAAATCGCAGCATGCTGCGATTTGTACTGTATTACGCCTGAGACTCGCCAATGCAAGTCTATGGGTGCGAGAAAAAAACGGATCACACATGGACCATGCGTGTGACTTGCGATTAATACGCACCGGTGTCTTTTAGAAAAGCCAGCATTTCAGTGCACTATACTGTAAAATCACACTGACAGGTTAAAATAGAATAGGTAGAATACATGTATACACATAGTATAGGTATATATATATATGTCATTGACACACATATATATATATACTGTATATATTATATATATATATATATATATATATATATATATATATATATATATATATATATATATATATACATATACAGTGGGGCAAAAAAGTATTTAGTCAGTCAGCAATAGTGCAAGTTCCACCACTTAAAAAGATGAGAGGCGTCTGTAATTTACATCATAGGTAGACCTCAACTATGGGAGACAAACTGAGAAAAAAAAATCCAGAAAACCCCTTTTTTTTTTTTTTTTCAGTTTATTTGCATATTATGGTGGAAAATAAGTATTTGGTCAGAAACAAAATTTCATCTCAATACTTTGTGATATATCCTTTGTTGGCAATGACAGAGGTCAAACGTTTTCTGTAAGTCTTCACAAGGTTGCCACACACTGTTGTTGGTATGTTGGCCCATTCCTCCATGCAGATCTCCTCTAGAGCAGTGATGTTTTTGGCTTTTCGCTTGGCAACACGGACTTTCAACTCCCTCCAAAGGTTTTCTATAGGGTTGAGATCTGGAGACTGGCTAGGCCACTCCAGGACCTTGAAATGCTTCTTACGAAGCCACTCCTTCGTTGCCCTGGCGGTGTGCTTTGGATCATTGTCATGTTGAAAGACCCAGCCACGTTTCATCATCAATGCCCTTGCTGATGGAAGGAGGTTTGCACTCAAAATCTCACGATACATGGCCCCATTCATTCTTTCATGTACCCGGATCAGTCGTCCTTGCCCCTTTGCAGAGAAACAGCCCCAAAGCATGATGTTTCCACCACCATGCTTTACAGTAGGTATGGTGTTTGATGGATGCAACTCAGTATTCTTTTTCCTCCAAACACGACAAGTTGTGTTTCTACCAAACAGTTCCAGTTTGGTTTCATCAGACCATAGGACATTCTCCCAAAACTCATCTGGATCATCCAAATGCTCTCTAGCAGACTTCAGACGGGCCCGGACATGTACAGGCTTAAGCAGTGGGACACGTCTGGCACTGCAGGATCTGAGTCCATGGTGGCGTAGTGTGTTACTTATGGTAGGCCTTGTTACATTGGTCCCAGCTCTCTGCAGTTCATTCACTAGGTCCCCCCGCGTGGTTCTGGGATTTTTGCTCACCGTTCTTGTGATCATTCTGACCCCACGGGGTGGGATTTTGCGTGGAGCACCAGATCGAGGGAGATTATCAGTGGTCTTGTATGTCTTCCATTTTCTAATTATTGCTCCCACAGTTGATTTCTTCACTCCAAGCTGGTTGGCTATTGCAGATTCAGTCTTCCCAGCCTGGTGCAGGGCTACAATTTTGTTTCTGGTGTCCTTTGACAGCTCTTTGGTCTTCACCATAGTGGAGTTTGGAGTCAGACTGTTTGAGGGTGTGCACAGGTGTCTTTTTATACTGATAACAAGTTTAAACAGGTGCCATTACTACAGGTAATGAGTGGAGGAAAGAGGAGACTCTTAAAGAAGAAGTTACAGGTCTGTGAGAGCCAGAAATCTTGATTGCTTGTTTCTGACCAAATACTTATTTTCCACCATAATATGCAAATAAAATGAAAAAAAAAACAGACAATGTGATTTTCTGGATTTTTTTTTCTCAGTTTCATAGAATCATAGAATCATAGAATCGTAGAGTTGGAAGGGACCTCCTGGGCCATCTGGTCCAACCCCCTGCTCAAAGCAGGATTCGCTAAATCATCCCAGTCAGATGTCTGTCCAGCCTCTGTTTGAAGACTTCCATTGAAGGAGAACTCACCACTTCTCGTGGCAGCCTGTTCCACTCATTGATCACTCTAACTGTCAAAAAGTTTTTTCTAATATCTAATCTGTGTCTCTTCCCATTCAGTTTCATCCCATTGCTTCTAGTCTTTCCTTGTGCAAATGAGAATAAAGTTGATCCTTCTACAATGTGACAGCCCTTTAGATATTTGTAGACAGCTATTAAGTCTCCTCTCAGTCTTCTCTTTTGCAAACTAAACATTCCCAAATCCTGCAACCTTTCCTCATAAGACAGGGTTTGCAGACCGGTCACCATTCTGGTCGCTCTTTTCTGAACTTGCTCCAGTTTGTTGATGTCTTTTTTAAAATGTGGTGCCCAAAACTGGACACAATATTCCAGATGAGGTCTGACCAAAGAGGAGTAGAGGGAAATAATGACTTCACGTGATCTAGACTGTATGCTTCTGTTAATACATCCAAGAATTGCATTTGCCTTTTTTGCTGCTGCATCACACTGTTGACTCATATTCAGTCTGTGATCTATTAGTATACCCAAGTCTTTTTCACATGTGCTGTCACTTAGCCCTAGTCCTCCCATTCTATATATGCTTTTTTCATTTTTATTGCCCAGATGTAGTACTTTGCATTTCTCCCTGTTAAAAACCATTCTGTTAGTTGCTGCCCACTTCTCCAGTTTATTTAAATCTTTTTGAATCCTCTCTCTCTCTTCTCTAGTATTAGCTATCCCTCCTAGCTTTGTGTCATCAGCAAATTTAATCAGTTTACCCTCAATTCCTTCATCTAAATCGTTGATAAAGATGTTGAACAATACAGGGCCCAGGACAGAGCCCTGTGGTACCCCACTTGAGACATTCTTCCAACTGGATGTACAGCCATTTACGACCACTCTTTGGGTCCGATCACTAAGCCAGTTATGAATCCACCTAACAGTTGCCTTGTCCATTCCATACTTAGTCATTTTTTCAATAAGGATTGTATGAGAGACTTTGTCAAATGCTTTGCTGAAGTCAAGATATACTATATCTACAGCATTTCCTTGATCCACCCAATCAGTGATACCGTCATAGAAGGAAATTAAGTTAGTCTGACATGACTTATTAGTTAGAAACCCATGCTGACTCTGTTTAATCACTTCATTCTTATCCAGGTATTGACATACATGTTGTTTAATAATTTGTTCAAAGATCTTTCCTGGTATAGAAGTCAGACTCACCGGCCTATAGTTGCCTGGGTCCACCTTCTTCCCCTTTTTGAAGATAGGAACAACATTTGCTCTTCTCCAGTCTTCTGGCACTTCTCCTGTTCTCCAAGAATTTTCAAAGATTATGGAGAGGGGTTCAAAAATTTCTTCTGCTATCTCCTTCAGTACTCTGGGGTGTAATTCATCTGGACCTGGAGACTTGAATATGAGTTTGTCTCCCATAGTTGAGGTCTACCTATGATGTAAATAACAGACGCCTCTCATCTTTTTAAGTGGTGGAACTTGCACTATTGCTGACTGACTAAATACTTTTTTGCCCCACTGTATATATATATATATATATATATATATATATATATATATATATATATATATATAAATATATTTATTTCATAGAGATATAGAAATAAATAGAATTGGTGAAAAATTAATTGTCGGCATCTGTAAAATCATTACAGAACCCGATAGGATTTGAGACATGGTTTAGTAACATAGTAACATTGTTAGTAAGGCCGAAAAAAGACATTAGTCCATCCAGTTCAGCCTATAAAATTCTGTCAGAATAAATCCACAGATATACGTCCTTCTAAAGAACCTAACAATAACTGTAAGATACAATATTGTTACGCTCCAGGAAGACATCCAGGCCTCTCTTGAACCCTTCGACTGAGATCGCCATCACCACCTCCTCAGGCAGGGAATTCCAGATTCTCACTGCCCTAACAGTAAAGAATCCTCTTCTATGTTGGTGGAAAAACCTTTTCTCCTCCAGACGCAGAGAATGCCCCCTTGTGACCATCACCTTCCTTGGTATAAACAGATCATCGGAGAGATATTTGTATTGTCCCCTTATATACTTATACATGGTTATTAGATCGCCCCTCAGTCGTCTTTTTTCTAGACTAAATAATCCTAATTTTGCTAATCTCTCTGGGTATTGTATTTCCCCCATCCCCTTTATTAATTTTGTTGCCCTCCTTTGTACCCACTCTAGTTCCATTATATCCTTCCTGAGCACCGGTGCCCAAAACTGTACACAGAACTCCATGTGCGGTCTAACCAGACATTTGTGCAGAGGCAGTATAATGCTCTCATCATGTGTATCCAGACCTCTTTTAATGCACCCCATGATCCTGTTTGCCTTGGCAGCCGCTGCCTGGCACTGGCTGCTCCAGGTAAGTTTATCATTAACTAGGATCCCCAAGTCCTTCTCCATGTCAGATTTACCCAGTGGTTTACCGTTCACTGTGGAATGGTGATATTGATTCCTTCTTCCCATGTGTATAACCTTACATTTATCATTGTTAAACTGCATCTGCCACCTTTCGGCCCAAGTTCCCAACTTATCCAGATCCATCTGTAGCAGAATACTATCTTCTCTTGTATTGACTGCTTTACATAGTTTTGTATCATCTGCAAATATCGATATTTTACTGTGCAAACCTTCTACCAGATCATTAATAAATATGTTGAAGAGAATAGGTCCCAACACCGACCCCTGCGGTACCCCACTGGTCATAGCGACCCAGTTAGAGAATATACCATTTATAACCACCCTCTGCTTTCTATCACTAAGCCAGTTACTTACCCATTTACACACATTTTCCCCCAGACCCAGCATTCTCATTTTGTGTACCAACCTCTTGTGTGGCACGGTATCAAACGCTTTGGAAAAATCAAGATATACCACATCCAATGACTCACCTTGGTCCAGTCTATAGCTTACCTCTTCATAAAAACTGATTAGATTGGTTTGACAGGAGCGATTCTTCATAAACCCATGCTGATATGGCGTTAAACAGTTATTCTCATTGAGATAATCCAGAATAACATCCCTCAGAAACCCTTCAAATATTTTACCAACAATAGAGGTTAGACTTACTGGCCTATAATTTCCAGGTTCACTTTTAGAGCCCTTTTTGAATATTGGTACCACATTTGCTATGTGCCAGTCCTGTGGAACAGACCCCGTCGCTATAGAGTCTCTAAATATAAGAAATAATGGTTTGTCTATTACATTACTTAGTTCTCTTAGTACTCGTGGGTGTATGCCATCCGGACCCGGAGATTTATCTATTTTAATCTTATTTAGCCGGTTTTGCACCTCTTCTTGGGTTAGATTGGTGACCCTTAATATAGGGTTTTTTTTTGTCTCTCGGCATTTCACCTTGCATTTCATTTTCCACCGTGAATACCGTGGAGAAGAAGGTGTTTAATATATTAGCTTTTTCCTCATCATCTACAACCATATTTTCCTCACAATTTTTTAATGGGCCTACACTTTCACTTTTGATTCTTTTACTATTGATATAGTTGAAGAACAGCTTGGCATTAGTTTTACTCTCCTTAGCAATATGCTTCTCTGTTTCCTTTTTGGCAGCTTTAATTATTTTTTTAGATAAAGAATTTTTCTCCTTATAGTTTTTTAGAGCTTCAATGGTGCCATCCTGCAGTAAACCATTGCATATCCTTTAGATTTATATATGTCCCTCACTAATAATGTTAGTAGTGTCTCTGTAAAATTTTGGAGCTGTAGGTGTTAATTATAGGATTAATTCACGAAAAAAACTAGCGTGGGCTCACGCGCAATTTTCTCCGCCAGAGAGGGCAAGCCAGTGACTGAGGGTGGAAATTAATAGCTTAGAGAGGGACCATTGTTTTTGGGCCCCCCTGGCTAAAAAAAATCTGCCCCCAGCCACCCCAGAAAAAGTGCATCTGTAAGATGCACCAATTCCAGCACTTACCCCCCTCTCTTTCCATTGCCCTGTAGGGGGTGGCATATGGGGTATTAAGAGGTTAATGTCACCTTGCTATTGTAAGGTGACATTAAGCCTGGTTGCTAATGGAGAGGTGTCAGTAAGACACCTATCCATTATTAATCCACTAGTCTGAAAGGGGTTAAAAAACACACATTAAGAAAAAAGACTTTTAATGAAATAAATAAACACACATTTTTTCCATCTTTATTTAACTCCCAATCCATTCGAAGCCATTGTTCTCCTGTAAAAAATCCAAAACAAAAAAACATACCTGTCCGCCGTACAGTCAAGTCCCACGCCGCAATGCATCTCAAGGGGTTAAATAGTTAACAACCGGGACCGGTGCTAATGCGACCAGCCCGGCTGTAAACCACGGAGGAATGACTGAGAAGCTGCCCCCGCAGCCTCCTCGCCTGACCGGAGATGAACTGATTAGCGTGGTAAAGTTTCTGAACATTTTCCTACACTGGTGAGTTCACCTCAGGTCAGGCGGCGAGTCTGCGCAGCCTCACTGACGTCAGCAGTAGTCAATGAGGCTGTGCAGACTTCCCGCCTGACCCACGGTGAACTGACAGCGTGGGAAAATGTTCATAAACCTTCCCACGCTCATCAGTTCAACTCTGGTCAGGCGGGGAGGCTGCGCAGGCAGCTTCTCAGTCATTCCTCCATGGTTTACAGCTGGGCCGGTCGCATTAGCAACGGTCACGGTTGTAAACTATTTGACCCCCTGAGATGGATTGCGGCGTGGGACTTGACTGTATGGCGGACAGGTATGGGATATTGTTGCTTTTTTTTTATTTTTTACAGAACGAAGGGTTTGAATGGATTGGGAGTTAAATAAAACTGGAAAAAATTTGTGTTTATTTCATTAAAAGTCTTTTTTCTTAATGTGTGTGTGTTTATTTAACCCCTTTCAGACTGGTGGATTAATAATGGATAGGTGTCTTATTGACGCCTCTCCATTATTAACCAGGCTTAATGTCACCTTACAATAGCAAGATGACATTAACCCCCTGTAGGGATGTGACTCGCTCAGGTGCAGCGGGAGACAATCATGAGGCAGTTTTTCCCAAAGTCCATGTGGTTTATTAACTTCATAAACCCACAAGGCAGCATAACACTGAAATGTAACCTTCACTTCCGGCAAAGGAACAGAAATGTCCGTGGCTTCAGTCTCGGACTGAGAGTCTCAGCACATGCTGGGAGCTGTATTCCTCCCCATATACACTCTCTGTAGTGTCCCACCTGGACACATGGAAGTCTGTCCACACTCAGACAGACTCACTCTCACACTCTCTCACATGTGCCAAACACCTCAATTACATAGCCCTGTAACCACACCCACAGGTGATCACATGGCTATGACATCACTAAAGGTTGTATAGACACACACAGGCTTCCCTGACACAGTGTAACAGAAAGATCAGCAGTACCTCTGCTGATCAATACACCCTGGAGCCTGCATCCCAAGGCCACCCACCTTGAGACCCATAATGGTCATTTAGGACCCTGCTCCTGTTACCACACTGAATGTGCCTGTACACCCGTCCTGGGACACCCACACAGCGCCCCCTAGCTGACATAGTGGTAACTACACCACACCCCTTATTACCCCATATGCCACCCCCCTACAGGGCAATGGGAAGAGAGCGGGTAAGTTCCGGAACTGGCGCATCTTACAGATGCGCCTTTTCTGGGGTTGCTGGGGATAGCTTTTTTAGCCGGGAGGGGGGGGCAAAAACTATGGTCTCTCTCTAGGCTATTAATTTCTGCCCTCAGTCACTGGCTTCCCTCTCTGGCAGAGAAAATTGTGCGGAAATCCACAACAGTTTTTCCGTGAATTAATCCTTTAATTTAACACCTATAGCTCCAAAATTTTACACAGAGACGCTACTAACATTATTAGTGAGGGACATATATAAATCTAACATATATGCAATGGTTTACTGTATGTAAACCATGTCTCATATCCTGTTGGGTTCTGTAATGATTTTACAAAAGCCGACAATCGGCTATTCTGCTACCTACCTCTGTATGAAATATAAATATATACGCGTATACCATATATATATATGTCTCACTGACATATATACAGTCTCTCTCTCTCTCTCTCTCTCTCTCTATATATATATATATATATATATATATATATATATATATATATATAAATATATATAATGTGTTTTCACGCATATTTGAAGCTATGGACCCATAATATGTCCATTTTGCAAGCCGGTGAGAAAATCTCGCCATATGGATGCCATATGGATGTCACACGGATACTTTGATGTGAGGAAATCGCATCTTCGTATTGCACACAGATGACATACGGATCACTGTTCATGAAACATTTGTGTGATTCTCATCCGTGAAAAACGGACCGATATTTTATACGTCTAGTGTGACTCCGGCCTTATAAGTACAACTCACAAGGTTGGCAGGGCATACACAGACCCTTCTTGTGCGTTATTTTAGTAGCAGATCTGGATCATATTTTTGGGTAAGGAGCTTTGGTAAGTTGGTTTTGATTTTTGACAGTGGGATATGCTAATAGGTATAATGCTTAATGCATTAATGCATTAACCCCCCATGCACATTAGAGCAAAATCGGCAAAAACCATCATTTTTTTTTACGGTCCTGTCGAGCTACTGAGGCTTACTGACAATCCTCAAATAGATGGTGTCGGGTAAAGAAGGATCGGGCATGTTGAGTCTTAGCACCTGATCCATTTCTTCTTAGAAAAGTTAGTCCACGAGTGGCCAAACTACATAAATATGTGTAAGGGGGAGGTCAGTAGGAATAAAGGTATATGGCAACCTTTAGCCATACATGAAGGATGGACCAAATAAGCTGTGGGCAAGTACAGCATGGACCTCTGTCAAGGAAGACTTTCTGGTTACCCCATGAAAAGTGAGCAGGTCTGCTTGTCAGGATATGGTATGATCCAACAGTTTTAGGCTGATTTTTTAAGAACTACCACCCCTGCCTGTAGGAGATGGCCACAACTTCATGGCCGAGGACTGGTACCGCATGAAATTCCTAAATAAAATATATACAAATAATTTTTTGTTTTGTTACAGCACATGATCAAGAGAAGCATGAACGTGACGCCCCAGAGAAAGGAGAGGTGAGTGTAGAAGTCCTGACTCCCGTTTTCTGAGGACTCTCTGGAAGACAAAGCCTTACGTCTGTTGCACAGTACTTATACACTATCTCACCTTGGCCCTTAACACTACTCACATGGCTTCCACGCGTCTTCCTTACTAGCGGCCTATCTTGTATTTTCTGCACTCATAGTCCTAACCTACTATCTTGTAATGCTGCTGCAGGGACAGAACAGGCCGTCTTTTGTACAACCTTCCTGACTGGGTGAATTGTTATATTGGGGCTTTAGTTTTTACTTTCCCTTCTTCCAAGAGCCAGAACAGTTTTATTTTTTTGTCCAGGTGTTTTGTTTTTTTTTTGTGGGAAGATTTGTCGTTTTAAATGACTCCATTCATTTTAGGAAGTAATGTAAAGAAAAATGGGAAAGAATTCCAAGTGGTGGCAAATCAAAAAACGGAATGTTTTATGATGAAACGTACGCAGTAATACTGACCTGGCAATACATACGGTATATTTTGTTTCTTTTTTGTAATTTAGTAGATAAAAAAAATTCTGAACCTTTTCTAAATAAATTGTCAGCGTTTTTATTTTTAATTTGTGAAAAAAAATATTTTTCCATGGATGGACAGTATATGAGGTCTTGTTTTTACGGGGTAAGCTATAGGTTTTATGGTTACCATATGACGTTTTGTTCACTTATTAAGGCGTTTTTGGATTGTGGTGTTTTGAGCCTATTCTTTACAAATTATATTTTCATAGATTGACCTTTGAATTATTATTATTTTCCACTTATTTTTTTAGTTAGTCAAGGAGACTTGAACCTGCAACCATTAGTTTGCTTGTACTGTATACTACGATAATTAATTTTTGTAGTATGTAGTACAAATCACAATGCCCTATGACTGAGAGTACAAAGATTACGGCTATAAGGGACCTCAGTAGGCCCCTGACTGTCATGAGGAGCAATTGGTACCCCCTGTCTGCATCCCATGGAGACTGATGGATGCCACAAAGGACTCCGCACCAGCACTACACCACTTAAATTCAGTTGTCAGAGATCGATCATTATATTTAGGTGGTTAAACAGCAGCAATCAGGGCTATCTCCGATTGGCGCTGTTGGAGACAGGTGCCGACTGTGTAACAGCCGGCGCAAACCCACTGTGTATGGAGTGAGCTTAGTTGTGGAGCACCCGCTATAAAATAAAAACAAATATGGCTCTTCAGAAGGGAAGGGGTTACAAATTGTGGCAAGTTCAATCCCTGCAGAAACATTACATTCAACTGCACCCACTTTAGCACATACTGGTACTTCATATGTCTGGAAGGTAATAAGGCAGCAACAGCAGAGGCAAGTGGAGGGCAGTGCCCGTACGGATGCAGGTCCTGGGCTGACCGCATAGTTGAAGAACCTGAACTAGCAGCTTAATACAAATCGTATGGGTTGGGCCAAGACTTGCATCCATCATATGAGCAAACAAACATGACAATAGTATGCATGTGTGAAATTGACCTAATACTCACAGAAATTATAATTTCTGAAATGTAAGGGTTTAGCAAGAGCCAAAGGAGAAGAAGATCTTGGGTTATTGAGGTAGACCAGCGATCTACAACCTGCAGCTCTCAGGTTATGCTGTCCGTTGTAGTAGCTTGTTGAGGACCGCTGATAGATTGTAGATTATTCCCAATAACAATATTCCTACTAACACAGATTACGCTACTCATTACATTTTTTTCCATTTACTTTGCTTTTTTTTCTTCCTTATTACTTTATTTATTTGTGCTAGAACTTATATTAAAAGTGCAATCCACAGAAGATAAAAAAAACAACCAGAGAACTATACTTTGGCCGGGGTCACACTTGCGAGTGCAATGCGAGAAACTCGCGCATCAATACCCGGCACTGCCGCCGGCACTCAGGACTGGAGTGTGCTGCTGCAAAGAAATACAAAGAAATACATGCAGCCGCACTCTCCGGTCCCGAGTGCCGGCGGCAGTGCCGGGTATTGATGCGCGAGTTTCTCGCATTGCACTCGCAAGTGTGACTCCGGCCTTAGTCTCATGATCTATCAACATTTTTATCTCCTTTTGTTTTTATTTTCCCTGGTTTATTGCTGTGTTGGATTTCACCTGAAAAAGCTCTTAAAAACAGCTAAAAAAATTAACGTGCACTGCAATGTAAAAACGACCTGCTTTGCAAATGTTCAGTCTTTTTTGGACTTCTTATGACCACTTCAGTGATCAAAAGCAATGAAGCGGCTAAGAGAAGTGATCTGACTGCTCGCTAGTTTATATACACGGTTAAAATAAAAGCCGCCCCCCAAAAACACCACCAAAAAGACGTTTCAGAAAAAGCACCAAAAAGCTGCTATGTGCACATACCCTTATTGTCTTGATCACAAAACAAAGAGGAACAGAAGCTGCATCCAAATGTGTGAATGGGGCTGAATGTGCAGATACCTCACATAATGGCTGTGATGCTCAAGGTCTGGAAAGTTGTGGTTGCCAAAGCCGGACTTCTCCTTGTTGTGATCAAGTGTTGTCTGAGCTACTGATATCAACAATACTGGAAGCCAAAGTTCATCTTCTTCCGTATATCTGAATATTGCTGGCAATGTAGATGCTGCTGTCCAGTCGTGTTACAGTAGATATGTCCTACCAGTGCCACAGATGCAGGTCCACTCTTGGGATCTGCTGCGAGAGGCAGCGCACAGTGCCAGTACAGCATGTCACAGGCAGGGTGTATATGCCAGCCGACTACAGGGAGGGGCAAGGGCTCCTGAATATCTGTAGCCATATTAATAATGGTCTCTTTAGTAGTTGTTTGCAGATTGTTAATCCAGTACAGTTTTGCATTATTTTTAGACAAGGGCCCAAGCACATTTTGGATGCCTACTGTGGAGGGGCATTTCTTTGCTTTGCACTACATAGTGGAATAGATGCTACAGTAGTTATAGTGAGAATGGCTTTGTGGCAAATTGAGATTTCAGTTTGACTTTTATCAGTCAAATGGAATGGCTCGTTAAAGGGTCAATATTGACTTAGCATTGCTACCTCCAGTAGGTGACACTAGATTTCAAGTCCTCTTCCTCTCTGAAGAGGCAATTTGCATATTTAATTTCCCAAAGGAGCATGCATTGCATATAAGTCTCCTCACTTTGCCACTCTCCATAAGGAGAAAATTTACCCCTTAGGTCCCAGTCTTAAGCCTCTCCCCTAGCCACTCAGATCTCATACTTTGCACTGATGAGGGGCAACAGACTGAAACATCTTGACTGCAAGTTGAGAGTCTGTTTTGGCTTTTATCCTTAGTCATATGACAAGGCTCGTTAAAGGGTCGCTATTCACTTTTAGGATTGCTACTTCCAATAGGTGGCACTAGAGTTCAAGTCATCTTCCTCGCTGAAGAGGTAATTTGCATATTTAATTTCCCAGGGGAGCATGCATGGCGTATAAGTCTCCTCACTTTGACATGTCTGGCTCATCCCATGAATGTTTTTTTAATGGGTAGAACAGATTTCCATTGGTGAGAACCAGATTGTTACCATCTGATGAATCATTGTTTTTTTTTTTCGAGGGCTGGAGGGTGTCATTGTATGGAACCCCAAGGATTGCACTTTTAATTCTTGATCTAGCTGTGTCATTCTTCATAACATTTTTATTTTCGTTTCCACGATTTCTTTTTCTGTTCATTGAATATTTTGTTTTACATTTGGAAGAAATCCTCTACACCACCCATTGTCAAACTCACAACAAGCAGAACTTCTACTATCCCCAAAAGATCCCCTTCTGCTAGCACAATCACCCAGAAAATAACTTCCACTCCGACAGTACCTCCATCACGGAGCCTTACGCAGCGGCCTTCCCCTGCAACGTATCGCCCACTGGGCCCTTCACCACGGGCTAAGGTAAGGGGAGAACCATAATAAGTGCATTAGTTTTCATGGAACACATTGGTAAATGTCTACCTCTATTCAGAGACCACCTATATTACCTTATAAATGGAAAGTATTAAGACCAGATTGAAGCTTGTGGATGGTTCAGTTCATTGTCTCCAGATACATTGATCGAACGGTATCAGACAGTTTATTTTGTATAGATTAGGTACCTGCATAACCCATATCTCGTAGTCATGTCTAAGAGAACATAGAGGCTACAATATTAAGAGTATAGAGAGATAGTATGCGCAACAAAAAAGGCCATCTGAGCCCTGAACTTGCGAATGTACAAGCAGACATGTCAGAAAAAGGTAGGTGCCAGACAGAAGGGTCGTAGACTTATACTGGGCCTACATGACTCATAGCCATATCCTTTAGGTGATTCACATGCTGCTATCACTGCTTGTACTGTCATCTCTAAGAGAAGGAAGGAGAAACAGAAGTGTCAATATTTAGCGGGGACAGAGAGCATTTTACAGAAACCATCCACTGAGCTCTGAACTTGTTAAAGCACAAGCAGACATGTCAGAAAAAAGCAGGTGTCAGACAGCAGGGGTGTAGACTTATACTGGGCTTACATGACCCATAGCCATTAAGTAGTTAACATGCTGCTGTCACTGCTTGTACTGTCATCTCTAAGAGAAGGAAGGAGAAACACAAGTGACAATATTTAGCGGGGACAGAGAGCATTTTACAGAAACCATCCACTGAGCTCTGAACTTGTTAAAGCACAAGCAGACATGTCAGAAAAAAGCAGGTGTCAGACAGCAGGGGTGTAGACTTATACTGGGCTTACATGACCCATAGCCATTAAGTAGTTAACATGCTGCTGTCACTGCTTGTACTGTCATGAGAGTGTTTGACAGGAACTATCCACTGAGCTCTTAACTTGTCAAAGCACAAGCAGACATGTCAGAGAATCAAGTCTTAAATGGATCAGTATGAACATGAGTGACATTATATAAGCTGTAAAGTATACAAACACATATCTAAAATTCATTTTGCTCATATAGTAGGTGTGAAGGAGGTTTTCGCAATCATTCTTTCCTACTGTTACTAATAAAGTGGGCCTCTTACGGTTCTTGGAAAGCAGTAAGGTGACAAGACATCACTAGGACTCAAACCACAATAGATTTAGTTTGTGAACACTATCATCTTCACTTTATTATTTTCTGTTATGTTTTTGGGTACTGGAACATATTTTTATGGTTGGTATGAACCCTAACCCTAGAGTCAGGACTCTATCAATCTGCAGCTCTATGACATAACTACAGAGCAGTTGGATCAGAGCAGTTTGGCATTTCAGAAGAAGTCCAGTTGTACAAAAGTAAAAATTAGAAAAAGAAAAAAAATGCATCTGTTTATAATGAAAGAGTTAAACTGTAAAATATTGATAGAGAATGGAGGCGTACAGGTAAACCAAGCAGTAGAACAATGTCAGAAAAAGATTATAGCCATTGATTGCTTTCTGTGTTATTCATAACAGGACGGAGTTCATGATGGTGCAGGGGTTAAGCAGCCACCAGTCCGGAGCCCAGCCAACACAACCAGGATCCCATCGAAGACTCCCACAGTCCCTAAGACGCCCCCTAGTGGTAAGCAAGTTCATATGTTTGTGAGAATCAGTGCACAGTACCATGTCCTTATTCTGCACAGAATAGCTTAGTAATGGAGTAGACAAACTGACTAAAATATTTTTTTATGATATTCTGTGCTGCACAATCTTTATATCTGGTTTTCACGACCTACGTGAGATGGTGTGATCTGACAATTGAGCGGGACCTGTATTCTGCTGACAGACACGCAGGCCAGTGGTGTGAAACTTGCCCTGAACTTTTATAGAACCGATAAGGCGCCAGTCGCACAGATACATGTAGTGCATCATGCCGGCTCACAGCCTGTTAGTGACGCCATAGTTTATGGATATAAAAAGTCTTCACACATGACAAAAACCTACCATTTTAACAGGGGTGTGTAGACTTTTTATATCCACTGTATCCTTGTGCACCCCACAAGGATAAACACACATACCCCCCCACACACACTAAATAACCTGATTGCATTTTGCAAAGATGAAAAAATACATTTAGTATTAGTTGATATTTGACTGTTCTCAGATTAACAGAGACATTTCTTTCCCAGCAGTGAGAAGGGAGCAGAAGAGGTCTATAAACAAAGGTGATAGAGGTAAGAGGATGGTGAGGTGTATTGCTAGTTAGAGGGGATGGTGCAGAAACCATCAGACTCGTGTCCACTTTCCTAGGAGTCGTAATAGGTCCTTCCATTACTTTCCCAGCAATAACTGCCCCTCCTGTTTCCCAAAAGTCCCTGCAGGTTCACCACTTTTCCCTAGACAGCATACAGACCCATACATTCAGCACTAGTTGTCTGCATTTTTTGGGTGTTTATGCCCTCTCCTAACTCTGCTCCTGTTCCTCATGGTAATGTCCCCACCCTTCCTGGTCTCACCTCTGATCCTTCCTTGACAGCTCACTTTTGGGTAAGGTTTAGGTGAACCCCTTCCCATTTTGACCACATGTTCTGTGAAAAACAGGGACAACTGAAAAAAATACAACAATCTTTCCCATCCACCACCATTATGATTATCTATTTAAGATTTTTAATTGACTTCCAGCTGACTCTCCAAAATCTGGCGAAAGAAGTGGATACAGCAGTCCTGGATCACCAAGTACACCAACCAACCGTTCCCGTACACCCTCTTCAAATATGCCGCCCAACCGGGAGCCCAAAAAGGTTGCCGTTGTGCGTACACCACCCAAATCCCCTGCTTCGGTCAAGAGCCGCCTTCAGCCGCTCCCCAGTCCGGCAGCACTCCCGGACCTGAAAAACGTGAAATCTAAGATTGGTTCCATTGACAACATTCGGCACCAGCCAGGAGGTGGCAAGGTATCCTGATCAAAGTAGAAGAAAGCGGGCTGTGTGGAAGCATGGAAGGGCAGGAGGGTGGAGATAATATTGAACAGGGGGAAGGGGAGAATTTTTAAAAAATACAGTGTTCCAAGGATTTTCATTGACTCCACGTCTCATGGTCCCACATCTGTAATTACATCTCCTCTCCAAATTCTTCATTAAATCTGTTCGTTTACCTGGTAAATGTCATCTTCTGACCCACTTTTTGTTCCTCCCACAGGTGCAGATTGTCCACAAGAAAGTGGATCTGAGCAATGTCCAGTCTAAGTGTGGATCCAAGGACAACCTGAAGCATACCCCTGGGGGAGGCGCAGTGAGTGACATCCTCTGCGTGCAAAGACCCTAATACCCAATATTGGACACACTCAGATACAAGCACCTATGACAGAGCACAACACACGCTGGACACTGATTTACCCATTATAGTTGCTTGCATCACACAGTGAAGACTATGATCAAACTATGCTGTTAAAGTCCCAAAAATTAGCATCAGTACATGTCCTGGTATCTATAACCATCATCCAATATGGATTCTGAAATACAGTCTGCAAAATTAAAGGGAACCTGTCACGAAGTTTCCCAGCTTTAAACTGCTGCCACCACCTTTTGCTTTGCTTAGGCTCAGTCCACACCACATCTGTGCCCACTGCCAGAGCCCAAAAGATCTGATTGACCTCTGCCTGGGAAATGGGGTCCCATGAGAACTTACGTATTATATATGTGTAAGTGCTACTGCCGCCTCTGACATGTTTTCCACTCCACAGGTGCTGATAACACACAAGCCAGTTGATCTCAAGCACGTCACTTCCAAATGTGGATCCATGAAAAACATCCACCACAGGCCAGGTACGTCCTCTTGGAATACCTGCATGCTAGTTTAAAGGGACTCTGTCAGCACAAAATGATTGCTTAAGCTAAGCACAGGCACTCGGTGCACCTTTGATGTGCTCAAACAGTTAAGTGTTCCTTCCCATCTAGGTCTACCATCATCTCACTCTTGTAAGGTCAGAACTGTCAATCAAGGATGACAGGGGAGGAGATAGATGGAAAAAGTAGGTGTAAAGGGGCACTGAACAGTTGGGGCACACCATGGTGCACTGAGTGCATGTGCTTGGTTTGAACAGTCATTCTGTGCAGACAGACGTCCTCTAAGCTGCTACTCTGTCACACCCTTATTCCTTACACTGCACATCTGTGTGTTTAGATTGACTAATATGTTCAAGTCCAGAAAGAAGTTAAAGGGATCCTGTCATGAGATTCATGCTGCCATGAACTATGGGCCAGTCCCCAGACGGTTTCTCCCCACTCCACTCCAGTTGACTGATAGGTCTCTCCCTATGTGTGTACCTATACCTGGGAGTCAAATACACAAGCAGAGGAGAAGCTGGCCAGGGACCTACCTTGAGGTAGTCTTCTGAGACACATAGTCCTCGGCCAACTTTTCAAAACAATAGGTATTAGACCTACCGGTAATGATGTTTCCAGGAGTCCATCCTGACAGCACCATGGAGGACGTCCTCCTCCTCCTTACAGGGACAGGAAAAGCACACGAGAGGTTAAAAGGTCATGTCCCACCCCCTTTCCCTCAGTGATTTAACAAGTACCACAAGGTGGATGATGCTAGTAACAGTTTAATGAAACAATCATATTACAGCATATGACATATCATAATACAACGTAGTATAACATAACAGGGAGGGAACTACCCGCTGCTGTCAGGATGGACTCCTGGAAACATCATTACAGGTAGGTCTAATACCTATTTTCCAGGACGTCCACCTGACAGCACCATGGAGAGTACCAAAGCACCTCCTCAGGGTGGGATTACCGCCTGGAGAACTTTCCTCCCAAATGCGGTCTGTTGACCAGATAACACATCAAGCTTGTAGTGCTTGCAGAATGTATTAAGGTTGGCCCAGGTTGCTGCTCTACAGATTTGATCAACCGAGGCCCCCGCCCGTTCCGCCCATGAGGCCGATACCGCCCTCGTAGAGTGGGCCTTTATGGAATCTGGCGGGCTGGCGCCTTCGGCTTGGTAGGCGTCAGAGATTACTGAGGTAATCCAGCGCGTGATGGACGCCTTAGAGGCCTTTTTCCCTTTATTTTTACCTCCAAAAAGGATGAACAGGTTTGGGTCGATGCGCCAGCTATTAGTGGCCTCTAGATAGTCTAGAACTGCGCGCCTCACATCCAGCGAGTGAAGACGCCGTTCCTTTTTATTACGGGGATTGTCACAGAACGATGGTAACACTACCTCTTGGTTTAGATTCTTTGCAGAGGCTACCTTTGGGGTAAATGCCGGGTCTAACCTTAGGATTATACGGTCATCTCTTATCTGAAGATATGGGTCCTTAGTGGACAGGGCCTGGATCTCCCCTATTCTTTTGGCCGTGGTAATGGCTACAAGGAAGGCCGTTTTACGAGTGAGAGCAGGGATGGTTATTTTCTCGCTGAGGGCGTAGGGTTCTGTACAGAGGAACATGAGTACCTGGCCCAGGTCCCAAGGCGGGGTGAGCTGCCTAATCGTGGGGCGCAGGCGCTGCGTGGCTCTTATAAATCTGATTACCCAGGGATGTGAAGCTAGCTGGTAGTCGAAGAAGGCGCTCAAGGCTGAAATCTGGACTTTCAGAGTGCTGGGCTTAAGGCCTTTATTAAAACCTGCCTGCAAAAAACTTAGTATACTAGGGAGGTCGGGGGTGCCCACCCCGAGATCGGACCTGCCACCTTCCAGACAGAATCTTTTCCATATCTTTTGGTAGATTGCGGATGTCACCGGTTTCCTACTGGCCTGTAGGGTGAATATGACCTGATCCGACAATCCCTTTGCCTTCAGGATGTCCCTCTCAGGATCCAAGCCGATAGGTGGAGTCTTGCTGGGTTTGGGTGGTAGATCGGGCCCTGGTGGATGATGTCCTTCCGCAGGGGTAGCTCGACTGGGTTTCCTACTGCCATGGCTCCTAGAAGGGGAAACCAGCTTCTCTTTGGCCAGTATGGAACGATCAGCATCACTCTTGCGTGGTCCTCGCGTATCTTCCTGAGCACCGCCGGTATGAGAGCCAGTGGTGGGAATGCATAAGCGAGGGATTCTCCCCAAGTCTGGCTCAGGGCATCTACGCCTTCCGGGTGGTCCGTCGGATTCAGGGAATAGAATCTGGGGACCTTCAAGTTCTTTCGGCTTGCGAAAAGATCTATACTGGGGGCCCCCCAACGCTGACAGAGATGGTCGAAGATCTCTTCGTTCAGTTCCCACTCTGTCGGGTGGATCTGTTGTCTGCTCAAGTAGTCTGCTACTTCGTTCTGAGAGCCTTCTAGGTGTACTGCGGTCACAGATCGGACTGTTCGCTCCGCCCACGCGAATATCCTTCCCGCTAGGGCCTGTAGTGGTTGATGTCTGGGTCCTCCCTGGTGCTTCAGGAATGCCACTGTCGTCATATTGTCGGATAGTATGCGGACGTGACGATTCTTTAGTACCGACTGGTTTCTCCGCAACGCTTCCCAGACCGCGAAGAGTTCTCTGAAGTTGGAGGATCTGGTCCTGATGTCTACTGGCCATCTCCCCTGGAAGGTCTTCCCTTCTATGTGGGCTCCCCAACCCCACGCGCTGGCGTCTGTGGTGACTACCACATATGGAGAGGTTGTCCATAGTACGCCCACCTGAAGGTTTCTGGACTGTGTCCATCACCGAAGGGACTCCCTTACTCTTTCTGGCAGCCTTAGGGGTCTGTCTAGCGATGCCTGACTTCTGTTCCACCTCGCAAGGATCTCTTTCTGTAATGATCTCGAGTGGAATTGGGCCCATCGGACACACTGGATGCAGGCCGTCATGAGGCCCAAGACCTCCATTGCCTCTCTTATGGAGCATTGACGCCTCAACAGGTCTCTGGTTCTGGCCTGAATGGTCCTCTGCTTCTGCTCGGGTAGCCAAGATATTCTGTCGGCTGAGTCTAGAAGGACTCCAAGAAATACTTTTCTGGTCTCTGGCCTGAGGTCCGACTTCTCCCAATTGATCACCCAGCCAAGGAACTCCATTACGGTAATTGCTCGGTTTGTGTCGCGAATGAGCTCTTCTTTGGATCTTGCCACCAGTAGGAAGTCGTCTAGATATGGAATGATCACAATACCCTGATCTCTCAGGTAGGCCACCACTTCTAACACCAGCTTTGTAAAGATTCTGGGGGCTGAGGCCAACCCAAATGGAAGACACTGGAACTGGAAGTGGCAGGTCCGGGACGGTAAACTGACCGCGAACCTTAGTAGCCTCTGGGATGAGGGATTGATAGGGACCTGGTAGTAAGCAGTGGCGGATTATAATGAGGTCATTTTGGGCAGTTGCCCCGGGCCCAGTGGGGTTAAGGGGCCCACAGCCCAGGCCAGTAAATTGCCCCATTATAATCCGCCACCGCGCAGGGCCGGATTATAGGCAGGGCAGGCGGGGCTTCAGCCCCGGGGCCCCCACCACAAGAGCTTCTAAGGGGGCCCCCACCACATTCCTGCTGGCTGCTGCAATGGCACTCCATCTTCTCCCCACCTAAAAGTGAGTGACCGTGGGGGCGGCATTATGTGCTCTGCTACCAGCAGCATCTACAAGTAGCGTGAACGCTGATGCTGCTGGTAGCGTGCAAAGGCTTGTGATGAGATCACAGGAGGTAAGGTGTCAGGGCCCCTGATCATGTGACCCCTGTCTCCTCCCCTCCTGTGACCTCATCACAGGTCCTGTGCGCACAGCACAGAGCACTGAGAGCAGCCATGTATGTGGAGTGCGGCTCTGCGGGTGGAGGTAGGTGCTGGAGGCCCCATTATTCTCTATGTGGAGTGCGGGTGGAGGTCGGTGCTGGAGGCTCCATTATTCTCTATGTGGAGTGCGGCTCTGCGGGTGGAGGTCGGTGCTGGAGGCTCCATTATTCTCTATGTGGAGTGGGGCTCTGCGGGTGGAGGTCGGTGCTGGAGGCTCCATTATTCTCTATGTGGAGTGTGGCTCTGCGAGTGGAGGTCTGTGCTGGAGGCTCCATTATTCTCTATGTGGAGTGGGGCTCTGCGGGTGGAGGTCAGTGCTGGAGGCTCCATTATTCTCTATGTGGAGTGCGGCTCTGCGGGTGGAGGTCGGTGCTGGAGGCTCCATTATTCTCTATGTGGAGTGGGGCTCTGCGGGTGGAGGTCGGTGCAGGAGGCTCCATTATTCTCTATGTGGAGTGGGGCTCTGCGGGTGGAGGTCGGTGCTGGAGGCTCCATTATTCTCTATGTGGAGTGCGGCTCTGCGGGTGGAGGTCGGTGCTGGAGGCTCCATTATTCTCTATGTGGAGTGCGGCTCTGCGGGTGGAGGTCGGTGCTGGAGGCTCCATTATTCTCTATGTGGAGTGCGGCTCTGCGGGTGGAGGTCGGTGCTGGAGGCTTCATTATTCTCTATGTGGAGTGTGGCTCTGCGGGTGGAGGTCGGTGCTGGAGGCTCCATTATTCTCTATGTGGAGTGCGGCTCTGCGGGTGGAGGTCAGTGCTGGAGGCTCCATTATTCTCTATGTGGATTGTGGCTCTGCGGGTGGAGGTCGGTGCTGGAGGCCCCATTATTCTCTATGTAGAGTGTGGCTCTGCGGGTGGAGGTCGGTGCTGGAGGCCCCATTATTCTCTATGTAGAGTGTGGCTCTACGATTCGTGACCCCCGTCACGTGACGAGGGGGGCCCACAGAGTCTGAACTGCCCCGGGCCCTGGCTACCCTTAATCCACCCCTGGTAGTAAGCCTTTTTTAGGTCTAGGGTACACATGACGGCGTCCCTGTCTATTAGGAGGATTGCGTATCGGATCGATTCCATCCGGAATCTTTTGTACCTGACCCAGGCATTTAGCGGTTTCAGGTTTATGATGGTACGAGCCTCGCCCGATGGCTTTGTGATCGAAAACAGGGAAGAGTAGTGCCCTCTTCCTCTTTCTGTCGGGGGAACTGGTACTATGACCTTTGAGTCTACCATGTCCTATAGATCCGTCCACATTGCGGAGTCCTCCAGGACAACAGTGGGGGCAATATATCTCTCGGGGGGAGGAGAATAAAGCTCTATGCTGTAGCCTTCCGCGATGGTTCTGAGGACCCATTGATTGTGGGTGACTCAGGACCAGTTTGTTGCGAAGTGGCGAAGTCTCCCCCCAATACCTATGGCGTCATTGCCTCCTCGATCTCGATGTTGATGTGAATGGGGGACCCTTGTTCCTCCCACTTTGGCTGAAGGAGCTCCTATAGGAGCTTCTATTGGACCTTGGCCGACCCCTGAATTCAGTCTGTCTCCTAGAAAAGGAGCCTCTCCGAAAGGGCTGGGGCCGCCTGGGTTTTTCCTCTGGGAAACCCTTATTTTTATCGGACACCAGCTCTAGAATGTTATCTAAGGCTGGCCCGAATACTCTCAGGCCCGAGAAAGGGATGGAGCATAGCTTAGTTTTAGAAGCGTTGTCCCCCGACCAGGATTTAAGCCAGACTGCTCTTCGGGCTGCATTAGACAGGGAGCTGTTTCTGGCTGCAAACCTTACTGATTCGGCCGACGTATCCGATAGGAACGCCGTGGCCGATTTCATGAGAGGAAGAGACGCTAGGATCTCTGATCTAGGGGTCCTGTTGGTTAGGCCTTCCTCCAACTGCCCCATCCACAAAAACATAGACCTGGCCACCGAGGTGGCTGCTATGTTGGCTCTAATAAGAGCCGCCGACGTCTCCCATGCTCTCTTTAACAAGACGTCCGCCTTCCTATCCATCGGGTCTCGGAGACCTGATGAGTCTTCGAATGGGATGGCCGTTTTTTTGGTAACCTTGGCGACTGGGACATCTATTTTAGGGACTTCTTCCCATGCTCGGGTTTCCTCGGGATCAAAAGGCAGTCTATTTTTAAAGTCTCGGGAGAGTATCAACCGACGCTCTGCCTCCTTCCACTCCTCCTGGACCATCGTTTTGATGTGTTCACTTACGGGGAACACTACCTGTTTCCTGGCCACTAGTCCTCCAAACATTAAGTCCTGTCTGGACTGTGGTTTAGGGACTTCTTCTATTTGCATAGTGTTCCTGACTGCCTGGACCAACTCGTCCGTGTCCTCCAGTCTGAACAGGTACTTCCTGCTCTGATCCTGTCTATCCCCCAGGATCTCGCCTTCTTCCTCCTGATCCGAGTCCCGGAAGTCAGACTCCTCACTAGGGCTTGCTTCCGACTCTGGGTCTGCCTCCCACCTTGGACGTTTGCGACTCGGCCCTGGGCTGGGGGACTGACGACGAGCGCGGCTGGCTGTAGAGGCCTGGACTTCCTCGCTTATCAGCGATCTCATTTCGGCAAGGAGGGATGGCTGTTCCTCGCCTATGACCCTTGAGGTACAGGGTCCGCATAGGGTCTTGTTATAGGTGTCTGGCAGCTTTACCCTGCATACGGGGCATCGGACTGATTTGGAGGTGGCTTTTGCCGGGTCCTTCACCCCCGAGGGGGATTCTGCCGGGGTTCCCTTCTCCTAATAATACAGAAGGGGCTCTACTTAGATCTGGGTTGTGGGGATGGATGGGGGAGGGTGGTCTGCGCTATGCGCACTTACCCCTCCGCCTGCTGGAGCGTTTCCTTCCATCCTGGCGCGGTTCTATAGAGCGCTGTGGACCTCCGAAGCGTGCGCTGTGGGCTCTGAAGCGCGCGCTGTGCAGTAGCGCGCTCTGTGGACCTCAGTAGCACACTCTGTGGACCTCAGTAGCGCGCGCTGAGATCCAAGGCCAGCGTGTGACGTCACCGGATGTGACGCGCGACCTCTCGCGATAGGCCGCCTCCTCCACTTCCTGTCCGGGCTGACCTGCGCTCGGCCCCCGCCTGCTATGGTGGCCTGTTGGAGCCGTCGCTCCCCTCCCGGCGCCGACCGCACCGATATCCTGTCGGTGCCCGCCTGGCCTGTCGCCTCGGGGAGCCGACCTCCGCCTGCTGCGGCGGTCTGCTGTGTCCTCCTGCCACGGGGGCCCAGCCGTCGCCCGATATGGCGGGCTGCTGGAGGCCTCTCTCCTGCCTCCCAGGGCCGACCACGCCATCCTTTCGTCGGTGCACGTTCAGCCAGCCGCCTACGGGGAGCCGACCATCGCCTCTATGGCGGTCCGTCCTGGAGCCGAGAGCCTCCCATAGGGAGGAACGGCTCCCTCCAGGAGCGCCGTCCTGCTCCTGGCCTTTGGGGCAGAGGGACTCCCCCTCGGAGAGTTTCGGCCCCGGGACCTCTTGACAGGGGAAGGCTTGGACTGGCCGTACGATCCCCGGAGCCCCTCCGGTAAGTCTCTCGTGTGTCCCTCCGTGCAGGGACAGGAAAAAACACTGAGGGAAAGGGGGTGGGACATGACCTTTTAACCTCTCGTGTGCTTTTCCTGTCCCTGTAAGGAGGAGGAGGACGTCCTCCATGGTGCTGTCAGGTGGACGTCCTGGAAATATATACTCTGAAGTGTAAAACATACATGGCTGCAGTCGAGGAGTCAGTGTTTGATTCTTGCTCCTTGTGTTTGAGGCGGCATGAGATTTACTGACAGGTTCCCTTTAATTGCATCTTCCCAACCAATGGCTTTTATCTTTCTGACACAGGTGGAGGAAACATAGAAGTGAAATCTGAAAAACTGGACTTTAAAGAAAAGGGTTCATCCAAGATTGGCTCACTGGACAATGTCACTCACACACCCGGCGGAGGAAACAAGAAGGTACAGAGTGTCACCTTCATTCTGCTTACTAGGAAACCTGGGCAGTAAAAGGATGTCCATATCAGGCCATCTGTGACCACTGTACACTCCGTGCTGCCCCTTCTGGTGATCAGAGTTTAGTCACACCTTGCAGGAAGGTGCGCCAGCTGTGGGCCTCATTGACCATCACCACTAACCTAGGTGGTTACACCAAATGTGTACCGTACTACTGTGTGCACTAATGCCGTAGCAGACTACTACCCCCATTATTGTATTGTGACAGTGATGGTGGAATGGGTCCACAATGCATTACCAGATCTCTTATAGTGGCATGGACGAGTTACTCAGTAAGCAGTCACTGGCTGGAGAGACTGGTATGGACGGTATGGTATGGACGGTTCTTGCTGCTGCCCAGGTTTCTGTTGGACTAACCCTTCTTCAGACGCCGATGCTTCTTACCAGCGTTTTCTTCTAGATTTGTGGAGCCGGCTCTGCTGTGGGCCCTGCTCCACACATCGCACTCTGCTTTCCTTGTAGATCCACAAGTTGGGTCCTGTTTCACCTATTCTTAATATTGATCGGTCAGATGTGCGCTGCGCACTCGACCGCACTAATCAGTTTCCTGCACTTTCTCTGGAGAACATTTCCTGAGTCTCTGCTTCATTTTCTCCAATTTTCAACACGTCCTCCAAGTCGGGACTTCTGTTTCCTCAGCCTGTCGTCTCTGCGGGACTTTTCTTGGACCTTCCATTCTTTAGCGCCTGTTTCCGACTGTTTCCTTTCTCTCTCACAAACCTATCCCCACCCTAAAAACTATGGGGGCAAACATTGCTGCAGTACATAGGTAATAAGAACCAGCTAAACTACATTTTGCATTTTGTTCTTGTATTTGTCAAGCACTGAGCTCAGCAGTATATTTTGCTTTCTAAAAAGCAGTGACGTTCCCATTTACACCCGTCCTTCTTTACCCTCACCATTATATCACCACTCCAGAACATTCCCATCATTTTCAATTTCTTCGACAATAAATATCTAACATTGCCTAAGGACATAAATAATTGTCAAATCAGAGAAGATTCAGCAGATCAGAACTGATTGGTCAGCAGGATTACGAGCTGGCGGTGTGAGAGCAACTTAATTTGGGTCATTTCAAGTTTATGGTCAGTTTTCGGGATCTGCTTATTTCTTCATGTATGGCAAGTATAACGCAGATGTTACTTATCTGCAGTCACCACTAGAGGGAGTATAATAGCTCACTGTATGTGACCTACACATTGTGTAACGCAGATGGTACTTATCTGCAGTCACCACTAGAGGGAGTATAATAGCTCACTGTATGTGACCTACACATTGTCTAATGCAGATGGTACTTATCTGCAGTCACCACTAGAGGGAGTATAATAGCTCACTGTATGTGACCTACACATTGTCTAATGCAGATGGTACTTATCTACAGTCAATTCAAATTCAAATAAGCTTTATTGGCAGGACTAAATACACATTAGTTTTGCCAAAGCAAGTGTACAAAAGGGAATAGGGATAGGGACTGTAGGGATGTTGGGTAGGGGTTGTAGGAAAGGTGGATGGGGGCATATCCAGGATGGGGCTATAGAAGTCCATGGCATAGGGAAGGTGGATGGGGGGATGGGGGCAGATCCAGGGTGGGGGCTGTAGAAGTCCATGGCATAAGGAAGGTGGATGGGGGCAGATCCAGGGTGGGGGCTATAGAAGTCCATAGCATAGGGAAGGTGGATGGGGGGATGGGGGAAGATCCAGGGTGGGGGCTGTAGAAGTCCATGGCCTAGGGAAGATGGATGGGGGGATGGGGGCAGATCCAGGGTGGGGCTATAGAATTCCATGGCATAGGGAAGGGGGATGGGGGCAGATCCAGGGTGGGGGCTGTAGAAGTCCATGGCATAGGGAAGGTGGATGGGGGGCATGGTTTTCTTTCTCGCAGTCTATGACATTCGCTCACATACCGCGCCGCTATCTCCACTGCTCTCTCTTCTTCCCCCAGCAGGATATATGTTTTCTGTTCCTCCTTCATGGTGATGAAATCCGGGAAGAGATGTGAGAGTCTCCTGAAGTGAGTGTCCCTCACTGGGCTTGTAGCTTTGCCTGTGTCGGCCGGATTCGATGGCCAGACTGTGGGCACTGAGTCTATACCGGCTCAGGATCTTGCGGTCTCTGGGGTCCGGGAGTTTCTCCAGATATGGGGCCAGTCTGTAGTCTCTCTGTAGAGTCCGGTACATGGTCAGTTTCTGTGAGCTGATGATGTCGTTCTTCCAGTCACTTACGTACCTCTCCTGGCCTTCGTCTACCATCTTCCTGATTCCGGCTTTTGTCAGGTTGTTGTGATTGGTGTTCTGGTCAGGTTGGGTTTGGGTGGGCTGTTCCGAGGGTCCTGGTTTTTCTGTTTCACCTACATGTGTCAGGGCTTTATGGTGATGGGAGCTTGGATTGCTCCTACGTAGGTGAGTCCGGAATGACAGTGCCCTCTTTAGAACTGTTAGGTGTAGAGGGAATCTGCCCAGCTCGGCCCGGCAAGCACTGTTGGAGGTGCTCCGATGGACTTGGAGAAGGTGCTTGCAGAATTCCAGGTGGAATATTTCTGTTGGGCTGGAATCCCACCTTGACCAGTCTGGGTAGGTGTGAGGACCCCAGACTTCGCTGCCATACAGGAGGATTGGGGCGATGATAGAGTCGAAGATTTTTAACCAGACCCTCACTGGTGGCTTCAGATGGTAGAATTTCGATCGGATGGCATAGAAGGTTTTGCAGGCCTTGTCTTTCAGGGTCTCTATGGCTTGTTTGAAGCTCCCTGACCGGTGAATCTCTAGGCCCAGGTAGGTATATTTTTCCGTTCCTGTAAGGGCGCAGTTGTTGAGGACAAATGAAGGGTGCTGGTCTGATTTTCTCTTTCTCTTCTGGAACACCATGATGTTGGTTTTCTTTAGGTTGACCGGAAGTGCCCAGGTGGAGCTGAATTTCTCTAAGATTTTCAGGTTGTCTTGGAGGCCTTTCTCGGTTGGTGACAGAAGCAGCAGGCCATCTGCGTACAGCAGAAATTTCACCTGCACATCGTGGAGGGTGAGACCTGGTGCTGTGGAATATTCCAGAGCGGTAGCCAGCTCGTTGATGTAAATGTTGAAGAGCATTGGGCTTAGGCTGCAGCCTTGTCTGACTCCCCAGCTCTGCTGGAAATAAGCCTTTCTTCTGCTGTTCACACTCACGCTGCAGAGGTTCTCGGTGTAGGAGCTTTTGATAACATCGTAGGTCTTTCCTCCTATTCCGCTCTCCAGCAGTTTCAGGAATAAGCCTGGGTGCCACACCGAATCAAAGGCCTTGTTAAAGTCCACGAAACAGGCATATATCTTCCCGTTCTTTGTATTATGAACTTGGCTCTGAATGAGGCTGTGCAGGGTGTAGATGTGGCCAGTGGTGCGGTGATTTGGCATGAACCCTGCTTGGCTCTTGCTGAGGACGTTGTACTTGGTGAGGAAACTGAGGATCCTCTTGTTCAGGATGCTGTTGAACAGCTTTCCCAGGTTGCTGCTGACACATATTCCTTTGTAGTTGGCTGGGTCATACCTGTCCCCATTCTTGTGGATGGGTGTGATGAGGCCTTGGATCCAGGTAGGAGGGAAGTAGCCGGCACTTTGCACAATATTGAAGAGTTTAACCATAGCTGCCTGTATTTCTGGTGAGATTCCATCCAGGCCACCGGCTTTTCTACATCTTATGGAAGAGATTCTCTCTGCTACTTCCTGTAATGTAATAGGTGCATCCACGGGGTTTTGGAAATTTTTTACTTTTTGCTCCATTGCTTTTAGTTTTGCCATTATGTTTTCCTGTTCTTGGCTTAGTTCTTCCTTTGTAATGTCTTTATAGAGGTCTCTAAAGTACTGGAGCCAGATGTTGCCATTTTGGATATGGATGTTGTTTTTCTTGTCTTTTGTGCCCATGTGGTTCCATAGTTCCCAGAAGGAGTTGTCTTGGAGGGCGTCTTGGAGTTGGTTAAGTTTGGTGGAGATGTAACTCTGCTTCTTCCTCCTGAGGATGGTTTTGTACTGCCTTTGTATGGTTTCATAGGCTTCCCTCAGACCCGGGTGGTTGGGCTCTCTGTGTTTCTTGTTTGAGGCTGTTCTCAGGGTCTTCCGTACGGCTTTACATTCTCTGTCAAGCCATCCATTGATGTTTTTCTTTTGGTCTCTTGTAGTTGACTTTTTTAAGGTCGGACAGTCTGGCCATTGCATAGAATATATTGTTGAGGTTTTTTGCAGCTTAACTCACTCCCTTTGGGTTAGACTGGTACTCGTAGTTGTAGAAGTGGTGGAGCATCCACTGTATTTCAGGTCTGCTGGGAGCCTCTTTATACCTTAATGCCGACATTTTGTGCCATTTATAGGATGGAGGCCGCTCTGCTGAGGCTTTTGAGTGGATGGTTTCTCTGTAGATTTCAAGTACAGAAGTTGGGGAGACTATGAAGGCGCTGATATTTGCCAGGTTCATATCTGTAATGGCATAATCTAGTACACTTCTCCCTAAATGGGAGTTTAGTGTGCACCTCCCTAAGGAGTCTCCTTTGGTTCGTCCATTCAGAGTATGAAGTCCTAAACTTCTACATAGGTTCAGGAGCTTTTTACCACTTTTGTTGACTGTACTGTCATAGCTGTGTCTCTCTGTGACTACTGAGTCTTGGCCGTCATTCTCTGCTCCAAATATGTAGATGTTCCCATCCGTGGTCAGGAATTCGTTTTCTCTCCTTGTTCTTGCACTGAGGTCTCCAAAGATGAGAACTTTGCCCAGGCCTTGATAGTTTCTCTTTGTAAGATCTCGAATCAGTCTGGATTGAAGTAGGGTGACTCTGGCGGTGGTATATAGGTGGTGCAGAGATGGACAGACTGAGAGGTGAGGATGGAGCTGCTGATCCTGATCCATATGTGGCTGCCTCCTCTCTTCACCGGTTTGATGTACTGGTGGAGCTCCTCTTTATACCAGATCAGTATTCCTCCTGAGCTCCGGCCCTGTTTGATGTTTTTATTTTTCAGGGCAGGGACAGAGATTTCCCTGTATCCGATGGGCACCAGAGATTCATTTTCAGCCCTGGTCTATGTTTCCAGGAGGATCTGAATGTCTATATTTCTCAGTCTTTGTATAAAGTCAGGGTCATTTGTTTTACATCCAAAGGCCGAGGTGTTGAGACCCTGAATATTCCAGCTGCTGATTGTAAGTGAAGTCATTTTTCTATATATCTTGGGTGTATATACCTTGTAATGAGTATGGCTGTGTAGGACAAACTGGATTTCTGACTGATTTATTAATGATGTTGGTTCCGTCCAGTCACATTAGTTTCCTGCATAGTGCGCTGAGCAGGGTCTTTATCTCATCCATATCTCTGCTCTGCATGTATCTGTGTGGGGTCGGTGGACCACTCCATTGAGGTTTCCTCCTCTAATGGTCTGATTTTGGGTGAAGAGCTTTGTTTCCAGCTTCTGGAGATAGGTTTGGGGTTTTCGGCCTTTTTATTGTTAGGGGTCTTTCAGTGTGATTATGGTCACTGTTGAATCCAGGCCTGGGTCCTCTGTTTAGTATAACGTCTTTCAGCAGTCACCACTAGAGGGAGTATAATAGCTCACTGTATGTGACCTACACATTGTCTGACGCAGATGGTTCTTATCTACAGTCACCACTAGAGGGAGTATAATAACTCACTGTATGTGACCTACACATTGAACTCAATAATAGAGGGGTGCTTACACTCCCTCTAGTGGTCACTATGAGCAGCTATAGTTAGGGCTATAGTGGATTGGAACCTCCAACCCCATTTTAAGATGGAATTAATTAGCATTAGAACTAATAACCAAATGGGGGCAAATGGTGGATTGTCACTTAAAGACCAAAGCCATAACATTTTTGCATTCACTTCATTGAGACATAATGTTACATGAAAAACAAAGGGAAGAAGCCTCTGCTGATTCACAGTTGTAGAGCTGATCTGTGTTCTGCTCGCCATAGACATCCATAAACCTGATGGCTGGACCGTGTGGTTGTGCTTACACACAGTCCGCGCTTACTCACTGTCCACGCTGTCACATTTGTGTATTTTCACTGTGCTGTATACTCACATCCATGGAGGTCTTTGATCATAAACAGGATGTGGCCAACACTGCTGCACACAACATTCCTCCATATCTCTAATGTTCCCATCCTGCTGCTTTCCACACTTAACCCTTTGCTTTCACTGCACTTCTCATGGCATACTGCTCCTCCTCCTATCTTATATACATGTAATCAGTCCTCACCTCATCCTTCCCCAAAATCATCTTATCACCTTCAGAGAGAGAAAGGGAACGACGAAAAGTCAGGGGGAAGCGATTCCCCCACAAATGGGCTTTACCTGGGCCTTCCTCCTCCTCCCCCACCAGAAGAACTAGAGGTGCCCGATTTATTGTGTGAAGAGTTGAAGAGCGGTAAGTACCATGTAGCAGAGAGGGGTGTAAATGTTTCTCTGTGCACGAGCACCCTACCTGCTTCAGATATGATAATGATTCAATAAAAGGAAATATAGAAGTGAAATATTGGTATACTGCTTATATATATATTCACACTTGCATTTTTTTGCGCTGCGCTACGTGCGCAGTGCAAACACGCATAAAAAAACGCACCATGCATTTTTATGTGTTTTCTTTGCGCATGGTTTTTACAAAGACCGCATGCTTTTTTTGCGCTGACGTGTGCATGTCCATGCGCACGTCAGCGCTCACATAGACTATAATGTGTTTTTGGGTGAATTTTGTGCGCATTGCGTGCGCATGCGTTTTTTTGAGACAGGTCGGATGCACAAAAAATGCAACAGGATGCATTATGTGCGCCCAGGCGCACACTACAAAAAAAGTATGCGCATACAAATGCATACAAACGCATGACTATGCGCACCCATGTTAAGTATAGGAAAAAACCGCATGCGCATGTATGCGCAAAAACGCAGCGCAAACAAATGCAAGTGTGAAACCAGCCTAAATGGTGTATTAAAACAGTGCAACCTTGTGGAGTTACTGTGTACTTACAGCCTTTGTTTGGGCTCTATATAGGGCTTTGTTCACATGGTCCTCTGAAATTATTGGATCAGTCACAACGCCTGCACTTACATGCGCTAGTCTGGTCTGTACATTTGGGCCAGACTAATGCAGGCAGCGATTTGTTTGGAAAATGTCCATATGCAATTGCACATCAGGTGACATTGGGGCTCTGTGTAATCCATTCTCCATGCCGACCAAAAATATGTTTGTCTGAATGTACTTTTATATGTAAAAGTTTTGGTACCTTGTGTGAAGAAGAGCTGAAAAAAAGTGCAGCTATTGTGTTGTGTCTGATATTGCAGCTCAGCCTTATTGAAGCGGATGGGAAATGTAATACCATATACAACCTGTGGCCAAGAGTGGTGCTGTTTGTGGGGAAAAAAATTTTCTACTCCCGTCTTAGACCTCTTTAAAAGTGAGTGATGACGTGGTGCAAAGATTTTACAGCTCTTGGCGTTTTCACAACATTTTCGCCTATCTCTAAGTGGGTGGAGCAGGGATGGGGCTTGGCGACACTCACTTGTCAAATTCTTGATGAGTGGCGGTGTTCTTTTTACCATAGATCTTTCTCCAGTCTTGCACACCACCCTGCCCCCTCATCAAGAACAGCATGAAAAACGCAGGTCTTGATGAATCGGGACCATCGTCTCACAAATACAGGGATAAGAGTTGATGCAAATCGATTCATAAGACCCCGTCCATTGTTCGTGTTAGTAATCTGTGGTGGCTGGACAGGATCCCCGAGAACCACCTCTTACCTAAAAGCATTCCAGCTCGTCTTTTGATTTGCAGGTCTGGCATGATGTCATCATTGTGGCGTGATGCACATGTTACATTGTGACGGGCCGGCTAATGAAATGAAGAGCCATGGATGGCAGGAGGAAGGCGGCAGTTTTCACAGATTACGGACATAGCCAATAGACCGGATCCTGTAAATCAGTTTACACCAATAGTAGCAGGGATGTAAATACCCAGAATTAAAGCTATGACAGTACTGTATATTACCAAATTACCAAACATGTTTCGCAGGCAGGCTTCATCAGAAGGTTTTTTTATCCCAATGTAATCCCAACATTGTACCAAGCTTGCAGTCATACAAATTACTCACTCATTTGTATTTGTCTATTTTCCAGATTGAGAGCCACAAACTGACTTTCAGGGAGAATGCCAAAGCTAAGACGGACCACGGAGCAGAGATTGTTTACAAGTCTCCTGACCCTTCTGGAGAGACGTCTCCCCGCCGTCTCAGCAACGTCTCGTCTTCTGGCAGCATTAACATGTCTGACTCCCCACAACTCTCCACATTGGCTGACCAAGTCTCTGCCTCCCTCGCTAAGCAAGGCTTGTGATGAGCTAATCTCTGTATGGGAGCTGGTGGTGCGAGAGACGTAGCCAAGATTTAAGAAAAAGGGAAAGTTACATAAAATTGCCCACACCCAATTGAATAATTAAACTGTCTCTTGTATACTTATTTATTACACGTCCCATCCTTGGAGGAGCATCTCCACCTACTCACTAGTAGCAGAGGGGAGAAATCGGGTGTATTCATTGATGTTATGTATATTTGGTTTTCATTCTAAGACACAAAGGGGTGATAAAGGTGTGTGCCATATAGATCTGCCATTTACATTGGGTTCCTAGGACAGAGCAGAGTCTTAAGCATGGGCGGGGACTCGCATCCATCCTGTTCACCTTATAAGGAAGAGACCACTCCCCCTGGCTCAGAGGGTCTTTAATTATTTTGAGCCATCACTGCAATAGTTGCTTCCTAATACCATTAGGGGGTTGTCCAGGATTAGAAAGGGTCTGTTTTTTCATCAAAAACAGCGCCAGTCTTATAAATGGGTTGTGTCTGGTTTTGCACCTCATTCCAGCTAATAGACCGGAGTGGTGCAATTTCTGGAATTAACTATTTAAAAAATAAATTTTTCTGAGGCATTTCATTGCTTTAACACACGATTTTCATTTTCTTCTAAGGGGATCTGGTGTTGAATGCTTGCAAACTCCCAGACTAAGAGACAGAAATATTCATTCTATAGTAAACACTTGCTTTCCCATAGTCTCAGCTTCAATCAACTTACACTATAGGGACAAGCCAAACCTATACTAAAAGCTTTCTTTTTTTTTTCTTTTATAGTTAGCACTGCCAAATCTGTAGTATGACTTCAAGGCGCCCCCATGTTTCATGTCCTTAAGATAGCACCCCAGCACCGGCATGCATGCTGCAGGAATGATAAGGTGTTTAGCACCTCCGGCAATGAACAGGTTACTCCACCCTTAGAAGACTGTAACCTGTGTGCGCTTTTTCGGGTGACCCCTGTCCATCCCTCCGATACATGTCCACCTTGCCCTGAAGTCTGCTTGTTCTCTCTGAACTCTCGTGTGTGATTTATAACGGAACTGAAGAATTCGCAGTGGCTGCTATCCTGTTTTTTGAGGGTTTTTTATGATGTCCTTTCTCTGCAGCCCCTTCACTTTCTAATTTCAGTATTGCCTTCCTTTCTCCCCTCTGTTAACGTCATCGGTAACGACCCCCAATATACACCCCCTTTTCTCTCCATTGTGTCTGTGGCTGTCCATATTCTGTGTCGTGTCTGACCAGCTGGTTCACACGGTCTGTTGCTGTATAAGTGGATTTGGAAATAAAGTTATTAATACAACATAGGTCTCGGGAGCTTCATTTTTGTTCTGGTAGGAAAAGGGCACTTCCACAGCCATATACAGTTGTGCTCAAAAGTTTACATACCCCAGCAGAATTTTTGCTTTCTTGGCCTATTTTCAGAGAATTTGAATGATAACACCATAACTTTTTCTCCACTCATGGTTAGTGGTTGGGTGAAGCCATTTACTGTCAAACTACTGTGTTTTCGCTTTTTAAATGATAATGACAACCCAAAACATCCAAATGGCCCTGATCAAAAGTTCACATACCCCATTTCTTAACATCGTGTATTGCCCCCTCTAACATCACTGACAACTTGAAGTCTTTTGTGGTAGTTGTGGATGAGGTTCTTTATTTTCTCAGATGGTAAAGCTGCCCACTCTTCTTGGCAAAAATCCTCCAGTTCCTGTAAGTTCCTTAACATGTGAACACAGCCTATTTAATTCTTAATCCTTGTAATGCTGGGGACCACCCCAATGGACATCTACAAAAGCAGTACTGCTACTGAAAAGAAGTCCATTATTGGAAAATGACTCTTCAAACCATTACAGATTTACCATTTACAGGAGCCAGAGGAGAACAAAGGTAGATGGAAAACAAGTAGATAGAAGGGTGCAGTGAACTGCTTGGCCACGGCAAGGCTGCACCAAGCATCGGTGCTTGGTTTGACTAGTCATTCTCTGATGACAAACTCCCTTTATTCTGGTTTATCTATATACTTACCCTCATAAGTAATTTTAACACTGTATGCATGATACTGTGTAGGTGCCCGATGTGTCATCAAAGCAGCTTTGACCTGTTAAGACATGATGGAACTCCACAAGTCTTCTGAACTTGTCCTGCGATACCTGGCACCAAGACATTGGTAGCAGATTTTAAAGGGCTATTGCCTTCAGGGAATCTGTCAGCACCAAATGACTGTGTTCGATGCGTTGTTGGTGTTGCCAAACTGTTCAGTGTACCTTGGAACTTACCATATTATGTGGTTTATAAGACGCAACCCAAATTTTGAGGAGTGAAAAAAAGGAAATAAGAACTTTTTTTTTTTAATAAAATGATGGTTCTTCTTACAATCCATGCGTTTTATGGCTTACTGGGGGTGGTAGCTGCGGTGAAGCATGGTCCCAGGGTCACTGCTGGCAGAAGCAGGAGTGGGGCCCTGCTACGGCTCCCATACTGGGAGAAAGGGGTGTTCGGTTGTGCGGGGGCTCCGCCGACATTTTTGCGAAAGATTGGGACCTCTACACTTCCATGGTTTACTTTGTGGTGGACTCCGGGAAAATGGCCGCCGGGGGCAGCGTATGCGCAGATGGAGGTTTGGTGCTGAGATCTCCATCTGTTCATGCGCTGCCCGCTGCAGCCATTTTCCCTGAGTCCACTGCAATGTAAATCATAAAAGTACGGGGGTCCCGGACTTTCACAAAGTGTTGGTGAAGCCCCTGCACCACCGAACACCTGCAGTGTCGCATCTCCAAACACCCCCTCATCCCAGCCTGCGGCCTGCAGCAACGCACCACTTTTGCCTTCTCCAGACACACCCCCACTCCCCCCCAAAAAAAAAAATTTTTAGGGAAAAAAACTGGGTCTTGTAATCAGAAAAATACAGTACTTTTTTTCCCCCCATCTATCTCTACCACCTTTCTCCTATTATTGACAGTTCCAGCCTGACAGAAGGTAGAAGAGCATTAGAAATAAACACACTTTCATGAGAACATCACCCACCTCATCATGCCCAGGCATTGGAGGGAGGTCATACAGGCACGTAAAGGCCACACACACTACTGAGCATCATTTCCTTGTCTTGAGGCATTTCCACTGTATTCCACTGTAGTTGGATCAGTCTGTCATTTGATTTTCCACTTTGATGTTAAGTATCATTCCAAAGCCAGACCTCCATGAGATATTTTGATTTACATTGATGATTTTTTATGTTTTATTTTTCTCAACACATTCCACTATGTAATGAATACAAGTTTGCACCTGGAATATTTCATTCAGTGATATCTAGGATGTGGGATTTTAGTGAAATATCGTACACTGAAGATCTTGTCATTTTTACGCTGGCCACTAGGGCTAGAGTCAATTTATTGCTGTTAAAGGGGTTGTCCAATCTAAACTCTCTGTGACTGCAGAGGATTCGCTGGTTTCTGAGCCATCCTCCCTGGGCAGAGCCTGTCCAATGGGCGTGGCTGGCCTCAGTCTATACACTTGTATTGAGCGAGGCCATGTTCAGTCTAGTGATGCAGCCATCCAGTGAGTATGGCCTCGCTCCATACAAATGTATGGAGTGAGGCCACACCCATTAGACCGACTCTGCCCAGGAGTATGCATAACCAATACGTACCTGATGGTCCCAGCTCAGAGTGTGCTGGGGAGATTCATAAGGCTGTCGTATCACAGAGTGGAGACATCAATTTAAACCAGACAACCCCTTTAATGAGCATGCTCTTATCCAGGCAAATGCAGGCAGCGGAGGAGGTGAGCTGTGACATCATACACTGTCAATTATGGATCTTGTGCTACCTACTCTATCTAGAGAAGTTACTTTTCATTGTTACATTACCTGACTGTGATGATGAAACTGCTGAAAAGTCTTTTGTGCAGAACAGGAAGTACGAGTCTAGCAAAAGACTTTCTGGCCAGTATGAAAACTGCAATTATATATGTAAAAAAAACAACAAAACATAGCATATGTGTTAGGCACCAAGGTTCTTCCACTGCACAGGGGGAATCTCAAGCCATTCTTCTGCGGCCACAGAGGATCCTGCTCAGCAGAGATATCGGTCCCGGCGTCTTGCTCAGACTAATGCTATGTGTCTGGTTGCTACTGCCGCTCCAGGCTCAGCTATAGCATCAGACATTTAGTCATCGGCGAGCAAACGATCCAGGGACTAAGTCCTGCTTTTCTCCTACTGAGCATGCCCGTGGAACGACCGTTCATTGGAGATCGGAGGTCACATGCTCAGGTCCTATTGCAGCTCAGATTGGGCCATCAGGAAGGTCCCGGAACGCTGCGTCTATAAAAGGATCGCATGGCCCTGCACTAATATAGACTGTATTTTCAGACTATGTGGAGTGAGTGTTGTATGCACGTATGTATGTCTCAGGTGAATGACTCATTATGAAACCCCTACCCTTGGTACGCATGTGTTGTGTAGCCTAGCCTGTTAAGCGCCCATGCTGAGGTGCAGGTAGGAGGCAGAGTCGGAGACTGGCATCAGCGCCAACTGGTGGCTTTGTCTGTGCACCACGGTGCTTGTGCTCGGCACTCCACTTTAGCCAGCATCTTAGTGGCATCCACAAGTGCGACACCGCACGCTTAGTAGGTCTAGAGGGACTCTGACCCCGTGTCCTTGGGGCTGAGTTCTGTGACTTTACTGAGCGCTCCCTTTGCCGAGCTCTGTGAGCTTAAACAGGCTCCGGCATTTATGTCCTGCGGTAGTGCGGCTCTGTGAGGTAACAGAGTTCGCCCTGTACACACCGGGTGACGTTCTTCCTTTATACCGCCATATAGCCTGTTAAGCGCCCATGCTGAGGTGCAGGTAGGAGGCAGAGTCGGAGACTGGCATCAGCGCCAACTGGTGGCTTTGTCTGTGCACCACGGTGCTTGTGCTCGGCACTCCACTTTAGCCAGCATCTTAGTGGCATCCACAAGTGCGACACCGCACGCTTAGTAGGTCTAGAGGGACTCTGACCCCGTGTCCTTGGGGCTGAGTTCTGTGACTTTACTGAGCGCTCCCTTTGCCGAGCTCTGTGAGCTTAAACAGGCTCCGGCATTTATGTCCTGCGGTAGTGCGGCTCTGTGAGGTAACAGTTCGCCCTGTACACACCGGGTGACGTTCTTCCTTTATACCGCCATATAGCGTCCACCATTACCGGGCAGCAGTTTACCATCTCTGCACGGTGGACCCCGGGCTGCGAACGCACCTTATTACCATCTTTTTATTATTTGGTGCGTTCCGCCAGCCCTAACATTATACTAGCGCCAGGGTCTGGCTAGTAATGGTGGATGAACAGCAACTGCGGCGGTACATCCGGCAGGTGGGCGGCTCTCGAGCGCACAACCGCAGCTGTGGATGTTATAGCAGTAGCTGTTCAGGCTGCTAGCGTGGTTGCAGCTAGTTTGTCTACTGCCACCCCTGTTCCGACCTTATCCCGCCTCCGGCTGCTAGATAAGTACTCTGGCGATAGCAAGTCATGTAGGGGATTCTTGAGCCAGTGTGCGATACACCTGGAGCTCTTGGCTGCACGTTTCCTATCAGAGCGGGCTAAAGTAGGATTTATTGTATCTCTTTTGTTGGACAGGGCTTTGGAGTGGGCTACGCCGCTGTGGGAGCGCGACGATCATGTGGTGCAGAGTGCTTCGCGGTTCCTGAGCACTCTGAAACAGGTCTTTTTGGGACCTCAAGTCACCTATGATACGGCACTCTAGCTTCTGGCACTGTCACAGGGTTCATCCATGGTCAGCCATTGTTCCGTCCACTTCCGGACGTTAGCATCTGAGCTGGAGTGGCCAGATAAAGCCCTTAGCCCTGTATTTTGGAGGGGGCTGGCTGACCATGTGAAAGACGCTTTGGCCACTAGGGAGATTCCTGCCACACTGGAGGAGCTAATAGCGGTCTCCACTCGCATTGACCTCTGTTTTCACGAGCGAGAGTTGGAGCGAGCCCAGTGTAGGCAGCGGTTTCGGCTGGCTCCCACCTTCGCCAGACCTCTGGAATCTCCGGTTCAGGCATCTGAGCCACAGGACCCCATGGAGGTTTCCCGAACGAGGTCTAAGTCCCGGGTTGCTCGAGTACCCATGGTCTGTGCTGTTTGGCAGCAGTCGGGACATTCTGCCAGATGTCCCCAGTTGTCAGGGAACATCAGCGTCTAATGGTTGTAGGAGGAGGTACACTGGACACGGCGACGTTTTCTCCCAAATTGTCCTTCAAGGGAACAATTACCATAAGCCCATCCACTCACACGGTTGAGCTTTGCGTGGATTTCGGGGCAGAGGGCAACTTCATGTCTTCGGCCTTTGCCCAACGGCACGTAATACCCCTGGTGATGCTCGCCAAACCAGTGACCGTTCGAGTGGTGAATGGGGCGACACTGCCCTCACAGATAACACATCAGACCATTCCATTTACTCTTTCCATGTCGCCATCTCTCTTCTTGTCATGCCCGAGGGAATTGATGAGGTCCTGTTAGGGATACCTTGGCTACGGTACCACTCCCCACATGTTGAGTGGTCCACAGGGAGAATTTTGGGATGGAGAGAATTTTGTGAGGGTAGATGTCTGAGGGAGTGCATTCTGGTTGCCACTACGGAGGTACCCGCAGATCTTTCCTCTCTCCCCAAGCACTATTGGCCCTATGCAGACGTGTTCTCCAAGAAGGCTGCGGAGACCCTTCCGCCTCACCGCCCCTATGACTGTCCTATTGACCTCTTGCCTGGTGCAGAGCCTCCCCGGGGTCGAGTCTATCCCTTGTCTCTCTCGGAGACAGAGGCCATGTCTCAATATATCAGGGAGAATCTTGCAAGAGGGTTCATTAGGAAGTCAGTGTCACCTGCAGGGGCGGGATTCTTCTTTGTGCAGAAGAATGGAGAACTGCATCCAGACATAGATTACAGGGGTCTTAACGCCATCACCGTTAAGAACAAGTATCCTCTGCCCCTGATAGCCGAGCTCTTTGATAGGCTGCGGGGAGCGAGGGTATTTACTAAGCTGGATCTGCGGGGTGCTTACAACCTGATTCGCATCCGTGAGGGAGACAAATGGAAGATGGCATTTAACACCAGGGATGGGCACTATGAATACCTGGTGATGCTCTTCGAGCTTTGGAATGCCCCGGCCGTCTTCCAAGACTTTGTGAGCGACATCTTCCAGAATATGCTCACCACCTCAGTTGTAGTCTATCTGGATGATATTCTCATCTACTCTCCAGATATAGACTTCCACCGGAGAGATGTTTGCAGTCTTCGACCTCCTACGGGCAAACTCCCTCTACGCCAAGTTGGAGTGGTGTGTGTTTGAGCAGGAGTCCTTGCCTTTCCTGGGCTATATCATCTCCGCCCAGGGATTGGCCATGGATCCTGCCAAGCTACAGGCAGTGATGGATTGGCAGAAGCCTCATTCCCTTAAAGCGGTGCAGCGTTTTATAAGATTTATCAACTACTACCGCCAATTCATTCCCTACTTCTCAACTTTGGTAGCTCCCTTGGTTGCCCTGAACAAGGGAGCAAATCCTAAATTGTGGTCGGAGGAGGGCTCCAAGGCTATCCTCTCTATTGAGTTACACTTTGCTAGCGCTCCCATTTTACATTGCCCCGATGTGGATAAACCATTTATTATGCCTCATCGTCTGTGCTGGAGCAGTCCTGTTCCAAAAGGATGCTCAAGGTCAGAAGCATCCTCGCTTCTTCTTTTCTAAGACCTCACCAGTGGAGAGGAACTATTCCATCGGGGACAGGAAGTTGCTATGAAGTTGGCCTTTTCAGAATGGAGACACCTCCTGGAGGGGGCTCGCTATCCTTTCCAGGTCTACAACAACCACAAAAATATGGTGTACCTACAAACCGCCCAGCGGTTAAATTCTCACCAGGCTAGATGGTCCTTGTTCTTCTCCCGGTTCCACTTCACCCTCCACTTTCTTTCCGGGGAGAACATTCATGCCAACGCTCTCTCCCGCTCCGTAGTGTCATCAGAGGAGCCTCGTTTAATTGTCCCTTCAGAGAGCCTGAGAACTGTGGCCCCGGTTTTGCTAGAGTCTGTGCCCCCAGGACAGACTTTCGGTCCACCTAATTTGCGATTGGAGGTTCTCTCTTGGACTCACTCGTCCAGGGTGGGTGGACATTTTGGGACCAAGAGGACATCTGAGCTCCTGGCGAGGACGTACTGGTGGCCGCATATGGCCCGTCATCGAAGACTATATACAGGCGTGTCTCCTGCGCCAAGAATCGGTCTCCTCGGTAACGGCCTGCTGGGTTACTTTACCCTCTGCCGGTGGCAGATAGGCCCTGGGAGATGGTCGAGATGGACTTTGTGGTGGGCTTACCCAAGTCTTGTGGCTGCACCGTTATTTGGGTAGTCATTGACCATTTCTCCAAAATGGTGCACTTAGTGCCTCTTCCGCGGGTGCCTTCTGCACGGGCCTTGGTGGCGTTGTTCATCAGGCACGTTTTCCACCTACACGGCATGCCTGCCAAAATCGCCAGTGACCAGGGTCCCCAGTTTGCATCTCGGTTCTGGAGAGAGCTTTATCGTCTGCTCAGCATTTAGCTGAATCTCTCTTCAGCTTACCAGCCTGAGATTAATGGATTGGTAGAGAGGGCCAACCAGACCCTAGTCACGTATCTGCGACTCTTTGTTTTGGCCAGGCAAGATGACTGGGCGTCCTTGCTGCCATGGGTAGAGTTTGCGCTAAACAACGCTGTAGCCAATTCCACTGGACATTCCTCCTTAACTACGGCCAGCATCTGCGGGTTCCTGTGCCAATGCCTGTGTCTTCCACCGGCTCTAGGGTGGCAGACTGGACGGTGGAGGCACGTGACATTTGGGACTACACATAGGATGCTATCCGGGCCTCCAAGGAGAGAATGAGGGTTTCCACTGACCTTTGCTGCTGGCGATCTAGTGTAGCTCTTCGCCTGTAATATCAGGCTGAGAGTCGAGTCCACTAAGTTAGTGCCTTGCTTTATAGGTCCCTTCAAGGTCCTGGAACAGGTTAACCTTGTGGTATGTCGTCTGGCTCTTCCACCACGCCTCGGTATCACCAACACCTTTCATGTGTCCCTCCTAAAACCCGTTCACATGTCCCGGTTTTCCGAGTCATCTGCCGGGACATCGGGCTCATCTACCGACGATTATGCAGGTGAATGCCGTTGTTAGGTGCAAGGTGGTACAAGGGTATGAGATAAAAAGTTCTACCTGGTGGACTGGAAGGGTTATGGCCCAGAGGACAGGACCTGGGAACCTGTTGAACACATTCGTGCTCCTCAGCTCATTGCAGCTTTTGAGCAAAGTGAGGCCCAAGGAGGGGAGGGGGGCGAGTGATGTTAGGCGCCGAGGTTGTTCCACTGCACAGGGGAATCTCAAGCCATGTCCTCTGCGGTCTCCTATTCGTCTGCAGCCGCAGAAGATCCTGCTCAGTAGAGATGTCGGTCCCGGCGTCTTGCCCAGACTAATGCTATGTGTCTGGTTGCTACTGCCGCTCCAGGCTCAGCTATAGCAAAAGACATTAGTCAGAAAACGCTCCTGGGACTAAGTCCTGCTTTTCTCCTACTGAGCATGCTCGTGAGATGACCCCTCATTGGAGGTCAGAGGTCACATGCTCAGGTCCTATTGCAGCTCAGATTGGGCCATCAGGAAGGTCCCAGAAGGCTGTGTCTATCAAGGAATCTGTCAAGGGATCACCTGCTACATTACAAAGCTAAAGAAGAAAATAACCGGGTGGCTTTTGTAGTCACCTACAACCCAAATCTGGAAGTGCTAAGGGGAGCTGCACAGAAATTACAGCCTTTACTACAAAAAGATGCCCGATTACAATCCATTTTTCCAGAACCCCCACTGCTGTGTTTTAGGCAGCCCCCAATTTAAGAAGCATCATTGTCAGAAGCTCCCTGTCCTCTCCAACAGCTGCAGGAACCTTTCCTTGCAACCAGAAAAAATGTAAAACTTGTCCATTTATAATGACCACAGACAAGATAAAGATCCCCAACTCACATCAGGACTACAAGATCCCAGGTAGTACTTTCACCTGCATCACATCTAATGTGGTGTACTTAATTATTTGTACTAAATGTCCAACTGGGGGTCTGTATGTGGGGGAGACAGGGCAAAAGCTTAGAACAAGGATGAATGCTCATCGTCACACAATAAGAGAAAAAAGAATGGATCTGCCTGTGGCAAAACATTTCTGTATCCCTGATCACAGCAGCGTGGATATGAAATTACTGGTATTGAAAGGTAACTTCACATCTCAGAGAGAGAGACGTGTTTGGGAGTATAAATTTATGACGACCTTTGACACTGTCAGTGCTGGAATGAATGTGTCGCATGGATTTATGTCTTTTTACATCAATTAAGGAATTTGCTTTCAAGACCTGGTGGGGGCATCACAACACATTAGGAGACCCCAATCAGAGGACTATAAAACATCCAGACCCCTTATCTATGTACTGGTCCAATATTTATGTTTCTCCCTCTCCCATACTGATAGTTCTGCTTCACGTCACTTGTCTTATCCATTGCATTTTTTCTGTGCTGTATTGTGCATAAATATGTGTTTCTTCAGATTTTGTATTAGTCTAGCCTGAAGGAGACCTGAGTAGTCTCGAAAGCTTGCAATGTGTTACCATCTTTTCAGTTAGCCATTAAAAGGTATCAACTACTGAGGACTCTCAATTCTGAATATTTTTCTATCTACTGGCTAACACGGTACAAAGATATATATATCTTTCCTCTACTCCTGGTACGCATGTGTTGTGTAGCCTAGCCTGTTAAGCGCCCAGGCTGAGGTGCACGTAGGAGGTAGAGACTGGCATTAACGCCAAGTGGTGGCTTTGCATGCCACGGTGTTCGTGCCCGACCCTCCATGTTAGCCAGTGTCTATTAGCGGAGTCCGCAGGTGCGTCGCTGCACTTAGTAGGTCTAGAGGGACTCTGACCCCGTGTCCTTGGGGCTGAGTTCTGTGACCGTTTAGGAGCGCTCCCTTTGCTGAGCTCTGTGAACTTAAACAGGCTCCTGCATTTATGTCCTGCGGTAGTGCGGCTCTGTGAAGTAGCAGAGTTCGCCCTGTACACACCGGGTGATGGTAACCTGCGAGTGTTCTTCCTTTATACCACCATATAGCGTCCGCCGTTACTGGGCAGCAGTTTACCATCTCTGCACAGTGGACCCCAGGCTACGAACACACCTTATTACCATCTTTTTGGTGCATTCTGCCAGCCCTAACAATATGGGAAAAAAAAACCCCAAAATGGGTGACACACCCCATGGTCAGAGATGATGCTGAATCTGAACATAAATATGGATTTAAAGGATGCCGTTTTCCACAGACACATTCCCTTTAAGGTAAGAGTCAAGTAAGTAGCAAACCTGTGGCTATGCCTAAACTATGTCACTCTATTCAGCACTGGACAAACACCATGCTAACAGCGAAGCACCTCACCAATTGCATTATGAGACATGCAGAAGAAAATGTCGGCGTTATCCTCCCCATCTCAGGCGCTACCGCATGGCATTACCAGTTTTGCTTTGAGTGTGCCTTAATGACAACCTTCCGCCAGTTTGCATTAAGCTGGACACATCATAGACTAGTGGTGGATGCAGAGATGAATTTTTGTTTAACTTCTTCTCTCCATTGCAAATACATTAAATTCTAACCTAAATTTACAAACGTTGTTGAGTCCAAGGTAAAGTTACCAGAGATTTGTCACTGGGGGTGTGTACTTCTTCTGTATGACATTGACCAATCATAAGCAGGTAGAATCATACAGAGAGAACACACCTCCACCATCGGTTATATCAGGTTTTTCAATGTAATGGCTTATTCACAAGTCAGACTTCTACGAGTGTGATCAGTTTATCCCAGGTGTGAGTGCCTTCTATGACAGTGTGTGAGATTATTCACGTCCCATGATTTCCTCAGAGAGATTTGCACAAAAGCAGACTTGTCCAATAGTGATCAGATTCAAGTCAAACTCGCCAATGCAAGTCTATGAACCTGCGAGAGGCTATAAAAAAATGTTTTGTATCCCAGCCATGTGCTCCTCATGGACTGTTTGATCAGAGCTGCTTTAGAAATCTCCAGTGTCCCACCCCAGCAGAGACAAACCTGACAAGACAATACTCTGACACTTATCAAAAACATTGATGAAAGTTTAACCCTTTTTTTGCACACAAGAAAAATCTGCAGACAGCATGAGGTAGGGGTTAAAACCACTGAATTCATCAATGTGTCCCATCAGGTCCTGTGCAGCTCTTTTCTTAAAATTATCATTGTATCACTTGGTGATTATCATTGTCCAGACTACAGCAGCACATGCATGCTAGTCCAACACCGCTCTGGCCTGTGATAAACAGCTGTCTATAGAGAATGTACATACACAGCCTGCTGTTGGCTGGGGAAGCTTTCTCAGCTAAAACTAAAAAAAAAAACAAAACACTCTGGACCAGAACTGCTGCAGCCAGTAAACTAAGTGATAAATCATTGGTTTAAGGGTCTCATTGCCTACATCAGCCAGCTCTTAGGCTGAGTGCACACGTTGCGGATTCTGCTGCAAATTTTTCCAAATCCGCAGGTATCTGCGAATTTAGTGCGGATTAGCTTGTGGTTTTCCCCTGCAGTTTGACACCTGTCATGGGTGCCAAACCGCTGCGGAATCCGCACAAAGAAGTGACATGCTTCAGATTTAAATACGCAGCAAATCCGGGCGGAAAAATCTGCAACATGTGCACTGTGGTTTTTTTTTTTTTAAACATAGACTAAAGCAGAATTCGCTATGTGCATACATAGATTTTGGTCCTGCGGATGTTTCAGCGCGGATTTAGAAAAATCTGCAGGTAAATTCTCTGGTTAAAAGACCTGCGGTGGATTAGCCTGCGGTTTCACACCTCTACAATGGAGAAGATGTGAAACCGCTGCGGAATCTGCATAAAGAATTGACATGCTGCGGATTTGAACCCGCAGTAAATCCGCGCGGAAACAGCAGCATGTCCACTGCGTTTTTCAGTTTACCATTGAAAACAATGGTACTGGACAACGCACCTAAATCTGCTGCGGACCCGCAGAGCCTGAAAAACTGCGGATCCAAAGCAGAATCCGCACCGTGTGCACATGGCCTTAGAGGTAGAAAAACCTGCTGACCGTTTCCTTTTAAGCTTTCATTTCATGACAGTCAGCGAGGAGGAAGTGCAGTACAGCAGAGCTGACTATACTGAGTAGAGCTGCAGAAGTGTTTGTAATGATTGAAAGCTCAAGCTCTGCTGTACTGCCCCTCCCCCCATGCTGGCTTAAGCGAGATGTAAGTTGAAAGGGGTTTGTAACCACTCATCTCTGATCTTGCAATCACACAGCTTAGCAGAGAGAAGACTCTCCTATGTGAGACATGTAAATGACAACTATATATTAAAAATAAATCCTTATTACAAATACATGTTCATGTAAAAGTGATCACACTTAAAAATTACAATTTAAACCAAAATCCTGGGAATATTAAGCTAGGGTAAAAAAAAGATTACGAGAACAAAAAAAACAACAACGTTTGTATTAATAAGATTATAGGAGGTACATATGCAGGCATGCTCCATGGAACAGAATCAGGAATTGCATCAGTCCGAGCTGGAGGATTCCAGCATGACAGGCGCCGCTATAACGTGGTATAATGTTGACATTAATAATGTTTGAAAAAAATAAATGCCTAAGGCGACTGACCCTGATGCCAATTGAATACCCTCACTATAAAAAACAAAAAAAAAAAAAACAGCGTTTCCCTCCTCATCAAACATGTCCCCTGACAAAGCAATGCAAAACATTCATTGGGGCACTGGGACATTTATCCATGCAATAGCTGCATGTCACTTCATATCAGTATTGGTATTATAGCTTCCTGAGTACCTCAATAGCATCACTATGTTACTGTGTTTTAGGCTTTATGCCGCTATAGCAACACTGTTATACCTGACACCTTGCAGGAATGCATTAATATTTCCAGTGCATTTATCTTCTTGCATTACATTCAGGAGGGGTGCAGTATCTATACTTTGTATTATCATTTGATATTAATATTTGCACTATGCACCTGAATACATGTAAATACTGCCATTTTTGGCCTACTACAATCAGTTGGTTTTCACACCTGTCTGGAGCATTCATGTCCCACTTTTTTTCCTCAAGTAACAAAACAAACAAAAGGGATTTTTGTTGTCTCACTCTTTACCCTGGGTTGAGATTACATTTTAAGACCAAATCCTGGTATAATTAGTCTCCTCTCCTCGCTGATTCATTGCAGAGCATGTGATCACAAGGAGCAAAGATGAGTGCGAGTACAGCAGAGATGAGCTTTTGTCCCATTACAAACACCTGTAATAGCTCCCCTTAGTGCTCTCCGCTCTGATGTGCTGTCCCCTCCCACTTCACTGACTGCCACGAGATGAAAGCTAAAATGTTTCTAACCGCACTCCGCTCTGCTCTACTTTCAGCATTTTGTTATCACACAGTCTGCAATGAAATCATTGACTGTCATTACCTGTCTCACAGGTTGAAATCGGCTCTAAGCTAGTGTGGGGATGTTATTTTCCCTTGTATGTTACTGAATGCTTACGATTGGTCAAGCTCATGCAAGGGATGAAATACATCTCTCCAAAAGAAAAAAAAAATCTCTGGTAACGCATTCTTGAACTTAGCAAAACCTGCTGACGGATTCCCTCTATGTAATCTGATAGTAGCAAGATGAAGGAGCAGGAAGCCCGATTCCACTTTTTGGACGACAATAGCAGTGCTACATATACAGCAGAGTAATCAGGAATTCTATGAAAACTGAGAAAACTCCGTATAACCCCGCCCACACCCGATTGGCTGCCTCCTGTGTACACTGTTCATTGTCAGCAACAATAAGGGGTGGAGGCGGGGTTACACAATTAGCTGGACTGCCTGGAATGTGACACCTTGTCCCACAATGATAATCTCCTGCTGTTAAAACTTTGTTTGCATGGAAACTACAGCAAGCTACTGAGCAAGTCACACGTCACTGGAATCTGGGTATTATGCTGCTCTCAGATTAAATAGAAAAAACCTGACAGATTCCCTTTAACCTTGAATTATAACCTAAACTTTACAAGCCACTACTCCATGATGTGGACAGTAGTTTACCCTGCTTAAACTGATGAAAGGTCCTCCTTACTGCTTTCAGGGGCTATTGAGGATTAGACAAACATGACTGTTCTTCCAGGGAAACAGTGCCACACCTCAACACAGCTTATGTCTGGTACTGCAGCTCAAGTAACAGAGCTGCAATACCATCTAATGCATGCAATTGCACAGCCCCTCATTTATATACTCTGATCAATCATTTATTAATGAGGCCAGTGAGGGAGGGGGGCGCAGGGATTACATGATTCTCCTGGCCTCAGTTCTCAGCACTACATTCCCCACAAGTCTACCGAGAGTAACATCTGGCGGGTGTAAAGCGAGTGCTGCAGCCAATCCACGACCTCAGTTTAAAGGCAACTTTCAAAATTTTGCCATTCGAAAGAAACAGGTTGAAAATTGAATGCTGCAGTCTCTGCAAGATGTTCCCAGCAGATGCTCATTTCCCTGGGCCCATTAATAAGGGGTGGCCCAGTTTTGGTAACCTCTAAATCACATCAGGCAGAGGAATTAATCCTAGCACCTCAAAGTGTGTTGCTCCTCCTCTAAAAATTACTTCTAATACAACACCATATTTAACGGGTTTATTTTGTTTTATTTTTTTTTTCAAGCATTTTTTTTTTTTTCCTTTTTTTTATACGTTTACCCCAACAGAATAAGGATGTTAAAACAAAAATAATAATCATCACTCTATACACCCCGGAAGATGGTGCAGATTTTACCATCATTATGCTCTCGGGAAACAATGAAGAAAAAAAAAAAAAAGAAAGAAAAAAGAAAACTAATATAAAGTTATTTACAAAATACAAGTTTTGTGTTTCATTATTATTTCTCTTTATACAACGCTAAAAGTTCTCAAACTTTCCAAAACATTTTTTTTTTATAACTTGCTGGAGAACTAAAGCCATTAATGCTTAGAAAAAGTGGACAAACAGTTTAAAACAACAACATAGATAACAATCACCCATTCAGTGCCAAGGACTGCCAATGACTGCACAAAAGATGGAAAAAAATACACACAAAAATGGACAGGGAAAAAAAAAAAAAATATATACACAACTGAATGAGACAGGATGTTATAACCCACTGTGTGCAAAGAGGATCAGGCGCCCATTGTGAAAGGGGAGGCCAGAGTTCAGTAGGGGGGGGGTCTTAGATTGATCAGGACGACAAATCTGTAAATTTGGTGATACTTGAATGAACATTAAACTCTTGCAGCTTTAACCCAGCAAACGCAGATGTAATTTTTTTTTCTGTGTTTTTAACAACTACTTGCAGGATAAGAGACATCAGGAGAAAATAGATTTAAACATGCAACAAAGATGCCAAACAAGGTTTAATAAGTGCAGGTAACATGTATGTATTCGATATGTTCCGGAAGGGTAAAAACAAAACAAAACAAAAAAAACAGGTAAAGTGGACTGGAAAAAGCTATAAAATGACATACACAATTTCAGAGGGAAAAAAATATTCATGAACCCCTAATGGCCTGAAATTCCTTTCACTAGTCTGCTACTATAACAAAATAACATAACTTGAATGACAACTTGCTTCTAGGGCAACTACAGAGTCTTCCAAGCTCCCGCATCGCACCAGCAATTAACATACTGGTAATGTCGGGTGCCCCAAAAGAGTATGGATCCTAGTGATGTCTCACTATGGGTTTATGTGCATTGTAAAGGTGTCCTTGGGTGGTGGCGGTGTTACTAACTTCCATCACATACTATAAGCCAACACCTGGGCTGGATAAGAATGAAGGAGTCCCGGTCCCCGACGCTGGATTTCTCTGGTCACTGGATTTCTCTGGATACTAACAAGTTACCACAAATGAATGACTGGTGAATCTGGTTTAGGGTTTTCAAGAGTTGTTGGATTTTACAAAAAGAATTCATTTCTTCCCCAGAAACAGTACCACACTTGCCCACAAGCTGCTTCTTGAATGCGAGCTCAGCCCGATTGAAAAGAATGCCATACGAGGTACAGCCATGGGAACGGATTCTGGGCTCGTGGTGGGAGCAAACTCTTTTTAATCTCATACAATCCCTTAACAGACACTTGATTGACAATTTCTTGGACAAGGAATTTACAAAAACATGTAAATTAAGATTTTTACCCATATGTCCCCCCTGATTGCAATTTAGCCCAAATGCAGTGTCCCGTGTAAACCCTCACCAGAGCAGGACATACCATCTTTGTGCTAAGAGAAGTCATGACTTCACCAGGTCACAATGTTCTGCACTATGGGCAACAGGAGCAGGGGAAAAATGGTGGCACATAGGCAACACTCTGTGTATTTTTGTAAATTTCTTTTCAATGAGAGGACATGATAGGCCTCTGGTGATCTGTCATGGTTATCACAAGATTTCTAAGGAATCAGGTCAGGTTTATCGAAGAGGGAAAAAAAAAAAAACGGAAGTTCACAAATTTGTGTGTTCTTCCGCCATTATCTATAAGGATTATGCGGAAATGACGCCAGTAGATACAATGATCAAAGATCCGAAATGTCTGATTAGCAGGAGTGAAGTGAGTGCCACAACTTAATGAACAAGCTGGATCAAGTCAGGAAATGACAGGTTAAAGGGGCTGTCTTGTTTTGAACCTCTATAAAACGTCAATAAAATATACTATTGAGGCTATGTGCCCACGTAGTGGTTTTTAAACGCTCAGGAAACAGGTTCTCCTTCCCAGAAAACGCACGTTTTTGCCGCGATTTTTGCTCAAAAACGCGCGTTTTGATGCGTTTTTTCCACGCGTCTTTTGGACGATAGGAAATAGCCAAAAACGCGGACCTACAGTAAGCGGAAATTAATTAACATGCTGCATTTTTTACCACTAAGCAATTCCTTAAAGGTAAAAAACGCATCCATTGGCACAAAAAGGCCAAAATGCATTTAAATGAATGGGATGCTTCTTTTAAGCGTTTTTGATGCGGTTTGACCCCGAAAAACGCATCAAAAACGCTTAAAAAACGCTACGTGGGCACACAGCCTTAATGGTAGTGAGCGAAGGGAGGTGGGTTCAAACCCATGTGACCCTGTCAACTTTATTATATAGTCAGACCCCCAAGAATTGGACATTGTGATTGGCCATCATTATTTCTAGTAAAAAAAAACCCTTTAACTTCACCTCCACCCCTCTCCTTAATTCTGATCTCTCCAGCCAATTAGCAATACTCCACTATTTCAAAGCTTCATTTAGGCAATGGGATATAAGGGAAGCTATAGACTAGTGACTACACCTGTTATTTGTGCAGAGTGTTTAAGCAGCAGGTTACATACACAGTGTCACACTTAGAACATCATTAGATTAAAAATAAACTGGGAGGAGGGGGGGGGGAAGCTGGAAAAAAAAAAAAAAAAAAAAAAAATGATGGAAAACAAGAATGAACAGGTATCTAAAGTTCTTAAATTCACTAAAAACTGTGAAATTGGCGTTTTGCTCCTGGGAAAAAGTTTGAATATCAAACAACGGATTCCTCTTTAACCAAATTGTCTTGTTGGGTTCATATATTTATATATAATTTTTCTTTCCCCCCTTCCCATTTAGCTTTCTTATAGCAGATCCACTCCTCCTTTATCTGTGGAGGGGTCGGGGTCTGGTTGAAGGGCAGGGTGGGGAGGATGGGGGTCCCTCTGTATCTTTGGCAGTTCTGGAGCTGCAGGATGATCTACGTGGAGGGCGAGGCCCTCCCCAGTCTGTTGGCTCACTGGTTCCTGCAAGATCCTGTTTGGGTTGATAAGGAAGGGGAAAATGTCGTCTCTCCCACGGCTGCACGGTCTGAAAGGGACAAGAAGGAAAGGGTAACACATGAAATTTAACAGTCTGCAATCTATAAATGCATTTAAAGGCCTCTCGCCACCAAAAGTCAATATTCCATAAATGGAACACAGGACAACAGCTTTAACCTTTCATAGTAGATGTCGCAGCAAACTCACCATCTCTTCGAATCCAGAGTCTGACACTGAACTCTGCGTTTCCTCGGAGATCAGGCGTGGGGTGTCTCTCGAAGTCGGTGTAGGGGGAGCAGATAGGACGTCGGGGCTGAGTGGAGAAAAGTCTGGCAAGGCCTGCCAGCTGCTTGTGTCAGGGGAAGGAGGCTGCGGTGTAAGAGGTTGAGCGGACAAGGAGCTCTCAGACGTTCTGTGTGTCCTGGGAAGAAATACAAGTGTTTACCCCATGGGAAAGGGTTACAGAGGGGTAAAATCTCTGCTAGCCAGTAGAAAAGTACCTGCTTCCTCGGCGCTGAGGTGGGATGCTGCTGCTCACCCACCGTGCCCTCTCCATCTCTTCACACTTTGAATGCGATGCAGAGTATGCAGCATCTGAGAGGTCTTCCAACTGTAAGGAAGGAGCAAGGAGAGATTAACAAACATCTCTAAGCATCCCTAGTTTAAGAGCAGAAAGACCTACATTTAAAGGGAATCTGTCACCTCATTTTTCCGATATGAGATGCTGCAACCACCATTGGGGGCTTATGTACAGCATTCTGTAATGCTGTAGATAAGCCCCCGATGTAACCTGAAAGAGAAGAAAAACGAGTTAGACTATACTCACCCAGGGGTCCCATCCAGTCCGATGGGTGTCGCGGTCCGGCGCCTCCCACCTTCTTGCGATGACGTCCTCCTCCTTACTTCTGGATATAATCTAACTTGTTTTTCTTATCTTTCAGGTTACATCGGGGCTTATCTACAGCAATACAGAATGCTGTAGATAAGCCCTAATGGCAGTGGCCGCATCTCACAGGGCAAAAATGAGGTGACAGATTCCCTTTAAAGGACTTGTCTGGTAACCCCTTCTTATATTAAAACTAGCCCTCCATTTAGTGGGCAGAGCCAGGGGGTAAGGTTTCTCATGCAGCAAATAGAAAACTACATTGAAATAAGTTGCCGTCCATGATCTAGATCAGGGGTCTCAAACTCGGCAGAGTAAATGGGCCGCATTCCTTTCAAACTTAATACAGTCACAATTGATAGCGGTATCTAAGGGGTTAAACGGCTGCGATCGGTGCCAATACCAATCGTGGCTGTTCAAATAGGTTGTCAGCTGCGATGTACAGCTTACCTCAGCGGATGATAGTGTTGGCTCTGCATGTGAGCCGGCGCTATCATCTCGCTGTACACGCACAGCCACAGTCACCTGCAAAATCCAGCAATTGGGGGGGGAGTCACGCCTCCGCTCTCTGCCCGCTAGCGTGATGTCATTACACAGCGCCAGAGAGATGTCATCACGCAGGGCCACAGCCACTACTGAGCAGTGGCGTAACTACAAAGTTATGGGCCCTGGTGTGTACTTTCAAATGGGACCCCCATGCCAAAATACACACATCTCCGCTCAGCACACCTCTTACACACGACTCCGCTCCATACACTTCATATATATACACACACACACACACACACACACACACACACACACACACACGACTCCGCTCCATACACTTCATACATACACACACGACTCCGTTCCACACACACACACGACTCCGCTCCATACACTTCATACACACACACACACGACTCCGCTCCACACACACACAAACTCCGCTCCACACACACACACACACGACTCCGCTCCACACACACACACACACACACACACACGACTCCGCTCCATACACACACACACACACACACACGACTCCGCTCCATACACACACACACACACGACTCCGCTCCATACACACACACACAGGACTCCGTTCCATACACACACACACAGGACTCCGTTCCATACACACACACACACAGGACTCCGTTCCATACACACACACACACAGGACTCCGTTCCATACACACACACACACACAGGACTCCGTTCCATACACACACACACACACACAGGACTCCGTTCCATACACACACACACACACAGGACTCCGTTCCATACACACACACACACAGGACTCCGTTCCATACACACACACACACACAGGACTCCGTTCCATACACACACACACACACAGGACTCCGTTCCATACACACACACACACACAGGACTCCGTTCCATACACACACACACACACACACACAGGACTCCGTTCCATACACACACACACACACAGGACTCCGTTCCATACACACACACACACACAGGACTCCGTTCCATACACACACACACACACAGGACTCCGTTCCATACACACACACACACACACAGGACTCCGTTCCATACACACACACACACACAGGACTCCGTTCCATACACACACACACACACACAGGACTCCGTTCCATACACACACACACACACGACTCCGCTCCATACACACACACACACGACTCCGCTCCATACACACACACACAGGACTCCGTTCCATACACACACACACAGGACTCCGTTCCATACACACACACACACAGGACTCCGTTCCATACACACACACACACGACTCCGTTCCATACACACACGACTCCGTTCCATACACACACACACACGACTCCGCTCCATACACTTCATACACTCACACACACGACTCCGCTCCATACACTTCATACACTCACACACACGACTCCGCTCCATACACTTCATACACACACACACGACTCCGCTCCATACACTTCATACACACACACACGACTCCGCTCCATACACTTCATACACACACACACGACTCCGCTCCATACACACACACACACACAACTCCGCTCCATACACACACACGACTCCGCTCCATACACACACACACACAAACACACACACGACTCCGCTCCATACACACACACACACGACTCCGCTCCATACACTTCATACACACACACACGACTCCGCTCCATACACTTCATACACACACACACGACTCCGCTCCATACACACACACACACACACACAACTCCGCTCCATACACACACACGACTCCGCTCCATACACACAAACACACACACGACTCCGCTCCATACACACACACACACGACTCCGCTCCATACACACACACGACTCCGCTCCATACACACACACACACACACGACTCCGCTCCATACATACACACACACACACACGACTCCGCTCCATACATACACACACACACACGACTCCGCTCCATACACACACACGTCTCCGCTCCATACACACACACACACGACTCCGCTCCATACACACACACACGTCTCCGCTCCATACACACACACACACAACTCCGCTCCATACACACACACGACTCCGCCTCCGCTCCATACACACACACACACACAACTCCGCTCCATACACACACACACACACACACACGACTCCGCTCCATACACACACACACACACACACACACGACTCCGTTCCATACACACACACACACACAGGACTCCGTTCCATACACACACACACACAGGACTCCGTTCCATACACACACACACACACACACACGTCTCCGCTCCATACACACACACACACACACAACTCCGCTCCATACACACACACGACTCCGCTCCATACACACACACACACACAACTCCGCTCCATACACACACACACACACGACTCCGCTCCATACACACACACACACAGGACTCCGCTCCATACACACACACACACACACACACACAGGACTCCGTTCCATACACACACACACACACACACACACAGGACTCCGTTCCATACACACACACACACACACACAGGACTCCGTTCCATACACACACACACACACAGGACTCCGTTCCATACACACACACACACAGGACTCCGTTCCATACACACACACACACAGGACTCCGTTCCATACACACACACACACAGGACTCCGTTCCATACACACACACACACAGGACTCCGTTCCATACACACACACACACAGGACTCCGTTCCATACACACACACACACAGGACTCCGTTCCATACACACACACACACAGGACTCCGTTCCATACACACACACACACAGGACTCCGTTCCATACACACACACACACAGGACTCCGTTCCATACACACACACACACAGGACTCCGTTCCATACACACACACACACAGGACTCCGTTCCATACACACACACACACAGGACTCCGTTCCATACACACACACACACAGGACTCCGTTCCATACACACACACACACAGGACTCCGTTCCATACACACACACACACAGGACTCCGTTCCATACACACACACACAGGACTCCGTTCCATACACACACACACAGGACTCCGCTCCACACACACACACACACACACACACACGACTCCGCTCCATACACTCACACACACGACTCCGCTCCATACACTTCATACATACACACACACAACTCCGCTCCATACACTTCATACATACACACACAACTCCGCTCCATACACTTCATACACACACACACAACTCCGCTCCACACACACACACACACGACTCCGCTCCCCACACACACACACACGACTCCGCTCCCCACACACACACACACACACACACACGACTCCGCTCCCCACACACACACACACACACGACTCCGCTCCATACACACACACACACGACTCCGCTCCATACACACACACACACGACTCCGCTCCATACACACACACACACGACTCCGCTCCATACACTTCATACATACACACACGACTCCGCTCCCCACACACACACACACACGACTCCGCTCCCCACACACACACACACACGACTCCGCTCCCCACACACACACACGACTCCGCTCCATACACTTACACGACTCCGCTCCATACACTTACACGACTCCGCTCCATACACTTACACGACTCCGCTCCATACACTTACACGACTCCGCTCCATACACTTACACGACTCCGCTCCATACACTTCACACACACACACACGACTCCGCTCCATACATACACACACACACACACAACTCCGCTCCATACACTTCATACATACACAACTCCGCTCCATACACTTCATATATACACACACACACACACACACACACACACGACTCCGCTCCATACACTTCATACATACACAACTCCGCTCCATACACTTCATACATACACACACACGACTCCGCTCCATACACTTCACACACACACACACACGACTCCGCTCCATACACTTCACACACACACACGACTCCGCTCCATACACTACACACACACACACACACACACACACACACACACAACTCCGCTCCATACACTACACACACACACACGACTCCGCTCCATACACTACACACACACACGACTCCGCTCCATACACTTCATACACACACACACGACTCCGCTCCATACACACACACACACACACACACACACACACACAGACTCCACTCCATACACCTCAGTCCTTGTACACACATGGCTCCGCTCCATACACCTCGTACACACGCGGCTCCGCTCAGTACACCTCGGTCTTCGTACACACCTGGCTCCGCTCCGTACACACAAGGCTCCTTTCCGTGCACCTCATACACACACAGCTCTGCTACATCCACCCTGTAAACCCCTCCTGACCCCACACAGAAACTTACCCAGCACCATGATAACTAGTACAGACAAAGACAGCAGCGTTCTGCATACACTGAGGCCCCTGATCATGTGACCCCGACTCCTCCCCCTCCTGTGATGTGACCCCCCGACTCCTCCCCCTCCTGTGACCTGATCACAGGTCTGTGCACACAGAACACATAGCCATCGCTCGCTCCTGGATGGCTGCATGCCTTCCCCCTTCTACCTGCCTCAGGGGGTGAGACATGTGGTTCACCGCGGGCCGCAGATGACTGCCTCAGGGGCCGCATGCGTGTTTGAGATCTCTGATCTAGATAGACGCAAAGGCCACTTGAGTGCTGCTCTGGTTAGTAATCAGGTCCATAGTGGGAGACATTTATATGAACCACTAGGATACACAAACATGGGTTCTTTACCTCCATTTACAGACCCAACAGAACTCACCCCTTCTAAATCTTCTTCTATATTTGTCAGAGGAGCGATTTTTACTACACGCCAGCTGTGGGATCGAAAAGTGAGAATTAGTTTCATGTATTTAACCTATTATGGGTTTACTGTGCAGTGAAAAAAAGAAAGACCTTGAAATTAGAAAAATGTTCAAAGACAAATTTATTACAGACAGACTTCTATATAACAGGACACTGAGAAAATGTCTTAGGCCGGAGTCACACGAGCGTATAATACGGACGAGTGCTAGGCGATAAAAAAAAAATAACGCATTACACACGGACCAGACGTGTGACTTGCAAGAAATACGCACCCGATGTCCTTTAACAAAAGCCAGCAATTCAGAGCGTGATACAGGAAAATCACACTGACAAGTTTAATAAAAAAAACTAAATGATATATGCACAATATATATATATATATATATATATAGTGCCTGCAAGTAGTATTCAACCCCCTGCAGATTTAGCAGGTTTACACATTCGGAATTAACTTGGCATTGTGACATTTGGACTGTAGATCAGCCTGGAAGTGTGAAATGCACTGCAGCAAAAAAAGAATGTTATTTCTTTGTTTAATTTTTTTTAAATTGTGAAAAGTTTATTCAGAGGGTCATTTATTATTCAACCCCTCAAACCACCAGAATTCTGTTTGGTTCCCCTAAAGTATTAAGAAGTATTTCAGGCACAAAGAACAATGAGCTTCACATGTTTGGATTAATTATCTCTTTTTCCAGCCTTTTCTGACTATTTAAGACCCTCCCCAAACTTGTGAACAACACTCATACATGGTCAACATGGGAAAGACAAAGGAGCATTCCAAGGCCATCAGCGACAAGATCGTGGAGGGTCACAAGGCTGGCAAGGGGTACAAAACCCTTTCCAAGGAGTTGGGCCTACCTGTCTCCACTGTTGGGAGCATCATCCGGAAGTGGAAGGCTTATGGAACTACTGCTAGCCTTCCACGGCCTGGACCGCCTTTGAAAGTTTCTTCCCGTGCCGAGGCCAGGCTTGTCCGAAGAGTCAAGGCTAACCCAAGGACAACAAGGAAGGAGCTCCGGGAAGATCTCATGGCAGTGGGGACATTGGTTTCAGTCAATACCATAAGTAACGTACTCCACCGCAATGGTCTCCGTTCCAGACGAGCCCGTAAGGTACCTTTACTTTCAAAGCGTCATGTCAAGGCTCGTCTACAGTTTGCTCATGATCACTTGGAGGACTCTGAGACAGACTGGTTCAAGGTTCTCTGGTCTGATGAGACCAAGATCGAGATCTTTGGTGCCAACCACACACGTGATGTTTGGAGACTGGATGGCACTGCATACGACCCCAAGAATACCATCCCTACAGTCAAGCATGGTGGTGGCAGCATCATGCTGTGGGGCTGTTTCTCAGCCAAGGGGCCTGGCCATCTGGTCCGCATCCATGGGAAGATGGATAGCACGGCCTACCTGGAGATTTTGGCCAAGAACCTCCGCTCCTCCATCAAGGATCTTAAGATGGGTCGTCATTTCATCTTCCAACAAGACAACGACCCAAAGCACACAGCCAAGAAAACCAAGGCCTGGTTCAAGAGGCAAAAAATCAAGGTGTTGGAGTGGCCTAGTCAGTCTCCTGACCTTAACCCAATTGAAAACTTGTGGAAGGAGCTCAAGATTAAAGTCCACATGAGACACCCAAAGAACCTAGATAACTTGGAGAAGATCTGCATGGAGGAGTGGGCCAAGATAACTCCAGAGACCTGTGCCGGCCTGATCAGGTCTTATAAAAGACGATTATTAGCTGTAATTGCAAACAAGAGTTATTCCACAAAATATTAAACCTAGGGGTTGAATAATAATTGACCCACACTTGTATGTTTAAAATTTATTAAAATTTAACTGAGCAACATAACTTTTTGGTTTGTAAGATTTATGCATCTGTTAATAAATCCTGCTCTTGTGTGAAGTTTGAAGGCTCTAACTTATTTGCATCTTATCAAACCTGCTAAATATACATACATACATACATACATACATACACACACACACACACACACACACACACACACACACACACACACACACACACACACACCGTACAGACCAAAAGTTTGGACACACCTCATTCAAAGAGTTTTCTTTACTTTCATGACTATGAAAATTGTAGATTCACTCTGAAGGCATCAAAACTATGAATTAACACCTGTGGAATTATATAATTAACAAAACAGTGTGAAACAACTGAACGTGTCTTATGTTCTAGGTTCTTCAAAGTAGCCACTTTTTGCTTTGATTACTGCTTTGTACACTCTTGGCATTCTCTTGATGAGCTTCAAGAGGTAGTCACCGGGAATGATTTTCACTTCACAGGTGTGTCCTGTCAGGTTTAATAAGTGGGATTTCTTGCCTTACAAATGGGGTTGGGACCATCAGTTGTGTTGTGCAGAAGTCTGGTGGATACACAGGTGATCGTAAGACTGAATAGACTGTTAGAATTTGTATTATGGCAAGAAAAAAGCAGCTAAGTAAAGAAAAACAAGTGGCCATAATTACTTTAAGAAATGAAGGTCAGTCAGTCCGAAAAATTGGGGAAACTTTGAAAGTGTCCCCAAGTGCAGTGGCAAAAACCATCAAGCGCTACAAAGAAACTGGCTCACATGAGGACCGCCCCAGGCAAGGAAGACCAAGAGTCACCTCTGCTGTGGAGGATAAGTTCATCCAAGTCACCAGCCTCAGAAATCGCAGGTGAACAGCAGCTCAGATTAGAGACCAGGTCAGTGCCACACAGAGTTCTAGCAGCAGACATATCTCTACAACAACTGTTAAGAGTAGACTTTGTGCAGCAGGCCTTCATGGTAAAATAGCTGCTAGGAAACCACTGTTAAGGACAGGCAACAAGCAGAAGAGACTTGTTTGGGCTAGAGAACACAAGGAATGGACATTAGACCAGTGGAAATCTGTGCTTTGGTCTGAGGAGTCCAAATTTGAGATCTTTGGTTCCAACCACCGTGTCTTTGTGCAACGCAGATAAGGTGAACGAATGGAATCTACATGCCTGGTTCCCACTGTGAAGCATGGAGGAGGAGGTGTGATGGTGTGGGGGTGCTTTGCTGGTGACACTGTTGGGGATTTATTCAAAATTGAAGGGATACTGAACTAGCATGGCTACCAAAGCATCTTGCAGCAGCATGCTATTCCATCCGGTTTGCGTTTAGTTGGACCATCATTTATTTTTCAACAGGACAATGACCCCAAACGCACCTCCAGGCTGTGTAAGGGCTATTTGACCAAGAAGGAGAGTGATGGGGTGCTACGCCAGATGACCTGGCCTCCACAGTCACCAGACCTGAACCCAATCGAGATGGTTTGGGGTGAGCTGGACCGCAGAGTGACGGCAAAAGGGCCAACAAGTGCTAAGCATCTCTGGGAACTCCTTCAAGACTGTTGGTAGATCATTTACGGTGACTACCTCTTGAAGCTCATCAAGAGAATGCCAAGAGTGTGCAAAACAGTAATCAAAGCAAAAGGTGGCTACTTTGAAGAACCAAGAATATGACATTTTCAGTTTGTTTCACACTTTCTTGTTAATTATATAATTCCATATGTGTTAATTCATAGTTTTGATGCCTTCAGAGTGAATCTACAATTTTCATATATATATACACATATATATATATATATATACACATATATATATATATATATATATATATATATATATACACACACACACACACACAGTGGGGAAAAAAGTATTTAGTCAGTCAGCAATAGTGCAAGTTCCACCACTTAAAAAGATGAGAGGCGTCTGTAATTTACATCATAGGTAGACCTCAACTATGGGAGACAAACTGAGAAAAAAAAAATCCAGAAAATCATTGTCTGTTTTTTTTTCATTTTATTTGCATATTATGGTGGAAAATAAGTATTTGGTCAGAAACAAAATTTCATCTCAATACTTTGTGATATATCCTTTGTTGGCAATGACAGAGGTCAAACGTTTTCTGTAAGTCTTCACAAGGTTGCCACACACTGCTGTTGGTATGTTGGCCCATTCCTCCATGCAGATCTCCTCTAGAGCAGTGATGTTTTTGGCTTTTCGCTTGGCAACACGGACTTTCAACTCCCTCCAAAGGTTTTCTATAGGGTTGAGATCTGGAGACTGGCTAGGCCACTCCAGGACCTTGAAATGCTTCTTACGAAGCCACTCCTTCGTTGCCCTGGCGGTGTGCTTTGGATCATTGTCATGTTGAAATACCCAGCCACGTTTCATCTTCAATGCCCTTGCTGATGGAAGGAGGTTTGCACTCAAAATCTCACAATACATGGCCCCATTCATTCTTTCATGTACCCGGATCAGTCGTCCTGGCCCCTTTGCAGAGAAACAGCCCCAAAGCATGATGTTTCCACCACCATGCTTTACAGTAGGTATGGTGTTTGATGGATGCAACTCAGTATTCTTTTTCCTCCAAACACGACAAGTTGTGTTTCTACCAAACAGTTCCAGTTTGGTTTCATCAGACCATAGGACATTCTCCCAAAACTCCTCTGGATCATCCAAATGCTCTCTAGCAAACTTCAGACGGGCCCGGACATGTACAGGCTTAAGCAGTGGGACACGTCTGGCACTGCAGGATCTGAGTCCATGGTGGCGTAGTGTGTTACTTATGGTAGGCCTTGTTACATTGGTCCCAGCTCTCTGCAGTTCATTCACTAGGTCCCCCTGCGTGGTTCTGGGATTTTTGCTCACCGTTCTTGTGATCATTCTGACCCCACGGGGTGGGATTTTGCGTGGAGCACCAGATCGAGGGAGATTATCAGTGGTCTTGTATGTCTTCCATTTTCTAATTATTGCTCCCACAGTTGATTTCTTCACTCCAAGCTGGTTGGCTATTGCAGATTCAGTCTTCCCAGCCTGGTGCAGGGCTACAATTTTGTTTCTGGTGTCCTTTGACAGCTCTTTGGTCTTCACCATAGTGGAGTTTGGAGTCAGACTGTTTGAGGGTGTGCACAGGTGTCTTTTTATATTGATAACAAGTTTAAACAGGTGCCATTACTACAGGTAATGAGTGGAGGAAAGAGGAGACTCTTAAAGAAGAAGTTACAGGTCTGTGAGAGCCAGAAATCTTGATTGCTTGTTTCTGACCAAATACTTATTTTCCACCATAATATGCAAATAAAATGAAAAAAAAACAGACAATGTGATTTTCTGGATTTTTTTTCTCAGTTTGTCTCCCATAGTTGAGGTCTACCTATGATGTAAATTACAGACGCCTCTCATCTTTTTAAGTGGTGGAACTTGCACTATTGCTGATGACTAAATACTTTTTTGCGTGTGTGTGTGTGTGTGTGATAGATATATATATATATATATATACATACATATATACACACACACACACACACACACATACACGTTTCATAGAGTTCTACACGGCGACATTCCCGCTAATTCAATTGCCGGCTTTTGTAACATCAATACAAAACCCAACATGAAGTAGGGTTTGCGTGCAAAATTTGGGACATGTAGGTGTTGAATTTTTAATTGTCAGTGTGGTTTTTTTTTTTTAACCCTTTAATAGTCTAAGGTTAATAATAGATCGGTGTCTTATTGACACCTCTCCATTGTTAAATCGGCTTATTGTCACCTTCCAATAGCAATATATTTTTCTTTAGTTTGTATTGTAACCTGTCATAGGGCTCCATTATATGTTCATTTTGCAAGCCTGCGAGAAAATCTCGGCATATGGAAACCAGGGGAAGAGTCTTGAGGAGATCATTTGCATATTCCCAGTGCCTTCTGGGATAAGTGCAGAGTCTCCGCGAGCTCAACGATCACTGGGTTTTGGCGGTTGCAGCTGAAAAGAGGAAATCGGAAAACCAGGGGAAGAGTCTTGAGGAGATCATTTGCATATTCCCAGTGCCTTCTGGGATAAGTGAAGAGTCTCCGCGAGCTCAACGATCACTGGGTTTTGGCGGTTGCAGCTGAAAAGAGGAAATCGGAAAAACCGCGCGCCTATCGTCGCGCGAAATTTGGCTCATCTTTCATCGTTTTTAAGAAATCTCAAGATGGAAGAGGCCAGGAGCCATTTGGTGAGCTGCATTTCTTGCTACATGTTCACAGATTTACCGGTGGAAAAGCCAAACTTCACATGCCACAAATGCAAGCTTGTGTCCCTGTTGGAGGAAAAGTTGCAAAATCTCGAAGAGAGGTTAGCTACGTTGAAGATCATTAAGGAAGGTGAAGAGTTCTTGGACAGAGCAGAATTATCTCTTCATGTTACAGAAAGAGAAGAAATTCGAAGTGCACCTGAAGAAACAGAGGAATGGAGACATGTGACCCAGAGAAGCAGGAGGATCAGGAGGCAGTCAGCACCCATACTGCTCAGAAACCAGTACCAGGCTCTCACGCAGGAAAACGATGAAGAAATACATCAGGATAAGACTTTGCCAACAAACAGCAACCTTGTACGCCCTCAGAGTCCTCCTGGATGGAGAAAGAAAAATGTTGTGAAGAAGAAACGGAGAGTGGTGGTCATGGGGGATTCCCTGCTGAGAGGAACAGAGGCCGCTATCTGCAGACCGGATATAACTACAAGAGAAATGTGCTGTCTTCCAGGTGCAAAAATTAAAGATGTGTCTGACAGGATATCAGGACTCTTCAGACCTACAGATGACTACCCATTCCTGCTACTACATGTGGGGACAAATGACACCGCAAGAAACGACCTGGAAATCATCTGCAGAGACTTTGAAGACTTAGGCAAGAAAGTGAAAGAACTGGGAGCGCAGGTGGTCTTCTCTTCCATCCTCCCAGTGGATGGCCATGGAACAAGGAGGTGGAATAAGATTCTGCAGGTGAACAACTGGCTACGTCGATGGTGCCGTCAGCAACGATTTGGATTTCTGGATCACGGAGTGAACTACTTATACGATGGACTACTTGCTAGAGATGGGGTGCACCTTACGAAGACTGGAAAGCATGTATTTGGAAGTCGCCTTGCTACACTTGTAAGGAGAGCTTTAAACTAGAACAACATGGGAAGGGAAGCAAAAGACCAGAAAAAGCCATACACCTGACAAATGCTATTGAGAACTCTGCTATTAGAAGTGGAAAGGAAGAACAAAGACGAAAGAATCTAATTAATAAAAATATTGGAGAAAGAGAAACCAATCACAAACTAAAATGTTTCTATACTAATGCACAAAGCATGGGCAACAAACAAGGAGAATTGGAACTACTAACACAGGAACAGAAATATGATGTAATTGGAATCACTGAAACTTGGTGGGACAATACACATGATTGGAATACAAGACTAGAAGGATACAACTTATTTGCAAGAAACAGACTTGATAAACGAGGAGGGGGTGTCGCATTGTATGTTCGAAACGCGTATATCTGCACAGAGATTGAAGCTTCAGAGACTGGGAGTTCTGTGGAAACTGTTTGGGTAAGAATACAAGGACAGAACAATGGAAAGGACACCATTGTAGGCATTTACTACAGGCCGCCTGTGCAAGCCGAATATATAGATGAACTCTTTATGCATCAGATGGCCAAGTTCTCCAAAAAATATGACATAGTTGTCATGGGAGATTTCAACTATCCAGACATTTGTTGGGAATCTCTCTCAGGCAAAACTAACAGGTCAAGGAAATTCTTATCCTCTCTTGCTGACAACTTTATCTTCCAAAAGGTAAGGGAGAAAACAAGGGGAACTGCTACCTTGGATCTAATCCTTATAAACAGGGAGGAAATGGTTGAGGAGGTAAAAGTGGCTGGGACCCTAGGAGGTAGCGACCATGCTATTTTAGAATTTTGGATTACTAGAGGTGGAAGACCTGTGAAGACTCAGACGTCAAGGTTAGATTTCAGAAAGGCAGATTTTAAGGGATTCAGAAAGAGAATTGGAGGGATCCAATGGCTGGATATCCTTAAAGACAAAAATGTCCAGGAAGGATGGGAAATCTTGAAAAATGAAATTCTCAAAGCACAGTTGTTAACAATTCCGAAAAGAGGGAAGAATAGGAAGCATTTAAGGAAACCAGGATGGATGAACACAGAACTTAAGCACATGCTAAAAAGGAAGAAAAAAATGTTTATAAAATGGAAAGAGGGAGGCATATCTAAAGAAGAATATAATGCTGTCTGCAGAACCTGCAGGGCACAAATCAGATTAGCTAAAGCTGAAAATGAACTGAGGCTTGCAAGAGATGTCAAAAGCAATAATAAAGGATTTTGGGGATATGTCAAAAGTAAAAGAAAAGTCAAAGATGCTATAGGATTTTTACAGGATGAAAATGATGAAATGGTAAGACAGGATGTTGAGAAGGCTGAACTTTTAAATTCCTATTTTGCATCTGTTTTCTCTCAGAAAGGAAATGCAACATCAACTGTTATTCACTGTCCTATTAAGGGAATAGAAGAATCCAGGATATCTATAAACAGAAAGATAGTGAGGAAACACTTAGCTAACCTAAATGAATTCAAGTCTCCAGGTCCAGATGAATTACACCCCAGAGTACTGAAGGAGATAGCAGAAGAAATTTTTGAACCCCTCTCCATAATCTTTGAAAATTCTTGGAGAACAGGAGAAGTGCCAGAAGACTGGAGAAGAGCAAATGTTGTTCCTATCTTCAAAAAGGGGAAGAAGGTGGACCCAGGCAACTATAGGCCGGTGAGTCTGACTTCTATACCAGGAAAGATCTTTGAACAAATTATTAAACAACATGTATGTCAATACCTGGATAAGAATGAAGTGATTAAACAGAGTCAGCATGGGTTTCTAACTAATAAGTCATGTCAGACTAACTTAATTTCCTTCTATGACGGTATCACTGATTGGGTGGATCAAGGAAATGCTGTAGATATAGTATATCTTGACTTCAGCAAAGCATTTGACAAAGTCTCTCATACAATCCTTATTGAAAAAATGACTAAGTATGGAATGGACAAGGCAACTGTTAGGTGGATTCATAACTGGCTTAGTGATCGGACCCAAAGAGTGGTCGTAAATGGCTGCACATCCAGTTGGAAGAATGTCTCAAGTGGGGTACCACAGGGCTCTGTCCTGGGCCCTGTATTGTTCAACATCTTTATCAACGATTTAGATGAAGGAATTGAGGGTAAACTGATTAAATTTGCTGATGACACAAAGCTAGGAGGGATAGCTAATACTAGAGAAGAGAGAGAGAGGATTCAAAAAGATTTAAATAAACTGGAGAAGTGGGCAGCAACTAACAGAATGGTTTTTAACAGGGAGAAATGCAAAGTACTACATCTGGGCAATAAAAATGAAAAAAGCATATATAGAATGGGAGGAATAGGGCTAAGTGACAGCACATGTGAAAAAGACTTGGGTATACTAATAGATCACAGACTGAATATGAGTCAACAGTGTGATGCAGCAGCAAAAAAGGCAAATGCAATTCTAGGATGTATTAACAGAAGCATACAGTCTAGATCACGTGAAGTCATTATTTCCCTCTACTCCTCTTTGGTCAGACCTCATCTGGAATATTGTGTCCAGTTTTGGGCACCACATTTTAAAAAAGACATCAACAAACTGGAGCAAGTTCAGAAAAGAGCGACCAGAATGGTGACCGGTCTGCAAACCCTGTCTTATGAGGAAAGGTTGCAGGATTTGGGAATGTTTAGTTTGCAAAAGAGAAGACTGAGAGGAGACTTAATAGCTGTCTACAAATATCTAAAGGGCTGTCACATTGTAGAAGGATCAACTTTATTCTCATTTGCACAAGGAAAGACTAGAAGCAATGGGATGAAACTGAATGGGAAGAGACACAGATTAGATATTAGAAAAAACTTTTTGACAGTTAGAGTGATCAATGAGTGGAACAGGCTGCCACGAGAAGTGGTGAGTTCTCCTTCAATGGAAGTCTTCAAACAGAGGCTGGACAGACATCTGACTGGGATGATTTAGCGAATCCTGCTTTGAGCAGGGGGTTGGACCAGATGGCCCAGGAGGTCCCTTCCAACTCTACGATTCTATGATTCTATGATTCTATGATGCTTACATGTGCAAAATACGCGGCCACACTTTGACAACGGATGACATACGGATCACTGTTCAGGGAGCATTTCTGCGTATTACGACTGTACAATACGGTCCGTATTTTTATACGTTAAGTGTGACTCGAGCCTTAGTACGATTTTATCACCCACTGATTGGAGCCCTAAATAACCCCACAGGAGATGCAAGCTGTACACTGTAGTTACTAGGGAGAGGTCAAATGTTGTCTCTTAGTCAGCTTGGGGAAGATGTCTGCAGATGTTGTGTTATAAAGCGACCTCATGTACAGCATAAAGGGGTTGTCCAGTCTAAAACCACAAGTCTTTGCTCCCTGAGGAAGAGGACGCGAAACACACGTAGGGGCATGTGTTCACACACACGTCCATGAACATGGGTAGGAACCAATAATGACATGATTTGCCCCACCACTGTTTGGACTAAAAAACTTAGAAACTTCGATGGTCACTGAACATATAGAGCGAATGATACTACATATTACCCCTTATGTGGGGATGGTGAATCTGTCATTACTTAACAACTTACTGTATAGCTATTAACACTGCCATATTTATATTTATATATATATATATATATATATATATATATATATATATATATATATATATATATACATACATACACACTCACTGGCCACTTTATTAGGTACACCTGTCCAACTGTGTGTTAAGACTTAATTTCTAATCAGCCAATCACATGGCGGCAACTCAGTGCATTTAGGCATGTAGACATGGTCAAGACAATCTCCTGCAGTTCAAACCGAGCATCAGTATGGGGAAGAACGGTGATTTGAGTGCCTTTGAACGTGGCATGATTGTTGGTGCCAGAAGGGCTGGTCTGAGTATTTCAGAAACTGCTGATCTACTGGGATTTTCACGCACAACCATCTCTAGGGTTTACAGAGAATGGTCCGAAAAAGAAAAAAAATCCAGTGAGCGGCAGTTCTGTGGCCGGAAATGCCTTGTTGATGCCAGAGGTCAGAGGAGAATGGGCATACTGGTTCGAGCTGATAGAAAGGCAACAGTGACTCAAATTGCCACCCGTTACAACCAAGGTAGGCAGAAGAGCATCTCTGAACGCACAGTGCGTCGAACTTTGAGGCAGATGGGCTACAGCAGCAGAAGACCACACTGGGTACCACTCCTCTCAGCTAAGAACAGGCATCTGATGGCTACTTTCAGCAGGATAATGCGCCATGTCATAAAGCTCGAATCATCTCAGATTGGTTTCTTGAACATGACAATGAGTTCACTGTACTCAAATGGCCTCCTCAGTCACCAGATCTCAATCCAATAGAGCATCTTTGGGATGTGGTGGAACGGGAGATTCGCATCAGGGATGTGCAGCCGACAAATCTGCGCCAACTGTGTGATGCCATCATGTCAATATGGTCCAAAATCTCTGAGGAATGCTTCCAGCACCTTGTTGAATCTCTGCCACGAAGAATTGAGGCAGTTCTGAAGGCAAAAGGGGGTCCAACCCGTTACTAGCATGGTGTACCTAATAAAGTGGCCAGTGAGTGTGTATATATATATATATATATATATATATATATATACACACACACACATATATACATACACACACACACACTTCATTGAAGATTATGGTTCCAGGTTTTTCTTCCCTGTATTCATGCATGTGGGGTGACACCATATTTTTGTTGCACCTTTGTGACCGGATTCGAACACCTCTGTTATTGAGAACGTATCACAAAATATTTTTTTGTATGGTCTTTTATTAACTGATTTGTCATTAAAAATATATCTTTTTTAATCATTACTTTTTTTGTGCTCCATGGTTTTATGTTGTAATAAAACTACAAGTCTGCAGTCACTTTGTTTTTTTCTTTGTAGGCCTCATTCCATTTTCGGTAAATAGTAGAATGAGGTGTTTTACCTGAACGCTCTATCTTGGCCTCATCTGTCCAGTACGTAATTTCCCAGAAGGAGTTTGGCTTACTCACACTTTATTACGCTGCAGTCTAGCTTTTTTATGTCTCGGTGTCAGCAGTGGGGTCCTCCAGGGTCTCCTGCCATAGCATTTCATTTCACTCAAATGTCGACTGATAGTTCGTGCTGACACTGATGCATCCTGAGCCTGCAGGACAGCTTGAATTCCTTTGCAACTTGATTAGGACTACTTATCCATCATCCGGATTATCCTGCGTTGCAACCTTTCATAAATTTTTCTCTGCCATCCACATACAGGGAGATTAGCTACAGTGCCATGGGTTGCAAACTTCTTGATTACATTTTGCACCATGGACACAAAAAAAAAAAAAAAAAAAGAAAGATCTCTTGAGATGGACTGGTAGCCTAGAGAAAGTTGACATTGTTCAACTATTTTGGTTCTCAAGTCCTCAGACAGTTCTCTTGTCTTTGTTCTCCATGCTTAGTGTGGCACGCACAATGCAAAGATTGAGTCAACTTCTCACCTTATGTTTTTTTTTTGTTTTTTTTTTTAGGTGTAATTTTCATATTGCCCACATCTGTTACTTGCCACAGGCAAGTTGGAACGAGCATCACCTACTTGAAACAAATACCCACAAATTTTGGAAAGGTGCCAACAATTTTGTCTGGCCCATTTTTGGGGTTTTATATGAAATTATGTCCAATTTGCTTTTTACTGAATTTCCGTGTTGTTCCAATACACACAAAGAAAACAAACATGTGCAACAAAATGTGTAATTGCTATAATTTTCTGGGACAAATATTTAATTTCCTCATAGATTGTAAGCTTGAATGTAGGACCATTAAGCCCCCGTCACACACCGCGATCTCGCTAGCGAGATCACTGCTGAGTCACAAGATTTGTAACGCAACAGCGATCTCACCAGCGAGATCGCTGTGTGTGACAGCTATCAGCAACCGGTCCCCCTGCTAGGTATCGCTGATCGTTGTTTAAGTGTCTGGACATTTTTGGGGTTGCTGGTCTCCCACTGGTCAGCATGCATCGCTGCGTTTGACAGGTGGGATACCAGCGACCAGGAGCTGGTAACTAAGGTACACATCGTGTTTCTAAGGGGGCGCGCTGCGCCTAGAAACCCGATGTGTACCTTAGTTACCAGCGCGTTGATGCAGGGAGCTGGTAACCAAGGTACACATCGGGTTTCTAAGTGCTGCGTGCCCCTTAGAAACCCGATGTGTACCTTGGTTACCAGCTCCCTGCATCAGCGCGCTGGCAACTAAGATACACTGCGGGTAACTAAGCGACATGCGTCGCTTGTTACCCGCGTGTTACTGGTCCTGATCGCTGGTGAAGCTGCCTGTTTGACAGCTCACCAGCGATCACATAGCGACTCACCAGCGATCCCGACAAGGTGATATCGTTGTCGGGATCGCTGGTGAGTCGCTATGTGTGATGGGGCCCTTATGCCTGGCATCTGTTGATTTATGTGATTGTTTCTCTAATGTCTTTTATGGTCTGTTCAAGTTCCCTCTAAAATGTAAAGCGCTGCGGAAAATGTCGGCGCTATAGAAATAAATTTATTATTTTTTGGAAAAACGTCAAAGGTGTCAACACTTTCAGCAATGATTGTATATATTCTATACTATATGCACAATATATTCATGATGCATGTACACACCTGGGAGTAAGGATCTCTTTGTATTGAAGTCTTTCTACTCTGGTGGTGGCTGCCACAGACATGGGTATCACGATGTTGTCAATGTCATAAGAAGTCTCCACCCGTCGTCTTCTGGCAGCCTGAAGGGTACGAGAAGAAACAAAAATCAGAAATACAATTCAAGAACACTTTAGAAAAGAAAGAAAAAAAAAAACAAAACAAGTCCATCACAGGCAGTGTCCGAAATAAACGCCACATAAGGGGGCTTGGTACTGCAGTGCCAGTCCCCACTTCCTGGTTATTTACATTATATACACACACGTGGTCAAAATTGATGGTACCCCTCGTTTAATGACAGAAAAACCTACAATGGTCACAGAAATAGCTTGAATCTGACAAAAAAAAACAAAACACAACACTATGAAAATGAACAAATGAAAGTCAGACATTGCTTTTCAACCATGCATCCACAATTTAAAAAAATAAAAATAAATAAATCTCATGAAATAGGCCTGGACAGAAATGACGGTATCCTTAACTTAATACTTTGTTGCACAACCTTTTGAGGCAATCACTGCAATCAAATGATTCCTGCAATTCAATGAGACCTCTGCACCTCTCGACAGGTATTTTGGCCCACTCCTCAAGAGCAACTGCTCCAGTTGTCTCGTGTTTGAAGGTTGCCTTTTCCAGATGACATGTTTAAGATCTTTCCAAAGATGCTCAATAGGATTAGGTCAGGGCTCATAAAAGGCCACTTCAGAATAGTCCAATGTTTTCCTCTTAGCCATTCTTGTGTGTTTTTAGCTGTGTGTTTTGGGTCATTATCCTGTTACAAGACCCATGACCTGCAACTGAGACCAAGCTTTCTGACACTGGGCAGCACATTGCTCTCTAGAATCCCTTGATAGTCTTAAGATTTCATTGTACCCTGCACAGATTATAGACACCCTGTGCCAGATGCAGCAAAGCAGCCGCAGAACATAACAGAGCCTCCTCCATGTTTCATAGTAGGGACAGTGTTCTTTTCTTGATATGCTTCATTTTTCCATCTGTGAACATAGAGCTGATGTGTCTTGCCAAAAGTTCCATTGTTGTCTCATCTGTCCATAGGACATTCTCACAGAAGCTTTGTGGCTTGCTTGTCAACATGTAATTTGGTAAATTCCAGTCTGGCTTTTTTATGATTTTTTTTCCCCAACAATGGTGTCTTCATTGGTACTCTCCCATGAAGTCCACTTTGGCTTACTCAATGACGGATGGTGCGATCTGACACTGATGTTCTTCAGCTTGAAGATCACCTTTAGGCTATGTGCACACGTTGCATCACTGCAGGATCATGTCACATTTCAGCGTGACCCCGCAGCTGACTGTGGCCTGCAGCGGTGACCTGTGGTAAAAAAGCAGGCGTGGGCCGATGAGACTACTGCTCTCTTCGGGCTATGTCTGCTGTCACTGATAACAGTGACAATAATAAATATAAATTACTTGGCGCTCAATAGTGGAAAAAGGATTTTCTTTTTATTATACATCCAGACAAAATAGACTCATATGAACGTTTTCCGTCCGCCAAAAGGACCTTCACCAGAACATTCTTTAACGAGAACGGAATAAGTTGAGGTATGGTGAAAAAAAAAGTCTATTATGCTGGGACCCAAAGCAGTGGGTATATACTGGATAAGGTAAGGCACAAAAAGGCAGCTAGAGGAACAGCACGTTATGTTACGTGCTCAATTTGCAATGGAGTGTCCACGTCAGGAATCCAGGGTGCTGGTTTTTTTTCACCATACCTCAACTTATTCAGTTCTCGTTAAAGAATGTTCTGCGTTCATATGAGTCTATTTTGTCTGGATGCATAATAAAAAGAAAATCATCTTTTTCCACTAATGAGTGCCAAGTAATTTATATTTATATTTGACGGATTGGATACCTAACTTGAGCACCAACTAAACCATTCACGAGTGCCGTGCTCTCTATTATTACTGATAACAGTGACAGCAGGTGCCACTGATGGGAGAGTAGTATCTGCCGGTGTCTGGATCACAGTTAAAAAAAAAAAAAAAAAAAAAGGAAAATTACATTTTCACATAAATATAAAAACCCATTATACGCAACTCACCAACATATGCTTACTGTCCGCTGTAGTCCAGGTAATCCAGATTATCCCAAGACAATCTCACGTGTAGAACAATCACATCGGGAGATGTGACCGCTCTACCCGGTGATACATTGACAGGCTAATCGCTCCCGCAGTGTATCAGCTGATCAGCTCCGATGCCCTCAATTGCGGCACCGCTGTGTGGCAAAGTCTCACACAGCCCGCAGCTGTCTGCCTAGCCTTTGCTGGTTTGAATTTATAGGTGGAGCCCATGTCAATTTTTTTTTTTTGAGTTCCCCTGTAAACTAGTCAGTAAAAGGCTAAGCAAACAGCTGTGAGCTGATATTAATAGCCTGGGATACTTTATGGCTAATGGCTCCTTCCCAGAATGGTTATGAAAATTACGCAGGAGCCCATGCCAATTTTTCATGTGTCTTTATTTAACTCGTTATGTACAGTTTTATTAATGAGGGTATCTGGCTGACCCTTGTTCATTACTAAACCTTGGGCTTGGTATTACACATTATATATATGCCCCCCCTTTCGCCCTCCTCGCATCTCCGTTGTCCAAGCGGTCACGTGGTACCGCTCATTAAAGTAATGAATATGCGCTCCACGCTTATGGGAGTGGAGACGCGGGCATAGTCATTACCTTAATGAGAGGTACCATGTGACCGCTGAGCACAGGAAGAGCTGCCAGCGTCGGGACAGAAATGCAGGGACAGAGCTAGAGATGAAGCGACTGCGCGAGGAGGGCAAGTACAATGTCTTCTTGAAGCCGGCGGCTGCCGACTTCTGCCACTCCCCCTCCAGCTTTCTGGACAATGTCTCGTGAATAAGGTGTGTGTGTGTGTGTGTGTGTGTGTGTGTGTGTGTGTGTGTGTGTGTGTGTGTGTGTGTGTGTGTGTGTGTATGGTCTTCAATGGAGAATGAAAAAGAAGTAGTTGAACAAGGAAATTACATCACAATTTTTTTTTTTTAATCTTTATTTAGCATACAAATCCACATGAAAATCTGCATACAAATCGTGCAGATTTCCAACTGCATTTTCTGCCAAGAGAGGCAGAGACCGCCCAGAATTTTACACAAGCAAATCCGCAACGTGTGCACATAGCCTTGATCTGTTTAGAAGTTTTTCTGGGCTCTGTTACCATTCGTATTATCAGTCTCTTTGATGTGTCATCAATTTTCCTCCTACGGCCACGTCCAGGAAGGTTGGCTACAGTACCATGGAGATGTTTTACAACTTTTACCTTTAACATGTTTGTCTATAATTTTCTTTCTAATCTCCTGAGACATCTCTTTCCTTCGCTTCCTCTGGTCCATGTTGAGTGTGATACTCACCATGTCACCAAACAGCACAGTGAGTATCTGTAGCCCTCTATACAGGTCCACTCACTGATTCCAAGATTGTAGACACCTGTGATGCTAATTAGTGGACACACCTAGATTTAACTTGTCCCTTTTGTCAGATTATTTTCAGGGGCACCATCATTTCTGACCAGGCCTATTTCATGAATTTTATTATTTATTTATTTATTTTTTTTAAACATTCTGTGGAACCATGGTGGAAAAGCAATGTCTGACTTCCATTTGTTCATTTTCATAGATTTTTGATTTATTACTTTTGTCAGATTCAAGTTATTTCTGTGACCATTGTGGGTTTTTCTGTCATTAAACGAGGGGTACCAACAATTTTGACCACGCGTGTATATTGCACTCCTCCTCGCTGGGTGAAATTAATGGGATTTATAATGCAAACTTGCAACATCATGAGTCTGCTGGTGCAGCCCCCCAACAATACCACACACTGCAATCTGCACCAGGCACATGTCTCATTACCTCTGCCGCCTTTATACACAACCAGTCTAGTCACACTTCCCAACAAGCTGGCAGTAAGCACACGTGTCAGAGTATATACACACACTTGATAGATAACTATTTGCAACCTCATTTGTGCATCTCATGACCTGATGATATTCGTATTAAATGTTAAGGAAGATGATATGGTTTCCCGAACCGTGTGGGCGACCATTGGCAGAGGAAAACAATGTCTGGAACACAAAAGTGCTGAAACTCCCCCAGCAGAGGGCGCTGTCAGCTTTCTAATAACTGCGCTGTACGCCAGCACGCTATTATAATATTTACATCCCGGACAAGCACGGTAATTACATGGATGAATACTATAGGATACCTCTGACCATCATAAGAATTAGTGGTGTCACCCAATAGAGGGAGCAGGGCCAGCATTTTAGCACCCTGTGGTTTTTAAAGCTGCAGGATGGCGCTGGATAGGAGAATTCATTTCCTTAGATTTAACAAGTAATCCTGCACCGGATACCTAAAGCATCAGTGACCGTGTGCACACTCCGACATATAGCATTAAGTGAGGGGGGCCAGTTTTTATACACATCAGGTATACCTGGCAGCACAATGTGTGTGGACTAATAAGCCCTAGAATTCCCTAATGAAATAACTGCCTGCCAGTGGAGGTCGGCACCTTAAGTTTCGACGGTATGGCACCCCAACACATCAGCGGCTTTCCCTTAAGACCCTACCACACTTGCACTGGTACGTATCTTCTGTACATGATTATGCACTTGAAGTGATCAAAAATAGAGTTCAATGAATACTTTATCATTACTATCACCCTTTACTTCCTTCATAATAAGATTTGTTATATAGGGTATAATAACCAGTAATCTTTTGTTGTGGCCCGATAAGGAGGCATGTACCTTATATTAGAAAAACTCAACTCTACAGGAGATCCATCGAAAGCATAAAAAGATCACAAACATCCGCAAACTGCTGCTGAGTTTATGATCCCAAGTCACTGATTCTATAAATTGACGCTATGTTCTGAAAGTGACATGAGGTCAGCAAAGTAGGAGAGGGGAGGCATAGAGGAGAATTGCCAAAAACCTCAATCACCTAACATTCTATATAGAAGAAACTGATCTCTAGATAGAGACATCAGGGCAAGTAATAATATACTCCTCTGTGATGTTCAGCCGGACCCCAAGCACAGGTCAAACATATCAGAAGTCCCATTCACCCAGCCCCATAGTGTAGGTCACAAGTGTCAAAATGTCGGACCTTTCACAATACAACTGCAGCCCTTCGGGACAAGCACATACCCTATAAATGGGGTTTTCCGTCAAACTGCTGGTGAACTATAGAGGGAGAACGACCCCCATCTTCACTCCAGAGGAAGGAGCCGATTTCTTGGATTCAATAAGCAACAGTCATCCCAGGCATAATAACGGATTTCATTATGCATAGCCTGCCTGCTTCTCTTCCACAGGTACTCAGGCCTGTAGTCTCTTGTAATGGAGGTTTACCCTCCTATTCCAGTTCACAGACTTACCCCCAATATTATAGAGGTAGTTTCTTTGCTTTGAACTACTTGACCAGTTTCACAGTTTAAATTGTTCCGTTATATCTAGTTTGAAGCAAAAGTTGAAATAACATTTGATAGTTATTTCTTTTCATTAATTGGTCTAGTTGCTTTGTTAGCTTCCAACCTAAACCATTTACCAGCTCTCTCCTCATATCAGTGGTCCGTCTGTCGTTCCTCAGATATATGAGTCTTAAGTTTTTATCTTACAATGTCAGAGGCTTAAACAGCCCTAAGAAAAAACACACTTTTTGGAGAGAGTTGATAAATGCACGGGTTGACATTGCATGTGTTCAAGAGTCGAAGTTCCTTAGGGAAAACCACCCATACTTTCAACACAGCAAGTATCCTCATATTTATGAGTCTTGCAATTCTAGCAAGAAAGCAGGGGTTATAACGCTGATTAGTGGATCTATCCCCTTCGAGACCTTAGAGGAACATGGTGACGAGGAGGGTAGGTTCCACATATTAGTTTGCAAATTGAACAATCAGATCTGCACACTAGTCAATTTGTACACACCCAATCGAGGCCAACATAAGTTTCTCAATAAGCTGATGAAAAAGGTATCATCTGTGAGGAGAGGAGATTTGTTTCTCTTGGGTGATTTTAACCTCACCCCAGACAGCACGATAGATTCATCCTCACTATCCAGACCCATTACTGATAATCTAAACACTTGGCTTGATAAAAATGAGCTGTTCGACACTTACAGATGCCTAAATTCTTCTTCAGTAGAATTTTCACATTTCTCCGATACCCACCAATCCACGTCGTGAATCCACCTCATCGTTTCTGATGTTTTTTCTCTTACCAGATTTGAAGATGTCTCTATTGGCCACAGAACATTGTCCAACCATGCACCGGTTATTGGTAAAATTTTTCTAGGTCCTCCGCTAAGAAATGCCAAACTTTGGAGATGTAACGCCAACATTGTCAACAACCTCATACATAAAGTTACCTTACAAAATGCTATCAACAACTATTTTAATGAGAACAAGCCAGAAGACACCAGTCCGTTAACAAATTGGTGCGCCCACAAGGCGGTGGTAAGGGGTATCCTAATAGAGATTTCCTCTAAGAACAAAAAGGAAAATAACCTAAAAATTTCCAATATCCAAAAATCTATTCGGAAAATAGAGAACATTATAATTGGTTTGCCCTCGCCATCACCACAACATCAATCGGACTTATCAAAACTCAGAATTGACCTTAGGAATCTAATTCAGGCCCCCTACGAAACCGCAGTGAGATCATCCAAATTCAATTACTATACCTCTCTAAACAAGCCCACAAAATACATGGCCAACAAAATTAAAAATAGTAGAATTCAAAGTAAAATAAACAGAATCAAATCTCTTGTAGGAAACTCCAAAATTTCTCATCCTCAAGAGATTTCAAATGAATTCGCAAAATTTTATGCCAATCTCTACAACACAAATACCAACCCCACATCTTTGCTTCAGAATACAGTAGAAATTGCCAATTACTTCTCATCTATTAACCTCCCCCTTCTTTCTGAAAATGACCTCTCGTTCTTATCCGCCCCAATAGACAAATCAGAAACTGAGGAAGCCATCAATAAGCTCGACCTCCACAAATATCCAGGCCCCGATGGGTTCACCAATACGTATTATAAAACTTTCAACACTATCCTTTCACCCCACCTCACCTTGGCTTTTAACCAAGCTTCCAATACAGGTCAATTTCCCTCTGAGATGTTGGAAGCTTCCATCTCAGTTCTACCTAAAAACAATGGAGATCCAGAGGCTATCGAGAATTTTAGACCCATATCCCTCCTAACGCTGATGTTAAATTATATTATAAAATTCTAGCGAACAGACTTAGCTCCATTCTCCCTAGGCTTATTCACAATGATCAGACAGGCTTTTTCAAAGGAAGGCAACCAGCGGATGCCACAAGGAGACTGATAAACTCCATAAAATGGGCTAATACTACCAAACATCCCATGACTAATATCGCTCGACGCAGAAAAAGCGTTCGATAGATTAAGCTGGCCTTTCCTTCGAGAAACCCTAACTAAATTTGGATTCAATGATTCACTAGTAACCTCCATAATGGCATTTTACTCATCCCCCAAAGCCAGAGTAGTTTGTAATAACCAAGTATCTGACGTATTCCTCATAAAAAACGGCACTAGGCAAGGTTGCCCCCTTTCTCCTCTCCTTTTCAATCTTGCCATGGAGCCCCTAGCAGAACGAATTAGAAACCATCCTTCTATCAAAGGTATAGACACGCAAAACCACCAATATAAAATTAGCCTCTATGCCGACGACTTATTCCTTACTCTTACGGACCCCTGCATCTCCATTCCTGATACTATCCTTGAAATTGACCAATTCTCGGCCATATCTAACTTTAAAATTAATCACCAAAAATCATATATTCTCCCGATTAACGTTAATGAAGAATCAGTCTCTAATATCAAAACAGTTACTTCTCTTAATTGGACCAATACAACTCTTCCCTACCTAGGTATACTCATCTCCAAAAACCTCACACAGATGGTCAAATCCAATCTTAATAAAATGACTGAAATTATTAATAAAGATAATGCCACCTATAAAACTAAACACTTAACTTGGTGGGGGAAGGTCTTGACAATGAAAATGTTCACGATACCTAAACTTCTTCACATACTTAGATGTCTTCCTCTCCCAATATTCTCCATTCACCTTACCAACATGCAATCACAGAAATTCCTTTATATAGGGCCATAAGAAGCCAAGAATTGCAACAAGAATGTTATATAAAAAGAAAATACAAGGAGGCATTTGCATACCAAATATCACAGCTCACTATAACACGCTTTTAATCAGAGTGCTCACTGGCTAAACGATTCTCACAGCCCAGCCTGGCTTGATTTGGAAACTACTCTGAACAACAATGTACACCCCAAAGCCATACTTATCAAAGCCATTACCAATAACCTCCCCAACATGAACGCTCACCCAATCTTCCAGGCCAAGCTACGGCCTGGAATAAGTTCTCAAAAACAAGACTAAAAATTCAGCAAATTGAAATCCCAAAAAAACTCCCCCTTACCTTCATAGCAAGCCTCGTCAACCGTACCTTGTCTCCTATCTGGGCATATTCCAATATTGTCAAACTAAGACATCTTCCACGAAAACAAATTTTCGAGTTTTCTTTTTCTCAAGAGAAAATTTAATATTTCCTCATCCTCTTTCCTAGAGTACCAAATTCTTAGAGACACCATACAATCCTTTCTGGACCTAAAATTCAATTTCTCTGAAGCATCTGTAAAGTTATTGAACAATCATGAACATCAGATCTTTTGGAGCCATAGCTTCATATATGATAATTTTAATAGCGACACATTATTACTTAAAAATCCCTCAATGTTGAGTTTGGAGAAGGATCTCAACTCTTCATTCTCTGCTGAAAGTTGGGAGGACACTATCTTCAGTTTACCAGTCTGTAATGTCCATCCCACTACAGGAGACCCACTACAAAACTATCTCCAGATGGTACTACACTCCCAACAGATTGGCTCACATAGGTTCCTCAAACTCCCCACTTTGTTGGAGAGGATGCGGCCAAAAAGGGGACATTCTGCATGTCTTTTGGGGATGCCCAATGACAAAATTGTTATGGTCTCAAATCTCTTCATCTATAATCAATAAAATAATTGGAAAGCCTCTTAACCTCACACCTGCATGGCCCTGCTTTCATTAAATTTGGACAAAATAGATCATTCACTGAGACCTATTTTCAATCATATATGTCTCGTCACGAAGAAAACCATAGCATATCACTGGAAATCCAATTTTTTGCCTAGTTCTAATGACATAATTAAACTGATCAATCAACATAGAATGAGCTACAATTCGCTCTTCACAACGATCACTTCAACAAATTCTTCAGGAAATGGTCTGAATGGGACCACGTTTTTCCTCCCCCGTTAGTATGAGTTTGGTAGGATTTTTGTTTAACAAAGTGGCCCCTCAGTTTGATTTGTGATATACCGTTTATTCTATTATATACATTATTCCTATTGCTATGACTGCAATAGATGCCCCTTACATTTTAGCTTGTGCTTGCACTTGATTTCAACATAGTACGACCGTATGATCATACGTTTGTTGCGTCAATTAATGCAACGATGTGACTTGATGTTATTGTCTTGTTTTGACTAATGTTTTGTATTTCTTTCAACTTTGCTTTCCCTTCCCCACTAAAATGGTTTTGAAAAAGAATAAAACTTTGGAAAACAAGTGTCAAAATCCTGAAGAGTTTCCCCCCAGGAGAACTGGGGTTCGTCAGACGATTATTAGTGAGATCCTGTGGCCACATGCAATGGTGTGTGCTGAGTGAGGCCTTTGTCGCCGGTATTTTAAGGCAGCAAGAGGAAACATTTCCGGTGTAGATTGAGGTATGGAACGTAGGATGCGTTTCACCGAGAGTTGGCGTGACGGAAGGGACATCACTTCCGGTTCCAGAAAAAAAGTGAGTGCCTCCGATGTAGAATTGAGACATGGAATGCAAACGTGCGTATCAGAAGTGTCATCACCTCTGGTAAAAGAGGAGGCAAGAAGCACTATGCGTGGGCAAAAAAAAGAACGGAGTGGTACCAGGGGCAACGTTTGCCGAAAGTAACCATAATAGAGACCAAAAGATGTAAGGCTTAATACTGCAAGTGTCACAAAAGGTGCTTTTATATAGTTACTATCACCTATGATGCCATTAAGCAATGCCACCAAAGACAGACACACAGCGTGCATCATTACACAATGAGAATACAACACTAGATAGCATACACTCCATAATAGGCCCAGTGGATACTAGATAGAAAACAATACAGAACAGAATATAAAACAATACAGGGCCAAATTATACCCTTCCACATGTAATGCGAGAACAAATCACGGATTAGTCAGCGGAGGATGACAAGATGTCCACCAGTCCATAGGACAAATATACAAGGCTGTAGCACCTCATCCATCGCCAAAATTTAAAGTTTACATAACTTCTAGATAAAGCTAGTGAAGCGGAGCTCTTCACTGAGACCCTTTGGGCTCATGGACTCAAGCCAGTATTGTCCATCTTGTTTCACGTTGGATAAAATAGAGAATGTTATGTGATTGCAGTTTTTGGCAATTCTCCTTCTATGCCTCCCTTCTCCTATTTTGTTGACCTCATGTCACTTTCTATAAATTGACCCTATATTCTGAATTAGTTACTTGGGATCATATACTCAGCAGCAGTTTGATGATGTTTTTGATCTATTTATGCTTTTGATGGATCTCCTGTAAACTTGAGTTTTTTTAACATAAGGTACTTGCTTCCTTTTCGGGCCATAAGAGACTACTGGTTATTATACCATATAACACAAATCTGGTAATGAAGGAAAGGGTGATATTAATGATAAAGTATTCACTGAACTCTAATTTTGATCTCTCCAAGTAAATTGCACTGGTATAAATCTTTCACACATAATTAGTGTGGTATATGGTGATATAAGAGATAAGGCATCAATTGACTCTTTTTGTGCGATTTTTCATCGCTCACACAACCAGGGTGCTATATGGGATGATACCTGTGCTGCACTTTATACACTGCTCAAAAAATAAAGGGAACACTTAAACAGAATAAAACAGAACATAACTCTAAGTAAATCAAACTTCTGTGAAATCAAACTATCCACTTAGGAAGCAATACTGATTGACAATCAATTTCACATGCTGTTGTGCAAATAGAATAGAAAACAGATGGAAATTGGCAATTATCAAGACACCCTCAATAAAGGAGTGGTTCTGCAGGTAGGGACCACAGACCAAATCTCAGTACCAATGCTTTCTGGCTGATGTTTTGGTCACTTTTGAATGTTGGTTTGGCTTTCATACTCGTGGTAGCATGAGACAGACTCTACAACCCACACAAGTGGCTCAGGTAGTGCAGCTCATCCAGGATGGCACATCAATGCGAGCTGTGGCAAGAAGGTTTGCTGTGTCTGTCAGGGAAGTGATCAGAGACCCTACCAGGAGACAGGCCAGTTCACCAGGAGACGTGGAGGGGGCCGTAGGAGGGCAACAACCCAGCAGCAGGACCGCTACCTCAGCCTTTTTGCAAGGAGTAACCACTGCCAGAGCCCAGGTAAAATGAGCTCTAGCAGGCCACAAATGTGCATATGTCTGCACAAACTGTTAGAAGCAGACTCCATGAGGATGGTTTGAGAACCTGACATCGACAGATGGGGGTTGTGCTCACAGCCCAACACCGTGCAGGACGTTTGGCATTTGCCACAGAACACCAGGATTGGCAAATTCGCCACTGGTGCCCTGTGCTCTTCAGATGAAAGCAGGTTCACACTGAGCACATGTGACAGAAGTGACAAGAGTCTGGAGATGCTGTGGAGAGCAATCTGCTGCCTGCAACATCCTTCAGGATGACCGGTTTGGCAGTGGGTCAGTAATGGCGTGGGGTGGCATTTCTATGGAGGGCTGCACAGTCCTCCATGTGCTCACCAGAGGTAGCCTGACTGCCATTAGGTACCGAGATGAGATCCTCAGACCCCTTGTGAGACCATATGCTGGTGTGGTTGGCCCTGGGTTCCTCCTAATGCAGGACAATGCCAGACCTCATGTGGCTGGAGTGTGTCAGTAGTTCCTGCAAGATGAAGGCATTGAAGCTATGGACTGGCCAGTCCGTTCTCCAAACCTGAATCTGATTGGACACATCTGGGACATCATGTTTAGCTCCATCCACCAATGTCACGTTGCACCACAGATTGTCCAAGAGTAGGCGGATCCTTTAGTCCAGGTCTGGGAGGAGATCCCTCATGACAACATCCGCCGACTCATCAGGAGCAGGCCCAGGTGTCGTAGGGAGGTCAAACAGGCACGTGGAGGCCACACACACTACTGAGCATCATTTCGTTGTCTTGAGGCATTTCCACTGAAGTTGGATCAGTCTGTAATTTGATTTTTCACTTTGATTTTGAGTATCCTTCCAAATCCAGACCTCTATGGGATATTAATTTTGATTTACATTGATCATTTTTATGTTTTCTTGTTCTCAACGCATGCCACTATGTAATGAATTAAGATTTGCAGCTTAGTGTTCCCTTTATTTTTTTAAGCAGTATATTACGGGTGCATTAGGATCTTAAGGGAAAGCCGCAGACCAGTTTGGGCGCCATTCCGTTGAAACTTAGGGTGTCAACCTCAGCTGGCAGGCAGGGAATCTATTAGCGAACTCTAGGGCTTATTGGTCAGAACACATTGCGATCTATTATTCCCTTTTCAAAGACCATTATCAATTTTTAACTTTCTAATTAAAAGTTATATGTTAGGGGTCCATACGTTTGTGATTTTTGATTGGGACATCCACTTTATAAGTGATTTCTGGTTAACCCATATTTCCATTATGTGGTATTACACAATAATCTAAGGTGGTGTGCTGTCCAGGAAAAAAAAAAAAAAAAAAATATGAATAAAAAAAAAAAAAAAAAAAAAGACAACCTCCTCCTACCGCCACTCACATGCCTGGTTAGGAACAACCTCAAACTGTATTGTGAAGCATTTACATGACAAGCGCAATTACCAAAGCAGGGAGCCCCTACAATCTTCTGCGCACTTGAAGGTGCCGGTAAGGAAGCCTATAACAGTGTTGGGCTACCAGTTATTTTAACACTTGTCAGTGTTCTTCTAGATCAGAGCTGTGCTACCTGTGGCTTTGGCCTGTAGAATATTGAAAGCCCTGCAATCGCATCTCCCTCATTGCCATGTGAAATAATTGGAGCTTTTAACAGGTGATGACATGCCAGGGTTACAAAGATGACTTTGGTGTCATATACCAAAGACTGCTATATGCCAGCATAATGCAAATGAATGAGGATGCATTGTGACCCAGAAGGAAAAGTTGAAAACAAAAATCCAATTGGTTCAAGACTTGCTTGTCAAGGTCCCAATGTGCCCTCATTCACTTGTATTGTACCGCAGCATTCAATGATCTTTGGCCGTATGATCTGTCTTGCGGAATGAGCCCCCCCCCCCCCCCCCCCCAGGCTTAAAAGCATTGCCCACGAGTTGTTAAAAAAAAAAAAAGTCCAAACCCTGTACACAAGTTGCATGCAATATTGCACTTTAGCCCTGTTCACTTTTAGAAGGGTTGAGCCAAAACTCATTGACAGAGGTGGCGCAGCCATGTTTATAAAATCCTTGGCAACCCCTTTACTTACAGTAATACTGGCCTGCCCAACTACATTTTAGTGTTTCTTGGTTTAGCATATCGTCACATCTAGTGGTTCACACCCTGGATGTAGAAGTCTTATGTCATCATTACGTTATGTTTTGTGATCTCAGTGTGGTGGTACATTGCAGGTTGCAATGAGTTTCCAATTGCTTTTATTAGGCTTTTATATTGCAGCAAAACAAAGAAAGGTTTCCTAGCATCCCCTGTATAACCCCACACTAAACCAGCCAATGTTCCACATACAGCACAAATAGAAGTTACCCAGAAACAAGAAAGCAAATTTCTATGCAGCCTGTGCAACGTAACATGAAAGAACCTGGACAACAGGGATCAGGTACAGACAATGAATATAATGGTGCCCCATATCCAATGAGGACAACATGGCCCTTTAAACCTTGGCAGAACAGATAACTGGAAACAGGAAAGCCCACCACTTACCGCAGCGGCAGCAGCAGCGCTGAGCGATGCAGAAGTCGTCCCTTCAGGTGGAGTTGACTGTTGCCGAGACAAAGGCGTATACAGGCCGGAAAGGTTTTCTGAAGCAGGACTTGACCTACCGCTCTCCATCTCATGCCTTCCTGCTGGCAAACCAAAATGGGAGAATCTGGGGTTAGTGGCCAGAGGCTGCGACCACAGATAACACTGGTTCACTAGCTGTCGGATAATCTTACCGTCTCGCTCCAGGGGACTATAATGCCTCTTCTTGTTCTGAGATATGGAGAGGGAGAGTGTGCGCTCTGGCTTTAGGGATGACATGCGCTCACACTTTAAGGTGCGTGGTAAGGGTTCCAAGTGCTGTTTCAGGAGGGTCTCTGAAGACGGTCTATGGACAGTAAGTCCTGAAACAGGAAGGGGGGGAAAAAAAAAAACAAAAAACGATTAGTGAGCGAGGTCTGAAAGTCTGACTCTGCAGCTGCTGTCATGAGATGAATCAGAGTTGTAGCTGGAGAACCACATGATGCAAAATGCAGAGATAACATTCATGCACTAGGTATGAAGGGTGGGTCATCAGACTTACTGTGAGCATGAAAAATCCCAGCCGTTCTGTCTGTACGAGGACCCTCAGGGGTGGCGAGGACTTGATTTTGGGGTCGCTGTTTTAATTTTTTGTTTGATTTTAATCTTTCCATCTTGTTGTGTGAACGTAGTAAGGAGTGAAGGCGCAGACCAACAGGGACATCTGTGGGAGTCACAAAGCGATAGGACTGTCATTAGCTCCGGTCACATCAACGTATTGGGAAACAAGTACCAGCATATCTTTTTATCCTTGTTATACCTCCTCCCGTTAGAACAAGATTTATATTACATGTCTAGAAACTATTCTAGTCTATTCACATGATGCGATGTAGATACTCCAGAGTCCTATTATCCTAAGGGGTGGTTTGCAGGGTACCTCTCCAATGAAAACAGTTTCCGGATTCTGCCACTAGACTAGGTTCTACGGATTGATTCCCTCCATTTCTAGTAGAGACCGATCCTGACCAATAGCCAGAATGCATCACTGACACTTACACCTACCTGTGTAGTTTGGGGGCAATGCTCCTGGCATGCTGCATCTGTCTGGACTGAATTTACACCTACTTAGTCTTGTGAGACCAACACAAATGGCAGACAGTAATCCCACACTCACCAGCTGGAAAGGAGAGTACAGGATGAATAGCTGGATCCAAAAGGGTCAGACGCTCTGATAGTGGATCACTGTATGGAAACTGGCATGAGACCCCTGGGTAAGTGGCACACATGACACACGATGAAGAAACCTCACAGGGCCGAGGTACGCTGCGCTGAACCTGTGCAGATGGCAAAAAAAAAAAACACCGGCATTAACACTCGATCACCAGCAGAGGGGGATAAACATCCAGGTTTCCCACCACAAACAATGATTCATTTCCCTTATTTATGGCTATTGAGTCACTACAAGTTGCCCAACAATGACACATTGATACCATTTCACGGATTGTAGAATGGACGTCAACCGTTTATTTTTTTTAAACTCGCAAGTGCACAAGAACAATATTATATGTATACACATAGGATACTGCACTTTGCACAACAAAACATATCTGCAGCCACCAGAAGTCAGAAAATGCTGTAAATCATCATTTCAAGGCTTGGATTGGAGAGGACTCTGATCCCGGCTGTCGTAAGACCTTGGCTTTCAAGTTATGTAGCGTTCGCACAGACAAGGTTCCTGTCCAATCAAAGCCGTACCTGTGCGTAAATCTGTGGCAAATACGTGACAGATAACGTACAGAAATGTCATTGTGCGTTAAGGGGTTAAAAAAACCCACCCCAACAGATCTTAAGAGCAAACCCACTGCACTAAGAAGTGTCTGATGGGCTTACTGCAAGACACAACCCACGATAATAGACTGTAGGAAAGGGTAGCGCCGGTCCGGCCCTGAACTGCAGTCACATTTCTAAACATCTCCTGTCAATGTTTCCGCAATGAGGATGAGAGGGGAACAGACCAGGCAATGGTTGAGAAGTATGAAGTGGGCACACAATGATGCGTGTGCAAACCCAAAAAGGGCTTATACATGGGGAGGGGAACAGGAAAGACTCCCAGGGCAAATATGAACAAGGAAACATTAGGAGCACATGGATTAGACGAAATTCATAGGATCCTGTACTATGATTATTTCCTCACGCTGGCCAGTGCGAAGACGTACTTTGCAGGAGGAGCGAGCGTGTTCTACACACTCGTCCCACCCAAGGAAGACAGCAATGATCAGCCCAGCGGCCCCTGGAATGTACTGCGTGAGGCCCAGCATCAGCCCCGCCACGCGCAGGCCCACAGCCCCTCCCAGCCACGCGCATGCTCACAGCCCCTCCCAGCCACGCGCATGCTCACAGACCCTCCCCGCCACGCGCAGGCCCACAGCCTCTCCCAGCCACGCACATGCTCACAGACCCTCCCCGCCACACGCAGGCCCACAGACCCTCCCCGCCACGCGCAGGCCCACAGACCCTCCCCGCCACGCGCAGGCCCACAGACCCTCCCCGCCACGCGCAGGCCCACAGACCCTCCCCGCCACGCGCAGGCCCACAGCATCTTTTCAAAATTTACTATTGCCAAGAGTCGACTGCGCACCAGACCAAAGCATATATGGAAAAGCATTTGTGAGTAGCAACATCATCAATATCATCAATATCATCTAGTATCAAGGAGAAGCAGCTCCAATAGGGGCGAGTTAATCAAATGTTTATAGCTGGATATCAAGTTGATAATTTTACTATGGCCCCTGAATGATGGTATAAATATAGGTTCCCCACCCTTGATATATTCACTTCCTCAGAGGATAAAACTTTTAGCAGCAGTTCTGATGTCTAACAGACTGCCCCCCACCATGATGGCAATGTGCTCTAGTGGAACATACACCATGTTCCAAATTATCATGCAAATTATATTTTTCTCTGATTTTCCTAAGTGGTCAGTGCAAATGAAAGTCAGTCTAATAAAAGTCATCACCCGTTAGAGTATACATCGAATTGTATTGAAGAAACCTCCCAATGATAACAATATAATCTCCCAAAAGAATACAGTGCCTTGTGAAAGTATTTGGCCCCCTGGAACTTTTCAACCTTTTCCCACATACAATGCTTCAAACATAAAATTACCAAATGTAAATTTTTGGTGAAGAATTAACAAGTGGGACACAATTGTGAAGTTGAACGAAATTTATTGGTTATTTTAAATTTTTGTGGAAATTCAAAAACTGATAAGTGGGGCGTGCAATATTATTCAGCCCCTTTACTTTCAGTGCAGCAAACTCACTCCAGAAGTTCATTGTGGATCTCTGAATGATCCAATGTTGTCCTAAATGACTAATGATGATAAATATAATCCACCTGTGTGTAATCAAGGCTCCATATAAATATACCTGCTCTGTGATAGTCTCAGGGTTCTGTTTGATGCACAGAGAGCATCATGAAGACCAAGGAACACAACAAGCAGGTCCATGATACTGTTGTGGAGAAGTTTAAAGCCGAATTTGGATACAAAATGATTTCAAAAACTTTTAACATCCCAAGGAGCACTGTGCAAGCGATCATATTGAAATGGAAGGAGTATCATACCACTGCAAATCTACCAAGACCCGGCCGTCCCGCTAAACTTTCATCTCAAACAAGGAGAAGACTGATCAGAGAAGCAGCCAAGAGGCCCATAATCACTCTGGATGAACTGCAGAGATCTACAGCTGAGGTGGGACAGTCTGTCCATAGGACCATAGGACTACAATCAGTCGTACACTGCACAAATCTGGCCCTTATGGAAGAGTGGCAAGAAGAAAGCCATTTCTCAAAGATATCCATAAAAAGTGTCGTTTAAAGTTTGCAACAAGCCACCTGGGAGACACACCAAACATGTGGAAGAAGGTGCTCTGGTCAGATGAAACCAAAATCAAACTGGCAACAATGCCAAAAGATATATTTGGCATAAAGGCAACACAGCTCATCACCCTGAACACACCATCCCCACTGTCAAACATGGTGGTGGCAGCATCATGGTTTGGGACTGCTTTTCTTCAGCAGGGACAGGGAAAATGGTTAAAATTGATGGGAAGATGGATGGAGCCAAGTACAGGACCATTCTTGAAGAAAACCTGTTAAGAGTCTGCAAAAGACCTTGTCAGAGATTTGTCTTCCAACAAGATAATGATCCCAAACAAAGCAAAATCTACAGTGGAATGGTTCACAAATAAACGTATCCAGGTGTTAGAATGTCCAATTCAAAGTCCAGACCTGAATCCAATCGAGAATCTGCGGAAAGAGCTGAAAACTGCTGTTCACAAACGATCTCCATCAAACCTCACTGAGCTCGAGCCATTTGCCAAGGAAGAATGGGGAAGAATTTCAGTCTCGATGTACAAAACTGATAGAGACATACCCCAAGCGACTTGCAGCTGTAATCACAGCAAAAGGTGGCGCAACAAAGTATTAAGTTAAAGGGGCCGAATAATATTGCACACCCCACTTTTCAGTTTTTGACTTTCCACAAAAATTTAAAATAACCAATAACATTTGTTCAACTTCACAATTGTGTCCCACTTGTAGTTGATTCTTCACCAAAAATTTACATTTGGTATCTTTATGTTTGAAGCATGATATGTGGGAAAAGGTTGAAAAGTTCCAGGGAGCTGAATACTTTTGCAAGGCACTGTAAAAATTCAAAATGCACTGTTCCAAATTATTAGGCACAGTAGAATTTCTAAACATTTGGTATGTTTTAAAGAACTGAAAAAGCTCATTTGTGGAAATTGCAGCATTAGGAGGTCACATTCACTGAAGCTGTTTAACTCCAAAACATCGGAACACGCCAAGTTACATGTTAACATAGGAACCCTTCTTTGATATCACCTTCACAATTCTTGCATCCATTGAACTTGTGAGTTTTTGGAGAGTTTCTGCTTGGATTTCTTTGCATGAAGTCAGAATAGCCTCCCATTGCTGCTGGTTTGATGTGAACTGCCTCCCACCCTCAAAGATCTTTTGAGGTCAGGGGAAGATGGTGGCTACACCATGAGTTTATATCCTTTATGCCCATAGCAGCCAATGACTCAGAGGTATTCTTTGCAGCATGAGATGGTGCATTCTCATGCATGAAGAGGATTTTGCTCCTGACGGCACGTTTCTGCTTTTTATACCATGGAAGAAAGTTGGCAGTCAGAAACTATATACTTTGCAGAGGTCATTTTCACACCTTCAGGAATCTTAAAGAGTTTCCTACCAGCTGTGTCCCCATGATTCCGGCCCAAAACATGACTCCTCCACCTCCTTGCCGACGTCGCAGCCTTGTTGGGACATAGTGGCCATCCACCAACCATCCATCTGGAACATCCAGGGTTGCTCGACACTCATCAGTAAACAAGACCGTTTGAAAATTAGTCTTCATGTATGTCTGGGCCCACTGCAGCCGTTTCTGCTTGTGAGCACTGTTTAGGGGTTGCCGAATAGTAGGTTTATGCACCACGGCAAGCATTTGAAGGATCCTACACCTTGAGGTTCGAGGGACTCCAGAGGCACCAGCAGCTTCAAATATCTGTTTGCTGGTTTGTAAGGGTGAGTGCACACGGAGTTTTTTGGTGGTGCGGATTTTGTAGTAAAATCCGCAGGACTAAAGTCCTGCGGTTTATCTGCGGATTTGCCTGCGGTTTTGCCCTGCGGTTTCACACCTCAATGGATGAGGTGTGAAACCGCAGCGTTTCTGCACAAAAGAATTGACATGCTGCGGATTGTAAACCGCAGCAAAACTGTGCGGAAAAATCAGCAGCATGTGCACAGCGTTTTCCAGTTTACCATTGAAAACAATGGTACTGTACAACACACCTAAATCTGCTGCGGACCCGCAGCTGCAGAAATGCTGCAGATCCGCACCATATGCACATACCCTAATGGCTTTTTAGCAGCTGCTCTCTTAATCCGATGAACTTGCCTGGCAGAAACCTTCCTCATTCTGCCTCTATCAGCACAAACATGTCTGTGCTCAGAATCAGCCACAAAATCTCTTAACAGTACGATGATCACGCTAAAGTTTTCGGGAAATAGCTAATGTTTTCATCCCTTGACCAAGGCATCCCACTATTTGATGCTTTTCGGCAGCAGAGAGATCCTTTTTCTTTCCCACGTTACTTGAAAACTGTGGCCTGCTCAATAGTGTGGAACACCCAGTTTTCCTTTTATTGGGCTCACATGGCAAACTAATTATCACAGGTATCCGAGATTGATTTCAGTGATCCAAAGAACCCCGAGACAATACCATCAATGGGTTTCATTAAAACAAAAAAAAAAAATGCTATGACACTTAAAAACAATTTGCATAATAATTTGGAACATGGTATATATCCTGGGTGGACACTCCCTTTAAATGGAACCTGATACATGTGGGCCACCCATTCACTCTGAAATGCTGCGGTGTTTCAGAGAAAAACACAATTTTAATAGCTAGCAGGGATCGAGCCAAGTAGGTGACAAGATGTACAGGGTGATCCCAGGCAGCTGATAGTGACGGACAAGCCTCTGCTTACAAGCACAGTCACTGCGACGAGCAGGCGCAGTGTTTTAGAGACATACATGACTGTGTTCGTACAGCCAGTACCCACAGATTGGGCAGCAGGCATCACCAGGCAGGTTCCCTTTAAGGTTCACACTGCTGTAATGTGGAGCTGCATCTGACAAGTCACAATGGTTGTATTGCTGCAGGTAACATAATGGAATGACAACACTTGCCATAATGCCAAACATGTTGGCTGCTGTTGTAATTTACTTGCAATCCTGGCTGCAATTTACTTTTTTTTTTTGCAAACCGTCATTTTTATGTCGCATGGCTTGTCCAAGACTGTCCGCTGCAAGTGGACCTTGCTGTATACTAGTCTCCGATAGAAAAATGCCATATTATAATTGTAAAGAAATGATGTCAGCCAGCAGTACAAGCATCGACCTATTCACAGCCAGAGGCTCCAAAATCACGTAGTGCATAGAAAGCCTCACAGCGACACTTCATGGTCAAAAGTATTGGGACACATCTCATCTCTTAATTGCTCAACTCTGGCTTATCATCCATTGCCCTGATGTACAATATCCACTCCCTCTGACAGCAGACTGCTGCTGTGAAGCCGTTAAACGTTGGCGTCAATGATTGACACTGGGACTTAAACGTCACGATCCCACCTGTCATCCATGAAACGTGATCGCAGAGTGCCGATAGTAGCCATGACCCATGTGCATGCCATGACTTAGCTCCTGTGATGATCAGCTTGTGATTGGAACTATTTACTGTAATACCAGAGTACTGCAGTATATAGCATAAGTGTTCGAACGATTGAAGGTTCAAGTCCTCTACAAGGACTAAAAATAAATAAATAATTACCCGAATTTTGCTCAATTAATAAATATAAAATGAAAAAAACATTTGTTATCAACGTGTCTCTAACAGTGTGATCTGGTACTGGAAATGTCATAAAGAAAGAAAAACTAAACACTGAGAAGTCAAAATTGCCATTTTTGGAAAGGAAAAACGCAATAAAAAGCCACCGGAACACAGCATGTACCCCATGCTGTGTGCACAAAGCAAAAAAAAAAAAAAAACCTCTCACAGGTCTCTGTAAAAATAAACAAAATGCTTGTTTCGATATTTTCTAAGGGCCCCGTCACACATAGCGATCTTGCTAGGGAGACTGCTGCCGAGTCACAAGTTTTGTGACACAACAGCGATCTCACCAGCGAGATCGCCGTGTGTTACAGCGATCAACGACCGGCCCCCCTGCCGGTATCGCTGATCGCTGTAGGAAAGCGCTGGACATTTCTTTTGTCACTGGTCTCCCGCTGGCCAGCACGCATCGCTGCGTGTGACAGGCGGGAGACCAGCGATCTGCTGGTAACTAACGTACACATCAGGGATCCAAGGGACGGGCATCCCTTGGATCCCCGATGTGTACGTTACCAGCTCCCTGCATCAGCGCGCTGGTAACTAACAAACACAGCGACGCCACGCGCTCGGCGTCGCTGTGCTGATCGCTGGTGAAGCTGTCTGTGTGACAGCTCACCAGCGATCCTGACACGTTGATATCATTGTCAGGATCGCTGGTGAGTCGCTATGCGTGACTCCAGCTTAAGTCACTAAAATGATTAGATCTTTGATCTTCCCAGCTATTGGGGGGGTATGCTGCCCAGAAGAGAAGATTGCCTCTGGTCTTCATTATACAAGATTTCTCCCCTCTTCTTCAGACATCCCAGTGAAGTAGTGAGGCCGGAAATCATGCGCATTGATGTGCACAAGCGTCGGAGAATCATAGCAACTTCCGGGCCCAGTATCTCCAGCACACAGTGACTGAAGTCCGCACAGTGCAGAGAAGCGCTGGTAGGCAGTATGCACAGGAGAGGGACCTCTGGACATGCAAATGCCGTCAAAGGGACGTCTAAGGAAGAGGGGAGGCAAAATCTTGTATAATGAAGTCAGTAGGCAGTTTATGCCCCATAGCCAGGAAGGTAGAAGCCACCAAAGAGGATTGTTACTAAACAATGCCACAGCCATGAGATACACAGGTACAACTAATTTCAGCTGTATACAACCTCTTTGCCCATATTAACTCAAAAAGCTCTCAAAAGGGTGACAGATTCCCTATAACTATACAAGTTTAGTATTACCGCTAGCTTTCTGACCAGGAGAATGTTGCCGAGTCATTTTTACAATTAACACCATAAGAATGAAACCCGAAAAACTATGGTAGATTTGTGCTCCCCCACCCCACTATTGCTATTCACTTGAGGATGGCACTTTGTGCTTTTGTTTTTTCCTCCCTTTCTCCATAGATTGAAACTAGCCACATCTTTAACACCTTAATCATTGATATCAGCACAAAAATTGTGCGTCGGGAGCTTCACGTCATGGATGTCTGTGGCTGAGCAACTGCATGCAAGCCTTACATCACCAAGCACAATGCCAAGTGTCAGATGGGAGTGGTGTAAAGCAGCCACCACTGGAACAGCAGAAATGTGCTCCAGAGGGATGAATCCCAATTCTCTGAGTCTGGGTTTGATGAATGCCAGGAGAACTTTACAGCTCACGCAGTACAGTGATGGAATGATAATATTACGGGGATGTTTTTCAGGTAACAGCCTAGGCAATAAGTTACAGTATCTTAATAAGTCAGCGTACAAGACATTTTGGACAACTGTAGCTTAACAACTTTGTGGGAACAGTTTGGGGAAGGTCCTTTTCTGTGCCCCATGACTGTGCCCAGTACACAAAGCAAGGTCCATAAAAACATGGCTCGGGGAGTTTGGTGTGGAAGAACATGACCGGCCACATAGCTCGGACTTGAAAACGAGTCCAGCACCTTGGGATGAACTCGGACACACATTGTGAGTTCCTCCAACATCAGTGTCTGACCTCACAAATTTTCTTCTGGATGAATGGGCAAAAAGTCCTGCAGACACCTCCAAAATCTTGTAGAAATCCTTTCCAGAAGAGATTAATATCAATAGATTTAGAATGGGATGTCAAAAATGCCCCTATAAAGTGTCCCAATACTTTGTCCAAATAGTGAAGGTAATTTTTAGAAACTTCCTGCAATCTTCTCATTTCCATTACATAATTTTGCTATATTGAATCTTGGCGGGAATATAAGATTATGCTGCGATTTTCACCTTTAACCCTTACCTTCTTGTGGAGGGGCAGAAGTCTGTCTGGCCTTACCACCCTCCTTCTCTTACAGTGGAGGACGGGCCTCGTTCTTGCACATACACAGGTGTTGTCCCCCATGGAGGCCGCGGGCTTACTGGGTGTCTGCTCCTCCGGCTCAGAGCTAGAGCGTGACGGGAGCCTGTTGGGAGAGCGAACACAGACAGAATTATCCATGAGTATTGCAGTGTGCAATTACGTATCACAAAAGGTTCCAGCTCATACTCACATATTAACAACTCCATTAATGGGTTTTTGCAAGATTTTAGCCTCTGTCGCTCCAGGATCAGCCTACAGAATCCAAATGAGACAAGCATTAAGGTCGTGCACAGGCGAAGATGAGGAAATCTCCAGACAATCAAGCGGTTACATGGCATTGAATCATGCATTAATAACCAGCGGCTGCAGCATCACTAGTGGCCAGCAGAGGGCGCACGGGCCCCAGTGACTCTACATTGACCACTACACTGACAGAAGATGGGAAATATGCTGCAGTAATTACACCAGATGGGAGGGGTGTGAGAAAAGCAGATTATAGGATGCATGACTATCGCTAAAATAAAAGCTTCCCTCATTATACCTGGATGGAGCATATGCTCACTTGCAGGTAGGACACATTCAGTACTTGGGATGAGACAGCGGCTTGTAAAGTGACATGGGATTCATCAAGACGCAGACTCCAAGGTGAAGTACAGAAGTATACAGCCCTCCTACCCACAGGTATAATGTGCCTTATAAAAGGAGCCAATAATAATGTGACATTATCAATGGCTCTGGAAAAAAGGAATCCCCCCCCCAGCCCTGGTTTGTGCATAACCACAACTCCCAACAAGCTGCTTGTCAGGGCATGCTTAGACTTGTAGTGAAGCAGCTGCTCTTCTTTAGTTTTGAAGTTGCTCAGCGTAGCTGGGAACTCATTGTTACACGCCTAACACAATGATAACATTACAATGGGGAATAGCTATTCAGGCAATTCTCCAAAATTCAGGATGATGCAAGACGAAGGCATTAATGCTACGCCTGAAGCCCTTGGGTAACCAAATATCTATATTCTGTTTTACATGGCCATAATGTCACGTGCGGCAACCTTCTCTAATGGGCGGATAGTTCTTATGGGCTGCATGATGAGAAGGTGGCCAGAGACCCGAGCAAACATGCCTCTGCAGAGAGATCCCAAGCAAGTCTGGGTGCCGGCCTCCTCACCTTCTTTCCAGTGTCCGGAGAAGGGGGTGCGGAGGCGGCTATTCTGGCATCTGTGGGTGAAGCTTGTAGGGGGTCCCCTGTGCTACCTTCTGCCGGACTGGCATCTCCAAGGACAACCTGGCCCTGTGGATGGAAGGTGGACACTGTTACCGGCAGAGGCGGAAGGATCAGGACGAGTGAAGTCAGTCCCATGACACCCTGTGGTGCTGGCCCAGGTGACACTCCGCACTTACCTTCCCGGCTCGCAGCTGGCGGTAGAAGTCTGTGTGCTGCCGGATCCGGTACTCCAGGTCAGACACGTGCGCCTGCAGCCAGTTCCACCGACTCACCACGTCTGCTCGCTCCTGTGCCCAAACCCACTCGCAGCGCCTCTTCCTGGAGGAAAAGTAGTAATAAAGCTTTATTAACTGCACACCAAACAGAGGAGATATTTAACAAAAAAATGAAAGGAACAAGGGATTACAAGCCATTACTAATTCATAGAGCACCTGCTTATCCTGCAGCAGCATCACAGCGCCACAAAGCAACAAGGCAGCGGGCGCTCGCCAGACCAGAGCGCTGCTCTGCAGAATCCACTCCAACCATTATCTGCATGGAGACATTTCTAGCCTGGATTTAGGCTGCACCTCGCCCATAAAGCGCCTCTGTCCCCGCAGCGCCATACAATATCTGTATACAGATGCAGTCATGGGCAACCTGACAAGCTCCATAAAGCGCCACCTCATAAATACAACTTCATAGCCAAGTAGCCAAATGTATCAGGAGTCTGGGAAAGCTGAGTGATCAGGGGCAAAGGGTAAAAAAAACAAAAACGTACATTTTAGTCCAGAAAGGCTTTGTGCAGGGAGAGCAGACAACAAAAGCCACATGACTGTCCTCTGGAGATTAGATCTTTCCACCCTCATCTACACCACCCCCCATTCCAGCTTTACTGGACATTTGTACAGAGGACTGAGTGCTGGGTCGGCAGCAGTAATGCAGCTAGAGAACCAGTTCTGGCAATTGGAAGGGTTTCAGAGGTCCAACCCCATTAATCCAGTATTCACCTCCTACTAAAGCCCCAGACAACTTAATCCAGCAATACACATTAGAGGGCAATCAGCCGAAAATAGTCTCTCCAGTAATTGGCACACTGCTGGAATCAGGTTCTCTGCCCCTATATCATGCTGCTTTCACATTACAAAAAGCTGGAGACAGATCTCCTTTAATCTGAACATTAGACAGTGGTCAGCTGAACGAAGTTTCAGCTGATTGTTCAGCCTACAGCCATCTCACCAGATTCTCCCATACACAGGGGCGCTCATTTCACACATCAGTATTTTGACGTCAGTCACAATCAGTCGGCTCTACGGATCCGTCGCAGATTATGAAAAACTGATGCGACTGATCTGTTTTTTCATCCGTATGTCGATGGATCTGTTTTTAAAAACACCCACAGACCGATAGATCTATAGATATGGGATAGATATATCTATGGACCAAACCGCTGCACGACCAGCTCTACCCTCGCCTACTGTATTATCACCCATCCCTTGAAGATTGTGAGCCCTCGCGGGCAAGGTCCTCTCTCCTCCTGTACCAGTTATGACTTGTATTGTTTAAGATTATTGTACTTGTTTTTATGTATACCCCCCTCACATGTAAAGCGCCATGGAATAAATGGCGCTATAACAATAAATAATAATAAATAATAATCTTTTGATATATCTATGGATAGATATAAAATAATCAAAAAAGAGGCAGCACGCCATATGGAATTAGAAAAAAGTGCTTTTTAATAGCCCATGTGGCGACATTTCGGTCTCAAGTGCAGACCTTTCTCAGGCAACCTGCTTGAGAAAGGTCTGCACATAAAATGGCATGAGCTCCCGCGCAATTTTCTGCGCCAGAGGGAGAAAGCCAACAGCCAGGGGGCAATATCTGTAGCTTGGGAAGGGTAATACCCATGGCCCCTTCCCAGGTTATGAATATCAGCCCACAGCTGTCTGCATAGCCTTTACTGGCTATTAAAATAGGGGGACCCAAAAAGAATAACGTGGGGTCCCCCTACATTTTATCAGGGCTGTGGAGTCGGTATAAAATGGACCGACTCCAACTCCTAAAATATATAATTGGGTACAGTAGTTCAATGCAGAATATTTTTTTCATAGGAATTTGGGAAAGTTATGAAATGTCCTATAAATGGCTGTTCTATTCCTGATCTAAGGCTACATTCACACAAGAACAGGTTCTTGCTATTGTAACGGACAATGCTTCAAACATAAGTACAATTACACTGATGAATGAGAGTAATGAACAACAGCTAGAAGAACATTTAGGATTCAGTATGTTTGAGATGGAAGGCCACAGTGCTGTTCATGTAACTGAGGAACAAACAGATATTACTACAGAAGAACAGCAAAATTATACTTTAGAAATAGATGATCTTGTTGAAGCTGCTTCAAAACACATTCCTATTCATCACATGCGCTGTGTTGTGCACACGCTGCAGCTGGCAATAAGAGATACTCTGCAAGAGGGACATGCTGGAAATCGAATTGGAAAAGTGAGGAAATTGGCTATTGCCGCTAGAACCCCTAAAATTGATTCCATCTTGAAGAGAACAGTTTCTTATAGATATGGAGAACCCTCAGGTAACCCTAAATGAAGGTCAATGGACACAGGTGGCTGAATTGAAGGAATTGCTTAATCACCCATTTACCATGACTAAAAAATTACAAGCTGGGGATTTAACTCCTGGTATTTTCATAAGGGAGTGGAAGAACTTGCTATTTTGCTTGTCCCAAAGAGGAGGTTTAATCGCAGATGGGATTTCTGCTTCAATGAAATGGAGAGAGACACAGCTATTGGAAAATAACATTTTTCTGGCAGCTGTTTATGTGGACCCAAGTCATCGTATACTGCTTGATGATCAACAGCTTACTAAAGGAAAAGAAGCTCTGACTGAGGTAGCAGTTAGGATGAGTGGCCTACAGGAGGACTGCCAGGCACAAGAGGACTTGGGTCCTGACAGTGCTGCTACTGCTGCCATATCTTCATCCTCATCAGATGAGGCGTTTGACTTTGACAAGTATTTGTATGACACGGAGCAGGCAAAGCGTTGCCGCAAGGAAAAAGATTTCACTCAGTCTCAAAAAATGTTTCACTTGCTCTCAAAGGAATAGAAAAATTCAACCGTTCATCAAAACTGACTGTGCATGAGGCAATTAATTTATACCCTGACAGACATTGTTAGAGATGTTGCCCATGTGGTTACGGCTTTGCCTCCAGCCCAAGTTAGTGTAGAGAGGTTGTTCTCTAGCCTTAAAATTATTAGGTCAGATTTGAGGTCATCTATGAAGGATCTGATGGAGGCAATTCTATTTCTTAGGACAAATTCATAGACTGCACAAATGATATTTAGTATGTTGTTGTTGAAAACTGTTTTTTGCCGCTTACATAGTTTATTACATAGTGTTTATATATACCGTATTTTTCAGACTATAAGACACACCAAATTTTCAGAAAGAAAATTTTTCCCTATTTTCTTTCTGAAAATTTGGTGTGTCTTATAGTCTGAAAAATACGGTATATATAAACACTATGTAATAAACTATGTAAGCGGCAAAAAACAGTTTTTTTAATGCGTCAAATGAGGGTCCGTCTTACAGTCCGAATAATACAGCTTAACTGGGGGGTAGGGTGTGATATGGAACGCTGGTGGAGTGGGGTTACAGGAGGTGGTCTGGCTCATCCCTGGCTGGTGCAGCTGGTTCGGTGGTGTGGGGGCTCTGCCATTTTGTGAAAGCCCCCACACATCCATCCTAGGCTGATGGGCGGCGATTTGGCAGATGATCGGTGGTGCGGGGGCTCCGCCGGCATTGGTGGTGTATTTTATAGCCAGAAAGACTACGCAGACAGCTGCGGGCTAATATTCATAGCCTAGGAAGGGGCGATGGATATTGCCCCCTCCGGCTACAAATACCAGCCCGAAGCCGCCCCAGAAATGGCGCATCTTTAAAGGGAAGGTGCCGCAATTTTATATAATTTGCAAAAAAATAGTAAGTTACAAAACATGTTGTTTCAGCAAATGTTGTACTAACCAGGATTTATGGTTTGTTTGTAATAATGTTTTCATGTAGCCACTGGGCGCTGCCATCTTGATTTGCAGATCTGTGGAGGACTCATACAGTCTGCAAATATGGCCGTCCCTGCACATAGGAGACTGCGGTCGGCTTCCGACCGCACATTGCAGCCTCAGTAGCAGAGAACTGGGCACGCCCCTGTGGGCTGCACCATTCACTGCTGTAGGTGTGGCTGGGCGCCATTGTACTGTAGCCCAGTGCTATCTGCTGAGCTCCACTTACCCTCTATCACAGGACCACTTGTGGCATAACGGGTCCTGTGTTGTGAGGAGAGGCTGAAGAAAAGGAGAAGGTGGTCAGCAGAGGAGAGAAGCGCTCACTGGAGCCGGAGGATGGAGAGTGGTGAGTGCGGGTGACTTTCATCTATGCTCCTCTGTCCTGCTTACTCCAGACTCAGCACTGTGCTTCCTGCTCCAGCGTCCTCCTGCTCTGTCTCCGCCTCCTCACTCACAGCCCCAGTGATCTCCGGTAATCTGACACCTTTGCTTTTATGGCTGTCTGAGGAGGCCAGTGACTTATACAGCCCATAGTCTTGTGTATAATTGGGGGGGGGCTGGAAGTTTCACCAGTGTGGGCATATCTGTAATACTGTCTGCTGAGCCATGTATCTAATCCTCTCCTGTGTGATACTGCCTGCTGAGCCGTGTATCTAATCCTCTTCTGTGTGATACTGCCTGCTGAGCAGTGTATCTAATCCTCTCCTGTGTGATACTGCCTGCTGAGCCGTGCATCTAATCCTCTTCTGTGTGATACTGCCTGCTGAGCCGTGTATCTAATCCTCTCCTGTGTGATACTGACTGCTGAGCCGTGTATCTAATCCTCTCCTGTGTGATACTGTCTGCTGAGCTGTGTATCTAATCCTATCCTGTGTGATACTGTATTCTGAGCCGGGTATCTAATCCTCTCCTGTGTGATACTGCCTGCTGAGCCGTGCATCTAATCCTCTCCTGTGTGATACTGACTGCTGAGCCGTGTATCTAATCCTCTCCTGTGTGATACTGCCTGCTGAGCCGTGCATCTAATCCTATTCTGTGTGATACTGTCTGCTGAGCCATGTATCTAATCCTATCCTGTGTGATACTGACTGCTGACCATGTGTCTAATCCTCTCCTGTGTGATACTGACTGCTGAGCTGTGTATCTAATCCTATCCTGTGTGATACTGCCTGCTGAGCCGTGTATCTAATCCTCTCCTGTGTGATGCTGACTGCTGAGCCGTGTATCTAATCCTCTCCTGTGTGATGCTGCCTGCTGAGCCGTGTATCTAATCCTATCCCGTGTGATACTGCTCTCCTGAAATACTCTGTGCTGCTGTCACTCTGCTCCCAGAATCCTTGCTGCCTGCCATCCTCGGTGACCGAAGACCCCATTCCTCTCCTCAGATCCCGTCCTGGCGATGTGTGAAACCGAGGGGACAGGGGCCTAATGTATGGTGGAAGGAGCAGGGCGACAGCAGCACAGAGTATTTCAGGAGAGCAGTGTGCTGGTCTGTGGGGGGCGCCCTGTTCGGTGCCAGGGATTGTACAAAGAGCGCTGTGTTTTATTCACATGGATGGACCGTCTGCTTGTCTGCTCCACAGAAATCCAGGAAACATTTCTGCTGATTGATGGCCTGTTCTGATCCAGACTTTACATGCAAAGACAGTCAGTAACTTTGCAAGCCCCATCAAAATGGCTGCTCACTGTGTCTATAGATGTCAAGGGTTTTTGTGCCAGATTTCAGTAGCTGCTCCCCCTAGTGTTAACAAGTGGAAATGCCAAACTTTTTAAAATTATTTTTCATATTTTGCAAAATTAAAAACAAACGATAATATTTAAGAAAATGTAAACATTAATTCTTTACATTTTTTCAATTGCTGAAAAAAAATTTTTTGGATGGCACCTTCCCTTTAAGATGCACCAATTCTGGCACTTAGCCTCTCTCTTCTCACTGCAGTGTAGCGGTGGCATATGGGGTAATAAGAGGTTATTAATGTCACCTTGCTATTGTAAGGTGACATTAAGAGTATCCCACATAAAGTCAATTAAAACATAACCTTTAATGAACTATTAAAAGGACGGACATAACACACAAACATTACAAAAAAAGTGCTCATGTGAACCAGTGCTCAAAAAATGGTTTGGTCTCACCACTGGTATTAGATATAGCATTCCAGCATCAGGGTGTATTCTGCTGGAGAGACGGTCCACTCATGGGGAGCCGAGACACAAGAAAACCAGTGTTAGGCTGAGTTCACACGTAGCTTTTTTTTGCGTTTTCACAGCGGTTTTAAACGCGCGATTTTGCCGCGAAAAAAAAGCATCCCATGCATTCCTATGAGATTCCACAATGCTGTGCTAATGCTGCGTTTTTTTCCGCGGCGTGGTAAAAAAACGCAGCATGCTCATTAATTTAGCGGAATCGCGGCGATCCCGCACCCATAGGAATGCATTGTTCTGCTTACTTTCCACATGTGGCTGTGCACACCATGCGAAAAGTAAGCAGAACATTTGCGGATGGTACCCACGGTCCAGAGGAGAGGAGACCTCCGGGCTCCATATCCCTGTAAAAAATAGAATTAAAAAAAAAATATTGTAATTCTTATCTTCCGGCATCCCACGCAGCCTTCCCACCTCTCTCCACGCTTCTATTAATAAAGGGTTAAAAAAAAAAAAAACACACATAAAAGTATTTTAATGAAATAAAACACGACACTTTTCAAAATTTTTATTGTTCGCCTATCCAGTCGAAGCTATCGATCACCTGCAAAAAATTTTTTATATATATATATATATATATATATATATATATATATATATATATATATATATATATATATATATATATATATATATATATATATATATATATATATATATATAGTGCCTACAAGTAGTATTCAACCCCCTGCAGATTTAGCAGGTTTACACATTCGGAGTTAACTTGGCATTGTGACATTTGGACTGTAGATCAGCCTGGAAGTGTGAAATGCACTGCAGCAAAAAAGAATGTTATTTCTTTGTTTAATTTTATTTAAATTGTAAAAAGTTTATTCAGAGGGTCATTTATTATTCAACCCCTCAAACCACCAGAATTCTGTTTGGTTCCCCTAAAGTATTAAGAAGTATTTCAGGCACAAAGAACAATGAGCTTCACATGTTTGGATTAATTATCTCTTTTTCCAGCCTTTTCTGACTATTTAAGACCCTCCCCAAACTTGTGAACAGCACTCATACATGGTCAACATGGGAAAGACAAAGGAGCATTCCAAGGCCATCAGAGACAAGATCGTGGAGGGTCACAAGGCTGGCAAGGGATACAAAACCCTTTCCAAGGAGTTGGGCCTACCTGTCTCCACTGTTGGGAGCATCATCCGGAAGTGGAAGGCTTATGGAACTACTGTTAGCCTTCCACGGCCTGGACAGCCTTTGAAAGTTTCCTCCCGTGACGAGGCCAGGCTTGTCCGAAGAGTCAAGGCTAACCCAAGGACAACAAGGAAGGAGCTCCGGGAAGATCTCATGCCAGTGGGGACATTGGTTTCAGTCAATACCATAAGTAACGTACTCCACCGCAATGGTCTCCGTTCCAGACGAGCCCGTAAGGTACCTTTACTTTCAAAGCGTCATGTCAAGGCTCGTCTACAGTTTGCTCATGATCACTTGGAGGACTCTGAGACAGACTGGTTCAAGGTTCTCTGGTCTGATGAGACCAAGATCGAGATCTTTGGTGCCAACCACACACGTGACGTTTGGAGACTGGATGGCACTGCATACGACCCCAAGAATACCATCCCTACAGTCAAGCATGGTGGTGGCAGCATCATGCTGTGGGGCTGTTTCTCAGCCAAGGGGCCTGGCCATCTGGTCCGCATCCATGGGAAGATGGATAGCACGGCCTACCTGGAGATTTTGGCCAAGAACCTCCGCTCCTCCATCAAGGATCTTAAGATGGGTCGTCATTTCATCTTTCAACAAGACAACAACCCAAAGCATACAGCCAAGAAAACCAAGGCCTTGTTCAAGAGGCAAAAAATCAAGGTGTTGGAGTGGCCTAGTCAGTCTCCTGACCTTAACCCAATTGAAAACTTGTGGAAGGAGCTCAAGATTAAAGTCCACATGAGACACCCAAAGAACCTAGATAACTTGGAGAAGATCTGCATGGAGGAGTGGGCCAAGATAACTCCAGAGACCTGTGCCGGCCTGATCAGGTCTTATAAAAGACGATTATTAGCTGTAATTGCAAACAAGGGTTATTCCACAAAATATTAAACCTAGGGGTTGAATAATAATTGACCTACACTTGTATGTTTAAAATTTATTAAAATTTAACTGAGCAACATAACTTTTTGGTTTGTAAGATTTATGCATCTGTTAATAAATCCTGCTCTTGTGTGAAGTTTGAAGGCTCTAACTTATTTGCATCTTATCAAACTTGCTAAATCTGCAGAGGGTTGAATACTACTTGTAGGCACTATATATATATATATATATATATATATATATATATATATATATATATATATATATATATATATATATATATATATATACATACATACATACATATACACACACACACACACATATACACATACACAAACACTGTCAGACGTAATCCCATTAATAACGATTGTCCCACGCAGGGCTGTGGAGTCGGTAAGCCACAGTTGCGACTCCGACTCCTGGATTTTATCAGGCTCCGACTCCTTCATAAATGGCCAATTCATAACAACAAATTTACTGTTGTAAAATATTAAACATCGTGCTTATTCAGTTTCTCACCATCATATAAGTAATCAGACCACTTAGAGCAAAAACTACATTTATTAGAATACAATTAGAATATAGCAAATAACTTTTATAAACTTTTCTAAACTGTAAGTAAATATGCAATAAACACTTTTATGCAGTTAATAAGAAGAAATCTATAAATTTGTCCTCAGAAAAAGTATTGCCTCTGTCAGATCCTCCTTCATGGATGCCCTCAAATCTGATCTAATTATTTTGAGAGCAGAGAACAACCTCTCTACACTAACTTATGTTGGTGGCAAAGCAGTAACCACTCGGGCTACATCTCTGACAATGTCAGGATACAGAGGAATCGCTTGTTGCACTGTTATTTTTGATGAACGGTCAAATTTCTCAATTTCTTTTAGTGCACATGAAAAATTCTGCTGAAATGTACTGGCTGTGTTCCTTGATGGGGATGACTCTTCTATGTGGGAACGCTTTGCACGGTCCTTGTGATCCAAATATTTTTTGAAATTAAATTCTTCATCAGTTGATGATGAGGGTGAAGATGTGGCAGGACGACCAAATTCTTCTTGTTTCTCCTGACTGTTCTGCAACCCTTTCATCCTTACTGCAATTTCAAACAGAGCTTCTTTTCCTTTACTTAGCTGTTGATCATCTAGAAGAATCTGATGCATTGGGTCTACATAAACAGCTGCCAAAAGAATGTTATTTTGTAATAGTAGCTCCTTTCTCCGTTTCATTGATGTAGCAATGCCACTTGCAATTAACCCTCCTCTTTGGGACAGGCGAAACATCAGGTTCTTCCACTCCTTTAAGAAAATACCTGGAGTTAAGTCCTCTGCTTGTAATTTTTTAGTCACTGTAAATGGGTGCTCTAGCAATTTTTCCAGCTCAGTCACCTGATTCCACTGACTTTCATTTAGCGTCAGTTGAGGGTTAGCCATGTCTACAAGAAAGGTTTTCAGTTCAACCAAGCGCTGAATCATTAAGTAAGTACTGCCCCATCGTGTGGCTTGATCAATAATTGCCCCTTTTCCAGCACGTCTCTTCAAAATTGAGTCAACTTTAGGGGTTCTGGCAACAGTAGCCAATTTTCTCACCTTGCCAATCAGTGCAGCAGCATGTCCTTCTTGCAGACTGTCTCTTATAGCCAGCTGTAGCGTATGCACAACAGCGCATGTGATGAATGAAAGAACATATTGACACAGTTTCAACAAGATCATCTAAACTATCATGTTGCTGTTCATCTGAAGCAACTTCAGTTTGCTCCTCAGTTACAATACTGTGTTCCTCTATTTCAAACATTTCTGTGTCTGTGGACCCAGAATGTTCTACTAGCTGCTGGTCACCATCATTACTCTCATTCATTAGCTTAATAGTATTTATCATATTTGAAGCATTGTCAGTTACGACAGAAAGAACTTGCTCTTTTTTAAGTTCATAGTCTTGCAGAACCTTTTCCACCAAGACCTGGAGAAACTCACTGGTGTGATGAGCTTTGGTGTCTTTTACTGCCAATGTCTTAGTAACTATTTCATTTTTGTCACAAACAAATCGGACATTGATGGCAAAATAGTTCACTCTGTGACGTGTGCGGGCATCCATTTTAAGAAACAGAAAGCGTCCCTTGAGAGTTTTTTTAAGTTCTTCCTTTTGTTTAAAAGCTTCTTTGATTACTAATTTTCTAATACTCTCTCTCTCCAGAGAAACACCAAGCTTGCGGGCCATTTCCCCATTCAGACACATAAAAGCTGGTCGTGAAAATAATGAAATAGGCACACTATCCTTTACAACAAGCTCTATGATCTGTTTTTTAAATGTATCTACTGTCATTGTCACAGTAACTTTGTCACTGACAAAATATCTTGCAACTGATGGCTGCAAAGTTCTCTGCTCCTTTGTTTGGCTGGAAGAGCTGGGCACTGGTTCATTGGTTTGGATGCAGTCTTTCTCATCCACTGCTTTCAGTACTTCTGGATGAAAGCGCTGTAAATGTCTCTTTAGATTAGAAGCTCTGGTAGGAGCATTTTTATCTTTGCCTGAATATGCACTCATCTTGGCTTCACAGCATTTGTTTTCGTCTGGATCATTTGTCATACACTGACAGACATAATGTTTTCTATCTTGAGTGATGGTGAAATGTTCAAATACAGCTGATTTAATGTGATGCTTCTTTGACATTCTCAGGTTTTTAATTCTGCATTCACAATCCAAATGACAATTGTTTTTCCTAAAAACAATTGTACAAAATTATTGCCAGGTCGTACAACTGATATAGTGGTCAGTAATACTGTTATTCCTCATGTACTCACAGTTAACTGATGCAAAGTTTGTTGAAAGGATAATACTTCTTACAGTCTTCCTCTTCTGAGTAGCAGGCAGCTGTGAGATGCTTGGAAGACGCACACCTAGTATGATCTAGTCTAGAGGAGGAGCTTTACTACTAAGAATTTGCAACACATTTTCACTTTCAGTTTCATACATTGTAAGTAGGGGGGTTGGGGCAGCATGAGGTTAACCAAGTATAAGATTAGATAAGGGCAGTGGAGAACAGTGACACACAAGAAGTAAGAAATGTCTATCTCCAGCAGAACTGCTTATCACTGTTCTTCATAGTTTGATAGAACATATATATATTTGAGTAACATTTATAAAATTCATATGAAAGTTCAATTATGAAATATTAATACATTTTTCTTAAAGCTGGAGTCGGAGTCGGTACATTTCTACCGACTTCGACCAAAACTGACTCCGACTCCACGACGATCTCCCCTATAGAGGCGTCACATCAGATGTGGCCTCTCTATAGGCCTCTGATGACACGCTGACCGGAGATAACCCTCTCACTTTACAGCACTACAGCGTGAGAAAATTCTCCAGAGGCATACAGGTACGAGGAGTAGCAATACTTCTCCAGAGGCATACAGGTATGAGGAGTAGCAATACTTCTCCAGAGGCATACAGGTATGAGGAGTAGCAATACTTCTCCAGAGGCATACAGGTATGAGGAGTAGCAATACTTCTCCAGAGGCATACAGGTATGAGGAGTAGCAATACTTCTCCAGAGGCATACAGGTATGAGGAGTAGCAATACTTCTCCAGAGCCATACAGGTATGAGGAGTAGCAATACTTCTCCAGAGCCATACAGGTATGAGGAGTAGCAATACTTCCCCAGAGGCATACAGGTACGAGGAGTAGTAGCACTTCTCCATAGGAATACAGGTAGGAGGAGTAGTAGCACTTCTCCATAGGAATACAGGTAGGAGGAGTAGTAGCACTTCTCCATAGGAATACAGGTACGAGGAGTAGCACTTCTCCATAGGAATACAAGTACAAGGAGTAGTAGCACTTCTCCATAGGAATACAAGTACAAGGAGTAGTAGCACTTCTCCATAGGATTACAAGTACAAGGAGTAGTAGCACGTCTCCAGAGACGTACAGGTACGAGGAGTAGTAGCACGTCTCCATAGGAATACAGGTACGAGGAGTAGTAGCACGTCTCCAGAGGAATACAGGTACGAGGAGTAGTAGCACTTCTCCAGAGGAATACAGGTACGAGGAGTAGTAGCACTTCTCCAGAGGAATACAGGTACGAGGAGTAGTAGCACTTCTCCAGAGGAATACAGGTACGAGGAGTAGTAGCACTTCTCCAGAGGAATACAAGTAGACTGACTGCTGTGCCTTTACTTTCTGCTCAGCACAAGCCTTGAGGGTAGAGATAACCTGCAAATCTTAACCTACTGGTAGGTGGCGACTAACCAGACTGGGCAAGTTGAGAAATACAGCAGCGTAATGACCCTGGCACAGCGGTCACCCAGCCTGCCTTCTACCTGGCACATAGACTGATATATTTTCTTATTCTGTTCATGAAACAGGCAGAACAGGATGAACTGGTATAGGATCTACTCACTGAAATTGCAGTTTGGTTTACATATTGCCTTCCTGTATTGTCCTGGGTGGGACATAAAATTATTTGAGGGACTAAAGCACTTTGGGAAAGTGTCAAGGCACAATACTCACCTTTAGGGGTATTGTCAAACTTTTTTTCCCTCTCCAATAGTCTCGAAAATGCTGAAAAGAATGAACATATTAAATTCTCGCATCTGTTCAGTCTTCTGAGCAGCTTTTAACAGCTCCAGGTTTCCAAAAGTGCCAAGTGGACAAAAAGTGACCCATGCTGTCCATTCTTCTCGTGTTTGCCGCTTGGAAATTAATGGAATTTAATGTCTGGAAAACTACTGTACAAGTAAAAAAAAAAAAAAAACACAAAACAATCCACCACTAAAAAACAGGAATAGGAGGAGGACATCCTCAAGAGCTCAAAATAAAAAAAAAAAAAAAGATAAAAAAAAGCTTAACTGGAACTTCAGGCTTACTAAACTCAAGAGAAGAGGAGCAATTCCTGAAGAGTCTTTAGCTTTAAAAACAAATATTTTGGGATAACTTTTAAAAACGGATATTTTGGCTTGTAGGGTCACTGACAGAGGCCGCAGACAGTCAAGACACCAGCAGCTAGAACAGTGCAAGTAATGATGAACAGATGTAGCAGAGCCGATTCTGTCATTTAAGCAGGTGCTTCATGGAGAATTTGGAAACGAATCACATCACGTATCCAAGGATCGTGCTATATTGCAGTACAGTGAAAGTAGTGGTGTTAGGCAATGTAACGTATTATGGTTTACGTGCAGTCCCATGTAAAACCCCAGATATCAAACATCTTTGAAAACCAACAAGCTCAGCACTGCTACATCTGTGCACTCACCACACAACAGAAGCCGGTGGGAACAGATAATTCGGCTTGGTTTCCTGGGACAGGTTTGGTGCATTAATTTGAGCAACTTCTGACATGGATTCTAATAAGATCAGAAATAAAGCAAAACCCAAACTAGAAAGACATTGGAGCAGCTATTAATAGGCCTACTGATAAGAAGGCTGGCATGTTCAGGAAAAAAAGGCCTGCAGACATCAAGACACTGCAGAAAGCCTTTGGAAAAAAATAAATCAGCTGATAACAGGAAAAGATAAGGTGACATCCAATGTCATGGAGGATCAATTGTGGAATTTTAACTATTCATGGCAAGAGGTAAATACATATTACCATTCTGCTGCTATTCGTCTGAGTGACTGATATAGCTCATATCTTATCAACCTCTAGGTGGCGCACAGGAGACCACACGACCTGGCAAGAGGTCTGCAATAGATCGCAGTTATGCCTGCAGGCACGAAAACCGCACCGTAACCACCATCATGTAACAATGGTAAGCAACCAATGATCAAGGGCACACCCTCCCCAAAAGGAATCATGGAACGTCATAGACCCACAGCACAATATCACAACCTTCATCTCTATACAGGAGGAGAGCAACATTTTTGGTGCTGTTCAGGTGGTAGTATCCACTGAAGGACTAGACCAGTGCCCCCCAATCTATGGCTCCTGAGTCATGAAGTAACCTGAGGGCACAAAGACTGGTGAAGGCCTGAACTACACTGTGTGCAGAATTATTAGGCAAGTTGTATGTGAGAGAGGATTCTTTTTATTATTGACCAACTATGTTCTCAATCAACCCAAAAGACTCAAATATCAAAGCTTCATATTTTTGGAAGTTGGAGTGGGGTTTTTTTTTTTTTTTTTTTAGATTTGGCTATCTTAGGAGGATATCTGTTTGTGCAGGTAACTATTACTGTGCATAATTATTAGGCAACTTAATAAAAACCAAATATATACCCATCTCACTTGTTTATATTCACCAGGTAAACCAACATAACATTTAGAAATAAACATTTCTGACATTCAAAAAAAAAAAAAAAAAAAAAAAAAAAAAAATTAATCAGTGACTAATATAGCCACCTTTCTTTACGGTGACACTCAAAAGCCTCCCGGCCACTGTTCCGAGAGGTGTACTGTTTTCCCTCCCTGTATAGCTCACATTTTATGAGGGACTACAGGTTTTCTCAGGTGAACAAGGGGGCCATATCATTATTTTTTCTTCTTTAGACCTTTACTGGCCAGCCACGCTGTGGAGTATTTGGATGCATGTGATGCAGCATTGTCCTGCATGAAAATCATGTTTTTCTTGAACGATACCCACTTCTTCCTGTACCACTGCTTGAAGAAGGTGTCTTCCAGAAACTGGCAGTAGGTCTGGGAGTGGAGCTTCACTCCATCCTCAACCCGAAAAGGTCGCACAAGTTCATCTTTGATGATACCAGCCCATACCAGTACCCCACCTCCACCTTGCTGGCGTCTGTGTCAGAGTGGAGCTCTCTACCCTTTACTGATCCAGCCTCGGGTCCATCCATCTGGCCAATCAAGAGTCACTCTCATTTCATCAGTCCATAAAACCTTAGAAAAATCAGTCTTAACATATTTCTTGGCCCAGTCTTGACGTTTTTATCTTATGTTTCTTGTTGAACGGTGGTCGTTTTACAGTCTTCCTGACCTTGGCCATGTCCCCGAGTATGGCACACCTTGAGCTTTTTGATTCCCCAGTAACGTTGCAGCTCTGAGCTTCACGCTTGATTTTCCTCAATTCATGGGCAGTTATTTTGCGCCTTTTTTTATCAACACGCTTCTTGCGACCCTGTTGGCTATTTTCCATGAAAAGCTTGATTGTTCAGTGATCACGCTTCAAAAGTTTGGCAATTTCAATACTGCTGCATCCCTCTGCAAGACATCTCACAATTTTTGACTTTTCAGAGTCCGTCAAATCTTTCTTCGGACCCATTTTGCCAAAGGAAAGGAAGTTGCCTAATAATTAAGCACACCTTATATAGGGTGTTGATGTCATTAGACCACACCCCTCCTCATTACAGAGATGCAAATCACCTGATTTACATAATTGGCAGTTGGCTTTTCAAGCCTATACAGCTTGGAGTAGGACAACATGTATAAGGGTGTGCACACGCTGTGGATTTGGCCGCTGCAGATCCGGATCAGTTTTTGCTGCGGTGTACAGTAGCATTCTAACCTATGGAAAAAAAAACACAGCGTAGACATTGTTTACTGGGCTTGTGTGCTCCTTCCTGACATTGTGCAGACATGTCATTATCAGGCTCTAGGATAAACCAGCCATAGATAAGCCACATACAACATAGCTGTTAGCAAATGAGATGGCCATCTCTCCTGACCCCATCCTTTAGACCCCCTGTATGGGCTACACCTGGTTTGAGTCTTCTCCTTCCTTCACCATACTGATATTCACCATATGACCAGCCTTTCCTGCCACGCACTGCTAATATTGGCGTTCCCCTTTAAAATAAGCAGTGACATCTAACCAAGTCACAAGAGCAGTTAGACTAAGACAATTTATTTCCTAGTACTTCTACTTCCGTCTGGGCTGTAATAACATGGTGTGAGCGCTCAGTGAAGGAAGGCCTCCTCCTAGGCATCAGAGCAGGACGGTCATCTTCTGACCACATTTTCCAAGACGTCACCTGTAATAGCCAGAGGAATGCGGCGTGGGTCATCCAAAATCTCTACCTCTGTTTAGCTAAAACAACTACTCCCGGTGATGGCATGTGAGCAACTATTAGATTGGGTTCATATGTGCCAATGGTGGTGAGGGAGTGGCATCAATGCCACAGGGCAGTAACACCCAAAACATTCTGCTGATGCTTTTTAATATTAGACCATTCTAGGAAATAAGGATAATTCGGCTTTGATGACTAATTACATCAGTTCATGATGGCCCCTCACAGCGGCCACGGTCCCCACCTATGAAGAACAGTCACAATAGTGCAATTCAATAACAGACACTCCCACCCAGTCATTTCCTGGCAGGTTAGCATGAGGTGCCACGTAACACCATTACCACTGTCCATACAACCTTTATAGGCATCACCAAATATTGCCATTTAGGGTACACCCGTATGGGCACCTGGCAGAATATTGGCAGCGTATGACCGCACCAGCATTGTGGAAGACACTGCCAAATAATAAAAACACTGGAGAAAATGTGAAGCAGAAAATGACGGCGCCGCAGAATTGAGGAAATCAGAAGTAGATCCACAGCATTCCTACAACTAAAATCCATACAGTATATCCCCCAATAGTCCAGGATACACAGTATGAGACTGCTGTAATAGTATAGGACGCTCTCGCATTGCACGGGCTGCGCTGCAGTAACCGAGAAGCCTTTCGTGTTCCAAAATGGCTCTCTCGTACCAACGCGTTTTAGCACTTATTTACAGCAGTGCAGCATGGACAATGTGATATCGTCCTCCTCCACCATTACAAATCTGGAAGGAAATTCCTCCAGCCACAGGGCTGCCACAGCGCAGCATGTATCTACAGGTGTGGAGCCTTCACACAACACTGCCAGGTGATACTGCTGTGTGTGCAATTTTGACCCCCACCCAGTTCAAGAATAGTGGGTACAATGCAAATTAGCCTCAAAAGTAAACATAGATAGAGAGATAGAGATAGAGATATATATATATATATATATATATATATATATATATATATATCTCTCTATCTATCTATCTCTCAAAAAATAAATTAAACCAATAGACCCAATACTTGCCTGTCAGGGAATGCTGGGGGTTGTAGTGTTACAACAATTACGGTAATTCCGCCAGATCAGTTACAATACGACGAGTCCCAGCATGCTGGGAGATGTAGTGTAGCACCACCTGAACGCCCCCATGCTGTAGGCATACAGATGACATAAGGTTTCGATCCTGCTTGGTGTTTCTTTTTATCCAGAAATCTTAAGGTTTTAACAGTGAAAATTATTTTGTTTGTGGAAGAGCAGGTTCTCCGGCTACTCGTCAGCCAGCCATAACATCGAGAGGGCATCTGATGGTGCCCAGGAATTCCACACTTTACCCGTTTTGAAAGGCTTCAGTGCACCATTATACACCAAGAAACAAGAGGAAAAAAAAAAAAAAAAAAAAAAAAAATTTACACATCCCCTCACCTGAAATTCACCCTGGAACAGAGAGGAGGAAGTACCATATACAAGATAAATTAGTGACCTCCACCCAAAGCTCAAAGAGTGCACCTCACGGTACATGGCACAGGGGCACCACCACAATCCTCCTTACATATGTCATTCACCACCACCTATGGTTCTGGTCCCGCCATAGAAAGTCCCAGACAAGTTGCACAAAAAAAAAAATATTTTAAAAAATATATCGGCGCAACTCACTGGAGAGAACCGACAAATTATAGGCAAGTCCAATCAAATGTGGGCAAAGCAATGTGACTACAATCCGACCAGTTGTGTAGTCCCGTGAGCCATCTGACAATCATTAGATGCGATGTCTCTATGGGAAGCCTCCAGTATGGATAGATCAGGTACATTAGCAATGTGCAGAACATACGCCATATACAAAGTCCAGGTGGCCGTATTTTATGGTCTGAACACAGACAGTTGTGTCTAGACTGACAGCGGGTATCCTGACCTGAACTTGCAGCCTCAGTCACCCGAGGTCAGTCTGGGCACTGTGGTCAGCATATGGACCATGAAACACAACCATTTGTACTTGGACTAGCGGGCATGTTATGCACTGTGCCAATGCAATATACCTTGTAGCTTTCAGGATCTCCGCTTGCTGTTGTTCAGGGCTTTACTGCGATCATATCCGTTTGTGCCAATTTCATGTGTCCTATAACAAGGGGGGGCTTCTGATGGCTACTCAGCGCCCATAAGACGAGATCTTGAGCGATTGAAACAACTATTAGAAAAGTGCTTAACCACAAATCAAACAATGAAAAAAAACCTTTGCTTTCACTTCCCCACCATCTCAGAGCAGTCTCTGTACATGATGCATCTCCCATCCATAGGTGAAAGTGACAGATCACCCATCCCCCGCCCAGCCTGACCTCCCACCTTCCGTCCCCCGCCCAGCCTGACCTCCCACCTTCCGACTTTTCATATATGTGAGCCCTTTTACCCCAATATTGCTTTATCTAGCATTCATGCTGCAGCTGGAAAAAAAAAAAAAAAAAATTTGCAGGGACTGTCAGGATCTTTTCCGAAGCCAAGGGAAACATGCATCTGGTATATATAAGCGGCTGTCAGAGAAAAGTCAGACTCCAGCAAGAACAGCGTCGGTACATGACTCCTGGGATTCCTCCATTATCTCAACTGCACGCTGTCAATTTTTATTTCCTATGGATGCAGCACAAGTCCTGAGCGCTCCGTGGATCAAAGCTTGCTCTGTGCCGAATCCAAGGATCACAAAAAATCTCTGATCACGGTGACATTAAATGACAGCGCAATGTGTTTAATGGGCAAACCTATGCTTTACCACTGCTGGTATGGGAAATGGCTTCAGACAAAACAAGAGCCCCCTTGCTATTAAATTAACACAAAAAGATCAAATACGTCTCCCCAGTGCGCACCAAAACGTACATCCTCCATGTGGCACATTCATGGGGTATACCAGCACTATAGACCGCTCATATGGTTAGAGGACCCTCCTGACCTGGTCTCCCAAATGCTATTATTCCCAAGTATTTCTGGAGCGTCTGTTCACAGGACTCCACTTTGTGCCTCAGTTACTACTCCTGGAAATGCATTTAATTTCACAATTTGGGATTACCATTTCAATTCCCGTGTCCAATCATTGGTGGCACAGCCTACTCACTAGGGTGAGGCCATGTCCACAGATCACTGCCGCTAAGCATTTTTTTCTTTTTTACTGCTTTTCCAAAGCTGAAAAACTTTGCAGATACATAGATTTATTTCAAAGCACATTTTTATGCAGGTTGCAGCCAGCCCCATCAATGTTAGGCTTGTACACTAGGGACCCATATCTGTGGGGTGCACTTGGGCATCTCACCCAGTCTGATAGTATGGGCGTCACCATTAAGCAGTAGGCCAGACACTGTGCACTACATGTGTGTGACTGGCGCCCTATACAAGCCTAATGCTAGGCAACAGCCCCTCCATGAATTGGTCGGCTTGTTCCATCAGTATTTTGTCCCTGTGCTTCCTACACCTTTATCCTGGGGGCTCCTGCATCCCGTAAGGGCCTTTTTCGCAGCTGTTGGTAAATACGGCAGTCTTCTTTCTATGTTTTTTCTACCTGCCGACACGTGAAGACTGCAGTGAGGCATTGCATCATCACAATCACTGGAGATGAAGGGTCATTGCGACCACCAAAAAAACAAACAAACCGGGTGGACTTTTGGATGCAGATCACAATCACACTGCTTTATCTTGCAAGTGAAAACTGCCACATAGTTCTAGTGATATTTTCAAGAAGAATAAATAAATGACACAGAAGTTGCTCCAAAACTGGAGTTATATAGTGGTCACATGTTTACATGTCAGGACATCTTCAATCAGACAATTGTATCAGGAATGTGGGCTCACATAGTACCCCCCTGGGGGTCTTATGTCCCATCACAAAAGGTGGAAGATAAAGTGATATTAAATACAGAACAATACGCACATATTCTGACCAAAATGGTTTGTGTACATGGTTATTCGATATATCCCAAAAAAGGTTAAGTCGTGTAAATGGAGAGCCCACCCTGACACTTAGGAGCAGAGATAGTCTTTGCAGCAGCATTTCAATAGCGCATATGCAGCCACTGGAGATTTTGGGGGCTACCTGCTCCTTCCATGACTTGGCCATCCCTGCAGGAGATGCACAGGACAGGCAGACGCAATATCCGAGGTTTACAGTGCATTGGATGAATTCACAGGGGAAGATTGAACATCCCTAAAAATACCATTAAGAGGCCGCCGGTCATGTGACGGATCCATGTATAATAAGATCGCAATCCTAAGTCAGAGGCTTCTCTGAGCAACATGCAAGCAGTTACCAATGTCAGCTTACATCCTGCAGAACGTCCGCTGATGAAGAGCAGCCATCGTCCTCCAAGATAAAGACTCATCATCACCAGTTATACCCATAGTGACAACAGTCGTACCCATTACTGGGGCCAGGAGGCAACAAAGAACCCCAAGATTTGACTGAGACAATCTGTTTTATTATTTTTCCTTGCCAAGTCAAAAGCCTGGCGCCGCGCTTGGCTACCTGTACAATGTTTACACGGTTAGTATCACCGAGACGTGAAAGGTTTCTTTGTCCGGGAATACAGGTAGATACATGTGGAAAAACAAGGACAAGGCTTTTGTAGCAAATAATTCTTCTAATGTGATCATCTACATTAAATTCCTCTATCTTCACGGTAACTCTTAGCATTTGCTACAACATTACTGCACTTATCAAATGGTAAATAGACAGGGAAGAGGGGGGATGCAGCTGCAGCTAGAGTAAGGGGAGGCGCCTTTTTGACGGTGCGCCGACGCAACCAAACTGCAGCAGGTTGCGTTTGGCGCAGGTCGGCGCACCGTCAAAAGGACGCATGCGCCGCCAAACGCATACTGCGCACGGCCTGCGCCCCCAGTGATAAAGATAGGGTACGCAGGGCGCATGCAGCGTCATGCACCGGTGGGCGGAGCTACCGGCGGAGGCGCGACAGGGGCGGGGCTTAGCGGCGGCCGTGCGCAGGCCGTCGCTGCGCTCATAAACGCTAGTGTGAAACTAGCCTTACAATGGCACTGGGAAGAGACGGCCCAATCAGCAGGCACAAACCTAGAACAAGTCAATAAGATATGACTTGTGGCTTCTTTTGGGTAGTGGTTTGTGACGGCCACCATTCACATTAGATGGAGCCAGACAACCATCTGATGTGTATGGTGCACTCTTGGCTCTCCCTTGGTAGATCTAGAGGAAGATAAGGTCAACAGTTGATCATTTGTTGTGAGAGGAGAGAAGATGCTTCCTTCTCTGTCAAAATAATGCGAGTGGAAAAAACACCGGGTCCTGTACAGACTGAAAGAATGGGGCACTATTATCCTTGGTTGATTGGAGAGGGCAGTGCTCATGCTCGGCACCTGCTTCATTCATGCTCTATGGGGCTGCAGAGTGCTGAACTCAACTTTTACCGGCAGACCCATAGACCACGAATGGAGAAGCAGACAGCCATCCAACCAGCCTTGCCATTTTATTATGGGGATAAAAGTTTCCCAACCTTCCAATTGGTGCCCATCCCATGGATAGGTGAAAACTTCTCTGGACAACCCCTTTTAGCGACAGGTTCTATTCATTGTGCGCCCGATCAGCAATCTAGAGTCGCAAGCATAGATGGCAAGCTCTTTAAGCACATATACTACCATTTTGTAGGGTCTAAAAGGGCAACAGACCCAAGGATGGGTTACACCCGACACCATTTTCCTGAGGAGCATGACACTATCAGAAGTAACAGACGGACAAGCATTTGTGTGTGCAGACAGTCAGACAACAAAGAAAATTGCCATCAGCTACAGGCTGAGCCCTCCTAGATGGTACAAAGTGCTTACAAATTCCACAATTCAAATATTATATATACAAAAAACATCTGAACAGCAACACAAGTCAGACAATATACCCAAAGGGCGCATTCATGGAAAGGCAGAGGGTGAAGTCGTGGCAAACACGTTGGCCTGCTCAGAAATCCTTTGATATACTTGAGTAATGATGAAATCTATGGCATGACCAGTTCTGTGATTTGCAGTCATTAGTCAGAGGGAGTGGAGAGTAAAAGTGAACAGCACATTATTTTACAGCCTCTCACTTTCGCACATCATCCCGCCGGTGGTATGCTGCCAGCTGCTGCCCCCTTGTCATGGGATAGGAGATCATTACGAGAACACCCATATGGCCAAATGAGCTCCAATCTCAACTGACTTGTTACTGCAATTTCTCCTTTTCGAACTGATGTCATGGTGTCCCCTCTGTAGTTCCTCCTGGAAATGTACGAATAAACTGACAACTGGCATTTCCACTCCATTTGTGAATGGCAAACATCACAGTCAGTCAGTGCCATCTGCGTCTGTTAGTAGGGACACAACCATTTACAATGGGAAAGGCAACACCACTTGTTATTTTATTAATACATTTCCAACAGGAATAATAGACTACACAAGAGAGTATGATTATCTGTCATTTACATATGTGTATTCAAGAGAAACATTTAACAGCCTTCTTGCAGCCTGCAGGTCCACAGTTACCATGAGTAGCATGTCTTCTGATTTCCAAACAAAGATGCCCCATCCGCCAGCATCCCCACAGCCATTACGGGAACCTTTAACCCCTAGCATGTCCGCTTACTCATGGTTTTAATCATTTACTGTCGAGTCAGCGGCACTAGGAACAACAACCTCCCTCCAAGGAAAACTCCTCCATCCCTTATTCCAGAACCTGAGGAATTAGAGAAAATGGCAAAACCGAAAAATTCCTGTAATCCAATATGTGAATCTAGAAAATCGGTCCCAGCCTAAACCTGCGTGATGATCTTGAATACACAAGACTGGAATAATAAGGGGCCAGATCGATGAACGCAAAGAGCAGATTGGCGCAGCTCCCTTAAGTGCACTTGTACAAAAGCCGATGCAAACCACATGGGAGCGAATGATCGGCCCCAAGATTGTTCGGTCCCCATACATTTTGCAAATTCTATCATTTGTAGGATTATTTAGGAATAAGCAGGGTGACCCCGATAGAAGAATTTGAATTTGTCTGTGCACCATACAAGACGTGTAGGGTGTCAGACCAGTATTGCAGGTATTTTAGATCCCCTCTTCAATCCCTTGAGGCTGATCACCTATATCTGTTTTCTCTGCACAGCAGCATTCACTAGCTTGTTATATGAAGGCATTCACTGTCTGCCTTTGTGTAGGGAAACAACTGTGATGACATCACGGGCATCTAGGGTGTTCCCGGCAGCCAGCACTGGTGCCGGCGGCGGCACAGAGTAGGCCCTGCCTTTGTGTGCAGGAAGCAATCCTCTGAACGCAGCCCAATAGCAGTCTGTACGTGAGCTGGGCAGCTTCCGACCTACACCCACCTCTTAATTGTGGGCCTTGACAGCAAGCGTGTGATCGGAAAGTGACAGGAACATAATCATGTTTACTATGTTCTGAAAGCACAAGTGTAAAAAGTCACATAAAAAGCAGCTAAACTTCCCGCATGGAAAAAGTCATTAATAATAATACTGTAACCATGCCAAGGAGATGCCACCCAAGAATCCTGCAGCAGGATGGTAGGACTGAACCAAGAGGCCATAAGACCTAGGATACTTTTTATTAAGGCTGTGTGCCCACGTTGCGTTTAAGCGTTTCCACAGCACTTTTAGACAAGCGTTTTTGCTGCAGAAACGTTTAAGAAAAGCATCCAATGTAATCATAATTGAATCCGCACATGTTGTGCTAATGGTGTTTTTTTTCTGCTGCGGAAAAAAACACAGCATGTTCATTAATTTTGCGGAAACGCAGGCGTTTCCGCATACATTCATTTGTATTGCAAAAACGCATAGGAAAACGCATGCTAATACGCTTAACAAAAGCATCAAAAATGCTTACTAAAGTGCTTCATAAAACGCATGCGTTTTCGCTCAGGAATATTCTGCATGAAAAACGCTACGTGATCACATAGCCTTAAAGAAGCGTTAAAAGAATAAAACTAGGAAGAGCTTATAAAAGCAAGCAGCTTTGTAATTTACCCATCATTAACCCCTCAGAGGAGCCAATTTGCAGCTTAATGACCAGCCCAATTTTTAAAATTCTGACCACTGTCACTTTATGAGGTTATAACTCCGGAACGCTTTAACGGATCCCGCTGATTCTGAGAATGTTTTTTCGTGACATATTGTACTTTTTATTGTTATAGCGCCATTTATTCCATGGCGCTTTACATGTAAGGAGGGGTATACATAATAAAAACAAGTACAATAATGTTAAACAATACAAGTCATAACTGTTACAGGAGGAGAGAGGACCCTGCCCGAAGGCTCACAATCTACTTCATGTTAGTGGTAAAATTTTTCAATTTTCAATCTTTTAATTTTTATGCCCTTAAATCAGAGATATGTCACAAAAATTTCTTAATAAATAACATTTCCCACATGTCTACTTTACATCAGCACAATTTTGGAAACAAACTTTTCTTGTTAGGAAGTTATAAGGGTTAAAAGTTGACCAACAATTTCTCATTTTTACAACAATTTTTTTTTTTTTTTTTTTTTAGGTACCACATCATATTTAACCCCTTTACCCCCAAGGGTGGTTTGCACGTTCATGACCGGGCCAATTTTTACAATTCTGACCACTGTCCCTTTATGTGGTCATAACTCTGGAACGCTTCCATGGATCCCGGTGATTCTGACATTGTTTTCTCGTGACATATTGTACTTCATGTTAGTGGTAAAATTTCATTCATATAACCTGCGTTTATTTGTGAAAAAAAGGGGAAATTTGGCGAAAATTTCGCAGTTTTTCAACTTTGAATTTTTATACTCTTAAATCACAGAGATACGGCACTCAAAAAACTTAAGTAACATTTCCCACATGTTTACTTTACATTGGAACCAAAAAATTTTTTGTTAGGAAGTTAAGGGTTAAAAGTTGACCAGCGATTTCTCATTTTTACAACACCATTTTATTTTTAGGGACCACATCACATTTGAAGTCACTTTGAGAGGTCTATATGATAGAAAATACCCAAAAGAGACACCATTCTAAAAACTGCACCCCTCAAGTGCTCAAAACCACATTCAAGAAGTTTATTAACCCTTCAGGGTATGTGCACACGTAGTTTTTAGGTTGTGCGGATTTTGTTGAAAAATCCGCAGGACAAAAGTCCTGCGGTTTATCTGCGGATTAGCCCTGCGGTTTCACACCTCTACAATGGTGAAGGTGTGAAACCGCAGCGGAATCCACACAAAGAATTGACATGCTGCGGATTGTAACCCGCAGCAAATCCGTGCGGAAGACCCACAGGGCCAAAACCGCTGCGGATCTGCAGCAAAATCCGCACCGTGTGCACATAGCCTCAGGTGCTTCACAGGAATTTTTTGAATATTTAAAAAAAAATAAATAATAATGAACATTTAACTTTCTCTCACTGAAAAAGTTACTTCAGGTTCAATCTTTTTATTTTACCAAGGGTAAAAAGGAGAAGTTGGACTGGAAAGTTATTGTGCAATTTTTCCTGAGAACGCCGATATGTGGGGGGGGACCACTGTTTGGGCGCATGGCAGAGCTTGGAGGGGAAGGAGCGCCATTTGACTTTTTCACTGCAAAATTGGCTGGAATTCAGATAGTCACATTTGGAGAGCCCTTGATGTGCCTAAACAGTGGAAACCCCCCACAAGTGACCCCATTTTGGAAACTAGACCCCCCAAGGAACTTATCTAGATACAGTTGTGGCCAAAAGTATTGACACCCCTGCAATTTTGTCAGATACTACTCAGTTTCTTCCTGAAAATGATTGCAAACAAAAATTCTTTGGTATTATCTTCATTTAATTTGTCTTAAATGAAAAAACACAAAAAGAATTGTCCTAAAGCCAAATTGGATATAATTCCACACCAAACATAAAAAAGAGGGTGGACAAAAGTATTGGCACTGTTCGAAAAATCATGTGATGCTTCTCTAATTTGTGTAATTCACAGCACCTGTAACTTACCTGTAGCATCTAACAGGTGTTTGGCAATAACTAAATCACACTTGCAGCCAGTTGACATGGATTAAAGTTGACTCAACCTCTGTCCTCGTGTGTACCACATTGAGCATGGAGAAAAGAAAGAAGACCAAAGAACTGTCTGAGGACTTGAGAAACCAAATTGTGAGGAAGCATGAGCAATCTCAAGGCTACAAGTCCATCTCCAAAGACCAGAATGTTCCAGTGTCTACCGCGCTCATCAAGAAGTTTAAAGCCCATGGCACTGTGGCTAACCTCCCCAGATGTAGACGGAAAAGAAAATTTGACAAGAGATTTCAACGCAAGATTGTGCGGATGTTGGATAAAGAACCTCGACTAACATCCAAACAAGTTCAAGCTGCCCTGCAGTCCGAGGGTACAACAGTGTCAACCCATACTATCCGTCGGCATCTGAATGAAAAGGGACTGTATGGTAGGAGACGCAGGAAGACCCCACTTCTTACCCAAAGACATAAAAAAGCCAGGCTGGAGTTTGCCAAAACTTACCTTAAAAGGTCTAAAACGTTTTGGAAGAATGTTCTCTGGTCAGACGAGACAAAAGTAGAGCTTTTTGGGCAAAGTCATCAACAGAGTTTACAGGAGAAAAAGAGAGGCATCCAAAGAAAAGAACACGGTCCCTACATTCAAACATGGCGGAGGTTCCCTGATGTTTTGGGTTGCTTTGCTGCCTCTGGCACTGGACTGCTTGACCGTGTGCATGGCATTATGAAGTCTGAAGACTGCCAACAAATTTTGCAGCATAATGTAGGGCCCAGTGTGAGAAAGGTCATGGGTCAGAGGTCATGGGTCTTCCAGCAGGACAATGACCCAAAACACAAAGCACTAGATAATGGTTTGATAGAAAGCACTGGAGACTTCTAAGGTGGCCAGCAATGAGTCCAGACCTGAATCACATAGAACACCTGTGGAGAGATCTAAAAATGGCAGTTTGGAGAAGGCACCCTTCTAATATCAGGGACCTGGAGCAGTTTGCCAAAGAAGAATGGTCTAAAATTCCAGCAGAGCATTGTAAGAAACTCACTGATGGTTACCGGAAGCGATTGGTCGTAGTTATTTTGGCTAAGGGTTGTGCAACCAAGTATTAGGCTGATGGTGCCAATACTTTTGTCTGGCCCATTTTTGGAGTTGTGTGTGAAATGATCAATGTTTTGCTTTTTGCTTCATTCTCTTTTGTGTTTGTTCATTTAAGACAAATTAAATGAAGATAATAATACCAAAGAATTTGTGATTGCAATCATTTTCAGGAAGAAACTGAGTATTATCTGACAAAATTGCAGGGGTGTCAATACTTTTGGCCACAACTGTATGTAGTAAGCACTTTGACCCCCCCAAGGGCTTCACAGAAGTTTATAACGTACAGCCGTACAATTAAAAATTAAAATAAAATAATCTTTTTTTTTCGACAAAAATGATCTTTTCACTCCTAATTTTTATTTTCTCAAGAGTAACAGGACCCTAAAAGTTATTGTGCAATTTGTCCGGAGTACGCCGATACCCCACATGTGGGGGTAAACCACTATTTGGGCGCAGCTCGGAAGGGAAGCAGCACCATTTGAGTTTTTTGGCTGGAATTGAGATCGGACGCCATGTCGGGTTTGGAAAGCCTCTGACGTGCTAAAACAGTGGAAACCCCCCCAATTGTAACTCCAACCCTAACCCCAAAACACCCCTAACGGGAAAAAGGAAATACATACTACTAAGGGGGGTGATAACGGGGGGGGGGGGGGGGGGTTGATTTACTATTTATGGCGGGTTTTTATGTTTGGCAGTTGTCACATGCTTAAAGACGCTTTTTATTGTAAAAATAGTTTATGCATCACCAAATTTTGAGAGCTATAATTTTTTCATATTTTGACCCACTGAGTCATGCGAGGTCTTACTTTTTGCGGGACGAGTTGATGTTTTTATTGGTACCATTTTCAGGCACGTGACATTTTTTAATCGCTTTTTATTCAGATTTTTAAGGACGCAGAATGAACAAAAACCAGTGTTTCATGAATTTTTTTTGGGGGGGAGGTGTTTACACCGTTCCGCGTGCGGTAAAATTGATAAGGCGGTTTTATTCTTCTGGTCAGTACGGTTACAGCGATACCTCATTTACGTCTTTTTTTATGTTTTGGCGCTTTTATGCAATGGAAACAATTTTATATAAAAAATTATTATTTTTGCATCGCTTTATTCTGCGAGCTATAACTTATTTTTTTGCTGATGATGCTGTGTGGCAGCTCGTTTTTTGCGGGACAAGATGACGTTTTCAGCGGTGCCATGGTTATTTATATCAGTCTTTTTGATCGCTCGTTACTGCACTTTTTGTTTGGCGGTATGATAAAGCATTTTTTGCTTCATTTTTATTCTTTAAGGGGTTCAATAAAGGGGTTAACTAGTGGGACAGTTTTATAGGGCGGGTCGTTACAGACACGGCGATACCAAATGTGTGTATTTTTTTATTTTTCAAAAAAATTATATTATATATATACACATACATACACACACACACACACACACACACACACACACACACACACACACACACACACACACACACACACAGTGTTCCAAATTATTATGCAAAAACTATTTCCTCATATTTTCTCTAAATTACCTATATGAATTGCAGTCATTGTTATTTTCCAGTCATCTACTATTCTAGTATAATTGCAATGTTTTTGAACAAACTGCCTATGAAAACAGTATATATTTTTAAAAATAAACACTCAAAATGCATGTTCCAAATTATTATGCACAGCAGAGTTTTCAACCTTTTTATTTTGAACAAAAAAATGGTCAATTGTGAAATAAGCATTATCAGCTTATTACAAAATGAAATCAAACAGTTTTCAAGTCAAAACTTTATTCTCGGTGATGTTACATTAGCACATAGGACCCCTTGTTGGAAAAAAGCTTCTGAACTCTCTCGTCCATTGAATTTGTCAGTTTTTGGATGGTTTGTGCTTCAATTGTTTTGCATGTGGACAGAATACCCTCCCTGCCTGTTGCTTAGATGTGAACTGCCTCCCGCCATCATAGACACTCCTTTTGATGATGTTCCAGAGGTTCTCAATGGGGTTGAGGTCAGGGGAAGATGGTGGCCACACCATAAGTTTGTCCTCTTTTATGCCCATAGCAGCCAGAGATGCAGATGTGTTATTTGCAGCATGAGACGGTGCATTATCATGCATGAAAATGATCTTGCTGCAGAAAGCACGGTTCTTCCTCTTGAACCATGGCAGGAAGTGCTGTTTTAGAAACTCCACATAGATTATGGAGTTCATCTTTACCCCTTCAGTGATCCTAAAGGGGCCGACAATCTCTCTCCCCATGATTCCAGCCCAAAACATTACTCCACCTCCTCCTTGTTGGCGCCTTAGCCGTGTTTTCATGGGGTGTCCATCAACCAACCATCCTCCACTCCATCCATCTGGACCATCGAGCGTTGCACGGCACTTATCGGTGAACAAAACAGTTTGGAAGTCAGTCTTCATGTATCGTTTGGCCCACTGGAGCCGTCTCTGCTTGTGTGCAGTGGATAGAGGTGGTCGACAGGATGGCTTACGCACAGCTGCAAACCTCTGAAGGACCCTGCATCTTGTTGTTCGGGGGACGTTGGAGGCACCAGCAGCTTCAAAAACTTGTCTGCTGCTATGACAAGGCATTTTTGCAGCTGCTCTTTAACCTGACGCAATTGCCTGTTGGAAAGAGTCCTCAATTTTTCCTTATCAGCACGCACACGTGTGTGTGCTGGGAATCAGCTACATGCTTCTTGATTGTGCGATGATCACGATGAAGTGTCTTGGCAATGTTGATTGTAGTCATGCCTTGACCTAAATACTCCTCATTTTGTTGCTTCTCAGCAGCCGACACATCCTTTTTCTTTCCCATTTTAGCAAAAAATGTAGGCTGCTTAATAACGTGGAGCAGCCTTCTTAAGTAGTCTTGCCTTAATTTGGACACACCTGCCAAACTAATTTGCACAGGTATCTGCAATTGCTTTCAGTGATATAAAGAGCCCTGACACACATCACCATCAATGAGTTTAAATGACAAAAAAAATTCTAACCTTATCACTCCTAAACTCTTTTAGCATAATAATTTGGAATACTATATATATATATATATATATATATATATATATACATACACTCACTGGCCACTTTATTAGGTACACCTGTCCAACTGTGTGTTAAGACTTAATTTCTAATTAGCCAATCACATGGCGGCAACTCAGTGCATTTAGGCATGTAGACATGGTCAAGACAATCTCCTGCAGTTCAAACCGAGCATCAGTATGGGGAAGAAAGGTGATTTGAGTGCCTTTGAACGTGGCATGATTGTTGGTGCCAGAAGGGCTGGTCTGAGAATTTCAGAAACTGCTGATCTACTGGGATTTTCACGCACAACCATCTCTAGGGTTTACAGAGAATGGTCCGAAAAAGAAAAAAAATCCAGTGAGCGGCAGTTCTGTGGCCGGAAATGCCATGTTGATGCCAGAGGTCAGAGGAGAATGGGCAGACTGGTTCGAGCTGATAGAAAGGCAACAGTGACTCAAATTGCCACCCGTTACAACCAAGGTAGGCAGAAGAGCATCTCTGAACGCACAGTGCGTCGAACTTTGAGGCAGATGGGCTACAGCAGCAGAAGACCACACTGGGTACCACTCCTCTCAGCTAAGAACAGGAAACTGAGGCTACAATTTGCACAAGCTCATCGAAATTGGACAGTAGAAGATTGGAAAAACGTTGCCTGGTCTGATGAGTCTCGATTTCTGCTGCGACATTCGGATGGTAGGGTCAGAATTTGGCGTAAACAACATGAAAGCATGGATCCATCCTGCCTTGTATCAACGGTTCAGGCTGGTGGTGGTGGTGTCATGGTGTGGGGAATTTTTTCTGGGCACTCTTTGGGCCCCTTGGTACCAATTGAGCATCGTTGCAACGCCACAGCCTACCTGAGTATTGTTGCTGACCATGTCCATCCCTTTATGACCACAATGTACCCAACATCTGATGGCTACTTTCAGCAGGATAATGCGCCATGTCATAAAGCTCGAATCATCTCAGATTGGTTTCTTGAACATGACAATGAGTTTACTGTACTCAAATGGCCTCCTCAGTCACCAGATCTCAATCCAATAGAGCATCTTTGGGATGTGGTGGAACGGGAGATTCGCATCAGGGATGTGCAGCCGACAAATCTGCGCCAACTGTGTGATGCCATCATGTCAATATGGTCCAAAATCTCTGAGGAATGCTTCCAGCACCTTGTTGAATCTCTGCCACGAAGAATTGAGGCAGTTCTGAAGGCAAAAGGGGGTCCAACCCCTTACTAGCATGGTGTACCTAATAAAGTGGCCAGTGAGTGTATATATATATATATATATATATATATATATATATATATATATATTTTTTTTTTATTTTTTTTTCCTTAATTTAGCGATTTTTTAGAAATTATTTTTTTGTTTACTTTATTACATTGTCCCAGGGGGGACATCACTGTCATGTGTCAGATCAGCAATCTGTCACAGGCAGTGCTGGAGGCTTCCTCATGCTGGCGCTTTGCAGGCATGAGGAAGCCGGCTCCCTGCAGGCCCCCGCCACCATATTGGATCCAGGGACCTGCAGGGAAAGAGGCCCCCGGGGCAGCGCAGCACATCGCGCTGCTCCGGGGGTCTCAGGGAAGCACGGATGGAGTCCCCTCCCTACGCGCTTCTCTCCTATGCCGCCGTTACACTGCGATCATGTTTGATCGCAGTGTGCCAGGGGCGGCCTGTGACCACCCCTGACACAGTGCCGGGTGTCAGCTGTGATAATCAGCTGACACCCGGCCGCGATCAGCTGCGCTCCCCCGTGAGCGCCGCTGATCGCGCTAGACATACTATTCCGTCCTTGGGACTTAGGTCCCAGGTCACATGGACGGAATAGTACAACTAATGTAGGAAAGGGGTTAAAGTCATTTTGAGGGGTGTACATGACAGAAAATACCCAAAAGTGACACCATTCTAAAAACTGTTCCCCTCAAGGTGCTCCAAACCACATTCAAGAAGTTTATTAACCCTTTACGTGCTTCACAGGAACTGAAGCAATGTGGAAGGAGAAATGAACATTTAACTTTTTTTCTACAAACATTTTACTTAAAGAACCAATTTTTTTTTAACAAGTTTAAAGAGAGAAAATGAACCACAAAATTTGTTGTGCAATTTCTCCTGAATACGCCGATACCCTATATATGCGGGTAAACCACTGTTGGGCACACGGCAGGGCTTGGAATGGAAGGAGCGCCGTTTGACTTTATCAAAGCAGAATTGGCTGGAATTGAGATCAGACGCCATGTCGCGTTTGGAAAGCCCCCGATGTGCCTAAACAGTGGAAACCCCCAACAAGTGATACCATTTTGGAAACTAGACCCCCCAAGGAACTTATCTAGATGTGAGTTGAGCACTTTTAACCCCCAAGTGCTTCACAGAAGTTTATAACGCAGAGCCGTGAAAAAAAAAAAAACATCTTTTTTTTTCCCCACAAAAATGATTTTTTTTAGCCCCCAATTTTTTATTTTCCCAAGGGTAACATGAGAAATGAAACCCCCAAAGTTGTTGTGCAATTTGTCCCGAGTACGCTGATGCCCCATATGTTGGGGTAAACCACTGTTTGGGCACACGTTGGGGCTCGGAAGGGAGCACCATTTGACTTTTTGAAAATTGGCTGGAATCAATGGTGGTGCCATGTCGCGTTTGGAGAGCCCCTGATGTGCCTAAAATTGAGGGGTTTCCACTGCTTAACTCCAACCCTAACCACGACCCTCCCCTAACTCTAACCCACAACCCCAACCCTAAGGGAGTGTGCACACGTTGCGGATTCTGCTGCGGATTTGGCCCTGTGGATCCGCAGCAGTTTCTGCTGCGTTGTACAGTACCATTTTAGTCTATGTAAAAAGAAAAAATGCAGTGCACACGTTGTGGATTTTTCCACGAGGATTCCACAGCGGTTTGGCACCTGCTCCATGACAGGTGTCAAACCGCAGGGGAAAACCGCTGGCTAAACTGCAGGTCATTGGACCTGCGGATTTACCTGCGAATTTGGACCAATCTGCGCAGAAAAATCCGCAGCAGAATCTGCAACGTGTGCACACACACCCTAACCCTAATTCCAGCCATAACCCTAATCCCACAGCTGACCAACAGTGGATCCTGGGTCGCTGATGTCTGCATGGCACCCCTACCCACCCAGGTACTATTTGATTCAGGCTCCATGCCCAGCGCCTAGTGCATGACCAGGCACATTTAAAGTGACTATGGTGTCACTTTATTATCGCACTGAATGCGATTAACTACTATACTGCAGTCTGTTACTGATGAAGGCCAGTGAGGCCGAAACATCTATTTTCTAGCTGCATTAAAAAAATCCAAAAAAAAAAAAATATTCTAGAAGTTGAGTGCCAAGTTTTCTTTATTATTCATAACCCTAATCCCAACCCCAATTCCAACTCACTTTAGCCCAACGCTAACCCTAATGGGAAAATTAAAATAAATATATTTTCTTTATTTCATTATTTTTCAACTAAGGGGGTGATAAAGGGGGGGTTTACCATTTTTTTATTTTGATCACTGTGATAAGGTCTATCACAGCGACCAAAATGGACCAATAGGAAAAAAAAAAAAAAAAAAAAAAGAAATCTTCCTATTGTCGGGTGCCGGCCAGCAGATCTCGGTGGGCGCATGCACCCGCCATTCTCTTACCGAAAGATGGCGGCGCCCATGGGGAGGTAGCACGAGGGCCGAGGAGCACCGAGAGGGGGATCGGGGACCCTATTTCTCTCTCCTCTGATGTGCGACCACATAAGAGGAGAAATTAAATGCCACATCAGACTTTTTACGGTCTTTTTGGTTATACTGCTCGTTGCTAAGGTTATTGGCCACCTCTGCAGTTTAGCAGTGGTGGTTGGTTTCTTAGGCAAGGAGAGCAGCGCTTACAATCTATTTTCTATAGGGTATGCAAGTGCTCATCTGCAGCTGGCCAGATTTAGATTTCACCACCTTCAGTGATCCCACCACTCCAGCACTACAGAGGCAATGCTACCTCTGACAGCAGCACAAGAAAGGTCACAAATCAGGCCAGCAAGAGTTGACCATGCCACTGGTTTAACTGTCAATACTCGAGAACATCCTCCCACCTCCACTAAGTAGGAATATAGGAGACAGAGGAGCGGCGCACTACTGAACAAAGAAAATGAGACACACTTGTTATTTTGGCAATCAAGATGAGAAGTCAGATGTAAACTGCAGAATCACTCTGAAAGAAAAGGCATGTTAAATGTAATGCCTCTTCTTCCCGGCTGCAGAGCACCAGAGGGAAGAAAGGGGTTTTGATATCACATTTTACAGAGGAAGGTATTCACACAGCACTGTAAATCGGCCCTACAATCACTCAGAGCAAGGTAAGGGTATGTGCACACGGAGTTTTTTGGCTCTGCGGATTTTGTAGGGAAGATCAATCTGCGGTTTTGCACCTCATAATGGATGAGGTGTGAAACCGCAGCGTTTCTGCACAAAAGAATTAACATGCTGCAGATTGTAAACCACAGCAAAACCGCGCGGAAAAATCCGCAGCATGTGCACAGCGGGTTTTTATTTCTATAGGAAATAAAGGTACTGTACAACGCAGCAGAATTCACAGCGTGTGCACATACCCTAAGTAATCGGGCACATAGAGGACAGTGGGGATCTGTGCGTGTATGATTAATAAGCACCCCCTCTAATCAGAATGTAATTAGGTGATCACCACAGATCAGGCCTCTCTAGTCTCCAGAAATCATTGGATAACACTCTAGTAATGCGAATCCAGAAGCTGCAAGGAATGCATGGCGGCCCACAGACAAGCCATACCTACCAGAGAAGGAGCAGCTTTTCTTTCTGGCTCATAGGACAGAGCCCCAAACTGGGGATACAAACGGACATCTATATGCCCTAATAGGAAACAATCCCTTTAAGTTAGTGGCCAGTCATTCAAGGCTAATAGTGGCACAATAAGATTAGGCAGGAAAGCCAACATGGCAACTTACACACACCCTCTGGTGCGGTGCTTGTATGTGGATACAGTTTAATAAAAAAAAAAAAAAAACACCCTTCCAAAAAACATTTAAAACAGACATTGGACAAGGAAGCAACACAGGTAGCACACTGCACGTCTTCAGTGAAATCAATATTTTATTTCAAGCACAAGAAGCGAGTTTTGAGCATGATCCAAAATGAACACACACAAACACTTTGAGATAGCATACCCGACGAGCCTGCAACATAACCCACCCATCTTTTTTCAGTCAAGGGGAAGACTATGCTTTAAAAGTGCTCTATGAGCTACATTGTACATCAGTAATAAAGCCAATTTATACTTTTATAGACCTTAGAAGGGTTATTCCCAAGTGTAGTGTATTACTTACCAAGATCGGCACTCTGTAGACCCATCTTGAAAGTAGTGAAGATGTGCATCCTCAGCTTTATCCATGTACTATGGGACTGCTGGGTATGATCGTGTACAGCAGTCCCATAGACAATGAATAGAGCAGAGGCTGAGGTTGGACATCGCCACTACATTCATGTTGTGGGATGCAGAGTCTGCTTCTCAGGACAGGCTAGAACTTGCCATCTAGGAATAACCCTTTAATATCAGAGAAGTACTTTGCACACTGCCATTACCACACTGTTCTCCTGCCATTTCCAGTGTCTTTTTCTATAGTCTGTGGCAAACACAAAATGACAGAGGGGAACAATCTATGAAACAATACTTATTCAGGAAACGCTCCGGGCCTTCCAGTTCTGGGTTGGGTCCAGCCTTGCTCAGCTGTAGAACAAAGCCAAACTCTCAGCTGTAACCCCGAGCTGTGGTGGAGGAGGACAAGATGTGGGACCCAAGATTGTCACCTCAAATGAGCACAGACAATGACTTTCCGTCATCAGGACTCACACAAGGTCATATCATCTCTGTGGGTTTTTCGGTGGACAACAGGAACAGTTTTACCCACTGGGATCAATCAGCAGTGGAAACCACTCCGTATCGTGTAGTATTCCTAATTGTGCCATTACCTTCTCCACAAAGTGGGCAGCTGGGTTCACAGCAACTTTGAAAGCAGAACTCCCATTGATGGGCAAACATGGCATCCCCAGAGCTGATACGATATATTAAACACCAAAAATGAAATTGGCAAACACAAAAATATACGTGATTGATAGACTTGAAGACACATCCAACTGCAAGAGGCGGCTGGCTTGCTTCCTTCTCCAGTTATAGGTCAGGAGTGTCGGATTTAGGAAATAGGGAACTCATACAAACGTGGAGGTCTCGATAAATCACCCATAGAGGGCAGGTGGTCCTAGTTACAATAGAGTGTTCAGGCCTTACTCCATCACTTCCTTTATTCTTTTGGCTGCCTCACTATTATCTTCCCTTTAAAAAGGGCATCCCCATGTTTTATAAAGTAGTGGCACATTGGATCCCCACGTTCACAGTCATGCCAATCTCTAAGACCCGCATGATGCAGAGACAGAGGGGGCTGCAGCGGTAACATAGCGCTGCATTGTAAGTCCTCACTGCACACAGTCATTCCAGACACTTGGCTGAGGGGGCGATTGGGGTAACACCACAGGAAAAACAGCGCTGGGCTCCTCAGTATAGTGGACACATGTGACCCAGAGAGCTGAACATTCAGTGAGCATAAACTAATGGCACATCCAAGAGGGGACACCTCGTAAAGCTTCAAGAGGGAAACAAGTTCACACCTGTAGCTGGAAGGACTCATCATGGCTTCATCCCACCTAAGAGGGCACTGCTGCATTTCTTGGCGCCAGTACACAATATGTAATTACGGTATATTGGACATCAGCCCAATATTCAGCTTTGTTTAGTTGAGGACATAGGTGATTGCAAGATTCCTGGTTTTGGGCAAAATTCACCATTGCCACAGTATGCTTGTGATGAACAGGAGTCAACAAAGTTTCATGGAGGACCCACGTCCAGCTGCAATCACTGACAGCAGCACAGCCCTCCCCAGCAATAGCAAGAAACAAAAGAAAAAACACAACTCCAAGAACGAAATCCCAGCCTCCTGTCTGCAAAAAAGGGCATCAAACACTGCACTCACCGTAAGATTTCTGCAGGCGACGCATCTATTTCAGGAGATGCAGAGAAACACTGTGGTCCCGATTGTCATCTTACATTATTCATTTTCAGGGATAACAAATTGTTAAAAAAAGGAAAATTAAGCCAGCTCACCACAATCCAGGCGCAAGGGAACTCCGTCCTGATGAGACGATATATAACAGAAAAAAAAAAAAAAAACAGAAAAAAAAGACAAATCTTTGTTCCAGCTCCTTGGATAAAAATCTTCAAAATTTATTCCAAGAATTAAAACATGACAGAAGACATGCTCCATGACCGCACCATATGTGCACAGAGGTACAGCAAGCGACGCGTTTCATATGGTGCGGTCTTGGCGCATGTCTTCTGTCATGTTTTAATTTTTGGAATAAAATTTGAAGATTTTTATCCAAGGAGCTGGAACAAAGATTTGTCTTTTTTCTGTTATATAACAAGTTGTTTCAGACAATCAAAAAACTAAAATTAAAGAACGTTGTAGCCGGTCTTCTGACTTTACAAGCCAAACACATGTGTAATTGTACATGGTTGGTTAAGATAAGGTGAGGCCCAGAGCAGGAAGTCATTAGTCCAGATTGCTTAAGGAAGGAGGAAACAAGCGGAAGGAGGGCGACCGACTCCTGTCATTAGTGATCATCACCCTACACACAAAGCAAAATTACCCAATACTATAATTCCTAGAAATGATACGCAGCGCTTCTTACTAACTGCAGCTTTGTGTCCATATGACAACACCTCTTGTCCTGCTCACCATCCATGTCCTATCGGCCTGTGATACAACTAGATGTGTGTATGTGCGGATTCGTCTGGGTGGCAGTTTAGATCCTAACACAAGTGGAAGAACACAAGGCAAGACTTCTTGTCATGGGGACATGGTAAAATAGCAGCGGTAATCACTGGGCCTGCAAGACAAGGAGCATGGCTACATCAGATATGAGCCTTGGGTGGTGCCCATACACCTAAGTGGTCTGGCACTTGTTTGCCCAACAACTATTTCTCAATCGCCAATACATTCTTGCTTCTGCCAAACACACATGCGGAGATTTTCTGCCATCAGAAAAATCACCAAATGCCTCGCCTCCTGCAAAAGATGTTGAAATCCAAAGTGCCTGATCCTTCACTTCACAGACATCTGTTGGGAGAAGAGTGGTAAGGCCCTCAGACATTCAATTAACACGTTCGAATCTGCTGATCTGTTGGCACTGCCTGATCTCTAAGGGTATGTGCACACGGTGCGGATCCGCAGTGTGTCAGGCTCTGCGGGTCCGCAGCAGATTTAGCTGCGTTGTACAGTACCATTGTTTTCAATGGTAAACTGGAAAACGCTGTGCACATGCTGTGGATTTTTCTGCGCTGATTTGCTGCGGGTTCAAATCCGCAGCATGTCAATTCTTTGTGCGGATTCACACCTTCTCCATTGTAGAGGTGTGAAACCGTAGGTCTTTTGACCTCAGAATTTACCTGCAGATTTTTCCAAATCCGCGCGTAAAAATCCACAGGACCAAAATCTACGTGTGCACATAGCCTTATATGTATAACTATGCCCTATATCTAGGTTCTCCATAGCCATATGTCTATAAGGCAACTTTGGCTGTGACACATCACAGAAGTAAATAGTGTCACATTGTGACTAGGACAAGCATATCGCAAAAAAGTCCAACTGCGTCATTTTTATGACTTGCTTTTCGCGGTTGCTGTACCCTCAAGACCGCAATAAGACCCCATTCACTTGTATTGCAGTATTATGCAACAGGGAGACCTTGCATACTTTAGCTGCGTGACATATATGGCGGCCAAACATGTCGTGTAGCTCCAGCCTAAATGGATCTCCTCCAGGGCTTTTCATAGTCAGCATAGTGCTTGACAGATTTTTTTTTATGAATTTTTCATGAAGAAAAAAAAAAAAAACCTGCAATGTTTTACAGCAACAGATCACATGAAGTAACTATCCCCCCTCTGCTCCTCCTTAGTCAGGTCTCATTTGGAACACTGTGCCCAGTTCTGGGTACCATATTTTAAAAAAGACATTGAAACTGGAGCAAATTCGGAGAAAAGCTACCAGGATGGCAAGCGGACTGCAAAGTATGTCCTACAAGTAACGGTTAAAGGATCAGGGAATGTTTAGCTTGCAAAACAGAAGGCTAAGAGGAGACTTAAGCCCCCGTCACACATAGCGATCTCACTAGAGCGATCGCTGCTGAGTCACAAGTTTTGTGATGCAACAGCGATCTCACCAGCGAGATCGCTGTGTGTGACACTGACCAGTGACCGGCCCCCCTGCCGGGTATCGCTGATCGTCCTGGAATGGCCAGGACATTTCTTTGATCGCTGGTCTCCCGCTGGCCAGCACACATCGCTGCGTGTGACAGGTGGGAGACCAGCGATCAGCATTCTGGCGCTGGTAACTAAGGTACACATCGGGTTTCTAAGCAGCGCACAGCGCTTAGAAACCCGATGTGTACCTTAGTTACCAGCGCGCTGGTGCAGGGAGCTGGTAACCAAGGTACACATCAGGTTTCTAAGTGCCGCGCACCACTTAGAAAGCCGATGTGTACCTTGGTTACCAGCTCCCTGCACCAGCGAGCTGGTAACTAAGATACACAGTGGGTAACTAAGCGATGTGCGTCGCTAGTTACCCACGTGTTGCTGGTGCTGATCGCTGGTGAAGCTGCCTGTTTGGCACACCAGCGATCCTGACAAGGTAATATCGTTGTCAGGATCGCTGGTGCGTCGCTATGTGTGACGGGGCCCTTATTTGCAGTCTACAATATCTGAAGGAATGTCAGTGTACAGGGATTATTCTTATTCTCATTTGCACAAGACTAGAAGCAATGGGATGAAACTGAATGGGAGGAGACACAGATTAGATATTAGACAAAAACTTTTTGACAGTGAGGGTAATCAATGAGTGAAACAGGCGGACCACGAAAGGTGGCGAGTTCTCCTTGAATGGGAGTCTTCAAGCAGAGGCTGGACAGACATCTGTCGGAGATGGTTTAGTGAATCCTGCATTCAGTAGGGGTTTGGAAATGATGACCCTGGAGGTCCCTTCCAACTCTAATATTCTATGATTCTAACAGCAGAATGAATGAGACAACTAAAACGTCATCCTCCCCATGCAGTGTTTGCTTTACAACAAGGTAAAAAAAAAACAAAAAAAACAAAGCTAATTCTGTGTTTCTCAAATGGGAAAAAAAAAAAAAAGAAAGATACGGGTGAACATGAACTTATGAAGAAAGAGAAACACTGCTTTATAACCCACTAGTGCACAGAGAACACACCAATGTCCTCTCCAGTCACAGATTCTCATCCCACCTTTAATCTGCACAGATGCTGGTCGGGTTTAACCCCCTCAACACTCATGCATCCCAATCCACAGACATGAAGCTGTAAAAGCCACAACATAAAAGCCCGCGATAGTAACGCTGTCGCCTGCTCTCCTGAGCTGCGGACACTCCTAGACTTCACAAAGGACAATTATTTTCTTTGGAATTACAAAACCCGCAGTGAGTGATTTCCCAGAGTACAATGCATGAATGCATGGCAAGAGCAGAGCAGTCTGTCTGTGAATTAAGTCTCTGCTCAGACAAGGCCAAATCAGCAGCTTTTATCCACAGGAGGTCACCTCCTTATTGCCACTCTATGCAAGAAAGCCTAGTCTCCAGCCGAAAGGTGGCGCTCTCAGATGAAGTTACAATCTAAACCAAACCATTATCTGTGCAAATATAGTAATATTTACCAACCACGGTGAACACAATGACGCAATAGTCTACAGCGATATATATAGGATTTCTATGAGTGGAAAATGCAGCTTCCTACACCACCCACAGAGAGGCACACAAGCATATAATACATACACAGACCCCTCCCCCCGACATACACATAGGACCCTACATACACACCCGCCTCCCCCAACATACGCATAGGACCCTACATACACACCCCCCTCCACATGTACATCCTCTTCCCAATCATACATATAGACATGCATAGCCTTACATACTGCATTGTGTACATGGATTCACATTAGTCATTGTATTGATAAATTGAAGGAAGAAAGTGCACATGAAACAGCTTTTACATGACGCACTCAGACTACAACCCATCCACTGATATGAGGCCTTGTACACGATGCAAAGAAAAACACATACCATGAGATATGGCCTTCCCAAAACCCTGTCTGATGACAAATGCACATCTAGCAGGATGTCTTTATTAGTGGAGGCCTGCTGTATCCTGCTAGATGTGCATTTGTCATCAGACAGGGTTTTGGGAAGGCCATATCTCATGGTGTTATTTTTTTCTATGCTAGCTGTTTTTGATATTAGTGTTAGGACTCGCAATTATGAGGACCTGTGACGTGGCTTGCGGGCTTATCTATTTTGGCCAAAATATTAACCAATACCTCATTTAATGTATTTATCATATGCATTAATTTTTTTACACTTTTTATCGTATCAGTTTTTGCAGGATGCAGCCGGGCCTCTTTTTGTTGGCTTGGTCTATTGGGGCGTCTGTCCCTGTGTGTTCCATACTATAGTGCTGGAGCAGCCCGCCTGATAATACTATGGGCGTCATTAATAGGTTGCAAGCCAGACTCTTGCATCACATTTAACTGTGTGACTTGCATCCTATGCAAGCCATATCTATGCGCAATTTTTTTCTACTAGGCAGTCAACCCCTCCATAGTCTGATAGTTGTGGGGTGGCTGCTTTTATCTGTAGTTTGCACCTGTGCTGCCCCTTGCCTTTATTAGTGGAGGCCTGCTGTATCCTGCTAGACGTGCATTTGTCATCAGACAGGGTTTTCGGAAGGCCATATCTCATGGTTTGTGTTTTTTTTTCTATGTTAGCTGCTTGTACAAAATGCAGAATGTAGAATTTAAATGGATAGTGATCAAGTGAGATCTAGGAGTACAAAATCAGAGAAAGAAAGTCATCCATTCTAAAGATAAGTCAGCAAGGCCAGATGAATTCACATTGTGTCAATGGAAAGGACGAATTCTAGGAACACTTTCCATGGCCACTTTCATACATCTGTGTACTTTGACCGAGAAGCATGGACTGGCCGATGGTCTCCTGACAGGACAGCCTCCTGTATGCTGTAATGGACTGTGACACATGGATGTGTGAATGCAGCGCTATGGATGGTGTTTGCCATTCTTCCCACAGCCATTGTGGACAGCTCACTGCTACCACCAGGCCGTGCACAGGATATGGGAACAGCTCGTGTTTCATTAGGGCAAAAGCTTTGTAGGTGTTGAGAGAAATCTAAAGGATCAAAGCAGTGAAGATCAGCACTCAGCACCCAACAATATCTCATGGGCTAAATGCCACCAGGATCAAGTCTTCGTTCTTCTAGCACCCCAAGCCAACAACCTAAAGTTACATCATAATGGGAGAGGACTTGTTCAACCCATATTATGTATTTTCTTAGAAGCACTTGAAGGTAGGATGCAGCAATGGTTTACTGCAATAAGTCTCACATCTTGGTGAGTGTAGGTGAAGACGTTTGTTATCTGCAGCAATTCTCGATAAAATCCCAAGTGCTAATATCATTCTGCAAAGTTGGGCAGATCTTAGGAGTTAGGTCCTCAAAATGCCTAGGAATTTGCTCCAGGCACCAAATGGTAATAAAATTTAATCTGAAGCTACTAAGAAAATCCTACTGTTTGCCAGGATGGTCTATACAGCACCTACAGTCTGCAGTCACCGGTCTACTTCCGTCCGACCATGTTGCAGGGTCACTAACCCTAGAATACAAAAGGGTCTACATCATACCAGGAAATAAATGAAGAAAGCAAACCACATGGGGCAGTGCAAGCATACCCGATACTCGAATCCCACCAAGGACAACATCTGCAAGGAGTTTGTATGTTCTCCCCGTGTTTGCGTGGGTTTCCTCTGGGCACGCTGGTTTCCTCCCACATTCCAAAGACATACTGATAGGGAATTTAGATTGTGAGCCCCATCGGGGACAGTGATGAAAATGTGTGCAAACTGTGAAGCGCTGCGGAATATGTTAGCGCTATAAAAAAAAAAAAAAAAAGGAATAAAGAAAGAAAGAAAAAAAGAAAGATCACACCAATGAAAGCGGAGACTCCCCGCCATTGTGTTAGACGTTAAAGAGTGGCCCTGTGCGTGCAACATTATTTCTGTTATTACATGATTTTTACATTTCATTTTTTACTAATTTTTCTGTGTAACTTTCATTTGCCCCTAAAGTAGTAGTAGAGACTGGCTGCTATGATGTCTCCATTACACAGAGACTTAATGGATTCCTGCTCTCCTGTCTGTATGTAGCACACGTTCAGAAGCAGCAGTGCTCCCTCCCCAAAGACATCATACAGTAGTACTGAGATATGTAGCTGTGAATGCAGCTCTAGAGTGAGGTTAACACTTGCTACTTTCTAGTAACATAGAAATCACTTTGCTCCTCCCACTTCCTTCCCTTTGCATAAGCTTTAATAGGCAGCTGTTATCTGGCCCTTAAGTGAAAGGGCAGTGTCTTGACCTGACCGTTTTCGAAGGATGAGTTTGGGAGGCAAATTAGAGGGAGAAGCTGCACATAAATGAAGATTTGTCTCATGATATATTTCACAAGGTTTCCTATATGTGCCTGTACTACTGATTTATGCAAATTTCAATAAGCCGCCAGTGACCACTTATTTGATTTTTTTAGCTGGGCGCTGCATCCCCAGGCAGAATTATGATGTCACGCGAGGCGAAAGTCACGATATAGCGGTGTGGGCCTAATACAATAGGGTTCTGTACAGTCACGAAAGGAAAGTTGCACTATACCCCACAAACTACGGTAGTAGGAGTTATAGGAAATTACTACAAAAACAGAATATAACAAAAAACACATTAGAAACAGACTGTCCCATGCCAACCTTGTCCTCAAACCCCAGCTGATCTCATCCAAGGTTGTGGGAATGTCTTGAAAGAAGGGAGGGAGGATAGTGAGGAAGAGGAAAGCAAGAGAAAGAAAAAGTAGGTCGTTGACAGACTGCAAATGGATGGAAAGCAGATGGATAGGAGGCAGACGTAAAATAACCCTTAGTGCATCCATATAATCTAGGACTGCAGCATCTGACACTGTCACGGTTAAGACAAAACCAGCTCAGGTGGCCATTTATCATCAGGTGAAACTGTAAAAGGACACCAAATATATTGCTGCATAGCCAGAGACCCACCATTGTCACCCAAGATTTTATGACACTCATGAAGAGAATTGTTTTCCATTAAAAAACCATTTACACTGCAAGATTATAGTGAACGATACTTACTAGGAGTGCTCAAATCTACCATAATCAGGATGCCGATGAGACGTTAAAAGAGCAAAATGCACGCGCATCATGTGAAGTGACCTTTTGTGCTGCATCAAAGATCACCATTCTCGGCGGTGCCCGTGTGAACAGGACTCTTGCTGCCTAGGTCAATGGCAACCTATGCACACACTGAACGTATTACCGATTGTTCAGTCCACATGTGAAGAGTGGGCTACCTGTCTCAACAGGCTATTAAATAACCGCCGATTAGTAAGTATTTACCGATACAGTCATTTATCGCCACAAAATGGGGTGGAATAAATGCACTTTGCTAATGCTTTTCTTGTAAGGCACAGCATGTTAGAGTTTTTTCAGGGCTGCCTAAGAAACCCAGATATATTCACTCCCATCCACTTCCCGTAAAGTTTTGCCAATGTCCATGCATGGCAACCCAGACTGGTCAAATGGAACAGAGGAGGGAAGTGGGCACAATGCTTGTGGAGCCAACAACAGTTAGTACTTGGCATGTCCAAAAAGAGTTCGTTAGTTCCTACACAGTGCAACTCTACCGATGAGGTAATGATCTGCGCCATGGGAGTATGGGTATAGGACAAGGACGACAACTTAACATGCACTTGGCTAGACGCCAACTGTGTCTGTATCACCAAATAGTACTCCACTGCCAAAATACGGAAGAGCAGTCCCATCGCCATGATCCTCACCACATGGTGAGGGCTACATACAGATCTCGTTGCAGGCTCTGGGGCCATTTTAAGGCTTACTACTTACCATCGTGGATTTGTAAAGGACTGGAGATCTTGTTGTCCATGAAAAAGACAAATCCTATTTAGAAGAAAGCAACACTTGGTGCGGTGCCCAACGAGCATCAGGGCTCTGACTTTTCGGGCGATGCGCCTCTATACAAGAAGCTCCACAGACCTCAAGATGCAAACGCAATGCTGCAGGCTACATAACAGATGTACGATTGTCCCCTTAGACAAGGAAGCAGGAAAGATCTCCACTAATATTGACTGCATGAAAAAGCAGATGAAAGTGATGGCGTTAAACGCACCCATGGCGCTACATAATCTAGGCCACCTGCATGGGGGCCTCGACTGCCAAGACAGCAATGGTAGAGTTAACACCCCCAGAGCCAGGAATTCTAGGAATGCCAAAGTATCCAGGGATATTACTGGCTGGAAGAGAGACACAGGTTTCCATGGTAGTAATACCCGCCTCTCAGGGACACAGCGGGCATGGGTAGCAACGCAGAGAATGGAAATAGAGCTTTCTGGTCAAAATGCTACCACCCAGACTGGCAGCAGCATGAGAGGTGCAGCTCATTGCACCAAGAAGTAGGACAATCAACGGGGTCTTGCAAAGAAAAGAAAAAAAAAAAAAAAAGCATAAATGCAGCCTATGTAATAAAGATCGACACATCTCCTGATATTTAGGTTGGCAAGGGCAAAGAGTATCGAAAGCGAGCACACAGGAAAATCAATTTCACTAATGCAGTGAAGCTAACAGCTGAGGCACAAACCCCACGACACTGGTGGGCATCCTCCATTTGTAACGGATATGATCTGCAGCTTTGCAATCGGAGTGACCATGGGGTAGAGCCGTCAGCCAGGGCCGGCCACGCAGACATACTCAGTATTGTAGAAAAGAACAGAGCGCAGTCAGTCCTCACCTAGCAGAATACAAAGAGCCTCACACGGCCTTGTGCCATACACCAGGGCCCGGCACATTCAGCTGGCAACAGCTGGGGCTAAGACTGCATTGAAGAAATACTTATGTATGCGGCCTACAAGCCTGGGGAGAATACACAGAAGGGGATCCAGACACGAGATATACAGTACATTAAATAGAGGAGCCCTAAAGTAGGACTCCTTATAGCATAAATGTTACACTCTGGCATGCAGGGTGATTATATCTGACAGATGATGCCGGCACCAGTATTGCAGTTTAATTTGTATCGGCATCCTGGAAGCAATGATGGAAGAGGGAAGCCATCCGCTCTCTCCTCCATCATTCTCCCTCTGCATCTGACATCTCAGCGCATGATGTCACCATTTCTTGCCCACTGTACCAGCGGTGAAGAGCACTCTCTGCCAAAACCAGAGCAGCAGGGTAAAGAGGAGAGGAGAGTATTTTTTTTTCTTAACGTGGGGCCCATTAGCCCTGTGTGGAGGGCCATGTGGGGCATCATACTGTGTTGGTGTCACTATACTTTGCCAGAGTGATGGCGTGTACAGTAGGGTCATCATTCCATGCGTGTGGAGGGTGCTGTTGAAGAACTCACTGTTGGGGTATCATACGGTGCTTGGGGGACTTTTGTTGGCATCATACTTTCTGATGAAAGTGCAATCTAGGTACTTCAATAGGAGGAAAATTTGTTTGTAATAGCTGCAAAGTTGTGAGATATACCATTTTGTGACACTAGTGAATAATAAGGTGTTTTTTTTAGGGGAGGGGTGGGCATTAGAACATCTGCGTTGGGGCCCCATGATTTCTAAGTACACCCTTACCCACGAGGAAATACGCGCTGCTCCGGTTATCTGATGTGACTCTTAAGATCTAGTAATTAAAATGTACTTTGTTCATGGGACAACCTCCAAGTTTGTTTCCATATGAAAAGGTTCATCATTACTTTAAGGAAAAACTTCAATTGTGGACATTTTTTTAATACATAAGCATCAAGGTCGGCCCGTGACGGTCCCAAGGTTTTAATTTTGTCCCTCTATGTATTTGAGTTTGGCCTTAAAGGAAGGCCTAAAAGAAAAATTCTCAAAGTATAGACTACAGAACCCCATCAAAAACAGACTTCCTCCACAACCTACAAAGACTCCCCGACCACATTCTACAGGACAGAGACAGGCACTAGCATCCTTGAGGATTTAGCGAAGAAGTGGCCATATGCCTTAAAAGTGCATGGAATTTAAAAGGGCAAGTGCTGCCAGGTTGCGGCAGGTAACAGTAGATGTGACGTCACCAGCCCGAATCACCACCTCGTGTGGACGTGAGTGGAGCAGGACTTGCTGTTTAACCCCTTCACCCCCAAGGGTGGTTTGCACGTTCATGACCGGGCCAATTTTTACAATTCTGACCACTGTACCTTTATGAGGTCATAACTCTGTAACGCTTCCATGAATCCCGGTGATTCTGACATTGTTTTCTCGTGACATATTGTACTTCATGTTAGTGGTAAAATTTAATTCAAATAACTTGCATTTATTTGTGAGAAAAACGGAAATTTGGCGAAAATTTTGAAAATTTCGCAATTTTCCAACTTTGAATTTTTATGCCCTTAAATCACAGAGATACGGCACACAAAAAACTTGATAACTAACATTTCCCACATGTTTACTTTACATCAGCACAATTTTGGAACCAAAACTTTTTTTGTTAGGAAGTTATAAGGGTTAAAAGTTGACCAGCGATTTCTCATTTTTGCAACACCATTTTATTTTTAGGACCACATCACAGTTGAAGCCACTTTGATGGGTATGATAGAAAATACCCAAAAGTGACACCATTCTAAAAACTGCACCCCTTAAGGTGCTCAAAACCACATTCAAGAAGTTTATTAACCCTTTAGGTGCATCACAGGAATTTTTTTGAATATTTAAAAAAAAAAAATGAACATCAACTTTTTTTCATAAAAAAAATAATTCAGGTTCAATTTTTTTTATTTTACCAAGGGTAACAGGAGAAATTGGACTGCAAAAGTTATTGTGCAATTTGTCCTGAGTACGCAGATACCTGATATGTGGGGGGGATCCACTGTTTCGGCGCATGGCAGAGCTCAGAATGGAAGGAGCGTCGTTTGACTTTTTCAATGCAAAATTGGCTGGAATTCAGATTGGACGCCATTGTCACGTTTGGAGAGTCCCTGATGTACCTAAACAGTGGAAACCCCCTACAAGTGACCCCATTTTGGAAACTAGACCCCCCCAAGGAACTTATCTAGATATGTGGTGAGAACTTTGAACCAACAAGGGCTTTACAAAAGTTTATAACGTACAGCGGTACAATTAAAAAATCATATTTTTTCCACAAAAATGATCTTTTCACCCTCAATTCTTATTTTCCAAGGGTAACAGGACCCTAAAAGTTATTGTGCAATTTGTCCTGAGTACGCTGATACCCCACATGTGGGGGTAAACCACTATTTGGGCGCATGGCAGAGCTCGGAAGGGAAGCAGCGCCATTTGACGTTTTTGGCTGGAATTGAGATCGGACACCATGTCGCGTTTGGAAAACCCCTGATGTACCAAAACAGTGGAAACCCCCCACAAATGACACCATTTTGGAAACTAGACCCCCTAAGGAACTTATCTAGATGTGTGGTGAGCACTTTGACCCCCCCAGTGCTTCACAGAAGTTTATAACGCCCGGGCGTGAAAATAAAAAATTCGTATTTTTTCCACAAACATGATCTTTTAGTCACCATTTTTTTATTTTCCCAAGGGTACCAGGAGAAATTGGACCCCAAAAGTTGTTGTCCAATTTGTCCTGAGTATGCTGATACCCCATATGTGGGAGAAAACTACTGTATGGGCACACGTCGGGGCTCGGAAGGGAAGTAGTGACGTTTTGGAATGCAGACTTTGATGGAATGGTCTGCGGGTGTCATGTGCGTTTGGAGAGCCCCTGATGTACCTAAACTATTGAAACTCCCCACAAGTGACCCCATTTTGGACACTAGACCCCCCACGGAACTTATCTAGATGTGTGGTGAGTACTTTGAACCCCCAAGTGCTTCACAGAAGTTTATAACACTCGGACGTGAAAATAAAAAAAATCATTTTTTTCCACAAAAATGATATTTTTGCCCCCAATTTTTTATTTTCCTAAGGGTAACAGGAGAAATTGGACCCCAAAAATTGTTTTGCAATTTGTCCTGAGTAGGCTGATACCCCATATGTGGGGGTAAAACACTGTTTGGGCGCATGGCAGAGCTTGGAAGGGAAGGAGCACCATTTGACTTTTTCAACTCAGAATTGGCTGGAATTGAGATCAGACGCCATGTTGCATTTGGAGAGCCCCTGATGTGCCCAAACAGTGGAAACCCCCAATTCTAACTCCAACCCGAACCCCAACATGCCCCTAGACCTAACCCTAACCCTAGCCCTAACCCTACCCCAACACACCCCTAGCCCTAACCCTAATGGAAAAATGGAAATAAATACATTTTTTTTTATTTTATTATTTTTCCCTAACTAAGGGGGTGATAACGGGGGGTTTGATTTACTATTTATGGCGGTTTTTATTTTTGGCAGCTGTCGCACGCTAAAAGACGCTTTTTATTGTAAAAATAGTTTTTGCATCACCACATATTGAGAGCTATAATTTTTCCGTATTTTGACCCACCGGGTCATGTGAGGTCTTATTTTTTGCGGGACGAGTTGACGTTTTTATTGGTACCATTTTCGGGCACGTGAAATTTTTTGAATCGCTTTTTATTCCGATTTTTGGGATGCAGAATGAAGAAAAACCAGCGTTTCATGAATTTCTTTTGGGGGGTGCGTCTACACCGATCCGCCTGCGGTAAAATTGATAAAGCGGTTTTATTCTTCGGGTCAGTACGGTTACAGAGATACCTCATTTAGGTCGTTTTTTTATGTTTTTGTCGGTTTTATGCAATGAAAACTATTTTATATAATAATTATTTTTGCATCGCTTTATTCTGCGAGCTATAACTTTTTTATTTTTTCGCTGATGATGCTGTGTGGCGGCTCGTTTTTTGCGGGAAAAGATGACGTTTTCAGCGGTTCCATGGATATTTATATGCGTCTTTTTGATCGCGCGTTATTACACTTTTTGTTTGGCATTATGATAATAAATCATTATTTTTTGCTTCGTTTTTTTATTTTTATTTTTTAAGGGGTTCGCTAAAGGGGTTAACTAATGGGACAGTTTTATAGGGCGGGTCGTTACGGACGCGGCGATACCTAATATGTGTACTTTTATTGGTTTTTTTTATTATTTCCAAAAAATGGATTTATTGGGGGAATATTTTTTTTTTTTCTAATTTATTTGGCGATTTTTTTAAATTATTTTTACACTTTTTTTTATTTTTTTTTTTACTTTATTAAATAGTCCCAGGTGGGACATCACTGTCCTGTGACAGATCAGCGATCTGTCACATCACAGATCACTGTGACAGATCAGCGATCTGACACAGGCACTGCAGAAGGCTTCCTCATGCCTGCGCTTTGCAGGCACTGAGGAAGCCAGCTTCCTCAGGCCCCCGTCGCCATCTTGGATTTGGGGGCCTGGAGGAAAGGAGTCCCCCGCAGCAGCGCTGCACATTGCGCTGCCGTGGGGGGCTCAGGGAAGCACGGAGGGAGCCCCCTCCCTGCCGATGCTTCCCTTTAACTCCCGGTACACCGCGATCATGTTTGATCGCGGTGTGCAAGGGGTTAACGTGTCGGGGGCGGTCCGTGACCGCCCCTGACACATTGTGCCGGGTGTCAGCTGTGATAATCAGCTGACACCCGGCCGCGATCAGCGGCGCTCACCACGTGGGCGCCGCTGATCGCGCCCGACGTACTATCCCGTCCATGGGCATAGGGGCCCAGGTCCCATGGACGGGATATACCGTCGGATGTCAGGAAGGGGTTAAGGTATCCAGTCAATTTAAATGTACGCACTAGAATAGATCATGAGACTACACAACATGATGTAGGATGATGCCATCATCCTCCTCCAATCATAATATCAATTCCTCGTCCAGGGACTCTGCATTACTAACACCATGGCGTAAGGAGGCAGTTTAAAAATGTCAGACTTCAGGCTAATTTAAGGTCAGCCATCGCCTGGGGACAGGCAGTCTTTGCTCCCTGGCATTCAAGCATTTTGTGGTTGAACATGACCTACCTCAGAAAGAGTCGCAAACACCTTTCTTTTCAAAGAAAACCACCATTAAACCCATGGTGCCCGAACCATGAATCAGAGCTTGGCTTTGTGATTCCACCATGGTGCACATGGGAACGCTGCAGTGTTCCATAGACAGTTTGATAAGAGTCAGGGTCTATAAGGAGAGGCTCAAAGTGGTATTACCATCTCCCAATATGTATTAGGTGTAATATTAGAAAATACCTCCAATTAGAAATGTAGCATAGTTTTTCTGATTCACAATGTCTTGCAGACATTGAAAACCTTAGGCAGCCATGGTTACGACCACTGATACAGTGACAGCTACTTGCTAGTGGTCCTAATAATGGATACCTAAGGTCCTGCACATGAGGAAAGAGACATAGCGAATAAGAAAAACTATACTACATTTCTATGTGGAGGCTACCACCACCACCACTACTACATATTGGGATAGAATCTTAGAGATGGGAATACCCCTTTAAGTTGCCAGAAGAAGTCTTTGGCCGCCTTGTCACCAATCCACATCAGTTGATTGACTGATGTGTGTAAATTAGAAGACTGGTTAATCAACTGGATTGGGAAGAGGGGGGAGCGTCACAGGACGAGTCTGATGTGTCCATATAGTCCACGGTCAGCTCTTTAAAGTACCGTATGTTTTCTTTGAATCATCTCAGCATTTCCAAGGAAAACCTGACTGATTCAGTTGTTTGGGCAGCATAAATCTTAAGACAGGTTCCCTTTAAAGGGAATATTATCTGTCACCCCTTTTTTGAGATATCATATAATGACATAATTCAATTGTGTGTCACATAAGGATTCTCTTAGTACTTTTGCTTCCCCCTGACCCCGCACCTTTCATGCATAAATACCTTTTTTATATCGGTTCAGATGTATGTAAACTGCCACGGTCCGGTCCGCTGGGCAGGGCTTATTCACCTGATCCCCCCCCTCCCTGTCTTGCTCTATGCATTTCTTCTTGTGTAGAGCAAGACAGGGAGGGGGGAGCAGGTGAATAAGCCCCGCCCATCAGACCGGACCGCGGCAGTTTACATACATCTGAACCGATATAAGAAAGGTATTTATGCATGAAAGGTGCGGGGGTCAGGGGGAAGCAAAAGTACTGAGAGAATCCTTATGTGACACACAATTGAATGATGTCATTATATGATATCTCAAAAAAGTGGTAACAGATTCCCTTTAAGGCCACAATACACAATATGTACTCAAAAATAATGGTTGATGGCAGCACAACACACCGTGTAATAAGATTATACATGAGTGTTCTTCCCCATCCATTGAGCATCAGCCTGTGTAAAGGGACCTTCACACGTGCAATGATCAACTTGTAAGAGCCCTGATGCACAATAATAAGCTGTCGGCTGAATGATGGCTCTGCCGATGGGCGCTCAGTACAGCCCGTTATCTCCCACTTTCTCTATGAGAGTTGAAGGCAGAGGAGCATCTCTGGGGAGAGCAAAAGTATCGACTGTTAATGTTCAGCAGACCAGATCCTCCTCTCTTCCAACATCATCTGTTGGGGAGAGTTGGGAGACCCCACATATACATTAGATGCAGGACAATCCCACAGACATTGCCAGGCTCAGGAGACATTAGTGTAATTTGTATGGGGGCTTTATTATGGGGGGCTAATCACAGAGGGTGCAGGAAAGGCAACGTTTCCCTATTTCTACATTACATTACAGTGGAGAGAATATCTCTCATCAGTCCATGTCTGCATGACGTCTTCCTGATCGAGGACTTCAGTGGTCCTGGAGAGACCTTCTGTGTCAATCCCCATTATACAGTCATTGTCATCTATTCTACCACCATGAAATGATGGTCTCACTGGGATGGGGGGGGGGGGGTCCAGACTCCTTTATCAGACTATGCAATAACGGAGGTGGTCACCCAGCATAAGACAAGCTCCACAGCCTGAACTTTACACCAAGGACGTTACACATTTGGATAACCTTTAACGTCCTGAACTAGCACTACACAACAAATTCAGCAGCATTTATGGATGAAACCACTCAACACGTCCAACTACAGAATAACATGTCATTAGATTTACAAGACTATGCTCAATTTCGAAAAAAAAAAAAAAAAAAAAAAAAAATTGTTCAATTGCTTCCTTGGTACAATGTTAAGCAACTTTGTAAATATTCTTCATTAACAAATGTTTTACCGTTTTGGTGCTACAATGTTTAACGGGATTGTGCAGTGACATACACACAGTGTCAGGTCGCTGCATTTTGCAGGCTCCAGATTTCCAGCCCTGCAGTGTGAATACATCATAACACTGCAGGGTGGGATCTGGCGCCGGCGAAACACGCAGGCGTGATAGCCTGAACTGTTGCCGGCAGGCGCCTGCGCTGTGCCATGTAACGGCGACAGCAAGGCAGGAAGAGGCGGCGCAGGGTGGGCATGATTGACGGCGGGGAGGCGGCTGCTACAGGGGGACACACAATACCTATGGGACACATTACAGGTATGGGGACATATTTATAAAAGTTAATATTTTGGCGTTCGTGGGGGGGTCAGAAACTGAATATAGCCACCTTCACAGAATGCAGCCTTAGTGCTGAATTAAAAAAAAAAAAAAAAAAAAAAAAAAAAAAAAAAACCACACTTCTGCAGGCATGTTCCACGGCCGTGACACCTGCTTTGCAGCATAATCGCATGGTTACTGTGCACTTCATCCCTTTTGCAGATTCACTTGAGCAAGGAAAGTGGCGCCATCTTGCTGAAGTCCTCCACCAAGATGGCGCTGCCCGCGCATGCACAATAGCAGCTGTCGGCGATCTCCTAGAACTTCTACTGCGCAGGCGGCGCAATCTTTTTTTTGCTTCTCCAGCAATATGGCGATGCCAGCAGCTATGGGATCTCTATACAAACCAGTATCTGCTATTGCGCAGGCTTCATTTTCAAAATGGCTTCCCCCCCCCCTCGCTCAAGTAAATCTGCAAAAGGGATTAAGTGCACAATAACCATGCAACTATGCTGCAGCGCAGGTACCACGGCCGGCTCAGTCTTGCAGAGGCGTTTTTTTTTTTTTTTTTTATTCAGTATGTGCTGGTATCCATTATGCAAACTAGGGGGCAGGTCAGTGAGGGATCAGTGACCTGTCAGCAGTCTGCATTATGAATAGCTAATCAGAGCACCACATGCCCCAGCTCCGCCTTAGGACACGAGCATATCATTAACGCAAAACTGAAAATAAAGATTAAGGGTGTGTGCACACGCTGCGGATTCTGCTGCGGATCGGCAGCGGATTTGGCCCGCAGAAGAACTTACAAGTCATTCTTTTCTGCGGATTCCGCTGCGGTTTACCATCTCCTCCATTGTAGAGGGGATAAACCGCAGGGCAAACCTCAGGGTAATTTGCTGGTCTTCTGACCTGCGGATTTTGCAAAATCAGCGCGGAAAAATCCCTAGACAAATTAGCAGCATGTGCACATAGCCTAAGAAACAATCACAAGACGGATTTCATCAACCATGGTATTATTAATTTTATTCAGTATAACGGCGCCGACTTGACACTCGTGTAGGTTACTGTGCACAATCCTGCTGATAGATTCCCTTTAAGTCCTTATCCAGAGATCTGCAAGAAAATTGTTACAAATCTGTCAGACAGCCCTCTGTTTTCTTCTCCCATCTCAGTGTTATGATAATGGCAAGGAGGGACTTGTACACAGATCAGCAGCAGAGAGGTGAGAAAGAATGCAATCTCAAAGAAGGCAGAGAAACAGCCCTATAGAAGAGGCGGAAAGCATATGGAGAAGAAATAAGGGAAGTCAGCAGAACCCTGGATACACATTGCTTACATCCAGCCTCTATTACTGGGAGGCACACTGACAATAAAAAGAATTAAGAAAAAAACAAACAAATTTGAACCAGGTTTCAAGCTGCATATCAGGCGGTGTGAAAATGAATGAATGTCTGAAGAAATAAAATCCCCTCCCCTCATGTCAAAAGCCTCTAAATACAATAGCCATTCACACCAAGTTCAGGATATTCCAGAGCAAATTAAAGTGTACCGCATTTTTCACACTATAAGATGAACTTTTTGTCTCCTAAAAAGTGGAGGAAAATGGGGGGTGCGTCTTATAGTCCAGATGTACCGACTCTGGCTGTGGTGGGTGGAGCGTTTTCAGCAGAGCAGCGGGTCAAAGAGGCAGGAGCTAGCGGCTCTGGCTAACTCCTGTGCCCGCTGCTAAAGAAAAATGAATATTCACTGCATTCCACGCCCATGGGCATGGAGGGCAATGAATATTCATTTCTTTTTGGCATTCTGGTAAGATTGGCCCCATCCCGTTCCTCGCATGCATGGCCTCATCAGAAAAGATTTTAAAAAAAAAAAAAACACATTACACTATAACAATATTCAGAATATTCATTTCTATTAAGTAGCGGCACATGTGACCGCCAGCAGCTGCAGGAAGGCTCCAGCTGACACTATGCACGCTAGAGAGCAATGAATACGCAGTGATTTGCACGCACAGTCCCTGAGTGCAGAGCATTGGAGTATTCTGGCAGCTGCCCTTCGGCTTGCAAGCAGCGCATGACGTCCCTGCCATGCGCTGTTTACAGGCATTAAGCAGTTACTGGCATCGGAGCAGGACGCTGCGAGGGAGCGGAGGAAGGTAAGTGTAATGGTTTGTTGTTTTTAATCTTTTCTGATGGGCCATGCATACTAGGACCGGGATGGGGCCAATCATACCAGGTTAAGAATGTGGCCCCGCATACCAATATAGGGATGAGGGGGACCATTCCAACCAGGATAGCGATGAGGTGGCCATGTATACCAGGCTAAGGAGGCATGCATGCATGCATGCAAGGATAGGGATGAGGGGGCCATGCATACCAGGATAGTCATGAGGAGCCATGTGTATGAGGATGGGGATGAGGGGACCATATACACCAGGATAGGGGATATTCCGTACAGAATTGACCACATTTTCAGTTTTTTTTTCCCCCCAATTTCCTCCTCTAAAACCTAGGTGGGTCTTAAGGTCCGGTGCGTTTTATAGTCTGAAAAATACAGAGGTCAGTGGGTGCCGGAATGCCGAAATTGCCAATGATCACTGAGCCAGTGACTGAGGAGAGAGCTGCAGTCGGCTGAAAGCTTCTGCCCTTTAACTTTAGTATGAGGAGCAGGAGGGAGTCTCAGGATCTGGACTCTCCACCAATCAGAATGTCTGACAAAGTTTTTAAAGCACTTTGGAGGTTTTATGTAAGTGCAATTACATTTTAAATGGTCCCCGCCCACAATCTTATTTAGCCCATAAATAAGTAAAATCTTGCCAAGGCCGGGTTCACATTAGTGTTTGAGTCCGCAGCATAGTGCTGCGGACTTCTTTCCTTAAGCTCCACCTACTTCCGAATGCATGCAGCGTACCTATCTTTAACATTGTGTACGCAGGAACATGCGTTGTATGCGTCCGTCGTTTTGACGTGCCCGCCGAACGCAAGAAATGCAACATGTTGTGTTCGGAGGGCACATCAAAACGAAGGGACGAATCCGCATACAACGCATGTTCCTGGGTACACAATGTTAAAGATAGGTACGCTGCACGCATGCGAAGCAGGCGGAGCTTAAGGAAAGACGTCCGCAGCACCACGCTGCGAACTCAAACGCTAATGTGAACCTAGCCTAACTTGTAGATGGCTCGGGGCCCAACCTCTGAGACCATAGCGATAAAGGTGGATCTGAAACGCTTGATTAGAATGGAGCAGAATGTTCACGTCATAGTCTATGGGTCTGCTGGAGACCGCAGACATTCCAATCCTCGAAATTGGCTGAACACCCAGCCATCAGCAATTTATCACCAAGCCTGAGGACAGATGATAAACTTGATAAGTTGAGAATAATGCTCTATGAATTTGTATAGACTGGAAGTTACAAATCTTAAAGGGGATGTTCACTACTAGGACAACCCATTCCCATTGTTGTTTGGCCTTGATAAAAATCTTATACTCTCCTGTGCCGTTCCAGAACTCACATTCCAGGGTTTTCTGTGCAGATGTTGTGACGCGTGAGCCCGGCACCCAAACAGCTCTGACGTCACGAACATGAAGATGAAGTCCAGGCCGCAGCTGATCTTTGACTTCCTTTTCATGTTCAATTTGTCCAATGGCGGGGCCAGTGATGCCAGCAATGATTAGGCACCAGGCTCATGTGTCAAACTCACAAGAGACCGGGGACCACAAGAGCCGACACCGCAGGAACAGCATCGGCGGCGAGTAGAAGCTTTTTATATGTTAATAGAGGCCAAGCCTGGGGAATGCAAAGGGGTTGTCCTAGTAGCAGACAACTTTAACATGATGTACGCCGTTTATACAGAAACAATAGTGCTCAACCGAAACCCATTCCTCCCAAATTCCCCATATACAAGAGTGCATATGTCTTCATAGGAAAGGGGAGAACAGACCTAATCCAGATCAAAATTCTACAGCAATACAAAGTGGCAGTAGCTTATCATTAGCCAGCCGAACCCATCACACCCCCGTCCGCCGAACATCAGTTCAGAAACAGAACGGATGCTCCCATGTACAATAAACAGTAAGCCTCCATGATAAACTGGTGACTGGGGGGGTGCAGTTCTCATTTAGCAGATATGTTGCCAGATTTCACAATATAAGCTTCATACAATATTAAGTAGGTCTTAGACCTGATGAAGCTGGTGTACTTCCATCAGAATGGTTGTATAATCCATATATAAAAGATTTTATGAGTACAGCTAGGGCTTGACTCAAAATCTTCACGCTACGAGCAGGAAACCTTCCAAGAAGAAATATAGAGCTTTTCTGATGTGGATAATCTAATAAGTGCATCAGGTCTAAGATGTATACCATACTGAATGAAGCTTGTATTGTGAAATCTGGTGACAGAACCCCCCCCCCCCGCTGATGTATATGGCCAGTCTAAGGAGCCATCACCAGTATCTTTAAATACCTCATCTCCATTTAAGACTTCTGTTCATAGATACTGCATGTCTCCTATACAAAAGTACTGAACAAAAAGTGATCCATCGATAGTAAGTGGCGGGTAGGTTTGCACTGCTGTTGTCGGCGGCCAGACTACCCACAAGGCCGCTGAATCAAGGGCCTGCAAATCTGTTGTTCTCAAATTTAATCTTGATGTGTTGGTGACAAATGGAGGAAAAAAAAAAGCGCTAAAAATCCCAATCAGATGACAACTTGGCTCTAATAAAGTCCCATCGATGAGAAGGTGGTGCCAACACCAGACTCATTTACAAATGCAGGTAATTGACAAAGACCTAAAACACAAAACAGATCTGTCCAGAGCAACAGGATAGTAGATTGTTCCCACAGGTAAAAGAGATGGGTCACTATAGAAAAAGTAAACTACTCACAGAGGGATGTGGCTCTGCCGTGGGTCCGCCTGCCTCAGTTCATCCTCTTCCACATCAGAGTCCCCTCCTGAACTACTTTCTGTGGCATCAGAGTCAAATCCTCGCTCACATGCCTGTAGAGTTGCAGACCCCGAAAAGCTTAGTCTCTCCAGTTCCCCAGCGGTTCCCCTCAAAAAAGCATCCACACTGGCACTTCCCACTTCTCCTCTACGCTGGGCATCAGCTTTCCGTGTTACCACAGTCAAACGATTGCGTGGAGTATCTGGACCTCGACCAAAGGCCGCCCCGACCAGACCTCCAAGCTGTTGATGGAGATGTCGTTCAACCTGCTTGGCTTGGACTAGCTGAAGCCTCTTCTGAATCGAGCGTGCCCTCTTTTCCATCTCCCCATGGCGCCGTAACAAGGCTTTCAAGCGCGTATCAGAACCATGCTCAACACGAGACCCCTTCTGTTCATGTTCCTCATCGGGAGAGCCGGGAGGAACAACTGGGGCTTTGACCCGAGGATCCAGAGCAGGAATGACAAGGCTTGGGGGCTTGTCCACAGCTGGCTTTGCAGGTCGTTTAGCCAGTCCATTTAAAGGTCCTCCTTGGCCCCCTCTTCCAGAATTGGCAATTCCCCTCAGCTCCTCCAGGTTGAGCTCCAAAATGGAGGAACGCCCCCGACACAGTGACTGAGACAAGATAGACCGCGGAGTGAAGACCCCAGCCAATTTTCCAGGCGCTCCACTGTAATTTGTTACCAGGTCTGGCGGGGCAGGTGGAGGAAGACAGCCGCCGTTGGTCTCACCATGAGGGAGGGAGGACGATGGGGGCGCCAGCTTGAAATGCAGGTTGTGGGCGTCAGGGGCAGGGTCAGTGAGAGCAGGTGCCATCGCAGCCATTCAGCACAAGGAATGGGGCAGGGGAGGGGGATGTTTCCCCAGTGGGGGGGCTGACGTTGGCCACACTGCCCCCAAGCAACTCCAATGAGGGGTACCTGAAGGAAAAAGAATAAAAAAAAAAAAAATCAGTATCATGATGAAATTATAAAAAAAAAAAAAAAAAATATAAAACATCTATTTACACAGTAATTCATATCTCACGCAGTGGACCATTATATGGACACCAGTAAAAAGGACACAAATATGAATTTAAGGACAAATATGACAAAAAAAAAAAAAAAAAGTTGACAATGCATCAAAATACCGGGTTTCTTACTGGTCCTTCTCAACACTCAGGAAATTACTTCTGTCGATCACTGGCCTCAGGCAGAAAATGTCTGCAGCAGTCATGCGCCCGCGTGTCGGGTGCCATCGCGGTGCCAGTCACGCGCCCGCGTGTCATCACTGCAGCAGGAAGTAGAGACCTGCATGGAACTGGGCTTTGGCAGAAAGGGCGCGGTGGGGGAATCTTGAGGAAAGTTTTGCTTTTTAACTCAATAGGATTATTGAGAACAAAAATGTCAAAGTGGAAAATCCCCCCCAAAAGTACTCAATGTGCTGAAATTGAAAAGGATTCCTAGAAACGTGGGGAAAAAAAAACAAATCCTACAATCTAAAAACAGTAAGGGCCCTCATTTGCCAAAGATACAAATAATGGCCAAGAAGTGTACTAGATTTAGGATCTAGAACAAAATAACTAATATGCAGGTCATGTTCTGGAATATGCAAGTCATGCTCTGGTGATAGGCAAGTTCTGGCAAGCGGACAGCCAGCCAGCCATACAACCCATTGTCTCCATCAGACATAACACTACCAGCATATGGCTCTGCACCCCATGGCTAGTTTGTCATGAGAAGCCTATGGCGCAGACACTGCAAGAAACATGAATGGTCAAACTTGTAACACAAGAATGGCTCAGAACCACCAGAAAAGGAAACACTCACCTCTAAAGTTGGTGTGAATCGATTTGCAGAACCCGGTACATCGCTCACATCAGCATTCTGTGGCTGCTGGATGGGAGCCCTGAGAACCAACTTGTACCTTCTGGCAGCCATGCTCTTCTTTTGCTTAGCTGGCCTGTCGTGGAGTATTTGTTGCAGCGCGACACTCCGGTAGCAAATCAAAATTACAGCTGCAGATACTGGTAGGTACATGGTGGCTTTCAGGGCTCCTGTCTAGCAGCCACAGATTACCGACAAGGCCAACGAACCGGTCCCGCTATTGGTTTCCCAGCATCTCTACTCATCTCCATGCCGGCTCATAAAGGGGTCCTAAGCTAGGTCCTCCCCACCCCCACAAAGTACTAGTAGGATATCTGTACAGATGCAGTCTTCAGATAACAACCCGCTTCTCAGTCTAGGATCTGACTTAGTATTTTTCATCTATTAAAAACATCATAAAACTAATTTTCCTTTCAAAGTCTACATTACATGCATCACGACTCCACCAAGAGGTCCAGCCTTGGCAGTCACCGACGTACCAATTATTATTAGTTTGTATTGCCGATACTTGAATGTCTCCTCATGAACTACACCCATCAGCGTCAGGACAAGACAGTGCCCATGAGCCTAGTGCTAAAGTTTGGTAAGAGACCTAACTTTTTTTGTTATTTTCCATGGACGCCTATGAACACCACCCACGAGGTGGCTTCTCTACTGATCCATTCCCCTAAACGATCCACACTCCCAACCTGTCCCATCAGTTGCAGCCTCCTGAAGCACAGTCCTTAAAGGGCCCTTATTGTCCAGGCAAATGCACGACACCACAAAGTTACTAAACGAGGCTCTGTTCACATCCGCACTAGGCTTTATGTCTAAGCAGAAGTCACGATGCAAAGCCTGACGGGCAACCTACGGACCCCACTGACTAACAATGGTGTCTGGCAGGGAGCCGCTGTGTCAATCACTGATTAGATGGGAAAGAAGAGAATACACATTGCTATGTCAGATCCAACAAACTGATACAAATGTGAACACAACCTATAGCAAGTCACTAATTAAGAACCCAAGAAGGTCCCTAGGAGATTCGGCAAGGCCTGGACAAATATTTAAGCAGCTCAATATGGCTCCTGAATAAGTAAAAACCACCCAGAAAGTCAAGTGCCACCAACACATTTCTGGGCACAGCGGCCACCTTAGACAAATTGGATCCTGAAGGCAAAATAAAAGGGGGGGTCATCCAAGGTTGGTCTCACATCCAGAAGAGTAAAAAAAAAAAAAAAAAAAAGATGATTTTTGCTCTCCACTGAACAAAAACAACCCGTAGTAACAATTACACAAGACTCCCCCATCCGGGGTGTGACACACAAGACATGTGACTGTCTGCAAAGCCAAGAACAACAATAATCTAGATGGCCATGAGAGTATTACTGTGGGTAAAGGAGGGGTTGCCCAGGATTAGAAAAAACATGGCCGCTTTCTTCTACAGCGCCACACCTGTCCAATGGTTGCATCTGGTACTGCAGCTCTGCTGTAACAGTGAATAGCACCAACATGCAATATCACACACAACTTGTGCACAGGAGTGGCACGCTTTAGAAACACTTTTTTAATTCTATTTCTAGGCCATCTCTTTAAGGCTGGAGACACACGGTGACTGAAAGCGAAGATCAGAGTAATGCAAGTGAATGGGGACTGCAGCAAGAGTTACGACTATCAAACTTTTTACGGTCCCATTCACTTACATTATGCGGAGACAGATCTTTGGTCGTGACCCCAGCCCTAAATCTGACAGGCGAGGGGAATCAGCATTCATTAGTTCCCATACCCTTCACCACTCCACAAAGTGATGTCTGCTCACTACAGACGGCATAAGGAAACTAATGTCAGCAGTAACAGGCGGGTGACAACGTGTTCATCAGCACTACAGGGCGGCATAATACATTCCTAGCACTGCAGGAACGAAGTCTGAGACAAAGGCCAAGTGCGAGGACTCGCAGGCTTACACTCTACCGAAAGGAGCGTGCGGAGGGTCCCAACAATATAGTCAGGCTAGAGGTGACAGAGCTACGGACGCCAATCACAGAGGGCATGCAGGCAAGTAGGAAGATGGTGAAGTAGTAGTACAGGCAGAGACCAGCTGGAAGCGGGCGACGGTCCTCACCGAGGGTCAGAAAAGGTGCGACCATCACCCACAGAGTGAGCAGCCAGGAAGGATCAATGCAGAACACAAAGGACCCAAAAGGAGAAAGAGGTGGGAGGGAAGCCGCAGATCTGAGGATGAGATAGGGGGTCCAGACTGGGGGGCATGGCAGATCAGCACAAGCAGAGCGGGCAATGGCGGCAAAGCCTTATTAATCAGCAGACTGCGGGCAGGCGACCATGGTGGCAGCCACACTTCCATCTGTCACATGACGGGCTCTACAGGGGCCACAGCATATACAGGGCCCCTCCCCCACCGACACACAGGGTCAGGGCGGTGGCATGCAAGGGGTTACTGAGGGGACCAGTGGGCAGGGGCCCTTTAACAGCAAATTAAATATGGGCATTTAAAGTGGGCGCGGGACAGGAAAGGGTGGGGAGAGCGGCATAAAAGGTGGAGAGACTTACAGGAGTGTGATAGTCCGCTGCCAGGAGGAGGGACGGGGGGCTCCGGCACCAGGGGGTCTTCTTATCCAGAATTCTTCTCTCCCCCCCCACAGGGGGGCAATAGGAAAGGTCGGGGGGGCGGATAATAAAAAATGTAACGTGCTCCTAGTCAGAGAGTTCCCAGGACAGAATGCACCGAGCCCCGGGGGTGAAGAAAACCGGCCGACAGCCTCCCCGAGGGCAAAACGTGGGGCCGGGGCGCTGCAGTGGCCTCCCCCGAGCTAGCGCCGAATCCTGGGGAGGAGAGGGGCAAAATGGCGCCGTCAGAGAGACGGACGGAGAGGAAGACTGCGAGGGAGGGGGAGGTGGAGACTCACATCGGGGGGAGGAAGCGTGGAGAGGAGGGGCTGTCAGCACTGGCGGCTGCTCCCAGGCTCCCCCGTGCGGCCAACCTGAGGAATGACGGCGCAGTACAGTCAGAACCACAAACCCACCTCATGGTCGTCAGGGGCCAGCTTCATTTCCGCATTATTTACAGAACTGGTAGGCCCCAATACAAAATGTCTTTTATTGTATGGAGTTCACATGGGCCCCCTGCACTCACTATAGTTAGGGTTGTTTGGGACCCTCCATAGTATGAGTATCCACCTTGTGACCAAAAACAGACATTTGGCATCAAAATTCAGAGTGTAGGGTGATAGATAAGGGGGTATCTACAGGGGGTGCAGCGGTAGAATTCTTATTCATTAGGGCCCAGCATCGGCCGTTCATAAGAAGGACTACCTCGTGACAGGAAAACTTGTCATGCAGCATTTGCTATCCCACAACTTCTGATAGGCCGCAGACAATTAATCGGAATGTCCCTAATCCAGATGTAGCGCACAAGTATCCGGCTCGGCAGAGGTCGCCAGTGTCACCCACTGACCGTGTGTGAAGACTCCCCACTCATCTGGAATTATTGCACTTACCAGGAGGAGCGTTTAGAGGATTTTAGGGACGGGGGGCAAAGCTCGTGACCGGCTATGTGTAGTGACCACGTACAGAGGAGGCGCACACAGCAGATGGACCGGGACAGAATGGAGTTAGGTGACTTTATTGTTAAAAATGAGGCAAAACCCTTCAGGTGAAAATGGAAACCTTCAGAAAATCTCTACAACACACAATGATATTTACAATGATGTAGCAGCTGCCAGAGCATGCTGGGAATTGTGGTTCCACAACAGTCAGTGTTGAAGACCACTGTGTTAGCCCCCAACCAACAAAATGTGAAGGGCTCAAACATTTCAATACACAAAGTCACAAAAAGCAGCTGCAGGGCAGAGTCTCAGATCTGTGCAAGCAAAGCATGTCTAATATAAGATGGCTAACCCAAGGACAAGGAAGGAGCTCCGGGAAGATCTCATGGCAGTGGGGACATTGGTTTCAGTCAATACCATAAGTAACGTACTCCATCGCAATGGTCTCCGTTCCAGAAGAGCCCGTAAGGTACCTTTACTTTCAAAGCGTCATGTCAAGGCTCGTCTACAGTTTGCTCATGATCACTTGGAGGACTCTGAGACAGACTGGTTTCAAGGTTCTCTGGTCTGATGAGACCAAGATCGAGATCTTTGGTGCCAACCACACACTTGACGTTTGGAGACTGGATGGCACTGCATACGACCTCAAGAATACCATCCCTACAGTCAAGCATGGTGGTGGCAGCATCATGCTGTGGGGCTGTTTCTCAGCCAAGGGGCCTGGCCATCTGGTCCGCATCCATGGGAAGATGGATAGCACGGCCTACCTGGAGATTTTGGCCAAGAACCTCCGCTCCTCCATCAAGGATCTTAAGATGGGTCGTCATTTCATCTTCCAACAAGACAACGACCCAAAGCACACAGCCAAGAAAACCAAGGCCTGGTTCAAGAGGCAAAAAATCAAGGTGTTGGAGTGGCCTAGTCAGTCTCCTGACCTTAACCCAATTGAAAACTTGTGGAAGGAGCTCAAGATTAAAGTCCACATGAGACACCCAAAGAACCTAGATAACTTGGAGAAGATCTGCATGGAGGAGTGGGCCAAGATAACTCCAGAGACCTGTGCCGGCCTGATCAGGTCTTATAAAAGACGATTATTAGCTGTAATTGCAAACAAGGGTTATTCCACAAAATATTAAACCTAGGGGTTGAATAATAATTGACCCACACTTGTATGTTTAAAATTTAACATTTAACTGAGCAACATAACTTTTTGGTTTGTAAGATTTATGCATCTGTTAATAAATCCTGCTCTTGTGTGAAGTTTGAAGGCTCTAACTTATTTGCATCTTATCAAACCTGCAGGGGGTTGAATACTACTTGTAGGCACTAATATATATATATATATATATATATATATATATATATACACTCACTGGCCACTTTATTAGGTACACCATGCTAGTAACGGGTTGGACCCCCTTTTGCCTTCAGAACTGCCTCAATTCTTCGTGGCAGAGATTCAACAAGGTGCTGGAAGCATTCCTCAGAGATTTTGGACCATATTGACATGATGGCATCACACAGTTGGCGCAGATTTGTCGGCTGCACATCCCTGATGCGAATCTCCCGTTCCACCACATCCCAAAGATGCTCTATTGGATTGAGATCTGGTGACTGAGGAGGCCATTTGAGTACAGTGAACTCATTGTCATGTTCAAGAAACCAATCTGAGATGATTCGAGCTTTATGACATGGCGCATTATCCTGCTGAAAGTAGCCATCAGATGTTGGGTACATTGTGGTCATAAAGGGATGGACAAGGTCAGCAACAATACTCGGGTAGGCTGTGGCGTTGCAACGATGCTCAATTGGTACCAAGGGGCCCAAAGAGTGGCAAGAAAAAATTCCCCACACCATGACACCACCACCACCAGCCTGAACCGTTGATACAAGGCTGGATGGATCCATGCTTTCATGTTGTTTACGCCAAATTCTGACCCTACCATCCGAATGTCGCAGCAGAAATCGAGACTCATCAGACCAGGCAACGTTTTTCCAATCTTCTACTGTCCAATTTCGATGAGCTTGTGCAAATTGTAGCCTCAGTTTCCTGTTCTTAGCTGAGAGGAGTGGTACCCAGTGTGGTCTTCTGCTGCTGTAGCCCATCTGCCTCAAAGTTCGACGCACTGTGCGTTCAGAGATGCTCTTCTGCCTACCTTGGTTGTAACGGGTGGCAATTTGAGTCACTGTTGCCTTTCTATCAGCTCGAACCAGTATGCCCATTCTCCTCTGACCTCTGGCATCAACAAGGCATTTCCGGACACAGAACTGCCGCTCACTGGATTTTTTTTCTTTTTCGGACCATTCTCTGTAAACCCTAGAGATGGTTGTGCGTGAAAATCCCAGTAGATCAGCAGTTTCTGAAATACTCAGACCAGCCCTTCTGGCACCAACAATCATGCCACGTTCAAAGGCACTCAAATCACCTTTCTTCCCCATACTGATGCTCGGTTTGAACTGCAGGAGATTGTCTTGACCATGTCTACATGCCTAAATGCACTGAGTTGCCGCCATGTGATTGGCTGATTAGAAATTAAGTCTTAACACACAGTTGGACAGGTGTACCTAATAAAGTGGCCAGTGAGTGTATATATACATACATACACACACACACACACACATACATATACACACTATAATTTGTTATAACTAACTGTAGTTAGTTACTATGTCCAGGCAGCGCTGGGCTCTTCAGCTAGTTTATTATAAAGGTGCATTGTCACCAGTCATAAGAAACCCAGATATTTTACCCCTTACCTGCCATTCTCACCCCAGAAAAGGTGTCACAGATCAGATAATGCTATCGGTGCTGCTCACCTCTCGGTGTGGTAGTGAGTGGTACCAGAATAACCCTGGCTTATGTTCGGCTCAGTTCACATGTCCAGTAGTCATTAGTTAGAACTAGTGATGAGTGAATGTGCTTGATAAGGTGTTGTCTGAGCAAGCTTGGGTGCTAACCGAGTGTCTTCGGGGTGCTCGAACGACATGTTAGAGTCCTCGCGGCTGGTCGACAACCACAAAACATGCATGATTACCTGTTCTTTAGGCCATCCCTGCATGTGTTGCGACTGTCGAACAGTCACGAGAAATGCAGACGCGGGGACTCGTACATACAAGTGCTTCTCACAAAATTGTTGAGAGGAAAATGAGAGACACCAGACCCAACAATGCAGACGAGCTGAAGGCTGCTATCAAAGCAACCTGGGCTTCCATAACACCTCAGCAGTGCCGCAGGCTGATCGCCTCCATGCCACGCCGCATTGATGCAGTAACTGATGCAAAAGGAGCCCCGACCAAGTATTGAGTGCATTTACTGAACATACATTTCAGTAGGCCAACATTTCAGATTATAAAATCATTTTTCAAGCTGATGTTATAAAGTATTCTAATTACTGAGATAATGACTTGAGTTTTCATTGGCTGTAAGCCATAATCATCAACATTAAACAGAAATAAACACTTGATATACATCACTGTTTGTAATGACTATATCCAATATGAATTTCACTCTGTTGAAAAACTGAAATTAACTTTTTGATGATATTTTAATTTTGTGAGAAGCACTTGTATTATTCTAGCACGCCGAAGACACTCTGTTAGCTCCGGAGCATGGTCGGATAACACCTCATCCGAGCACGTTCACGCTCATCACTAGTTAGAATGAATCCAATAGTAATCCAAGATGTGCAGACACAGCATTTTAGTCCATTTTTAACCCCTTCACTACCGGAGCTTTTTTCGATTTTCGCTCCTCTTTCCAGAGCCATAACTTTTTTATTTTTCTGTCTATATGGCTATGTGAGGGCTTATTTTTGCGGGACGAGTTGCACTTTTAAATGACACCATTGGTTTTACTCTGTTGTGTACTCGAAAATGGGAACAAAATTCCAAGTGCGGTGAAATTGCAAAAAAAAGTGCAATCCCACACTTATTTTTTGCTTGGCTTTTTTGCTAGGTATCCCTAGATGCTAAATCTGACCTGCCATTATGATTCTCCAGGTCATTACAAGTTCATAGACACCAAACATGTCTATGTCCTCATATCTAAGTGGTGAAAACAAATTCCAAAGTTTGCTTAAAAAAAAAAAATAAAAAATAAAAAATTGCGCAATTTTCCCGAGACCCGTAGCATCTCCATTTTACGTGATCTGCGGTCGGGTGACAGCTTATTTTTTCCGCGCCGGGCTGACATTTTTTAATGATACCACTTTTGTGCTGATTCGTTCTTTTGATTGCCAGTTATTGCATTTTAATGCAATGTCGTGGAGACAAAAAAACGTAATTCTGGCGTTTTGAATTTTTTTCTCGCTACGCCGTTTAGCGATCGGGTTAATGCTTTTTTTTTTTATTGATAGATCGGGCGATTCTGAAGGCGGCAATACCTAATATGTGTATGTGGGATTTTTTTTTACTGTTTTATTTTGATTGGGATGAAAGGGGGGGTGGTTTGAACTTTTAATATAATAATAATCTTTATTTTTATATAGAGCTATAATATTCCACAGCGCTTTACAGTTTGCACACATTTTCATCACTGTCCCCGATGGGGCTCATACTCTAAATTCCTTATCAGTATGATATTGGAGTGTGGGAGGAAACCGGAGTACCCGGAGGAAACCCACGCAAACATGGGGAGAACATACAAACTCCTTGCAGATGGTGTCCTTGGTGGGATTCGAACCCAGCGCTAACCACTGAGCCACCGTGCTTTTAGTTTTTTTTTGTTTTTTTTTTACTTTTGGCATGCTTCAATAGCCTCCATAGGAGGCTAGAAGCATGCGCAACCCGATCGGCTCTGTTACATATGGGCGATGAGCAGATCGCCCATATGTAGCAAATTTACTCCTGTGCTTTCAGCGCCGACCACTGGGTGGCGCTGAAAGCCATATGCCTGGAACAACCATAGAGGTCTCAGAGACCTCTGGTTGTCCAGGCAACATGATGCCGACCCCCAATCACATGACGGGGGTCGGCGATGAGGTCATTTCCGGCCTGGCAGCCGGAAATGCTATTTAAATGCCCGCTGTCAGCTTTGACAGAGGGATTCAACTAGTTAATAGGCGCGGGCGGACGGCGATTCCGTTCGCGCCTATTGCGGGCACATGTCAGCTGTTCATAACAGCTGACATGTTGCGGCTTTGAGGTGGGCTCACCGCCGGAGCCCACCTCAAAGCGGGGGACCTTACCAATGACGTATTATTACTTCACCGGTAAGGAAGGGGTTATATAACTGATTTCCGCTCAATCCGTTTTTTTGTTTAACAGAATACGGATCGTTAATCAGCTATCAGCTTCTCTTTCATTTGTGACGGATCCCTTTTTTGCTTACTGGATCCAGCAGAGATCAGTTATTTAAAAACAGGCTAAAAGGATTGCTACAGAATGCATTCTTACAGATTATTATTGGACATGTGAACAGTGCTTTACTAAGATAGGCAGTCACTTTGTGATGGGTGGAGGACCATCCTGAGACCCTTTCCCAACATGACAACACTTTAGCAGCTCCTCTGAACAGCACTGGTTGCATCTTCTTAAGTGACCACGGCTGTGTTACATTTCCCATCACTTTGGGTGGACAGGAATGATGCCATGGAGGGCAATATTGTGCCCACACTCCACACTTTTCAGGATCGGTGACGGGTCCATAACCAGAAAATTACTGCATATCCAATTTGCTGAATCTACAAGTTTACACCAATAAAAAAACGCTATCAGGTTGTGAGAACAACTATCCATTGATGGCATGGCTGTGGACATCTCGCAGTACATGAACACCAGATGAATGGGTTAGATTGCGAGCGTACGGTCCTGTGGCTGGCGAGCTCACATGTAGAGAGCAGGGCCAGTGCTGCAGACACTGGTGCGGCTGTGGGTGTGGAGCCTACAATGAACACACACCTGGACGGCATTACACCACTCCCTGGGAATGTGAATCGCTCTGCTGCAGCCTTTTTTCAGTATGGTAGGCTGGTGACAGCAGTACGCACCTTGTGCTTGTAGGCCTGGATTGCTTCATCACCCGTAATGCCACAAACGGACAATTTCATAAAAGAGGATCATGGTATTTTAGTAAAGGACAGTGTGGGTATATAGCAAGGCTGCCATCACTCACGTTGGTGCAGATCTCAGCACACTTGGAGAAATCTGCAGACAATCAGATGGGGTGGCCTGTGTATGTCAGACAGCAAACAGGGGCCAATTCATACATGTCTAGTGATGAGTGAGTGTCCTCAGATAAGGTCTTATCTGAGCACGCTCAGGTGCTTACCTAGTAACTTCAACATGCTCGAAAAATGGAGTCCCTGTACCTGAACGTCTTGCGGCTTTTCAACAGCACATGCAGGGATTGTGGCTTTGTTAGGAAATAAGCCTAAGTCTAAAAGCCGCGAGACATGCAACTTCGGGGTCTCCAACGTGTTATTCGAGCCCGCCGCAGACACTTGGTTAGCACCTGAGCGTCCTCAGATAACACCTTATCCGAGGACGTTCGCTCATCACTAATGTCTATGCTGAACTGTAGGAACATAAGACAGGACCTAGCAGTCACGTGCCATACATACAAATAACCCTGCTGAGACCAGCGATTGGCTGCAGGGGTCACATGAACAGTTCAGAACCCGGTGGTGATCACTAGAGCTGGCGGTAGAGTTAAATCTGTAGGTCTAGGTTACGGTCTGATTTTATATCACTTCCTGCTCTTGTAAAATCCAACAAACCCCTTCTATGACTAAACATATGCTAAAAGGCACCCCTTTCACATACCCTTGGCCAGGTTACAATAGGGTCCCTCACCCCAAAACGAACGTGGTGTGGCATCAAGTTTGTGTAGGATTTTTTTTAATAAATTGTAGTGTATAGCAGCCATATTTACATGTATGAGTGGAGGTCAGCCATATATAACCTTGTCTGGTGCTGCCAGATTGTGTAATGCTGAAACTATCACTTTTGCGGCTGCTCGGACCCAGTACTGCGCCAGATGCAGGCGCTGCAGATCAGACATACCTACAATGCCTCCATAGGGCACTATATTGCTTCTTTCCCCAAAAAACTTTGCTCCAGCACAATATATTTTGGAATATTTTCATGTCCCATAAGGGCTAACTGCCAAACTAATAAGACGCCTATTTACCCGCTTTTTCTCGTGCGTTTTTTAGCGCACCCCTCATTTTCTCGAGAGCACAGCCAGACGCAGCTCGGGGTAAGCATTGGTCTTTGTTCTCTACTGTACAGCCCTGCAGGATATGTTGACACTATAAATAAAAGCACACTGTCAGCAGCTACAGCAGTGGCCACTAGAGGGCCACCTCCACACGCCAGGAATGCACCAAAGAGCCTCCCGCGCACAACACAAACAACCTAGGGAGGGGCATGATGTCAGAGGGGAGACAGCAAAGCATGCAGGGTAATGTAGTCCTGGCAGAGCCCACAGGCACAATGCAAAACAAGCATGCTGCTGCCTCCAGCTCAGTGCAGCATGTTCCTGCTTACAGATAGGGGCTGTATCTGACTCCCACACTGCGGGAGCACCAGCCTAGCATCCAGCACACCATGCCACAGCTGGAAATCTGCAGTGGAGGAAATGGCTAGAAACCAATCTGGCATTTTAGAAATTCAGACCTGTGTTGCATGCGTGAACTGGAATCCTGTTATCCTGTGACACTGTAGATCCTTTATTTACTGGGGGTCACCCTAGTGCACGGGGCTTGACGTATTGCATAACATGACAGCGCCGTGCAGAAGAGCTTGCAATCTAGTGGACACTGGCTCATTCGTAATGCTAGAGCTGACAGTCGTTACAAGACGCAGCATCATAATTCCGCCAAATTAATCCTGTCCCGGCAGAGGCGATGCTCCTTACCCCACACAATACACCTGGGATTAAAGCCGTCATTATACAGACCGCTCCTGAAATAATTATCCCTTTTTCTATACAATCCAGGGGTGTCCTGGTAATCTACAGGCGCGGGGGGGGGGGGTTCATTGTGCTAATGGAAAACAAAGCGCACATCGCCGTAGTCTGTAATTCTATCACATTAGACACCAACCACGAGGTCACAGTACATTAGGCAAAAAAAAAAAAAAAACAGCCTGCCCCGATAGCACTGCTCAGTTATGCCACCATGAACTAACCCCCGGACTCCGTTTCGCTTCATTTCCACCGATAATATTTTTAAAAATGAGCAGGAATTAGTAAATTGCTCCTCTCATCCCCCAATACCTCACTGACAACTGTGTTACATAAGAGTTGTATTTCTTCAATGGATTGGGAAAAGATATTATCTACAGAAAATGCTAGAAATAGAAGAAAAAAAAAAAAAAAGTCCACTAGGGTATAGGAGTAAAAACCTGAAAAGGGAGCAACGATGGATATGTCATGTTAGTAGATAAAAAAAAAAACCTCCCAAAAAACTACAAATCCCATAACACCCTGAAAAAAAAAGAGTTCCTGAAATACATAGCTTTAAAAGTATATGCACGAGTCTGGGTCATGTGAAAAGTGAGAAGGGGGCTGTGGCCTGCGGAGCTTACACTTTTGCAGCAGGATTGCGGGGGTTTGGTGGGGAGGGTCCTTAGCATGGTAGGCTGACATGGAGGGAAATTCCAAAACAATAGAGGTAAGGAAGGCGTGGACCTAAAGCAAATGTGGTAGGAAACCCTATTAAAGGCAAAGTGTGTACTTACAGGCAGACGAGGGAAAAGCTGCGGATCTCAGCACAGAGACGGCACCGATCATTGCTGCTGCCTCTGAATCATATTCCAGCTTTGCACTAACCACACACAAGCTGCACTAATGTGAGCTCCTGCAACACTCCCTCCCCTCTACACCACCAGGATGAGTCCACGGAGGCCCCAGGGGAGGACACCATGCACCTCTACGTCTCGCAAGCACTACACACCAATAAAGCAAGCCAAGGAAGCTGTGCAGGGCTCCAGACAGCACCACGGGCACTTAGATAAAAAGGACTTAATGCATCTGCGCCAAATGAGCCAAACATTAGCATGTCTGTAAGAAGAGCTCTACCCTTTCTGCCTTCTCAATGGTATTTCCAACTGCTGCTTGCTCAGAAAAATGGGAGTGCAGTACCAGGCTATGGCCACCAGAGGGGAGTGGAGCTTACACAACGTGTCACATGCTGGAGTTCATTTACCACCGGTCTTATTACGCAACAGGCGTATAATGCACGGATTACACGAGCTGCTAATATCTGACGCCATAAGGCCGGGTTCAGACGGCGTATACTAAATCGTCTATTTACCATCCAGACGATTCTGCTTCCATACGCAATCGTTTTGTACATCCATATGCCATACGGGTTTGACATGAACAATTCAAGAAATAATAAAAGGCCAAATGCAGTTTCCAATGTTAACAACTGCACTGGATCTGTGATAAATACATGACGCACCGACGGTTTTCTGCGCGCTTATTGACTTATAATTGTCAAGCCTGATCTGAAATACGGATCAAAGTACCGCCTGCCGCGTTTTTTTACACACAGATCATCGGTACGTGTGTAAAAACGATGATATGGGCAGCCACATTGACTTGCACTGGTCCGTGTGTCCAGATGCCACCTGTTTAAAAGCACTTTTAAAACACTCGTGTGAACAATGGCTTAGGCTGGGATGAGACGCGTGTATTTCACGGGCCGTATATGGACCTCAATGCTCAGACTGATCGTAGATCTTTCAACCCGGACTAAAAACCTGATTATATATATAAAGCTGTAACTTCAATACACTGGCAGTCCAGGCATTGCGGCCTTAGATAAATTCACACACTTCTATAATTACCGTAATAAAGACATTAATTAGGCTAATAAATAGGACTTTGTACCATATGATCCAAATGCAAAAAAACCCTCTACTTTGGGGTATTAACGCTTTTGCTTTTAGTTTCTCCTTAGCAGTAGTCAGTAACATCCATCTGTTGCTAAACTGCAACTCCTAACATGCCTGTAAAGCAGTAGTCTCAAGCCCTCGACTGTCCAGGCATGCTGGGAGTTGTAGTTCCTCAACAGCTGGAGACCAAATAGTTCTAAAAACATTAGAAAACCTCCTGACATCCAACAGTCCCATGTGGGGATATTCATCCAGTACACCGTAAGATAAGACTCCTATAAACGTGGTCACACAGTGCAGCTGGCTCTGTCAATGGCCGCAGGAACGTGAGGCAAAGTCATTGCAGAATATCGGCTGTGTGACCGGTGGCACCATGAGGCCGCACCCGAATCCAGACATGCTACAAAAGCCGCTCCAGGAAACAAAAAATGTCATCCAGTTCCAATAACTCTGCCGATTAGCCGTGTGTATAGGCCCTATAGAGGCTATAAGCGCCCATTCTTTAGATAAGTAAAAGTCCCGATAGTCGTCCTGCCCCGCCAGATCTATAAATTATCACCTATCCTGTGGCTAGATCATATCTTTGCTGGGCACCCCTTTAAAGCTTGAAATCCCTTTAATCCATTTTTGTCACTGAATCCCAATGCAAAATTTCTACAAGTGAAGTTAGTAGAGACTTTTGGTAAAATCATGGGTGACTAATTGGGAAAAAAACATACATGACAAATGTGATCATGGACAGTCACTGTAATCCATTGCAGCATATGCCTAAGGCCACGTTCACACGGTCAGTATTTTACCTCAGTATTTGTAAGTCACAATGCGGAGTGGCTGATAAATCCAGAAGTGGTGACGTGTTTCTATTATACTTTTCCTCTGATTGTTCCATTCCTGGTTTTAGCTTACACATACTGAGGTAAAATACTGACCAAATACTGAGCGTGTGCACGTGGCCTATAATAAGCCCATTCACACAGGCAGGTTATACCAAGCTGATCACGTTATACCAAGCTGATCACGTTATAAGGCCATGTTCACATGCTCAGTATTGGGTCAGTATTTTACCTCAGTATGTGTAAGCCAAACCCAGGAGTGGGTGAAAAATACAGACGAGGTGACGTGTTTCTATTATACGTTTCCTCTGATTGTGCCACTCCTGAGGTAAAAAACTGACCAAATACTGAATGTGTGAACGTGGCCTAAAGGCCACAGCAGAGAAAATTCGTCGGAACTCAGCAATTGTGTATGGGAGCTTCATGAGTCTTCCCACACAGATGATGTTGGGGTAGAGAAGGATCAGGGCCATAGAATTTCAGCTGCCGCTCCCTTTGGAGATGAGCCGCCACCATAGGAGTCTAATATAGTGTCTCATAGACAGTATAGGAGAGCTCGGCTGAGTGTTACTGTATATGGGGGAAGCAGGAGAAATAGCTGTGGAGTGAATGAGCACTTGGCCGACAGGTATCTAATGTGTATGGGGTCTTAACAAGTTGACCAGCACTTATTTAAAGATTCCTTTACACAAGCCGATGCATAATGTATGAGAGTCTATACACGCACGTATGTGTGACCCACCATGTCTAAGCATTTACTAAGATCCAGCCATTACATATAGATTCTCAAGCAAATATTTGACTGGCAAAAAAGGGGCAATGTCCAGATATCAGATCTGTCCTGGTTACCTGCATCCAGAAGATCCACATGTTGATGGCAAGAAACTTCTGTCCGTGCGCAGTCATGAAGCCAAAACCACATAGAAACACGCAAATGGCCGTATCCAGCCTGGGAAAGGGGCATCTGTAGAAATAAGAGGAGCCATATATTATGTATGAGCGCCAAAACGTCCCCAAACAGAGCAACCAATAAGATTTCCCTCAGCTTCAAGGGCATGCTGAGAACAGTAGTTCCACTCCGACTGGAGAAGCTGAGGTTGGCAATCTAGGCCGCATTGACACACAATAGGCCTCATTTATCAAAAGTGTTTTTCTAGCCCATAGCAACCAATCACAACACAGCTTCCATTTCTTAAACTGCTGTGGTAAAATGAAAGCCGAGCTGTGATTGGTTGCTATGGGCCGACACTTTAGAGTATGGTGGCACTTTTCGCTCTGTATATTTTTAAATGCATTTTTTAGGTGAGGCCATGCTATGTTCACCAGGAGTCTACAACTTCCTGTTATTGCCTTTTAACCCAATCCCCATTTTTTACAAATACGGCAACACAAACTTAAGTTTTTAATGTTTTACACCTTTAACCCTAAAAATCCTAAAAACAATACCTCACACAGGTCTATCACTGAAAAATAAAAAAAAAGTTACAGGAAAATGATCATTTTTACCACGCAATAAACATAATAAAAACAAAAATCCCCTAAAAAACAATGGTGGAATTTATTTTATTTTTTTTGCAAAAAAATAAAAAATAAAAGTTTATGGGTCTTGAAAAAAGGGGATTAAAAAAGAAAAAACACAAATTAACAAAAACATAAATATTCTGAGACCAGGGGGAGGGGCAGGGGGGTTATAGTTGAAAAAATGCCATCTAATGGTAATAATATTGCACAAATGTTCTTCTGTTATGTTATGGGACATTATATGTATACTTTGTATTACACTCAATAAAGACGGTTTTTAAAAAAATATATATATATATTCTGAGACCGGAAAGGGTGTAATTTACAATGACTGTGCACATGCCTTACTAAGGAAACAATTAAAGGGGGTTGTCCGGTGTAAGGCCTCATACCCATTGGCGATTAAAAAAACGGTCCGATTTCTGGACTGGGAAAAAGGGTGGAGTGTTATGCCAGTGTCATGCAATTTCTATGCGATTTTTTATTTTCCATCCGTTTTTTTTTCCCAGCCACTCTTTTTCTACAGTCATTTACAGGACCACTTACAGTGTTCTATACCACAGAATAGTGATGTATCCGTCAAAAACGGATGGAAAACGGATGGTCCGTTTTTGGTCTGTTTTTTAATCGCACCCATTGACTTCTATTGACGCAAATCGCAGCATGCTGAGATTTTTTTTCTCAGACCGATTTTGGCTGAGAAAAAAATCGCAAGTGAGATGTCACCCATTCACTAACATGGGTCAGAGTGCAATCCGATTAAAAATCGGATTGCAATCGGCCGATTTAATCGCCAATGGGTATGAGGCCTTAGGGTAAAAGTCTTGAGGATTCTCCGGGAGGTGCCAGGAGCAGAAGGTTATGTGACCACAAGTATGCAATTTGTATAGTTCTGGCCACATTCCGACTAGATGCGTCTAGCCTCACTCAATGTCATGTATTGGGCAAAGTCAGACACGTCTAGTCGGAATGTGGCCTTAAGTATGTACCTTTGGTCACATGACCGCCTGCCCCAGGTGCCGGCCATGGAGAAGTCTCAAAGCACAGAGTGCGCTTGATATGAGCACCAATCTACAGTCACCCATAGTGACTGCAGACTTTTAGCCTAAGGCCGGACAACCCCTTTATGAATATGGACTGAATAGAGGAGGGCCCCAATCTGGTGTACTCAAGTTACCCATGTAATGTGTGTCATTTGAATGGCCGTGATGTCATTATAAATTTCCTCCGCTATGTGGTATGTCATCTTTTTCACCAAATTGTTCACTACACAGACCTCATCAAAACAAAACCTGTAAGGCTATGTGCACACGGTGCAGATTCACCCGCGGATTTTTCCGCGCGGATTTTGCACAATCTGCAGGTAAATCGGCAGGTCAAAAGACCTGCGGATTAGCCTGCGGTTTTGCTCTGCAGTTTATCACCTCCACGATGGAGGAGATGGCAAACCACAGCAGAATCCGCAGAAAAGAATGACATGTCAAAACCGCGCGGAAAAATCTGCACCGTCTGCACAGCGGTTTCAATTTTCCATAGGCTAGAATGGTACTGTACATCACCTGCAGTTCTGCTGCGGATCCGCAGGACCATATCCGCTACGGATCCGCAGCGTGTGCACACAGCCTAAGGCTTCCAGTTTTCCGTCAATGGAGCTGTATCAGGGCTTATTGTTTGTGTTAGGCGAGTTGATGCTTTACTGATACCATTCTGAGGAACATATAACGTATTAGTTGCTTTTTATTGACTCTTTTTAAGGTATGTGGATTGAAAAACATCAAATCTGGTATTTTGCTTTTATTTTTGTCTTTACAACACTTACCGTATGGGTTAATTAATTTGATATTTTTATAGATCGCATTATCAGACATAGCGATAGCAGAAATGTTTATTTTTAAATGGTGATTTAAAAAAAAAAAAAATCTAACATTTTTTTAAATGTATTACTTCCATAGGGGACTTGAACCTCATGTGCTCTACACACTGCTGGCATTGTAATGTAGCACATCATGCTTTGGTTGGGTTTACAACTGCTCCCCCCAGGCTAAGATACATGTATGTTTATGCATCCGGTATACTTACCTCACTGACTGCTGCTGCATTCTGTATTTCTCACAAATCCCACTACACAAAGTTCTCCTTTTGTCTGGTGATACTGGGATGTTTTGGCCTGGAAATAAAAAACAAAAACACTGAAACATAATTTTTATTGTAATAAATTACATCAATTGCGATCTGATTGGATCCCAAAAATGTTATGCACATTATTGTATTTTTTTTTACATTTTATTTTTCTTAAACATAATTTATATTTCTCTTTTGCCAACTTATAATTTGCGTCTGTATACTTCTCTCTGGTGTTTTGATCTCCAAATGGATCAATGATAATGATGTACGCGTATTCTAAGTATTTAAAGGGGTATTACAACTTTTCGTACAATGAAGTTACACAATCCTGCCTTGATTCCGCTCAGTTTTCAAGATCTCTGATTGCTGTTATTCAATGGGAACCATTCATGTTTGCTTCCAGGGGATAGAAATGTGACAGTGTGGCTCTCTGCAGTACAGTGACCCATAATTCTTACTTACTGCTAACCCTTTCATCCCTAGAATACCTGTAAGGTGACATTCACACAACCATATTTTCCGTCCAAGTGCTGTTAGGGAACAAAAAAGCGCTAAAAACAAATGTTGTTTAATAGGGTTGTTCAGATGACCATTTTTTCCCACGGACCGAATGTTCGTATGAGAAAAATGGCAGCCAGCACCATTCTCTTCCATGTTTTGAATGAAACTTGCCCATTCAAGTCTATGGGTGGGTATAAAAAAAATGGGATCCCATACGGATCAACCCTATAGCATGAAATTTTTATGGATACTTTGCCTTTGTTAACTTCGGAATTTGTATCTGCTCTCTAAAATTTTTCATAACTGCTGATGTATGATACTGGATGCCATACTGATGAAATAACATCTGCACTTTCTGAATGAGCAGTGAATTATTTTTTTTACGTCCTTGTGTGAACTTAGCTTAAGTGTGGCTTGAAGTTCTTAAGGGGAATGTGTCATCAGAAAATGACCTATTGTTTAAATCACGCTTTTGCGTTAAATATATTTTTACAATTTGGGGCAATGTTTTTCCCCCCATTATTATGGTCTAGATCAAAAATAAAAATCAGAGATCTTGTCTATTGTGATTGATGGATCCTGTGTTATCAGTATTACCTCTCATGGCAACCTTGTGTCTGATGATAAGGAGTCTGCTGAAAATTCTCCCTGAAAGGAAAGGAAGTATGGTTCCAAATTAGTCCCACAAGATTTTTAGTTTTGTTTTGTAATACATCATGATAAGGAAAAAAAAAAAAGCTGAAAGCAATACTGCGTTCTTTACCACGTTTTCAGAAAATCGTGGCACATAAACCGCATGGCAGACGCATTCCAATTGCCACCCTTAAGGTCACAGATTTGAAAACCACTTCAATAGGTGACGACTTAAAGGAGCCATTTTATGTGGCCAGCCGCTTGCAGGATAGCCCCATGACATAGGATTCATGCGGTCCTTTGGTAGTTCAGACTGCAAGTCCGATGCAGAAATCCCAGGATAAGATTTCCGCCCTGGGTTCCACATCAGATACACAACTGACTTTATTGATGTGCAGGAAGAAATATTACTGCATGCGACTACATGTACGTATACATTTTATATGGAGATATGGCCAATCATAGGTGTGAGCGCATGGATATACGTGTGGCTGTATGATTATATATAGTCACATACATATGTGTGTAAGATTCTGTGCTTGCAAGGCGGATCCATATTTATGCATATCATTAGGTGCGTGTACATGACTGTATATATATACAGTATGTGTGTGTGTTAACCCTTCCGATGCCTGATCCTCCCAGCCAGCCCCTCTGCCAGGTACCTGCTGTATCCTGCACTATGCCATGGCACAGAGTATCAGAGCCCAGCTGATCATACAAAGTTCCAGTATCTGGCCTGTTTATAGCTGATGAAGACAGAGGCATCTACTCCAGCCATTCTCCACATCCAGCCACTACAGTGCCCCACACCTGGCCAGCCCCTGCTTCCCTACATGCCCAGGGGTGCCCCTCTCACCCCACCCTGTGCCACCTGGTGCATGAACCCCACTCCCCACGCACCCCTCTGCTTGCACCTACCTGCACAGCTCAACCAGGGCTGCTGGCTACGGCCTCTCCCATCTCCCTCCCCTCTGACATTCTGATTGGAGAACGGTGCCGAGCGCGTTACCGGATTGGAAGACCAGCTGCCAGTCAAGCCTCGGAGGGCAGGCGAGTGGGCGGGGTTTAGTGCCGTTACTGTGTGCCTGCCTGGTTTTAGGCTTATGTTTAGGGGGGAAGGGGGGCAATTATGTCATGGGGGTGAGAGTGACCCCTGACTGTGCCCCTGCCCCTCACTATGTATACATGTATACCCAGTGCATAGGAGGGAAGCTGGGAGCAGTGGTGGGAAGTGCACCCCTAGCCCCATATAGCACAGCCGCCCTCTGCACCCCCAGTTCTGTGGGTCAGCATGCTATATCCTGCCTGCTGTGCCCAGTAGTGCTGAGCCCTGAGGGCCTGTTACCATTGTCCCTGTGTTATGTGCCCACAGCCACCAGACCAGGCCATATTCCCTCTTCTGGGCCTATGTTTACATTAGTGGAGGAGCTGATGTCAATTCTGTGCCAAAAAGATCAGAAATTGACACTGAAATATTCCTGCTTTCCAGGCATCAGTCACAGGGCCACCGCTTATATCAGCAAAGTATGTGACCCCCCCAGGCGACAGAAGAGCCCACGTCTGCTGCCAATATCTGGCCTGGCCCGGGAAGTCCCATATTAGGAGACAAACGACTGGCATTAGTCTCACAAAGTGTTAACTCTGCCCTATAGTGCTCGGTGAATAAGCCAGGGGCTGCACGGCACGTGACGTCCTGTCGTGGCCTCAGATGATTGCCCATGTGGTCACGCTCGGGCATGCCACACGACATAACTGTCACCCAAAGCCAAGTTTGGAGTTTTGGTTGCAAGTCGCGAGCTACCTTGAAATCATAGACCACAATATAATGTGCTTGTGACGGTGATGTGCTGCAGATTTGCAGCCATGGAATGGGCAGCACAGTAGCACGGTGGCTCAGTGGTTAGCACTGCAGCCTTGCAGTGCTGGGGCTCTGGGTTCAAATCCCACCAAGGACAACATCTGCAAGGAGTTTATATGTTTGTGTGGGTTTCTTCCAAGTTCTCTGGTTTCCTTCCATAGTCATCTTTATAGTGAATTTAGATTGTGAGCCCCAATGGGGACAGTGATGATGTCTGTAAAGTGCTGTGGAATTAATGGTGCTATATAAGTGAGTAAAATAAACATTTGCACTGCAGTAAATTAGAAATCATAGATCTTTTCTTGTTATGTGACTACCTGAGACTTGATGCCGCCCAGCTCTAAAATGAGATAGACTTACAGATCCCAACGGCCGTGTGATGTGCTTTTGGATTCAGGAAGACATCATTTTCCCTAATATATACTGCCATATCCACCAGCCTCATGATTCAGAGACCGGCTCCATTTTTGTAGCTATAATCTGCTGTGGTGTTTCAGAGAAAAACGTACTTTGGGACTGTAGAAGACAAGCGACTAGGATGATTAGTCCAAAAGGTAGACCCCCTACGGTGTCTCCCTGCCCAGCTCCACATACGGACCTATAAGTCAAGGAGTAGTGCGTGGAGAAGTCATCTGAGACCTGCTTTTTTGGACTAATCCTCCTAGTTGCATTGTCCCCAGCCACCATTCCTGTGAAACACAGCAATAACGGACCCATGCTGCCCGGGGATCGAGTGTCGAACAGGTTCCCTTTAAAGTTTGAGGCTATTTTAGAGCTGTGATTTTTGCATAAAAAAGGCCAAATTGCAGCAAAGTCGCACAGAAGTCGCAGACACATGTGACTTGCATTGAATTCCATGAGAAGCGAGTCGCGGGTGATTTTTGACCTGCAACAGAAAATTCGACACAGTTCAAAACATTTGCGACTTGGTCTGATGTCACAATGACACTCCATAGGAAATGATTAGATGCGATGCTGCAAGGAGACACGTCGCTATGCAGCCTTGACTTAAACCCCTTCCTGCTCCATTCTTTAAATGTGCGCAATCAGAGAACACTCTGATTGCAGCCATTTAACCTTTTATCTCCGTATCAGGACCAGGGACAGGATGAGGTTGTAGGCGATCTAGGGAGTCATTGGGAGGGTCACACAAAAGCCTAAAGAGCAGCGTGTGAATTGCAATGATGGTGTAACTACAAACGTCATAGACATAGCATCTATTGCTATCATAGACTATTATTTGGGATTATGAATGGCCAATCAATTATTTGGCAACTGTTTAGGCATTTTAGCACTGCCTGAGAACACAGTAAAATTGGGGGGACAGCCTGTCCCCAATAATTGTACCACAAATCTCTGTGTTTTAAGGGGCAGGTCCAAGTCTACTGCTCTCCATCATATATTAGAAAATAACATTTTGGCTGCATTCATTGGGCATATTCGGTGAAATAAAAACTTTGCTCATAAAGATGCAATAACCAGTGGCATCGATTGAACAATCCGGCAACGTGACGTCTTCGCATTCTAGTTGTTGCCCTAATGACCGGTGAAAGTGGTGGCAGGTTGGCATGATTTTGGGTGATTTCAAACTTTTGAAGAAAACTGGAGTTGGGTAGACCACTGGGGGGGGGGTAACCACAGGAATTATTATTATTTATTTATATAGTGCCATTAATTCCATGGTGCTGTACATGAGAAGGGGGGTTACATACAAAGTTATAGATATCGTTAACAGTAAACAAATTTACAATGACAGACTGGTACAGAGGGGAGAAGACCCTGTCCTTGCGGACTTACATTCTACAGGATAGTGGGGAAGAGACAGAAGGTCGGGGGTGCAGCAGCTCTGGTGGTGATGAGGCGGCAGCTCGGGCGGTGGTGAGGCGGCAGAATGGTCATTGCAGGCTGTAAGTTTTCCTGAAAAGAAGGATCCGAGGGTGGTGGATAATCGGACATGTTGAGGCATGGCATTCCAGAGGATGGGGGATATTCGGGAGAAATCTTGGAGGCGGTTGTGTGAGGAACGAATAAGGAGTGTGGAGGAGAGTAGGAGGTCTTGGGAGGATCGAAGATTACGTGAGGGAAGATATTGGGAGATTAGTTCAGAGATATAGGGAGGGGAAAGGTTGTGGATGGCTTTGTATGTCAGTGTTAGTAGTTTGAACTGGATTCGTTGGGGAATTGGGAGCCAGTGGAGGGATTTGCAGAGGGGAGAGACAGGGTAGTAGCGAGGAGAGAGGTGGATTAGTCGGGCAGCAGAATTGAGGACAGACTGGAGTGCTGCAAGAGAGATAGCAGGGAGGCCACAGAGGAGAGTGTTGCAGTAGTCAAGGTGGGAGATGATGAGGGCATGTACAAGAGTTTTAGTAGATTGAGGACTGAGGAAGGGACGGATTCTGGAAATATTTTTGAGTTGGAGGCAACACGACGTGGCAAGAGATTGGACGTGAAGGACAGGGCAGAGTCAAGAGTTACTCCAAGGCAGCGGATTTCACGTGCTGGAGAGAGCGTGATGCCGTTTACCATAATAGATAGTTCGGGTAGGGAAGATACGTGAGATGGAGGAAAGCTAATGAGTTCAGTTTTATCTACGTTGAGTTTTAGGAAGCGAGAGGTGAAAAAGGAGGATATGGCTGATAGACACTCCGGGATTCTGGACAGCAGAGAGGTGGCATCTGGGCCAGAGAGGTAGATCTGAGTGTCATCTGCATACAGGTGGTACTGGAAGCCATGGGACTTTATGAGTTGTCCTAGGCCAAGAGTATAGATGGAAAAAAGTAGGGGCCGCAGGACAGAGCCTTGGGGGACTCCAACAGAGAGGGGGCGGGATGAGGAGGTAGTGTGGGAGTGGGAAACGCTGAATGTGCGGTCAGAAAGGTATTAGGAAATCCAGGACAGGGCAAGGTCTTTGATGCCAAGTGAAGAAAGAATCTGTAGCAGTAGGCAGTGGTCGACTGTGTCAAAGGCAGAGGACAGGTCGAGAAGGAGGAGGATGGAGAACTGTCTGTTAGCTTTGGCTATGAGTAAGTCATTAGTAATTTTGGTCAGGGCAGTTTCAGTGGAGTGGTTTGGGTGGAAGCCAGATTGCAGGATGTCAAGGAGGAAGTTAGATAAGAGGTGGGGTGGAAAGTTGAGCATGGACATGCTGTTCAAGGAGTTTGGAAACAAACGGGAGCAGTAATAATAATCTTTATTTTTATATAGCGCTAACATATTCCGCAGCGCTTTACAGTTTGCACATATTATCATCACTGTCCCCGATGGGGCTCACAATCTAAATTCCCTATCAGTATGTCTTTAGAATGTGGGAGGAAACCGGAGTACCCGGAGGAAACCCACGCAAACACGGGGAGAACATACAAACTCCTTGCAGATGTTGTCCTTGGTGGGATTCGAACCCAGGACCTCAAGGCTGCAGCGCTAACCACTGAGCCACCGTGCCGCCCTGAGCAGTGATATGGGGCGATAGCTGGGCATAGCATTTGGGTCAAGGTTTGATTTTTTGAGGTTGGGTGTTATGGTGGCATGTTTGAAGGCAGAGGGGAAGGTACCAGAAGTTAGGGATAGGTTGAAGAGATGGGTTAGGGCTGGAATGATCATGTTAGTGAGGTTGAGGAGCAGGTGGTAACGGATGGGGTCAAGTGCACAGGTGGTGAGGCGTGATTTGGAAAGGAGATGAGTAAGCTCTCCTTCAGTGATGTTGGAGAGGGAGGTTATTAGGGAAGGGCAGAGGTCTGGTATGTGGAGCAGTTGGGGTGGTGGAACTGTAAAGGTTTGCCTAGTTTGGTCATTCTTGTTTTTGAAGTAGGTGGCAAAGTCCTCAGCAGCAGGGCCGGCGTTAGGGGCAGGCAGACCAGGCAGCTGCCTAGGGCCCCCGCTCCCCCAGGGGCCCCCAGCTAGCGGCACATCACACAGCCGCTATGGGGCCCCTGTGAGGCAGGGGGCCCGCCTGCCCCCAGCGCCGACTCCCCCCGCCGCCGCATTGAACTATACCGGCGGCTGCCGATACAGTTCAAGGCAATAATGGAGGTTGAGAGCGTCAGCCAACGCGCCCTCTCCCATCATTCCCCGCTCTGCCTCTGACAAAGCGGGTGCGTGATGACGTCATCGTGCACTCACTGTGTGCCGGCAGAGCAGGAGACAGGAGCAGCCAGCAGCGCGGGCACCAGGAGAAGGTGAGAATAGTGTTTTGTTTTTTTTTAATACATCAGTGTGAGTACTGGACTGTGGGGCAATTCGGGGGGGGGGGCTATATGCTATGCTGGGCTGTATACTGTGCTGGGCTATACAATATGGTGGCATTGGTGGTCTATATACCATGCTGGGCTATATACTATGGTGGGCTGTATACTATGCTGGGCTGTATACTGTGCTGGGCTGTATACTATGGTGGGCTGTATACTGTGCTGGGCTGTATACTGTGCTGGGCTGTATACTATGCTGGGCTATATACTATGCTGGGCTGTATACTGTGCTGGGCTATATACTATGCTGGGCTGTAAACTGTGCTGGGCTGTATACTAAGCTGGGCTATATACCATCCTGGGCTATATACTGTGCTGGGCTCTATACTATGCTGGGCTGTATACTGTGCTGGGCTGTATACTGTGCTGGGCTATATACTGTGCTGGGCTATATACCATGTGGAGCTGGGCTATATACCATGATGGGCTATATACTATGCTGGGCTATATATCATGTGGTGCTGGGCTATATACCATGTGGTGCTGAGCTATATAACATGCTAGGCTATTTACCTTGTGGTGCTGGGCTATATACCATGCTGGTTTATATACCACTGTTAGGCCGGTTCCACATTAGCGCATTTTCTGCGCGCGCACGGCCGGGGGTAGCTCCGCCCCCGATCCGGCTCTCTGCCCGGCGTGCCCGCCCCTTCCTTGTAGCGCCGCCTCCTAGCGGACAGCGGCGCCTGCGATCGGCGCACCCTATCTTTAGCATAGGGTGTGCCGATCGTGCGCAGGCCGTGCGCTAGATGCGCTTTGACCTGCGCTGCGCACTTTTGACGGTGCGCCGTGCGCGCCAAAATCGAACTTTTCGGATTTTGGCGCGCACGGCGCACCGTCATAAGTGCGCAGCGCAGGTCAAAGCGCAACTAGCGCACGACCTGCGCACGATCTGCGCACCCTATGCTAAAGATAGGGTGCGCCGATCGCAGGCGCCGCTGTCCGCTAGGAGGCGGCGCTACAAGGAAGGGGCGGGCACGCCGGGCAGAGAGCCGGATCGGGGGCGGAGCTACCCCCGGCCGTGCGCGCGCAGAAAATGCGCTAATGTGAAACCGGCCTTAGGCATCTGATTTTTGCGTCTGTTCTGCAGGAATCCAGAGCCTCACATCCTGCGGTCTCCTGCTGTCTATCTACTGCAGAGAAGATTACTTTGCAGCAGACCGCTCCAGAGACTAAGTTCCGCTGTGCTCCTACTGGGCATGCTCACGAGGTGATCTCCCATTGGAGATCGGGAGTCATGTGCCCAGGTCCTGCTCCAGATCTCATTGGTCCATCTCGGAGATCTGGAAGGTCCCGCACGGCTATAAAAAGCACGCATGACCGTTCGGCCATGCGCTAGTATAGACTTTTCGAGCTAAATGTGTGAATGGTGATGGATGTATAACTCTGGTGACTGACTCATTTGAAACCCCTTCCCTCTGATATTACGCATGTGGATAGGGAATTAGTGCAGCGGTCAGCGCCAGTCAGTGGCAAGCCTTAGGCCACTGTGCACACCTCACCTCTGCTCTAGCGTCCGACATTGCGCCTGCTTCCTAGCCTCATCGACTAGCGGCCGTGCCCTACGCTGCACTGCAGTTGCAGCCCTCCTTGGTGTCTGCAGTAGCGACGCCGCACACACGGTAGGTCTAGACGGACGCAGCTCCTCTGCCTTGGGTCCTGCTCTTGTGACCAGATACCGTGTGCGCATTTCCCTGTGGTCTGTGACACTAACAGGCTCAGCGTTTTCGTATGTTTAAGTTGCGGCGCCTCTGTGTGTGAACAGAGCCCGCTTTGCGCACTTCGGGTGAAGTCTAACCCGTGCGCCATAGTTCTCGTCTGTCATTACCTAGCAGCGGTGTAACACCTACTGCACGGTGGACCCCGAGCGGCGAGCGCACTTTATTATTTATTTTTATTTAGTGCGTTCCGCCGTTCCTAACATACCACGGTGTGCTGTGCTATATACCGTGTGGTGCTGTGCTATATACCGTGTGGTGCTGGGCTATATACCATGTGGTGCTGGGCTATATACTATGCGGCTGTGTTATATACCAAGGGGGGTACATTTTACATTATAATCTATGGGGGAGGCTGTGTTATATAATAGGGGGGTTACATTATATTCTATGGGGAGGTGGGCTGTACTTTATTCTATTTAGGGCTACATTATATTCTATGGGGGGCTGTATTATATTTATTATATTCTATGGGGGGTGATTGCATCATACTCTATGAGGGGGCTACATTATACTATATGAGGAGGCTACATTGTATTCTATGGGGGGCAGCATTATAATCTGTGGGGGGTAGATTATATTGTATGGGGGCTTTATTATATTCTATGGGGGCTGCATTATACTATATGAGAAGGGCTACATTGTATTCTATGGAGGGGCTACATTATACTATATAGGGGGCTGCATTATACTCTATGAGGGGGTTGCCATATATTCTATGGGGGGTTACATTATATTCTGTTGAGTGGCTGCATTATACTCTGAGGGGTAGCTGCATTATGCTCTAAGGGGTGGCTGCATTATACTATAAGAGGGGGGCTGCATTATATTCTATGGGGGTTACATTTTATTGCATGGAGGGGCTGCATTATACTCTGTGGGGTGGCTGCATTATGCTATATGTGGGCTGCATTATACTGTATCGAGGACTATGGGGAATACATTATATGAAGAACTATGGTGTGCATTATACTATGGGAAGTGAATTGTAGTACATGGATGACTATGGCGGTGCATTATACTATATGGAGCACTATGAGGAGTGTATTATACTATATGGAGGACTGAGCAGTGTATTTTAATATATGGAGGACTATGGGGAGTGTATTATACTATATGGAGAACTGAGTGTATTTTAATGGAGGGCTATGAGGAGTGTATTATACTATATTGAGGACAATGGGGAGTGTATTATACTATATGGAGGACTGAGGAGTGTATTATACTATATGGAGGACTAAGGAGTGTATTATACTATATGGAGGACTATGGGGTACATTATATTATATGGAGGACTATAGGGAGTATATTATACAATATGGAGGACTATAGGGAGTGTATTATGCAATATGGAGGACTATGGGGAGTGTATTACACAATATGGAGGACTGAGGAGTGTATTATACTATATGGAGGACTATGGGGCACATTATATTATATGGAGGACCATGGGGTGTAAACTGTAGATGTGCTGCTGATAACATGATACTGTATGGTGATCTGTTAGTGATCCATTAGTGATGGTTCTGTCCCCATCATTCTTTCTCATACGGTGGAAAGAGGTCTGGAAACAAGTGTTGAACGTCTTCAATATTGTCGCTCACACTCATTTAGCGTCCTGAACTCAGCGCATGTAAATACAACCGAAATGCTTCTGTGTGATGTGCAATATGTTAGCTTTTGGGGCCCCATTTTAATCTTTGCCTAGGGCCCCTCTTTGCCTAAAACCGGCCCTGCTCAGCAGAGATGAGGGGAGTTGGAGGTGGCAGTGGTGGGCGGAGGAGAGAGGTGAATGTGCTGAACAGTGTTTTGGGTTGTGGGATAACAAAGATACAAGGTTTATGAAATAGGTCTGGTTTGCAGAGGTGAGGGCTGATTTAAAGGCAAGTGTAGCTTGTTTGAAAGCAGTCGAAGTGTTTTAGTGAGGTTGTTGTGCCAGGGTTGCCTATTGGTTTGTCGCACTTTGCCATGCATGAGAGGAATGACTATGGATCGCCAGAATGGGGCACTTTTATCCTCATTAGAATGGAGCAGCAGTGAGCACGATCCTCCGCCACTCCATTCAACCTCTATGGGAACTAAAAAAAAGCCGAGCGCAGAACTCGACAGCCCCTCGAGAATGAATGTAGCTGCGATAGGACATACACTCTGACGCTGCACTCTAAAGGGGATAAAAGTTCCCTGTTCTTGTGTTCAATGGGGGTCCAAGCTGTCAGACTCCACAGTCTATAGGTTCAGGGCCGCCATCAGGGAATTACTGCCCTGACTGGCGTATGGGGCCCAGTGGGCAGAGGGGGCCCGCATCGGGCCCGGTTTCCTCTGCTCACCGGGCCCTACCGGCGCTAAACCGGGCCCTCGGCGCTGCGGCAGTTGATCGCTATTGACATGCAGGCCCGCACATCAATAGTTAACAGTCTCCAGCCAATCGGAGGCTGGCGGCTGACGTCCGCCGCAGCGCGCACCTCGCCGGCGTCTGACGTCATTGCCGGCGAGTGCGCGCTCCTGCATGGAGGGACGCCGGGAGCTTCGCTGTTGGACCGTGGCCAGGTAAGAAGAGCTTGTGGGGTTTTTTTGTCTTTGTTTTTTTTTTTATTTATTGAGAGCGGCGATCCGGGGGGTCCGGGACAGATGGCTGAATGCTGGACACGATGGGGGCAGAATGCTGAACACTGTGGGGGCAGATTGCTGCACATAGTGGGGCAGAATGCAGGACATAGTGGGGCAGAATGCTGGACATAGTGGGGCACAATGCTGGACATAGTGGGGCAGAATGCTGGACACTGTGGGGGCAGAATGCTGGACACTGTGGGGGCAGAATGCTGGACACTGTGGGGCAGAATGCTGGACACTGTGGGGCAGATTGCTGGACACTGTGGGGCAGGATGCTGGACACTGTGGGGCGGATTGCTGGACACTGTGGGGCGGATTGCTGGACACTGTGGGGCAGAATGCTGGATATAGTGGGGCAGAATGCTGGACACTGTGGGGGCAGATTGCTGGACACTGTAGGGGCAGATTGCTGGACACTGTGGGGGCAGAATGCTGGACACTATGGGGCAGATTGCTGGACACAGTGGGGCAGAATGCTGGAAATTGTGGGGGAAGATTGCTGGACATAGTGGGGGCAGAATACTGGACACTGTGGGGCAGATTGCTGGACACTGTGGGGGGAAGATTGCTTGACATAGTGGGGCAGAATACTGGCATAGTGGGAGCAGAATGCTTGACACTGTGGGGCAGAATGCTGGACACTGTGGGGGCAGAATGCTGGACACTGTGGGGGCAGAATGCTGGACACTGTGGGGCATAATGATGGACACTGTGGGGCAGAATGCTGGACACTGTGGGGCAGATTGCTGGACGCTGTGGGGCAGATTGCTGGACACTGTGGGGCAGAATGCTGGACATAGTGGGGCAGATTGATGGACATAGTGGGGCAGAATGCTGGACACTGTGGGGCAGATTGCTGGACACTGTGGGGGCAGATTGCTGGACACTGTGGGGGCAGAATGCTGGACACTATGGGGCAGAATGCTGGACACAGTGGGGCAGAATGCTGGAAACTGTGGGGGAAGATTGCTGGACATAGTGGGGGCAGAATACTGGACACTGGGACAGATTGCTGGACATAGTGGGGCAGAATGCTGGACACTGTGGGGGAAGATTGCTGGACATAGTGGGGCAGAATGCTGGCATAGTGGGAGCAGAATGCTTGACACTGTGGGGCAGATTGCTGGACATAGTGGGGCAGAATGCTGGACACTGTGGGGCAGATTGCTGGACATAGTGAGGCAGAATGCTGGACACTGTGGGGCAGAATGCTGGACACTGTGGGGGCAAAATGCTGGACACTGTGGGGGCAGAATGCTGGACACCGTGGGGGCAGAATGCTGGACATAGTGGGGCAGAATGCTGGACACTATGGGGGCAGATTGCTGGACACTGGGGGCAGATTGCTGGACACAGTGGGGCAGAATGCTGGAAACTGTGGGGGAAGATTGCTGGACATAGTGGGGCAGAATGCTGGCATAGTGGGGGCAGAATGTTCGACACTGTGGGGCAGATTGCTGGACATAGTGGGGCAGAATGCTGGACACTGTGGGGCAGAATTCTGGACATAGTGAGGCAGAATGCTGGACATAGTGGTGCAGAATGCTGGACATAGTGGTGCAGAATGCTGGACATAGTGGGGCAGAATGCTGGACATAGTGGGGCAGAATGCTGGACACAGTGGTGCAGAATGCTGGAAACTGTGGGGGCAGATTGCTAGACATAGTGGGGCAGAATGCTGTACACTGTGGGGGCAGAATGCTGGACACTGTGGGGCAGATTGCTGGACACTGTGGGGGAAGAATGCTGGACACTGTGGGGGCAGAATGCTGGACACGATGGGGGCAGAATGTGACAGTGACACAGGAGGGGGCAGAATGGACACGGGGGCAGAATGTGACAGTGAGACACAGGAAGGGGCAGAATGAGATACGGGGCAGGATCAAAGACATGGGGGCATGACTGGAGACACTGGGGGCAGGATTGGAGACAGATGGGGCAGGGTTGGAAACAGATCGGGCAGGATGGATATGATGGAGACAGATGGGGCAGGATGGGGAGATCATATGGGGCAGAATGGATTCTCATGAGGGTGGGATGGGAGAACGTATGGCTGAAGCTAGGAATGAGACACACGGGGGTCAGGATGGGGGATATTATTACCACAGGGTCTAATTAAGGGATATTATTACTGCAGTGATGTATTTATTTTATTTTTTGAGTATACTGTTTTAAATGGGGGGCGGTCCTGTTACTGTGTAGAGCGACACTATGTCGCCTTTTTTTCTTCATGTGATGTAATGTAGAAGTTGGCAAAAATAAGTAATGTGTTCTGCAAGCGGAGCTCTAGATAACTGTTATTTCCTGCAGAGACGAGCCCTGGCTGGAAGAAGTGATGGCGATCTGTGCTGGATGAAAGATGAAAAGCAAACATGAAGGACTTCTCCTAGAGACATCACTGGTGAGTTAGTGTGTTACCTATAAACTGACACTATACACTGTATAGAGGCCCTGTGTATAATGTCATTGATCGCTGTATTACCTGTACACAGACATTGCATACTAAGTACAGATCTCCTGTGTATAATGGCACTTATGGTGATAATAACGTGGTTTTTTTTATTACTGATCAGTATTGTAGTATTCAGTCACTATGTGGTGGTAATATGTGGTCTGGACATGGTGTTGCGGTATTTGTTCCTTGTATGTGGTATTATTCGGTCACTATGGTAGAAATATGTGGTCTGGTCATGGTGTGGCGGTATTTGTTCCTTGTATGTGGTATTATTTGGTCACTATGGTAGTAATATGTGGTCTGGACATGGTGTTGCGGTATATGTTCCTTGTATGTGATATTATTCGGTCACTATGGTAGTAATATGTGGTCTGGGCATGGTGTGGCATTATTTGTTCCTTGTATGTGGTATTATAGGTCACTATGTGGTGGTAATATGTGGTCTGGACGTGGTGTAGCGGTATTTGTTCCTTGTATGTGGTATTATAGGTCACTATGTGGTGGTAATATGTGGTCTGGACATGGTGTGGTATTTGTTCCTTGTATGTGGTATTATAGGTCACTATGTGGTGGTAATATGTGGTCTGGACATGGTGTGATAGTATTTGTTCCTTGTATGTGGTATTATAGGTCACTATGTGGTGGTAATATGTGGTCTGGACATGGTGTGGCGGTATTTGTTCCTTGTATGTGATATTATTGGTCACTATGTGGTGGTAATATGTGGTCTGAACATGGTGTGGCAGTATTTGTTCCTTGTATGTGGTATTATAGGTCACTATGTGGTGGTAATATGTGGTCGTGGTAATATGTGGTCTGGTCATGGTCTGGCGGTATTTGTTCCTTCTGTGTGGTATTATAGGTCATTATGTGGTCTGGACATGGAGTAGCGGTATTTGTTCCTTGTATGTGATTTTATTGGTCATTTTAAAAATTGAAAAATAAAAATATACCTAAATTGTATCACATATTTTAACAAATATTTAATAGGTTACAGTAGATTAGAGCTCGGCCAAAAGAGTCTACCGTGTTATGGTGGCGGCTTAAAAAATCTTTTGGCCAAAACAAAAGCTGCTGGCTATATGTGTGATCTGGTGATGGGAACTGTTAATGTGTGATTGGTGAGAAGTGGAGTTTTTCCAAGAGAGAGCGGTGGGACTCTGGACAGTTTAAAGGGTGGAGGCGGGGCTGGGGTGGAGCCTGGGCGGAGTCTCAAGGGGGCCCCGAAAATTTTACCAGTATGGGGCCCCGAAATTCCTAGTGGCAGCCCTGTATAGGTTTATCACCTATCCCTTGAATACGTGATAATTTCTTTTCACCGGACAACCCAATTACAACAGCTTCATTCACTTTTATGACACATCTGTTTTAGTGAAAAAAAAAATTAAAAAATGGAGCTTTATTTCTTTAAGGACTTGTTCACAGGACCATATTTCGGCCCAATTTCTTTTGTAAAAAAAAAAGGACCGCACTCAGACCAATGTTATTCAGTAGGGCAGTGCAGCCTTTCAAGTCTATGGGTGGGCCAAAAAATCAGATGCTGTACGGAGACACAGTGTAACATCCGCTTGTGTCCTGTAAATGATTAACAGCTGCCTCTGTAAAAGACGGATTATATTCGGACTGCACAAGTATGAAGTGAGAGAAAATCGTCCCACTTCTCTGGATGAAACTCTGAATGGTTTTTTTATACGCTCGTGTGAACCTGCCCTAACTGTCCATTGTGATTAATTTCCTCTTATATTTGTTGGATGGGGTAATTGTTTCTTTAAAAAAGTGACTTTTTTGTTACTTTATTTAACTTAATGTTAGATCTATTTGGAACATTAACAACCAATTACAGTTAAGATAATAATCCAAAAGAGTCCCAACAATCTAAACTTCTATTAAAAAAGCTCTTTAAAAACCTCCATTAAGGGTACCAAAATCATTTAGTTCATTACTGCTTTCCAGCGAACAAGAGATATATAACCTCTTTATATCCCGTATGCTGGCTCTTACTGATATCTATCCTTAAAAAAAAATACATAGAAACAATATAATATGGTACGCGGTACATTGGAACAGGAATACAAGAGCCCTGAGATGTTGATAAGCCAAATATAAGAAGGAGGGAATGCCTTTTTGGCCCTAATTCATCCCAATTTCCCAAGAGAACATTTTTTTTTCTACCTGACCGCAGTCTAACAAAAGATAAGCAGTGGCACCCCCACTCCACGTTGTCTGCCCCTATTCTCACTCATCATTGAGATTAACAGAGATCTCCAATAATATTTCATAATTCTTTCCCCTCTATGCACATTTGATATTCTTATACACATGGATCCCAAATAAGATTGGATCCCAACACGTTTCTCCACTACACATTTTTCAGAGGATCTTCAGGGAATTCTGATATAGCCATGACTTGGAGATGGAGGTGGGAATAAAGTGATCGTGTTCCCCACCCATTCACCTTCTTTGAAAGAAGTCCTTAACAGAATCCCTTGATGAACCTCTAAATATGTAGAAGGGAAACACGTTGGGATGAAATATTATTCAGGACCCCTGTTAATCAGAATATCAGATGAAAATACAGAGGGACTATCTGCTAATGTTAATGTTTATTCAAAGGTTGCTATTGATTGGGTGACAGGACATCACTATTGACCACAGTTGTTGCATTTTTTTATTGGGTGACGGGACATCACTATTGACCACAGTTGTTGCATTTTTTGATTGGGTGACGGGACATCACTATTGACCACAGTTGTTGCATTTTTTGATTGGGTGACGGGACATCACTATTGACCACAGTTGTTTCATTTTTTGATTGGGTGACGGGACATCACTATTGACCACAGTCGTTGATTTTTTTTTTAAATAAACTACGATTGGTCATAGACCACATACTATTCTGTTTACCTATGTTATTACTGAATATCAGCCTTCATGTACTCTAAAATGAGAGCTCACTAGGGAAAAGATAGGGGCAGACAACGTGGAGTGGAGGTGCCACTACGTATCTTTTTTTGGGTGCTAATCCCTGCAGTAAGGTAGGGACATTTTTCCTATTGTTAAATAGGGACCGCTTAGGGCCAGAAAGGCATTCCGTCCTGGTTATGTCTAAGTTACCAACATCTCATATGTCTTTTTATCCTTTTTAAATGCATCGCTTACCATATTTTTTAATGGATTGGTATCAGTTAAGGGCTGGCATTTGGCACTGGTATTTGGGATAAAAAGAGGTTAAGTATCTCTGGTTTGCTCTTTGGAAGATTGTCTTTCTTTTTTATTATGCTGTTTTTCACTGTAACTGGGGCAACAATATCTTTTACATGATTATCATGTAATAGGAGTCATGCAACAATTGCTTCTTTTTGTTGATGCAACTCTTGATTGATCATAATACTACCATCATTGGTAATTTGGATGGCCTGATCGATACTGCACAAGCAGAGTTACGCTCTGGTTGTCCGGTTGATAAAATGCAAAAATTTGAAGCTGAGCTCGATAAGTCCACAGACTTAAGGTACCGTTACACCTAGTGATGCACCATCGATCCCAACCAGCGATATGACGCGCTCAGGATCGCTGGTGCATCGCTAAGTGGTCGCTAGTGAGCTGCCACACAGACAGATCTCACCAGTGACATCGCTGGGGACGGGGGTCGTTACTTACCTGTCACACCAGGCGATCCTGCGTCCTCCCGCCCGGCTCCACGCGTCGCTCGTCGGCGCCACAGGAAGTGACCGACGAGGAATGGTCCAGGAGCTTCTCGCGCGATCAGCGATAACCAGCGGGGGAGCCGGTCGGAGGTAAGTATCACAAGCAGCGATATCGCTAGCAATATCGCTGCAACGTCACAAAATCGGAGACTTTACAGCGATATTGCTAGCGATATCGCAGTGTGTAACGGGGGCTTTAATGGTTAAGAAGATTCAAGATACACAGCTCATTAAATACACCAGGGATCTTAAAGATTACCAGTCCAAAAGGGTATACCTGTGGAGAAAGAGTTCTAATCTAATCTGCAAAAGGCTTCATCTACCATCTCCATCTCATCTTTGAGTGGACGGTCTGGCCTTTCTTCTGCCTCTACAGCAACTACTGCAACTAGTGAAAGTACAAGACTTCGTGATCACTCGTATTACCCATATAAACGGAGTATGGTGTCTTCGGCTGTCAACTGAGATAATAAATTGATTAATCTGAGCCAACACAGGCTCTCTGATGTAGATCTGCAGCTTCTCAGTAGAGGTCTCTCTTTCTCACCTGCATCCAGTTTCAATCTATTTGACACTATTAAAGATTTGCATTTATTTTCAAGGTCATTGTTATTTAAGAGACTTTTTTTAATAATGATCTTCATTCCTTGTTCCCTACAGAGGAGGAGCAAGAGGCATTGGAAATACTGGAGGAATTGTCAATTGTAAGATTCCTCCCTCGATCCGCCCGCGCTCCTGTAAGTTCCCTCCATTATCATCTTGTGCCACCATAAACCTATTTGTCCAGGTGGTGACGGAGGAATTATATAAGATTCCCAAATTCATTTATAATGATAACTTGACACAGGAGGAAAGGTGCAGGTTGAGATTTCTTCAGGAGATGCCAGATGATATTATAAAAGCAGCCGACAAGGGTGGTAATGTCGTCCTGTGGCCAATAAATATGTACAGTCATATGTAAAAGTTTGGGCACCCCTATTAATGTTAACCTTTTTTCTTTATAACAATTTTGGTTTTTGCAACAGCTATTTCAGTTTCATATATCTAATAACTGATGGACTCAGTTATATTTCTGGATTCAAATGAGGTTTATTGTACTAACAGAAAATGTGCAATCTGCATTTAAACAAAATTTGACCGGTGCAAAAGTATGGGCACCCTTATCATTTTCTTGATTTGAACACTCCTAACTACTTTTTACTGACTTCCTGACTTCCTGAAGCACTAAATTGGTTTTGTAACCTCATTGAGCTTTGAACTTCATAGCCAGGTGTATCAAATCATGAGAAAAGGTATTTAAGGTGGCCACTTGCAAGTAGTTCTCCTATTTGATTCTCCTATGAAGAGTGGCATCATGGGCTCCTCAAAACAACTCTCAAATGATCTGAAAACAAAGATTATTCAACATAGCTTTTCAGGGGAAGGATACAAAAAGTTGTCTCAGAGATTTAACCAGTCAGTTTCCACTGTGAGGAACATAGTAAGGAAATGGAAGAACACAGGTACAATTCTTGTTAAGCCCAGAAGTGGCAGGCCAAGAAAAATATCAGAAAGGCAGAGAAGAAGAATGGTGAGAACAGTCAAGGACAATCCACAGACCACCTCCAAAGACCTGCAGCATCATCTTGCTGCAGATGGTGTCACTGTGCATCGGTCAACAATACAGCGCATGCATAACGCCTTTTTGTATGACCAAACAACTCAATCTTTGTTTCATCAGTCCACAGGACCTTCTTCCAAAATGTAACTGGCTTGTCCAAATGTGCTTTTGCATACCTCAGGCGACTCTGTTTGTGGCGTGCTTGCAGAAACTGCTTCTTTCGCATCACTCTCCCATACAGCTTCTCCTTGTGCAAAGTGCGCTGTATTGTTGACCGATGCACAGTGACACCATCTGCAGCAAGATGATGCTGCAGGTCTTTGGAGGTGGTCTGCAGATTGTCCTTGACTGTTCTCACCATTCTTCTTCTCTGCCTTTCTGATATTTTTCTTGGCCTGCCACTTCTGGGCTTAACAAGAACTGTACCTGTGTTCTTCCATTTCCTTACTATGTTCCTCACAGTGGAAACTGACTGGTTAAATCTCTGAGACAACTTTTTGTATCCTTCCCCTGAAAAGCTACACTCACTGGCCACTTTATTAGGTACACCTGTCCAACTGTGTGTTAAGACTTAATTTCTAATCTGCCAATCACATGGCGGCAACTCAGTGCATTTAGGCATGTAGACATGGTCAAGACAATCTCCTGCAGTTCAAACCGAGCATCAGTATGGGGAAGAAAGGTGATTTGAGTGCCTTTGAACGTGGCATGATTGTTGGTGCCAGAAGGGCTGGTCTGAGTATTTCAGAAACTGCTGATCTACTGGGATTTTCACGCACAACCATCTCTAGGGTTTACAGAGAATGGTCCGAAAAAGAAAAAAAATCCAGTGAGCGGCAGTTCTGTGGCCGGAAATGCCTTGTTGATGCCAGAGGTCAGAGGAGAATGGGCAGACTGGTTCGAGCTGATAGAAAGGCAACAGTGACTCAAATTGCCACCCGTTACAACCAAGGTAGGCAGAAGAGCATCTCTGAACGCACAGTGCGTCGAACTTTGAGGCAGATGGGCTACAGCAGCAGAAGACCACACCGGGTACCACTCCTCTCAGCTAAGAACAGGAAACTGAGGCTACAATTTGCACAAGCTCATCGAAATTGGACAGTAGAAGATTGGAAAAACGTTGCCTGGTCTGATGAGTCTCGATTTCTGCTGCGACATTCGGATGGTAGGGTCAGAATTTGGCGTAAACAACATGAAAGCATGGATCCATCCTGCCTTGTATCAACGGTTCAGGCTGGTGGTGGTGGTGTCATGGTGTGGGGAATTTTTTCTTGGCACTCTTTGGGCCCCTTGGTACCAATTGAGCATCGTTGCAACGCCACAGCCTACCTGAGTATTGTTGCTGACCATGTCCATCCCTTTATGACCACAATGTACCCAACATCTGATGGCTACTTTCAGCAGGATAATGCGCCATGTCATAAAGCTCGAATCATCTCAGATTGGTTTCTTGAACATGACAATGAGTTCACTGTACTCAAATGGCCTCCTCAGTCACCAGATCTCAATCCAATAGAGCATCTTTGGGATGTGGTGGAACGGGAGATTCGCATCAGGGATGTGCAGCCGACAAATCTGCGCCAACTGTGTGATGCCATCATGTCAATATGGTCCAAAATCTCTGAGGAATGCTTCCAGCACCTTGTTGAATCTCTGCCACGAAGAATTGAGGCAGTTCTGAAGGCAAAAGGGGGTCCAACCCGTTACTAGCATGGTGTACCTAATAAAGTGGCCAGTGAGTGTATGTTGAATAATCTTTGGTTTCAGATCATTTGAGAGTTGTTTTGAGGAGCCCATGATGCCACTCTTCATAGGAGAATCAAATAGGAGAACTACTTGCAAGTGGCCACTTTAAATACCTTTTCTCATGATTTGATACACCTGGCTATGAAGTTCAAAGCTCAATGAGGTTACAAAACCAATTTAGTGCTTCAGGAAGTCAGTAAAAAGTAGTTAGGAGTGTTCAAATCAAGAAAATAATAAGGATGCCCATACTTTTGCACCGGTCAAATTTTGTTTAAATGCAGATTGCACATTTTCTGTTAGTACAATAAACCTCATTTGAATCCAGAAATATAACTGAGTCCATCAGTTATTAGATATATGAAACTGAAATAGCTGTTGCAAAAACCAAAATTGTTATAAAGAAAAAAGGTTAACATTAATAGGGGTGCCCAAACTTTTACATATGACTGTATGAGAGAGAAGTGTTCCGTCAATTAAACAATACCACCTATTATAGGAAACTTACAACCCTCTCTCTACATATTGTTCTCAATTGGATACTATTCTAAAATGATTTCTACAGGATGGCATTATCACCTAAGAATTGTCAAATGCACTGGTAGTCCCTGAACCCACAATTTCGACTCTGTACCTTCTTCCGAAGATTCAGAAAAATTCCTCTGCGCCACCTGGAAGACCAATTGTCTCTGGCAGAGGGAACTTTCTGGAGAACGTTAACAGGTGGATCGATTATCACCTACAACTTCTGGTAGTTAACCTCCCCTCCTTTCTTAGGGATACAAGTGATTTGCTGCGCAGGGTCAGTGGATTATGCCTTGAGGGTGACTCGCTACTAGTTTCAGCAGATGTGGAATCCCTCTATACCAGTATAGACACAGAGATGGCTTGAATGCTGTGAGATATTTTCTCGACACATCATCCCTATCTACGGGTTTGAGGGACCTTCTGCTGGAACTGCTAGAGTCCACCCTCACGCACAATTTTTTTGTGTTCAAGGGGTCCTTCTACCTGCAGCTCCAGGGGACGCCAATGGGGGCGGCTTTTGCGCCCTCATATGCTAATCTTTTCCTGGGGCTGTGGGAGAGGGACCTGTCAGACGAAAGGGTGTCAATGTGCCGTGTCCCTATTTGGACGCGGTGCATTGACGATATCTTCTTCGTCTGGCATGGCACACCCATCGACCTTGAGCAGCTTATTTCCATCCTGAATGACAATGACCTCAATATTCGTTTGACCTTTGTGTATGATGTTGATTCTCTAGATTTTCTGGATGTTACCATTAAGAGGGACTCTGCTGGGATGCTGCAGACCGATATTTTTAGGAAGGCAACCGCTACTAACTCACTGCTCCATGCTTCTTCTGGGCACCCTAATCAATGATTTGAGCAGTCCCAGTGGGACAATTTTTACGGCTACGCCGTATTTGTTCTACGGACGTTGATTTTTTACATAGAGCTGAAGAACTTCATCAGCGATTTTTGGCATGCGGCTATAGCCGCAGATCAATCAAGAAGGCATTTAACAGGGCTAAGCATCCATCTACATTCTTGGATAGTTTCACTGTTAGGGGTGGTTGTGTTCCGTGTGGCCGTTGCGTCGCCTGTCCCAATGTCGTCCGATGCGATTGTTTTACCAATTTGGATGGTAGTAAGACTTACACGATCAGATAACGTATTACGTGCACAACAAGATACGTAGTCTATTACACCACTTGCCCATGTGGCTTAATTTACGTTGGACTGACAACACGTCAATTGAAAGTCCGAATAAGGGAACATGTTTTGGGGATTCAGGCGGCGATCGGCCATACGGACACTTCCACCCTTAAGACAATACCACGTCATTTTAAAAACTGTCATAATAGTGATGGCACTCTACTGAAAGTACGTGGCATTGATGCTCTGAGGATTGACATCAGGGGTGGTGGACTATCCAAGAGGCTTGGTAGACTTAAGGCAAGGTGGATCTGGCAACTTCAAGACCACGCAGCCTCATGGCCTAAAGGAGTGCCTCTCATTTGCTCTTTTTCTTTAATTACTCAACTGCTGCACTATCTTCTAGTGATACTGATTCTGCTTTACTTTAGTTTTATTCATATTTTAATTTTGTTATTTTATTTCCAGTGACAATATTTACTGCTCTTCTTTGTGTTGTCGGGTGCTTGGAGACTTTTAAAAAACGTCTGGTCATCCTTTCCATCATGAAGTGGACGTATCGAGTTCTGTTTTTGATATCAACCGTTATGGAGTGTCTTCATCTATCTACTGTACATTTTGGCTGGTCCAAACAATCAGGGCAACTGTTTCCACCCACCTTTCGTGTATACGGTACCTTGTTCCCTCATAGATTGTAAGCTTGCGAGCAGGGCCCTCATTCCTCTTGGTATCTGTTATGATCTATGTGATTATTGTTATGCTGTAATGTATATTGTCTGTACAAGTTCCCTCTGAAATGTAAAGTGCTGCGGAATATGTCGGCGCTATAGAAATAAAATTTATTATTATTATTACATGAACTATTCTAATTTTAGTAACATCTGTCCATGTATTGCTACGCATTATGTCTATTATATATTATATACTTTTATTTATTTTTTTAAGATTATATTTCTGTAAATTGGTCTATAGTGAGTGTGTGTGTGTGTGTATGTGTGTATATATATATACGGACATCTCTATTGGGCCATTATAATGAATAAATATGTATATTCTCCTCAGGTTGAATATAGGGCTACTATTTGCTCTTATTTTATTCATATGTTCCATCTCTCTTCAAAGTTCCCCCTTTTGCGCTTGGCTATTTTTGGTGCACACTAATATATGATGTATCATACCATATATTGTTCTTTCTAAACACAATGTGTGCCTTAATTTCCAAATTCACGATTTGCTTGTTTGTCCCACTCATTAGAATATATTTTTATGCTTTCCCTCACTTTTGCCCTTATCCAAAATTGCCGCCGCATGCCGATCTTCCACTGCGCATGCGTGGCTTCGCTCTGGTTCCGCCTCCTTCAATTCCGCCCGACGTCCGGCGTCTGACCTCACGAGGCCCCATGCATGTGTCAACGTCAGCTGCTGTGAAGGTAAGGGGATGAGGGACGCGACCATGGGGTGGCCTGTGAGTGGACATAACTTTAAAACAGGCATCTATAAATAGTCATAGCGCTGGCAACACTATACGCCCCCTGAGGAGGGAAATCTCCGAAACTCGCGTTGGTGTAGGCGGTGGACAGCATGGTGCCTCTATCTAAATTCCTGGTATGTGTTTCCTTGCTGGGTACCCGTTTATATGGCCATAAACAGTATGTTGTATGTTACTTGTGCATGTCAGCCTGGACACCATTCTATGTATCTTATACAATGTGAAGTTTGCTTGCCTGATTACAATTAAGAGGCTGGCTGGTATTTGTGCAGTCAGTCTGGTTACTCTTATATGCACTCTATATAATTCTGACTTAAGTTATGTGCTGGCCATATACAGTATGTAAGGCCCCTTACACAATTGGAATTTTATTATTAAAATTATAGTGAGGCACATCTCATTGTCCCTCTGCCTTTTTGTGTGCAGATTCTGTCTGTCACTTTTTAGCTCATATGTTGCCTACCTGTTTTTTCTAATAAAGTTTTCACTTTTGATATAACATTACTTTCTTTGGACTTTTTCATTGCGTTTTTTTCTGTGGTATATCATGATTATCATTAGTTATAGAATACTAAGAGTTTATGGGCATTATTGCCATGGCTGCGGTGATGGTCAACTATTGGCAGAGTCAGCCATTTGGACAGAACGTTTTCTGAAGGTCACCAGAAGTCTCTTCTGCGTAAGAGAATTTTGGAAATCTTTGTTTACTATGCACAAGGAAAAAAAGACATTGTGCAGGTTCTGATATATCTAATTTAATTGCATGCCCAATAGTAGTACAATAAATGTGAACTAGCAGATGGTACAGAAGGAGTGAGGACCGTGCCCACAAGGACTTACAGTTGAGCTCAAAAGTTTACATACCCCAGCAGAATTTTTGCTTTCTTAGCCTTTTTTCAGAGAATATGAATGACAACACGAAAACTTTTTCTCCACTCATGGTTAGTGGTTGGGTGAAGCCATTTATTGTCAAACTACTCTGTTTTCTCTTTTTAAATCAGAATGACAACCCAAAACATCCAAATGACCCTGATCAAGACTTCACATACTCTGGTGATTTTGGCCTGATAACATGCACAGAGGTTGACACAAATGGGTTTGAATGGCTACAACATTCTCACCTGTGACCCGTTTGCTTGTAATCAGTGTGTGTGCATAAAAGCTGAGTGAGTTTCTGGGATCTAGACAGACTCTTGCATATTTCATCCAGCCACTGACATTTCTGGATTGTGAGTCATGGGGAAAGCAAAAGAATTGTAATTGGATCTACAGGAAAAGGTAGTTCAACTGTCAAAATCAGGAAAGGGCTACAAAAAGATATCCAAGGAATTGACAATGCCAGTCAGCAGCATTCAAACTGTGATTAACAAATGGAAAATCAGAGACTCTGTAAAAACAAAACCACGGTCAGGTAGACCAACAAAAATGTCGTCCACAACTGCCAGGAAAATTGTTCGGTATGCAAAGAAAAACCCACAAATTACATCAGCTGAAATACTGGACTCTCTGAAAACTAGCGGTGTGGCTGTTTCAAGATGCACAATAAGGAGGCACTTGAACAAAAATGGGCTGCGTGGTCAAGTCACCAGAAGAAAGCCATTACTGTGCAAATGCCACAAAATATCTTGCCTACAATATGCAAAACAGCACAGAGACAAGCCTCAAAACTTCTGGAGCAAGGTAATTTGGAGTGATGAGACCAAAACTGAACTTTTAGGCCACAACAATAAACGTTACTGTTATGAATGAGTCACCGGAGGAGGAGAAAACAAAAATACAAGCTAAGTCCAGAAAACCGGAGAGTTTGGTAGCTATCGGATTGTAGACCCCCGACAGTAGCCGTGGGGGGTTCCTACGGTGCCCTAGACCCCTCGTCACAGCCGGAGAACTACATAAGCCTAAAGAAGGAAAGGGGAAATCTAAACTGCCCCAGAGCAGACCCCAAAGCAATAGACAGCCCCCAACATGTATAGTCGGTGAAAAACAGATGAAAACACAAACACAGACAGAAAGACAGGCTGAGCAAACGATGGGGCCCAACTAACTAGATAGGACAGGACAGAAAAGATGCTGGTTGCAATCCGCAAAAAACCCTACCAAAAATGTCCCAACCGTCTGATAGGGAAAAAGGCCCTGAAGTCGCTAGACTTCAAAATCACTATATCAGCACTCAGGTATATTCTGAAAACAGAGCAGAGAGATCAACTGATCAGAGACAAAAATGGAATTCAGCCAGTCCCAGCCAGGACTGGCTGAATACAAACACTAAGGAAACCAGACAAAATCTCATGGAATAATAGCAGGGCAAAAACTTAGCTTTTAGTAGACAGGAACTAAGCTGGATGCAAGAGCTCAGAGCAGAAAGGATCACCAGCAGCCCTGCAGGGCGTCGGCTGCCTTATATCCACTCAGAAATTCCAGATGTCCAATCACACTCCGCCTGTTCAGATGACAGGTTCTTCCCATCCCAATCAATTTCACTACCTCTCTTCACCAGCAGAGGGAGTTCATCAGACATCAAAGGTGAAGGGGAGAATGAACTCACAACACGTTACATTTGGAGAACGGTCTACAAGGTCTATGATGAAAGGAACACAATTCCTACTGTAAATCATGGAGGTGGATCGCTGATGTTTTGGGGATGTGTGAGCTACAAAGGCACAGGAAACTTGGTCAAAGTTGAAGGAAAGATGAATGCAGCATGTTATCAGCAAATACTGGAGGCAGGTTTGCAATCATCAGCCCGGAAGCTGCACATGGCACGTACTTAGTAACATAGTAACACAGTTATTAAGGTTGAAGGAAGACTTTAAGTCCATCTAGTTCAACCCATATCCTATCCTAACCTGCCCTAACATGTTGATCCAGAGGAAGGCAAAAAAAAGCATGTGGCAAACATTCAGCTTCACATTGGGGAAAAACATTCCTTCCCGACTCCACATACGGCAATCAGACTAGCTCCCTGGATCAATATCAAGGGAACTAGTGTATATAACCTGTAATATTATACAGTACTTTTCAAGAAAGGCAACCAGGCCCTTCTTAAATTTTAGTAGGGAATCACTCATTACAACATCATATGGCAGAGAGTTACATAGTCTCACTGCTCTTACAGTAAAGAATCCGCGTCTGTGAGTATGCTTGAAACTTCTTTCCTCCAGACGTAGAGGATGCCCCCTTGTCCCCGTCACAGGTCTAAGAGTAAAAATATAATTAGAAAGGTCTTTGTACTGTCCCCGCATATATTTATACATTGTAATAAGATCACCGCTAAGCCTTAGTTTTTCCAAACTAAATAACCCCAAGTGTAATAACCTGTCTTGGTATTGCAGACCCCCCATTTCCCTAATAACCTTGGTCGCTCTTCTCTGCACCCGCTCCAGTTCAGCTATGTCTTTCTTATACACCGGAGACCTGAACTGTATACAGTATTCTAAGTGTGGTCGAACTAATGACTTGTATATAGGTAAAATTATGTTCTCCTCATGAGCATCTATGTCTCTTTTAATGCATCCCATCATTTTATTTGCCTTTGCAGCAGCTGCCTGGCACTGGCCACTAAATGTGAGTTTGTCGTCCACCCTTAAGGGCCTTTTACACATAGCAATATCGCTAGCGATATCGGTAAAGCGTCACCAATTTTGTGACGCAGCAGCGAGATCGCTAGCGATCTCGCTACATGTGACACTTACCTTCGACCGCCCCCCCCGCTGGATATCGCTGATCGAGCTGGAACGTCCTGGGCCATTTTCTTCTCGTTGGTGTCCCGCTGGCGCCGACTAGCAATGCATGGATGCAGACGGAAGTCGTCATCATCGCTGCCGTCTGACAGGGAGGAGCGACCGCCGAGCATCGCTGGATCGTTGCTGCGTCGCTGGTGAGATCTGCCTGTTTGGCAGCTCACTAGTGACCATTTAGCGATGCACCAGCGATCCTGATCGTTGTCGGGATCGCTGGTGCATTGTTAAATGTAACGGGACCCATACACTCAGGTCTTTTTCAGTGACAGTTTTGCCCAGTGTTTTATAATTAAGCACGTAATTATACATCTTGTTTGTTCTACCCAAGTGCATGACCTTACATTTATCCCCATTAAAGCTCATTTGCCATTTATCAGCCCTACCTTCTAGTTTACATAAATCTTCCTGTAATATAAAATTGTCCTCCTCTGTATTGATTACCCAGCAGAGTTTAGTGTCATCTGCAAATATTGAAATTCTACTCTCTATGCCCCCTACAAGGTCATTAATAAATATGTTAAAAAGAAGCGGGCCCAACACCGACCCCTGCGGTACCCCACTGCTAACCGTGACCCAGTCCGAGTGTGCTCCATTAATAACCACCCTTTGTTTCCTATCCCTGAGCCAGCTCTTAACCCACTTACACATATTTTCCCCTATCCCCATTGTTCTCATTTTATGTATCAACCTTTTGTGTGGCACCGTATCAAAAGCTTTTGAAAAGTCCATGTACACCACGTCCACTGCATTTCTTTGGTTCAGTCCGGAACTTACCTCTTCATAAGAGCTTATCAGATTAGTCTGACAGGAACAGTCCCTCGTAAACCCATGTTGATATTGGGTCATGAGGTTATTCTTCCTCAGATACTCCAGTATAGTATTTCTTTGTTATACCCGGTCCCCGTCCTGGCACTGCGCCCAGATCTGTCGCTGTTACACCTGGCCCCCGTCCTGGCGCTGCATCCAGGCCTGCTGCTGCTTTCCATTCTGGGCACTCACCTCGAGCCTCACATAGGCAGCAGACGGCCTCCTCTGGATCTCATGCTGTTGCTCAGCGTTCTGTCCTCACTCCTGCCTCCTCCTCGCGCCATGTGAGGAGATCTGTAGCTAAGACTATTAGGGCCCGCCCGCCCGCTCTCTTGCCTTCTTAAAGGGGCGGCGTGCATTATTCAAAAAATACAATTAGCCAATGGCACCTCACTAGCTGCTCTTTCTGGCCTCTCCTCCATAGGGAGAGTGCCAGAGCAACGAGTATCTATCATTGCTTCATCCGGTTCTCATGCTAACCTGTCTGCGCTGCATCTGCAGTCTCTGTGCATTGTCTAATGCGCTCTGTTTCCACAGCATATCAGTATCCTGTGTTACCTGGTTATATCAGCAAATATCTGGGCCTAAGCCATCCTGTTCCGCCTACAGCCATCCAAGTCCAAGGACTGTGTGAAGGTCACTGGAACCGACTCCTTACCAACTAACCGGATCCAGGACCCAGCGCATTACGGACTCTGCTGTAACTTTTGCTATCCCTTTTGGTCCCGCTGGGACAGCTGCCACGTGGTCGGGGTCTAACTGGAGGTAGCACCTGTGTCCTCTGGGTATTCCATTCTGGCCCTGCCTAAGGGGCTTTACTACGGGTGCCCAGGGCTCACTAGCCACGCCCCCTTCGGAGCCCCCCGGACCGTGGTCCCGAGGTTCCACTTCAAAAATAAAAACGAATGTGAACTTCACCATCTCTGCCTCCGCTTCCATTCGTTACACTCTTAGTAAACCCTCCAGGATTTTACCCACAGTAGAGGTTAAGCCCACTGGCCTATAATTTCCAAGTTCAGTTTTTGTCCCCTTTTTGAATATTGGCACCACATTTGCTATACGCCAGTCCTGTGGTACAGACCCTGTTATTATGGAATCTTTAAAGATTAAAAATAATGGTCTATCTATGACTGTACTTAATTCCTGCAGTACTCGGGGGTGTATCCCATCCGGGCCCAGGGATTTGTCAATTTTAGTGATTTTTAGACGTTCCAACATGACAACGATCCAAAACACAAGGCCAAGTCGACCTGTCATTGGCTACAGTAGAACAAAGTGATGGTTCTGAAGTGGCCATCTCATTCTCTTAACCTCAATATCATTGAGCCACTCTGGGGAGATCTCAAGCGCGCAGTTCATGCTAGACAGCCCAGGAATTTACAGGAACTGAAGGCTTTTTGCCAAGAAGAGTGGGCAGTTTTACCATCTGAGTAAATAAAGAACCTCATCCACAACTACCTCAAAGACTTCAAGCTGTCATTGATGTTAGAGGGGGTAATACACGGTATTAAGAAATGGGGTATGTGAACTTTTGATCAGGGTCATTTGGATGTTTTGGGTTGTCATTATGATTTAAAAAGAGAGAAACACAGTAGTTTATCAAATGGCTTCAGTCAATCACTAATCATGAGTGGAGAAAAGGTTTTGGTGTTATCATTCATATTCTCCGAAAAAAGGCAAAGAAATAAAAACTTCTGCTGGGGCATGTAAACTTTTGAGCCAGTAGCGTAGCTACCAGGGGGCAGAGGGGGCGGTGGCCCCGGGCCCCGCGCTCTGAGGGGGCCCTCCCCGAGCTACACTACTGTTAGGAGTCGGATTTCTGCGTTTACTCAGCAGGGATCCAGATCCTCACATTCTGCACTCTCCTCCTATTTATCCACTGCAGAGGAGATTGCCTTGCAGCAAATCTCTCCTGAGGCTAAAGCGGGAGTCACATATAGCAATCTCGCTAGCGATATCGCTGCTGAGTCACAACTTTTGTGACACAACAGCGATCTCACCAGCGAGATCGCTGTGTGGCAGCGATCAGCGACCGGCTCCCCTGCCGGTATCGCTGATCGCTGCAAGAAACCTCTGGACATATTTTTCGTCGCTGGTCTCCCGCTGCCCAGCACGCATCGCTGCATGTGACAGGCGGGAGACCAGCGATCAGCTGTAAAAAATAATAAAAAAAATAAAAAATAGTTATTCTCACCTTCCGATGTCCCGCGCTGCCATCCCACCTCTCTCCACGCTCCTGCTCCCAGTGATCCTTTGCACGAATGACCGCGAGATGTCGCGCTCCCGCGAGACCGTGACATTCTCGTGGTCATTCTCGCAAAGGATTACTGGGACCGGAGCGTGGAGAGAGGTGGGATGGCTGAGCGGGACGTCGGAAGGTGAGAATAACAATATTTTTTATTTTAATTCTATTTTTTTTACAGGGATATGGCATCAGCGCTAACGAACACAGCGATGCCGGGCGCTCGGCATCGCTGTTGAAGCTGTCTGTGTGACAGCTCACCAGCGATCACATAGCGACTTACCAGCGATCCTGACACGTTGATATTGTTGGTAAGTCGCTATGTGTGACTCCAGCTTAAGTCCTTCTGTCCTCTTACTGGGCATGCTCATGGGACGATCTCCCATTGGAGATCGGGAGTCATGTGCTCAGGGCCCGCTCCAGTTCTAATTGGTCCATCTCAGAGATCTGGAAGCGTGCAGAAGGTCCCGGCTGCTATAAAAGGCGCGCATGGCTGTTCCGCCATGCGCTAATATAGAACATACTTGCTATGTGTGAATGGTGATGGATGTATGATTCTAGTGACTGACTCATTTGAAACCCCTTCCCTCTGATATTACGCATGGTGATAGGGAATTAGTTTAGCAGTCAGCGCCAGTCAGTGGCAAGCCTTAGCCACTGTGCACACCGCACCACTATGCTAGCGTCCGACATCGCGCTTGCTATCTGGCTTTGTCGTTGAGCGGCAGTGTCCTGCGCCGCGCTGCAGTTGCAGCCCTTCTTGGCGTTCGCAGAAGCGACGCCGCACACACGGTAGGTCTAGAGGGACGCAGCTCCTCTGTCTTGGTTCCTGCTCCTGTGACCAGATACCGCGTGTGCATTTACCTGAAGCCTGTGTCTCTAACAGGTTCAGCGTTTTGTATGTTACCTGAAGCCTGTGTCACTAACAGGTTCAGTGTTTTGTATGTCTGTGTTGCGGCGTCTCTGTGTGTGAACAGAGCCCGCTCTGCACACTCCGAGTGAAGTTGAACCCGTGTGCATTATACCGCCATATTGCTCCTCTGTCATCACTCAGCAGCGGTTGTTACACCTACTGCATGATGGACCCCGAGCGGCGAACGCACTTTATTATTTATTTTTATTTAGTGCGTTCCGCCGTTCCACACTACTGTATCTGTGGCAGAGCATGGACAATCGATTATCTCCCTGCTCTGCCGCTGGCCGCTATGTTCTCTTCTCTCTTCTGTGCGCACAGGTCACAGGAGGGGAGGAGTCAGTGGTAACATGATCAGGAGCCTCTGTGTGCAGGACTCTGCTGTGCTGGTTGTCATGGTGCTGGATGAAGGGAAGTTTGTGTGGGGTCAGGAGGGGTTTAAAGGGTAGATGTAGCAGGCCCGTGCGTGTCTACGAGGTGAGGTGAGCGGAGCCGTGTGTGTACGAGGTGTACGGAGCCATGTGTGTACGAGGTGTACGGAAAGGAGCCATGTGTGTATGAGGTGTACAGAGCGGAGCCGTGTGTGTACGAGGTGTACAGAGCGGAGCCGTGTGTGTACGAGGTGTACAGAGCGGAGCCGTGTGTGTACAAGCTGCACAGAGCAGAGCCGTGTGTGTACGAGGTGTACGTAGCTGTGTGTGTACGAGGTGTACAGAGCGGAGCCGTGTGTGTACGAGGTGTACAGAGCGGAGCCGTGTGTGTACGAGGTGTACGGAAAGGAGCCATGTGTGTATGAGGTGTACAGAGTGGAGCCGTGTGTGTACGAGGTGTACAGAGCGGAGCCGTGTGTGTACAAGCTGCACAGAGCAGAGCCGTGTGTGTACGAGGTGTACGTAGCTGTGTGTGTACGAGGTGTACGGAGCAGAGCCGTGTGTGTACGAGGTGTACAGAGCGGAGCCGTGTGTGTACGAGCGAGGTGTACAGAGCGAAGCCGTGTGTGTACGAGGTGTATGGAGCAGAGCCATGTGTACGGAGTGGAACCGTGTGTGTGTGCGAGGTGTACGGAGCGGAGCCGTGTGTGTTCAAGGTGTACGGAGCGGAGCTGTGTGTGTACGAGGTGTACAGAGGCGGTTGTATGTACAAGGTGTTCAGAGCGGAGATGTGTGTGTACGAGGTGTACAGAGTGGAGATGTGTATGAGGTGTACGGAGCTGAGCCCTGTGAGGTCAAAGTGTGCGGAGCTTAGCCGTGTGTGTATGTAGTGGAGCCGCATGTGAGGTGTACAGAGTGGAGCCGCTTGTGTACGAAGTGTTTGTAGCAAAGCCGCATGTGTACAAGGTTTACGGAGTGGAGCCATGTGTGTACAAGGTGTACAGAGCGTGGCCGCATGTGTACAAGGTGTACGGAGCAGAGCCGCATGTGTACGAGGTTTACAGAGTGAAACCATGTGTGTACTGAGTGGAGCCGTCACGATGTGAAAAAATTAAGAAAAGCCTTTATTTAATCCATAATTAAAAATGCAATTCCAGTGATGATAAAAGCATGTGCAGCCTACACATGCTTTTATCATCACTGGAATTGCATTTTTTAATTATGGATTAAATAAAGGCTTTTCTTAATTTTTTCACATCGTGTGCTGGAACTATAAAAAACTTTTTTTCATTGAGCATTTCTCCCAGATGGGGATGGATCCACTCCGTGCACCGAGATTATGGAAAGGAGGACTGGGCAGGCTGAACGAGGTGAGCTGAAGATCTATCCTACATTGTTTGAGTGGAGCCGTGTGTGCGCGAGGTGTACGAGGCCTAGAAAGCGGAACCGTGTGTGTATGAGGTGTGTGGAGCCATGTGTGTACAAGGTATATGGTGGGGAGCATTTATACCTCCCATCCGTCCCGATTTTGAAAGAGAGATGGCCCCGGCCGGGAGGTTACTTTTCCCGCGGACACAGGAGTACACGGGGGAGCCCCGAGGAGCACTTTAAAATTCGCACGTGACGTTCCACCGGAAGTGACGTGCTAGAAGCTGACCGGAAATTAGGTAATTTCGGGAGGAGATTGTGACGGAACCATGGAGGCACTTCAGGGAATGCTTCAGATCCATCACCGTGTCCTCCTCCAACAGCAAGGACAGCGAGATCGCCTTGGACTTGGGGATGTGGGCCATGTGAGCGGATCATTATATGTCCTGCATCGGGAGGCTCCGGTGGGCATTACAATGTGAGCCGGGCTGCTATAGTATCTTTATAAAATCTTTATTTCTTTATCTCTCTCTGTTCTTTCTTGCTTTCTCTCTCTCTCTGTTCTTTCTTTCTCTATAATGTAGCCCCCTTCAGATGGTATAATACAGTCCCCCAAAGAATATAATGCAGCCCCCCCTCATGGGGTATCATGCTGCCCTTCCTTATACGGGGTATCATGCTGCCCCCCTCATGCGAGGTATCATGCTGCCGCCCCCCCCCATTCGGGGTATTACAACCAGGACTATATAATAAGTAAAAAAGAAAAAAACTATACTCACCTCTCCTCCTCGCTGATTTCGGCGGCGGCTCTGCTCCGATATCAGGAGCTGCGCTGCAGTCAGACCGTAACACAGCGGGGATGCGATGAAGTGATGTCATCACGCACCCGCTGTGTGTCAGAGGAAGAGGGGGGAATGATGGGATTGGGAGCGTCATGTGACGCTCTCTCTTCCATTATTGCAGCGTGCACTGGGGGGCCACGCTGACGCCGCATCCGCCTGTCTTTCGGCCCCATGGGCTGGGGGCCCCTGGGGGGTGTGGGGGCCCTGGTCTGTGGGCCCTTATAGCGGGCAGTGTTAGCTGCAGCCTGCAGCAAACACTGCCCGCTCAATATTCACTCCTCTCCATGCCCATGGGGGCATGGGGAAGCGTGAATATTCATTTCACTTTAGCAGCGGGAACAGGCTTTGGCTTCCTGTCACCCGCTGCTGCTCTGCTGGCACTGGGGGCCCCATAGCAGCTGCTGGTATGCCGCTATTAGCGACTCACCACTGGCTGGGGGCCCCTGGAGCAGCAGGGGCCCTATGCAGCTGGCCCTATATGCCAGCAGGTGTCAATGCCTGGCTGGCCCAGTCCGACCCTGAATGTGGGCACTGTTTTCTTGGGCACTTGCACCAGGCATTACTATTTTCTAGAGATGCTTTAGAATTTAGAGGTCACACAGAACCACACAATATGTGCAGTAATAGGGACACCTACGGCAGCAGCAGCGGCTCAGTATTGGGGTATCAGCAGGATGAGCAGTTTGTGCAGGTTAAGAATAGTCCAATTGGTGACAGTGCTGAAAATATGAGAAGTGAAACATGTCTTTGTTGTATTCTCTGCAGCAGAGTCCTGGCTGGAGGAGTTGGATAGATTGGAAAAGTGAACGATTCCATCAGAAAGAACGTCGCTTTTATACTTGCTGTGTTTTTTTGCAGCTCGTTTTTACTGGCCATTTTTGCGGGCTGTACTGCCGTGATTTTCACGGTATTTGGCAAAAACGAGCCGCAAAAAACCTTCGCGGATTGCCCTTTTTTCCCTGCTATAACAAATAACGGGAAAAAAACGGTGATCCGCGAATACGGTGTACCGCAAAACCAACTTAACGTTATTTTTGCTGTACCATTGAAATGCATAGAGGCCGAGTCCGTAAGCCATGAAAAATATCAAGCGAGCTCGATATTTTTTCACGGCCACAAATACGGCCCTCACGGCCATACGTAACAAGGCCTTCCTACTAATTTTTGCAGGCCGTTTTTCCGGCCCCATAGAAATGCATTGGGGCCGCAAAAATGGCCAGGAAAAACACGGCAAGTGTAAAAGAAGCCTAAGTCATTGACTGTAACTCTACTGTAATCTATTACATGTTCTGTAGGACTGGTATTATTTACCTCTGACCATATGGCGGCAATATCAATACTGGTCTTTTTATATATAATTTTTGGCAACAGTGCAGTCATCTGCTGAGGTTCTCTGGTTAGGGGCCCACTCAGAAGTTTCGCCCCCCCCCTGAACCAAAACCCTAGCTACGCCTCTGTTTTGAGCACAAATGTACAATCTACAAATCAAGGTGAAAAGAGTCATTAAGTGAGGCTAGAAGCTGCTCAAAGGGAGGTTGCTCCAAACATCTTGGAGAACTAACCACAGATCTCCTGTGGGTGTAGGCTTGTACAAATTCCAGTCAGACTTGATGATGTTGAGATCAGGGTTCTGTGAGGGTCATATTACCACTTCCAGGACTCTTTGTTCTCATTTACGCTGAAAACCATTCTAACATTGACTGTTTGTTTGGGTTTTGTGTCCTGTTGCAGAATAAATTTGGAGCCAATCAGACGCCTTTCTGATGGTATTGCATAATAGATATCTGCTTGTATTTCTCAGCATTGAGGTCACCATTATTCCTGATCAAATACCTAACTTAATTTCTGTTTTTTTGTTATAGCAAAAATATTTCACATTTTGACTCATCAGTCCAGAGTATGTGCTGCCATTTCTCTGCACCCCAGTTCCTATGTTTTTGTGCATATTTTAGTCACTTGTCCTTTTTTCCTTTTTGAACGTATGGCTTTTTGCATACAATTGTTCCATAAAGAAAGTTTCTGGCCAGACTTCTCTGAACTGTAGATGGGTGTAGATGGTTCTGTCTGGTTGCTACCACTCCTGAGCTGATGGCGCTGCTGGACATTTCTCCCTTTTGAAAGGAAATAAGCATGAATTGTCTTTAATATGTCACTAAGTTTTCTTGAATGACCACTATGTCTATCATCCATAATGGTTTGGGGCTTCTTCAAAAGATCTTGAACAGCACATCTTGATACCCCTTGTCTGCTTTGAAAACTTTGCCATGGAAAGACCTTGCTCATGTAGTATAACTACCTTGTGTCTTGTTGCTATGCTTAGTCTGACCTGCGATGTGAAACTCTTTCACAACCTCACCTTTGTAGCAGAGTTTGGCTGTTCCTCACCTAGTTTTAAGTTTCCTATACAGCTTTTTTCCATTACAGTTAATGACTGTGTTTCACCTACATATGCTGAAATTGGGGCTGTATACCTTTTTTATACAATCCCTATTCCAAAAAAGTTGCTATGCTGTGTAAAATATAGAGAATGCAAGAATGCAATTATTTGGAAATCTCTTAAAACCATATCTATTCACAATAGAACACAGATCAGAAGATGAAAGCTAGACATATTTCCTTTTCATTTGAAAAAAAAAAAAAAAACTAATTAATAAACTGATGGTATCAACACATCTCAAAAAAGTTAGAACAGGGCCATGTTTATCATCATGTCGCATCGAATCTTCTCTTTACGACAGTCTGTAAACATCTGGGATGTGAGGAGACCAGTTGCTGGAGTTTTGGGAGAGGAATGTTGTCACATTTTTGCCTGTTGTAGATTCTCAGTGCTCAATAGTCCTGACTTCGTTTCTAGATTATTTTGTTTCATAATGCACCAAATGTTTTCTACTTGTGAAAGGCTTGGGCTGCACGCGGCCAGAAATCTTCTGTGAAGCCGTTGTGTTGTGATGAATGCACTATGTGGTTTAGCGTTGTCTTGCTGAAATATGCAATTCCTTAGCTGAAATAGATATTGTCTGGATGGGTTGCTCTAAAACCTCTATATAATACTCAGCACTGATAGTGCCTTTCAAGATAGCACCTGTCTATAATCATACAGAATCCCTGACTGTGTGCAAGAGTGGTAATGTAGGAGGTGTGGACTGGACTGTCGCGTTGCTACCCCTGCAGACACCAATTGCGTTGTCGTATTGTAGTGTGTATTGTAATGATAGGTAACCTTAAGCACTCAATTATCACAGTCCGATGTAGATGAAACAAACAATTTTTTATCATATTTAGGGAATCCAGTGCCGAAAACGAGCAAAACAGAATAAGGTATCCCAACGTTTCGGCTTTTCTGGGCTTCCTCAAGGATTTTCTGTAGGTAGTGAAATTGGTGTGTCACATACGACTACGCCTTCCAGGTGCAAGCCTCACACTCCGATTTCCCTACTTACAGAAAATCCTTGAAAAAGGCCATAAAGGCTGAAACGTTAGGATACCTTATTCTGTTTTGCTCATTTTCAGCTGTGGATTCCTTAAATATGATAAAAAATACTTTGCTTCGTCTACAAAGGATTGTCATAATTGAGTGCTTAAGGTTACCTATCGTTATTTGTTTTATATATTTGCTTTGAAGCACCAACAGTAACCTCAGGAGTGCACACAAAACTCTGACCAAAATATTATATTGTAGTGTGTATTGTGTCTTTTGTATATATTGGGATATGTTCTTGTGTGATGTAGTAATATTGGTAGTATACATTATAGATTAGTATAAGGTAAGACATAGGGTAGGACTTAGGACATCAGATAGGTAGGGTAGGAAAATGACTCTAGTTAGATAAGTTATGTTAGGGTAAGAATATAGTTAATGTTCTGGACTAGCCCATAGTGGGTATGGCTGTTTGGGAAAGAGACCACTTCTTATAGTTAGGAATAAGTTCAAGTAGGAGGTGTCTGTGAGCAGTGCTGCGATTATGGGTGAGCTACTGCAAAGGAGACTAAGGGGCAATGACAGTGGTCTTCCACCTTAAAGGGGTTCTTGGATAGGACGTGTGACTAGAAATCCAGAGCTTGCTAAACTCCAAAAGTTAACAAACATAAACATAATTGAGTTTCAATCAATGAATCAATCAAATTTATTATCGCCAAGTACATATTACATATATACAAGTAATTCTTTGTGGCAAAGAGGCAACATAATATATGACAACAGATACAACAAGTAACATCTAACAAGACAGATACAGTATATAGTCTACACATGACGATTTAATTGTTGAACAGAGAGTGGATAGAAGCTGTTCATATGGCGGTTGGTGCTGCATTTGGGGACTCTGAAGCGACGTCCTGAAGGGAGTAGTTGGAATGAGGCGTGTCCCGGGTGAGAGGGATCGGATGAAATTTTCAATGCGTGGGATTGAATACTCTTATCATAAAGATCCTGGATTTTAGGCAGGGGGGAACATAATTCTCTCTGCTATTTTGAAAGTCCTTTGTAAGCGGAGTTTGTCATGCGCAGTGGCTCCCCCATACCAGACTATCAGAGAGGAACAAATCACAGATCTGATGACAGCATTAAAGAATAAGATCAGCAGATTCTTAGACAAACCATATCTTTTCAGCTGACGCAGGAAGAACATCCTCTGTTGTGCTTTTCTTATAACAGCATCCACATTTTTCCCCCATTTAAGATCATGAGAGATGATAACACCAAGGAATTTGGTCTCTGTGACCCTAAGAACCATTTCGTCATGGATGTAGATTGGAAGTATCTCATGTTGATCTTTCCTAAAATCCACAACCATCTCAGCAGTTTTTTTAGTGTTGAGTACAAGATTATTGGCTTTACACCAGTCACATATTCTTTTCACCTCACTCCGATACAAGTCTTCAGCATTTCCCCTGATGAGACCAATCAGTGTCATATCATCGGCAAATTTCAAGATTTTTACTGTGTCTGCTCAAGAGATGCAATCATTCGTATAGAGAGAAAACAGTAACGGGGACAAAACACACCCCTGAGGTGCCCCGATGTTTGTGACCAAGGTGTCCGAAGTGAATGGTCCAACTTTTACACTCCATGAAAAGAATCCGGACATATGAGTGCAGTTCATCTGTATGATCCAAAATGTACTTCAGTGCCAGATTGACAGTGTCGTTTGCCGAACGATTCTCCTTATAGGCAAACTGAAGCGGGTCCCATAGCTTCTGCGTGAATTTTATCAGGTGGGACATCATAATTCTTTCGAAGACTTTCATAGCTACAGATGTGAGTGCTACTGGTCTATAGTCGTTCAACTCAGAGGATCCCACTTTCTTGGGGACAGGGATAATTGTGGAATTTTTCCAACACTGAGGTACAACGCACTCTTTCAGTGACACATTGTATATATTTGTCAGTATAGGGGCAAGCTGGGTAGCACATACTTTCAGACACATTGGAGATACACCATCAGGGCCAGGTGCCTTTTTGACCTTAAGTCCCTTAAGACCTTAAGTTGAGTTTGTGGGACTAGTGGGTGTCTCAAACAGTAGATCTAGGGCGCCAGTAGTGGAAGAAATAAGACGCACAACCGCTGATCAGGACTGTGGCAACAAGCTAGGCAGTGCTGAAGTAGAGTGAAACAGTGTGCTTCACCGACCCTGGAGTAGACTACAGTGCAAGGAAACCATGTGTGTGAAAATGCTTTACACTGTTAAGAAAACATCCTTACATCAAGTTACACAGTTTTTTGCCAGTGTTGGCATCTTGTCTGGGAGCTAAGCAATACTCAGATGAAGTGCTATTGGTTTGAGCCCTTGCAAAAGGGGTGGGGAACCTCAGGTCCACGGGCCGCTTATGGCCATGAATGATCTTTTATCCGGCTCTCGGGCAGATTCCCAGGGACCACAGTGCTTGGGCCAGCTGCTGTATTTTGTTGGCCGCCGGTCTAGTCATTTCTTATTCCTCTGTGAGCACACGAAAGCAGTGTTCACTACTAAACGCTGAGGCGAGTGTAATGAAAGATTACATCTTGATACAAGTGCCAGCACATACTTTGTTGACGGAGTTAGCTCGCAATTTGTATGGTCCCCAAAGGGTGGTATAAATATCCAAATGGCCCTTGGTAGAAAAAAAGATTCCTCACTCCTGCCTTACAGGCTTCTCTAGTCGGATGGGTTTTTAGGTTTCTTTTGAAGGAGAAGGTTATCTGGAGTGAAGAGTTTCAGAGTTCCACTCATCTTTGCAGAATTATTGTAATTCAGCCACATTGGAAGGTTTCCGAGCATGAACTGTCTTTTGAAAATCGTGCTACAGCATCTCAACCGGATTAAGATCAGGAATAACTAGGCCACTCCAAAGTCTTAGTTTAGTTTTTCTTAATCCATTCAGAGGTGGACTAGCTGGTGTGTCCTGCTGCATAACCCAAGTGCGCTTCAGCTTGAGGTCATGAACAGATGGGGCTGGATATTCTCTTTCAGCATTTTTTGGTAGACAGCAGAATTCGTGGTTCCATTTACCACTGTAAGTCTTCCAGGTCCTGAAGCAGCAAATAGCCCCAGACCATCACTCTACCACCACCATATTTTACTTTTGGTATGATGTTCCTTTTCTGAAATGCTCTGTCACTTCTACACAAGATGTAATGGGACATACACCTTCCAAAAAGTTCAACTTTTGTCTCGTCAGTCCACAGAGTATTTTCCTAAAAGTCTTGGGGCTCATCAAGATGTTTTCTGGCAAAACTGAGATGAGCCTTCATGTTCTTATTGCTCAGCAGTGGTTTTCATCTTGGAACTCTGCTATGCAGGCCATCTTTGCCAAGTCTCTTTCTTATGGTGGAGTCATGAACACAGACCTTAAATTAGGCAATCACTTTTTCACACAGGGTTCTGTAGGTTTGGATTTCTTTTTTTCTTAAGAATAAAGACCTTCATTTCAAACCTGCATTTTGTGTTTCCTTGTATTATCGTTGTCTAATATTTTAATTTGCTTGGTGATCTGAAACATTTAAGTGTGACAAACATGCAAAAGAATAGGAAACCAGGATGGGGCAAACACTTAATACTGTATGTATGGGGAGGTAGCAAGAGATGGGGTCAGAGATATATGGGGGATGGGTGACCTTGTATGTCATTGTTGTACACCCACTATGCCTTGTGAAAATAGAATTAGACTTACCGGTAATTTGGTTTCTAGGAACCTTCCACGACAGCCACCTTGGAGGTTGTCTCCCCGCCCTAATAGGGGACAGGAACACAAAGAGGTTAAATAACCCTCCCCTTCCTGCTACCTCAGTGTTTTTTCTGACATACTAGCATGAATAGTTACCGCCATTAGAGCAGGAATCATCAGGCAAACATATCATATAGGGAGGGAAATTAGTGCTGTCGTGGAAGGTTCCTAGAAACCGAATTACCGGTAAGTCTAATTCTATTTTCTCTAGTCACCTTCCACGACAGCCACCTTGGAGTCATGCCAACGTTAATTTTTCTAGGGAGGGACTACGGCTTGCAAGACGCGTCTGCCGAACGTCAGATCCCTATTGAAATCCAGTCTATAGTGTCTAGTAAAGGTGTGCACAGAGGACCAGGTGGCAGCTCTGCATATCTGCTCCGAAGACGTATTTCCCCTCGCTGCCCAGGACGTAGCGACTGATCGAGTGGAGTGGGCTGTTAACGACTCAGGAGGAGAGAGATGTCTTGAAGAATATGCCAGGGAGATGGACTGCTTGATCCAGGCCGCTATCGTGTTCTTTGCCGCTTTCTTCCCTTTGTTTCTTCCTGAATACTGGAGGAACAGGTTCTGATCGATTCTCCAATCCCTGGTTGCCTTGAGGTAGCGGAGAACTACCCTGCGAACGTCCAGGGTATGAAACCTTCCCTCCTTCGGATTAGAAGGATTTGGACAAAATGAGGTCAACACGATATCCTGGCTTCTATGAAAGTCTGACACCACCTTGGGCAAAAAGAAGGGGTCTAGACGTAGTACTATACTATCTGAATTGAGTAAGAGGTAAGGTTCCTGTACTGATAGGGCCTGTAGCTCCCCCACCCGTCTAGCCGATGTGATTGCCACCAGAAACACTGTTTTGAGTGTAAGAATCTTTAATGAGATTTCTGACAGGGGCTCAAACGGGACCTGTGTCAGGCTGTTGAGTACTAAATTAAGATCCCAGTGGGGAACCCGATTAGGGAGTGAAGGGCGAATCCTGCCTGCCGCTACCATGAATTGCTTGACCCAGCGGTGTCTGGCTAGGTCTTGGTCAAAAAAAGAACTAAGAGCAGATACCTGTACTTTCAACGTACTTGGAGTAAGGCCTAGATCTAACCCTTTCTGCAGGAAGTCTAGTATTAGGGCAATATTTGGATGGGAGGGGTCAGGGGCCCCAGGGAGGCACCAGGAGCAAATTTTTTTCCATATTTTGCCATAAATTGCATTCGTCACCGGCTTTCTACTTTTTTGAAGAGTCCGAATTACCTCATCCGACAACACTTTAGCCTTCAGAATATTGGCTTCAATAACCAAGCTGCTAGACGTAGCCTGGTCGGGTTCGGGTGTAGTAAGGGACCCTGAAACAGGAGGTCGGTCCTTTGGGGTAGAAGCAAGGGAGCTTCTGGGGCCATGTCTAACAGAGCGCTGTACCAGCTCCACCCTGGCCACATGGGAGCCACTAGGATCGTTGTGACTCCGTCTGCTCTTATCTTTTGTAACGTTCTTGCCAGCATCGGGATTGGGGGAAAAGTGTAGGCCAGTCTGAAGACCCATGGATGGGCAAATGCATCCGTCCACTGGGCTCCGTATGTGGGACTGAGGGAGAAATAAGTCGCTGCTTTTGCATTCTGCGCATTCGCGAACAGGTCGACTTCTGGGTCTCCCCATCTTGAGGCTAGGGTCTGGAAGACCTCCTGGTTCAGACACCATTCTCCTGGATGGACGTCCTTCCTGCTCAAGAAGTCTGCTTTGATGTTTTCCGACCCCTTCAGGTGTACTGCGGAAATGGATAACAGGTGCTTCTCTGGCCAGAGGAAGATTCTTGTTGCTACCTTCTTTAGACTGGCGTACTTTGTGCCCCCTTGGTGTCTGAGATATGCCACGGTGGTCACATTGTCGGAGTATATCCGAAAATGATGGTTCTTGACCAGGACTGATGCGGCTTTCAGTGACTCTTCCACCGCCGTCAACTCCCTTAGGTTTGAAGATCCGGATCTTATGTTCTGGAGCCACTGCCCCTGAAAGTATGAATCCTCGACCACAGCCCCCCAGCCCCTCAGGCTGGCATCGGTACATAGTACTTTTAGAGGAAGGTGATCCCAACTTACTCCTCGTCTCAGGTTTCGGTAACTCAGCCACCACGAAAGATCCGCTTTTACATCTCCTGGAAGCAGAACCTTTTTTGATAGGTTGTTCGGATACTTCCTCGCGTTCATCAGGACATATGATTGGAGGACTTGTGTATGAGCTTGTGCCCAGGATACCGCCTGAATGCACGCTGTCAGGGAACCCAGGATGGACATGGCGGCCCTCAACGTTGGCGCCCTTTGGTCTCTGAACCTGATTATTTTTTGCCGAAGGTCTTTTTGCCGATCTTCGGAGAGAAAGGAGGTTCTTTTCTCCGAATCCAAGAGGATCCCCAGGAATTTCCTCCTCGGGGAAGGATAGAGGGCCGACTTCTGGAGATTCGGTATCCACCCTAGGCCTTCGAGTATCTGTAGGGTTCTTGATACGTCCTGGTTCAGCCGGGTTACCGATGGTGCGACGATCAGCAGATCGTCTAGCTACGACACAATGCATATCCCCTAAAGCCGGATAGAGATGACTGCTTCCCTCATGATCTTCGTGAATACCCTTGGTGCTGGGGATACCCCAAATGGCAGGGCATTGAACTGGAGGTGTCTGGTTCCTTGGTCGTGGGAGACCGCGAACCTCAGAAACTTCCAGTGATCTGGATGAATGGGAACGTGGTAATACGCGTCCCTTAGAGCTATCGTAGCCATTTGCCAATTTTGCCCAATGAGCGGGATCGCTGACTTCACCGATTCCATCTTGAACCTTCGGTACTTGATGAAGTGGTTCAGGGGCTTTAGGTTTATTATGAGCCTGTGTTTCCCTGAGGGTTTTTTTTTTTAATCAGGAACTGGCAAGAATAATGTCCCCTGCCCTCCTCTTGCGGAGGTACATATGAGACCACTGCTTCCCGTAGGAGTTCTTCTATCTGACGTAACAATATTTTCTGCAGCCTTGGGGGCTGTGCCGGGGTAATTCTTAGGGCGGTTGGGGGGGTGTGCTCGAACTCCAGCTTCAGCCCATATTGTATAGTGTGCAGGACCCACTGGTTCGAGGTCGTGGCCTGCCATTGGGCGAGAAACTGTGTGAGTCGACCCCCTACCCGGGAGTCACTGCTTCTCCGGGGGCTGCTGCTGTTGGGGCACAAGGATGTTTCTTCCTTTACCCCCTTTCGGGTAGCTCCATAGACACGTCTTGCCCTTTCCCCTGAATGGCCTCTGGGAGGTCTGCTCTCTTGAGGGACGAAAGAACCGCCTTTTGGTGGATTTCTGTTCTGGCAGTGATTTATTCTTGTCTGAGGCCTTCTCCAGGATATCATCTACGACCGGCCCAAACACGTGGTGTCCCTGGAAGGGGATAGCACACAGTTTCGTCTTGGAGGTGATATCACCCCCCCATGACTTCAGCCACAAGGCTCTCCTGGCCGAGTTTGAAAGGACAAGGGACCTTGCTGCTACCCGTACCGTTTCTCCTGAGGCATCAGCCAAATACCCTGTTGCCTTCTGGAGGATTGATAGGAAGTCTATTTCCTCTCTTGGAGTGCCCCCCGATAGGTGGTCTTCCAACGTGCGTAGCCAGAAAAACAAAGATCTGGCCACGCAGGTGGATGCAATATTTGCTTTCAGCAGGTTCGTAGAGGCCTCCCAGGACTTTTTAAGATGGCTGTCTATTTTGCGATCCATTGGATCCTTCAATTGGGAGGCATCCTCAAAGGGTAAGGACGTCTTCTTAGTGACCCTAGATACTTGGACGTCTATTTTAGGGATCTCCCAAACAGAACTATCACCCTCTAGGGGAAAATGTTTTTTTAGCTCAGAGGGCACAGTAAGGCTAGTTTCACATTTGCGCTTTATAGCGCAGCGACGGCCTGTGCACGGCCGCCGCTAAGCCCCGCCCCCTGCCGGCTCCCTGCCTGCCCCTTCCGGTCATCGCCGCCTACTAGCGCACATGGGCGCTTGCGATCTGCGCACCCTATCTTTAGTATAGGGTGCGCAGATCGGGCGCTAGCAGGATTTTGCCGTGCGCTGCGCACTTTTGAAGGTGCACCGTGCGTGCCGAAATGCAACATGCTGCGTTCGGCGCACACGCTAAAGATAGGGTGCGCAGATCGCAAGCGCCCATGTGCGCTAGAATGCGGCGATGACCGGAAGGGGCGAGCAGGGAGTCGGTAGGGGGCGGGGCTTAGCAGTGGCCGTGCGCAGGCAGTCGCTGCGCTATAAAGCACAAATGTGAAACTAGCCTAAGTGCTTTCTCGGGGAGGACCACTCCTGAGCTATTAAATCCTTTATAACCTCATGAACTGGGAAACCCTTTCTACCTCTGGGTTTCAACCCTCCAAACATCTCATCTTGGACTGAGAGCTTGATCTCCTCCTCCTCTAATCCCATGGTATTTCTCACCATGGATACTAACTCCTCCATATCCTCCGAGGAGAAATAATATTTTTTCGCATCATGACTGGAGGTGGACGTGGAGCCCTCATTTTCCCAAATATCCTCCGATCCGGAGGAACGGACCTCTCCCGAGTCTGAGTCAGCCTCCACGGGTGCCCTTTTCCTCTTTTTTGAGGCAGGGCCCTGGGCCTCGGGGGTCTGGGCTGCTATGGAGTTCTGAACCTCTTGCCTAATGAGAGTCTTTATGCTGTCAAACAGGGAGGGTTGTTCGTTACGCAGGATATTTTGCGTACAGGGTTAGCATAACTTCTTTCTGTAGTCAGAAGGAAACCTGGCACCACAAATACCACACTTGCGGGGATTTTTAGGGGCAGAGGCCTTGTCTTCCTGCAAGAAGAAGAGAAGGCTTACTCAGACCTGTGCCACCGTATTTTGACAGACAAGGGACCTGGCCCTGCTACTCACTGTAGGAGGGGGAACGCTGGGCTCCGCAGATGCTGCAGCTGAGGGCTTCTCACCATCCAAGTCCATACACACCACAGACACACTGCGCTTACCTGGAGCTGCTGCACCCTTTTTAAGGGTGTTGCTGGCGTTCGTTCTCTGGTGCTCTTCCCTCCTCCTCTGTCCCTGGGGAGGACGCTGGTCGACCCCCGTCGCTGTTGGAGCCATTTCCCGGGTCCCCCGGGTGCTGGCGTGCATTTCCCCATTGCAGGACGCCGGAGGCCGCAAACCGTAAGTGCGCATCATCGCTACTACCGGTCTACTGCCCGCCCCCTCTGGCGCACGCAGCTTCCCCATGCAGCGCTGGAAGGAGGAAGGACGCCGGGGAACTGTGCAGGACCCCGGCAGGCACCATACCTCCACGCTTTACCCCGGAGGGCGTGGGAGGGGCGGTCATGTCCCGAGTCACACCGGCGGTGGAGACGGGAGCAGCGCATGGAGGAGAGGAGAACCCCCCGACCTTGGCTGCCCAGCTTCTGCCACGGCAGCTCCTTGTGACCTCTTCATGCCCCGATAGGGGACAGGAAAAACACTGAGGTAGCAGGAAGGGGAGGGTTATTTAACCTCTTTGTGTTCCTGTCCCCTATTAGGGCGGGGAGACAACCTCCAAGGTGGCTGTCGTGGAAGGTGACTAGAGAAATTTGTGATCCCGTACTACAAAATACAAAGCTACATTTTAATTCCCATTGCTTCATTATATTCATCATATTGGGTTTTAGGATGAAAATATAAAAGCCAAGGAACACACCATCATGCTGATCATTTACCTATAGATTTTACTTGTGTATTAAGTGTTTTCTACCACAAGGTGGCATAGTAACTCCTACACTAATAGTAATAATAGTATAGAAAAAGCAAGGGCCAGTTATCACTGACAAATACAATATACACTTACCAAATATATACAGTGAAAGACTAATTGTGAAGGGTCGATTCTTCATGGCTCATGTTTATATGCATACAGTCAGTACTGTGCAAACGTTTTAGGCAGGCGTGGGAAAAATGGGGCAAAGTAAGAATGCTTTCTAAAATATAAATGTTAATAGTTTATTTTTATCATTTAGCAAAATGAAAGAACAATAAATAAATCTAAACCATATTCATTTTTGTTGTGACCACCTTTTCCTTTCATCAACATCAAAACATAAATACATCAATTCTTTTAGCTACACTTGCACACAGTTTTGTTTTTTTATGAACTCGGCAGGCAGATTGTTCCAATCATCTTGGAGAACTAACCACAGATCTTCTATGGCTGTCACTTGTGCAAACCCTTCTGTATTTTCATGTAATCCCAGACAGAATGTTGAGATCAGGGCTCTGTGGGGGCCGTATCATCACTTCTCGAGCTCCTTGTTCTTCCTTATGACAAATATAGTTCTTAATGACATTGGTTGTTTGGGGTTTTGGTCCAGCTGCAAAATTAATTTGCAGGCAATCAGACGCCTTCCTGATGGTATTGCTTGACGGATAAGTGCCTGCATGCATCTCTCAGCATTTTGGACACCATTAACCCTGACCAAATCTCCAACTCAATATGCTGAAATACAGCCCTAAGCTCACCAGCACCCTCCCTCATGCTTCACTGCTGCCTACGGATTCTCATTATTGTACCACTCATCATCCCATCCCAAACTGACTGACTTCTCTTACTGCCAAATATTTTACATTTTGACTGCTCAGTCCAAAGCATTTATTTTATGTTCATAGAATCATAGAATCGTAGAGTTGGAAGGGACCTCCTGGGCCATCTGGTCCAACCCCCTGCTCAAAGCAGGATTCGCTAAATCATCCCAGTCATCCCAGTTCATTTGCTTCCTAAGTGCAACTTTCTTAATAGTCTTCACTTAAAATTTTGTAATTTTTGTAATTTTGTATTTTTATGCTGGGGTCACACTTGCGTGTGCAATGCGTGAGTCTCCCGCATCAATACCTGGCACTGCCGCCGATACTCGGGACCGGAGCGTGCGGCTGCATAGAAATAATGGCAGCCATATTGTTGTCACTAGAGTTGAGCGAAACGGGTCGAAAAATTTCAAAAGTCGCCGACTTTTGGCAAAGTCGGGTTTCATGAAACGAAACCCGACCCTAGGATGAGGTCGGCCACGAGGTCGGCGACTTACGCGCCAAAGTCGCGTTTCAAAAGTTTGTTTTGCGCTCTTTTTCAGCCAATCAGGATCCACGGACACTGTGGGCAACGTGATGACATAGGCACGGGTCACCACCATCTTTCAGAAGGGCATGCAAGTGATTGGCTTGCTTTGGGGGGCGTCACAGGGGGTATAAAAGGGCGTGCACGCCGACCGCCATGTTACTCATGCTGATCTCAGAATAGAGAGAGCTGCTGCTGATGATGATTTTGTAGGGAGAGCGTTAGGCAGGGAAGAAGACACCAAAAACTGCTTCTGCTGCTAGCGATTTTGCCTGTACAACACACCAGTCACTGTGTGTGCAGTGCAAGGGGAGGCTATATAGTGGTGTATCAGTGGTGTTGGTTGTTGGGCTGCCTTCTAAGGCTTCCTTAACATTCCTGCATTGCTGTTTACCCACTGCTCTGCAAACTGCTTTTTTAAAAGCAATCCCAATTTTTTTTTTTTGTCCTGCTGAGAAGAAAAAAAAACTGCTTCTGCTGCTAGCGATTTTGCCTGTACAACACACCAGTCACTGTGTGTGCAGTGCAAGGGGAGGCTATATAGTGGTGTAACAGTGGTGTTGGTTGTTGGGCTGCCTTCTAAGGCTTCCTGACATTCCTGCATTGCTGTTTACCCACTGCTCCGCAAACTGCTTTTTTAAAAGCAATCCCAATTTTTTTTTTTTGTCCTGCTGAGGTACTGAGCGTGCACTTTTGCACACCATACAGCGGTGTACGCTCCTCACACAGTACCGTGTAACGGCTGTTATCACAGCCACAGTGAAGCTATCAGTGTGTCACTCTGTGAGAATAAAACGAGGACATGTTCCGTTCTTACAGACCTGCACTCTAGGGAGATTCCTATTCTGCCCAATTCTACATACACCTTGTAGTTTGTGATACACTAGCCAATTTCTGCCTGTGACATAGCGCTGTGATATTCAGTGGGCCTCACACAATCCATAAGTGTCCAGTGTCCATAAGTGTGTGCAGAAATTCAAAATCTCCCTTATCCTCTAGTCACTTTGGTCACAGCTGTGCCATCGAGCCTGTGACAGAGCGCTCAGATATTCAGTGGGCCTCACACAATCCAAAAGTGTCCAGTGTCCACAAGTGTGTGCAGAAATTCAAAATCTCCCTTATCCTCTAGTCACTTTGGTCACAGCTGTGCCATCAAGCCTGTGACAGAGCGCTCAGATATTCAGTGGGCCCCACACAATCCAAAAGTGTCCAGTGTCCACAAGTGTGTGCAGAAATTCAAAATCTCCCTTATCCTCTAGTCACTTTGGTCACAGCTGTGCCATCGAGCCTGTGACAGAGCGCTCAGATATTCAGTGCGCCTCACACAATCCAAAAGTGTCCAGTGTCCACAAGTGTGTGCAGAAATTCAAAATCTCCCTTATCCTCTAGTCATTTTGGTCACAGCTGTGCCATCGAGCCTGTGACAGAGCGCTCAGATATTCAGTGGGCCTCACACAATCCAAAAGTGTCCAGTGTCCACAAGTGTGTGCAGAAATTCAAAATCTCCCTTATCCTCTAGTCACTTTGGTCACAGCTGTGCCATCGAGCCTGTGACAGAGCGCTCAGATATTCAGTGGGCCTCACACAATCCAAAAGTGTCCAGTGTCCACAAGTGTGTGCAGAAATTCAAAATCTCCCTTATCCTCTAGTCACTTTGGTCACAGCTGTGCCATCGAGCCTGTGACAGAGCGCTCAGATATTCAGTGGGCCTCACACAATCCAAAAGAGTCCAGTGTCCACAAGTGTGTGCAGAAATTCAAAATCTCCCTTATCCTCTAGTCATTTTGGTCACAGCTGTGCCATCGAGCCTGTGACAGAGTGCTCAGATATTCAGTGAGCCTCACACAATCCAAAAGTGTCCAGTGTCCACAAGGGTGTGCAGAAATTCAAAATCTCCCTTATCCTCTAGTCACTTTGGTCACAGCTGTGCCATCGAGCCTGTGACAGAGCGCTCAGATATTCAGTGGGCCTCACACAATCCATAAGTGTCCAGTGTCCACAAGTGTGTGCAGAAATTCAAAATCTCCCTTATCCTCTAGTCACTTTGGTCACAGCTGTGCCATCGAGCCTGTGACAGAGCGCTCAGATATTCAGTGGGCCTCACACAATCCAAAAGTGTCCAGTGTCCACAAGTGTCTGCAGAAATTCAAAATCTCCCATGTCCTATACACACCTTGTACCTTGTTTTACATTACTATATAGTTTGTTGGATTTTGTCTACATTTCTACCAAAAATGAGGAAGGCTGGTGGAAGAGGCCGTGGAATTGGGCGGGGGTTGGCAGCTGGTAATGATGGTGTTGGTGGTGGATCTGATGGTAGTGGCAAGAGCAAAATAGGACCGAATGCAGGAGGTGTTGAGCCTGCGTCATCGTCTGGCTACATAAGGCCTCGAACGCTTAGTTTTCTAGGAGTTGGCAAACCGCTTTTAAAGCCAGAGCATCAGGAAAAAGTTTTGTCTTACATTGCTGACTCAGCCTCCATCTCTATCGCCTCCTCTTCTGAAGTTGTAAAAAGTAAAAGCACTGAGTCGTCATTGGAGGCTCATGTTCATGAACCACACCTTTCCTTGTGTCCTTCACCCCAACCAAGATTGAAGGATGACGCAGGCCATACTACTGATTACTCCATGGAGCTGTTTTCACATACCATGCCTGGATTATCAAGTGAAATGGTGAATTACCCAGGCCAAGATGAATCTGACATGGAGTGCACTGATGCACAGCCGCTGATGGATGATTCTGCTGGTACATTCACTCAGAGCACTACATTGTCCTCGCAGTGTACAGAGCCAGATTCTGACCCTGATGAGACTCAGGTGCCCCTTCCCGCACACTATACCACCATACACGGTGACACAGAGGAAGGTGCACATGACATAGAAGAGGAGGTGATGGATGACCCAGTTGTTGACCCATATTGACATCCATTGGGGGAAGAAGGTGCTGCTTCCAATAGCTCAGATGAGGAGCATCCACAGCAGACATCGACATCGCAACAGCTGTTATCTGGCAGGCCCGGAGCACTCCAAAGACAGGTTCCAAACATCAAAAGAGTTGCTGGACAGCTTGTCCAGAGGGTCAAAAGATCACAGCGTGCTAGGCCGCAAAATGTCTGCCAAAGTAGGAAGAGTGCAGTGTGGCACTTTTTTGAACAAAATCCTCATGATCAGGCCAAGGTTATCTGTAAGAAGTGCGCAAAGACCTTTAGCCGAGGGAAAAATCTGAAAAATTTGAATACCAGTTGCATGCTTAGACATTTAACCAGCATGCACTTGCAAGCGTGGACACAACACCAAACCTCAAGTGCCACATGTGCAACTGATCACAACGAAGGTAGTCAGCAACGCTACATTGTTTCCCCCACTGTAAGCCCACCGGTTAGCACAACAGCAAATGTTGAGGTGTCGTTGCAAGGCCACAGCAGTCAGGGAATCCCACTGTTATATCAACGAAAGACTGATTCTAGGCCATCAGAAAGAACAACAACTCCATCACCATCATCAACCCTCTCTCAGTCCGCCCTGTCCACCGCTACTTCCACCATATGCAGCTCTCAAGTCCAGCTCACCCTCCCAGACACTATGAGTAGGTCAAGAAAGTACTCAGTCTCTCATCCGCGTACACTGGGTTTGAACGCCCACATTGCCAAACTAATCTCGTTTGAGATGATGCCCTTTCGGTTGGTGGAAAGCACAGCTTTCCGCGAACTCATGGCCTATGCAGTACCACGCTATGACCTACCCAGTCGCCACTTCTTCTCTCGCAAAGCCATCCCAGCCCTCCACCATCATGTGAAAGACCGCATTGTCCATGCACTCAAGCAGTCAGTGAGCGGAAAGGTGCACCTCACAACTGATGCATGGTCCAGTCGGCATGGCCAGGGACGTTACGTGTCCATCACTGCGCACTGGGTTAATGTGGTGGATGCAGGGTCCACAGGGGACAGCGGTGGTGGGACAGTGCTGCCTAGCCCACGGTATAGGAAACAGTTGGCTGTAGGCGTTCGACCCTCCTCCTCCTCCTCCAGAAGCGAAAGCTCGTCCACAGAGCGCAGTCGTACGAGCATTCCATCTGCAGCTGCCACTGTTGCACACGAGGTGTCCCCCTATCGAGCAGCTAGTGGAAAGCGTCAGCAGGCTGTGTTGCAGATGATGTGTTTGGGCAACAGACACACCGCCAAGGTGCTGGCCGAGTACTTGAAGCGACAAACTGAGTCATGGCTGGGCAGTGTACATCTTGAGGCAGGCAAGGTAGTTAGTGATAACGGCCGTAATTTTGTGGCAGCCATAGCCCTTTCAAAACTCAGCCATATACCTTGCTTGGCTCACACCTTGAACCTGGTGGTGCAGTGCTTCCTCAAAAATTATCCGGAGTTAACAGCCCTGCTCCAGAAGGTGCGAAGACTGTGCGCGCACATCCGCCGGTCGCCTGTACACTCCGTTCGTATGCAGAAGCTGCAGCGATTGCTCCACCTTCCCAACCACCGCCTCATTATCGACATTGCAACAAGGTGGAACTCCACCCTGCACATGGTGGAGCGGCTGTGCGAGCAGAGGCAGGCCATAATGCATAATGCATTTTTGGGAGGATACACGGCCAGGCACTTTGAGAGCAGACATGGAGTTGACAGGTGTGCAGTGGTCGAAGCTGAAAGACCTCTGTAAAGTCCTTCAGCGTTTTGAGGAATGCACACGGCTGGTAAGCGCAGACGACGCCATCCTAAGCATGAGCATCCCACTTATGCGTCTGCTCATGCAAACTTTGACGCACCTTAAGGAGCAGGCATCTGCAGCCAATGTTGATGAGGAGGAAGAGGAGGAGGGAATCCTTGATGACATTCAGCCATTGTCTGCTCAGGGACCTCTCCTGGACGAGGTGGAGGAAGAAGAGGAGGAGGAGGATGATGGGGATGATTACTTAGGGGAGGAGGATGCATCTCGTGGGGCAAGTGAAAATGTTGGCGTGGCAAGGTCTGGTACAGGGTTTGTGCGTGACTGGAGGGATGTGGATTTGCCAGAAAGTGCTCCTCCAACCAGCACTCGCAGTGCATCATTGACACCGGGAACATTGGCCCACATGTCAGATTATGCCTTGCAGATCCTAAAAAGGGACCCCCGCATTGCCAAAATGATGAACGATGACGACTACTGGTTGGCCAGCATCCTGGATCCACGCTATAAAGGCAAATTACAATACATCATGCCACAGGAGAACCTTGACCTAATATTGGCTAATAAACAAGCAACTCTGGTAAATCGGTTGCTTGAGGCATTCCCAGCACATAGCAGCGGTGATGGTTCTCACACGAGCCGTACGGGCCGGGGGCAGCTTGGCAGAGGTGTTCGTGGTGCACACAGCAGAAGTGGCGTTGGAGACAGGGGTTTCATGACAATGTTGTGGACTGATTTTTCAAATACCGCTCACACAACTGGTAATACTGGATCGATGGAAAGTGACAGGAGACAGCAGTTGTCAACTATGGTTACAAACTACTTTTCCTCCCATATCGATGTTCTCCCACACAGGTCATTCCCCTTTGACTATTGGGCCTCTAAACTGGACACCTGGCCTGAATTGGCCCAATATGCCTTACAGGAGCTCGCTTGCCCAGCTGCAAGTGTGCTATCGGAAAGAGTCTTCAGTGCAGCTGGATCAATCCTGACAGAAAAAAGGACCCGTCTGTTAACCCAAAATGTGGATGATCTAACCTTCATTAAAATGAACCATGCATGGGTTTCCAAGGATTTTGTCCCACCTTCCCCTGATGACACATAGGGTGACAGAAAAATGGCTTGCTTTGGTCCACCTCTTCCTGGGACTTCACCTATTTCGCCTTTTGCATCAGCTGAATGTCCAACATCAACATATGCCACTTTCTAAAACTCCCTAACTGTGCTGCCTCCCCCCCCCATGGCCGGGGTCACCACCTAGCGCACGACACCGTGCGAGTGCCGTTGCCCTGGACAGGTGGGTAGGCCGACTCTTGGGTGCGGGCACTGGCACAGGGTCCCTCATAGTGCAATCAAGTGTCTCTGACGGTGGTGGTGCACACCCGCCGTCAGACACACCGCTGTACTATGAGGGGCCCAGTGCCAGTACCGACGCCCACGAGTGGGCCCCCCTTGCTTGGGCAGGGCCCCAGCATTTGCAATCTTTACCTCTCCCTGCTCCTCCGCTGTGTAATCTGGGCCATCAAATCCATACTGTGCCTGACACCGTCTGAGCCTGCCTCCTGATGTATAGACATATATTTTGAATGTGTACGCTATCCATACATGTTATCCGGGGATACGGTACCCTTTCTCACCTTTGTGCAATCACCTGCAAGCCATACTGGGCCTAACACCATCTGAGCCTGCCTCCTGATGTATAGACATATATTTTGAATGTGTACGCTATCCATACATGTTATCCGGGGATACGGTACCCTTTCTCACCTTTGTGCAATCACCTGCAAGCGATACTGGGCCTAACACCGTCTGAGCCTGCGTCCTGATGTATAGACATATATTTTGAATGTGTACGCTATCCATACATGTTATCCGGGGATACGGTACCCTTTCTCACCTTTGTGCAATCACCTGCAAGCCATACTGGGCCTAACACCGTCTGAGCCTGCCTCCTGATGTATAGACATATATTTTGAATGTGTACGCTATCCATACATGTTATCCGGGGATACGGTACCCTTTCTCACCTTTGTGCAATCACCTGCAAGCCATACTGGGCCTAACACCATCTGAGCCTGCCTCCTGATGTATAGACATATATTTTGAATGTGTACGCTATCCATACATGTTATCCGGGGATACGGTACCCTTTCTCACCTTTGTGCAATCACGTGTAATCCATACTGGGCCTGAGAACGGCTGGCGAGCTGTTAAGCAAGCTACAGCACCTGTGGTTTGCACACGTAAGTTTTTCATTTTTTCAGGAATGACGGTTAGGCCTAATTCCGGAACTGCGGTTGACCTGCACTTACTGGTAAATCATCGTTCGCGGGTAATAATTGTAATCACAGATCCCCATCACTAACGTTGTTCAGCGGGTTATCTTCACCTGTAAGCGACAAACGCTGGCCTTTTCAGTGTAGCGCACATGCAGCCACGGACATGTAAGGGCATGACACACCAGTTATTGGCCAATCTCATGTGCCAGAGCCTCACGTGTCCCTCTAGTAAGCCGGACTCGGACCGCGGGGCATGACGGAGTCTCGTTCGTTAACGGAATTAAGCTTGCAATCTGTGCCTCTTTTCTGTAGCTTGCATGGTTGAGGTTTCCCAGGTGGAGTCGAATTAAACCGTAGGCTCCACTCCTGGTGGTGCCCTTCTAGACATTCCTTTAAGGTTCAGCTTTGCAACCATAATGCCCACGTAAAACAAACACTTTGCCTTCATGAACGCTGTTTGGAGGGTCATGACTCGTGGGAATAACGCCGCCCAATCAGTTAACCTGCTAGAGAGATCGTTCATTGCTCCCAAGCATGACATCACACTCCCTAGGAGGAAGGTAATGCCACTGTGGCGACCGTACTCCTGGGGGCGACACAAGTGCACTGATGCCCAGCCACTGCTTGATGAATCTGCTGGTACATTGACCCAGACCACTACATTCCCCTCGCACTCTACACAGCCTGAATCTGACCCTGATGAAACTCAGGTTACCCTTCCCATATACAGTTCCATCTTACACGGTGACAAAGAGGAAGCTGCAGATGAAAGTGCAGGTTCGGCCCACCCGCCATCAGACACACCACCGTACTATCAGGGGCCCTGTGCCAGTGCCGTCGCCAACGAGTGGGCCTCCCCTGCTTGCTCAGGATCACAGCACTTGCAAGGTTGAAATACTGTGCAGTGAGATGGAAGATGGGGACGACGAGGAGTCCAGACTAGTACAGGGATTCCCTAGCGAGGAGACTTATTTGATTGTTTTCAATGTTGGGACAGCAATTTTTGGGGAGCACTATACTCTGGAGAATGATAGATGGGGCCCACCATACACTGGAACATTCCAAAGGTGGACATCAGACACTGGAGCAGCATTTACAGGGCCCATTATACACTAGAGCATTAGAAATGGGGCCCATTATGGTTGGAGCCCATAAGACAGTGGAGCTTCATCCATGGGGACCAACATATACTGTAGCATTATGTGGAGCTCATCATATACTGTTTCAAACATTATATGGGACCAATGATTCTGTATGGAGAAATAGATGGGCCTCGTCCTGAGATGTAAAAAGTGAAGTATTTTTCATTGTACTATACCGCTATTTCTCTGCCGTATCGGAGCATGATGAGTTGTGGTATGTGTTAAAGGGGCGCTCTTTCGCCCAGGGCACATGAAAACCTGGAGCCAGCCCTCCCCCCCCACAACTTTAGCCAAATAACCCCCATTTTTCAGTGCGTAACTTGTATTATGAAGTTAATTAAGGTTGACAAGCTTAAGTAAGAAGAATTGATGCTTTTGGCATTCAAATGGGCACTGTAGGTGTGTTTCCTGTCCTCCTCTCACTGCCGACTTTTATTCCCCATTGACTTACATTGGGTTTCGTGTTTCGGGACGACCCCGACTTTTCCCTATAATCGGACGATCTTGCTCGACCCGACTTTTGGAAATGTCGGGTTTCACAAAACGAAACTCGACCCTAAAAAATCAAAAGTCGCTCAACTCTAGTTGTCACCCATCTCGCTAACCATGTTACATGCAGCCGCACACTCCAGTCCCGAGTGCCGGCGGCAGTGTCTGGTATTGATGCGCGAGTTTCTCGCATTGCACACGCAAGTGTGACCCTGGCCTTAAGCTGAGTATTTTGCTGAAATGTTACAAATCTGTCACAGTTGCTCCCGAGTCCACACCTCTCTGCTCCCTTTACCTTCCATACAGGAAAGTAGGGAGGGGCTTGTACACAGATCTCATAAAGATACAGCCTTCCAAAACCTGTCCTCTCCACTACATATCTGTGTACATAAACAGCTAACATAAAAAAAAAAGCAAATACCTTAAGGATACTGCCTTCAAAAAACCTGTCCGATGACAAATGCACTAGCAGGATGCAGCAGGCCCCCACTGATAAAGGCAAGGGGCAGCACAGGTGCAAACTACTGATAAAAACAGCCACCCACACACCTAGCAAATTATGGAGGGGTTGGCTGCCTGGTAGAAAAATTGCACACAAATAGAGATTGCGTAGAACGCCAGTCACACAGGAATGTGTGATGCAAAGTGTCCCTTTTTGTTGGCTTGGTGTACTGGGACGCCTGTCTCTGTGGTGTGCATATATATATATATATATATATATATATATATATAGATCTGGGCAGCCCGCCTGCTAATATTATGGGCGTCATCAATTGTCTGTTAGTCAGACACTTTGCACCACACATGCAGTACCTGTGTGACTGGTGTTCTACTAAAGCCCTATTTGTGTGCAATTTTTCTACTAGGAAGCCAACCCCTCCACAATTTGCTTGGTATGTGGGTGGCTGTTTTTATCAGTGGTTTTCACCTGTGCTGCCCTTGCCTTTATCAGTGGGGGCCTGCTGCATCCTGCTAGTGCATTTGTCATTGGACAGATTTTGGAATGGTTGTATCCTTATGGTATTTGCTTTTTTTTTCTATGTTAGCTATTTATGTACATAGATATGTAGTGGAGAGGGTAGAAAGTATCTTGGATGGCAGAAAAAGGATATAAACAATTAGGAAAGCACATTGATAGGAAATTACAGTGCTTGAGCTGTGTTATTACTTGAAAGCAAATGTAGACAGCAGCAACCTGGTTACACACAGAACTCACATCCAGCAGTAGAACGTTTGGGGCTAACTGTAGAACGCTATGTGTGATGGAAAATAAACACTGCAAATCAACCTGATAACACCATCCCCACCGTCAAACATGGTGGTGGCAGCATCATGCTCTGGGGATGCTTCTCTTCAGCAGGAACAGGGAAGCTGGTCAGAGATGATGGGAAGATGGATGGAGCTAAATACAATCCTGAAAGGATTACTTGTTAAAGACTACAAAAGACTTGAGACTGAGGCTTAGGTTCACCTTCCAGCAGGACGACCCTAAACATACAGTCCAGAGTTCATCCAATCTCACTGAGCTGGAGCCAGTTTTCAAACAAGAATGGACAAAAATGTCATCCTGTAGCTAGAAAAAGTTGGTAGAGACATACCCCAAAAGATTTGCAGCATAAATTGCAGTGAAAGGTGGTACTTCGTAAAGTATCAGGGGGCTGAATACAAATGCATGTCCCTATTTTCAGATTTACATTTTTTTAAATAATTAGAAAACCCATGTATGATTTCCTTTACACTTATTAAATACTTTCTACTTTGTGTTGGTATGTCACATAAAATACATTTAAGTTTGTGGGTGTAACGTGAAAAAATGTTGAAAGTTTCACAGGGTATGAATACCTTTTTAAGGCACACAGTAGGTCTGTAGTTCAAAGGCAGGGTGACAACTGCACTTGGAGCTGAGGAGATGGCTTTATTAGTTATCACCAGGATTTCAAAGTAATGAAGAACTGTTTTCTTTTATTGATTCTTGCTTTTGCCTCCCCCCCTCCCCAAATCATCTTCTGTGCACACAACTAACAAAGACATTAAATGCAGGAATTGAAGAAACTTGAGCCACTGGCCGAAACAGCAATGGCAGAATAGCTCAGGCCACAGATTAATAAATCTCTATTGTGTCATTTAATGTGAATTTAATTGTAAGCATTTCATCTATAGAGACACCTGCAGAAACACAAGCTGACAGTGTTCTCGTCTGAAGTCCTTTACCCATACACTTCTAGGAGGAGTGAACCCTTAATACGATTGATTCTTAATAATGAATTTGTCAATGTTTTTCTCCCGGTGACAAATGAGAGGTGAGTGACCTTATCAATAAGCTGAAAGGTGTCAAATAGTGTGTAACCCCCTCTGTCTTATGTCTAAATGCCATGAGGTTCACATTCTGCTCTCTGGATAGTTTTAATAAATTATTTCATCATGGTCTTCTGTGATCATGACTCAGTCCTCTACATGCCATTAATATTTTTTTTCTAATTCCTTTGTATGCCACCCGAAAAGAGTAAGTGGGTGATGACAAGGTCTCCTGTCGCTGTCTAGAAAGGGAAGATATGAAAAACCCAGTCCTAGCCAAGGCCACTTTTATATTATCAGCCAACATAATAATGCCTTACCAATCATATAATAGAAATACAATACTACCAATTCTATGCAGTAGACAAATAATTCTCCCTTAAAGGGGTTGTCTTCTAATGACAACCCTTATTCTATTTGTATTAGGTCATATGGACATCGAGAGGTCCCCTTTAACCGGCCACCTGATCGGGAAGACTCAAGTTTCACCTGAATCACCTAAATTAAATACTACTCTCTGCCTCAGCTTCATGGTGGGGTTAGCAGGAGGAATTTTGACTAGACTCATCACTAAATTACCTTCTTCCTAATGAAATAACGTAGACATGCTTCCCTGAATGTATCAATTCTAACAGATGTCACTTATTTTTACTAATAACCCCCCAAAAAAACCCCGCAATTGTTTCCGTGATCTGATACTAACAGCCATGTTATCACGCACAATGTTCCACACCCCATGGCTCTGTAGGTCTTGAAAATAGAAGCAAATTAATACCTCTATGGCATCAAAGTGCAGAAACATCCTGTTTTCAAAGTAAACTACAGTCATGGCCAAAAATGTTGGCACCCTGGAAATTGCTCCAGACAATTAAGTATTTCTCCCAGAAAATTATAGCAATTACACATTTTGTTATACACCTTTATTTCCTTTGTGTGTATAGGAACAACACAAAAACAGACAGGGGAAAAAAGGCAAATTGGACAGAATTTCACACAAAACACAAAAAAAACAAGCCAGACAAAATTGTTGTCACCCTTCCAAAATTGTAGGTAAACAACTTTGTTTCAAGCATGTCATGCTTGTTCAAAATCAACCTGTGGCAAGTAACAGGTGTGGGCAATATGAAAATCAATTAATTGCAATAATTTTCTGGGAGATAAAGTATTAGCACAAATATTGATTTGTTTTTTTTCATTTAACCCCATTGCCCTCAGTGTTTATAATGTGGATCCTCACAATCTGCTTTTACTAACATTTGTAACAGAATGGCTCTTTCTAAAGAGCTCACAGTTATCGCTGCAGTCCTGTCATAGAATGTAGCTGATCAACAAGAGAGGTCATGATATTTCTTTCCATCTAACTATTCCATAATCATTTGAGAGTGGTATTATTGGAAAGAGGAAGGAACTGCAGCAACTCAGTCATGAAGTAGAAACCACGTAAAGTTACAGTGGGGTCACCAAGTACTGGGAAGCAGAGGGCAGAAAGGTCACAAGAGTCAAATCCTCCTCTGGTACCAACATCAGCACAAACACTGTGTGCCAGTAGCTTCAGGATATGGGTTTCCATGGCCAAGCAGCTGCATGCAGTCTTACATCACCAAGCACAATGCCAAGCATCATATGGAGGGATGCAAAGAAGTCACCACTGGACTCTGGAGTAGTGGAAATGCAAAATTGAGTGAGAGGCAATAGATTAATCCTTGCAGTCACATCCCACATCATGTGCTGAGAAGTGTTTACGTGACAGGGATGCTGGAAAAAAAAAAAAAAAAAAAATTTAGGGCCCAGCTCCTGGCACCCCGGGTGATCAGCTAAATGAGTGCTGGGTCAATTTTAATTCCAATAGATAGTACCCAGGTGCACTACCAGGTACACCCACTAGTCTATAGTCACTGCTGCGCCTGTGGGACCCCTAGCAATTCTAAGATTGTAGCTCTGCAGCATGTGCACCTCAGCTTCTTTCAAGAGTCCTGATCTTTGTGATTGCTGGGGGTCTCAGAGCTTGTTCCTTTAATCAATTATGAAAAAGGGTTATCCCCCACATCCATTGGAGAGGGAATAACGTGCGGATTACTGAGAGGCTGTCTGGAAAATATTGTGTGCGCTAATATTTGTCTGTTATATACATGGATTGAAGAAAAAAGTTTTGTGCCCAATCTAACTCAGAATAACTGTAGATCCGAGTCTTTTGGCTTGAATATGGAAGTCCGATTAAAGCCTGACAATGTCCTGCAGTATGACCTATGTGGTAGAGGGTTCCCGAAGGCATTCTGTGCCATACTAGCAGTATTCAAGCAAAAAAGGAAGCACACTGTAGCGCCAAACCATGCAAACATGAAAAATGAATTGCATTACTGCATTAGAAGTATGAAAAATTGAGAAAGTTTAGCGCATAAAATGGCCACGTTATGTGTACCTGGAAGCCACGTTAAGGCATTTCTTGTTTTCCAGGTCCCTATTCTATGCCAATCCTCACTAAGACTGTAGTCTCCATCTGAATGGGAACCTATGAAAAATTCTCTGTTAGGACTGAAGTCTATATCTCTGTGGAGGGGAAATAGCCCTGGCTTGATTAAAAACGCCTGCAGCTAACAGGTGGAGTGCTCAGTCAGAAGGTAAATGAATACAAATTTCAAAAACTGACCGCCACATCCAAGCATAAGCATAGTGTGAACAGGTGCTTAACCTAGAGTCACCAACTCTCATGCATTCAAGCAAAAAAGGAAGCACACTGTAGCGCCAAACCAAAATCCAGGTTTTGAGGATTTCCTTAGTATCGCCCAGGTGGTGGAATTATTGCCTGTGCAAGTGAGCAGATCTCACCTGTGCAATTTTAAGGGAAATCCTGAAAACATGACCAGTTGGTGGCTCTTGAGGACTGGAGTTGGGGAACACTGCTGCAGATAAACCCCCGATGTAAGCTGAAAGATAAGAAAAATGAGTTATATTATACTCACATGGGGGGGCACATACTACAGCACTTAGCTCTGCCTCAATAAAGTACGCCTGCACACCAGCTGTGACAGGCAGCAAGGAAGATGACGTCATCGCATGAAGATGGGAGGACCCGGGCCACGACACCCATCGGACCGGACCACCGCCCGGTTGACTATAATCTAACTTGTTTTTCTTCTCTTTCAGGTTGGAGCAGGGGCTTATCTACAGCATTCTAGAATGCTGTAGATAAGCCCCTGATGGCGGAGGCTGCAGCTTATTTACGAAAAAATCGGTGACAGATTCCCTTTAAAAATGCCACCTGAAGAAAAAACAAACAAACAAAAAAAAAATAGACAACACAAAAAACCCCGCAAAACGATGAATCAATTTCTGTGGTTACCTGCAAATTTCTGCCTGCAGAATGAATTAACTGAGTCAGTCAGCTTGTTATATACAGTGGCATGTAAAAATTTGGGCACTCCTGGTCAGAATTACTGTTATTGTGAACAGTTAAGCAAGTTGAAGATGAAATGATCTCTAAAAGAACTAAAGGTAACACATTTCCTTTGTATTTGTGGCAAAAAATATTGTCATTTTTTAAATTTTAAAAATTGCAAAAAGGAAAATGGATCAATGCAAATGTTTGGGCACCCTCGGAGATTTGTGTGCTCAGATAACTTTGACCAAGGTTTCAGACCTTAATTACCCTGTTGGAGTTATGGCTTGTTAACTATCATCGTTAGGAAAGGCCAGGTAATGCAAATTTCCCAGCTTTATCCTCCTCCTCTAACCTTGTGCCAAAAATACTGGTTCTTCTAAGCAGTTGCCTAGCACTCTGAAAATGAAAATATTTGAGGCTCACAAGGCAGGAGAAAGATATAAGAACATAAAGCTTTGCTAAGTTGCCCCTTCCTCAGTTTGAAATGTAATTAAAAAAATAGTTAACAGTGGAGGTCAATATAAATTGTGGAAGACCAAGAAAAATTTCAGTGGTATTGATAGAGAGGCAGATCGGAGCCACTGCTTGACTGCAAAAGACCTTCAGAAAGATTTAGACTCTAGTTGTGGTACATTGTGCTACCGTTTAGAGACACCTGCCAAATATGGCCTTCATGTAAGAGTTATCAGAAGAAAACCTCTCCTGCATCCTCATCATAAAATTCAGCTTCAGCAGTAAGCATTTAAACAAGCCTGATTTGGAAACAAGTCCTGTGGGCCGATGAGTTTAAAGTAAAACTCTGTGGCAACAATGATCAAGTTGAGTGGTATGTGTGGAGAAAAAAAGGACACAGAATTTCATGAAAAGAAGATCTCATCAACCATCAAGAATGGGGGTGCATTAATCTTAGTTTGGGATTGTGTTACAACCAATGGCATGGGGAAGATTTCACAGGTAGAGGGAAGAATGGATTCAATTAAATTTCATCAAATTCTTGATGCAAACATAACACCATCTGTAAAAAAAAAAAGCTTAAGTTGAAAAGAGGATGGCTTCTACAAATGGATAATGATCCTAAAAACGTCAAAACCCACAATAGACTACCTCAAAAGGCGCAAGCTGAAGGATTTACAATGGCTCTCACAGTCCCCTGATCTGAACATCATTGAAAATCTGTGGCTAGACCTCAAAATAGCAGTGAATGCAAGACAACCCAGGAATCTCAAAGAGCTGAAAGAATTTTCAAAAGGAAGAATGGATGAAAATCCTTCAACCAACAATTGAAAGACTCTTGTCTGGAAACAAAAAGCGTTTACGAGCTGTGATACTTGTGCCCAAACTTTTGCATCGAGCCATTTTTTTGTGATTTTAAAATGTAAAAGAAAAAAATAGACATTTCCTTTGTGTTTTAGGCAAAAAATGCATAATTAACTAGGCATTTGAGGTAATTTCATCTTGTTTAACTGTTCACAATAATAAAAAGTAAATATCTAAGTACTTGCGCTATGAATTCACATGATTCATAGCGCAAGTACTTATATACTTTTGGTTTTAATATTTCCCTTTGTGGTTTTTGGTATCTACTTGCAGATGAATCAAAGTGCTGACACTAATGCCGCTATACACCAAGTTTAACTCTCTTTTAGATGTTCACAATAACAGTAATTTTAACCAGGAGTGCCCAAACTTTTACATGCCACTGTATCTATTTTGGCACGCCTCGGTGTTGACTTATGACCACAACATTCAACTCAACAGGTGAGCTTCACTTGGAATAAGGCCACGTTCATGCGTATTTGGTGAGTTTTTTTTACCCCAGTATTTGTAAGCCAAATACAGAAGTGGTTTGTCTCATTTTTCTCTTTATAGGTAGATTTTTGAGTAAAAATGTAAATTGCTCTTGAAGTCTATAAACTTCTGACAACATATCTCCGAATTTCCAAGTAATAAATTTTGTATTTTTTTTTCTGACAAAGAAAAATAGTCAAAATAAAAAATACCCCAGTGCTTTCAGACCTCAAATAATGCAATGAAAACAAATTCATAATCATTTAAAAACAACAATATTTTAACTCAGGAAGAGTTCAGAAATCAATATTTTGCGGAATTACCATGATTTTTAGTCACAGCTTTCATACGTCTTGACATGCTTGCCACCAGTCTTTCTGGAACTGTCCAATTTTTATTTTTGAACAGCAAAAATATGAAGTGTTAAAAAGTCACAAAAACTCAAACTGGGGAATATAAACTTGAAGTAGTCTATATTTTTAGAGTACGTGCACACGCTGTGGAATCTGCTGCGGATTCATCTGCGCGGATTTTGCAAAATCCGCAGGTCTATCAGCGGATTATCCTGCGGTTTATCATATCTACAATGGAGGAGATAGGAAACATTACCCCTCAGACACCAATCAGAGGCCTCTCATACAGCCAAATCAGATCTCATGCTTTGCAGTGATGAGGGGCAACACCCAGAAACGGGTGTAGGCAAATGGAGATGCTGGTTTGACTTTTATCCAAAGGCATGTGGCAAAGCTTGCTAAAGTGAACCCGTCAGGTCTCCCATGCCTTCCAATCCAGCAACATTCAGCTATGTGTGATTTAAACCCTTCACCCCAAAGCCTGTTTTCACCTTCCTGACCAGGCCAATTTTTACAATTCTGACCACTGTCACTTTATGAGGTCATAACTCTAGAACGCTTTCACGGATCCCGCTGATTTTGAGACAGTTTTCTCGTGACATATTGTACTTTATGATAGTATTAAAATTTCTTTAATATGACTTGCATTTGTTAAAAAAACAGAAGTTTGGCAAAAATTTAGAAAATTTTGCAATTTTCAAAGCTTTAAATTTTATGCCCTTAAATCAGAGTCAAACCGCACAAAATAGTTAATAATTTCCACATGTCTACTTTATATTCAGCACAATTATGGAAACATAATTTTTGTTAGGTAGTTATAAGGGTAAAAAGTTGAACAGCAATTTCTAATTTTTACAAAAAAATTTGCAAAACCTTTTTTTTAGTGACCACATCACATTTGAAGTGACTTTGGGGGGCCTATATGACAGGAAATACCCCAAAACGACACTATTCTAAAAACTGCACCCCTCAAGGTGCTCAAAACCACATTCAAGAAGTTTATTAACTCTTCAGGTGCTTCACAGGAATGAATGGAATGTGGAAGGAAAAAATAAACATTTACTTTTCTTTCACAAAAATTTTCCTTTAGACCTTTTTTTTTTTTTTTTAACTTTCACAATGGTAACAGAAGAAAATGGACCATACATTTTGTTGTGCAATTTCTCCTGAGCATGCAGATACCCCATATGTGGGGGAAATCTACTGTTTGGGTACATGGCAGGGCTCGAAAGGGAAGGAGCGCCATTTCACTTTTTGAATGTAAAATTTGCTGGATTAGCGGTTGACATGTCGCGTTTGAGAGCCCCAGATGTGCCTAAACAGAGGAAACCCCAACAAGTGACACCATTTTGGAAACTAGACCCCTTAGGGAACTTCTCTAGATGTGTATTGAGCACCTTGAACCCCCAGGTGCTTCACAGAAGTTTATAACGTTAAGCCATGAAAATAAAAATAAATAAAAAATATTAAATCACATTTTTCCCAGATAAATGTTTTTTTTTAGCTCCAAATTTTGCATTTTCATAAGGGTAACGAGAATTTGCTCCATAAAATTTGTTGTGCAATTTCTCCCGGAGTGCACAGATACCCAATATGTGGAGGAAAACAACTGGGCGCACGGCAGGGCTTGGAAGGAGGGCCATTTGAATGTAAAATATGCTGGAATAATTAATGGACACCATGTCGCGTTTGAAGACCCCCTGATGTACCTAAAGAGTGGAAACCCCCCACAAGTGACACCATTTTGGAAACTTGACCCAGACCCCTTAAGGAACTTATCTAGATGTGTACTGAGCACCTTGAACCCACAGGTGCTTTACAGAAATTTATAACGTAAAACTGAGAAAAAAAAACAAAAAAAAAACCCACCAAAACACACATTTTTCCAAAATAAATCTTTTTTTAGCTCAATATTTTGAATTTTCATAAGGGTAACATTTGAAATTGCACCAATTTGTTGTGCAACTTCTGCTGAGTACATTGATACCCCATATGTGGGGGAATACTACTGTTTGCGCGCACAGCAGAGCTTGGTAGGGAAGGAGCACCATTTGACTTTTTGAATGAAAAATTTACTGGAATAATTAGCGGATGCCATGTTGCGTTTGGAGATCCCCTGATGTGCCTAAACAGTGGAAACCCCCATCAAGTGACCCCATTTTGTTAATTATAACACTTTGGAAATTTATTTACAGATGTAGTGACGATTTTGACTCCATGAGTGTGTTCCAAAAACAAGCAGCAGTTGCTGAGTGAAAATTTGCAAACTGCCGTTGTAGTGACCAGTACGTTATTCCCAGCTCATGCTTCTGGAGACACACAGCTGTAAATTATGCAGGTTCTCATCACTACAGAAATGCCAAATATGTGGGCACTAAATGTTGTTTAGGCACACTGTGGGCTCAGAAGGGAGGGGGGCATTTGGATGCGGAGAATTTGCTGAATTTCTTTTGGTGGGTGAGGAATCATTTCGCTTTTCCAGAGCCTTTGTGCTACCAGTAACGTGGATGCCCCCTATATTTCCGTTAACAGATGACAGATCTGAGTGGGGACTTGCTTTTTTTGTGGATTAAGTTGAAGCTTTTATTGGGAACATTTTACTTAACGTTTGGTATCACATTTATCTGGCGCTCTACGCTGACCACTTACTTTGGGGTTTCTATTTAAATCTCTGAATGACATGATAGATGAAACCCCCCCCCCCCCCAGGGATCCATTCACTATAATGAGGCAACAGATTTACTCTGGACTCTATCTGGCCTCTGTTCAGAGATGTCCTTTTCAGAAGTGCACAAAACTGTGCAATCCTAAAAACACGCACACCACCAATCACAGGTTATATGACGTCCACTCAATCTGCCTCATTATAGGGAATTGGGGGTTCTGTCTGAATCACGTATTTCAGAGATTTACACGGAAACCCCTGTTGTAAACACTCAGCGCAGATCGTTGGCATTGCTGCGGGGTGTCAGCTGTCACCCGCACCCGATCAACGCGGCACTCAGCATGAGGCCGCGTGATCGATGCGCCGTACTAGTACTGCTGTTTGTGGGACCGCACCTCCCGCAGAGCAGTACTACTACTAGTTGATGGTGAGTTAGTTCCCCAGACTAGTCAGCCCTCTTTCCATGTTATCACGCCCCTCATTAGCATAGGAAAAGAGGAGGATATACATGCTTTTTGAAAGCATTTAACAGAATCAAGTTATTCAGGGATGATTATGGAGGGAGTTTCATTGCATATAGCTGAATGCTGCTAAATTGGAGAGCATGGGGGACCTGACAAGTTCCCTTTAAGGGATCGATATTGACTTTTAGGATTGTTATTTCCAAGAGGTGGCGCTAGAATTCAAGATCTCTTCTCTCAAGAGGCAATTTGTCTATGTAATGCAGCATTCACGCGCAACAAAATGCTAATGTAATTCATGACACACCGATTTCTACCCACATGATTTATTGAACACTGGAAAAAAAATAAGATCCTCTCCGCAGTCAAGTTTCTATGGTTTGATTCCACATCAGGGCAGAAAACCATTACAGCCTTGTGTAACGGGCTTTATTGTAGCAGCGCAGTGTCTGGCATCTCAGCCTGCATGTCGTACTCCAGTTGTGTCAATCCATTAAGTTTCCTGGTGACATTTTTAAAATAAGTTTTTTTTTATTTTTCACATCCTTAAATGATTCGCAAAATATATTAAACAGGAACCTCCTGTCCAAATAATGAAACACTGTACACTTCCCAAAAGTAAAAAAAACAAAAAAAAAAAACGAAAAAAAAACCATGAGGGGGGGAATAAAGAGACAAATCAAGTCCACACAGGAAGGAATCCCGCTCCTCCTAAGACATCAGAGCTAAAGAACAACTGTCCGTCAGAAGAAAGCTGGCCAGGTGGGCACAACGATGGGAATGGGATCCTTGATTTTAGAGGGACTCGTTTTAGCCTCCTGATTTTATGTAAAGTAAGATGCATGATGAAGGCTAGATGAGCCCAGAGCATTGGGAGAGGAAACCTGAGCAGAGAGAAGGGACGGTGACAGCTCTTCTTTAGAAAGCTTGAACCATGAGATTGAGTATAGCGCCTTGTTTAGTGCCGAGGACGGTGTGGGGGCAGAAAAACACTTGTGTAAACAAGAAAATTATTTTAATGGTGTAATTTAGAAGCGAGGTGAGAATGGAACTGTTGTTGCAGGGTTGTAATACATGCCCTATGTGAAAAGGGAAAGCCATAACCACTTCAATTCCCTAGGGAAAAGGAGGGTATCGTTACAGCAAATGAGCGACATCCCTCGTTACCTAATGGTCAGAAAGGTAATGAGAGGAATCTCCCATCCTGCTTTTTTCAGTGCACACAATCAGACATACAACCATAACGATCCTGACAAAGCAGTTACAACAGGAAGGATGTTTGTAGGACTATGGCTTCCACTCTCCATCCATATAGAAGAACCCCGCACTTAACAGTATAATAATTTGCGCTGTTCTTTTGCAATCCTAAATTTAGAAATTGTCAGCTAAAATAAAAATCTGTAGTCCAAAGTGAACTCTTGGGGTGGTCTCATTACATCAGTTTAAAAAGAGGTTGGAGAGAGAGTGTTTTGCTTAAAAAGTAACCAGGTGAAGGGGCCCGAGGTGGTCAATAGTGAAGGAGAATGGCTTAGAGGTTCACTGTAAATACGTCATGAGTTGGTGGCGGCATCGTATCATTAGGACAATATACTGAAGAAAGAAAGGTTTTCCGAGCAGAAAGGCTTCTCATAGCTGTTCTCTGCAATCATGACTTCTACTGCAGGAGGTCTGCCGTAAAAGTGAGTCTTGTTGTCCATCTTGGGTCTGAAAAGGCCAATCATGGGGTCCAACCTCTGCTTTGCATCCCCACAAGCCTCAAAAAGTTGAGTAAAAAAAAGAAAAAAAAAGGCAGGAAGCCAACTGAGCGCTACCCACATATTGCACAGTTTTTAATTCTCTGCAGGTCTTTAAAATCAGGAGGGGAAAGGAGGAATGGCTGATAATGATGACAGAGGCGATGATGATGATACAAAATGGCGGCCCATGAAAGGCGTCTGAGAAGGCAAGGGTGAGGCTGGGGTGGTGTGGAGTAAAATAACAGTCAGACACCACAGCGCCACATGTCCGATGGGGAGTGAGGCCTGTTTTAAAACTCATCACTTTCAGCTGCGTGCAATTGTGTGTCATCTGCATCCGTCATGCTGCTCTCCTGCGATTCATCGGTTCCCACTTGAAAGAAACAAAAGAGAACGTCTTAATTATCAGGACGGCGATGCCAGCGCAAGCGGACGACTTCTGATTTAAGCAAGGAAAAAAAAAAAAACCCCTCAGTATCCTTTTAGTCAAATAAAGCATTCAATGTCTCTGTAAATAACCTGGCCGTGAAGATAAAATACAGCGGCCATTCAAAGAACAGATCGGCTTTGTGTTCACAATAGAGATACATCTGCAGGTCACAGATAATTATTTCAGGGTGGAAAAAAAAAAAAAGGAAAAGTTGTTGATACAAGAGTATATATATGTTATATGACAACACTGCTGCCAAGGGGTATTCTCTCATTTTTACATAAAAGAGAAATGAAATAGGCAAGTAGTTTTTTTTTTTTTTTCTTTCTTTCCCTTCTTCTAAGCCATAAGTATTTTTCCACAGCCACCGTCAGATGAAGGCGTGCTCTTTGTAAGGCGAGGCGTAGTTTTGGATCACACCATTCGTTTTACTGTAATATGTACTGAAAAGAAAGTGGAAAAAAACAAAACAAATGTAGACAAAAGGTGAAAAAACCCCAGAAGAAAAAATTCCATTAGCGAGTTTCAGGTTTTCTTTTAATGGTGTTCATTGTGCGGTGAAAACTACCTGGCAAGACCATCTCCAGGTCAGTTCAATTAACACAATAAAAATTTCATAACTTCCAAAAAATGTCTTGTTTGTCTTGTAACGCAGTATTGTGACATATGGGAATTTTTACAATTTTGGGTCTATTTTTTGGTTTCCATTTTATTAAAATTGTAGCTTTTTGAAAATGGATATGCGATGAAAAAAAAAAAAAAAAAAAGTCTAACAGCATGTCCAAGCTTTACAAAATTGCACAGTAAAACCTCTGCGACCATTCTGCAGGGAAATTAAAGCTGGAGTCACACATAGCGACTCACCAGCGATCCCAACAACGATATCAACGTGTCAGGATCGCTGGTGAGTCACTATGTGATCGCTGGTGAGCTGTCACACAGACAGCTTCACCAGCGACCAGCACAGCGACGCCGAGAGCGCAGCATCGCTGTGTTCGTTAGTTACCAGCGCACTGATGCAGGGAGCTGGTAACTATCATACACATCGGGTATCCAAGGGACGTGCGTCACTTAGATACCCGATGTGTACGTTAGCTACCACCTCCCTGCATCAGCCACCGCTGGACATTTCTTTTGTCGCTTGTCTCCCGCTGGCCAGCACGCATCGCTGCGTGTGACAGGCGGGAGACCAGTGATCTGCTGGTAACTAATGTACACATCGGGTCGCACGTTCCTTGGATACTCGGTGTACGTTAGTTACCAGCAGATCGCTGGTCTCCCGCCTGTCACACGCAGCGATGCGTGCTGGCCAGCGGGAGACCAGCGACAAAAGAAATGTCCAGCGGTTTCCTACAGCGATCAGCGATACCGGCAGGGGGGCCGGTCGCTGATCGCTGTCACAGCGATCTCGCTGGTGAGACTGCTGTTGTGTCACAAAACTTGTGACACAGCAGCGATCTCGCTAGCGAGATCGCTATGTGTGACGGGGCCCTAACACTGCTAAACCTGAACCAAAATGTGCAAAAACTAAAATTGCATGTGACCTGAAGTGGTTACCAGGGAAAATCTGCAACAAATCTGGAGTCATTTCAAGTACAGTGGCTTGCGAAAGTATTCACCCCTTTGTCTTTTTATCCAATTTGCTACATTACAATCAGTGTTTGAATATTTTTGTAATCAGATTTAATGCTGATGCATCAGCACTAAATAGTCTAGCTGGTGACGTGAGAAAAATCTAGGCATAAATTAAAAATGTATGAGATCAAATAACTAAAAATTGTCATATGCATTTGTATTCACCCCTTTTGCTATGAAACCCCTACAAAGTTCTGGTGTAAGCAATTACCTTCATAAATAGATGAAGAGAAATGAAGGGCACCACTACAATGTGCTAAGAGGGGTTCTCCATAGGTATGTGAGTGGACAATTGTGAAAAAAAAAACAGAAAAGAACATGACCCAAAAAATTGAGAACACCCAAACTCAGTAAAAAAACAAACAAACAAAAACCTGATGCTTTATTTTTATCACCAAATACACATACAAAAAAGGACACAGCAATGAATAAAAACAGACTATAGAACACAGTCTAGTCATGCCTTGAAATAAACGCAATAACAACCAACAGCTATTCCCTCAAAGTGGAAGATTTGCGGTAAGAAGTTGCCATTGGAAAGGAATCTGGAGATCTGACCCCCTACTGATCTGACATCAGTGTCTTTCTTAATGTTGTCCCATTGAGAGCAAGATATTCCTGCCTCTACCGCCCGTGGAATAGCTCCAGTGTCCAGTTTTCCCTTTCTCCCATAAAAAGAGGGTTGAGTTTTTGAAGGATGAAAGGACCTCTTCTTGGCCACTCAGCGTTTTCTGTTGCTTTTTCCAATAACTCATCCAGGGCTGGGCCGAATATATACTCCCCTTTGAAGGGAATAGAGCAAGGCTTGATTTTTAAGGCTATGTTCAGGTTCGGACTGGCCCATAGGGGAACAGGGGAAATCTGGACCCCCAACCTTACTGGGGGGGTAGCAGTACTTGTCATAATTACTTGTCATAATTAACTTAATTCACTTTGTACAGAAAAAAGCAGCATTTTATTATTCATTAACTAAACTATCCAGTTTATTATTACTGTATATAGCGATATATGTAAATTTGTGAACCAGGGTCTTGTAATATTTGTATGCAGGTGGAAAGTCAATGTTACTGGTGGGCCCTTGGCACCCCAGTCAGACACTGGCTATGTATGCTCCATAATTTTAGCCATAATGCCCTTTTAGCTGAGTTTGATAAGACTGATGACATGGCCGCCATCCTTAACGATTTGGTGGAGGAGTTGGCCAGGAACCCCATGGTTTTCTGTAAGAGAGGTATGGATCACAATAGTTATTCTCTGGAGCTACCCATGCTGAGGGGTTCTTCTAGCTAATTCAGCCATCAGAACATTGACTTGGCTACGCAGGTGGATACAACGTTTGTGTTCAGCAATGCTGCGAACGTCTCAAGGATTTTTTCAGCAGACTGAGTCTTGCAGTCCGTAGGGTCTCATAATTTTCTTCAAAGGGCAAGGTCATCTTTTTTGCCACTTTTGCAACTTGAATATCCACTTTTGGTATGTAGCTTCTTCCTCCTCCACATTCATAGTGGTTCTCACCTCCGTGAAAAGTTCCTTCATATCTTCTGAAGAAAAGTAATATTCTCCTTTGCCTCATTGGGAGACACAGGACCATGGGTGTTATGCTGCTGCCACTAGGAGGCTGACACTAAGTGAATACAAAAAACTCCTCCTCTGCAGTATACACCCAGACACTGGCTCCAGCCGAACCAATTCTTACTTAGTGTCCCGTAGGAGGCACATGGGTCTGGTCTTCAGACCACAATTTTTTATATTCTATTTTTTACTTTTTAACAATTTTTCTCAAGGATGATAGGGGCGATGGATTCCTTCAGGGTTCCAATCTCCCCCAGCCAACAACAGGCAGGAACGTGGAGTGCCACCTCCACGTACCCACTCCTGCACCGTTGCAAGGTATGCCTGAGCTATATATTATGGGCGACAGGTCCTTTCTGGGCACCGCTCTCCCCACACCAATAACAGACGGGAACATGGAGTGTCACCTCCATGTACCCCTTTCTGCAACCAGGCTTATTATGGCTGGACCAACAGCCCTGTGCCATCCTGGGGGAGTGAACCCCTAGGATGTACAGAGGCATCTATGGTGTCTGTGCCGCCCCCACTGCATCACCACTGATAGAACAGCGGTGAAGGAAGGAGGCGGACAGTCCCTCTCCGCCTCCTGAATAACAGCATGAAGGATGAAGGGCTCCCCTGCACCATTCACGCTGCAACTATTATTATTATTAATAATAATAATAATAATAATAATAATAATAATAATAATAATAATAATAATAATAATAATGGCAGAGCAGTCCGGGCTCTGCGTTCTCCGGCTGTTCCTTCCAGTACACTGTGGGTAAGTTGCAGGATGAGGGCTCATTAGAGCGTAACAGGCCCATAACCCCACCTCCCGAATGGGCGCTTCTCGCTCACTGCGAGACTTCCGCATGCCGCTTCTGCAACATCTGTATCCACCCGGACGGCTTTGCTCACATGCTGGTGCAAAGCTGGGCAGATACCGGTGACACTTTAAAGGGGCACAACGGTTCGGCATTACTCACGGGCAACAACAGGACCTGGGTAAGTGCATTGACCCTTCGGCAGACACGTCAGTCCCATTGTTGGTCCTTCCCTGCAGCACCTCCGTCGCTACCGTTATTTAAGGGCATATACCATTGCCACTGTACCTAGCGCTGCTGTTACTTAAGGGCTTATACCAATGTCACTATACCTGGCTCTGCCACTACCAAACCAAGAGTACATTGCCCCCCTGAGTGGGCTCCGTGAATAGCGGCACTGGCCAAAGCGATACAGCCCTTCATGATCCCGCTATCGGACAAGGGGTCTTCGCCAGTCTGCCTCTGAGTACTCCTCCATCTCACGGGATCACTCGGTCAGCAGGGGTCGACCTCAGGCGGGAACGCAAAGTGTCTCCCCCACATACCCCCCTCCTGCACTGTTTTTATGCTATGGGCATGCCTGTGATTTTCCAGGGCGATGGATCCTTTCAGGGTACCGCTCTCCCCACACCAGCAGCACACGGAAGAGTGGAGTGTCGCCTCCACGTACCCCCCTGCGCCGGACCAACAGCCCTGACCCATCCTCGGGAAGTTAACTCTTTGGATGTCCAAAGGCATATACCATGTCCATGTAGCCCCGTTCCCATTACCCCTGATGAGCAGCGGCGATGGCTGGAAGGAGGATGGCCCTTCTCCCCTTGTCTAACATCAGGTCGGGCAGAACATCACCTTGACTTAGACTCTGTTCTGTCACGGATCAAGCGGTGCTCTTTAAGAGTATGTTTCCATGGTCAAGAAACGCTTCGTCCAGCTGCATCGTCCAATCCGCAGCAGCCAGATGTTACAGCATAGTGGATGGGATTTTATGAAATCCCATCTCCACTATGCATGCAGGGACACCCGCGGCTTCCCTGCATAACCAGACACACGGCATGTCTTTCTAGACCGCAGCATGTCTATATATCTTGCAGAGACGTTCAGTCTCCGCAAGATAGATAACAGTATGTATAGGATGCGGTGATTCAGCATGGTTCAATGAACACATGTGGAATCACTGCGCGTGCAAAAGCCGGCAGTGCTTTGGACTGAGCTGTGCTGTGCCCAGAGCGCTGCCGTTACAGACCGTGGAAACATACCCTATAAGGACGAAACGTCCAGAGTTCCAGGACATTGTTCGCTGGCACAGAGAACGACCGGAAAAACGCTTCGCAGGTCAGACTACAATGGAGAGATACCCTTTTTTCCCCTGATTTGCGGAAGGAACGGACAATCCCGATACCCATGAGGACTATACAGGACAGTGACCTTCCTCCGGAAGCAGCAAGGCTAATCAATCAGATCTCCTTGGATGGGAAATATTTGTGACACAGACTCTGCGAACTGTGCTGCACTTGCAGCCACAAATGCCTTTGCCATCCGACGGGCACTGTGATTCAGGGAATGGCAAGCAGACTCTGCATCCAAAAAGTCCTTGACATGTCTGCCCTACCAGAGCAGGCGTTTATTTAATGAGAAGCTGGATCAGCTTATCCCTGACACCATAGGAGGAAAATATAAATTCCTTCCCCAGCATAGGACTGGGAGTCTTTTCAAGTCTTCAATAACACAAGTTTCTGGTTCCTTTCGTAGCTATTCCGGCTGGGCCAATGCAACCATCTCTTCCGATTCGAGGTGTTCCCCTCGCAAGCACAGAAGTACCCAGGTCTCGTTTAAAACCAACCAATCTTGGAAGGGCCAGCTCAGGCAAATTAGACCTAAGGACACAAGTCCCACAGATTTTTGGCCAGATGACTGTCTTATCCGGTTGACTCCAGCAGGGTAGACGGATGTCTACTCCTATTTCGTCATGTCTGACTCTTCGTCGTTAACGAACAATTGGTCAGAGACCTGGTGTCTTCCGGATACAGGCTAGAGTTTTCGCTCTACCTCCGGCACGAGGAAAGAATGAATGGTACGGCCTATTCTGGACCTGAAGTTATTTCAATCTTTCGTCTTCCTTACGTGTTCTCTCCACTTCTATTACTTTGGAGTGTTATCAAGAAGATCAAGACAGGGGGGGGTCCCGATTAACCTAGTCGCTCCGGACTGGCCGCGCCGGGCATGGTACGCAGAGTTGGTGCAGTTAGTTGTCGACTATTTTGGAGTTTCTTCAGACTGGTCTAGACTCAGGCCTAGCGCTTAGTTCTCTCTCTGAGGCCAGATCTCTGCCTTATCAGTTTTGGTCCAGCGCCGGATTGCTTCTAAGCCACAGGTGAAGACTTTCATTCACATGGTCTCTCACAGGGTTGCCCCCTTTAGAAGGCCTTTAGAACCTTGAGACCTTAACTTAGTCCTGGGGGTCCTAGAGGAGGTTCTGTCTGATTCGCTGCAGGATGTTCTCGGGTTCACCTTTCATAGAAGGTCCTGGTTGCGGTGACGTCGATCACGCAGGTTTTGAAGCTAGCCACCCTTTCCTGTCGAGCTCCGTTTCTAAACTTTCTCCAAGGTGATTCTTCGCCCTTGTTGTCCAAGGTGATCTCTTCTTCCACCTTAAGAAGGACATTGTCCTACCATCGTTCTGTTCAGCACCAGTGCATCGTTGAAAGGGCTCTCCACACTCCAGGTATAGTGAGATCCTATGAGGTACATATTCCGCACGGCGTCCTTCTGAACGGATGTTTTTTTGTTCTTCCTGAAGGCCTCAGGAAGGGATTGGAAGATTTCAAAATCTACAATGGCCAGGTGAATATGCTCGGCTATTCAGAAGTCCTACCATGTTAGAGGCAAGCCTATCCCAGCGGGGATAAGGGCACATTCCACTCGGTCAGTGAGTGCATCCTGGGTTGTTCGGCACCAGGTATCGGCGGAACAGATCTGCAGGGCCGTGACCTGGTCCAGTCTGCACACCTTCTCGAAACTCTACAACATTTACACTCAGGCCTCTGCGGTTGCAGGCTTGGGAAGATGAATTTTGCAGGAAACGGTAGCGCTCCTCTAGACGGCTGGTACATGGGGTTCGCTTTGTTTCTGTCGTATCTCCACCCAGGGACTGCTTTGGGATGTCCCATGGTCTTGTGTCCCACAATAAGGCGAAAGAGAAACTGGGATTTTTGTGTACTCACCGTAAAATCCTTTTCTCCAAGCCATTCATTGGGGGACACAGCACGCACCCGGTTTGCCTGAAGGCATGAGTATGTTCCTTGATATGATGTGATGTACCATTAATTGAGGTTTATGATCTCCTGCTGCTTTGTCACTGAACTGGTTCGACTGGAGTCAGTGTGTGTTTGTGTGTATACTGCAGAGGAGGAGCTAATCTTTTTTGTATTCACTTAATGTCAGCCTCCTAGTGGCAGCAGCATAACACCCATGGTCCTGTGTCCCCCAATGAATGGCTCGGAGAAAAGGATTTTCCGGTGAGTACACAAAAATCCCTGTTTCTTACTTCTTTGGGACTGCTCAGCCCCTAAACCGAATTTGCCTTCGTCCCACCACTCAGAGAAGGTTTCCAGGTCTCCCTGAGAGTCTGAGTCAGACTACTCCTGCATAGATATTTTCTTCTTTTTAGAAATACCAAAGCCAGGTACTTACTGGGTTCAGAATAGCACTGGGTTCTGCATATGCAGAGCAAGAAGAATGACCATCCTCCATCATAGCAAAGGTACTACCTTGTGGTGTCTTCAATCTCGGCTTTCTTATGTAGGAGTCGAGATCCCAGTGCGACATCCTGATAGGATGATCTTCCCCCTCTATGGTCTCGGGGAATGTGAGCAGCTGTAGGCATTTCCATGTAATCACTGGTGCACGCCACCCTTAAATGTACCGAAAGTTATGCAACAGGAAATGACGTCAAACTCCAGCAACACAACATTTGGTCACCGCCCACAGGCACAGCGCGAGTAAGAGAGAGAAGGATGAGAGCTAGAGAGCTCAGGGTGGCCCCCGGCTCATGCCACCCTGCTTTACCTGGAGGCGCAGGAAAGGCGGAAGAGTCCTGTGTCTAGGGGAGACAGGAGCAGCTTACAGTAGGGCAAGGCCAGAGTGATCATCCTCAGCTGCCCGGCTTTAAACAGGTATAAAATAACAGTGTCTGTTGCCAGCCACAGAGCACAGCAGGAGGACCTCATGCCCCATGTGGGGTGGGGCTATTTGACCTCTGTTTCCTGTCCATATTAGGGCGGGGAGTATCCCCCTATGGTGCTGTCCAGAAGGGTGACTAGAGAAATCCCTGCTGTTGCCGGATGCCGTTTAACAGATCTTTGCAGGCCCTCTGCGCATGCACCTGCCTCACCCTCCCAACCCCCCACCCCAGGAAGCATAGGGCCAGGTGACGGAGTTGGAAGGACCGACAACGTCATTTCTCTCTCCTCTGAACTGTATCTCATGTCAGAAGAGAGAGAATCTCTTTTTTTAATAGCTGGCACACTTTTTTTACGTGATCGCCGTTATTTATTTAATAACAGTGATCACGTGATCAGAGATCAGAAAAACAGTCCAACAAATCCATTATCATCAAATGGAAAGAACCTGGTACCACAACAAATCTGCCAAGAGAGGGCCGCCCACCAAAACTCTCAACCCGGGCAAGGAGGGCATTAATCAGAGAGGCAGTACAGAGACCAAAAGGTAACCCTGTAGGAGCTGCAGCGTTCCCAAGCAGAGACTGGAGTATCTGTCCATACAACCACAATAAGCTTCACACTCTATAAAAGGTAGCCTTTAAGGAAGAGTGGGCAGAAAAAAAGCCTTTACTTGCAAACAAAAATTGTAAGGCTTGTTTTGAATTTGCCAAAAGACATGTGGGAGACTCCCCAAATTTATGGGGTAAGGTGTTGTGGCCAGATGAGACAAAATGTAATTTTTCAGCAACTAAGGTAAACGCTATGTCTGGCGCCAAACCAACACAGCTTATCACTCCAAAAATATAATCCCCACAGAGAAACATGCTGGCAACATCATACTGTGGGGAGGTTTTTCGGCAGCCAGAACAGGGAAAATTGTCCGAGTCGAGGGGAAGACAGATGGTGTGAAATACAGGGGATAATCTTGAGCAAAACCCGTTTCAGTCTATAAGTGACTTTAGACTGGGACGGAGGTTCACTTTCCAACAAGACAATGAACCAAAGCACAGTGCTAAAGAAACACTTGAGTGGTTTAACCCCTTTGAGACAGAGCCCTTTTTCATTTCTGCATTTGTTTTTTCGCTCCCCTTCCCAGAGCCATAACTTTTTTATTTTTCTGTCAATATGGCCATGTGAGGCTTGTTTTTTGCGGGACAAGTTGTACTTTTGAACAATACCATTGGTTTTACCATATTATGTACTATGAGTTCATAGACCCCAAACATGTCTAGGTTCTTTTTTATTTAAGTGGTGAAAAAAAGCTACAGAGGGAACCCGGATACTGGAGCGCACTGGCTGATCGGCGCGGCAGCTTCATGTTTCACGGCTGTGTCACAATCACAGCACCTGCATGGAGAGCCCAACACACAGGCTCTGTATGCCTGTGCTGTGACACAGCTGCGACACATGCAGCAGCTGGCGCGCTGTTCCCTCTGTAGCTTATTCAGTAAGCGCTATAGCTTGCCGAATAAGCAGGGACCAAAACAAATTTGCTCAACTCTTGCCGGGAGTCAGGGAAATTGAGGAGTCGGAGGTTTGGCTTACCGACTCCACTGACGTGATGCACAGTGAAATTTCAGGTTGTGAGGTAGCAAAACAAAAAATGACAAGGGGGAGGGATGAATAGTTTCGCAAGTCTCTGTATAAAGTTACATTATCTGGATGTAAAGTCCATAGTGCGAGATATGACCAGATCTCTTCCAGTTTACCGCTACTGTATTCCCCTGTAAATTTTCCGCCTGCACATCCAGATGGAGAATCCACAGCATTTCTGCTATTAACACCCGCATTACCTGTTTCATATGGATAGCACTCACTGATTTGTTCCTCTTGTGTAACAGCCTCCTCATCGTCTGGCAGGTAACGCTTGTCTATGGCCTCTTTGATCTGGTTATTGGCCCCTTTGGGATCCAAGTCCATGGCCCATGAAAAGTTCATGAGGGCTAAGTGTGTTTGACCAAGCTTCTTATACACCTATGGAGAAGGACGAAAAAGAGAGGAAACCTGCATGAACCCATTAATAAATGTGAAAACTCTTGTATTTTGTGACAAAGTGTCAATCTCTAGTGCACACTCCCTGAAAACAGAAGATCTTCCAGAATAACCTCCAGGAAGCCTGGCTAGGTGCACTCCTAATGACAGACAGTCCAGATTGAGGTATTATTGTTAAATTGGTCCACACTGTGCAGTCTGCCATGTTGCAAGAGGAGGCATCTTTACTTCTGCAGAAAAGCAGAGGCATCAAAATTGGCCAGACCCAGCTTCAGAATTTCCAAGCTCTATAGAGAAATGCTTGAAAGTGCACGCTCCTGAAACATCCACCTTTCGTTGACTACCGAGGTACCAAGCAACCTACATGACCAGCATACAGAATTGAAAATCCCTCTGTTATTGAAAAGGGAGATTACTGTGTAATAAGTTAACTGCAAAATTGATTATTTTTATAAACACTTAGCAATCTTACTCATTTAAAAAAATGAGGCTAACTCTTTAAAATTATGCTCGTCCCATTTCTGCACCCATCTAAACTAGGGTATGTGAGGGGGAAGGTTCTGAATAAAGTGCCGAGCCGTGTCTCTATTTAAAGGCATGATCGGTGTGTAGTCTGCATTTGGTTAGTTGGGCTGTGTTTATCCAAGTGCCAACGGTAGACCTTGCAAGTATCCATAGCTGAGACATCAACTCCCCTCTCACCTCCCAAAGCAACTGCACTTGGAGCCGCACTACTCCATTAAATTCAGCACTCCCGTGTAGCACAAAGACCATTCAGACATCATCTCGGGAAGAAAAGCAGCTATAGGTGGCTGCAGTCATTGTTATGGTACATTTGACTCTTACCTTTCCTATTAAAAAGTAAACTAAGGATTCCTTGGGGACAATCTGTTTCAACTCCTCCAACTCTTGTAATGCCGACTAATATGCATAAAAAAAAAAAAAAAAATTAGAAATATAAAACAGTAAGTAAACCTTACCCCGCACCCACCAAAGAACACCCCACAAAAATAGGGATTTTTGTGTACTCACCGTAAAATCCTTTTCTCCAAGCCATTCATTGGGGGACACAGATACCGTGGGTGTTATGCTGCCTGCCACTAGGAGGACACTAAGTAAACCAGAAAAAAAAGTTAACTCCTCCCCTGCAGTATACACCCTCTCGCTGGATTGGATTTCTCCAGTTCGGTGAAAAAAAGCAGTAGGAGCTTAAACAGTTCAACAATAACCATAACTATGTCACAACATAAAGATGCAACAATGAGCCGGTAGGCTAAACAGGGTGGGTGCTGTGTCCCCCAATGAATGGCTCGGAGAAAAGGATTTTACGGTTAGTACACAAAAATCCCTATTTCTCCTACGCTTCATTGGGGGACACAGACACCATGGGACGTCCTAAAGCAGCCCCTGGGTGGGGAGCATATATCTGCTAATACCTCATGCACCACTGAGTTAACTCTGAGGTACTGCCGATAGCTGCATCCGAAGAGGCCTGAGAATGAATTTGGTAATGCTTTGTAAAAGTATGCAGGCTGGACCAAGTCGCAGCCTTGCAGACTTGTACTGCCGAGGCTTGGTGTCGAATGGCCCAAGAGGCGCCCACTGAGTGGGTAGAGTGCGCTTTAATCCCTGCTGGGACAGGCGCGTTCTTGACACGGTAGGATTCTTGAATCGCCAAGAGAATCCATCTGGCTATCGTTGCCTTTGAAGCGGCTAGACCCTTCTTGAAGTATGAACAGGGCATCTGACTGGCGGAAGAGAGCCGTCCGCGAGATGTACCGTCTCAGGGCCCTAACCACATCCAGAGTGTGGAGGGCTTTCTCAATACGATGGACTGGTGCCGGACAAAAGGAAGGCAAAACAATGTCCTCATTGAGATGGAAAGAGCATACAACCTTGGGTAGGAAGGACGGAGATGTCCTGAGAACTGCCTTGTCCTGATGAAAATTCAGGAACGGGGGGCGGCAGGACAGAGCCACCAATTCTGAAACTCGTCTGATTGACGTAATTGCCACTAGAAAGACCACCTTCCAAGAGAGACCAGTCAGTGGTACGTCGTGGAGGGGTTCGAAGGGAGCCTCCTGTAGGGCCCCAAGAACCAGGTTAAGGTCCCATGGTTCCAATGGCCTTCTATAAGGAAGGAAGGAAACATGGGCAACTCCCTGAAAGAAAGTCTTGACTTGAGGTTTGGTGGCAAGTCTGCGTTGGAATAGCACTGACAAGGCTGAAATATGGCCTTAGAGTGAGCTAAGCGCGAGGCCCGACTTTAGTCCGGATTGAAGGAATTCCAATATAGTAGGAATGAAAAACACCAAAGGGGATCGGCCATGATCCTTGCACCACGAGAAAAAGGTTTTCCAGGTGCGGTGATAGATGCGCATGGACACGGGCTTCCTAGCACTTATTGTGGAAATCACGTTGTGAGATTCAACGTCAAAGACAGGGCCCCAGAGTTCTGGTGGTAAATCGGACCCCGAGAGAGAAGATCCGGGCGATCTGGAAGTCGCCAGGGAACGTCGGCGACTAGGTGAATCAGTTCTGCGTACCAAGCGCGGCCAATCTGGCGCGACAAGAATCACCGGTACTCCTTCTGTTCTGATTTTCTTGATGACTCTCAGGATCAAGGGAAGCGGGGGAAAGATGTACGGGAGGTAAAACCAGTGCCACGGCAGAACTAGGGCATCCGCACCAATGGCGCATGGATCGCGTGATCAGGCGATGAATTGAGGAACTTTGTTGTTTAGTCTCGAAGCCATGGATCCACATCCGGAGTCCCCCAACGATGGCAAATCTGCTGAAAAGCCTCCAGATGAAGAGACCACTCTCCGGAGGCAAGGCCTTGGCGACTGAGAAAGTCTGCAGCCCAATTCTCTACGCCCGGGATGTGGACTGCCGAGATGGGCGAATGATTGGTCTCGGCCCAACGAAGGATGTGACTCACTTCATGCATGGCCATCCTGCTCTGAGTACCCCCCTGGAGGTTGATATATGCCACAGTCGTGGCGTTGCCGGATTGGATCCAGATGGAGTGGCCTGCAAGGAGATTGTGAAAACTCCGTAGGGCTAATCTGATTGCTCGAATCTCTAGGATGTTGATGGGGAGACGAGACTCTCAAGGAGACCACCAACCCTGTGCCGTGTGGTGATGAAAAACTGCACCCCAGCCCAGAAGACTTAACGTCGGTGGTTACTACCAACCATTGTACTGGGAGAAAGGACTTCCCTTGATTCAGGGAGGATTTCAGAGTCCATCACTTGAGGGCTTGTCTGATCCGCAGAGACAGAAGGAACCGACGGTCCAGGGAGAACGGGTTCTTGTCCCAGGCTAACAGAAGTGCATGTTGCAAGGGACGAATATGGAACTGAGCGAACGGGACAACTTCCATCGCTGCTACTATCTGTCCGAGAACTCTCATGCTGAAACGAATGGAGTGAGAAACTGGTCGAGAAAGAGACAGCGCTGCTTGCTGCAAGGCTCGGATCTTCTCTGGAGGGAGAATGACGAACCCGCGGGAAGTGTCCAAGTTCATTCCTAAAAAGAAAATCTGTTGAGCCGGCTTGGGAAGGACTTTTCGGAGTTTATTTTCCAGCCCAGGCGAGAAAGTGTATTTACTGTTATTTCCACGGAATCCTCGCAGGCTGGAAGGGACGGACCCTTGATGAGCTGGTCAGCCAGATATGGTAACACTACCACTCCCCGAGAGTGAAGAATGGCCATGACCTTGGTAAATACCCTGGTGGCGGTGGCGAGTCCGAAGGGCAAGGCAACGAACTGGAAGTGTTCCTCGTGAATTGCAAAACGTAGGAACTGCTGGTGGGACGGGGAGATCTGTATGTGAAGATAAGCTTCCTTGACGCTAGGAACTCTCCTTTTTCATGGAAGCGACAACTGATCGGAGAGATTCCATTCGGAATCGCAGTACCTTGACAAACTGATTTAACAGTTTGAGATCCAGTATGGGCCGAATCGTCCAGTCTTTCTTTGTAACCACAAAAAGGTTTGAATAAAAACCTCTGAACCGTTCGTCCTGAGGGACCGGAATGAAGACTCCGTCCTTTTGCAGCGTCTGAAAAGCCCGAAGGAAGGCTGTTTTCTTCTTGGGGGGTAAGGATGGGAAGAAACGTGTTGGCGGACGAGAGGAAAATTCTATCTTGTGTCCAGAGGACACCAGTTCCCTGACCCACTTGTCGTGGACGACCGTGAGCCAGGTGTGACTGAAGGAAAGTAGACGACCGCCTACTTTGCCGTCATCCACCGGATACCTCAACAAGTCATTGCGTAGAAGATTTGTGGGATCGGGATCCCCGAGATACGGATGCCCTGGGTCTGGGCTTCCAAGAGCGATTAGGTCTGTATGAGACCTGGGAGCCCCTGTCTCCGCGTGGAGGCCGACCGGAGTCGGAAGAGAAGGTAGAGGAGGACCAACCGGAGTTATTGCGAAAAGATTGAAAACGCGTCGGCTGTTGGTTCTGAAATGGCCGAACAGCCCTTTGTTGAGGAAGGAATTTACTTTTTCCCCCGGTAGTATCAGAGATGAGTTGGTCCAGTTTCTCCCCTAAAAGGCAACCAGTTTGATAGGGTAGAGAAGTCAGCGATCTTTTAGATGTGGCGTCCGCTCGCCAATCGCGGAGCCATAGGGCTCTTCTAATGGAGATTGCATTAGCGGCAATTTGAGCAGCACCGTTGGCGGCATCAAAACAGGAGTCAACTACAAAATCCCCTGCGTGAACTATCTGCCTGGCGAAGTTGGTAGCCTCCGGAGGGAGATTACTACCCTGAAAGGCAGTGATTAAGACTTCTGTCCAAGCGGTCATAGCCTTAGTGACCCAGATCGCTGAAAACGATGGAAAAAGCACCGCTCCTAAAGCTTCAAAAACTGAGCGGGGGAGGTAATCAATTTGACGATCGCAGGGATTTCTGACCGAGGAGCCTTCCGAAACGGATAGGAGCGTTTTAGAAGCCAGCCGCGATACTGGAGGGTCCACAGAAGGGGACTGCAACCAATCTTTCATTAGGTCTGGGTCAAAAGGGTATTTAGCCTCAATAGACTTTTGCCCTGTGAACCTCTTATGTGGTCGATCCCCGTGTTTCTGGACAATGTCCTTAAAATCCGGGTGGCTGGTAAATAAATTGCGTACACGTTTGGTCCTTTTAAACGAAAAAGCGTGTACTGGAGGGGGAGTATTTTCCTTCTTCAACTCCAGAATCCTGTTGACGGATCCTATAAGTGAAACAAGCGACTCTTGGTCAGTTGGAGGATTCTGGGGGGCTGACGCGTCAGATTCGAATTCAGAGTCGTACTCGCTGCGACCATTAGGAGAAGGAGAGCGAGAAACAGAACTCGCCGGTGAAGCGCAAGCGTGACTGGGGGACACGTCATGGGTCCGCTTTCTAGCTTCACTATCCCTTGAACAAGTACGGCCCCTGCTGGTGGATGGTTCCCCGTCGCCAGAGTCCTACTCGGGCGGCGAAGCCGCCTTTTGACTCAAAGAGGCTTCCCGGAGAGAGTCTATAGCCTGGGTCAGTGACTCCACCGACCGTGACAGGGACGCAGCCCACTCAGGGGGACTAAATGCAGGAAGATACGCAGCAGCGGCGGCGAGAGGCGTTTGAGCGCAGGCCGCGTCGCAGTCCGTGCATAACGGATTAGTTTGGGCGCTGGGCAAAGTAGATTTGCAAGTGGTACACACAGTATAAAACGCAGTGTGCTTCTTAGCAGCCTGTCTAGCTTCTTTAGATTGAGACATAGCACTCCGGAAAGGGTTAATGGCAGAATCTGACTGCAGAAGCAGAGAATGTGCCGGAAGGGGTTAAGCTTTAATCTGAGGGCAGATGTAGCTTACCCACAGTCCTGTACTGTGTCCCCCAGGAGGAATAGCAGTGGCTCTGTGTTGTCACCCGGTATCCGACAGAGAGGTCGCCTCACAGCTCTGAGGTAAAAAGGAGATGGCCCCAGAGATTAAAATTGCGCATCTCGTCAGTAAAGAGAGGCGCCAAGAGGAGGGGGTGGCGACAATAGCACAGGTGGCGCTAATAAAAATGCGGCCTAGTAGGCCTGAAAAGCCGGGGGCTCAATTTTTAGCCTACCCACGGTAGGCGCCGGGGGCGGGGCGGCGAAGCCGGGGACTAAATTTCCGAGAGCGCGGGGGGGGAGCGAGGGAGCCCCGGTGCGCCGACGCTAAGTCAGCGCTTCTCCCGGGGACAGGACTCGATCCCGTACCTCTACTCCAGTGCTCAACTCAGCGCCGAGTCCATTCTTCTCATCCTGGGCTGATGTAGCAGAGCTGGAGGAGTTCTTGAAGGGGGATGCTCGATCGGTCCTCCCTCTGGGCAGGGGGACGGAGAGCTTAAAGAGATATGCTCAATCAGTCCTCCCTATGGGGAGGGGGACGGAGAGCTATGGGGCTGATTCAGGGATGAAGAAAGCACTGCTTAATCTTCTCCATAACGGGTCTCCTGCGCTTGTCATCGAATCTGTGAAAATCGGTAAGAAAATCAGCCCCGTTCGTCGCAGGAAAGTGTACGTGAAGGGTTACTCCACGTGCTTGCCTGTTGTTGGTTCGGGGGAGAGCGGGCTGTAGAAAGGAACTGTCGCCCCCTTCACGCCGTTAATTAAAAAATAAAAATTTACAGAAAAATTCAAAAATAAAATAAAAACGGTGTGGTCTGAAACGAGACCCAAGTGCCTCCTACAGCCAGGTTTACTTAGTGTCCTCCTAGTGGTAGGCAGCATAACACCCACGGTATCTGTGTCCCCCAATGAGGCGAAGGAGAAAAAATTAACTCATAGTAGATACACCAGAAGATACTACAATATCATACCTTATATTTCTCATTGGCAAACAAAATGGAGGCTCGGTGGAATTTGCATAGTGGATTTTTGGGATCTATAGAAATTGCTTTGTTGAGAGTATCCAAAGCCTTATCTGATTTTTTGAGCGCGTGCTGCACCTATACCAAAATACACAATACAGTTCATGTGAAGACCCGACTGAACATGCATTCTCATCCTAATGAGCTTGAATAGATGGCTCATCAGTGCCACTTACCACTCCTATATGGCACAGCAATACTGAACTTTGTGGGTTGATATCTAATGCTTTCTGAAAATGCATCTCCGCCAAGCTAAACTTTTCTTGCTTGTAGTAAATCATTCCAAGACCATACCTGAGGCAGAAAGACATGGTTCATAAACCATCGGCCATCTTTATGGCCATGTTGGTGCACAACCATTGACATGAGAGTGCGGCAGAGCTAAATACCATGATTCTCACCATGCATTGTAGTGTCTGGGGTTGACACGGATAGCATTTCTAAAACAAGCAAGTGCTTTGTCCAGCTCTTCTGTCAGCACAAATTCATGGCCCAATAGCGTGAAGGCATATGCGTAGCCCGGATCCACTTGAATAGCCCGCTGGAAAAACTTAATGGCAATATCGTGCTCCCTTTGCAGACTGAAACAGTTTCCGGCAGCACACCAAGCCTGAAATGAGAAATATTAGATATTCTGGGAATACCGATACAGTAGGTGTACATAAAATCTAACTTATGGCAAATCACATTTATAGCACAGTCATAAAAGAGGGATTTTTGGTACTCACCGTAAAATCTCTTTCTTGGAGCCTTCATAGGGGGACACAGTTTACCATGGGTGTATGCTGCTGCTGCTAGGAGGCTGACACTATGCAAAATAAGAAAAATAGCTCCTCGCCTGGAAGTATACACCCACCGATAGGCACCAAGTACCTCAGTTGGTGAAAAAAAGCAGGAGGAGACATAACATGAACTCACAAATAAGTACCAACCCAACAAGAGGTTCGTAGGCCCAACACGGTACAACTTAAAGAGGGAGGGTGCTGTGTCCCCCAATGAAGGCTTCAAGAAAGAGATTTTACGGTGAGTACCAAAAATCCCTCTTTCGTTATCGCTTCATTGGGGGACACAGGTTACCAAGAGACATCCCAAAGCAGTCCCAAGCGTTGGAAAAAGAACTTGGGCAACGTGAAGAAAGGACTTAGGTCGGTCTGCTACAGCCGCCTGCGGAACCTTTCTAAGCCTGCATCAGACGAGACCTGGGTATGAACCTTGTAGGACCTCGCAAGTGTGTGCAAGGACGACCAGGTCGCGGCCCTGTAAATCTGTAATGTCAAAGCTTGGTGACACAGCCCAAGAAGCCCCCACAGCTCGGGACGTTTCTCCTGAACACGTTATGCTTCCAGTATCGCAGAACGAATTCAACGAGAAATTGTGGAATTGGAAGCTGGGAGTCCATTCCGGTGACGTTTAGAGATGAGAAGCAGGAAGTCGGATTGACGAAAAGAGACTTGTCCTAGAAAGATAGACTCAAATGGCTCTTACCCCATCCAGCTGGTAGAGAGACTTCTCCAGCGGGTGAACATGAGAGGGACAAAAGGAGGGAAGGATGATGTCCTCGTTGATGTGGAAAGAAGAGACCACCTTGGGAAGGAAGAACCAAGTACAAGAAACAGGATAAGGCCGCAAGTTCAGAAGCTCTCCTAATGGACGAAATGGCAGTTAGGAAGGTCACTTTCCATGAAAGGAGGGAAAGTGGAACGTTCTGAATGGGCTCGAAAGGCGAACTTTGCAGAGCGCTAAAGACGAGGTTAAGATGGCACGAATCTATTGGAGGATGGTGAGGAGGGGCCAAGTGGGCAACTCCCTGGAGAAAGGCTTTAACCTGTGGCATAGGCCTCTTTCACACTTCAGTTTTTTACAATCAGTCACAATCCGCCCGGTTTTGAAAAAAACGGATCCTCAATTTTCTTGTGAGGATCCGTTTTTTTTCTCCATTGACTTTCATTAATGGCGGATTGTGACGGATTGCTGTCCGTTGCATCCGTTTTTTTTGAGGATCCGCCAAAAGTTGCTGTCCGTCACCATCCTCAAAGATCCTCAGAGCTTGCAACGTTTTTTTCTCTGGCGGATTCTCCAGACACTCATTTAACCCGAAATTCTGGGTGCCGGACAAAAAAAAAAAAAATTCTCTCTCTCTCTCCGGCCAGCGTTTCCTTTACATTTCCTCATTTTCAGGATCCGTCTGAAAACGGATCCTGTGCCATCCGTTCACATCAGTTGAGAACGGATCGGCTAGTCTGACTTTTTGGCGGATTTGAACTGATGCAAAAAACTGAAGTGTGAAAGAGGCCATAGATGCCAGATCCCTCTGGAAAAGAATAGACATAGCTGAGACCTGGCCCTGTAGAGTACTAAGGGACAGGCCTGAGTCTAGACCAGATTGAAGGACAGTGGGAAAACACCAAGGTTACTTACCGGTAGCCGGTTTTTCCGGAGCCCATGACGGCACACATGAGAGAGGGGATCCGCCCAGTCAGGACAGGAACCCTACTGAAGATAAAAGGGGCGGTACCTCTCCCTCGCTTCAGTTGGTTTACAGAGCATGAGAGGCCCCCCGGGTTAGTACACATGGTAAAACTACCACCACATTATATCTAACAAAAAAAAAAAAAAGCACCCAAACTATAGTGCACACCAAAGGAGTGAAAAGGGGGGGGAATATACAGGTGCCGTCATGGGCTCTGGAAAAACCGGCTACCGGTAAGTAACCTTGGTGTTTTCCCGTCTCCCATGACGGCACACATGAGAGACTTTTGTAGAATAAGACACCTTAGGGAGGGACCACCGCTTGAAGCACCCTTCTACCAAAGGTTAGGTCAGTAGAGGAAGATAGATCAAGTCGGTAGTGCTTAAAAAAGGTTGAAGGTGAGGACCAAGTAGCGGCTTTACAAATCTGCTCAATCGATACCTCAGCCTTCTCTGCCCAGGAGGTAGCCACGGCTCTGGTGGAGTGAGCCTTGATGCCTTCTGGAACCGGAACGCCACTTGCGGAGTAGGATAACATAATGGCCTCCCTGATCCATCTGGCAATGGTACTCTTAGCTACCCCGTGCCCTTTTCTACTACCCTGAAAGGCTACAAAAAGGGACTGATCTTTCCTCCACTGACTAGTTACTGACATATCTTGTACTATGGCTCTTCTTACATCTATTGTATGGAACTTTCGCTCCCCAGGGTTTCTAGGATTGTTACAGAAAGATGGCAAGGAGATCTCCTGAGTCCTATGAAACTTTTGGACTACCTTGGGGAGATAGGCCGGGTCTGGTCTTAGAACCAATCGGTCATCCAAGATCTGTGTATATGGTGGACATATAGATAGAGCTTGTAGGTAACTCACTCTTCGGGCTGATGTTAAGGCTACCAGTAAGACAGTTTTAAGTGTAAGTAGCTTTGGTGACAGCTCTAGTAGTGGTTCAAAGGGATCTTTGGTTAAGGCCTTTAGGACTAGGTTAAGGTCCCAGGGTGGTATCGTTGGGATAATGACCGGCCTTGACCTGCCACAGGACTTTATGAAATCGGGACACCCACCTATTGGCTGCTACGCTATAGGGCCCCCAAAGCTGAGACTTGGACTTTGAGTGTGTTAGTGGCTAACCCCAGTTGCAGCCCCGACTAAGAATTCTAGGATAGGTCCCACTAGCGCTACATCCCCCAAGGGTTCCCCCAGGAAGTCTAGGAACTTTTTCCACGTTCTACCGTAGATTTGTGATGTTATAGGTTTCCTACTTTTCAACAGGGTGGAGACTAACCCTGGAGAGAATCCCTGGCGACTCAGCAGCTCCCTCTCAAATTCCAGGCTGCTAGATGGAAGCCTTTCACCTGAGAGTGGACCACTGGTCCCTGGGAAAGCAGGTCTGGAATCTCCGGGAATATCCATGGATCTGTCACCGACATGAGTCTCAGAAGTGAGAACCAAGGCCTCCTCGGCCAAAACGGAACTATAAGAATTATTCTCGCTCGATCCTCCCTGATTTTCCTGACCACTACTGGGATCATTGTTATCGGGGGAAATGCATAGGCCAGGATGAACTTCCAGGGTATTTGTAGGGCATCTACTGCGAAGGGGTTTTCCCTTGGATTTAGTGAGCAGAACTTCCTGACCTTCCGGTTGTGTGCGGTAGCGACCAGGTCTATTTCTGGTTTGCCCCAGGCCTGAACTATTTGTTAGAAGACGCTGGGGTTTAGGGACCATTCCCCTTGTCTTAGGTGCCTGCGACTCGAAGTCTGCCTGTATATTTTCTACCCCCTTTATGTGCAATGCTGTGATGGATAACAGATGTTGTTCTGCTAGCTGGAAGAGTAGATCCGATATTTGCATGAAGCCCCAAGATCTCGTTCCCCCCTGGTGATTGATGTAGACTACTACTGCCTGATTGTCCGTCATGACTCGGGTGTGGCGGCCCCGAAGTAAAGGAAGGAAATGTTTCATGGCTTTTTCCACTGCCCATAGTTTTTACATTTGAACCGTGATCCTTTTCTAGCGAGGACCAGGTCCCCTGTATTGAGTGGGATCTCAGGTGTGCTCCCCATCCTGTGGCACTCGCGTCTGTTGTAATGATGTCCTCGACTGGTTTTTGCCACGGGACACCAGCTGTTAGATTCTTTCCTACAGTCCACCAGAGCAGGGAATCTCTAACAGCCACTGAGAGACATAGTTTGCCTTCTAAACGTCCTTTAGTTTCTGTGCTGACAGAACTTCCCACTGTAGTTGCCTTAAGGTGGTACTGCGCCCATGCTACTGCGGGTATGCATGATGTCAACGAGCCTAAAAGGGACATTGCGCTCCTCAGTGTCATATTTGGTCTTTGTATTGCTGTTCGAGCTAGGCCTCTTATCTTGGTCACTTTGCTCTCTGGTAGGAGGCAGAGTTGTTGCTCGGAGTCCAACATCAACCCTAGGAAGAATTGCTTTTTTACTGGGGTTATCCTTGACTTGGGGATGCTTACTATCCATCCTAGTCCTACCAGAATTGCTATCACTTCCTTCACTTGATGTGCGCAGTGGGACTCTGACCTCCCTATTACAAGAAAGTTGACTAGGTATGGGACGATCACTATGTCCCTGGAACGAAGAAAAGACACTACTTCGGCCATCACTTTGGTGAACACTCTGGGGGCTGTAGACAGGCCAAACGGAAGGGCTGCGTATTGGTAGTGTTTCACCTGCCCCTGGACATAGTGCTACTCAAATATTTTTGATACTCCCGATGAATTGGGATGTGATAGTAGGCATCTTTTAAGTCTACCACTGCCATGAGGCAATGCTGGAACAGGATCTTTGTGGTCGTGTTGATTGACTCCATTTTGAAGGAGCAATTTTCTACCCACAGATTGAGTCTCCTCAGGTTGACAATGGTTCTCCAAGAGCAGTCTGGTTTTTGTATTAAGAAGAGGGGGGAGTAGAACGCCCTTCCTTCTTCTTGCACTGGGACTTCCTGTAGGACTTGTTTTTTCACTAGTCCCAAGACTTCCGTCTCCAAGGCGAGCTGTTGCTCTTGGGCTTTCCTTCTGGGTGTCATTATGAAGGTATGCCTGGGCGGACGGATGAATGTTATTTTTAGACCGTCCTTTATTATGTTTAGGACCCATGTACTGGGGGAGATATTTGCCCAGGCGGAAAGGAAGAGAGAAAGCCTTCCCCCTACCTCCGGCCCGATGTCATTGGGGAGATTTTTTGGAGGAAGTGGAGGGCCCTTTAAACATATAGCCCGATCCTCTTCTTTCTTTAAAGTCCCAGCTTTTTCTATCTCCCGGGGGACGACTCCTGTTAAATCTTCTCCTCCGAAAGGGCTGCTTTTTAGGTTCTCCCGGAAATCGGGGAAAGCTTTTCTTCCTATCATCCGCATGTTCCAAAATCTCTTCTAGTTTTTTTCCCGAAGAGGAATTGGCCATCGCATGGAATGGAACATAACCTATGTTTTGATGGTAAATCTCCGGGACACCCTTTAAGCCACAGGGCTCGTCTTGCTGCGTTTGACAGGCTTGCTGCTCTGTCAATCTTGCGGAATCTGCAGAGGAATCCGCTAGGAAAGCCGCTGCTCCGTGTACCAGTGTCAGATTAGACAGAATTTCGTCCCTAGGAACTCTATCCCTGATCTGGTCTTCTATTTGTTGTAGCCAGACCATGAGGGCACGAACGGTACAGGTACCAGCTATCGCTGGCTTTAATCCACCTGCCGAAGCTTCCCAGATATGTTTTAGGAAACCATCTGCTTTTTTATCAAGCGGGTCTTTCAACATGCCCGAGTCCTCTAATGGTAGAGAAACCTTTTTTGAGGATTTGGCTACGGACCCATCAATTTTTGGGACTTTCCCAGGTCTCTGAATCCTTTTGTTCAAAAGGGTACCTTCTTTTTGATGTAGAAGGCAAGCCCCCTGACCTCTCAGGTTTTTTCCATTCCCTGTCAATTAGGGCCTTTATTTTATCATTTACAGGGAAGGTGCGTTTTTTCCTTTCCTCCAATCCCCCAAACATCATATCCTCCAATGATTTAGGAGTCTTTTCCTCCTTAAGGCCCATTGTAGCCCTAATAGCTTTGACCAGCTTTTCCACATCCTCTGTTGGGAAACATGGTTGGCCGCCTATATCGCTGTCCGAGGAGGATTCTGAGGACTGAGTAGAGGAAGAGGAGTTGGAGGGGGACAAGGATCTTTCCCGCCCCTTCTGCCCTGGCGAGGCCTCTGAATCAGAATCCCTTCTATGACCTTTTTTATCCTTTTTAAGGGCTGCCTTTAGGGAACCTTTCACCTCATGATGTGTTAACGCCTTAAGGCTGGTTACCAAATCAGGGGTTTCCTCCTGTATAGTTTTATTTATACAGTCAGCACAGAGGTCTTTCTGCCACTGATCTGCCAGCGGGTGTTTGCATAGGGCGCATTCTCTATTTTTGGTTTTGCTGCTGGCCTTCCTTGACCCCTAGTGATCAAACAGAGAAAAAAGGAACCCTGTTCCCATAAGGGTGACATTCACGTAGATCACTCACCACCACTGTCAATCAGGGGTACCAATCTCGGAGGCTCCTCAGATGCACTCGTGACGTTTCTTCTGGACGTCTCAGAGTCATGCCGGTCGCGTTTATGACTGCCGCTCCCACCACTCGAGCGGCTGCTCCTGGTATGTTGGCGGCCCGGCCTGGCATCTGGCGAGAGCTCTTGCTGCTGCTGTCGCTGTTGCTCATCTTGCCCCACTTCCATCATGAAGCCTTGGGCATGAGTGCGTCTTCTGTGGTCATCCCCCTTATGTAAGGGAGATCCTCTGCACTCTCCGCCTCCTCCGGTTACCCCCACAGCCCCTCCCCCTCTGCCATGCCGCCGGGATCTTATCTTGCCGGCCGGCGTTTTTTCCTATGGGCGCCGCCATCTTGGATCCTGGCTCCGCCTCCCGACGTCATGCTTTCTCCATCCTCCAGGATGCGGCAGAGGGGGAGAGGGCGGCGCGGCAGCCACGGCAGAGTCCCAGGACGTGCTGCTTCTGCGCCCGCTGAGCCTCCGGGGGACCCGTGGATGGCGCTTCCCTCTCCCGACGCACGGCGCCCAGGACCCTGCCTGTTCTTCCACGCCGGCAAGAGAGGGGCAGGTACGTGATCTTCAGTACACGGGTCCCTGTCAGGACAGGAAACCCAACTGAAGCGAAGGAGAGGTACCGCCCCTTTTATCTTCAGTAGGGTTCCTGCCCTGACTGGGCGGATCCCCTCTCTCATGTGTGCCGTCATGGGAGACGGGAAAACATTGTTGAAGTCGCACCAATGGGAGAAAAAAAAAAAAAGCTTTCCAGTACCTATGGAAAATGCAAGAGGAGGCTGGTTTACTAGCTCTGATCATGGTCTACATGACCTGGTGGGAAAAAGCCCGATCCCCTCAGAACCGCACCTCAACTGCCATGTTGTTAAACTCAGAGACTGAGAACTCTGGTGTTAGAGGGGGCCTTGCGAGAAAAAATCTGGACGTCTGGAAGCCTTCAGGAGACGTCCGAGAGCATGCTCACTAGCTCCGCATACCAAGATATCAAGGGAAGGGAGTCGAAACTGGAACCACAGAATCCCAAGTGAATTGCAATCGATGACCAGAGGGTCCCTGGACCTGGCTACAAATCGAGGAACCTTGTGGTTCATTCGAGACGCCATGAGGTCGACATCCAGAGTACCCCAACGATGACAGATCGGGCTGAAGATCGTAGGGTGGAAAGACCACCCGCCTGATGCTAGGCCCTGGTGGCTTAGGAAGTTGGCCGCCAAATCTCCATCCCCCGGGATTGAACAGCTGAGATGGCCGGAACGCAACGTTCTAACGAACGTAGGATCCATGCCATTTCTGTCATTACCAGTTTGCTGCGAATTTCTCCTTAGTGGGTTATGTACGTCACAGTTGTGGCGTTGTCCGAATGAATACGGACTGGTTTGCCCACGAGAAGAGCCTGCCCGCGGAGGAGGGCAAGGAATAGTGTGTTTTTGCCTGATTTCAAACCGGGGACCTTTCGCGTGTAAGGCGAATGTGCTAACCACTACACTACAGAAACTTCCGTCCTTGATTTCCAGAAGGGCTTGTTGAGGGATTCAGCGCCTTGCGCTGTATTCGATGGACAACTGTTCCCAACCCGAAAAGACGGGTAACGGTGCTGATGACCTGCCACTGATGAGGGAAAAAGGATTTCCCGAGCAGGACTGACAAAGGCAACGTCCCCCAGGTCAGGGATTGCCTCACCTTGAGAGGCCGGAGTATGGGTCGGTCCAGAGAGGCTGAAGACTTCCCAGGCAGAGAGTAGGGACAGGTGAAAAGGGCAGCTATCACCTACCCTAGGACCCTCATGCAGGACCGAAGGGGAATAAGGATTGGGCGTTTCAGGGATTGGATTCCCTTTGAGAGAGCGGAAAACTTGTCCCTCGTAAGGAACACCCAGGCTAGGTTCATGTGGAACTCCATGCCGAGGGAAAATTAGTCGCTGAGTAGGGTACAGAGTGGACTTCTCTGTGATGATTACCCAGCCGAGGCAGGTCAGAGTGTCCAGAGTGATTTGTGGATTCCGGCACATACTCGGCGGGACAGCCTTTGAGTAACAGATTGTCCAGGTAAGGGATAATTAGAATCCCCCTGGAGCGAAGGACGGCTATGATAGCTGCCATGACCTTTGTGAGGACCGTGAGGCTGAAGGGAAGAGCCGAGAGTTGGCAGTGATCCTCCTGGATCGCAAAACGAAGGAACCTTTGGTACTATAATATATAATGGTATATATAATATATATATATATATTTTTTTTTTTTTTTTTTCAGATTATGAAGAGATTTGAGTAGAACTCTGGAAACCGTTCGTTTGGAGGAACGGGTCCGAATACTCTGGTGGACGAGACAGAAAGTGTCTCACTGGGAGGGAAGAAATTCTATCTTGTAACCGGAACTGATGATTTCCCTTACCCAGGGGCTGTCGACAACCGATAGCCACTCGTCCCTTAAGGAAAGAAGTCTGCCTCCCACCCTGGAAAGACCTCCAGGTGGGGGGGGGGGGGGACCCGACACTTGGAAGAGAATCTGTTGGAGTTGGTCTCCAGCGGGGCGAGGGTTTGAATGAAGGTCTCTTCCGCACTCCCGGAGGAAGAAGAGTGGTCCTGCCGTGAGGAACTTTCCGAAAAAGGGAAAGGTTGAGAGCCCCTAAACGGCCAAGGAGCCTTCCTGTTAAAAAAGGACTTGGACCTGGCCTGAGGAAGAGAGGTACTCTTACCCCCCGTTGCATGAGATATTATCTGGTCCAGCCTGACATCAATGAACCTGGAACTTTAAAAAGGCCAGGTTGGAGAGCAACTTCTTAGAGATGGTGTCCGCATTCCATGTTTTCAACCAAAGGATGCGGCGTATGGCCACGATGTTACTGTTTGCTCTTGCGGAACACCCGGCTGCATCACTGAGGCAGCTAGAAGGTATCTGGCGGCATGATCAATTTGGTCCGCTAATTCAGCTAGCTCATCTTGAAGAGCTGATGCTAAGATACCCTTACAAGGTATCTTTGCCCAGGCTGAGATAGCTTTCGCCACCCAAGTTGAGGCGAAGTTGGGATAGAGAGAGGGCGCCAGAGGCCTCAAAAATAATTTTGGATAGTGATTCGATCTGTCTGTCTGTCGAATCCTTCAGTGACGCACCGTCCGTTAGAGACAGAACTGTCTTTGAAGACACGAGAAACCGGCGGAACCACCTTAGGGGACTCAGCCCTCTTTGTGAGGAACACACCTAGATGATTTCGTCCTGAAAAATGCTTTTCTGTATGTTCCAAGCGTTTGCTCAAGTTAGCCTCGAACTCTTAGTGATTTGGAAAGGTTCGGGAGGAAGGATCTCATCCTACTTTATCTTGAGTGTTTGGGTAATAGCCAATATAAGGCTATCTACCATGTACGTGAGGACTGTATCAAAGTCATACCTGGACTGTGAATCTATATCTGACCCAAGGTCCTCCTCAGAGAGGGGATTTGGGATGAAGAGAGCAGCCTGGATGCTGCGGAGGGTCCTGGTGAGTTGGAAGAAGAGCCAGACAGAGCCCTCTTCCTTCAACTCCTACCCGGTGTGTCCCTTTGGAGGACGCGGTCAGGTGCTGGCGAATCTCCGTGAGAGGCTGTCGGAGCACTGGTGGCTGTAGATAGCTGGAACACATTCAAGGAGCTGGACCAGGGACTATGATACCTTAGTCAGGTCTGCAACTGACTGAGACATTGCAGCAAATGACAAACCTTGTAACGGCCCACTCTGAGGAGGGAGGAGTGCTCTCATCCCTGGAATCGGTGTGCTCCTGTGGACTGCAGGACGGGCAAAAAGGAGATGAGTGACCGGGGGTCTACTTTCTGTTACAGCGTGCACAGGTGTAGTGAGTTATTGTGCTGCGTTATAGCAGGACGTGTTGAGGTAAAAGTATTGCAAAGGAGCGCTGTTTATTGACGCAGGGAAAGGATCAGAGCCTACCTGGTACTAGCAGTCCGCCGTAGACCAGGTTGTGTCCCCCAAGCTGTGGGCTGCAAGAACAGCGCACGAGATGCTGAGCTGAGTTATAGAGGGGAAAGGACCTTTGTGGTAGGCGTAGTTTGGCAGCCGAGCTGCGTGATAGGCTGTCGGCTGTAGGGGCGGTGACTCAGTAAGGAAGGCGCCCCCGAGACATGCTGAGCTGGAAGGGGGTGTGTACTATGCAGCCATCTTGCTTTGAGTATGAGGAGAAAAAAGAAGCGCCAAAGGAGCGCGCAGAACAGGAGGCGTGGTTAAAGGAAGCCCCTGTGAAAATGAAAGTAAAAAGACGCCAAAACTGGCGCATGGTACTGAGGTAGCTCGCCTGTGTGGTCGCGATGGTGCAATGGTGTTGCTGATGCCCGGCGCTCGATATATGCGGCACGGACATCGGTCGGGCCAGGAGCTGGGTGAGCTATGCAGCTGCTATTAAGAAAGGGCGGGATTTTTTAAAAATTAGCGTGGCCAAAAGGGGGGGGCTCGCTGATAGAAGTTTACGGTACCAGTTACCAGTGCAGCTCTATGTGGAGCGTCAGTCTTCTTTTCCAGCTAGGTATATAATGAGGAGACATACCAAAGAGGCCCACGGGTGAGAGGGTCGCTGGGAGACAAGATCCTCCTTCCCGCACTCTCCCTACAGTGCAGATGACTGCATCAACCCTTTCAGCAAAGGGGGGAGGTCACCGCTGGTGACCACAGTCTTCCTCTCAGCCCTTTCCGGAGAGAGGGGTGAGGAGGGGAATCGGCAAGGACTAGCCACCGGTCATCGCCCAGAAGCACCCACAAGGGTGGTAGGGAATAGAGTCCTGCCTGCGGCCTGAGGTATGCAATGTGGGCGACACCACACTGCTAGCTCAGCTGTATCTGAAAGATAAATGGAAAAAGGTTAGTAAAACAAAACCTGAAAAAAAAAAAAAAGGTTATTTGCGGATCTGGGAAGATCCAGGTCCGCCTCCTACAGACACTAAGCACAAACTGAGGTACTTGGTGCCTGTCGGCAGGTGTATACTGCCGGGGAAGGAGCTATTTTTCCTATTTTGCATAGTGTCAGCCTCCTAGCAGCAGTAGCAACATACACCCATGGTAACCCGTGTCCCCCATTGAAGTGATAAATAAAGAAGTCCAAAAGGCAGGGGTGCTATAGAACTGACTAGAACAGAGAGTGCGGTACACGTGGTACTCCTTCGTGTCACAACAGCAATTCGACACACTAGTGTGGATCTTACCTCTAAGACAGTCCAATAAACCCTATCTACCTATGCTATGGGCTTTAAATGTACCATAAATGTAAATTGTCAGGATAAAGCTGGAGCATAAAATCGGATCTTCTATTGCTTTGAGACCTGACTGATCTCAGTAGAACATGCATTCTGTAAATTCCCAACCCCTACCTCTGGGGAATTCTTATCCATATCTGTCAGGTCCTTGGAAAGTACAGACAGCGCCACATCTTTTTGTAAGTGCCACAGCGTGGTAGAGTAGATCTCCATGCCTTCCACACGATAATTTTCAATCCTGCGCACCTCGGAGAATACACGCTCTGCCTGCACAAATGGGAATACCAGCACTTAAGTACTCAATAACTGTAAATCCAAGTAAAGAACTACAACATTTAAGAGCCTAGAATTTTCTGTAGGAGTCAATGACCAATTGCACACCAATGTACCAATTCCACTCACAATTGGCTAGCAGAACTTTCTGCATGTATTCCGAGATTGTTGAGGTATTCAAGTACTTTTACAGTGTGTACATTAACAAAACATCTGAAGAAATGCAGCTTTTGTGGTTTCTCCATTGCCCCAAGTAAGGATAAATATGAAAGCAACACAAAAAAAAAAAAAGAAGAGAAAAATCAAACATTCCCATCTCCCGGTATTCTCTTTAACATTCTAATTTTTTTTTTTTAAGCTAGTGGCTTCACGGTTTCCTATACATATAATGCAAGCAGAGGATATGCCCAGTCCTACCAGCCATGCTCTTATAGTGGCCAACCATATCGGCAAAAGCAGAGACTCCACTGGGCCGCAGTCTCCCATTTATTCAGAGGGCATAAGGGATTTTTTTGTTCTCATGGAGCAAACAAGATATTCATTAAAAAAAAAAAAAAAGCCTGTTTTGGATTAAATAACAGACAACATAACCTTTCCCCCCCAGTTCTGGCAGAGCTGGTCATCCATTTGATGTTAATGGGGCTTCCTGATTCTGCACTGACAGTCTAGTCAGATTTTGATCTTGCAGTTATCAACATTTGATCCTTTTGCTTTTAGGGGAAAAAGTAGCTTAGAGAAGAGTCTGGCAGCCCACTTTCTCTTGTGCCCACCGAAAACATATGAACGCTCACCTAGGAAAGTTATTACAAAGATGTTGGGGAAACAGGTATTCAGCTGACAGTTCTCATATGTTTTGTTAGTTTAACATGCAGTGAATCTCTTGTATGGTAGAGCAGGAACGCTGGGTAATTTTCTCTTACTGTGCAATCACGGTCCTTGGGACATACAGCTTTAATTTGGCCGCTCATAAACCTCATCTCTTACCTGCAAATATTCTGCCAACTCAAAGTAGGCTCTGCCAATCTGGCACAGTACCCATCCTGTGTTGTAGTGATGGGAAGGGAGGTGGCTCAGGATGTTGATTGCTTCTTTGCAATTATAGGAGCACAAGGCTACGTAGCCTTTCCCCATGTCCCTCAAGAGGCTCATTAAACCTTCTAAGAAAACAAAAATAGAATTAGAAAGCAAGATTTAGAAGCAAAATATGACTTAGCATCTGCGGATATTAAAATAGCCTGTGTATCCTAAAAATACACTTTCCAGGTTTACCCCCTGCATATTAAGTGCTACTGTGCACTGTACCAATTAGTATCCCCCGACTTAAAGGGAACCTGTTACCTCTTTTGGCTGATATAAGATGCAGTCACTGCCTTTCAGGGCTGTAGATAAGCCCCCGGTCTGACCCGCAAGATAAGAAAAATAAGTTTTATTATACCCACCCGGGGGGCGGTCCGATCCGGTGGGTATCGCAGGTCCAGGTCCGGCACCTCCCATCTTCTTGCGATGCCTTCCTCCTGCTTGCTTCGTTGCGCTCCGACATCGCGCTTCTGCGCAGGCGCACCTCTCTGCCTTGTTGAGGCAAAGTACTGGAGTGCGCAGGCGCCAGGAAAGGTCAAAGACGCCTGGCGCCGCGCACAGGACTTTGCTCTGCCCTCAACAGGGTGGAAAAGTGCGCAGAAGCGCGATACCCGAGAGCGACAAAGAAAGCAGGAGGGCGGCGCCGGACCCGCGACACCCATCGGATCGGACCAGACCCCCCCCGGGTGAGTATAATAAAACATTTTTCTCATCTTACAGGTTGGACCGGGGGCTCATCTACAGCATTATAGAATGCTGTAGATAGGCCCTGAAAGGCGGTGGCCGAATCTTACAGCGGTCAAAAGAGGTGACAGGTTCCCTTTAAAAGGACATGTCTTAAAATTTACCTACTACTACTCCACGGATGGGTGTTAAGTTCCTGATCTTTGAGAACCCACCAAATCACAAGAATGGGGGTCCTGTCTTCCCCTGTTAAACAGGGCAGCAGTTTCACATGTATGCAGCCCTTTTATTAATTGTCTAGGAGACTGATAAAGATAGCCAAGCTGTATGAAATGGGCAGCCATAAGTATGTGAGGCGGTTGCTTCATTTAAACAGAATCTGTCACCAGGAGCGCCCCATAAGACTATATAAAAAAAAAAAAAATTCAGTCACTGGACCAGTTGTGTTTTTTTCTGCAGTTAGACATCTGCAATTGGCGCTTGCTCAGGTCGCTGCAGTTATATAGGCAGGAGCCAGCTGTATAACAGCCGGCACCTGACTTGTGTGGAGTGAATTCAGCCTCTTAACCAGTTCCATAAACCTGAGAATGGGACTATAGCTCCCTATGACAAGCCCTAATTTTTACATCTAAAAGTTCAAAATGTTTGTCCCCCCCACAAATCTCCCACCAATTTATACTAATCCCACACAACGTTATGGTCTAAAACTGATTTTCTGCCTGTACGGCACAAATACCATTTAACACCAACTGGACGCGAAAACACTGCTCACCCGCTGCTGCCCTTTGTATCGTCAGTGCTTGCATTTGAGGACCTACACTGGAGATTTTGCCCTCAGAAATGATTGAAGAATCTAGCTTGCTAATTTCCAAACTCTCGTTCATGTTGGCTTGTGTAACGCCACCTTTATTGGTTTTGCTTTTGGTTTTACGGTTTGGGATTTTGGGTGGAAATTTCATTTTCAGCTTTTTACTGTTTTCCTGTAACCACAACCAAGAGAAAAAAAAAAGTGAAATCAGGCACTTATATTTAATTCTTTTTAGATTTTAGACAAACCCAACTAAGACTCAATGGAGTCGGTCACCAGTAGTTTAGGAGGAGCTCGGCACACCCCTAAGATATCCTTAGTTAAAGGGATTACTCAGTAGGAAATAGGGTCAGGTTCTTCTTCTACAGTATACATTTAAGATTGTAAGGAAGCATAATAATACCTTGGTGGTTGAGCTGTCGCTGGTGAAAAGGCGGGAACTACGACGTGGTAATGCGTTCGGAGGGGCGGCTATAGTTGGACTCAGTACCTGAGGTGTAGTGCTATATAAAAACAAAACCATTACCACATTTACAGAAAGTTTTAGGTTACTGTTATGACCCTAATAAAAACAAATAAAAAAATTAAGTTGTTTAGCAGGAAAGTAAAACAATATAGATTTAAGAACACAAAAAAGAGAATCAATGCACTGTCAATTAATATATAAAATTAAAACCAAAATAGTTAAAACCTTGGTCTCATGATAAAATGGGTGTGTACACTTTTAATACTGTGTGAGTTTGTTTATGCACATACGATACAAAAAAGTCCGGGTTTTTATCATGTACGAAAGAAAAATACCAAGAAGAATAAGGTCAGAACTTTTTCCACCTTTAATGTAACCCATAATCGTTACAGTTCAATAGAACAAAATGCAAATATTTTGGGGTGTAAAAATAAATATTAAGAACTAAAACAACAAGGTAGCATAAATATACACCCCCAATAACCCCTTCCTGACATGCGTCATACATATACTGCTCTGCAGGAGCTGCGTTCCTGCAAACAGCAGTATATGCATGTTGGCCTGATCGCACGGCCTCACGCTGAGTGCCAGCTCTGTGTGAGAGCCAACACCCTGCAGTAACGGCCATGATTGGGCATTTAACCCCTCTGATGCCACTATAAGTAGTGACAGCAACATCAAGGAGCATATGACAAGGAATGGGCTCCCTGCGCTCTTCCATCAGGACAATGCGACGCTTCCCTCCCTGCTTGCCAGATGCTGCTCCGATGCTCTGCGGTGAGAGAGTGAGATCTGACACTATACAGTGATGTCCCAGGATGGGACAATGTTAGAAAAACAATTATAAACAACATAATTACATATACACACACAAAATATATATATATATATATATATATATATATATATATATATATATATATATATATACACAGTGGGGCAAAAAAGTATTTAGTCAGTCAGCAATAGTGCAAGTTCCACCACTTAAAAAGATGAGAGGCGTCTGTAATTTACATCATAGGTAGACCTCAACTATGGGAGACAAACTGAGAAAAAAAAATCCAGAAAATCACATTGTCTGTTTTTTTTTCATTTTATTTGCATATTATGGTGGAAAATAAGTATTTGGTCAGAAACAAAATTTCATCTCAATACTTTGTGATATATCCTTTGTTGGCAATGACAGAGGTCAAACGTTTTCTGTAAGTCTTCACAAGGTTGCCACACACTGTTGTTGGTATGTTGGCCCATTCCTCCATGCAGATCTCCTCTAGAGCAGTGATGTTTTTGGCTTTTCGCTTGGCAACACGGACTTTCAACTCCCTCCAAAGGTTTTCTATAGGGTTGAGATCTGGAGACTGGCTAGGCCACTCCAGGACCTTGAAATGCTTCTTACGAAGCCACTCCTTCGTTGCCCTGGCGGTGTGCTTTGGATCATTGTCATGTTGAAAGACCCAGCCACGTTTCATCTTCAATGCCCTTGCTGATGGAAGGAGGTTTGCACTCAAAATCTCACGATACATGGCCCCATTCATTCTTTCATGTACCCGGATCAGTCGTCCTGGCCCCTTTGCAGAGAAACAGCCCCAAAGCATGATGTTTCCACCACTATGCTTTACAGTAGGTATGGTGTTTGATGGATGCAACTCAGTATTCTTTTTCCTCCAAACACGACAAGTTGTGTTTCTACCAAACAGTTCCAGTTTGGTTTCATCATGGTTTTCATAGGACATTCTCCCAAAACTCCTCTGGATCATCCAAATGCTCTCTAGCAAACTTCAGACGGGCCCGGACATGTACAGGCTTAAGCAGTGGGACACGTCTGGCACTGCATGATCTGAGTCCATGGTGGCGTAGTGTGTTGCTTATGGTAGGCCTTGTTACATTGGTCCCAGCTCTCTGCAGTTCATTCACTAGGTCCCCCGGCGTGGTTCTGGGATTTTTGCTCACCGTTCTTGTGATCATTCTGACCCCACGGGGTGGGATTTTGCGTGGAGCACCAGATCGAGGGAGATTATCAGTGGTCTTGTATGTCTTCCATTTTCTAATTATTGCTCCCACAGTTGATTTCTTCACGCCAAGCTGGTTGGCTATTGCAGATTCAGTCTTCCCAGCCTGGTGCAGGGTTACAATTTTGTTTCTGGTGTCCTTTGACAGCTCTTTGGTCTTCACCATAGTGGAGTTTGGAGTCAGACTGTTTGAGGGTGTGCACAGGTGTCTTTTTATACTGATAACAAGTTTAAACAGGTGCCATTACTACAGGTAATGAGTGGAGGAAAGAGGAGACTTTTAAAGAAGAAGTTACAGGTCTGTGAGAGCCAGAAATCTTGTTTGCTTGTTTCTGACCAAATACCGTATATACTCGAGTATAAGCCGACCCGAGTATAAGCCGACCCCCCTAATTTTGCCACAAAAAACTGGGAAAACTTATTGACTCGAGTATAAGCCTAGGGTGGGAAATGCTCCATAGATTATTCCCCCATATGCTGCCCTCATAAGAAGCTCCATAGATTATTCCCCCATATACTGCCCCCATAAGAAGCTCCATAGATTGTTCCCCCATATGCTGCCCCCATTAGAAGCTCCATATTGTTCCCCCAGATACTGCCCCCATTAGAAGCTCCATATTGTTCATATTGCTCCATCACACCTATCCTCAAAAAGCCCTCTCTTGACCCATCCTCTGTATCTAGCTATCGCCCTATATCACTTCTCCCATACGCCTCCAAGCTACTGGAACAACACGTCTACCTTGAACTGTCCTCCCATCTCTCTTCTTGCTCCCTCTTCGACCGCTTACAATCTGGCTTCCGGTCACACCACTCCACTGAAACTGCCCTTACTAAGGTCACCAATGACCTCTTAACTGCCAAGAGCAAGCGACACTACTCTGTCCTCCTCCTCCTGGACCTGTCGGCGGCCTTTGACACAGTGGACCATTCCCTATTATTACAGACCCTCTCATCCCTCGGCATCACAGACTTGGCCCTCTCCTGGATCTCATCATACCTAACAGACCGGACATTCAGCGTCTCCCACTCACACACCACCTCCTCACCTCGCCCCCTATCTGTCGGAGTCCCACAAGGTTCAGTCCTAGGGCCCCTGCTGTTCTCTATTTACACCTTTGGCCTGGGACAGCTCATAGTATCTCATGGCTTTCAGTATCATCTTTATGCTGATGACACACAGATCTACATCTCTGGACCAGATATCACCTCCCTACTAACCAGAATCCCTCAATGTCTGTCCACTATTTCATCCTTCTTCTCCACTAGATATCTGAAACTCAACATGGACAAAACAGAATTCATCATCTTTCCCCCATCTCACGTGACCCCCCCTACGAACCTATCAATTACAGTAAATGACTGCCCACTCTCCCCAGTCCCACAAGCTCGCTGCCTCGGAGTAATCCTTGACGCTGATCTCTCCTTCAAACCACATATCCAAACCCTTTCCACTTCCTGCCGACTTCAACTCAAAAATATTTCACGCATCCGTTCATTCCTCACCCAAGAATCTGCAAAAACCCTAGTCCATGCCCTCATCTCTCGCCTTGACTACTGCAACCTCATGCTCTGTGGCCTCCCCTCAAACACTCTCGCACCCCTCCAATCTATTCTAAACTCTGCTGCCCGACTAATCCACCTGTCCCCCCGCTATTCCCCAGCTTCTCCCCTCTGTCAATCCCTTCACTGGCTCCCAATTGCCCAGAGACTCCATTACAAAACCCTAACCATGACATACAAAGCCATCCACAACTTGTCTCCTCCATACATCTGTGACCTCGTCTCCCGGTACTTTCCTGCACGCAACCTCCGATCCTCACAAGATCTCCTTCTCTACTCCCCTCTTATCTCCTCTTCCCACAATCGCATACAAGATTTCTCTCGCGCATCACCCCTACTCTGGAACTCTCTACCACAACATATCAGACTCTCACCTACCATCGAAACCTTCAAAAAGAGCCTGAAGACCCACCTCTTCCGACAAGCCTATAACCTTCAGTAACCACCGATCGACCAAACCGCTGCACGACCAGCTCTACCCTCGCCTACTGTATTATCACCCATCCCTTGAAGATTGTGAGCCCTCGCGGGCAGGGTCCTCTCTCCTCCTGTACCAGTTATGACTTGTATTGTTTAAGATTATTGTACTTGTTTTTATGTATACCCCTCCTCACATGTAAAGCGCCATGGAATAAATGGCGCTATAACAATAAATAATAATAATAATAATAATAATAATAATAATAATAATAATAATAATAATAGTTCCCCCATATACTGCCCCCATTAGAAGCTCCATATACTGCCCCCATTAGAAGCTCCATATTGTTCCCCCATATGCTGCCCCCATTAGAAGCTCCATATTGTGCCCCCATATACTGCCCCCATTAGAAGCTCCATATTGTTCCCCCATATACTGCCCCCATTAGAAGCTCCATATACTGCCCCCATTAGAAGCTCCATATTGTTCCCCCATATACTGCCCCCATTAGAAGCTCCATATACTGCCCCCATTAGAAGCTCCATATTGTTCCCCCATATACTGCCCCCATTAGAAGCTCCATATTATTCCCCCATATGCTGCCCCCATTAGAAGCTCCTTAAGATTATTCCCCCATGTGCTGCCGCTGCTGCTGCATGTAAAAATAAAAAAAATGACCTTCTCACCTCTCCGTCGCTGGGTGTCAGATTCTCACCTGTCCTGCGTCCATGGCTGCTCACCGTTATCTGCCACGTCATCAGTCAGTGACGTTCAGACTGCAGGGGGCGCAGCGCGCACTAATCACGTCACCGCGCCCTCTGCTGTCTGAAGTCACTGACCGATGACAGACAGCAGCAAGCAGCCATGGACGCAGGACAGGTGAGTATCGCTATACTTACCCGTCCTGACGCTGTCGCTTGAGTCCCCAGCTTCTCCGCGCTCTCTCTTCCTGCCTTCAGCGGTCACGTGGTGCCGCTCATTAAAACTCATGAATATGCGCATATTCATGAGTTTTAATGAGCGGCACCACGTGACCGCTGAAGGCAGGAAGAGAGAGCACGGGGAGAAGCTGGGGGCTCAAGACACAGCGTCAGGACGGGTAAGTATGACCTGACACCCCCGCCCCCCTCCCCCTCTGACCCCCCGGTGTATATGACTCGAATATAAGCCGAGAGGGGGACTTTCAGCCCAAAAAAACGGGCTGAAAATCTCGGCTTATATTCGAGTATATACGGTACTTATTTTCCACCATAATATTCAAATAAAATGAAAAAAAAAAAAGACAATGTGATTTTCTGGATTTTTTTTTCTCAGTTTGTCTCCCATAGTTGAGGTCTACCTATGATGTAAATTACAGACGCCTCTCATCTTTTTAAGTGGTGGAACTTGCACTATTGCTGACTGACTAAATACTTTTTTGCGTGTGTGCGTGTGTGTGTGTGTGTGTGTGTGTGTATTATATATATATATACACACACACATACACATACATATACACACATATACACACACAGTACAGACCAAAAGTTTGGACACACCTCAGTTTTCTTTATTTTCATGACTATGAAAAATAGGATTTTTTGGGTTGCTTACCGTAAAACCTGTTTCTCGGAGCCTTCATTGGGGGACACAGAGACCATGGGTGTATGCTTTGCTGCCACTAGGAGGCTGACACTATGCACAAAAAAATGTTAGCTCCTCCTCCGCAGTATACACCCCACCGACCGGCACCAATTTCCTCAGTTAGTGAGAAAGCAGTAGGAGAAGTAACAAACAGAATGAAAACAGAACAGACAACTCAACTGTAACCAACAGACAAACATAAGAACAGGAGTTGTAAAACATGGGAGGGTGCTGTGTCCCCCAATGAAGGCTCCAAGAAACAGATTTTACGGTAAGCAACCCAAAAAATCCTGTTTTCTCGTTCGCCTTATTGGGGGACACAGAGACCATGGGACGTCCCAAAGCAGTCCCTGGGGTGGGAAACATACTTCCATCAGGCCAGCGGACTCACCACCGCGGCCTGCAGAATCCGTCTACCTAGGCTGGCGTCCGCCGAAGCGTAGGTGTGGACTCTGTAGAATTTCACAAACGTGTGAACCGATGACCATGTTGCAGCTTTGCAAATCTGCAGCGCGGAAGCTCTTTGGCGCACCGCCCAGGAGGCACCCACTGCCCGAGTAGAGTGGGCCCTGATCCGCGGAGGGGCTCCGCGACGCTTAACTCGGTAGGCTTCCAAAATTGCCGATCTGATCCAGCGAGCAATAGTGGCCTTTGACGCCGAGTGACCTTTCCGCGCCCCATCAGGGATAATGAAAGGAGACTGTCTTTCGCAAGGAAGTCGTCCTAGACAGATAGACTCTTATCGCCCTAACCAGGTCCAGCTTGTTCAAGCACCGCTCTCGGGGATGAGTTGGATACGGACAAAAGGATGGTAGCACGATATCCTCGTTGAGGTGAAACGAGGACACCACCTTCGGCAAGAAAGAGGGCGGAGGCCGCAGAACTACCTTATCCTGGTGGAGCACCAGAAAAGGGGAGCGGCACGAAAGAGCTGCCAATTCCGACACGCGCCGGACGGAGGTGATGGCCACCAGAAAGGCTACCTTCCAAGAAAGGAGAGAAAGGGAAATATCCCTGAGGGGTTCAAAGGGAGGACCTTGCAGAACCTCAAGAACCAGATTAAGATCCCATGGATCCACGGGCGCCCGGTACGGCGGAACAGTGTGAGCCACGCCCTGAAGAAAGGTCTTAACCTGAGGACGGGAAGCCAATGTTTTCTGAAATAGAATGGACAGCGCCGATACTTGACCCTTCAGGGAACTGAGGGCAAGGCCCGCATCCAATCCTGCCTGAAGAAACGCTAGGACTGAAGGGAGCAAAAAGGACATGGGCGCGATGTCATTGGTCTCACACCAAGTGAAATAGGCCTTCCAAGTACGGTAGTAGATCTTGGAAGATAGCTTTCTGGCTCGGATCATGGTCTGAACTACCTGGTCGGAAAATCCTGCCCGTTTCAGAATCTCGGTCTCAACAGCCACGCCGTTAAATTGAGTGGCCGAGAATTGGGGTGGCAAATCGGTCCCTGAGACAGCAGATCTGTTCTATCTGGAAGCTTCCAGGGGGCGTCCGCGAGAAGGTTGACAATGTCCGCGAACCAAGACCTTCTGGGCCAATTCGGGGCGATGAGAATGACTGGAATTCCTTCTGCCTTGATCTTTTTCAACAGGTTGGGAAGAAGAGGCAGAGGAGGGAACAGGTAGGGAAGGCCGAACTGGGACCAAAGAACGGCCAGGGCGTCGGCGCCCACTGCCAGAGGGTCCCGAGACCTGGACACGAATTGTGGGACTTTCCTGTTGAGGTGAGATGCCATGAGGTCTACATCCGGGGTTCCCCACCGAAGGCAGAGCAGATGAAACACCTCCGGATGGAGGAACCACTCTCCCGCCGCGAGACCCTTGCGGCTGAGAAAATCATCGGCCCATTTGTCTACGCCGGGAATGTGCACCGCGGAAATTGTCGGAACGGAAATCTCCGCCCAACGAAGAATCTTGGACCACTCCGCCAGGGCTGAGGCACTCCGTGTTCCCCCTTGGCGGTAGACATATGCCACCGCTGTGGCGATGTCTGCCTGAATCCGTACCGGCAGTTCCTTGAGGAGCCTTTCCCAGTGAACGAGAGCAAGATGGATTGCTCGAACCTCCAGAATGTTGATCGGTACTGATTCCCGATCCGACCATCGACCCTGAACAGTGTGGTTGCGGAACACTGCACCCCAACCGAGGAGACTGGCATCTGTGGTTACTATCTGCCAGCGAATGGGAAGGAAGAATCGACCCGATAGAATGAGAGGTGACGACAACCACCAGTTGAGGGACCGCTTGATCCGGTAAGAAGGAGGAACAGGGCGATCCAGGGACCGAGGCGACCTGTTCCACTTCGACAGAATGGCCTGCTGGAGAGGTCTGGCGTGAAATTGGGCAAAGGGAACTGCCTCTATCGCCGCCACCATCTTTCCCAGGACCCTCCTGGCTGTACGGAGGGACGGGAATCGTGAGATCTGCAGCGATCGTACTTCCTGCTGGAGAGAGAGAGAGAGAGAGAGAGAGAGAGAGAGAGAGAGAGAGAGAGAGAGAGAGAGAGAGAGAGAGAGAGAGAGAGAGAGAGAGAGAGAGAGAGAGAGAGAGAGAGAGAATCTTCTCTTGTGGGAGAAAGACCCTTGACCGACGAGTGTCGAACAGAAGGCCTAGAAAGACCAGGCGTTGGGTAGGAACCAGACAGGACTTTTTCCTGTTGACGATCCACCCGAAATCGGAAAGAGTGTCCAGGATGATTGACAAACTTTGGTGAGCCTGTTGAAATGAGGGAGCCCTGATCAGAATATCGTCTAGGTACGGGAAAAGAACGAGACCTCTGACTCTCAACAAAGCCATCAACGCAGCCACGATCTTCGTGAAGAGTCTGGGAGCGGTGGCAAGACCGAAGGGCAGTGCGACGAGCTGGTAGTGGTGCTGTCTGAGGAGAGAGGCGATAGCCGTAGAGAACCCCGGGATCAAGGCTGGATCCTTTGGAGGCCGGGATTCGAAGAAACGATCCCGTGGGAGAGAGACGAACTGTATCTTGTATCCTGAGGATACGACCTCCCTGACCCAAGCGTCCTCTACGGAGGTCAGCCAAACGTCCCTGAAGGAAGGAAGTCGGCCTCCCAATTGGAAAGGCCCCTCGCGTGTCCGACGATAGTCATGCTGAAGTAGACCGTCCAGATCCAGATCTGGACGGTCTGCCCTGGGAAGAGTGGGATCGCCAGGAAGGAGTGGGTCTGAAGGAAACTCTCTTTCTCTCTTGGCGAGCCTGCGGTCTCTGTTGGCTGGAGGAGTTGTCCGCCGTATTGAAACGGCGGAAAGTCCGAAAGGGTCGAAACTGACGCCTTAGTGGATGTCTGCGAGGATTGGACTGAGGGAGGAGTGAACTCGTGCCTCCGGTGGCGTCCTTAATAATCTGGTCCAATTGGGACCCAAAGAGGCGCATCCCCTGAAAAGGCAGGTTAGTGAGGGACTTTTTAGAAGACAAGTCCGCTTGCCAGGCCTTTAGCCAAACTGTACGTCGAATTGCAACTACGTTGCTTGACGCCTGAACTGCACAGGATGCGGCATCCAAGGAAGCGGAAAGAAGATGGAAAAACCCTGGAGGGAGCTTCTGCCCGTCTGAACGAAACCTCCTGATCTGAGGATTTCGCAGGGGAGTCAGCAATATCGAAAGTATGATGGATCGCTGCAATGAGGTTCTGCACTGTGACCTTCATGTTTGCATCCTGGTCTGAATCCAGCTCTAAAATCCCCTCAGATGACCTGTCCGAAAGCGCTTCACCTGACTCGGGAGAGGAGGCCCGAGAGGGAGGCTGCTGAGAAGGGCTATGCGGTGAGATGGGACTAGGAGAGGAATCCGGCTGGGCATCTTGCCTGGGTCTTTTGCGACTAACGCTGGCTGACTCAGATGGAACAATTTGGGACCTGCTTGGCCCTGCTGAAGAGTCCAGGGGCAACTTATCAAGAACGGCCACCAGGGACTGAGACACCTTGGTGAGGTCTGCCACTGATTGAGATAGCGAGGAGGCCCAGCCAGACATGGGGGGGTTCACTCTCACCTGGAGCCGTAGATGGCTCCTGGACGGCGTCAGGCTGAATTGGGTTGCTACAATCCAGGCAGAGGGGCGTGGAATGGCCTGAGGGAAGTTTGCGATTGCACGAAGAACATGCAAAGAACTTGACTGAAGTGCAGGGGGGGGCAGTAGAGCGGGTACGATCAGACTTAGAGGTAGACATAGTGAAAAGCTGAGGTAATGCCGGAAGGTTGGGGGACAGAGGGCGGAGAAGGGACAGTCTGCAGTGCAGAGCTACTCACGGTCCGGTGTCCCCAGAAGCGATGCTCTGCGACCTGTCAGTGGATGCAGGTCAGAGCGAAATCCGGCTGATAGACCTCCTGAACGAAAAAAAAACCAGCTGGCAGAAGATGATCGGTGACGAGCTGGTGTCCGGCTAACAGGCTGGTAAAATGGCGCCTGCCTGAGAAAGAGCGCGCGTCCAGGAGAGGAGGGAGGGCGGAGCACATCGCAGGGTTAAAATTCACCGCCCTCTAGCCAATAGCAGGCTGGGCAGGTGAAAGACAGGCGGTGGGAGGGCCTGGGAAGAGCGGGAGAGAAGCCCGCTTAGAAGAAAGGGGCGGGGGGCGTGGCCGCGACGCAGCGGTAGGCCCGAACTGAAGACGGGGCCTAAATTAGTTGCGGCGGCTGCCTGTCAGCAGGGGGTCGGCGCGGAGGTCGGAAGAAGGGGACGCCGCAGCCGCAAGCCGCTCTCAAGGGGAGTAAAGGAAAAAGGCCCTGTGCTCCCTGTCCCTAGAAAGGGGGGGGGGGGAAGATCTATACTCACCCATCCCCGATCCGTTACCTGGGTCTGATGAAGTCCTGCGTCTCATCCAACCGACAGGCTCTGGTAGGCGAGTGGGAGGGAGACTGGCGACAAGGACCCCTGGAGTCGCTGGCACGTCTTGGTGTCGGCGTCCGTCTGGCTGGTCCTGCCGAGGAGAACTGCAAGGATACGGGGTGGCAGTACACGCTGTACTCGCAGACTCCATGTGGGAGTACAGATGTGACTTTTCACTCTGTATCCCTCCGTAGAACCTGTAAAGGAACGACGCACGACGAGGTAGATATGGGTCTAATGAAAGACCCGTGTCCACCTCCTACTGACACTAAGCTAAACTGAGGAAATTGGTGCCGGTCGGTGGGGTGTATACTGCGGAGGAGGAGCTAACATTTTTTTGTGCATAGTGTCAGCCTCCTAGTGGCAGCAAAGCATACACCCATGGTCTCTGTGTCCCCCAATAAGGCGAACGAGAAATTGTAGATTCACTCTGAAGGCATCAAAACTATGAATGAACACATGTGTAATTATATAATCAACAAAATAGTGTGAAACAACTGAAAATATGTCTTATATTTTAGGTTCTTCAAAGTAGCCACCTTTTGCTTTGATTACTGCTTTGCACACTCTTGGCATTCTCTTGATGAGCTTCAAGAGGTAGTCATTGGAAATGGTTTTCACTTTACAGGTGTGCCCTGTCAGGTTTAATAAGTGGGATTTCTTGCCTTATAAATGGGGTTGGGACTTCTGAATAGCCAAGTGAATCCAATGGATATTGAGGCCCTGAAGCAGCTTAACCGTGCCCGAGACCCTCAGGAAGCATGAATAGGGCGTCTGACCTACAGAGGGGTGCAGTCTTCGAGACAAACTTTCTGAGAGCCTTCACTATATCCAGGGTGTGAGGAGCTAATCAATCCCGATGTGCTGGAAAAAAAAAAAAAAAAGAGAAATGTCCTCGTTAAGGCGGGAAGATGAGACCACCTTGAACAAAAAAGTACGGAGACGGTTCGATGACCACCTTGTCCTGGTGGAAAATCAGGAAAGGAACTCGACAGGACAGAGTGGCCAGCTCCGAGACTTGCCCACCGCGACAAGAAAAAGCGACTTTCCGAGATGGAACTGGCAACGAGACGTCCTGAAACGGTTCGAAAGGGGTCTGCTGAAGAGCACCCAGGACCAAAGTAAGGTCCCCAGGCCTCTGATGGCACTCTATAGGGGGGGGAGTAACACGTGGGAGACCCCCTGAAGGAAAGCCCTCACTCGCAGATTGGAAGCAATCCTGCGCTGGAATAAAATGGATCAAGGCCGAGATCTGGCCTTTGAGAGAGCTGGGCGCCAAGCCTGATTCAAGACCAGTAAGGAGAAAAAAAAAAGCCAAAATGGAAGGAACAGAGAAGACACGAGAAAGTCCGCAGTCCCTATACCAAGCAAAAAAGGTTATCACGTGCGGGGATAGATGCTAGCTGATGCAGGCTTACAAACACTAATCATGGTGGGAAACCCCTGATGAGAGAATCCAGCTTGAGACGTTAAACACAGGGCCCCTGAGAGCTCATGACAAATCTGACGTGAGCAGAACTGAACAATCCGGCAGTCGCAGTGGGACATCAGCGACGATCTGCACCAACTCTGCATACCACGCCCAACGTGGCCAAACCGGGGCGACTAGGATTACTGTAGTCCCTTCCGCCTTGATCTTCCTGATGACCATCGGAAGGAAAGAAAGCGGGAAAAACACACACGGAAGACGAAACTGATGCCACGGTGCATCCACCTCGATGGTCTTGGGATCCCGCGACCGAGCTCTGAAGTGGAATATCTTGGCCTTCAATCTTGAAGTCATCAGAACCACGTCCAGAGTCCTTAAATGAGTACAGATCTGTCGAAAGAACTCCAGATGAAGTTCCCACTGTCACAAGGCAAGACTTTGACGGTTAGGCCGGGATCACACTACCGTGTGTGATGCGAGAAACTCACACGAGTATCTTGCATCAACACCTGGTGCTACTGCAGGTACTCAGGACCGGAGCTGCGGCTGCACAGAAATACATGCAGCCACAGCTCCGGTCCTGAGAGCCGGCGGCAGTGCCGGGTGTTGATGCGAGATACTCGTGCGAGTTTCTCAGATCACACACGGTAGTGTGATACCAGCCTTAGGAAAAAAAAAACAACTGCCGCCCAATTTTTCACACCTGGGATATGCACTGCTGATAATACTGAGTGGTTCCTCTCAGCCCAACGGAGAATATGGGCTACCTCGCGCATGGCCACCCTGATGCGGGTACACCTTTGATGATTGATATATGCCACAGCCGTGGCTTTGTCCGATTGAAATTGGATCGGAGATAATGCAACTGCTGCAGAGCTAGCCGGATCATCAGGGGGCTCGACACTTGAGATGACCAGCGCCCCTGAGCAGCGTGGTGACTAAGGACTGCTCCCTATACAAGGAGACTGACGTCGGTAGTCACCACTAGACATAGAATTGGGAGAAAGGATTGCCCCTGGATGAGAAGACCTCAGTCCCCACCTGAGAGGCTGCCTGACCTGCAGGGGCAAGGACACCGGTGGTCGAGAGAGAACTGGTTCCTGTCCCAAGCCGCCAGAAGAGCCAGCTGCAGGGGACGGAGATGCAGCGGAGCGAAGAGAACCGCTTCCATCATTCTACCCAGTGCGAAAGGGTGTAGAACGAATTCGGTGAACGAATCGGTGCGCAAGGACCAAAACGGATTTTGCAGATAAAACGGACGCTGGTATAGAAATTTGCTCCTTCCCTACAGTATCCAAGACGAGCAAATTCAGGTTTTCTCCAAATGAACGGCCATTCTGGAAAGGAAGAGATAAGAGTTTTTGGACGACGAGTCAGTTTTCCACTCTCTAAGCCATAAAGCCCTTTGATGGCATTTGCTGCTGATAATGCAACGCAGCTAGCCGCATCCAAAGAGGGGTGCAGGAGACCATTGTTTTAGCTACCCACACCGCAGCAAATGATGGATAGAGTGCTGAACCCGAGGTCACTGCCAGGCGAGATATTAGCGGATCCACAGCAGGAAATTCAGCCCAATCTTTCTGCAGATCAGCTGAAAAAAAGGCGTGCCTCGCCTCAAGAGGCTTCTGACCTGTAAGGCATTTATTCGATCATTCCCTGTGCTGACTAACTATAACCCGGACCTCTGGGTGGATGGCAAATATCATGACGGAGAGCGAGAAAGCATAGCTCACGGACACCAAGTCACGTGATTGCTCGGGGAAACTACTAAGGATCCGTTTTCTAGACGCCTGTACGTTTCTAGAATACTGGCTGCCCCTGCTAGCCGATGACTCCCGTGTAGGAGAGGATCCATATATATCAGTCCTGCTAACACTCCGATGCACCGAGGAATCACGGAGAAATTCAATCTTTTTGGCCAGAGAAGCCATGGTTTGCTACAGTGACGAAGCCCACTCAGGGGAACTAGGTACACTGGGATCGGTGGCGGCGGAGGGCTCCTGAGCACATTTGGGTTCACGGCTTTGCAAAGTAAAGAAGACTAATAGTCTTATTAGACTGGGACATGGTGTCATGGCACCTTTAAGACCGGGGAATACTACAGGGGGATACTGCAGGGGAAGGGAGCAGCGCCTCCTTACCCGGGTCCTGATGTTCCTGGAGTCCACATTGGATTAGCGCTATGAGTCGCCAGGGTCAACGCAGCTGCCGCCTGCGGGATGTCCCGGGTCAAGGCTCTTACCCAGGTCCTGTCCCGCAAATTCATTGTGCCCCTTTAAAAACACCACCGGTGTTGCCTGACGCTGCATCATATGCAAAGCCGTCGCCCCTCTGTAAGTCGGCCGGGTGGAGCAGGACCAAGATGGCCACCAGGAGTTGGAGGCGGTAAAGTCTCGCAGTGAGCGAGAGGCGCCAGTTCAGGGGGGGGGGATGGGTTCAGTGCGTGCTGCTGAGGCCCCAGATCCCGCCCCGCAGTGTGTTATGATGTATTCACACTGCAGGACTGGGGCCTCCGCAACACGCAGGCACGATAGCCTGTCAGTTCCCAGGCAGCGCGCACTGCGCATGCCCAAGAACTGCTGACAGCGCAGGCGTCCGCAGGCATGTAACACCAACAGCAACACTAGAGGAGGCGGCGCACAGACGCTACAGGGAGATGATGGATGGCTGGGAGGCAGCTGATAGAGGGGAACACACCATACCTATGGGACTCTATACATGTATGGGGAGCTAGTTATAAAAGTGAATATTTCAGCGTTACTGGGGACCAGAAACAGAAGAGCCACCTTCATAGAGTGCAGCCTTAGTGCTGCTGAAAGTGGCTCTTTTACTTAAAAACGCCCTGGGGGGGTGACAGGGTCCCTTTAAAGTTTATGACAGCATTTAGTGTTTTTGGGTAGGAACATGGCACATCTAGTAATGCTGCAAATCTGTTAGATTATGAGGGGGGGGGGGATCCTGTGTACAGCATCCTCTTTAGGTTAACCCACAGATTTCCATTTAGATTGAGGTCTGAGCTTTGGCAAAACCATTCTTAAGCTGATTTGGAGGCATGCCTAAGGTTGTTTTGCAGAAAGGTGAAATTTCTTGTCATTTTCATCTTTTTAGCAGAGGCCTGAAGGTTGTTTTTTTTCTTTTTTGCAAAATTAACTGATATTTTGAACTCTTCATGTTCCCATCCACCTTGACAGCCTCAAAAAGAATAACACTATCTCTGCCATGCTTCACTGTGGGCATGTTTTTTTTTTGTTGATACGCAGTGTTGCCTTTGCACCAAATATAGCTTCAAATTGTGTGCAAAAAGTAAAACCTTGGTTTCATCCTTTGTCATGCAGTGTGAAGGATATGTGCCCTCCTCCACTGACACCAAGGTTAAACTGATTGTCTCAGTGTCCAGAAGCAAGAATAGCCATAATAGAAGGAGATCATTTTTTATCTTGTTCTTAGTGTCAACACCTACACCCTTTGGTTTTACTCAGTCACCCAAAAAATTTTTAATTTTATATGAAACACAAATTGCAAAATTTCCTAAATATCTTCTACTTGCCACAGGTGAAGCTGGTCCTGGCCATGACAACTGTCCTGCAGCGGCATATTGGATTTTCCAGCAATACTGTAATTTTCATCATAGGCTAGTAGCAGCTTGGACTAATGGGGGGGGGGGAGAATCTCCAGACCCTACAGCAACACTAATTCATAGTGAAACACTGGAGGTAAACAGAGCATAACGCTAACAAAAAGCTTACATTTTCTCTGGTGATATTATTGATAATCATACCTAGTCTGGGGTCCAGAACCCTGAGTCTGTACAAGAAGCACAGGGGTCATGTCCCGGCTGTTACCGCTCTGTGAGAACACTGACTTTGTTCCTGCTTGGCTGATTCTGGCAACAGTCTGCAAGAAAAGGTAGGAATGAGCATTAACCCAAAAGGGGCAAGAAATACATAATAAGGTGTCGTCATTTATATTTAGATGCAATACAGACCTTTTTAGCAGAAGTTCCAGAAGATGGCACATCAAGGACGCAGGAGGAATTATACGTTTGTAAGTATGACCCATCACCAGGGCTAGGAGTTTCTAGTGGTAAAATTCCAAAACTGGCAAGATAATAGAATTATCAAGTAAACAGGTAGTGTGGAATACACTATAGGTGAAAGCAAGTAAAAAAAAAAAAACGACAAACACTTTACCTGGGTGTGAGCGGGCTCAAAGCTGTTGGCCCCCCTAACAGGCTGCGCCCACTCTTTGGTTTGTTCTGAGCCTGTTTCACCAAGATAGAGGAACCTGTCCCCAAAGGTAATAAGTCTGGGGAGATAACTGCAGGGTCTATGTACGACATTGAGGAGTCCGAGTTCAAGGAGTATTTTATATTGGAGGATTCCAGATTTAATCTATTAAGTTCCTTTAAAGAGACAGAAATATGGCAATTATTTAAAGAGATTGTCCACTCCACTCTATGTGACTGCAGACTTCTGAATCCTTACAGCGTATACACACACACACACACACACACACATTGCATGCGGTCAAGATTCTCTGGTATTGTTGCGCTACACGTACAGTTGTGAGGAAAAGTGTTTTTCCCCTTCTGGATTTCCTAGTCTTTTGCATGTTTGTCAGACAAAGTAAATACAACATGCAGTTTTTAAATCAAGGTTTCTATTCTTAAGGGAAAAAGAAATCCAAACCTACAAGGCCCTGTCTGAAAAACTGACTGCCCCCATTAAAACAAAATATCTGTGCTTTATCACATTTTTGGGAAGCAGAGTTCAAATTCCCTAGCCACACCCAGGCTTTATTATTTCCACTGCTGTTCTCAATCAAGAAAATCACTTAAAATAGGACCTGCCTGACAAAGTGAAGTAAACCAAAGGAACTGGTAAAGCTAGACATCATGCCACAATCCAAAGAAATTCTGTAACAAATGAGAAACAAAGTAATTGAGGTCGATTAGCCTGGAAAGGGTTATAAAGCTATTTCTAAAGCTTTGGGACTCCAGCGAACCATAGTGAGAACAATTATCCACAAATGGCGAAAACAAAGAACAGTGGTGAACCTTCCCAGGAGTGGCTGGCAGACCAAAATTACCAAGAGCGCAGCGACCACTCATCTAAGATCATAAAAGACCCCACAACATCCAAAGAACTGCAGGCTTCACTTATCTTAGTTAAGGTCAGTGTTCATGACTTCACCATAAGAAAGACTGGGCAAAAATGGGCTGCATGGCAGAGTTCCAAGACAAAAACCACTGCTGAGCAGAGGTGGGTCGACACCTGGATGTTCGGGTCCGGCCAAACAGCTACAAAAATTTCAGGAAGAAGAACAGTACCTGGACCCGATTCACTTTAATGGGGGGCCCAAACATCCAGTGTTTGCCACTCTTGTCATATGCATGACAGTGCGGCAAACACCGGTCCTGATCTGTGGCAAAATCATTACAGCCGGTCAGACAGCCGTGGTTCTCATGCTGTCAAAAGACAGCTTGAGCCAGCAGATGTGATAGGTGGAATAAAGTTTATCTCCAGTCACTGGTGCCAGCTGATGGGACTACTGCTCCCATCAGCCGCCGCCTGCCGCCGCTAATAACAGTGAGAGCAGGAGAGGTTGATGGGTGTATTCATCAGTCGATGCCTGTGCTGTAATATAAAAAAAAAATAAAATAAAAATAACCCGACGTAGGTTCCCCTGTATTTTTGATAACCAGCCAGGCAAAACTCACAGCTGGGGCTGCAAACCTCAGCTGTCAGCTTCAACAAGGCTGGTTATCAAGAATAGAGGGGTGGCCACGCCGTATTTTTAATTATTTAAAAAAAAAAAAAAAGTTTTGACAACCAGCAGACAGCTGGGGCTGGTATTCTCAAGCTGGTAGGGGGCCATGGATATTGCCAATGGAAACATTCTTTTTTTTCACACTCCAAGGCTAAAAGCAAAAAAAAAAAAAAAAAATTCCCAAACAATACCAGAATTGAAAGTAATCCCCTGGAATCCACAGCGACCCCGAGAATGGTGCTGAGAAACCTAAGAATGAGGCTCTGCGAAGCTCAGACAATGAAGGGGAGTGGTGGTTGAGCAAGCACACCAACCATTAAAGGGAATCTGTCACCGGAAGTTGGCGGGCTATGTAAATGCCCTGTGTCCGGTCCGATGGGCGGTGTTTCTTCTTTTTTCCTCCACCGGCGCAGTAATGATTTTCGGCTTTGCCTGAGCGAACTATGGAGGAGAAATGCTCAGCTACTTACCGGTAGCGGTGTTTTTCAGGAGCCCATGACAGCACCACGAGAGAGGGGATCCACCCTTCAGGGACAGGAAACCTACAGACATAAAAAGGGCGGCCCTCTCACCCGCTTCAGTTGGATTACAGAGCATGAGAGGACCTCCCTGGTTAGTAGCAATTCATATATGCACAAACTAAATATACTTAACTCCCGTGACAAATTTTTAACCAAAAGTAAAGGTGCTGATCCAAGACGTGAAAGCAGAGGGAGGGAATGTGAAGGTGCTGTCATGGGCTCCTGAAAAACACCGCTACCGGTAAGTAGCTGAGCATTTATTCAGTCGCCATGACAGCACCACGAGAGAATTACAGAGATGAGGAGAGCTCTAGGGAGGGATAGCTGCCTCAAGCACCTTTCTCCCGAACGTGAGGTCGGCGGACCCACCTAACTAAGTGTATTCGTGGCTAGACCCATCTCCAACCCCCTCTGAAGAAATTCCAGAATCTGATCAATTCTGATTCTCTGACCGACTTCTGCTCCTGACACTGCCAAAAACCTTTTCCAGATTCTAGTATAGATATTTGTTGTGGAGACTTTCCTACTTTTTAGGAGGGTATTGACTAGCCCCCGGGAAAACCCTCTCCCCCTTAGCAGCTCCCCCTCAAACTCCATGCCGCTAGATGTAAGTTGGAGACTCGTGGGTGGTATACTGGACCCTGGGATAGAAGGTCCGGGAGCTTGGGGAGAATCCATGGCTGGGACACAGACATCTTACTCAGCCAAGGAAACCATGTCCTCCTGGGCCAGAATGGGGCTATCAAGATAACACTGGCCCTGTCCTCTCGGATTTTCCTTAGCACCATTGCAATCAGATTCAGAGGGGGGAAGGCATATGGCAGGCCGAAGCTCCACCGAACCAGGAAAGCGTCCACCGCGTACGGGTCTTCTCTGGGATCCAGAGAGCAGAACAGATGGAGTTGACTGTTCTTTCTGCTGGCGAACAAGTCTATCTCTGGAAGCCCCCACCTGTGTACAATCTGTCCGAAGATGGCCTTTTTTAGTGTCCAGTCTCCCTCTGTTTGAGCCTGTTGCGACTTAAGAAGTCGGCTGTTAGATTTTGTTTTCCCTTTATGTGTAGAGCTGTGAGGGATAGGAGGTGCAGCTCGGCGATCTGGAAAATACGATTTGCTACATCCATTAAGGGCCTGGACCGGGTTCCCCCCTGGTGGTTAATGTAGGCTACAGTTACCTGGTTGTCTGAAAATAGTCTGATGTGTTCGCCCTGTAAGGACACAAGGAAAGCATTTACCGCCCGCTCTACTGCTAGCAGTTCTTTAAGGTTAGAGGAGAAACTTTGTTTGGAGGGAGACCACACTCCCTGGACCCAGTTGCTCCCCATATGGGCCCCCCAACCCCTGGGGCTAGCATCCGTGGTTAGAATTTGGGAGATACGGTTAATCCAAGGAACACCTCTACGCAGATTCGAACTTCGGGACCACCAGTGAAGGGAATGAATAGTAACGTTAGATAAGGTGACTCTAGCCTCGAGGCAACCCTCCAGCCGAGGGGTGTTGTGTAAGATGTCCCACTGTAGGGTTCTTGTGTGGAATTGTGCCCAGAGAACTGCTGTGATGCATGCCGTAAGAGAGCCTAAAAGTGACATAGCCCCTCTAAGGGTAACTGATGGATTATCTATTACCCTACGTATCTGATGCTGGGTTTTCAGAACTTTAGACTCTGGTAACCGACACTCCTGTAAACCAGAGTCTATGGTAAGGCCTAGGAACTGTTGTATTTTCGTGGGTCGTAGTCATGATTTTTTAAAGTTAATGATCCGACCCAGATCTTGGAGGCTGGCTATTACCTTCCCTAATTGGGTGGCACAATGAGACTCAGAGTTCCCCACAATGAGGAGATCATCTAGATAGGGAATTACTAGCATGTCCTGCTCGTGCTGATGGGCCATGACCTCCGCCATTAATTTTGTAAAGACCTGGGGTGCCACTGCCACTCCAAAGGGAAGTGCTGCATACTGAAAATGGCTTATCTCTCCCCCCAGAGAGATGGCTACCCTTAGGAATTGCTGATGATCTGCATGTATCGGGATATGATAATAGGCGTCTTTAAGGTCTAGGACTACCATAAAAGCACCCACCGAACAGTAGTTTAATCGCTGATTTTACAGACTCCATTTTGAAAGAATAGATTTTAATAAATTTATTAAGGCCTTTGAGATTGATTATGGTGCAATAAGAGCCATCCGGCTTCTTGACTAGAAAGAGGGGGGAATAAAACCCCTTACCTCTTTGTAGCTCAGGAACTCTAACCAATACACCTTTCCGGAGAAGATCGTAGATCTCTGCCTCCAGTGCCTTCTGCTCTGTGGACGAAGAACGGATGGGAGTTAGGATAAACTTGTCACCCGGAGTCTGCTGGAACTCAAATCTTAGTCCTGTTCTTATGATGCTCCGGATCCAAGGACTATTGGAGATACGCGACCAGGCCGGGTAGAAGGACAGCAAACTTCCTCCCACCTGGTCCGAGAGTCATTTGGGCTCGTTACGGTCTCGAGGGGTGTTAAACATATACCCCCTACCTCTTCTCCTGGCATCATATCTGGGTCCTTCTCTGGAAGATCTCCTTCGATCAAACCACCTTCTGTAAGAGTCTCTTCTGAAAGGCGGTCTACCTAAATATGGGAAGCGTTTCTTGCCATCGCCTGCCTTTTCCAGCAGTTCGTCCAGAACTTTGCCAAACTTTGCCTTTTGAGGTCCATGCCGTCAGACTCTACACCCCCTTCTCCATGCGAGTGGCGGTGGTGTATCGTCCTCCCGGCCCCTCCCATCAGTTCCTGGATCATTTTGCCACTTGGCTTCCACATTTTCTCTCCTGTGACATCCCTACCCTCATCATGGGAGATTTCAACATCCCCATTGCTCTTCCCCTCTCACCATCTGCTACTCACCTTTTATCTCTAACCTCCTCGTTTGGCCTTTCGCAGCTTACTAATTCTCCAACGCATGAAGACGGAAACTCCCTCGACTTGGTCTTCTCTCGGCTTTGTGCAGTGGATGATTTTGCAAACTCCCCTCTCCCGCTCTCTGACCACAATCTTCTTTCATTCTCTATCAAGAACTGCCAGGCTGCTCAGGTCACCCCCACTGTCCAGACTTATAGAAACATACAGGCCATTAACACCCAGAAACTTATGCAGAACTTGCAGTCTTCATTGGCCCCTATCTCCTCCCTCTCATGTCCTGATTCTGCATTGAAGCATTACAATGAAACACTTCAAACTGCCCTGGATGAATTTGCACCCCCTATAAATAGAACACCACAACGCAGACGGCGACAACCCTGGCACACGGTGCAAACACGTTTCCTGCAGCGGTGCTCCAGGTGCGCCGAACGTCTGTGGAGAAAATCCAATCTACCCGAAGATTTCATCCATTTTAAGTTTATGCTTAGAACATACAACACTGCCCTTCACCTCTCCAAACAAACCTATTTCAACACCCTCATCACCTCACTGTCCAATAACCCGAAACGTCTCTTTGACACTTTTCATTCTCTACTCAATCCAAGAGTACAGGCCACAACCACGGAGCTCCGAGCTGACGATCTGGCCAATTACTTCAAAGAAAAAATTGACCAGATCCGACAGGAAATTATCTCCCAATCACCTCATACCATGCACTGTCCTCCCTCCCCCACTGCATCTAACTCACTCTCTGATTTTGAACCAGTCACAGAAGAAGAAGTAAGCAGGCTCCTTGCATCTTCTCGCCCAACTACTTGCACCAGTGACCCATTTCCGTCACAGCTCCTCCAGTCCCTTTCCCCTGCTGTCACCCCTCACCTAACTAAAATATTTAACCTCTCTCTCTCTCTTCTGGTATTTTTCCCTCCTCATTTAAGCATGCCATCATACATCCACTACTTAAAAAACCATCCCTCGACCAAAACTGTGCCGCTAACTATAGACCTGTCTCTAATCTTCCCTTCATCTCTAAACTCCTGGAACGCCTGGTCCACTCCCGTCTTATCCGCTATCTCTCAGAAAACTCTTCTCGACCCTCTCCAATCCGGTTTCCGCTCTTTACACTCCACTGAAACTGCCCTCACTAAAGTCTCTAATGATCTGCTAACAGCTAAATCAAATGGTCACTACTCCATGCTAATTCTCTTGGATCTCTCTGCAGCATTCGACACTGTGGATCATCAGCTCCTCCTCACTATGCTCCGCTCCATTGGCCTCAAGGATACCGTTCTCTCCTGGTTCTCCTCCTATCTCTCCGACCGCTCCTTTACTGTATCTTTTGCCGGTTCCTCCTCCTCTCATCTTCCCCTTACTGTTGGGGTCCCCCAAGGATCGGTTCTAGGCCCCCTCCTCTTCTCCTTGTACACTGCCCCTATTGGTCAAACAATCAGTAGATTTGGTTTCCAGTACCATCTCTATGCTGATGACACCCAATTATACGCTTCTTCTCCTGACATCACGCCAGCCTTTCTAGAAAACACCGGCGATTGTCTAAACGCTGTGTCTAATATCATGTCCTCACTATATCTGAAACTGAACCTGTCAAAGACTGAACTCCTGGTGTTTCCTCCCTCTACTAATGTACCTATACCCGACATTGCCATTTCTGTGTGTGGTTCCACTATTACTCCCCAGCAACAGGCCCGCTGTCTTGGGGTCATACTTGATTCCAAGCTTTCCTTTGCCCCCCACATTCGATCACTGGCTCGCTCTTGTCATCTGCACCTCAAAAACATTTCTAGAATTCGACCTTTTCTTACCTTTGAGTCTGCAAAAACTCTTACTGTTTCTCTTATTCATTCTCGTCTCGACTATTGTAACTCTCTTCTAATCGGTCTCCCTCTTACCAAACTCTCCCCTCTCCAATCTGTCTTGAATGCTGCAGCCAGGATCATATTCCTCACCAATCGTTACACCGATGCCTCTACCTTGTGCCAGTCATTACACTGGCTACCCATCCACTCCAGAATTCAGTATAAACTTATTACCCTCACTCACAAAGCCCTCCATGGCTCAGCACCACCCTACATCTCCTCCCTTGTTTCAGTATACCACCCTACCCGCGCCCTCCGTTCTGCTGATGACCTGAGGTTAGCATCCTCAATAGTCAGAACCTCCCACTCCCGTCTCCAAGACTTTACACGTGCCGCGCCAATTCTTTGGAATGCACTTCCCAGGTCAATACGATTAGTCCCCAATCCCCACAATTTTAAGCGTGTCCTGAAAACGCATTTATTCAGACTGGCCTATCGCCTCAACACATTAACCTAATCTATCCCTGTGTGGCAGAGCCAAAAGTCTTACCATAACCAGGTTCCCCGCATCATTCTCCCACATGCTTTATGCATCCATTAGCCCTCTGTGTCCGTACTGTCACACACCTAACATTATGGCTGGTCCATACAATCAGGGCAACTGTTACCACCCACCTTTCGTGTCTACCTCTTTCCTCATAGACTGTAAGCTTGCGAGCAGGGCCCTCACTCCTCTTGGTATTTGCTATAATCTACTGTATGTGATTATTGTTATGCTGTAATGTCTATTGTCTGTACAAATCCCCTCTGAAATGTAAAGTGCTGCGGAATATGTCGGCGCTATAAAAATAAAATTTATTATTATATTGCCAAACAAGTAAATCCCTTCACACGGGATGCCACATAATTTAGATCTGGCCTGCATATCACCTGGCCAACACTTAAGCCCCAAGGCCCTGTGGGCAGTATTGGAGAGGGCCGCGGATCTGGCTGCTAATTTCACAGAATCCGCCGAAGCATCAGAGAGGAAGGCCGCTGCTCCCTGAGCTGTAGAGAGGGAGGAAAGAATGTCTTGTCTTGGGACCTTATTCCTAATCTGTTCTTCCAGCTGGTCTAACCAAACCGTTAAGGATCTGGCGGTGCATGTGGCCGCAATTGCTGGCCAAAGGGCTCCAGCTGACGTCTCCCAGGTTCCCTTGAGGAACGCGTCCGCCTTCCTATCCAGGGGGTCTTTAAGGCTGTGTGCACACGGTGCGGATTCATCCGCGCGGATTTACCTGCGGATTGCTCTGCGGTTTTGCCCTGCGGTTTTTCATCTCCTCAATGGAGGAGATGGCAAACCGCAGGAGAATCCGCAGAAAGAATTGACATGTCAATTCTTTCTGCGGATTGAAAACCGCAGATAATCCGCGCGGAAAAATCTGCACCGTCTGCACTGCGGTTTTTGATTCCCATAGGGAATCATGGTACTGTACACCGCAGCAGAAACTGCTGCGGGTCCGCAGCGGCCAAAACCGCTGCGGAATCGCAGCAAAATCCGCAGCGTGTGCACACAGCCTTAAGCTACCCAGATCCTCAAAGGGAAGGGAAGTCTTTTTGCAAGCCTTTGCTATAGCGGCGTCCAGTTTTGGGGCTTTGTCCCATGATGCTGAATCTGTCTCTTCGAATGGATACCTTCTTTTAAAGGCCGGAGGTAGGGAGCCCTTCCTCTCAGGTTTTTCCATTCTCTTGTGATAAGAGCACTGACTATCTATTAGAGGAAATGACCTTCGATTTTTTCGGTCCAAACCCCGAAACAGAGTCCTGAACTGACTTCTCTGCTGGGGTTACCTCAATACCCAATGTAGTATTTACCGCTTTTACCAGATGATTGACCTGCTCCAGTGGGAAACAGGAACGTCCGGATCTGGTTTCAGATGACGAGGAAGATGATGATGGTGAATCTGATCTTAGCTCCTGTGAGTCACTGTCGGAGACTAGGACCAGTGATCTAGGGGACCTTCCCCTAGATTTTGCCGGAGATAGGGATCTAACTGAACCCCTGACTTCCTGCCTATCTCCCTTATACTGGAGGAAAAGTCAGCCGTCTCTTCCGAGACCAGGCGGTTAACACAGGGTCTACAGAGTTTTCTTCCCTGACCGTCCGGGAGGGGGATTCCGCACTCGGCACCCTGTGTTTGCTTTTCCCCGAACACTTTTTCCCCTGGCAGAATGGGAGAGAGGGAACATAAGGGGAACAGATCATCACCCACTGTACTTTCTCGTGGCTCACTTACTCTGGCTTACGACAGCGCAGTACCGGGTTCTGCGGGGGGGGTCCATCGGAGCGGCCAAACTCTTACGGCTCGTGGATTTCTCAGGTCTCGCCTTCTGAGTAGACCTTTGTTTCTCAGAACGGCTGCTGCTGCTGCTGCTAGAATGCTGCTCCGGTTTCTCTGAAGACTGAGGCTGCGTCTCCTCCAGAGGCTCTGGCTGTTCCTGCGACACCATTATGGGCTGATACAGGGACAGAAGCAGCTCTCCCCATGACCGAAGCCCTCAAATAGCCATGGCACCGCCCCCTCTGGGGCTCGAAGGTGCCTTCCACCAGCACCGAGTATCTTTCTTTTTGCGTCCCAGCATCCCCTTCCCCGACCGCACCCCCAGCGAGACGCCCCCCTGCCCAGCCGGCGCACGCCCCCAGGACGCCGTACATGTGCTCGCCGCCGCCCGACCCCCCAGAGGTGCGCACCTGTGACGCCAGGGCCGCGGCCTGTAGCGCGCGACCAGCGCGTCCAGGCCGCGTCCGCACGCCCTCGGCCGCCCCCTGAAGCGGAAGTAGGCGACGGCAACGGCGCGGACGTACCCAGGCCCGCGCTTCACCGAGCAGGAATTACAGCGCCCGCCCGGGCCCGGCTGAGCAGAAAGAGGGAGCCAGCCTCTCACCCGGTACCGGCGCTGGCTCTCCTGTAGTGGACGCTCCCCCTGGAGGCCACCTACAGTTACATCGCCTGCACCGACAGTTCCCCTGCCGTGCGGCGCTTCCATGGCCCTGGTCAGGCCGAGGCAGGGGACCCCCGATACCTGAGTCGGCCGCCAGGCCTGGGACTTCCATGCCAGCTTACGGTATGTCTGCAGGGATCCCCTGTCAGGGACAGGAAATCAACTGAAGCGGGAGAGAGGGCCGCCCTTTTTATGTCTGTAGGTTTCCTGTCCCTGAAGGGCGGATCCCCTCTCTCGTGGTGCTGTCATGGCGACTGAATAACAACTCTAATTCTGGAAAAGATCGCGGTCGGGGGTCACAGATGGGGTGGAGGAGAAAAAAAAAAAAAAAAAGAAAGAAAGAAGAAATACCGTCCATCGGACCGGACACAGGGCATTTACATAGCCCGCCAACTTCCGGTAACAGATTCCCTTTAATTCGAGACAGGGCCCTGTCCTGGCCCCAGCGTTGTTCAACATTTTTATAAAAGACCTAGATGAGGAAACTGAAGGTAAACTAATCAAATTTGCAGTCAATGCAAAACTGCAAAGCTAGGAGGGATAGCTAACACTAGAGAAGACAGAAAGGATTCTGAAGGATCTAGAGAAGCTTGAACGGCAGTGACTAACAGAATGGTATTTAACATACATAAATGCAAAATTCTACATCTGGGCAAGAAAAATGAAAATTATATCTACAGAATAGGAAAAATAGAACTAAGCAACAGCAGTGTGAAAAAGACTTGGGTATACTAATGGATCACAGACTGAATATGAGTCAACAGTGTGATGCAGCAGCGCAAAAAAAAAAAAAAAAAAAAAAAAAAAGGCAAACAGTTCTAGGATTTATTAAGAGAAACAGAGTCTAGATCACATGAAGTAATTATCCCCCTTCACTCTACCCTTGGTCAGGTCTCATCTGGAATACTGTGTTCAGTTCTGGGCACCACATTTTAAAAAATACACTGAAAAACTGGAGCAAGTTCAGAGACAAAGATGGTCAGCGGACTGCAAAGTTCATCCTACGAGGAGCAGTTAAAGGATCTGGGAATGTTTAGCTTGCAAAAAGAAAGCCAAGAAGAGACTTAATAGCGGTCTATAAATATCTGAAGGGATGTCACAGTGTAGAGGGATCATCATTATCCTCATTTGCACATGGAAACGTGAGGAGCAATGAAATAAAAATGAAAGGGAGAAGTTACAGAGTAGATATTAGGAAAAACTTTTTGACAGGGAGGGTGATCAAGGAGTGGCACAGGTTGCCACGAGAGGTGGCGAGTTCTCCGTCAGTGGAAGTCTTCAGGCAGAGGCTGGACAGACATCTGTCTAAGATGGTTTAGTGAATCCTGCAATGATCAGGGGGTTGGACTCGATGACCTTTGAGGTCCCTTCCAACTCTAACATTCTTTGGATTCTATGAGTGATCGTGGTCGGGTAAGGTGTTGTCCGAGCACGCTCGTGTCCTAATCGAGTATTTTCGGAGTGCTGAAATTATATGCTTGAATCCCTGTGGCTGCATTTCTAGAGGCTGACAGACAGCCGCAAAACATGCAGGGATTACCCAACATTATAAAGCTTTCTCCTGCCCTGCGAATATGTACAATGTATTAAAAGTAGATTACTGAGGATTGCCTAGATTGGATACAGTTGTACTAATTTCCCAATTGGTTTTCAGTCTCCAGAAGTACACTAAAGCAGCAATACAACTTGCAATTTTAACAGATTTAGCCCTTTAATGCTATGTGCAGACATGTTTTTTTTAAGCAGATCCAATGCAAAAAAAATATAATAAAAAGCCACAAAAATGGCTTGGCTTAAATAAAATTATGTACACAGAACACCTTTTTCAGGAAAATTCTAAGCAAAAAAAGGAGCCCCAATGAATAAACACAGTGCACAGCAATGTGAAAACCAATAAACAAAGTGACATACTCAATCTGTGGGGGGCTTTCGTTAGGATCCGCCTGTGCTCTATACGTTACAGCACAGAGTGAAAGATGCCATCGCGGAACCCCACAGCAAGAACCAAAACTCACAGCTTTCCTGAAGCTGTTTCACCTGGTAAAAGTCTGTGGCTGCATCAGCATCTAAATTATGCAGTGCACATTCATCAAACCTTTTTATGATAGTATTCTTGTGCAAAAATCTTTTAAAAGCCACAATGTTGGCGCAACCTGAGACTGCGCTAGCATTTTGTGACTCTTGGGTGCACTCATGCAATTTTTCGCTCAGCGCCAACAAAGTGAGAGGAGCAGGTGGGAGGACGGGTTTGGCAACTGCAGCTTTTCAAAAACTACAAAAATTAGTGACGAGTGGTGGAGTAATGCTATGCCACAAATCTTACTCCAGTCGGAACTGGAGTAGGATTTGTGTTGAGGCGCACATAGAGGTGAATGCCCCTCGTCCAACACTCCGGGTTAATGAAGAGGTGTACGCCTGACTTCAGCGCAACTCCTCATAAAGACGGGCAAGAATAACAGTCTTCCTATGAAAATTTTTTTTTTTTTTTTGTTTGCCCACCCGTCCCCACTTCAGGTTTTGACAACTTCCTGATGGGTGGGGGGTGAATTGCATGCCACTCCTGAAGGAACCTGCTCCTAACTAGGCACGGTCCACTCAAAGGTTGTACAAAAACTCAGAAAAAAAAACCTGCTTCAGGAAAAGAAGAAGCAGTTTCGGTTTGAAAAACACAGTTTGATTGCCTAAACAACAAAACAAAATCTATTCCATCTGCAAATAGCACTAGATTAATATTTTGGGATGAATACTTACTATAGTGTCTTGAGGCGTCTCCATTAATACTGTGTCCGCTTGCCTGTGGGATATAATGTTGTGGTTGTTTACCATTAATGTGCAAGTGTTCGGCAGGCAGCTACTAAAGTTCTGGAGGGAGGTCAGTTTGAAGGTCTGCTCAGGGTCTGGCTTTTCACCTAAAGTACACATCAAAGACATAGGGGTGGAAAACAAAACAAAACAAAAAAAAAAAGGATGCTCTAAGACTGACCATGAACAGAAAAATTAGAGATGCCAATAATAAGAACTGCAAAAGCTGTCAAGACTGACAACACCTGTAAATACTCATTCGGCATAGCAACCTAGAAAATAGGCAGCAATTTAGAACTGTGACACAGGCGAGGAGGGAAGACCTCTTCAGCAACGCCTACCTATTTCACATAACGCTTCAAAAGGGGACCACAGGAAAGGATTTAGACTAAGGCTCTTTTGGTAACATTCGGATCCTTTGGCCAAACGATCAGTTTTGCTGTAAAGAGATCAGAGACACAATACGATTAAATGCTACAGGTACTCCTCAACTAAACACATGCTAAATCTGGCTTCTTAGGCTGGGGTCACACTGCGTTATGGCAGTCCGTTTAACGGACTGCGTTACACCGCGGTATAACGCAGTCCATTAACGCTGCCATTCATCCCCATTATGTGGCGCATCGTGACGCATGCCGTAAAGCGGCACGCGTTTGCGATGTGCCGTCATTCAGTGACGGAGCCTCGGACGCGGGCTGCAGCATCTGAGGCTCCGTCACCACTAGCGCTGAATCATCAGAGCTAGCGGTATAGCATAACGCATATTGGGGGCTGTGTTAACGCAATGTGAACCTGGCCTTAGTACATACTGGTTGTCCATATGGCACCAATCCATAATTGGATACCAAAAAAATCAGAGACTTCCATCAAATATCTACAAAAACTGTCTCTAAGGCCGGGGTCACACTTGCAACTGCAATGCAAGAAACTAGCGCGAGTCTCTTGCATCAATACCCGGCACTCGGGACCGGAGTGTGCGGCTGCATGTATTTCTATGCAGCTGAGGGCTCCGGTCCAGTGTGCCAGCGGCAACGCCGGGTATTGATGCGAGCTTTTCGCATTGCACTCGCAAGTGGGACCCCGGCCTAAGGGTGAGTTCACAAGCAGCACAATGCTGGCAGAAGTCCATGTGCTTGTTGCCATTACCCCTTTTTAGAGGATTTAAGTCAATTTTCATTTGCTGAAACTTCTGCAACAAATTTTCTACGTGTGAACACAACTCAAAAGGGGCTGTCAGCCAACATCTGCAGGGAAAAATGCGGGCTTGGCATGCGAGCCCTCAAAGTCAGGGAGCCGGCATATAACATACCTGCGCATCATATGTCAGTAAGGGGTTAAACGTCTGGTAGATGTGGGGTTCCACCTCAATTGGGAGGAAAGGAAGGAGGGGGGGTGGCCTTAATCCCCCTGACCTCATTTTGATCAGTAGTGAGGTGCGTACCTCTTTATTTTGTGCTATGACATTTACAGAAAGGGCTGAAAGATTAGCAGCACCTTTTCTGCATAGAAACAGTGCCCACATCATTAGTCGAGACAGATGGGGACCCCAATTCTAGAGACACAGGGATCCCGTAGCTGTGATTTACACCTGTCGTACATTTATGGCATATATTATGAAGTCACCAGCGTCCATTGTTTAGATTCAGACTTTAAGGAGACAATGTAGTGCTGAGCAAATAAATGGGTCCCCAAAAGTGACACACATTGGGGCTAGAGGGGTGTACCCCACTCTGACTACTTAAACTCTAAGGGTGTGTGCACACGTTGCGAATTCTGCTGCAGATCCGCAGATTCTGCTGCATTGTACAGTACCTTTAAAGTCAATGGAAAACGAAAAACGCAGTGCACATGCTACGGATTTTTCCACGTGGATTAGCTGTGGATTTAAATCCGTAGCATGTCAATTCTTTGTGCAGAATCCACAGCGGTTTGACACCTGCTACATTATAAAAATCTGCAGGTGTCAAAACGCAGGGGAAATCCGCAGGTTAAACTCAGGTCATTTGACCTGCGGATTTAGCCAAATTCAAGCGGAAAAATCCGCAGCAGAATCAGCAACGTGGCACACACCCTTAGTTTCTGCATACAACCTAGATATTTTTTGCTGCAATACAATTTAGAGCCGTGACAGGTGGAACTATCTTACCAATATACATGGCCGAGCAGCGACAGTGTAAAGCAGGCAGCGTCTCCAAACTCTGTAACTATCTCCTCCTGGCTCTTTTGCTTATTCAGAACTCCACCAGACAGGATCTGCTCCCCCTCAGCCAGTCTACAAGGGAAGAAAAAATTACACCAGACCTTTAAAAATGGAATACAGAGAAAGTCGGATTTTAAAAAGGTGTCTGACAGCAACTTACTGCGCCCTCACTATTGAGAACATGTATGCGCAAGTGTGCATGTGTAAGAGGGGGTTTGGAAAAATAGCTGTCAGTTGAATGACTGTTTGGGTAAAACTATGTAAAGTGTATGGCCACCTTCAGGACAGAGTTTTTTTTTGTCAACCTTTACATAACATCCGGACCTCAAAAGGAACGCTACTGGAAAGGTTGACATGGCTGAGAAAAGTGCATGTCTTGAGGGGGCTTTGAAAAGGGCTTAACACAATATGAATTGTGAATAATTTTTTTAAATTTTGCCTGTCCATTGGAGAGATACTTATAGTCAAAGTATTTGGATCCGAATGAGTTATTTTGTTAAGTCCAAGAGAGTGTTATCAGATATCACTGGGGGTGTGCATTTCATGTATGATGCTGACCAATTATAAGCAGGCGGCAGCACGCAAAGGAAAGAAGAACCCGCCCCACCACACTTTAGAGCAGGTTTCTCAGTGTGTGAAATGTAATGATACAGATCTGATCTCCTAGTCTAACCTTCTGCATGAGTCAGTGAGGAGGAAGGGGCTTTGCAGCCGAGTTTAGCTGTGCCACATTACAAATCCTTCCACCAGCTCTCCTCCTTTCACGGTCACCTCTGCTGTGCTGTCCCTAACACCCTCCCCCCTGTACTGACTCGTGCAGGCTAGACAAGGAGATCATCTAAGCTACAATGGGGGCATAGTCTTCCCTCTGAGTGTTAATGCCTGCTAATGATTGGTTCACATGTACATGCAGCCAATGAAAACTATCTGATAACACCCACTTGGACAAAGAATATAAACTCCACATAATAGCTTCACAACAGAGGCCATGCATCATCAGATCCTTTGTGGCTGCCAAAAGCCCAGATCATAGTTTCTGTGGTGATCATGTGAGAAAATTCAGCCTCAATTTATTTAGTGAATATTGTTAGCTATAAGGTATTTAGATTTATTTCTTCCATTATTTTAATTAATTTACTTATTAACACTTTGCCTCTATTGCTAGAGTTCAGGATTAGAGTTGAGAGAATATCTTCAGTTCCCCGCTTATTCGGCAAGCTATAGCGCTTGCTGAATAAGCTACAGCGGGAATCCGACTTCCTGGATCTCAGCCGCATATGCATGTGTCGCAGCACATGCATGGAGAGCCCAACACAAAGGATCTCCACGCATGTGCTGTGACACAACCGTGACACATGCAGCAATCAGCTGTTCAGCCGGCGTGAAGACATTCGCTCAACTCTATTCAGGATCCCTTCAATATACTGGATCAGATCTCTATTGTAAAATAAGGTCCCTGGATGGATGCGAGAAGAAACATAGATTAGCACTCACTTGCTAAGGTCCACGCAGCATTTTGCGAGAAGGTATTTACATTGTGGGGTGGCACAGCTGTGGGTTTTCAGGAGCCGGTAAGCCTTATACGCTTTTCCTGAGCGGTAATAACACGTGGCTAGGAGAAATAGTGCCTCTTCTGAATGCACTGCAAGAAATGCAAAGCTCAAGTCAGAAACTGTATCCACATCTGTACACAAACATCTCAGCCAAAGAGGACAACATACAATATTTATTTAACTAGCTCACTTCTCTTTTTTTACCCTTGGTTTTGGATTTACCTCCCCCCTAAACATTGCTAGCGTATATTTGCAGATACGAGTACAGACTGGTGAAGGGAGTGGGCTGGCAGATCCATCTGTTGCATGCAACCTCAGATAACAACTGATGCCTTTTGGTCCAAGTAAATCATAATTTTGTGAAACTGCAGGTGGAAATGGTTTGTCCAAAATGACTAAAACCTTTAAGGGCGAGACCACACGTTGTAAATGACTGCGAGGCTGAATTTCCACCCACTGTGGTTGGCCAATGAAAGTAACACAATCATGGCGCAATTGGGCATGGCTGTGGGCGAAGTTTAGGACATGTGTCGTCAACTTAAAGGGGGTTAAGAGGGTCTCATTCAGATGTCCATTATTCACACATGTGATCTGCGTTTTTACACGGATAGAACATTTAGGGCCTGATTCAACACAGCTTTCACACCAGAATGCTGGAAGAAAAGTGTTGAAGTCCAAAAATTTAGACGTAACTCCGAGTTGCACCTAAAGTTTGCAATTTTGGCATCTTTACGCCAGTTTCTCTCAGCTCTGTCAAAATAGGTGGAGCTGGGTGCGGGACATCCCAAACCGTCTAATTGATGACTCGTCAGACGCTCCAGATTCATGGAGAAGCGTTGAACTCCAGCACGTCTCCTCATCAAAACCAGCATGACTAAGATTGATTTTGAAGAATTCTTCATATTCTTTATAGTCTATGGGGCAGTTTATTTTTTTTTTGCTTGTAGGCATCTTTCACATGTCCGATTTCCTCATACATTTTGCAGGTTTGTTCTTTACAGATAAAACATGTACCAGTTATAGTACGTGGAGCTGTTCACATGTCTGTTTTTGACCCTAGTAATGGATAAAATGCACGTGGAAAAATAAAATTTGAACATTTTTTACTGATAGGATATGCTAGAGAAAGTTCCTTCAGATTTTGTGTTGCTTATGAGAACTTATGAAACTGATGGTAAAAAATGAAAATGAACAAAATTGATTAATATCTGATCAACACTGATAAAAATAGTTCAATTTTTTCCCTAATGAAAAAAAAAAAAAATGATATGTGAAATTGGCTTTACAGAGGTCCAGAGTTCCCTAGGAATATTCTTGCGGTACTAAAAGTGAAGAAGACTGACTGGATAAGTTAGTCCATAGACTGAACAGCAGTCTACATCCTTGACTGCAGCCACCTTTACATGGTAGACTAGAAAGCCCCTTCCCACAATTGGAGGGACCCCCAGAAATCAGGAGCTCATCACCTTTTCTGTAGATCTCGGTACAACTATCTGATTTCTAGTGTCAGATTCCAAATGTGCATGGCTGTAATGTAGCGCCGCCAAGTATATAACACTGAATAAGCAGAAACAGGGCGATGAAAGTCACAAACATCTGCAAACATTCAGGAATGAATTCACATTGACTAGCACAGTGTATGGCGGGGGCAGCTCATACCTTCCGCATAAAGTCTTTCTGCCAGGAATACGGCATCTCGGTATGCGTAGTGGTTCAGTGCTTGCCATATAGCAGCCTGGATGTTCAGAAACAAGAACAATTCATAAAACATTAGACATTTGGACATAATAAAGGTCATACACACAACCTGGTTTGTAGAGTTTCCGCTACCGTAGTGTAAGGGTGCTTTAACATCGCACTTATCTTCACGTTGGCTGGAACCTTTGGGGCTTACCTCCAGACCTCACATAACGGGTGCGAGCACTCTGCCGTGCATCAAATTGGGGCATATACGCCTACTGGAGGCGGACACCCAGACATAGTAGACTGCATCTGGGTGTCCTCCTCCAGTTAAGCGTATACACCTAAAAATCATTCACGGCAGAGCGCACAATTGCTCTTCTGGCACAATTATTAGTCTTTCCACAGCTTTTTCTCTGGGAGACATGCACTTTTTTCCCTGCATGACATTGACCAATCATAAGCAAATGCGTTGTGCAGGGAGAGAAATAAAAACAAAAAGAAACCACTCCCATAGCTTTATTTTATTTCTGCATTATTCTTTGCTTATGCATCATCTTAAGCTGGTGTGCGTGTGTGAAAATCCCCTTTAGGAGTATGCTTGACCACTCCAGAAATTGCCATTGAAAAAAAGCACAACATGAGCGCCGACTCGCCTTTTCCATTAATTTTCCAGCTGCATGCCTGAGACCCACAACGATCGCCAGATTGGAAATTAAGCAATGTACTCATGATCTTCACTAGACCCTTTAGGGGTTCACTCTCTCGGGTATCCACCTGGAACATGAAGCCACAGGGTTTTTATATTATAGACTAATTTCCTTAAAGGGAATCTGTCACCCCTTTTTTCGAATATGAGCTGCCGGCACCGACATCAGGGGCTTATCTACAGCATTCTGTAATGCTGTAGATAAGCCGCCGATGTAACCTGAAAGAAGAAGAAAAAAAAGAAAAAAAAAAAAAAAAAAAAAAAAAAAAGAGTTAGATCATACTCACCGGGGGGGGGGGGGGGGGGGGGGGGGGGGGGGGGGGGGGGTCCGGTCCGATGGGTGTCGCGGTCCGGTCTGGCACCTCCCATCTTCTAGCGATGACGTCCTCTTCTTCACTTCCTGTCATGGCTCCGGCGCACTGCTCTGCCCAGTTGAGGGCAGAGCAGAATACTGCAGTGAGCAGGTGCCGGACCTCTTCAGGGCAGAGCAGTGTGCCTGCGCAAGAGCCACGACAGGAAGCAAAGAAGATGACAGCATCGTAAGAAGATGGGAGGCACCGGACCGCGACACCCATCGGAAAGGACTGCCCCCCCCCGATGAGTATAATCTAACTCTTTTTCTTTCCGGATACATCGGGGGCTTATCTGCAGCATTACAGAATGCTGTAGATAAGCCCTGATGTCGGTGCTGGCAGCTCATATTCGAAAAAAGGGGTGACAGATTCCCTTTACGTACCAAAAACAAAACCATAAAATCCCTGCCTTGTCCAGGCATTACCTAAACAATATTAGACCCTGGCTACTCAGACACGGCTCAGCTAGTCTCAGTGCGGTCACACAAAACAGCTATCGTCCAAAGTAATCAGAATTACTCGTAGTTTGATATACACGCCCTGTACAGTCTCTTCTCAGAGAGGGATTTTTGCATGTCTCTCTCCAACACAACCCACTCTGCTCAACTTTCCCCAGCTGCAACACTGAACACACGGCCTGGTTCTAGTCATGGCTATCTGGGTGCACCTAATCGGGATCTGTAGTGCTTAGATTTAAAGGGAACCTGTAGGCAGGATTGTGCCGATTAACCTACAGACTGTCAGGTTGGCGCTGCTATACCGATTACAATGATACCTTGGTTGATGACCTGACATAAGCCATCAGTAGGAATACCTAAGCAATAGCACCACATAAAGACCCCCCCCCCCCCCCAACAGGGCACACCAGAGCACGAGCATATAATTAACTGAAAAATAAAAATAAAAGATTAAACAACAACCACAAGACCAATTTAATCAACCAAGGTATCATTTTAATCTGTATAATGGCGCCAACCTGACACTGTCTGTAGTTTACTAAGCACAATCCTGCTGACAGGCTCCCTTTAATCCTATCCTAGATAACTTTCCTATACCCCAGAGAGATTAAAGGGAATCAGCACAGAATGACTGATCAAACCAAGTACAAGAGTTCCGTGCTTCATAGTGGGGTAAGTCATTTAAATACACCTTCCCATCTGCTTGGTTTGCATCCATCTCTGGCTATATGAAGGCAGTGCTGTCAGAGAAGAGGGGAGGGTGGAGACTGAAGGAAAACAATCAGGTGGCAAGGTGTCGGCATCACCATGAAACATCGAGCATCTGTACTTGGTTTCAACAGTCATTCTGTGCTGACAAGTGTCCCTTTAAATTGATTGACAGTGCACATGAACAACCTCAACTTCCTTCATACAGAAGACACTAGTTCTGACCCCTTTAACCTGGTCAGTCTGGCTACTAGGGGTACACTAGCTAACAAGCAGGGTTTTCAACTGTTAAGGTACTGTCACACTTAGCGATGTACCAGCGATCCCGACCAGCGATATGACGTGGTCAGGATCGCTGGTGCATCGCTAAGTGGTCGCTAGTGAGCTGCCACACAGGCAGATCTCACTAGCGACATCGCTGGGGACGGGGATCGCTACTTACCTGTCACACCAGGCGATCCTGCGTCCTCCCGCCCGGCTCCACGCGTCGCTCGTCCTCACAGCAGGAAGCGCCGCAGGAAGCTGACGACGAGAAACAGTCCAGGACGTTCTCGTGCGATCAGCGATAACCAGCGGGGAAGCGGGTCGTAGGTAAGTATCAGACATAGCGATATCGCTAGCAATATCGCTATAACGTCACTAGTTATAGCGATATTGCTAGCGATATCTCTTAGTGTGACATGCCCTTTAGTCTCCACCATGAATGGTCACTGAATAAAGGGCACAGTATGAGCAATGAGACTTGGCAGGAAATGCACTGCTCCCAATAGTGCATCTCCAATAGCGCTGGTATAGCCATCTATAATGTGACAGCAGGCAGAAACACCAGAAGATTTGGCATGTGTTTTACAGAGTTGTCCATAAAACAATTGAAACATTGGGGGCAGCCAAGCTTGAATTATAAACAGCAGAATATATTAGGCAGTTTCCAACTCTGACCCCCACCTCCCTCATGCTGTCCATACGTCCTAATTGGGTGTATACATGGATTTCACAATCTATCCAGCAATCAAAAATCACAGTTCATTGTGACTGCTTGGCCATGTCGATCCATGTTCTGCCAATCAGCACTGGTGACTGAGCATTATGATGCCAGGCCAGGAATCCCATAAGGCTATGTGCACATGCTGCGGATTGGTCTGCAGATTTGTATCTGCGGAATCGCAGGTAAAATGACCTGCGGTTTTCCACCTCTACAATGGAGATGGTAAACCGCAGCAGAATCCGCAAAAAAGTAGTGACATGTCATTTCTTTCTGCGAATTCAAAACCGCAGCTTTTCCGCAGTTAAAAATCCGCAGCATGTGCACAGCAGATTGTAAATCACAGAGATTTACATGCTACTGTACACTGTCTGCAGAACTTCTGCAGATCCGCAGCAAAAACCGCAGCGTGTGCACATAGCCTAAATCTTGCGGTCCATTCTCCAAGGAAGAGGTGTAATAGGGTGGTGTGGGGTAGAAGGTAAATTAGAGCTCTAGTGAATGGAAAGTTCTGCATCTGATCCGCCATAAAGACGACTAGTAAAAATAGCAATTGCCAAGTAGTCCCTGTGCCCAGACTTTTTGGGCCATGCTTGCTCAGCATTTTAGGAAAACCATGCATAGATTACTACTCACAAGTGCTTCTCCATAATGTCTGTGGCTGAAGAATCTCTTTAAGAAAGGTCACAATAACACTGGATTTAAAGGAAAACACTCATCATCTGATGGGGCCATATCAAGAATACATTCAGAAATGTAAATGCTGATGAGTCACACAGCCATTACCACAATCCATCATTACTGAAGATTGTCTGCAGCTGCAGTACAGCATCATGCGGATCAGTGCAGTGATTAGGATGATGTTATAAGGCACCAACATCCTGGTGGGAGGCAGCTGATGGGATCCCAGCGGTCCATGGGAACGGGTTCAAACGAAGTAGATTACTTGGTGAAATCTCTGCAGCTATCCCATTCATTTGTATGGGCCTTGCAGAAATAAAGTCAGTATCATATACATATTTTTGGGCTTTTTTTACCTCCTCTTTTTCAAGACCCATAATTTTAATTTTGCCCTAGTCACCAGGGATGTGGAGTATAAATGGACCAACTTCTAAAATATCTAATAAACTGGGTACAGTAGTACACTGCAGGATGTGCTGTAAATGTTTTCATAATAATTTGTGAAAAGTTATGAAATGTCCTATAAAGGTCTGTTCTGTTCCTGATCTAGGAATCTCGGCTTTTAGGTGTGATGAATCTATGCTGCACTATATGTACATGCTCAGTAGTGACCAGGGCTTTGGAGTCGTGGTCGCAGAGATGTGAAAATTGAGCAATCAGACCTTTGGTTTACCGACTCCACAGCTCTGCTAGTCACTATGCAGGACATCCCCTTCTTACTCAGGATAGCATCAAGTCTGCAGCTGGTTTTACACTAAAAATTACTGTGCACAGCCCTGAAAATGCCAGTCTGAGTGAAAGCAAGTCACAGAGAACAACCCATAAGCACCACAGAAATTCCACCACAAAGGACATTGGCCACAGATGCTTTACAGTGCCTGTCACAAAGCTCATTCCTCATAACAAGTTGCCAACAGTAGAAGATACCTTGCATTATGGCGCTGGCTATAGACTACTTCTTCCAGTGACAATCAGCTGCGGAATGGTCCTTCCTGACCTAGTTGCAAGGCATCAGTGAGAGCCCTGTAACAAGATGCCAGCCATAAAAGCCACCCCCTAACATGGCACTAGCTGCAGGTTACACCTTACTATACAATGGCGCTAGTCGTACAAGCCATCTCATAACATGGCACTAGCTGTGGATTATCCCTTCCCATAAAGTTGCCAGTCTTAGAGGTCATGTTAGTGCATGGTACCACCTTTAGATATGCCATCCCTCTAACAGCGCAATGGCACCATCTATAGATTACTCTCAGGTACCAATTATAGAAACCATAAAGTCATAGAGTTCCTCATATAATAGAATGATCCCCTCATAAATCTCAGATTACAAAAGTGTGGAAAAAGAAGAAGCAATGATCGAAATCCTAATAAATAATATCAATTTTATTAAATATACTGACAAAATATTAAAAAACATACAATCATGGATTATATTTATACGGGACAGAAAGACTAAAGGCAGCAAATGCATAAACTCCCTCAGATATATGATTGTTAGATGGGAACTCATGGGATATACAGTATAAGTACTATATCTCAATTTTAATGTTGGTAATACCCCAGGATGTTCCCAATTATACCAAACAGAAATGTCCAATTTTAAATCATATTACTGATGCAGATATATTGGGAAGCAACATCCAACTTATGATATGCACTGTTATGGGTATTAAATAAATGGTCCATACATACATAGATCCTATTGTCCTTCTACAAAAGAAGGATTTTTGGTACTCACCGTAAAATCTTACTGAGAACTTTGGTGGAAGAAGGAGCCTTGAGAGAGAAGATCTGGACGGTCTAGAAGCCTCCAGAGGGCATTGATGAGCATGTTCACCAGCTCCTCATACCCAGCCCTTCCTGGCCCGTCTGGAACTACCAGGATTACCGGAGTTCCTTCCACCTATATCCTTTTCACGACTCTCGGAATAAAGGGGAGAGGCGGAAAAAGATAAGGCAACTGAAAATGTGACCACGGGGTCACTAGTGCATCAAAACCTAAGAGTAGCGGATCCTGGGACCTGGCTATGAACGGAGGAACCTTGTGGTTCATCCGAGACACCAGGAGGATGACATCCGGTGAGCCCCATCCTTGGCATGTTTGATTGAAAATGGTGGAATTGAAAGACTACTCGCCCGATCTGAGACCCTGAAGACTCAGAAAATCAGCTGCCCTATTTTTTACCTCACGAGTGTGTACAACTGATATGATGGGAACGAGACGCTCCGCCAGTCGCAGAATCTTTGTTACCTCTGCCACCTCCTGTTTGTTGCGAGTCCCTCCTTGATGTTTTAAGCCATGGCAGTGGCGTTGTCCGATTTTATATGGACCTGCTGGCTTACTAGGAAGGACCGTCAGTGGCGAAGGGCAAGAAAAATAATTGCCCTGATCTCCAGGAGATCGAAGGGGAGAGCGGCTTCTTAGGCATTCCAGCGACCCTGCGCTAAATGATGAAGAAAAAAAACGAGGAGGCTGGTGTCAGTAGTGACGACCTGTCACCAGAGAGGATGGAAGGACCTCGCTTGTAGGACTGACGCCAATAGCGTCCGCCAGGTCACAGACTGCCTCCCTTTAAGAGGCGGTAGAATGGGCAGGTCCAGGGAAGCGGTTCTCTTGTCCCAAGGCGACACGAGGGCCAGCTGAAGGGAACGGGTATGAAACTGGGCATTCGCCTCCATGGCAGTAATCATCTCCCCAGAACTCTCATGCCGTACCGTAGGGAGAGAGAAGCTGGTCGCTTAGAGTGCGGATCCCTCAGGAGAGGGATAAAAACTTCACCATTGGAAAGAAGACACGGCTTGTGCCATGTCAAAGCTCATTCCCAGAAACACCAAGTGCTGATCGTGGGTGAGGGAGAACTTTTCTCTGTAGATGATCTAGCCGAGACAGACCAGAGTATCTTGGGTGAACTGAAGACTCTGGTCGCAGCCTTGGCAGGACTCTATCCTGAAAAGACGGATCCGAACATGAGGGTTCAATCATTTGAAATGTAAAATTGGACAGAGAGATCAGACCTTCTCTGGGACAACGAAAAGATTAGAGTAGAATAATAATAATAATAATCTTTATTTTTATATAGCGCTAACATATTCCGCAGCGCATTACAGTTTTGCACACATTTCCATCACTGTCCCCGATGGGGCTCACAATCTAAATTCCCTATCAGTATGTCTTTGGAGTGTGGGAGGAAACCGGAGTGCCCGGAGGAAACCCACGCAAACACGGGGAGAACATACAAACTCCTTGCAGATGTTGTCCTTGGTGGGATTCGAACCCAGGACCCCAGCGCTGCAAGGCTGCAGCACTAACCACTGAGCCACCGTGCTGCCCTAGAACCCTGAAAAAAATTATTGTTCTGGGAAACAGGTACGATTACCCCTGAGGGTAGCAGTGAAGGGATGGCCTGAAGAACCTCTGGAGCCTGCGATGGATGTCTTAGCAAGCGAGACCGAAAGAAACGTCCTCCTGGGAGGGAAGAGAAAAGTCCCCCCTCCCCCAAGGGTGGATCTGTAATCCACACCTTCAAACAGAGGTTCGGCATACAGCAATGATGTTGCTCTTCTCCCCAGCGGAGTAACTGGCCACATCCAAAGAGGCGGTCAAAAGATATTTGCCGTCCTGGGCAATCTGCCGTCTCATGCAGAGAAGCTGCCGCTAGGATGCCCTGGCGAAGCATTCTTGGCCAGGCTGATATGAACTTTGCCACCAAGCGGAGGCAAAGATGGGCCAAACACTCAAACTGTCTATCCGTAGTGTCCCTAAGAGACACACCCTCCGGCAGAGATAAGACTGTCCTGGAAGACATGCGCAAAACCGGCAGGTCCTCCTTAGGGGACTCTGCCCATCTACCAATGAGGGCAGGGCTAAAGGAATAAAGAATGTCCAGATGTTTCTTTCCCAGGAAGCACCTTTCAGGATGTTCCCAGTGTTTCATCACGATAGCTTCAAATTTCCTGTCATAGGAGAAAGTCCGGGAGGGAGGTTTTACCCGCTTGAGGGAAACTGAGTGCTCCTGAGCAGGTGGCCTCATTCTCCTTGAGAGTCAGGGTTTGAGTAATTGCCAAGATAAGGCTATTGACCATATCCTGTGTCTTTGAGACCTGGTCCAAATTGGACTCAGACTGGGAAACCGCATCTGACCCAAAAGTCGTCTCCGAGGAGGGCATCCTAAAGGGGAACTGGAAAGAGCCCGCTTCCTATGCTATGTACCCGATCTGTCCCCGCTAAGGTCGTGGTCAGGTGCATACGAATTACCGTGAGAGGCGTTCTGAGCAGTGGCAGCAGACAGATGTGACAGACGATCCAGGACCAGGGACTGTGATACATTTTGCCAGGTTGGAGACTGACTGTGACATGGCAACAGCCCACTCTGGAAGGAGGGGTGTGCTCTCATCCCAGGCATTAGAGTGCTCCTGTGGAGCAGACGTGGTGCAGGACTGCGAAGGCAGGGGAAAGTGGACCTGAAGTTCACTTTCTTTTGCAGAGGGCACAGGCGTACAAGATCATGGTCAGCTTAGGGGGCAACGAGAAGCCATTTTAGGGTTGTGCATAAATCTGCTGGGAAGGGCAACAAAAAAAAGAGAGAGAATAGATACTACCCATATCCAGATGACCAGTGGTGACCGTGTGGCTTCCTGTGTCCATCTGTAGTAGGCATGGAGAGGTTCCGATGGGTGGTACAGGAGAGAACCTATCTGCCGGGGCAAGGGCTAAAAGCGGACTATCAGCTGTGCTGAGCCGCAGCAAGCACAGCGCAATGCTAAGGGCGTGCCTGAAAAGCCGGCCGGTGTTCTGAGCCCAGGTAAGTGCGATGCTGCGGTGGGCGTGCCTTAAAAGCTAGCCGGTGAGGGAAGAAAAGTACTCCTCTAATTGGCCGAATTGCAATGGGCGTGTACCGGCAGGGAGAGGAAGCAAAAGCGCATCGGGAAGATCTGCAGCCAAGGGAAGCCCTCCTATCGGCTGAAAAAGGGCGCGCGATTCAAAATTGCGGTGTTGAGCGGCTGGAGGAAGCCGGACATGGCTAGGAATATGATGCTATGGCCGTCGAATACACGCACAGAGCGGGGGACGTGGCCGAAAAACGCCAGCCAGAGAAAAAGAAAAGCAGGGAACTGAATGGTTGATGCGCCGGGGAGGCATGTCCAGCCAGGGAAATGAGCCGGTCGGCAAGGAAGGCGCCTCTCTGATTGGAGACACATTGGGGAGGAGGCCAAGAAGGCGCGCGCAAACCTTGGGAAAAAAGGCGTGAAATTCAAACGTGCGGCGGGAAGACCAGCGAGTCCTATAGGCTGGGGAACCCGTGGGACCAACAGTGGCCGGGGCTGTACGGGGAACAAGCCAGCCTGTCCCCAGCTAAGGGAAGGTGCCATGCCCTGCTGTGGGTGGGGGGGACATACAGACCTGCCGGTGTGTTCATGGTCCTCTTCACTGATGAGGATCGCATCAGGAGCCCTCTGGTGGAAGAGGGTCGCTGTGAACAGGGATCCTCCTTCTCGCACCATCTCCGGACGGTGCAGGAGACGGCATCAACCCCTAACGAGAAGGGGGAGGCCACCGCTGGTGACCACCGTCTTCCTCTCAGCCCTCTCCGAGGAGAGGGGTGAGGTGGGGATTAGGCAAAGGACCGGCCACCGGAATTCACCCAGAAACACCGGTTTAGGTGACAGGGAAATAAGGTTCTGCCAGCGGGTCTGATAGTGGGAGATGTGGGCGACACCACACTGCTCTCTCAGTCGCATAAATGTGGGAAAACAGGGTGAGAATTTGCACCCTGTTACCCTGAAGACGAAGAGCCTAAAAACAAAGGAAAAAGATTAATAAAACACAACAAGATACCTGAAAAGGAAAAAACTGCGGATCTGGGATCAGATCCAGGTCCGCGTCCTACAGACACTAAGCTAAAACTCAGGTACTTGGTTTCTGTCAGTGGGTGTATACTACTGGGGAGGAGCAATTTCCTTTTTTTGCCTAGTGTTAGCCTTCTAGCGACAGCAGCATACACCACATGGTTACCTGTGTCCCCCAATGAAGCGATAAAGAAATCACAATTAAATGCCAATAACAGTGCCCATATTATGCACTAATAGTATAATATACCTGTAGCCATAGTTTAAGGAGTCTGCATTAGCACTGCCAAAGAACGAACACCTCGACGAGTGTTTCACCGCCTCTGCAGCTTTGTCCAGAGGTAAAGTAGCGTTGGCTGTAGTCACATTATATGCCAATGCCATAATTCTGTAAATGGCCGCATGTGTGTCGGCGCATATCCGCCATGATGCGACGTCACAGGGAGCGCGGCGCTCAGTACGCGCGTCATCCGGTCACGTGTTCCTCACATGACTGGACGGGTAACCAGGACGACGCTCAACCCCTTCTCCATAAGGGTTCTTTCACACGTCCTGAAATTTCCGGTACTGGAAAAACTAGTAGCAGAGAAAATGTGTCTCTACAATACATTAGTACCACATGCACAGGTGCCTGGGAGGCAGCGGTACTGTTACTGCTGTTCCCTGAGTGCTGAAGACCACTCATCATTCTCCACCTGATCGCGCTGCAATCAGCGCTAGCAGGGGATAATGTTGAGAGTTGTATTCAGCTGGTAACGGTCAGAGCAGGCAGGTGGCTAATGAGAGTTTATCAGCCGCCTGCGCTATAAATAAATTAAAAAAAAAAAACTGCATGTGATCCCCTGAATTTTTGATAACCAGCCAGGCAAAACTGACAGCTGCAGGCTGCAACCCTCAGCTGTCAGCTTTAGCAAGGCTAATTATCAATAATAAAGGGGTCCCGACAATGTATTTTTAATTATTTAAATAAATAATTTAAAAAAACGGTGTGGTCTCCCCCATTTTTGTCAACTAGCCTTGCTAAAGCAAACAGCTCGAGGCTGGTATTCTCAGGCTAGTAAGGGTTCATTGATATTGACCCCCAGCCTAAAAATAGCAGCCTGCAGGCACCCAGAAAAGGTACATCTATTACATGCGCCAATTCTGGCGCTTTGCTGGGCTCTTCCCACTTGCCCTGTGGCAGTGGAGTTCATATTTGTTGGGTTGATATCACCTTTCTATTGCCTGGTGACATCAAGCCCACAGATTAGTAATGGAGAGGCGTCTATAACACACCTATCCATTACTAATCCTATAGTTATATTGTAAGTAAACAGACAGCCACAATAAAGTCTTATTCGAAATAAAAACAAAACAGACTTTTCCATTTTTATTTAAAAATAAACACAGTAATACTCACCTAACGCCCATTATATTGAATCCCTAGTCTCCTGTAAAAAACAAAAAAATAAAAAACAACAACCCTCTCCTGTCCGTCCGACATTCTGTCTCACGCTGTAATCCATGTCTGGGCATAAATAGTTTTCAACCTGGACAGTGGAAAGATGCGACCGACCAGGCTGAAAACCACCAATGAATGCGCTGCTGCGATCGCAGCATCAGTGAGCAGTGGTGACTTCAACAAGGTTACCTCCAGTCACTAAGGCTGCGTTCCCAACCGGGCTGAGCTGTAGTGACTTCAGCACCATGAGAAAAAGTCAGTGATCAGGTCACCACAGTTCACCATAATGTCCCAAAGAAGCTCATTCATCAGTGGTTCTCAGCCTGAATGGTTTATCTTGGCATCATCCAGGTTGAAAACTATTTATACTCAGACATGGAATATGGCTTCGAACAGAATGACAGACAGGCATGGGATATCGTTTTATTTTTGTTTTATTACAGCAGACAGGGGCTTCAATGGAATGGGCATTAGGTGAATAATTGTGTTAGTTATTTTTAAATTAAAATGGAAAAGTGTGTTTTGTTTTTATTTAAAATAAAAGACTTTTTATTTGCTGTGTGTTTATTTACAATACAACTATAGGATTAGTAATGGATTGGGATCTTATAGATGCCGCTCCATTACTAATCCGTGGGCTTGATGTCAACAGATAATAGAAAGGTAACATCAACCCCACAAATGTAAACCCCAACTTGCCGCAGCGACAAAGCAAGTGGGAAGAGGTGAGTAAAGTGCCAGAATGGGCACATCTAATAGATGTACCTCTTCTGGGCAGCTGCAGGTTGCCATTTTTAGGTTGGGGGGCCAATATCAATGTCCTGTTACCAGCCTGAGAATACCAGCTCCCAGCTGTCTGCAATAGCAAGGCTGGTTGAAAATTATTTATTTAAATAACTAAAAATACGCCATGGGGACCACTCTGCTCTTCATAATTATCCTTGCTAAAGCTGACGGCTTAGGGTTGCAGTCCGCAGCTGTCAGTTTTGCCTGGCTGGTTATCAAAAATACAGGGGAACCTGCGTCGTTTTTATTTATAGCGCAGGTGATGGCTGATGTATACTCCCATCAGCCAGCGTCTGCTCTCATTGTTATTAGCGGCAGCAGGCGTAGGCTGATGGGAGTAGTAGTCCCATCAGCCACCGCCTGCTCTCTCTGTTATCAGTTGATTATAAATCTCAACATTCTCCCCTGACATGCCTTAATACAACTGAGTGCAACCATTTCCTCAGTTTGATATGCAAGCTATTTTTTAGTATGCACTTGTTCAGACTAGTTCTTGATGTGCCGTCAGTTTTCTGCTATTTGTATGCTAGCTTTCTGACTGAGCACTCCGCCCTTCACCATGCAGTGATTTTAATTACATCTAATCACATCTGGTTCCCACCAACACATAAATGAAGGCTTTACCAAGATATTAGCCATAGGTAAGTGTTCATATTGGGCAGTTAGGTCAGGGACCCATCCGATCCATGAGATTACCTTGATGTCGGTGGATGGGCTCACATTTTTTGGCCAAATTTTGTGGTAAGCATCTCATGTGTTTTTCCTAAATTTCAAAAGCCATTATGCTATTCACACTTCATGTATTTCACATGGACATGCCTTAACACAATTGAGTGCAACCATTTCCTCATTTTAACATTCTCCCCTGTTAGCACTGATGGCAGCGAGATCCGTTGTTAAGATACACTATACTGTATGGAGCAATATATGGGGCTTATTATTCTGTATGGAGCACTATGTAGTGCCCATAATACTGTATGGAGCAATATATGGGGCTCATTCTTTATGGCGCTTTATATGGGGCCGTTATACTGTATGGAACATTATATGGGGCTCATTATACTGTATGGAGCAATATATGGGGCCAATTATACTGTATGGAACAATATATGGGGTTCATTATACTGTGTAGAGCATTATATTGGGCCCACTATACTTTATGGAACATTATATGGGGTTCATACTGAATGGAGCAATATTTGGGGCTCATTATTCTGCATGGAACAATATATGGGGTTCAATATACTATATGGAAAAATATATGGGTCTCATTCTGTATGGAGCCCTATGTGGTGCCCGTAATAATGTATGGAGGACTATACTGTCCGGTCTCTGACCCATTGTAGAATTTACTATAGATATCACTCTTTCTCCCGGGGCGCACAAAAACCAGGAGCCAGCCCTGTCTCACACACAGTGTCACACACACACACCTGTCCTGCTGCCCCCTCCTCCGCATCCTGTAACTACTATCATTATCGCCTACACACGTCCGTCCTCCTCCCCGATGTCCCCAGTGAGTCTCTGTCACACACACAGTGTCACAAACACACAGTTCATTGTTCTGTATGGAGCCCTATGTGGTGCCCATAAAACTGTATGGAGGACTATACTGTCCAGTATCTGACCTATTGTAAAATTTACAATAGATATCACTCTTTCTCCCGGGGCGCACAAAAACCTGGAGCCAGCCATGTCTCACACACACACACACACACACACACACTTGTCTCACACAGTCCTGCTGCCCCCTCCTCTTCCTCTGCACCCTGTAACTACTGTCATCCTCGCCCACACACATCCATCCTCCTCCCTGGTGTCCCTAGTGAGTATCTGTCACACACACAGTTCATTATTCTGTGTGGAGCTCTATGTGGTGCACATAAAACTATATGGAGGACTACACTGTCCGGTTCCTGACCAATTGTAGAATTTACTATAGATATCACTCTTTCTTCCGGGGCGCACGAAAACCTGGAGCCAGCCCTGTCTCACACACAGTGTCACACACACACACCAGTACTGCTGCCCACTCCTCTGCACCCTGCTCCTCTGCTGTCATCCTCACCCACACACATGTCCGTCCTCCTCCCCGGTGTCCCCAGTGAGTCTTTGTCACACACATACAGTTCATTATTCTGTATGGAGCCCTATGTGGTGCCCATAAAACTGTATGGAGGACTATACTGTCTGGTTTCTGGCCCACTGTAAAATTTACAATAGATATCACTCTTCCTCCCGGGGCCCACGAAAACCTGGAGCCAGCCCTGTCTCACACACACAGTGTCACACACACCGTGTCACACGCACTGTCACTCACACACACACAGTGTCACACGCACTGTCACACACACACACAGTGTCAGAGTGTCACTCACACACACAGTGTCACACGCACTGTCACACACACACAGTGTCACACGCAGTGTCACACACACACAGTGTCACACACACACAGTGTCACACGCACTGTCACACGCAGTGTCAAACGCACTGTCACACACAGTGTCAAACGCACTGTCACACACAGTGTCAAACGCACTGTCACACACAGTGTCAAACGCACTGTCACACAGTGTCAAACGCACTGTCACACACAGTGTCAAACGCACTGTCACACACAGTGTCACACGCACTGTCACACACAGTGTCACACGCACTGTCACACACAGTGTCACACACAGTGTCACTCACACACACAGTGTCACTCACACACACAGTGTCACTCACACACACAGTCACACATACACAATGTCACACATACACAATGTCACACATACACAATGTCACACACAGTGTCAAACGCACTGTCACACACAGTGTCAAACAGTCACAGTGTCACACACAGTCAGTGTCACACGCACTCACACACAGTCACTCTCACACAGTGTCACACACACTGTCACTGTCACACACTGTCACACACACTGTCACTGTCACACACTGTCACACACACTGTCACACACACTGTCACTCTCAGTGTCACACACACTGTCACTCTCAGTGTCACACACACTGTGTCACACAGTGTCAAACGCACTGTCACTCTCACAGTGTCACACACACAGTCACTCTCACAGTGTCACACACACAGTCACTCTCACAGTGTCACACACACAGTCACTCACACAGTGTCACACACACAGTCACTCACACAGTGTCACAAACACAGTCACTCACACAGTGTCACTCTCACACAGTGTCACACACAGTGTCACTCTCACACAGTGTCACACACACACACACACTGTCACTCACACAGTGTCACACACTGTCACTCAGTGTCACACACTGTCACTCTCAGTGTCACACACTGTCACTCTCAGTGTCACTCACAGTGACACACACTGTCACTCACACACACAGTGTCACACACACTGTCACTCACACACACAGTGTCACACACACAGTGTCACACACACAATGTCACACACACACACTGTCACTCACACACACAGTGTCACACACAGTCACTCTCACACACAGTGTCACACACACTGTCACTCACACACACACTGTCACTCACACACACTGTCACTCACACAGTCACTCTCACACACAGTGTCACACACACTGTCACTCTCACACAGTGTCACACACACTGTCACTCTCACACAGTGTCACACACACTGTCACTCTCACACACTGTCACTCACACACACAGTGTCACACACACACTGTCACACACACACTGTCACACACACACTGTCACACACACACTGTCACACACACACTGTCACTCACACACTGTCACACACACACTGTCACACACACACACAGTGTCACATACACTGTCACTCACACACACAGTGTCACACACACACTGTCACACACACACTGTCACTCACACACTGTCACACACACACTGTCACTCACACACAGTGTCACACACCAGTCCTGCTACCCCCTTCTCCACACCCTGTAGCTACTGTCATCCTCGCCCACACACGTCCGTCCTCCTCCTCGGTGTCCCCAGTGAGTCTCCGTCTCCTGCCTCTCCCCATCCCCTGTGCCATCACTAGGCCTCAGGCCTGACTGTGTAGTGCTCGGATCAGCCAGGGCGCCAATTACCTGGACGGGTTCTTGCAGCACCGTCATCCTCCGGCCTCCCGCGCTCTCTCCCGCTGCTGGGGCCTCTCTCCCTATCGGCTGCTCTCTGGACGTTAGACGGGCGGCTCCGGCTCATTTAAACTCACAGCGACCGTTACCGGGGAGGCCGCCGGAGATTGCCGAATGTTGACGAATACAACCGAAAGCAGCCGGCGTCCTCCGAGTTCTTACGGAAATTGCCGATAAGTAACGAAGCTAGACGAAAATCTGCGGCAGGGGCCGTAAAGCATCAAATAGGAACGGAAGTCGCCGAAATGTAACCTGCAGCCGGAAGTAACGTGACACAGACGAGGCCAAGGAAGAGCGCCCTCTAGGAGGCAGATGTGTATTGCGGTGCGACAAACACTATGTATTCATCACTCCTGAGAGCACAAGAGGCAGCTTCTCCCCAGGCAAAAATGGCTACCAGAGAGATTGGCTGCAACGTGCATGTGTTTGTGCTGGGCTGGCCTAATCAGCAAGAGTAACGCAGTAGAATGTGACCCTAGTCATCACACCACACTCCAGATGCACTAACCCAGGGGTGGGCAAATAATCTTCCCAAGGGGCCACATGGGGAACTGGCACTGCCAGGGAGGGCCGAACCAATCGGCTGAACTTAAAGGGGCGGTTCGGATCCGAAGGTGAATTTCATATTAAATGTAGATCTAGTCAGTGTAATAATCTAATCTCGTTTTCTAATATACTCCAATGAAATATTCCCTACCGTACCCTCTACATTCTGACTTCCTGTCTTTTTTTTTAACGTTCCATGACATTTTGTTTGAGATTCACCAGTGCATGCTGGGATACTCGATTGAGCCGTCATCAGGGGGCAGAAGCTGCGGTCACTGCCACGGCCTCTGCGCCCTCTCTGAAATCAGGCGCCATCAGTGAGGTCTGTTTTGGAGGCTCACCTGATAACGCGTTGTACGTAAATTCTGGTGCATGCTCAGTATGAGCTCCCTGTGCTAGATTCCTGTGAATGCACAGTGACAGTGCGCTCCCTTGCTGGCTAAGGAGAAGAGATGACCCGGCAGGGACCAGTCCAGTCTCTGAAACAGATGACGCTTTATTTCATGATTGGGAAAGCAGCTGTGGCAGTGACCGCAGCCTCGGCCCCCTAATGATGTCCCATGTGAGTACCCCAAAATGCACTGGGATTCTCAAACAAAAATGTCATTGGAAGCAAGAAAAAAACACAAGCAGAGGGAATGGTAGAAATTTTTTAATTGAAATATTTTAGAAAAGTGATTAGATTATGAATTAAATTTAGTATGAAAGTCACCTTTGGTTTCAAATCACCCTTAATTCTGCATAACATTAACCCTTAACCCCCAAGGGTGGTTGGCACGTTCATGACCGGGCTAATTTTTACAATTCTGACCACTGTCCCTTTATGAGGTCATAACTCTGGAATGCTTCCATGGATCCTGGTGATTCTGACATTGTTTTCTCGTGACATATTGTACTTCATGATAGTGGTAACATTTCATTCATATGACTGTAAAATAATGCTTATCCTGTAAAATACTCAGGACTAGTTACCAGATAAAAATATAGTGGTTTATTTGGATTCTTCCATCAAAGAAAGGTTATTACAGAAAAACAGGTGAATAAAAATAAGTGAAAGATTGTCCATCAGTTCATACCAAAGCAACGTGTATTCTTCTTTCTCTCCGGGATCTCACATGGCAAATGGCGTCTGTCTCTCAGTTCGGCTTCTTCGTAGTAAAGTAACATACCAGCTGTTATGTCATGTCATGGCCCAGAACAGATGACATCTTCGTGTCTGTCTCTCATGATGGTGAGGGAAGAAGAGCGACCTCTACAGTTAGCCATGAATTATATACGTCTCCTAAAGCACGTGGTCTCTACATATATGGAGCTGTCTTTCTACCATGAGCCAAGCTTAAAAATAGCCTATGTCGTGTAAGCTAAAGCAATGTACAGAACTGAGTCTTATAAGAAATTAACGGATTATTAATATTTAACAATTCCCCCTTTTGAGGGAGACAGACATTAATTGGAACCCTCAAATATAACAAGATCTTTTTCTTCTTTTCTTCTTCTTTGACAAAATAATTTAATATCAATAATAATAATAATAATATCAGATTACCGTTATAAGTACTCAATGACATAATTGATGTGAATTCATGTTATGGTAAGTCGTGAACAATATTCATATAAAATATGTATAATTATACTTCCCTAAGTCTAAATTGAAGCATCTCCGGTTCAGTCATCATCTGGTGTCATCTGGTCTTCATTTTGATGTCTTCTGTCTTCTTCTTGGTTCTTTTAAAACCACAGTTTTTCTCAAGCATATAGATGTTGTATAAATTGTGTTGTGTGTCAAATCAAAGTCCATAATTTCAAATGTTAATACGAAACCAAAGTTTATAGATGCAGCTTTAATATCTGTGCAGTGTCACCTTTAAAAAACCTGGGCTTACATTGGCTCGCCTTGGATATTCTGGAATCCTCCATCGGCACTGGTCTTTGAACAGGTGTGACGTCTTTGGTCAGCAAAGCAAGGGTTAAAATGACTCTTCCTTGCTAAACATAGCACCATAACCAGTCCTTGTCCTAATGCACAGGACATATGTCAGGGTTGTAGCTTCCTGATAATTATCTTATTGTTCACCAGCCTTTATCGAAGCTTTTCAGGTGATTGAAAACCTCTGGAACTTGATAAGAACGTGATAACACAGTTCATCTCAGCATCATAGGATCATCGTCCTCTGGTTGTCAGGTTAGACACTTTAATCGTGACCATCAGTGGTGGATTCTGCACTTGTAATTAACACAGTCTATACTCAGAAATCATAGTTTTGTTACCTTCTGGGACTTCTGGATCGCGGCATTCTTCTTCTTGCAACTGATAAGAATCAATGAAGTTTAGAAATGTGAAAAGTCTTTATTAACATAATTTCAGTATCTTGCTTGAAGTCTTCATTCCCTATTCTATACCAAATCTGGTAATTTTCCTATCCTATAATATCACAGCGTACCATAGCAATCAGTAATATCCATATAATTATTATCAGAATTTGTACCATATATGGATTTCAATATTTGAAATAATAAACCAATAATAAGTGATAATACATTATTATCCATATTTTTCATGTGATAGAACATTTTTATGTCATAGGTGTAATTACCTTTTTCAACCCATAGGTGTCACTGTGTTTTATGTAACCAGTGTTTTCATCTTTATTAATAAGGAATATATTTATTATACTAATAATATGTAGGAATGTAAAGCCATGAACCAAAATAAGAATATATGAGTGAGCGAATGAATGAATAAAAGAATTGTTGCATATAACTCAGAAGTGAAACATTTCCTTTGTAATAGAACCATATAATTGCTATATTTAATGAAGCAATATTCTCAGTAGATATTACTTTACTAAATATTGGTGAAAGAATTAAAAATAATAAAAAATAAGAATAAAAATAAGAATAAGAATAAGGCCTTTATGTTGATGCAAAGTAGTTATGTCTTCAGTAACATATACCCTTAATATTTCCATGATCTGGATTATTTCATAATTGTCATAAACTTGTGTTACCAAAATATTCAAATCATGCAACTTTGCATGTAATTCCTCTTAGTGTAAAGAAATGACTCTTTATAATACTTGTTATTATACCCAATACTTATACCATTGTACCTTATTAATATTTTTTCCTATTAAAATGTGTGAAGAAGAGGTATTAATCAAATGTGATGATGTAGTCAGGATCAAAAACATATTTTCCCCCTTAATACCAAAAAATATTGTTCTATGAAATAATTCATTTATCAAAACCAAAATTAAAAATAATTAATGTATAAATTATGTGAATTTATACTTGCTTATACCATTATTTGTCTGAAGATGTGTAACCATCAAAATTAATTTGAATATCATAAAATTGTCCTTTGGAAAAAATAATTTGCATAAACCATTTTGATGTGCGATTGCACTTTGCACTTATCCACAATTAACTAAATCAAGAAATAATTACTATAGAAATACAGAAATATATGTTGTATAGATAATATTTCATTATATATCTTAATATTCTAATAATTTATCTGATCTGCATATTTCTCCTAAAGATAAAAGCTTTGGGGTTTTTTTTTTTTTTCTTTCTCTCTAGCATTCAGGATCCTGAGGCCTCACAAACATATCACATTACTCGCTCAGCAGCTGCTCATACACTCAGTCACTGTCACTCAGACTGTGTCACATATTAAGTTTAAACCAAATACCTCACATACGAAGGTCTGATGAATACACGTATTTTAACCCAAATTATCCTAATTATCAATGCATTGTAAACTATTTCAATTTAGTCTTAATATTTCTTTGAATATTCCCCACATGACATAAATATATGTATATGTATAGCTATACTTGACATTTAGGCCTGAAAAAAAATTCCATTGCTTTGCAAAAGTTGAGACCCCCTTAAAAATTCTTTTCCTAAAGAGCAGGGACCTAGTATACTGGTCTGGTATACTTATTATTAGAACAAGGTACAAATTTCACCTGCTGTGGTAGTCATTCGAACCATGCAGTGAAGCACACACCCAGAACATATTTTTAAAATGCAATTAGTTATTTTCTTTTAAGGGTTAGATATATAAAATCATGCAATTATTGCAACTTCCTGTGTAAATAAAGGCATAAATCCTTGGAAGAGAATTTTCCTCGATTAAGTCCTGCTTTGAAATGAAAATTCTAAGGAAACATAAAAAATAAGGTTAATATCATATTCATATTCTAAATATTATTACTGATGTAGATTTTAATTTTCATTAAAAATACAGTTCTACTATTTCTACTTCTACAAACACTCTATATATACTGTATGACTATGTATATATCCACAAACCATAAAACTACAGGATTATACTCTATAAAATAATTACATATAACTCACTAATTGTATAACACTGTTATACAATATATATAATTACTTTTTCTAGCCAATTCCTACACCCATACTTATTTCTCTGCAAAAAATATCCTGAAAGGTTCTTGCCATTTTAAAGCTGATAGATTCTTGGAGCAGAGTATTCAGTTTACAGGCCATGATGTCACTCACCACCTGTTTCTGTCTGTCAGATTCGGCCATCTTGGTTACAGAAAGAAGATCAAAACTCATCATTTTTCTTAATTCAATTTGTGTCTTTTCGGTGTTCTTTTGCATCATTCCATATGGCTTATAACAAACATGTGATTTTCTTTGTACTTCATATATTTGGGGAAAACTCATTTTAGAAGGTTTTGCTAATACAGGCTTCTGATAAGATTTTACTCTGCCTGTCTTCACAAAATTAGCACAATTTACTTTCCTCTCACGATTCTCGTGTTTTCTGGCAAAATCAAGGGATTGCGCACATTCAAACAAAGAATCTTTTTGTGACGCAATAACACGAGATGCAGGATTTAAAAACCAAAATTTGCTTACAAAACTCCTTATGAGGGACGGTGTTTTGACATTCTCACTCAGCATTCTATACAAACGTTCATATATGGACATGAACGTAAAAATACATTCCTTCCGACCAATCCTTAATTTTTGAAGAATATCAATATCTGGATGATTTTCATTTGATGAACAAAAAATGAGAATTTTTAATCTGTCTTTATCAGTTAAATTCTCATGTGTCTCACCAGATAACTTTAAAGACAATCTCCTAGCAAAATTTACAGGGATCCACATTTTGAACAACTGATTCTTCTCCTCGTTAGATAAATCAAATTTGTCAACACAACTTTCAAAAACCTCAGAGTTTCTACAAACATGCATTTTGTTGTCATATGCAGGTATTATTTGGCATATCGTTAGCAAACTTTTCCTTATTTGCCTTCGGATTTGGGCCTGTGAGTCGTCTATTTTTAGTGGTACGTCTTTCCCTTGTACGTCCTCTACGTCAGTGCTGAAGTCTCCTCCTACTTCTCCATCTTGTTCCACGTCTGCAAGGTCACCTTCAATGGCTGCTGCTACTTGTAACTGTTTCTCCACATTACAGTGAATCTCGGGAATATCACTATCCTCTACACAATCATTTTTAGATTTCTCTGACACAGATCTATGAAATATATCTACCATCTGTAGAATATTTTTTAATCTCTCTCTCTATTGAAAAACTTAGAATCTAACCTTTGATTCTCGAGTTCACACTCGGCATATAAACTTAACCATAAAACTTCTGAATTAGAATTGTCTACAGACTTAAATTTCAATCTACTCTGCTTAGCATAAGAATTAATTACATCCATTTCTCTTACCTTGAAATTTCTCAGCTTGTTCCTTTGATAGACAACGCTGGGCTCTTGTCTTGGTTTCAGCACGTCTGGCACTTTGGCACTTGTAGTACTTCTCAATCTATCTGGCAATTCTTACTTCTAGGTTCTGTGTGATTCTTGTAAGTAGTGGAATTCCCGATAACTTGCACATATGATTTGACGTTAGCAAAGTCCAATCCCCCTTGTGGGCAAGTTGAGGGAAATCCGCAAAAAAGTACAAAAATTCAGATCTGGCTGGCTCTCCAATGTAAAATAATGCTTATCCTGTAAAATACTCAAGACTAGTTACCAGATAAAAATATAGTGGTTTATTTGGATTCTTCCATCAAAGAAAGGTTATTACAGAAAAACAGGTGAATAAAAATAAGTGAAAGATTGTCCATCAGTTCATACCAAAGCAACGTGTATTCTTCTTTCTCTCCGGGATCTCACATGGCAAATGGCGTCTGTCTCTCAGTTCGGCTTCTTCGTAGTAAAGTAACATACCAGCTGTTATGTCATGTCATGGCCCAGAACAGATGACATCTTCGTGTCTGTCTCTCATGATGGTGAGGGAAGAAGAGCGACCTCTACAGTTAGCCATGAATTATATACGTCTCCTAAAGCACGTGGTCTCTACATATATGGAGCTGTCTTTCTACCATGAGCCAAGCTTAAAAATAGCCTATGTCGTGTAAGCTAAAGCAATGTACAGAACTGAGTCTTATAAGAAATTAACGGATTATTAATATTTAACAATGACCTGCGTTTATTTGTGAAAAAAAACGGAAATTTTTGCAACACTATTTTATTTTTAGGGACCACATCACATTTGAAGTCACTTTGAGGGGTCTATATGTTAGAAAATACTCCAAAGTGACGCCATTCTAAAAACTGCACCCCTCAAGGTGCTCAAAACCACATTCAAAAAGTTTATTAACCCTTCAGGTGCGTCACAGGAATTTTTTGAATGTTTAAAAAAAAAAAGGAACATTTAACTTTTTTCACAAAAAAATACTTCAGGTCCAATTTTTTTCATTTTACCAAGGGTAACAGGAGAAATTGGACTGTAAAAGTTATTGTGCAATTTGTCCTGAGTACGCTGATACCTGATATGTGGGGGGGAACCACTGTTTCAGCGCATGGCAGAGCTCAGAATGGAAGGAACGCCGTTTGACTTTTTCAATGCAAAATTTGCTGGAATTCAGATCGGACGCCATGTCACGTTTGGAGAGCCTCTGATGTACCTAAACAGTGGAAACCCCACACAAGTGTCCCCATTTTGGAAACTAGACCCCCCCAAGGAACTTATCTAGATATGTGCTGAGAACTTTGAACCCCCAAGGGCTTCACAGAAGTTTATAACGCCCGTGTGTGAAAATAAAAAAATATTTTTTCCACAAACATGATCTTTTAGTCCCCAATTTTTTTATTTTCCCAAGGGTAACAGGAGAAATTGGACCCCAAAAGTTGTTGTCCAATTTGTCCTGAGTACACTGGTACCCCATATGTGGGACAAAACTACTGTATGGGCACACGTCAGGGCTTGGAAGGGAAGTAGTGACGTTTTGGAATGCAGACTTTGATGGAATGGTCTGCGGGTGTCATGTCACGTTTGGAGAGCCCCTGATGTGCCTAAACTGCTGAAACTCCCCACAAGTGACTCAATTTTGGAAACTAGACCCCCCATGGAACTTATCTAGATGTGTGGTGAGCACTTTGAACCCCCAAGTACTTCACAGAAGTTTATAACACCCGGGCGTGAAAATAAAAAAATCATTTTTTTTTCCACAAAAATGATATCTTTGCCCCCAATTTTTTATTTTCCCTAAGGGTAACAGGAGAGATTGGACCCCAAAAGTTGTTTTGCAATTTGTCCTGAGTAGGCTGATACCCCATATGTGGGGGCAAAACACTGGGCGCATGGCAGAGCTTGGAAGGGGAGGAGCACTGTTTGACTTTTTCAACGCAGAATTGGCTGGAATTGAGATCAAACGCCATGTTGCATTTGGAGAGCACCTGATGTGCCCAAACAGTGGAAACCCCCCAATTCTAACTCCAACCCTAACCCCAACACAACCCTAACCCTAATCTCAGCCCTAACCCTAACTCTAGCCCTAACCCTATCCCTAACTCCAACCGTAACCCTAATGGGAAAATAGAAATAAATACATTTTTTTAAATTTTATTATTTTTCCCTAACTAAGGGGGTGATAACGGGGGGGTTTGATTTACTATTTATAGCAGGTTTTTATGTTTGGCAACTGTCACACGCTAAAAGACGCTTTTTATTGTAAAAATAGTTTTTGCATCACCACATTTTGATAACTATAATTTTTCCATATTTTGACACACCGAGTCATGTGAGGTCATATTTTTTGCGGGACAAGTTGATGTTTCTATTGGTACTGTTTTCGGGTACGTGACTTTTTTGATCGCTTTTTATTCCGATTTTTGGGACGTAGAATGAACAAAAACCAGCGTTTCATGAATTTCTTTTTGGGGGTGCTTTTACACCGTTCCGCGTGCGGTAAAATTGATAGAGCGGTTTTATTCTTCGGGTCAGTACAATTACAGCGATACCTCATTTATGTCTTTTTTTATGTTTTGGCACTTTTATGCAATGAAAACAATTTTATATAAAAAATAATTATTTTTGCATCGCTTTATTCTGCGAGCTATAACTTTTTTATTTTTTCACTGATAACACTGAATGACAGCTCATTTTTTGCGGGACAAGATGACGTTTTCAGCGGTACCATGGTTATTTATATCCGTCTTTTTGATCACGTGTTATTGTACATTTTGTTTGGTGGTATGATGATAAAGCGTTGTTTTTTGCTTTTCTTTTTCTTTTTGTTTTTAAGGGGTTCGCTAAAGGGGTTAACTAATGGGACAGTTTTATAGGGCGGGTCGTTATGGATGCGGTGATACTAAATATGTGTACTTTTATTGTTTTTTTTTGTTTCCAAAAAAAGAATTTATTAGGGAATTTTTTTTTTTATTTTTTATTTAGCGATTTTTTTTTTTTTATAAATTATTTTTACACTTTTTTTTTACTTTATTACATTGTCCCAGGGGGGACATAACTGTCATGTGTCAGATCGCTGATCTGACATGTCACACAGCGCTGTGTCAGATCAGCGATCTGACAGGCGCTGCACAAGGCTTCCTCATGCCTGCGCTTTGCAGGCACTCAGGAAGCTGCCTCCCTGCAGGCCCCCGCGGCCATATTGGATCCGGAGACCTGAAGGGAAGGAGGCCCCCCGGAGCAGCGCTGCTGTGGGGGTCTCAGGGAAGCATGGAGGGAGCCCCCTCCCTGCCGATGCTTCTCTAAACCCCCGGTACACTGTGGTCATGTTTGATCGCAGTGTGACGGGTTAACGTGCCGGGGGTGGTCCGTGACCGCCCCTGACACATAGTGCCGGGTGTCAGCTGTGATAATCAGCTGACACCCGGCCGCGATCAGCGGCACCCCCCTGGGAACGCCGCTGATCACGATGACGTACTATCTCGTCCCCGGTCATAGGGATCCGGGTCCCGTGGACAGGAGAGTACGTCATATATCAGAAAGGGGTTAATTTTGTCGCTTTATAAAAAGCAGTTGCTTATGTGATGAAGTTTGCATGAGCATATAAAAAAAATCGTTATTTTAATCTAGAAAAAGACGACTTTCCATCTGAATGGCATCCATTTTTAGACATCAGCAGTGAATAAAATTTTAAAGAAGAAATAGTATCCTGTGTTAGTAACGGAAATGTATTCGTAAAAATCGGATGCTATATGGATGATTCATATGAGATCCAATTTTTTTTAATTTTTGCACACCCATAGACTTCAACAGGCGAGTCTGATCCAAAATACAGAAGAGACCGGTGGGTGCTATGTCATTTCTCACACAGACATTTTCAAGCTGTAATCTAAATAGCTCAATTCCATAACATTGCTCCTAATGCTCTGTCTGAGGTCGGGTTTCTTCATAGACAGCACTTAGACAAATATTACAATTGTGTGAAAAAAATTGTAGTAATGTTCTCATATCAAGGTCTTCATATTATAGTTATGTCCCCATATTGTACTTATGTCCCCATTCAGGTTCTCATATTGTAGTCAAGTCCCCAAATCCAGGTCCCCATAATGTAGTTATGTCCCCAACCAGGTTCTCATATTGTAGTTAGATCCCCATCCAGGTTTTCATATTGTAGTCATGTCCAGATCCTCATATTATACTTATATCCCCATCCAGGTACCCTGTCGTGATCCAGGTCAGGATTTGCGTTCTGCTTTTCTTTCCCTGGCCTGGTCATGTGGGGGTTAACCTTCTCTGCCTCTCTCTGGTATGGGGGTAGCTATTTCTCGGCGCTGCCACCGATAGTGCATGTCAGTGATAGTTCCTGTCTTCGTCTAGAGCAGCTGACCCAGTGCACCCATTGTGTGTCCTTTGCTTCCTGACTACCCGTGTTAGAGTTGCCCCGTTCCCTATCGCCTACTTAGTGTGAGTCCGTGTACCTGTTCCCCGCAGTGTATATCCCGGTTTGTACTCTGACCTGCCCCGCTGTCTTCCGTGTCTGCTTTTTCTCGTCCTGTCCAACTCTGACCTTTTGGCGTGTTCCTGACTGTGCTCCCATCTCAACCCTTTGATACCGTGCTTCCGACCGGCTTTTTGACCTTTTGGCTTGCCTCAGACTCTGCTCTTGTCTTCCTCTCTGGTACTGCATTCTTGGCTGTTAACGACTCGGTGTGTTCGACCTCTCTACTAACACCTAACGGTGTTGGCTCCGCTACTGCAGGTCCTCGCTTTCGGTGACCTTCTATTCTCCTCACTTCCTCGCCCTCAGGTGGTGGAAAAATGTCCCAGGTACCCACAACATCCCCATATTGTAGTCATGTCACTATCCAGGTCCTCATATTGTAGTTATGTCCCTAGGTTTTTGAGGAGGAAAATAGAAAAAAGTAAAAAAATGTAGTCAATTCTGTACTAATATCCCCCATCCTGGTATATATATGTCCCTAGTCCAGGTATACACGGCCCCCTCATCCCTATCCTGGTATGCATGACCTCATTTCTATCCTGGTATGCATGGCCCCCTCATCCCTATCCTGGTATGCATGGTGCCCATCCCCATCCCTATCTTGGTATGCATGGCTCCCTCCTCCCTATCCTGGTATACATGGCCCCCATTCATGTCCTGGTATGTATGGCCCCCTTATCTCCATCCTTGTATGCATGGCATCCTCATCTCTATCCTGGTATGCAGGGGTCCCATCAGGAAAACATTAAAAAAAAATAAAAAAAACAAACCATTCTGCTTACCTTCCCTGCGCTCCCATGCAGCATCTTGTTCTGATGCCAGCAGCTGATTTATGCTTGTAAGCAGCGCATGGCAGTGACGTCATGCGCTGCTTACGAGCAGAGGTCAGCTGCTGGAGTTCTCACTATTCTCCATGCTGGGACTATAGGAATGGAGAGCAGTGAATATTCATTGATCTTTAATAGCGGGCACAGTAGCTGGCTTCCTGAGGCCAGGCGATCACGTGTGCCCGCTACTTAAGGGAATGAATATTCACTGCGCTCCACTCCCATAGGCATGGAGAGCAGTGAATATTCATTCTCTTTAGTAGCGGGAACACCTGATCACCCCGCCGCAGGAAGCCGGCAGCTGCGCTTACTGTGTCTGCTATTAAAAAGAAATGAATATTCACTGCTTTCCACTCCCATGGGCATGGAGAGACATGAACATTAATTTCTCTTTAGGAGCGGGCACAGGGGTTGCCCACAGCAGCCGGCTCCTAAATCCTGTGACCCACAGCTCCGCCGCAGCCTCTCCCCCACCTCCCCATCCACAACCACAACAGGTACATCATTTCAATTGAATGTGTCACATTAAGCTGAAATAAAACGCTGCAGTTGGCGTCCCCCTGAACTGGGCAGTGTTCACCAAGGGGTCTACAGTGCCTGCGGGACAAATGAAGCAGCGTCAGTGGCCATTTGCAGTCCACGTGCAGCATGTTTGAGACCCCTAATCTAAAGTGTATGAGCTCTGTGAGGTGCCAAGGGGAGAGGTACTAGAGAACAGGTATATTTCTCCCCGTTTCATTTCAAATGTCTCCCTGTACTGATGACGAAGCCAGTTTATTTCACTGTAATCCAGTCCTGGTTTCCTTAGTGATCAGCATGGAAAGGACTGGTAGTTCCCCCACCACTTATTCAATCCAGGTTTTGGTTTTCTGACTGGTCCAGCTGAAATAATCAGGAGGAGCTGGGATCTCTCAGTCTATCTCATCTGCTGAGCTGGGAGCTGACACAGTAAGATTACATGGACTTCTTTGCTGTTATATAGGTTTATTTTGTAGTTAGCCTGCTATTGTTAGTTAGTGACCAGATGGCCTTAGATGTTTTATTTCATGTTTGGCATGTGTAACATTGAATAACAAGTGTGCACAATAAATATGCAGTGTCCATATCCATGTGGAACTTACTAGTTTGCTGTAGTGACTCCATTGCCACACGTTGTGCCAAAGCAAAGATCCCAACTGAGCTATCGATTCCCACAAATGGTGGAGAATGCGGGCAACTGTGGCTGGTGGACTGTGACTGCAGAGAAAACGCTGTGTATGTCCTGGCTGAAAGCTTCTGCGCTTTTGAAGAGCCAAGAGTCCAGTAATATGGAGGAACTAGTGAAGCAGTTATTGCAAGCAAATGTGCAGCAACAGCAGACTAATACTTGCTTCCAGAAGGCTCTGGAGCAGCAACACCAGATGCAGCAAGAGCAGTTGGAGGCAATAAAACAGGCCTTGGTTCGGCAACCCCTAGATGAGGGAGACCGTGCACAAAGCATTGCTAGTGCGCAGAAAGCCGTACAGAAGACTTTGCTTAAAATGACTGCAGACGATGATGTGGAAGTATACCTCACCGTGTTTGAACGTATTGCAGAACGTGAGCACTTACCGGTGGACAGATGGGCTGAGGTAGTTGCTCCATTTCTGAGCGGAGATCCACAAAAGGCCTAATACGATCTGAGTGGAGCAGATGCTATGGACTATATCAAACTCAAAGACGAAATCCTGGCAAGGCTGGGAGTAAACACGTATGTACGGGCACAGAGGGTGCATTTATGGACTTTTGTGGAGCATCAGCCAGCCCGCTCACAAATGCATGATCTCATCCATCTAGTAAAAAAAAATGGCTGCAACCAGAGGCTTTGACGTCCGCACAGATGGTGGAACGTGTTGTTCTAGACAAGTACCTGCGGTCCTTACCCGCTAAGATCCAGAGGTGGGTTGGACAGGGTGACCCAACTACTGCTGACCAGTTGGTGAATATGGTTGAATGCTACAATGCTTCTGAAAGCCTACTCCAAGGGACGTTAGCACCCCACTGGCTCCCCAAGAAATCGCTGGAGAGTCCTGCGAAACCTACTTCATCTTCAAAAGAAGAGAACGTCACAATGAAGGGTAGCAGACCTACAAAGGACTATGGAGGTGGTACGGGCTCACAGCAAGCCAGCAGACCTCGTCTGGGATCTCTGTTATGAATGAGTCACCGTAGGAGGCAAAAACAGAAATACTAGCTAAGTCCAGAAAACCAGAGAAGTTGGCAGCTATTGGATTGCAGACCCCTGAACCTATCAACACAACTAGCAGTAGCCGTGGGGGGTTCCTACGATGCCCTAGACCCCTCGATCACAGCCGGAGGACTATATAGCCTCAAGACAGAAAGGGAAATCTAAACTGCCCCAGAGCAGACCCCAAAGCAAAAGGCAGCCCCCAACATATAATGACGGTGAAGCAAGAAGAAAGAACACTAACACAGACAGAAAGATAGACTGAGCAAAGACGGGGCCCAAGCTAACTAGACAGGAAAGGACAGGAAGGCTGCTGTCTGCAATCCGTGAAAAACCCTATGAAAATAAGAGCCAACAGACTGACAGTGAAAAAGGCCCTGAAGACGCTAGGCTTCAAAAAGACTATGTCAGTACTCAGGAATATTCTGAAGACAGAGCAACCGGCAAAAGGAAATTCAGCTCACCCCAGCAGGGAATGGCAGAATCCAGAAAAGCAAGGCAAACAAAAGCAAAACACAAATGCTAAAAGGCAAAGCAGGAACAACTGGTTCAACAAACCTCTTCAACAAGGACTTATGGAACACATTATGGATTTTAAATGTGACAGGAAGAGCCAAACGAAAAGAGACCGGATTAATAATCTCCAAAATCTTGTAAGGTCCAATAAATCTAGGCTTAAACTTAGGAGAAGCCACCTTCATAGCAATATTTTTTGATGATAACCACACCATATCACCAATCTTAAACTGGGGACCAATGGTCCTATGTCGATTGGAAAACCGCTGGGCCTTTTCCTGGGAGAGAGATAACTTATCCACCACTTGGTCCCAGATCTGGTGCATTCTCTCCACCACAGTGTCAACACCTGGGCAGGCAGAAGGCTCCACCTGCCCTGAAGAAAATCGAGGATGAAACCCAAAGTTACAAAAAAAAGGTGACATCAAAGTGACAGAACTAGCTCTATTATTTAAAGCAAATTCGGCCAAGGGCAAAAATGAAACCCAATCATCCTGATCAGCGGAAATAAAACATCTCAAATACAACTCCAAGGTCTGATTTGTTCTCTCTGTCTGCCCATTGGTCTGAGGGTGAAAAGCAGAGGAGAAGGACAACTGAATTCCCAGCTTGGAACAGAAAGTCCTCCAAAATCTAGACACAAACTGAACTCCTCTGTCAGATACAATGTTCTCAGGAATCCCGTGCAAGCGAACCACCTGTTGCAAAAACAGGGGCACCAACTCAGAGGAAGACGGCAACTTAAGGAGTGGTACAAGATGAACCATCTTAGAGAACCTATCACAAATCACCCAAATAACAGTCATTCTTTGAGAGACCGGCATATCAGAGATGAAATCCATTGAAATATGGGTCCATGGCCTCCTGGGGACCGGCAAAGGCATCAACAACCCACTAGAGCGAGAACAAGATTTAGACCGGGAGCAAGTCCCACAGGACTGCACAAAATTCCTGACATCATGAGACAAGGTGGGCCACAAAAAAGAGCGACTCACCAGATCTCTAGTACCAAAAATACCTGGATGACCAGCCAATGCAGAGCAATGAACTTCAGACATCACTCTCTTCTTCCACTGGTCAGGAACATACAACTTTCCACTGGGATAACGCTCAGGTTTGTCCTCCTGGAACTCTTGCAGAGCAAGTCTCAAATCGGGCGAGATGGCAGAAAGAACTACCCCTTCGCCTAAGATGGTAGCAGGCTTGGTCACCACAGGAGAATCAGCAAAGAAGCTCCTAGAGAGGGCGTCTGCCTTGACATTCTTAGTTCCAGGCAGAAAAGAGACCACAAAATCAAAACGTGTAAAAAACAAGGCCCACCTAGCCTGTCTAGGGTTCAAGCGTTTAGCCGACTCTAGGTAAATCAAATTCTTGTGGTCAGTGAGGACCACAACTTGATGTTTAGCTCCCTCCAACCAATGTCTCCACTCCTCAAATGCCCATTTCATGGCCAACAGTTCCCGATTCCCCACATCATAGTTACGATCAGATGGAGAGAACTTTCGGGAAAAGAAAGCACAGGGATTCATTTTAGATGTTACAGGATCCTTTTGGGACAAAACAGCTCCTGCACCAATCTCAGAAGCATCCACCTCTACCTGGAACGGGAGTGAGACATCAGGTTGCCGCAAAACCGGGGCGGAGGTAAATCTTCGCTTCAGCTCCTGAAAGGAAGCAACAGCCTCCGGAGACCAATTCAACACATCAGCACCCTTCTTAGTCAGATCAGTCAATGGCTTGGCAATACTAGAAAATTTTGCTATAAATTTCCGATAAAAATTAGCAAAACCCAAAAACTTCTGGAGGGCATTCAAAGAGTGTGGGCTGAACCCAATCATAAATGGCCTGTACCTTGGCCGGGTCCATTTCAATAGTTGACGGAGACAAAATAAATCCGAAAAATGAAATCCTCTGTACTCCAAAAAGGCATTTCTATCCTTTGACATACAGGGAATTCTCCCTCAAGATCCGGAACACAGTCCGAACATGTTCCACATGAGAATCCCAATCCTTGGAGAAGATCAAAATATCATCCAGATAGATAATCCAAAATTTATCGACAAAGTCTTGGAAAATATCGTTCATGAAGCACTGGAAGACGGAAGGGGCATTAGTGAGCCCAAAAGGCATCACCAGGTACTCAAAATGTCCCTCCGGAGTATTAAACGCCGTCTTCCATTCATCCCCATGCTTAATGCGGATAAGATTATACGCCCCCCTGAGGTCAAGCTTGGTAAACCAGCAAGCACCTCTAACTCTAGAGAATAGATCCGAAATCAGGGGTAATGGATACTGATATTTAATAGTAATTTTCTGTTATGAATGAGTCACCGTAGGAGGCAAAAACAGAAATGCTAGCTAAGTCCAGAAAACCAGAGAAGTTGGCAGCTATCGGATTGCAGACCCCTGAACCTATCAACACAACTAGCAGTAGCCGTGGGGGGTTCCTACGATGCCCTAGACCCCTCGATCACAGCCGGAGGACTATACAGCCTAAAAACAGAAAGGGAAATCTATTCTGCCCCAGAGCAGACCCCAAAGCAAAAGGCAGCCCCCAACATATAATGACGGTGAAGGAAGAAGAAAGAACACTAACACAGACAGAAAGATAGACTGAGCAAAGATGGGGCCCAAGCTAACTAGACAGGAAAGGACAGGAAGGCTGCTGTCTGCAATCCGTGAAAAACCCTATGAAAATAAGAGCCAACAGACTGACAGTGAAAAAGGCCCTGAAGACGCTAGGCTTCAAAAAGACTATGTCAGTACTCAGGAATATTCTGAAGACAGAGCAACCGGCAAAAGGAAATTCAGCTCACCCCAGCAGGGAATGGCAGAATCCAGAAAAGCAAGGCAAACAAGAAAACTTAGCTTTAGAGGAGCAGGAATCAGACTGGTCTCCAAGAAGTCCACAGAGAAATCACCCGCAGGGCAGAAGGGCGTTGGCAGCCTTATATCCAGTCCGTGACTCCACTCAGCCAGTCATCATCATTAGGCTCAGGTGCCTGATAATCAGGCTCATCGCCTTCCTTTACCAGAATAGGGAGTTCACCAGCCCTCAGTGACGAAGGGGAAAATGAACTCACAACAGATCTCCATCGAGGAGGCAAGGGCCTATACAATGTTGGCGATGTCGCGGGCTTGGCCATGTAGCAGCTAACTGCCCAATGACTACAGAGCCAATGGACTGTAATGCTATGAGGCGTCTTTCGTTATATGTGCAGTCAGTCTATGTGGCGGAGACCCTCACGGGAAATGAACAACACGTGTGCCACGTCGAGGTTGATGGTTATAGTGGGAATGCCGTTTTGGATTCCGGCAGTCAAGTAACTTTGGTACATGCCAGTTTGGTGGACTCTAGCGCCCTAACGAACTTAACCGTGGGCATTAGTTGCATCCATGGGGATACTAAGAACTACCCCACTGCCTGGGTTACTCTTGCCACGCCAGTAGGGACCAAAAGACATCAGGCGGCAGTCATAAAGTCTATGGGACACTGTAATCCTGGGGAGAGACTTTCCCTTATTTTGGGACTTGTGGAACTTCAAAAGTGGCATGAACCCTCTAGTTGAAGACGGTACTCCGGAGCTAGCCCCTGAACCATTGCAGCAAGACGACGGAGAACCCATCTCAGAGGAAGTACCAGAATTTGTGGACTCTCCTCTGGCTGTGTATGCAGACGAGGCAGACGAGCTAGAGGATGTTTTAGAAATGCCTGATCTTGAGGGGGCCCGTGGTAAGTTCGGGACCGCTCAGCACCAGGATCCTACTCTAGCAAGGGCGTGGGAAAATGTAAAGGTCTCCGAGGGAAGACTATTGTACCCAGGGGCTCAAAATGAGTTCGCACACATGGTGGTGCAGCAGGATATGCTGTATCACATAGACAAGGTGCTAGGAGTGGTGGTAGAACAACTAGTGGTACCTAAGTCCTTTCGCCAGGTAGTTTTGGAGTTGGCACATAAACATCCCTTGGGAGGACACCTGGCGGTAGAAAAAACAAAACACCGTATTCTGCAATGTTTCTTTTGGCCGGGTCTAGTGGGAGATGTGACCCAGTACTGTCGGTCCTGTCCTATGTGTCAATTGACCGCACCTATGTCATATTTTAGAAGCCCCTTAGTGCCCTTACCAATAATAGAGGTGCCCTTTGAGAGGATAGCAATGGATATAGTCGGTCCGTTAGTTAAATCTGCCAGGGGTCATCAGTACATTTTGGTAGTATTAGATTATGCCACGCGTTATCCCAAAGCAGTGCCCTTGCGGAATGCCAATGCAAAATCAATTTCAAAGGAGCTGGTTAATATGTTTTCCCGCACCGGCATTCCGAAAGAGATACGGATCAAGGGACCCCCTTTATGTCTCGTATACTTAAGGACTTATGTAAACTACTAAAAATCTCCAATTTGCGTACCTCAGTATATCACCCTCAGACTGACGGTTTGGTGGAGCGCTTTAACAAAAAGGGTGGGTTGAAAAGGGTGGTGGATAAGGACGGGAGAGATTGGGATGCCCTACTACCATACCTCCTGTTCGCTATACGTGAAGTACCCCAATCCTCCACAGGCTTTTCACCTTTTGAGTTGGTTTATGGGCGGTGTCCTAGAGGCCTGTTAGATATTGCCAAGGAGACTTGGGAACAAGAGGTGAGTCCTTATCGCAGTGTAATTGAACACATAACACTTATGCAGGACCGAATTGCAGCAGTTATGCCAATAGTTAAAGAGTGGTTAGAGCGCGCACAACATGCCCAAAGCACGGTATACAACCGAGCAGCTAAAACACGAGTCTTTCAATCCGGAGACAGGGTGTTGGTTAGGTACCTACCATAGAAAATAAATTTCTTGCGAAATGGCAGGGACCATACGAAGTGCTGGAACAAATAGGTGAAGTAAATTATAAGATACACCAACCAGATAAGAGAAAGCCCGAACAAATATACCACATAAACTTGCTTAAGGCCTGGCGGGACAGGGAGAGTCTGGTGGCAGGAGCTGCCCTTGAGGATGGGCCTCGAGGGGCACCACCTTCTAAGGTAAAGGACCCCCAGGTAGCTCCGCCAGAAGTGGGTATTGCAGACACGCTCTCCGAAAGACAAAAACGAGAGACCTGGGAGTTCATACAGAGGAACGCAGATGTTTTCTCGGAACTTCCTGGCCGGACTCACCTAACGAAACATGACATTGTTACTGATCCACAGGCGCGGGTAAGGCTAAAACCATATCGAATTCCGGAGGCTCAGAGACAAGCCATTGCCCAGGAAGTGAAGAAGATGTTAGAGCTCTGGGTCATTGAGGAGTCCCGGAGTGATTGGGCTAGCCCTATCGTACTGGTGCCCAAACCCGATGGGGCTATCCGGTTTTGTAATGCTTTTCGGAAATTAAATGAAGTATCGAAACTCGATGCCTACCCGATGCCAAGAGTCAATGAACTGATAGAGAGACTGGGTTCGGCCAGGTACATATCCACTATTGACTTAACAAAAGGTTATTGGCAGATTCCCCTCATGGAATCAGCCAAAGAGAAAACTGCCTTTGTTATGCCCCAGGGATTATTCCAGTACCGAGATATGCCATTTGGGGTGCATGGTGCTGCAGCCACCTTCCAACGTCTAATGGATATTGTCCTAAAACCCCATGGCCAGTATGCGTCCGCATACTTGGACGACTTCATTATCTTTAGTGATGACTGGGACACGCATTTGTCAAAAGTACAAGCCGTCTTAGACTCCCTAAAAACAGCTGGGTTGACTGCCAATCCCAAGAAATGTACGTTGGGATTGGAAGAGGCTTGCTATCTGGGATATAGCATAGGGAGAGGCATTGTGAAGCCTCAAGCCAATAAAGTGGACGCTATTCAAAGTTGGCCACGACCGGTAACCAAAAAACAGGTTGGAGCTTTTTTAGGGATCGTTAGTTATTATAGGCGGTTCATCAAACATTTTGGGACCATCGCAGCTCCTCTCACAGATCTTACTAAGGGGTCGAAATCTGTCACAATAAAGTGGAACGCAGAGGAGGTCTTTCAACAATTGAAAACGGTCCTCTGTGACCAACCAGTGTTGGTTGCACCAGACTTTAAACGGGAGTTTATTGTCCAAACGGACGCCTCTGGGGTGGGCCTCGGCGCAGTTTTGTCTCAAAAAGTGAATGGCGAGGAACACCCAGTGGCCTATCTAAGCAGAAAGCTTACGAGGGCAGAAAAGAACTACAGTGTAGTTGAGCGGGAAGCCCTGGCTGTGAAATGGGCCCTGTGCACCTTGCGCTATTATTTACTAGGTCGCCAGTTTAGGCTAGTGACGGACCATTCACCCCTAACATGGATGTCCCGGGCAAAAGAGGGCAATGCGCGGGTGACACGCTGGTTCTTAGCATTACAAGGGTTTAAATTTTCCGTTGAGCACAGGGCGGGCACAGCGCACAGAAATGCAGATGCGTTGTCTAGAACGCACTGCTTGGTGACTCGTCGTTTCCGACCCCACGGGCTCGAACAGAGGAGGGGGGTGTGTGAGGTGCCAAGGGGAGAGGTACTAGAAAACAGGTATATTTCTCCCCGTTTCATTTCATATGTTTCCCTGTACTGATGATGAAGCCAGTTTATTTCACTGTAATCCAGTCCTGGGTTCCTTAGTGATCAGCATGGGAAGGACTGGTAGTTCCCCCACCACTTATTCAATCCAGGTTTTGGTTTCCTGACTGGTCCAGCTGATATAATCAGGAGGAGCTGGGATCTCTCAGTCTCTCTGGTCTGCTGAGGTGGGAGCTGACACAGTAAGATTACATGGACTTCTTTGCTGTTATATAGGTTTATTTTGCAGTTAGCCTGCTATTGTTAGTTAGTGGCCAGACGGCCTTAGATGTTTTATTTCATGTTTGGCATGTGTAACATTGAATAACAAGTGTGCACAATAAATATGCCATGCCCATATCCATGTGGAACTTGCTAGTCTGCTGTAGTGACTCCATAGCCACACGATTGTGCCAAAGCAAAGATCCCAACTGAGCTATCTATTCCCACAGCTCCTTAATGACTATCTGTAGATACCATCAGAATATACAGTGTCTGTGAGGAAAAATGAAATTGAGGTTTTTAGGCAGAGAAAATCATTTTATGGCTCGCTAGCACTTCTGCCTTCCATACAACAAGACATAGCTATGGGTCTCATCAGAGCTTGTACAAAAGGTTTACCAAAGGTAAAGATTAACTGTCATTTTAATTTTATAAATCAATAGCACATATGAAAATAAGCAACTTTGTAATTTATCTTATCAGATAAATCTGCTTCTTTTTCCAAGGATTGAACTTGCATTCTCAATTCAAGAATTCTGTATTCACATCTCCCCATTATTGAGAGAGGAGATGACAGTTGGTACTTTTAACATTCTATGGAGGAGGGAGGAGGAGCTAGAGGAAGAACCAGACATTCTGCTGCAAGTTCTCCTGGAACAACAGTTGCAATTCTCATCTTTTATCTCAGTAATTGGGAAATTCTGTTTTCGCTGAAGAAAGTTTTTATCAAAGAATTGAGACTTTTGAGAATTAGTGATTAGATGAAAAGGAGAAAGAAGCAGATTTCTCTAATTGGCAATATTACAAAGTTTGTTATTTTCCTGCATACTACTGACTGATGGAAAAAAATAAAGTACTCTCTCACTTTTATTAAACCTTTTAGTATCTGCAGGTCTCTGAGGAGACCCATATCCAGGGCTTGTTGTAAGGAGGGCAGAAACACTAACAGTGATCTATAGGATGATTTTCTCCACCTAAAAACTTAATTAGTAATCTTCACGAACATGTATACAGTATATATTATATATGTGTATATATAGTAATTATATACCGTGTATATATATATAAATATATATCTAATATATAAAGCTCAAAGTGTATGTATGTATGTGTATGTATGTATGTCCGGGATAGGCATCCGCACCGTCGCAGCTACAGCCACAAAATTTGACAGTCACACATCTGGACCCCGAGAGCGTCCTAAGCTATGTTGTGAGGCAAAATCTGAACCCCGCGTGTTCCAATTCACCAAACAATTTTGCCCCTATCTACATACTGGGGAAAAAGTTTTTGTGCATCAAGCCCCGCCCCTCATTAAGATGTCATAATGCCCCTATTTGCATACTGGGGAAACAGTGTGTGTGTATCAAGCCCCGCCCCTCATTATGATGTCATAATGGTTGCCATGGCGACGCTGATGTCATCATGGGTTGCAAGCCCCGCCGCTCATTATGATGTCATAATGGTTGACTATGGGATGGAGGATGTGTGATGAGTATATGAGCACTGGACTATGGGATGGAGGATATGTATGACAGGTATATGGGCACGGGACTATGAGATGAAGGATGTGTAATGGGTATATGGGCACTGGACTATGGGATGGCGGATATGTATGATGGGTATATGGACACGGGACTATGGGATGGAGGATATGTATGATGGGTATATGGGCATGGGACTATGAGATGAAGGATGTGTAATGGGTATATAGGCACGGGACTATGGGATGGCGGATATGTATGATGGGTATATGGGCACGGGACTATGAGATGGAGGATGTGTGATGGGTATATGGGCATGGGATTATGGGATGGAGGATATGTATGATGGGTATATGGGCACGGGCCTATGGAATGGAGGATGTGTGATGGGTATATGGGCATGGGATTATGGGATGGAGGATATGTATGATGGGTATATGGGCACAGGCCTATGGGATGGAGGATGTGTGATGGGTATATGGGCACGGGACTATGGGATGGCGGATATGTATGATGTGTATATGGGCACGGGCCTATGGGATGGAGGATGTGTGATGGGTATATGGGCATGGGATTATGGGATGGAGGATATGTATGATGGGTATATGGGCAGGGGCCTATGGAATGGAGGATGTGTGATGGGTATATGGGCATGGGATTATGGGATGGAGGATATGTATGATGGGTACATGGGCACGGGCCTATGGGATGGAGGATGTGTGATGGGTATATGGGCACGGGACTATGGGATGGTGGATATGTATATGGGCACGGGACTATGGGATGGAGGATGTGTGATGGGTATATGGGCACTGGACTATGGGATGGAGGATATGTATGATGGGTATATGGGCATGGGCCTATGGGATGGAGGATGTGTGATGGGTATATGGGCATGGGATTATGGGATGGAGGATATGTATGATGGGTATATGGACACGGGCCTATGGGATGGAGGATGTGTGATGGGTATATGGGCACGTGACTATGGGATGGTGGATATGTATATGGGCACGGGACTATGGGATGGAGGATGTGTGATGGGTATATGGGCACGGGACTATGGGATGGAGGATATGTATGATGGGTATATGGGCATGGGACTATGAGATGAAGGATGTGTGATGGGTATATGGGCACGGGACTATGGGATGGCGGATATGTATGATGGGTATATGGGCACGGGACTATGGGATGGACGATATGTATGATGGTATATGGGCATGGGACTATGAGATGAAGGATGTGTGATGGGTATATGGGCACGGGACTATGGGATGGCGGATATGTATGATGGGTATATGGGCACGGGACTATGGGATGGAGGATATGTATGATGGGTATATGGGCACGGGCCTATTGGATGGTGGATGTGTGATGGGTATATGGGCACGGGACTATGGGATGGCGGATATGTATGATGGGTATATGAGCATGGGCCTATGGGATGAAGGATGTGTGATGGGTATATGGGCATGGGATTATGGGACGGAGGATATGTATGATGGGTATATGGGCACGGGACTATGGGATGGCGGATATGTATGATGGGTATATGGGCACGGAACTATGGGATGGAGGATAATTATAATTTGCTATAACTAACCACAGTTAGTTACTATGCCCGGGCAGCGCCGGGTTCTTCAGCTAGTCTAATATATAAAGCTCAAAGTGTGTGTGTATGTGTGTGTGTATGTCCGGGATAGGCATCCGCACCGTTGCAGCTACAGCCACAAAATTTGGCACAGTCGCACGTCTGGACCCCGAGAGCGCCCTAAGCTATGTTGTGAGGCGAAATTTTAACCCCGTGCGTTCCAATTCACCAAACAATTTTGCCGCTATCTACATACTGGGGAAAAAGTATGTGCGAATCGAGCCCCGCCCCTCATTATGATGTCACAATGGTTGCCATGGCGACACTGATGTCATCATAGCTTGCAAGCCCTGCCGCCGCTCATTATGATGTCATAATGGTTGACTATGGGATGGAGGATGTGTGATGGGTATATGGGCACTGGACTATGGGATGGAGGATATGTATGATGGGTATATGGGCACGGGACTATGGGATGGAGGATGTGTGATGGGTATATGGGCACGGGACTATGGGATGGAGGATATGTATGATGGGTATATAGGCACGGGACTATGGGATAGATATGTATGATGGGTATATGGGCATGGGACTATGAGATGAAGGATGTATGATGGGTATATGGACACGGGCCTATGGGATCGTGGATATGTATGATGGGTATATGGGCACGGGACTATGGGATGGAGGATAATTATAATTTGCTATAACTAATCAGTTAGTTACTATGCCCGGGCAGCGCCGGGCTCTTCAGCTAGTATTTATATATAATGTGGTATGGCGGGTGGCCATGTGGTTAATGGGCAGTATCACAGAGGTAGGTGGCCCTGTGATGGAAACCTGGGCGTGTTTTGCTCAGCAGATCTACTGCTGAGGGTTTTGCTATACATTGGGAGGCTTCCAGGTGACTTGCAGAGATGGGTGGGTCCAGGCACATACCCACCCAAGGGGTGTGTGTCTGAAGACCCAAGATGGAGTCTGTGTGTTTGTGCACAGACAGTGCTGGCTAGGCTGAGCCACTGCCAGAGAGAGGAAGCCTGTGGTATCCCTTTGGAGAGGATGCCTCTGAGGTTAAGAGGTATCCGGAAACCTGTGGGGTCATCAGAGACAGTTAACGGACACTAATCCGTGTTAGGCACACCAATACTCAGTGAGGACCATGGGTTCTGTAGAGCCAAACGGTGTACGGGGTGCTGCATGTTACCAAGTACCTGAGATTCGGTTTATGCTGTTTAATAAACCGAATGGACTTTTGGTTTTAACCCTGAGTGTCCCAGCGTATGCCTCAAAGACCGGCCAAGTGAGTACTCCCCGTCTACGTATAGTGGAGAATGGTCATAATATATATATATATATATACACTCACTGGCCACTTTATTAGGTACACCTGTCCAACTGTGTGTTAAGACTTAATTTCTAATCAGCCAATCACATGGCGGCAACTCAGTGCCTTTAGGCATGTAGACATGGTCAAGACAATCTCCTGCAGTTCAAACCGAGCATCAGTATGGGGAAGAAAGGTGATTTGAGTGCCTTTGAACGTGGCATGATTGTTGGTGCCAGAAGGGCTGGTCTGAGTATTTCAGAAACTGCTGATCTACTGGGATTTTCACGCACAACCATCTCTAGGGTTTACAGAGAATGGTCCGAAAAAGAAAAAAAATCCAGTGAGCGGCAGTTCTGTGGCCGGAAATGCCTTGTTGATGCCAGAGGTCAGAGGAGAATGGGCATACTGGTTCGAGCTGATAGAAAGGCAACAGTGACTCAAATTGCCACCCGTTACAACCAAGGTAGGCAGAAGAGCATCTCTGAACGCACAGTGCGTCGAACTTTGAGGCAGATGGGCTACAGCAGCAGAAGACCACACTAGGTACCACTCCTCTCAGCTAAGAACAGGCATCTGATGGCTACTTTCAGCAGGATAATGCGCCATGTCATAAAGCTCGAATCATCTCAGATTGGTTTCTTGAACATGACAATGAGTTCACTGTACTCAAATGGCCTCCTCAGTCACCAGATCTCAATCCAATAGAGCATCTTTGGGATGTGGTGGAACGGGAGATTCGCATCAGGGATGTGCAGCCGACAAATCTGCGCCAACTGTGTGATGCCATCATGTCAATATGGTCCAAAATCTCTGAGGAATGCTTCCAGCACCTTGTTGAATCTCTGCCACGAAGAATTGAGGCAGTTCTGAAGGCAAAAGGGGGTCCAACCCGTTACTAGCATGGTGTACCTAATAAAGTGGCCAGTGAGTGTATATATATATATATATATATATATATATATATATATATATATATACACACACAGTATATATGTGTGTGTGTTTCTCACAAAATTAGAATATCAAAAAGTTAATTAACCCCTTAGCGACAGAGCCAGTTTGCAACTTAATGACCTGGCCAATTTTTACAATTCTGACCACTGTCACTTTATGAGGTTATAACTCTGGAACGCTTCCATGGATCCCGGTGATTCTGAGAATGTTTTTTCATGACATATTGTACTTCATGTTAGTGGTAGAATTTCTTCGATAAGTCTTGTGTTTATTTAAGAAAAAACAGAAATATGGGGAAAATGTTGAAAATTTTGCAATTTTAAAACTTTAAATTTTTATGCCCTTAAATCAGAGAGATGTGTCACACAAATTACTTAATAAATAACATTTCCCACACTACTTTACATCAGCACAATTTTGGAACCAAAACTTTTTTTTCGTTAGGAAGTTATAAGGGTTAAAAGTTGACCAGCGATTTCTCATTTTTACAACAAAATTTACAAAACCATTTTTTTTTAGGGACCACATCATATTTACATGACAGAAAATACCCAAAAGTGGCACCATTCTAAAAATTAGACCCCTCAAGGTGCTCAAAACCACATTCATGTCATTTATTAACCCTTTACGTGCTTCACAGGAACTGAAGCAACGTGGAAGGAAAAAATTAACATTTACCTTTTTTTTGGCAGAAAATTTACTTCAGAACCAATTTTTTTTATTTTCACAAGTGTTAAAAGAGAAAATCAACCACAAAATTTGTTGTACAATTTCTCCTGAATACGCCGATACCCCATATGTGGGGGTAAACCACTTTTTCAGCACATGGCAGAACTCGCAAGGGATGGAGCACCGTTTGACTTTTTCAACGCAGAATTGGCTGGAATTGAGATCGGATGCCATGTTGCGTTCGGAGAGCCCTTAACCCCTTAATGTCCAATGACGGACACAGTCTGTCATCAGACATTTCCCCTGCTTTGATGAGGGCTCCGGCGCTGAGCCCGCATCAAAGCTGGGACATGTCAGCTGTTATGAACAGCTGACATGTGCCCGCAATAGGCGCGAGCGGAATCGCCGTCCGCCCGCACCTATTAACTAGTTAAATGCCGCTGTCAAAGCTGACAGCGCGCATTTAAATAGCATTTCCGGCCGCCGGCCGGAAATGACGTCACCGCCGACCCCCGTCACGTGATCGGGGGTCGGCGCAGTGGCGTAGCAACTGTTTGTGGCGCCCGGGGCGGTCGAAAAATTTGCCGCCCCTTTGGTCGATGATAATCCGGAAGCATCAGGAGAGCCCACACTACACTCAAAGATCTAATTTTTAGTCTGCTACTAACTCTGCTGTTATTATTTCTACATTTCTAGACTTTCATCTTCTTGCAGTTCTCTCTCTATATATATATGTATGTATTAGCTTGATGATGCTGGATGAAGACCTAATGGCTTTTTTTAATAATAATTTTTAATAATGTGACAGAAAAAAACAGAAAATATATGGGGAGGAGATGTACGAGGACACGTATATGGGGGGATGTACGAGGACACGTATAGGGGGGGATGTACGAGGACACGTATAGGGGGAGATGTACGAGGACACGTATAGGGGGAGATGTACGAGGACACGTATAGGGGGAGATGTACGAGGACACGTATATATGGATATGGGGGATGTACGAGGACACGTATATATGGGGGGGATGTACGAGGACACGTATAGGGGGATGTACGAGGACACGTATATATGGGGGGATGTACGAGAACACTTATATGGGGGATGATTATTGTATTAGGACACCTGTGGTGTGATGTCTATGTGGCATGTGACAGCTGTCTGTGGCTTCTCCCGTACAGATGTTGGTGGTGCATTCTCCGGTAATGGCCGCGGTGCACCCAGCAGCCTCTCCCACAAATCGCCCCCATACCATGCTCCCCAGTATCCCACCTCACCCCGTGCAGTACTGTCCTACCCTTTTCCTCTCGCTCCCAGCCGGGGCAGCAGCACCGCCATATTCTTTCCTCCTCCCGGGAGCATCAATAGGGCGGAGCCTCTGCAGCTGCTACGGTGCCAGGACGGGACAGAAAACCTAGGAAAGCAGAGCTGCTGCTGTGCTGACACATGCGCAGAGTGTACACACACAGGTGTATACACACACACAGACACACACACACAGGCATACACACACACAGGTGTATACACAGACACACACACAGGCATACACACACACATAGGTGTATATACACAGACACACACACACAGGCGTACACACACACAGGTGTATACACACACACAGACACAGACACACACACACAGGCGTACACACAGACACACACACACAGGCATACACAAACACAGGTGTACACACACATAGGTGGATACACACACAGGTGTACACACACACAGGTGTATACATACACACACATAGGTGGATACACACACACAGGTGTACACACACACACATAGGTGTACATACACACACATAGGTGGATACACACACACGGGCGTACACACACACACATAGGTGTACACACACACACATAGGTGTACATACACACACATAGGTGGATACACACACACGGGCGTACACACACACAGGTGTATACACACACACACACAGGTGTATACACACACACACACACAGGCATACACAAACACAGGCATACACACACACATAGGTGTATATACAGACACACACACAGGCGTACACACACACACACAGGCACACACACACACAGGCATACACAAATACAGGTGTACACACACATAGGTGGATACACACACAGGTGTACACACACACACACACACACAGGTGTACACACACATAGGTGGATACACACACAGGTGTACACACACACACACAGGTGTACACACACACACAGGTGTACACACACACACAGGTGTATACATACACACACAGGTGTACATACACACACACACAGGTGTACATACACACACACACAGGTGTACATACACACACACACATAAGTGTATATACACACACACACACAGGTGTACATACACACACACACACATAGGTGTACATACACACACACACAGGTGTACACACACACACACACACACAGGTGTACATACACACACACACACATAAGTGTACATACACACACACACAGTGTGGCTGCATGCACAGATCCTTTCGCTGCTGCACATGGTGAGACACAGGCAGCGGTGTTGGTGGCACATAACTGCACACAATGGAGGCAGACACACACCCAGCGCAGCCTGTGATGAGGATGACAGCTGCCTGCACACAGGGCCGCCGGGGGCAGCCGCAGACCACCTTACCCCAGCCCCGCACTCACCAGCTCACTGCTTGGCTCTTCCTAACATGGCTCCTTGTGTGCATCACATTCCTGGCAGTCGCGACCATCCCACCATGACAGTCCTCCAGTGCAGCGGGGCTGACGTCAGCACTGCCTCTGCCCAGCGCAGCGCTGCTCACTGAGGGTCCAGGCGGAGAGGAGGGAGAAGCTGCTAGGTAGCAGGGGTACAGAGACTCCCGATAGGCGGAGGAGAAGGATGGAGGAAGGGTGGGAAGAGGCTGCATTACATTACCCCCTCACTGCACAGCCCCGCAGGCCGAAATGTACAGTCAGTGAGTCCAGGCTCCGCGCTTCTCCCACAGAGGAGAGGAATTGCTTCTGCTGCCGCGCCGCCCCCACACACGTGCCACCTGGGGCGGGCCGCCCCCCCCCATGCTACGCCACTGGGTCGGCGTCATGTTGCCTGGACAACCAGAGGTCTCTATGAGACCTCTATGGTTGTTCCAGGCATATGGCTTTCAGCGCCACCCGGTGGTCGGCGCTGAAAGCACAGCAGTAAATCTGCCACATATGGGCGATCTGCTCATCGCCCATATGTAGCAGACCCGATCAGGTTGCGCAAGCTTCTAGCCTCCTATGGAGGCTATTGAAGCATGCCAAAAGTAAAAAAAAAAAAATGTTTAAAAATAAAAAAAAAAATAAAAAAAACCTAAAAGTTCAAATCACCCCCCTTTCGCCCCAATCAAAATAAAACAGTAAAAAAAAAATCCCACATACACATATTAGGTATCGCCGCGTTCAGAATCGCCCGATCTATCAATAAAAAAAAGCATTAACCCGATCGCTAAACGGCGTAGCGAGAAAAAAATTAAAAATGCCAGAATTACGTTTTTTTTGGTCACCAAGACATTGCATTAAAATGCAATAACGGGAGATCAAAAGAACGTATCTGCACAAAAGTGGTATCATTAAAAACGTCAGTCCGGCACGGAAAAAATAAGCCCTCACCCGACCCCAGATCATGAAAAATGGAAACGCTACGGGTCTCGGAAAATTGCGCAATTTTTTTTTTTTTTTTTTTTTTTTTTAGCAAACTTTGGAATTTTTTTTCACCACTTAGATAAAAGAGGACAAAGACATGTTTGGTGTCTATGAACTCATAATGACCTGGAGAATCATAATGGCAGGTGAGATTTAGCATCTAGTGAACCTAACAAAAAAGCCAAGCAAAAAACAAGTGTGGGATTGCACTTTTTTTGCAATTTCACCGCACTTGGAATTTTTTTCCCGTTTTCGAGTACACGATATGGTAAAACCAATGATGTCATTTAAAAGTACAACTCGTCCCGCAAAAAATAAGCCCTCACATGGCCATATAAACGGAAAAATAAAAAAGTTATGGCTCTGGAAAGAAGGGGAGGGAAAAATGAAAATGTAAAACCAAAAATACCCCTGGTCATTAAGGGGTTAATGTGCCTAAACAGTGGAAACCTCCAACAAGTCACCCCATTTTGGAAACTAGACCCCTTAAGGAACTTATCTAGATGTGTGGTGAGCACTCTGAACCTTCAAGTGCTTCACAGAAGTTTATAACGTAGAGCCTTGTTATTTTTACAAGGGTAACAGGAGAAATCATACCCCCACAGTTGTTGTGCGATTTCTCCTGAGTATGCTGATACCCCATATGGGGCGCATGGGAGAGCAAATGGGGATCAAAGTGACAAGTGATGGTGAGTATGTACTCTATGTTATATGTACTGTATGTATGTATGTATTGTATGAATGTATTGTATGTAGTATGTATATATGTTGTATGAATGTAGTATATATGTAGTATGTATGTAGTACGTATATATATGTTGTATGAATGTAGTATGTATGTATGTAGTATGTATGTAGTACGTATATATGTATGTTGTATGAATGTAGTATATACAGTTGTGGCCAAAAGTATTGACACCCCTGCAATTCTGTCAGATAATACTCAGTTTCTTCCTGAAAATGATTGCAAACACAAATTCTTTGGTATTATTATCTTCATTTAATTTGTCTTAAATGAAAAAACACAAAAGAGAATGAAGCAAAAAGCAAAACATTGATCATTTCACACAAAACTCCAAAAATGGGCCAGACAAAAGTATTGGCACCCTCAGCCTAATACTTGGCTGCACAACCTTTAGCCAAAATAACTGCGACCAACCGCTTCCGGTAACCATCGAGTTTCTTACAATGCTCTGCTGGAATTTTAGACCATTCTTCTTTGGCAAACTGCTCCAGGTCCCTGATATTAGAAGGGTGCCTTCTCCAAACTGCCATTTTTAGATCTCTCCACAGGTGTTCTATGGGATTCAGGTCTGGACTCATTGCTGGCCACCTTAGAAGCCTCCAGTGCTTTCTCTCAAACCATTTTCTAGTGCTTTTTGAAATGTGTTTTGGGTCATTGTCCTGCTGGAAGACCCATGACCTCTGAGGGAGACCCAGCTTTCTCACAGTGGGCCCTACATTATGCTGCAAAATTTGTTGGTAGTCTTCAGACTTCATAATGCCATGCACACAGTCAAGCAGTCCAGTTCCAGAGGCAGCAAAGCAACCCCAAAACATCAGGGAACCTCCGCCATGTTTGACTGTAGGGACCGTGTTTTTTTCTTTGAATGCCTCTTTTTTTTTCTCCTGTAAACTCTATGTTGATGCCTTTGCCCAAAAAGCTCTACTTTTGTCTCATCTGACCAGGGAACATTCTTCCAAAACGTTTTAGGCTTTTTCAGGTAAGTTTTTGCAAACTCCAGCCTGGCTTTTTTATGTCTCGGGGTAAGAAGTGGGGTCTTCCTGGGTCTCCTACCATACAGTCCTTTTTCATTCAGACGCCGACGGATAGTACGGGTTGACACTGTTGCACCCTCGGACTGCAGGGCAGCTTGAACTTGTTTGGATGTTAGTCGAGGTTCTTTATCCAACATCCGCACAATCTTACTTTGAAATCTCTTGTCAATTTTTCTTTTCCGTCCACATCTAGGGAGGTTAGCCACAGTGCCATGGGCTTTAAACTTCTTGATGACACTGCGCACGGTAGACACCGGAACATTCTGGTCTTTGGAGATGGACTTGTAGCCTTGAGATTGCTCATGCTTCCTCACAATTTGGTTTCTCAAGTCCTCAGACAGTTCTTTGGTCTTCTTTCTTTTCTCCATGCTCAATGTGGTACACACAAGGACACAGGACAGAGGTTGAGTCAACTTTAATCCATGTCAACTGGCTGCAAGTGTGATTTAGTTATTGCCAACACCTGTTAGGTGCCACAGGTAAGTTACAGGTGCTGTTAATTACACAAATTAGAGAAGCATCACATGATTTTTTTGAACAGTGCCAATACTTTTGTCCACCCTCTTTTTTATGTTTGGTGTGGAATTATATCCAATTTGGCTTTAGGACAATTCTTTTTGTGTTTTTTCATTTAAGACAAATTAAATGAAGATAATAATACCAAAGCAGTAGCGTAGCTACCGGGGGGGGGGGGGCAGAGGGGCGGTCGCCCCGGGCCCCGCACTCTGAGGGGGTCCACCCGGATTTACACTTAACTGTATCTGCAGCAGAGAGGGAGAATCGATCATCTCCCTGCTCTGCCCCTATGTTCTCTTCTCTGCCGCAGGACCTGTGATGAGGTCACAGGAGGGGAGGAGTCGAGGTCACATGATCAGGGGCCTCACTGACTATGCAGGATTCTGCTGTGCTGGTTGTCATGGCGCCCTGGGATTGGAGCAGTAGCGTAGCTCTAATCTCTTCTGGGTGCACATGTCCTGTGATGAGGTCACAGGAGGGGAGGAGTAAGGGTCACATGATCAGGGGCCTCTCAGTGTATGCAGTACTCTGCTGTGCTGCATCTCATGGTGCTGGATGAAGGGAAGTTTCTGTGTGGAGTCTGGAGGGGTTTACAAGGTGTATGTAGCAGAGCCGTGTGTGTATGAGGTGTACGGAGCGGAGCCGCGTGTGTGCGAGGTGTACGGAGCGGAGCCGCGTGTGTGCGAGGTGTACGGAGCGGAGCCGCGTGTGTACGAGGTGTATGGAGCAGAGCCGCATGTATACAAGGTTTACAGAGTGAAGCATGTGTGTACAAGGTGTACAGAGCGTGGCTGCATGTGTACAAGGTTTACAGAGTGAAGCCATGTGTGTACTGAGTGGAGCCGTATGTATGCGAGGTGTACGGAGCGGAGCCGCGTGTGTCGAGGTGTACGGAGCAGAGCCGCGTGTGTACAAGGTGTACGAAGCCGCGTGTGTACGAGGTGTATGGAGCAGAGCCGCATGTATACAAGGTTTACAGAGTGAAGCCATGTGTGTACTGAGTGGAGCCGTGTGTATGCGAGGTGTACAGAGCGGAACCGTGTGTGTATGAGGTGTGCGGAGCTATGCGTGTACAAGGTGTCTGGTGGGGAGCATTCATACCTCCCAACCGTCTCGATTTTTCTGTCGGGAGCTTAATTTTCTCGTGGACACAGGAGTACATGGCAGAGCCCCGAGGAGCACTTTAAAATTTGAACATGATGTAATTTCGGGAGGAGATTGCGATGGAATCATGGAGGCACCTCTGGGAATGCTTCAGATTCATCACCGTCTCCTCCGACAGCGGGATCGCCTTGCACTCGGGGATGTCGGCCATGTGAGCGGATCATGATATGTCCTGCACTGGGAGGCTCAGGTGGGCGCTACAATGGGAGCCGGGCTGCTATAGTATCTTTATAGAATCTTTTTTCTTTCTCTCTCTGTTTCTTTCTCTCTGTTCTTTCTCTCTCTGTTTCTTTCTCTCTCTGTTCTTTCTTTCCCCTCTTCCTTTCTCTCTCTCACTGTTCTTTCTTTCGCTCTGTTCTTTCTTTCCCTTCTTTCTTTCACTCTAATCTTTATTTCTCTCTCTCTGTTCTTTCTTTCTCTCTCTCTGTTCTTTCTTTTTCTCTGTTCTTTCTTTCTGTTCTTTCTCTCTGTCTGTTTTCTTTCCTCTCTTTCTCTCGCTCTCTGTTCTTTCTTTCTGTTCTTTCTTTCTCTCATCTTTCTTTCTCTCTCTAATCTTTCTTTCTCTAATCTTTCTTTCTCTAATCTTTCTTTCTCTCTCTGTTATTTCTTTCTCTCTCTGTTCTTCCTTTCTCTCTGTTCTTTCTTTCTCTCTCTGTTCTTTCCTCTTTCTCTCTCTCTGTTCTTTCTTCTTTCTCTCTCTCTGTTCTTTCTTTCTCTATAATGTAGCCCCCTTTATATGGTATAATACAGCGCCCCAAAAAAATATAATGTGGCCCCTTCAGAATATAATGCAGCCTCCCTTATATGGGGTATCATGCTGCCCTCCCTTATATGGGGTATCATGCTGCCCTCCCTTATATGGGGTATCATGCTGCCCTCCCTTATATGGGGTATCATGCTGCCCTCCCTTATATGGGGTATCATGCTGCCCTCCCTTATATGGGGTATCATGCTGCCCTCCCTTATACGGGGTATCATGCTGCCCCCCTGATACGGGGTATCATACTACCCCCCTGACACGGGGTATCATGCTGCCCCCCATCATACGGGGTATCATACTACCCCACTTCTATGGGGTATCATGCTGCCCCCATCATACGGGGTATCATACTACCCCACTCCTATGGGGTATCATGCTGCCCCCATCATATGGGGTATATCATGCTGCCCGCTCATGCAGGTATTATGCTGCCCCCCCATATGGGGTATCATAATCAGGCAACCAGGACTCACTATATAAATTTAAAAAAAAACCTATACTCACCTCTCCTCCTCGCTCCCACGCTGATTTCGGCGGCGGCTCTGCTCTGATGTCAGGAGCTGCGCTTCAGTCAGACCGGCACACAGAGGGGACGCGATGAAGTGACGTCATTGCGCACCCGCTGTGTGTCAGAGGAAGAGGGTAATGATGGGAGAGGGAGCGTCATGTGATGCTCTCTCTTCCATTATTGCGGCCCGCACTGATGCCGCAATAATGGAATATATATAATATTTTGGCAACAGCGCGGTCATCTCCTGAGGTTCTCTGGTAGGGGCCCATTCAGAAGTCCCCCCCCCCCCCCCCGAACCAAAACCCTAGCTACGCCTCTGTACCTAAGAATTTGTGTTTGCAATCATTTTCAGGAAGAAACTGCGTACTATCTGACACAATTGCAGGGGTGTCAATACTTTTGGCCACAACTCTATGTAGTATGTATGTATGTTGTATGTATGTAGTATATATGTATGTTGTATGAATGTAGTATGTATGTTGTATGAATGTAGTATGTATGGTTTTTTTTTTTTTTTACATTCAACACATTAGCCGGATGATGAGACTACTGGGACTACTGTCCCATCAATGGCTAATGTGTCAATCACTGTCATTGTAGCAGGCATAGCCCGATGGGACTTGTAGTCCCATCGGACAATGCCTGCACACACACACAACCCCCGGCAGGCCCGCACAGACCCCCGGCAGGCCTGTACAGACCCCCGGCAGGCCCGCATAGACCTCGCATCATGATGCGCACAGACCGCGCATCATGACATCATTTCAGCAGCCAATCACAGTCACAACACTGGCTCATTGCATTATAGGAACTTCTGATTCCGATATTGTAAAAATATCGGTACTCGGTATCGGAATTCCGATACAGCGAATATCGGCCGATACCCGATATTTGCAGTATCGGAATGCTCAACACTAGTGGTGAGCACTTTGAACCTTCAAGCGCTTCACAGAAGTTTATAACGGAGAGCCGTGAAAATAAAAAATCCTTTTTTCTTTCCACAAAAATGATCTTTTCGCCCCCAAATTTTTATTTTTTCAAGGGTAACAGGAGAAATCATACCCTCACAGTTGTTGTGCGATTTGTCCTGATTACGCTGATACCCCATATGTGGGGGGGACCACTGTTTGGGCGCATGGGAGAGCTTGGAAGGGAAGGAGTGCCATTTTGGAATGCAGACTTTGATGGAATGGTCTGCGGGCGTCTTGTTGCGTTTGCAGAGCCCCTGATGTGCCTAAACAGTGGAAACCCCCCACAAGTTACCCCATTTTGGAAATTAGACCCCCCAAGTATCTATCTAGATGTGTGGTGAGCACTTTGAACCCCCAAGCGCTTCACAGAAGTTTATAAACGCAGAGCCGTGAAAATAAAAAGTCTTTATTTCCACAAAAGTGAATTTTTTAGACCCCAATTTTTAGACCCCCAAAGTTGGTAAATAGTGGAAACCCCTCAATTCTTGCTCCAACTCACCCCTAACCCTAATCCCAACCGTAACCCTAATCCCAACCATAATCCCTAATCATAATTCTAACCCTAATCCTAGTTCGCCCTATCCCTAGCCCTAACCCTAGCCCTAATGAAAAACTGAAAAAAAAAAAATTTTCTTTATTTCGTTATGTTGGCCTAACTAAGGGGATGATAAACGGGGGGGGTTATGTAATATTTATTTTATTTTGATCACTATGATAGTTTATCATAGTGATCAAAATGAATGAATGGAATCTGCCAGCCGGAGCCGAAAGATTCCCGGCGGGCGTACTACGCATGCGCCTGCCATTTTCTTCCGGATCCAAGATGGTGGCGCCCACCGGAGGACCCCGGCGGGACGCGGGACCACCGGGAGGGGACCCTGGTGCACGGAGAGGTACCGGGGGGGGATCGGGGACCCTAGTTCTCTCTCCTCTGATGTGCGATCACATCAGAGGAAAGAGAAATTTAATGCAAAATCGCGGCTTTTTTTTTGCGGTTGCTGTTATAGGGTTAATAACGGCAATCGCAAAAGCGACGTCGGTAAAAACAGACCGATTCATGTTCTCTGGGGTCTCGGCTACCCCCGGCTGCCGAGACCCCGGAGAAAATCCGGCACTGGGGGGCGCTATTCACTTTCTCCACAGCGCCGTGAATTAGCGGCGCTGTGGTTTATGTACACTCAATTACCACCGTTAAAAGGCGTATCGGCAGTCGCTAAGGGGTTAATTTCAGTTCTTCAATACAAAAAGTAGAACTCATATATTATATAGAGTCATTACAGAGTGATCTATTTCACGTGTTTATTTCTGTTAATGTTGATGATTATGGCTTACAGCCAATGAAAACCCAAAAGTCATTATCTCAGTAAGGCTAAGTTCAAACTTGCATTAGGCAAGAGTGCAAAGAGCTGCATACGTCCTCCCTTAAACCCCGCCTACTTCCGCACATCTTCCCTTAAGCTATGCCTAGTTCTGCATGTGTCCTGCGTACCTATCTTTAACATTGAAAACAAGAAATAGAGCAGTACAAAAATACAAAAGAGAGTCCAGGTGCAAAGCTCCCAAAGGCATGTACCAAACCTTTATGATGCAAATAATCCAGAAAGCAGGAACAGCAGCACACCGGTTTTTCAGGGTTAAATGAGAGCTGTTTATTTAGCCCATAAGTGCAACGTTTCGGTTCAAGTGGCGAATCTTTTGATTGACTGCTTGAAAAAGGTTCGCCACTTGAACCGAAACGTTGCACTTATGGGCTAAATAAACAGCTCTCATTTAACCCTGAAAAACCGGTGTGCTGTTCCTGCTTTTTGTATCTTTAACATTGGGTATGCAGGGACATGCGTTGTATGCGGATGTGTCTGCATGCGGCGTTTTGATGTGCCCGCCGACCGCGTGGGAACGCAACATGTTGCATTTCCGTGTGGTTGGCGGGCACGTCAAAACACCGCGTGCGGATGCATCCGCATACAACGCATGTTCCTGCGTACTCAATGTTAAAGATAAGTATGCAGGGCGCATGCGGAACTAGGTGGAGCTTAAAAGATGTACGGAAGTAGGCTGGGCTTAAGGGAGAAAGTACGCAGTCCTCCGCACTCTTGCCAAACGCAAGTGTGAACTTAGCCTAAATTAGAATACTTTATAACATCAGCTTGAAAAATTATTTTAAAATCTAATATGTTGGCCTACTGAAATGTATGTTCAGTAAATGCACTCAATACTTGGTCGGGGCTCGTTTTGCATCAATTACTACATTAATGCGGTGTGGCATGGAGGAGATCAGCCTGTGGCACTGCTGAGGTGTTATGGAAGCCCAGGTTGCTTTGATAGCAGCCTTCAGCTCGTCTGCATTGTTGGGTCTTGTCTCTCATCTTCCTCTTGATAATACGCCATAGATTCTCTATGGGGTTAAGGTCAGGCAAGTTTGCTGGCCAATCAAGCACAGTGATACTGTTGTTTTTACACCAGGCTATAGTCCTTTTGGCAGTGTGGACAGGTGCCAAGTTCTGCTGTAGAATGAAATTTCCATTTCCAAAAAAGCTTGTCGGCAGAGGGAAGCATGAAGTGCTGTAAAATTTCCTGGTAGACGGCTGCACTGACTTTGGTCTTGATAAAACACAGTGGACCTACACCAGCAGATGACATGGCTCCCCAAACCATCACTGATTGTGGAAACTTCACACTTTTGCAGTGTTTTTTCAACACCCATTCAAGTAAATGAAAATGCGGCAAAAATGCTGAAAAAAGTGACATGCTCTATGTCCAAAAAACGCAGCAAAGCACAAAATCCTGATCACACAAAAAACCTATGTGTGTGCATGAGATTTCTGAAATCTCATCGGCTTTGCTGGTAATGGAAAAAGCAGCTGAAAATTAGCATTAAAAAACATGAAAAAAAAATGCAGCAAAAAAGTCATGTGTGAACTTACCCTAAGAGTTAAAGTAATCTCCTCACAGGTAATTAATAGGCAGTAGCAAAGAGCTATTGGAACAACAAGGGTTAAATGAAATAAGCAAAACGAGTGTGACAGTCTAGGTTTCAAACACTTATCGTAGCTCCTGGTGGGGTCCTTAGTTCACAGTCCGATGGGAGTAGTAGTACCGAGAACGGCTGAGTAGGGTCCTCAGATGGAGTACAAAGTTAAAAATCCGTATTCTGGTGGCAGCAGCCATGTAGTGAAAATATGTATTTGTAAGATGTATAAGCAGCAGTAAATAAGTATCTGTTCTAGGCTGCATCTCTTCATATATGTTATGAGAAAACACAGCTTTCCTGGTTTCAGGGTCACTGGCTTCAGGGTGCCCTCCTGACACACACAGAACTGGAAACATTTCACACCTTCTGACTCCTTTGAAGGAAGACCCCAAATTGCAACCTGACAATTTCTATTTACTATGAGAAAGCAAGGTTACACAGAGTGTTTAGAGAAAAAATAATGTATTCATTGGTAAAGTAGCCATGATCCAGTCACAAACCAGGAATTAGAATATTAACATAAAAGGCTGGTCCAAAAGTCTTATCTTCAGGTTAAATCTATAAATTAGGCCTTTACCCATAGAAGGTCGTTCACAGACTGAGGGTCAGCCAAGCTGATGTGAGCCATTTCATATGCATCCCCCCTTCAGAAAGCAGGAAATCAGACTGCAAACTGTAGATATTTCTCTAAATTTCTCCATTTTGTTTTGAAACTGCATATTTATGTCACTTTCTATTTCCATATTTTTATATTCTTTTATTGTAAGCACTGCACTTTTTCTATTAAAGATTAAAACTTTAATAAGTTTGAACCTTGTATGCTCTAAAAGAATCCACAGCCTTAGAGTATGTGACCCTGCTGATTGGCAGACAGTAGAAGTAGTAGTACTTCCGGGACTCATCGCCCGTTTGTTCAGTGAGTGGTGGCAGCGTGTATGTGCGGGGCGCGTGGTCTGTGTCGGGCTGTGATTTATGCTCCCATTGCAGCATAGGACAGAGGTTGAAAGCTGGACTGAGTGAGAGGAGATAGATTAACCCTTGTAGGCGCAACCCCAAGTCACGTGCTGAGAATCAGGTATGTGACAGGGCGGTTTCCGGTTTTACCCGCTCAGCCCCTAGTTCATAAGCCAGCGCAATCAAAGCGGGAAAAGCTGCAGAGAAAAAGAGTAAAGCTCTCCGCAAAGTTCCTCATGGCATGTGTCTCTCTGAGCAGTTGCTGTCACCTGAATGGCTGCTCTGCACGGCTCTGCTCGGCGTGCGCTCCTCTATGTGCCTGCAGAAGTGAGGATCGCTGCAGTAGTCTCTGTCCCACATGGGTGCCGGTGTGCGTCTGTCAGCAATGGGGGATGCACCACAGGATTCTGCACCGAGCCCTCGCTTCTCCGCACAAACGCTGCAATCTGCTTAGTCGGGCGCTCAGCACTCTCACTGGCTCAGTGGCCCGTACGCGAAAGCTCTGCTGCAGTTCTGCCCCATGCGGTCTCTCAAACTGCGGTGCGTGCCGCACGCCTGCCTCTGCCCTCACTGGTGGTGGGAAACTCACTGTTTCTTTGCGCGTTTTCTCCTCACTGCCTGGCTTAGTCACGCCCCCTCTTCCCAGGTTATGGGGCCTGTCCTGTCCCCTATTCTTTCCCCCAGGAAACATGGGACGCAGACTCAGCAGTTCTGGACCCAGCATGCTGCAGGTGGGTCACCCTCCCAGGGCTGTGGGGTACTCGGTACCGGGCCGGTCTCTTAGAGGGGATTGTTACAGCCCGACAAATCAACATTTCACACCTGGGGGGTATTGCAATGGGGAAAGCATCACTCACTCTGACACTGCCAATTTCTCCACCAGAGAGTTCTACCTGTTGTCTTTGCATCAGGGCCTTGATCTCCTTCTGCAGGACTCGTTGTTCACTGGAACCAGCAGTCTCAGCCACCTGTTGCAACAAGACAATAACCTTGGAAAGACAATTTTCAATTACAGTTGTACCAAGAGTCATCATGGGATTACATTCTCGTCGATCAATATCCACAACTATCAGACCTTGAGATTTTAACTCCACCCTCCCTACTTTAACAGTAATTTCTTTACATCCCACTTGTGGTAAAGACTGACAATTACTGGCAACTACTGTCAGTTCATCACTTGGGCCACGGGTGAGTTCAGAATCAGCCCAATACCACTTGTAGAGGATATAGGAAAAATCCAAAGGAATGGAAAAAAGCCGGGCTTCTTAAAACCGCGCTGACCAGAAACACACCTTCCGCAGCAGAGGTAACAGAAAAAATCCTATAATGAGCCTACGCGTTTCGTGGCTTAAACCAGCCACTTCATCAGGGCCTCAGGAAAAATCACAAGTTTCAGATATATATACAGACACAAATCATTACAAATACACCTTCCTTTGACATCATTTCCTGTGAAAACGCCCACATATCATCTACAAACAATTGTATACATAAAAAAAGCTGCTTATTCATGCTATTATGCTCTAAAATCCAATAACATTTAATCAATATCGTCAAACCTTAACATACCAAAAAATATATCAAAAATTAAAAAAATATGTAAAATACGTGGAATCGAACCTGCCACATCAAACGGGCTCAAAAATAGAATTCACATGCACTAACCCTCTAGACTACACTGACTTCACAAATGTTTCAGAAATTATTAACTCTAAAAACCATACTCATAAATTGCTATTCAAATAATTCCGCAAATATATCTAAAAAAGATCACTAATTTCATTTAAACACATCGGTTGCAGTGTGTTTGATTTATAAATCCAATAAGTTCCTTTTCTCTTTAGATATTTTATTCTATTCTGGGTATATTCAGATACATGATCAATGGGAAGCACTGTCAGGGATACAGAGTCTTGGTGGCTCACCGTGCAATGACGGGACAAACCATGCTTGATAAACCCCTTGTGAATATTACATCTATGTGAGTTAATCCTCTTATGTAATGGTTGAGATGTCCTACCAACATATTGTTTCCCACACTTACATTGGATCAAATAGACATTGAAAGGCACCTTTTTTCTCATACAATATACTACTATTTAATAAAGTATCCCTAGAGGATATGACACTAGGGGCTAAGAGGTTTTTAATAGTTGGGGCCCTTCTAAAAATCACCCTCGGCTTTTGATCTACCACCTTATTCAGAATGGGATCATTTAATATAATTTTCCTCTAGGGATACTTTATTAAATAGTAGTATATTGTATGAGAAAAAAGGTGCCTTTCAATGTAAGAGGAAAGGCTGTCTTTGTTGTAGATCTATCATCAATGCTACTGATAAATTTCAGTCCTTTAGTTATCCTAGTGGGGAATTTAAGATCAAATATAGGATGACTTGTATGACTAGTTTTGTCATCTATTTGATCCAATGTAAGTGTGGGAAACAATATGTTGGTAGGACATCTCAACCATTACATAAGAGGATTAACTCACATAGATGTAATATTCGCAAGGGGTTTATGAAGCATGGTTTGTCCCGTCATTGCACGGTGAGCCACCAAGACTCTGTATCCCTGACAGTGCTTCCCATTGATCATAATATCTGAAACTTGTAATTATTCCTGAGACCCTGATGAAGTGGCTGGTTTAAGCCACGAAACGCGTAGGCTCATTAAAGGATTTTTTCTGTTAACTCTGCTGCGGAAGGTGTGTTTCTGGTCAGCGCGGTTTTAAGAAGCCCGGCTTTTTTCCATTCCTTTGGATTTTTTCATTTATTGCCAGCGGGACACCAGCAATGACCGGATATCTAGGAGTGATTCCCAGTTTGTTGTGACTCACACAACTATAGCAGGTTAGTCTAACTGATTGGGGATTTCATTGCGGTTTCTTAATAGATGATACACGCTATGTGCGCTTCCTATTTTTGTTTATTCTTGTAGAGGATATAGGGCATAGTGGTCACCTGGGAGCCAGTGTCCAGCAAAGCGTTCGTGGGGATGCCGCCAATCACCACTGGAAGGATTGGTCTCCCTCCAACATACTTGGCTCTCCAGTTCCTTGGGCCTTGTGGTCCTACTCCTGGGGGTTGGCTCTCTGCCCCAGGGGTTACTCGTTTAAAGGACAGAATCTTGCGAGGTGGCCTACTTTGTGGCAGTGACGACAAATGGAACGTCCGTTCTGGTCATAGCGATCGTTGTTCCTCCCTCGGAGTGGCGGGGATCTCCTCTTCCGGAGCCACGGGACATCCTCTGGACTGGAAGCAAGCTGGATCTTCTCCTTGGAGGACACCTGCAGGGACTGCACGGTTTTAGTAAGTGCAGCCATCCCTTTGGTCAACTCCTGGACCTGAAGACGCAGCTCTTCTGTGGGATCTTTATCCAGAGTCTGTGCATCAGCCTCCACAGGGATGGAAGGCAAAGATGTTGCTTCCTGGTGGTAGGTGATCGCTGGGCGCCTAGGGGGCGCTGGACGGCTGACAGTTGGTTCATGCAGCACCTGGATAGCCCTGTCCTTGAAGTCTGCAAAATCCAGGTCAGGGTTCTGCCGGGCTATAATGCGCAGCTGTGCTCTGTGGGTACTTGATAGGAGTTCTTCAATAAACTGCTCCTTTAACAGTCTGTCTCCATCCTGCACACTGTCTGGATCCATCTGCTTTATGGATTGCAGTGCCTCCTGCAGGTTAAGAGCATAGTCCCGTATACTGTCCTGCGCTCTCTGCTTACATCCAAAGAATCTCATCTTTATTTCAGCTGCAGTGTGGGTGTCAAAGGTGCTTCTGAGCTTAGCCAGGATCTTTTTAAAAGTCTCCTTATTAGTGTCCTGCCAGGCTTTTACTTCTCTCTGTGCTGCACCTGTTAGCTGCCCAATAAGAATGTTCACTTTCTGGCTTTCAGATAGAGGATACACCTCAAACAAACTGCACAGTCTCTCTTTAAATTCACTCAGGGTATGTGACTCACCCGAGTACTGCGGTAGCCAGGCTGCTCCCGGTATATAGGGCATAGACAGCGGCATTATGGGGACCGCTGCGGTGGGCTCTGATTCATGCAGTGCCCTGCAGGCAGCACTGGCTGCTGGATTCAGCGACGCTGTTGCAGCCGCGTTGGGCCCTGCATCTTGCGGCGCTGGGAGATTAGCGGGAGCGTCCGCCACTGCATTAGCGTTGTCCTCAGACATTTTCTCTCCCCCCTAGTTAACGTGGGCCAGGCCGCGGGGTTGCGCTGGCTTACCAGATGCTGCTCCTCGGCGGGATCAGGGGACGCCGGAACTGTAGGCCTCAGCTTTTCACTTTCCGTGCGCTCTTCTATCACGCTTCTCGACTGGCTCCGCCCACGCAGTCCTGCCCCCGTTTCTTCCAGCGCGTGCCAATCAGCGGGACAATGGCGGCAATGGCGCCAATTTCGCACACAGTCTATAGCACCAAACACAGTCTCTGACACACAGGACTCGTGGATACCGGGCTCCGTAATCCTGTTCGTGATGCCAAAATGGGTCGCCCTCCCAGGGCTGTGGGGTACTCGGTACCGGGCCGGTCTCTCAGAGGGGATTGTCACAGCAGCAGTGACCTGGTCCGTGGCTCTGGGCGCCCATGTAAAAGGGGTTGAGTTGGGAATAAAGTTTATAAGTGATTCGTGACGCCACCTGTGGTGTTCGGCAAGGGAGGTGTTAAGCCGACGCTGCAAGCAGATCCTCTGGGACAGATGGTGTAGTGCAGCAATGATGTTATAACCCTCCATAGGTAGGGCTGTTGGTCCCAGGGCAGTGTAGCGGAATGTTTAGGAAGAGGGTGCAGTGTTTGGCACAGAGATGTAGCAGTGCTGAGGATGTTGCAGGAAGGAGGCAAGGACACAACAGGGTGCAGTTTCTTTACCTTTACTTGGCAAGCGCAGTCCAGGGTCCTGGTTACAGATGGCACAGGAGCAGGCTAGCCTGGAAGCAACTCAGGGATCTCTCTATCAGAGGCCGCTATCTGCAGACCGGATATAACTTCAAGAGAAATGTGCTGTCTTCCAGGTGCAAAAATTAAAGATGTGTCTGACAGGATATCAGGACTCTTCAGACCTACAGATGACTACCCATTCCTGCTACTACATGTGGGGACAAATGACACCGCAAGAAACGACCTGGAAACCATCTGCAGAGACTTTGAAGACTTAGGCAAGAAAGTGAAAGAACTGGGAGCGCAGGTGGTCTTCTCTTCCATCCTCCCAGTGGATGGCCATGGAACAAGGAGGTGGAATAAGATTCTGCAGGTGAACAACTGGCTACGTCGATGGTGCCGTCAGCAACAATTTGGATTTCTGGATCACGGAGTGAACTACTTATACGATGGACTACTTGCTAGAGATGGGGTGCACCTTACGAAGACTGGAAAGCAGGTATTTGGAAGTCGCCTTGCTACACTTGTAAGGAGAGCTTTAAACTAGAACAACATGGGAAGGGAAGCAAAAGACCAGAAAAAGCCATACATCTGAAAAATGCTATTGAGAACTCTGCTATTAGAAGTGGAAAGGAAGAACAAAGACGAAAGAATCTAATTAAAAAAAATATTGGAGAAGGAGAAACCAATCACAAACTAAAATGTTTCTATACTAATGCACAAAGCATGGGCAACAAACAAGGAGAATTGGAACTACTAACACAGGAAAAGAAATATGATGTCATTGGAATCACTGAAACTTGGTGGGGCAATACACATGATTGGAATACAAGACTAGAAGGATACAACTTATTTGCAAGAAACAGACTTGATAAACGAGGAGGGGGTGTCGCATTGTATGTTAGAAATGCGTATATCTGCACAGAGATTGAAGCTTCAGAGACTGGGAGTTCTGTGGAAACTGTTTGGGTAAGAATACAAGGACAGAACAATGGAAAGGACACCATTGTAGGCATTTACTACAGGCCGCCTGTGCAAGCTGAAGATATGGATGAACTCTTTATGCATCAAATGGCCAAGTTCTCCAAAAAATATGACATAGTTGTCATGGGAGATTTCAACTATCCAGACATTTGTTGGGAATCTCTCTCAGGCAAAACTAACAGGTCAAGGAAATTCTTATCCTCTCTTGCTGACAACTTTATCTTCCAAAAGGTAAAGGAGAAAACAAGGGGAACTGCTACCTTGGATCTAATCCTTATAAACAGGGAGGAAATGGTTGAGGAGGTAAAAGTGGCTGGGACCCTAGGAGGTAGCGACCATGCTATTTTAGAATTTTGGATAACTAGAGGCGGAAGACCTGTGAAGACTCAGACGTCAAGGTTAGATTTCAGAAAGGCAGATTTTAAGGGATTCAGAAAGAGAATTGGAGGGATCCAATGGCTGGATATCCTTAAAGACAAAAATGTCCAGGAAGGATGGGAAATCTTGAAAAATGAAATTCTCAAAGCACAGTTGTTAACAATTCCGAAAAGAGGGAAGAATAGGAAGCATTTAAGGAAACCAGGATGGATGAACACAGAACTTAAGCACATGCTAAAAAGGAAGCAAAAAATGTTTATAAAATGGAAAGAAGGAGGCATATCTAAAGAAGAATATAATGCTGTCTGCAGAACCTGCAAGGCACAAATCAGATTATCTAAAGCTGAAAATGAATTGAGGCTTGCAAGAGATGTCAAAAGCAATAATAAAGGATTTTGGGGATATGTCAAAAGTAAAAGAAAAGTCAAAGATGCTATAGGATTTTTACAGGATGAAAATGATGAAATGGTAAGACAGGATGTTGAGAAGGCTGAACTTTTAAATTCCTATTTTGCATCTGTTTTCTCTCAGAAAGGAAATGTAACATCAACTGTTATTCACTGTCCTATTAAGGGAATAGAAGAATCCAGGATATCTATAAACAGAAAGATAGTGAGGAAACACTTAGCTAACCTAAATGTATTCAAGTCTCCAGGTCCAGATGAATTACACCCCAGAGTACTGAAGGAGATAGCAGAAGAAATTTTTGAACCCCTCTCCATAATCTTTGAAAATTCTTGGAGAACAGGAGAAGTGCCAGAAGACTGGAGAAGAGCAAATGTTGTTCCTATCTTCAAAAAGGGGAAGAAGGTGGACCCAGGCAACTATAGGCCGGTGAGTCTGACTTCTATACCAGGAAAGATCTTTGAACAAATTATTAAACAACATGTATGTCAATACCTGGATAAGAATGAAGTGATTAAACAGAGTCAGCATGGGTTTGTAACTAATAAGTCATGTCAGACTAATTTAATTTCCTTCTATGATGGTATTACTGATTGGGTGGATCAAGGAAATGCTGTAGATATAGTATATCTTGACTTCAGCAAAGCATTTGACAAAGTCTCTCATACAATCCTTATTGAAAAAATGACTAAGTATGGAATGGACAAGGCAACTGTTAGGTGGATTCATAACTGGCTTAGTGATCGGACCCAAAGAGTGGTCGTAAATGGCTGCACATCCAGTTGGAAGAATGTCTCAAGTGGGGTACCACAGGGCTCTGTCCTGGGCCCTGTATTGTTCAACATCTTTATCAACGATTTAGATGAAGGAATTGAGGGTAAACTGATTAAATTTGCTGATGACACAAAGCTAGGAGGGATAGCTAATACTAGAGAAGAGAGAGAGAGGATTCAAAAAGATTTAAATAAACTGGAGAAGTGGGCAGCAACTAACAGAATGGTTTTTAACAGGGAGAAATGCAAAGTACTACATCTGGGCAATAAAAATGAAAAAAGCATATATAGAATGGGAGGAATAGGGCTAAGTGACAGCACATGTGAAAAAGACTTGGGTATACTAATAGATCACAGACTGAATATGAGTCAACAGTGTGATGCAGCAGCAAAAAAGGCAAATGCAATTCTAGGATGTATTAACAGAAGCATACAGTCTAGATCACGTGAAGTCATTATTTCCCTCTACTCCTCTTTGGTCAGACCTCATCTGGAATATTGTGTCCAATTTTGGGCACCACATTTTAAAAAAGACATCAACAAACTGGAGCAAGTTCAGAAAAGAGCGACCAGAATGGTGACTGGTCTGCAAACCCTGTCTTATGAGGAAAGGTTGCAGGATTTGGGAATGTTTAGTTTGCAAAAGAGAAGACTGAGAGGAGACTTAATAGCTGTCTACAAATATCTAAAGGGCTGTCACATTGTAGAAGGATCAACTTTATTCTCATTTGCACAAGGAAAGACTAGAAGCAATGGGATGAAGCTGAATGGGAGGAGACACAGATTAGATATTAGAAAAAACTTTTTGACAGTTAGAGTGATCAATGAGTGGAACAGGCTGCCACGAGAAGTGGTGAGTTCTCCTTCAATGGAAGTCTTCAAACAGAGGCTGGACAGACATCTAACTGGGATGATTTAGCGAATCCTGCTTTGAGCAGGGGGTTGGACCAGATGGCCCAGGAGGTCCCTTCCAACTCTACGATTCTATGATTCTATGATTCTATGATTCTATCAGATGGGTTGTGTAGTCTCCTTCCTAGCGTTGGCTTGAGGTACATCCAGTACAGTGTTACACTGAAGTTCTTCCTTGTTATCTTCTCTTAGAACTACCTCATATGGCAGACAGCTGTAGCCCTCTATCTCTCTTGGCTCACCCGTCGCTGTTGTGCCTCCGAGTCTTAGTTGGGAATCGAGCATTTACAGCTTCCTATTCCTCTGGTTTCTGTTGCAGGACCTTCAGTACAGCCGTGGAGACCAGGCTCCAGATCATGCGCTATCACTGGGAGGGAGCTCTCTATCCTCAGCTCAACCTCCAGCATATCTCCACACGTCTACACTCTTTGCCCTCCTCACACTAACTCCTCATTTCCCTTCCTGGCCCTCAGAGAGCACTCCTCCCCCAATTCTGGTTCAGAGCTCCCTCTGCTGGCCGGGAGTGGGAACTGTGTTGCATGACATGGTTAACTGTTAGAGAGACCCTTCATCGCCTCCAAACCTGCCATCACCCTCCCTGGAGGAAGGCAATGCCACTGTGGCGACCACACTCCTGGGGGTGCCATGTTGGCACCTGCAGCAATGTCTTCCTAATTACACTTGCGTGCCTCTCCACTCTTTCTCCAGACTCTGGGACCTTGATTACCAAATCAAATGCAAAATTTACTTTCATCTGAAAACAACACCTTGGAACACTGAGCAACAGTCCAGTTCTTTTTCTTCTTAGCAAGAAAACGTTTCTGGCGTTGTCTATTGGTCATGATTGACTTGACACAAGGAATGCGACACTTGTAGCCCATGTCCTGGATACATCTGTGTGTGGTGGCTCTTGACGCAATGACTCCAGCAGCTGTCCACTCCTTGTGAATCTCCACCAAATTTTTTAATGACCTTTTCTTAACAATTCTTTCAAGGCTGCGGTTATCCCGGTTGCTTGTGCACCTTTTTCTACCACACTTTTTCCTTCCACTGAACTTCCATTAATATGCTTGGATAGAGCACTCTATGAACAGCCAGCTTCTTTAGCAATAACCTTTTGTGGCTTTCTCTCCTTGTGGAGTGTGTGAATGACTGCCTTCTGGACATCTGTCAAGTCACCAGTCTTCTTCATGATTGTGGAGCTACTGAAACAGACTAAGGGACGTTTTTAAATGCTTAGGAAGCCTTTGCAGGTGTTTTTTGTTAATTATTTATTAATTTTCTAATATATACTGTATATACAGTGGAAAGTAAAAAAGTTTTACAAAATATTAAATAATAAGTCCAAAAAGTTCAAATTACCCCGCTTTTCCCCAATTAAAAATAAAGATAATAAAACGTAAAGAAAAATACACATATATAGTATTGCCGCGTTCAGAAAAGTTCAATCTATCAAAACATAAAAACAACTACCTGAAATTCAAGAACGTCAAAATTATATTTTTTGGTGGCTGCAATACCATAAAAAATACTGTAAAAAGTGATCAAAACTTTACATCTATCCCAAGATAGTATCAGTAATTACACAGCCTCCCCAATTTTTTTTCAAAACTTCAGATTTTTTTCCACCACTAAAATAATAAAGAAACTGGTCAAATTTGGTATCATTGTAGTAGTACTGATGACAGGTACAGACTGGGGCTGAAATTCAGCTCTGGCATTTGAAATCACACAGGGCCATGTTGTCCCTGTCCCCAAGAACCAGATCATGGGATATATCACTAATATTACCCTGGATGGAGGAAAGGAATATTTACTACAAGACCAATATTTCTAATGATACCTGTGGCCTGCTGGGATAAGTGACGGAGTCTGCGACTTAGTGCTCCATCACAACTCTTAACAGTATGGGTATCTAGAGAACACCGATTTTGTTAGCAACGTGGCAGACAAGGCAGCCCATAACCAGACCGGCCCTTCTGGCACTTGCCAGAATTGCCAGATGGTTAGTCTGGCCCTGACTGATGAGCAGAATTATATTGCGAGGTCATTTTTACACCGTAAAATCAATTCCCAAAAAATGTCAAAATCGCTTGTTTTAACAATTTCTTCTTTCTCATCTTCCAGTACACTATGTGGTAAAATAATGGCTGTCTTTCAAAGTCAATTGCCCATTTGATAACCAAGCATTCTTTCCATGATAGCATAATTCTTTTGACAGGAGGAGAGTTTCCTACTTGATTGGTATATGATTGGATGCTCCTCACCATTTATTTTGTGGGACAACACAGCCCCCAACCCAACCTCTGAGGCATCTGTCTGGACTATGAATTCCTTATTGAAGTCAGCCGAGACCAAGGGCGAGCTTCAACTCTTGGAACGCTATCTCCACTTCAGGAGACCACTTTGCCATTGACATCTTTGTACCCTTAAGGAGAACATCAGGGGTGCGGCTATCATGGCGAAATTTGGGATAAACTGCAGATAGTATCCCACAATTTCCAGAAACACACTAACCTGTTTCTTCGAGATCAGTTGCGAACAATTTTGGATTGCCTTTTTGTTCAGTTGCAGCTTTATTTTGCCCCTTCCGATGATATAGACTAAGTATTTGGCCTTAACCTCCCCCATGGTGCACATCTTTGGGTTTATGGTAAACCCTGCCTTCCTCACCTCAACCAGAACCGCATGGACCTTCTGCAGATGACTTCGCCAATCCAGCCTGAAGATCACAATATTGTCCAGTTAAGCTGCAGCATACTTCTTGTGAGGGGCAATCATCCGGTCCATGGCCCTCAGTAAGGTGACTGTGGCTCCCTGCAGCCCGAAAGGCTTTTCAGTGTATTGGAAGCAACCGTCAGGTGTAGAGAAGGCCATCTTCTCCTTGGCACTTTGGGACTAGAGAACTTGCCAGTACACTTTCATTAGGTCAAAGGTAGGCCTAGCCTCTCAATGAGTTCGACCTGGGGCATCAGATACACATCAAACTTGGACACCTTAGGCTAGGTTCACATTTGCGTTCAGGAGGGCTGCGGATGGCTGCCTACTTTCTCCTTTCTTCCTCCCTGAAGCTGCGCCTATGCTCCGGCTCCGCCTACTTTTGTATGCGTCCTGCGTTGCCCTGCGTACCTACATTATTTTTAACATTGGGTACTCAGGGACATGCGTTGTATGCGGATGTGTCCACATGCAGCGATTTGGCGTGTGCAGCGACCGCACAAAAACGCTAAATTTTGTGCTTCCGTCCGGCCGCCGCACACGTTAAATAGCCGCATGCGGACACATCCGCATACAATGTGAAACCAGCCTTATTCAGCTTCCTGTAAGCATTACAAAAGCACCATTCTCCATTGGATTTCAGCATGAGGACAATAAGGCTGGAACAGCCATTCTTTGACTCCTCAATGACATCCAGCAGGGGCGTAACTATAGCGGTCGCAGCTGCAACGGGGCCCGACTGCTTAGGGGCCCGTCCGTCCACCAATAGTGAAGGAGGACGTACCGAGCCATGTGATCCGCAGCAGGGAGGCATCACCGCAGGTCCTCTAGTTACATGGGGGAAGATGGATTAAATGCAGTCACCGGGTCACGAGATCCAGAGAGAGGCGTGTTCACAGGTCCGTCAGCTACCCACTGCTTCAGTGTGTGTGCTGGAAGCTGTTGCTGTGTCCTCCTGCTGCTGGCCAAGGGTGAGGTCCTTCAAATTTGCACGTGTCCTGTGAGAGCTGTTATTAGGAGCCGCTCGGTGCTGGGTGAGTAGTGGCGGAAGCTTCTGCATCGGAGGTCTCTCTCTATATGGCTCTATAGTGCACAGTGAAGTGCACAGGTCTCTCTATATGGCTCTATAGTGCACAGTGAAGTGCACAGGTCTCTCTATATGGCTCTATAGTGCACAGTGAAGTGCACAGGTCTCTCATGATATGCCTCTATAGTGCACAGTGAAGTGCACAGGTCTCTCATGATATGCCTCTATAGTGCACAGTGAAGTGCACAGGTCTCTCTCTCTCTTTGGCTCTATAGTGCACTGGTCTCTCATGATATGGCTATATAGTGCACAGTGAAGTGCACAGGTCTCTCTCTATTTGGCTCTATAGTGCACAGTGAAGTGCACAGGTCTCTCATGATATGGTTGACATGGTTCTGGATGAGGGTAAGTTTATGTGTGGGGTCAGGAGGGGTTTACAGGGTGGATGTAGCAGCGCTACGTGTGTACAAGGTGTACAGAGTGCAGCTGTGTGTGTACGAGGTGAGCGGCGCCGTGTGTGTATGAAGCGGAGCCGTGTGTGTTAGAGGTGTACGGAGAGGAGATGTGCGTGTATTTTGGCATGGGGGGCCTCATTTGAAAGTTCGCATTGGGGCACATAACTTTGTAGTTACGCCACTGACGCCCAGGCTCAACGTTCTACTCACTTCCTTCAAAATTACCTCACGGCGGGCTTCAGGACTTCGATATGGCTTTAAGTTTACCATCATATGCGTTTCTGTTCATCAGGAGTGTATATACATCTTTAAAGGACTACTTAGCTTGTCACTTAGTGGTACATGAATACAGAAAAAGTCCTCAGCGCACAGGGAACATTCCCTCTTGGTGTAGTCCCTGGAGTTCTAAACATGTATTTGCACACCTGTTGCACCTCCTATAAAGGGGAAACGCGTTGAATTTCATTCATTGCATGCATGGTTTCTTTTCTGGATTTATGGACTCTTTTCTACCTAACAATGAGCTCACTAGCCTAATTGTATCCAATTTGACTGGCTATTTATGGTGTTGATGTCTACTCCGTATAGGGGGTATGGCTTGGGTGATCAGTATAGAGGACTGAACTCCAGTCCTCACGGCCCCCAACATGTCATGTTTTCAGGGTTTCCTTAGTATTTCACAGGTGATGGAAGTATCATCAAGGCATCAGGAATTCTCTCACATGTGTAACACTATGGAAATCCTGAAAACATGACCTGTTGGGGTCAGCAAGGACTGGAGTTTGGGAACCACTGCTATAGATGATGCAATTGCAAAATATCAATATTTACTGTTTACATTTAGCAAATTTATTGCATTGCTTTACAATAGTAAATCTGTCCCACATCTTTACTTTAAGGCTATGTGCACACGTAGCAGAACTCTTGCGGAAGTTACCGTGAGAATTCAGCGGGAAAATCGCATTTTAAATTCCCGCGATTTTCCCACGGAAAAACTAGCAATTTGCAAGCGTAATTAGCTTGCAGAATGCTAGCGTTTTCTAAACGATCTGTAGCATCGCTTGGAGAATTGATTGACAGGTTGGTCACACTCGTCAAACATAGTGTTTGACGAGTGTGACCAACTTTTTACTATTGAGGCAGCCTATGCGGCATCAATAGTAAAAGATATAATGTTAAAAATAATAAAAAAAAATAAAAAATGGTGTTATATTCACCTTCCGGCGTCCCGCGCAGCCTTCCCGCGCCTCAGCGATGCTTCCGTTGTCAGTAATGCGAGACCTTTGACGTCGCGGTCAAAATTTTTTTGAGGATTTTTTTCCTCTTTTTGAGGAATAGGGACCGCTACATTATCGCGAGACCGCGACATCATCAAAGGTCTCGCAAGGCATTACTGGGAACGGAAGCATCTCTGAAGCCCAGGAAGGCTTCGCGGGACGCTGGTGTGACGGACTCAGCTCCTGCTGAGCCCATTTTTTGAGTGGACCCTCTGGGTCGTGGCACCCACCCACCGAGGGCGAGCTGACCTTGTGAGAATCCACCCCCTATACAGGGAGTGTCAGGGGCAAGACCAAGGGGGTGAGCCACCACGACTGCTGGGACCAGACGGCCGGCTCAGGGGACACTAGACGAGTGTCTGACGACAAGGACGAGCAGGAAGCAAGACGAGACTAGACGTAGGTGCAAGGTATCTTCATTAGAATAACACAAGATCACATACAGAGAAAACAAGCAAAACGTGCAAGGTGCGCGCGTGGGCACGCCAAGGTCCATAACATGGTACGTGCCAGATGGCACGCCTAGGCACAGGTAATGGCATGATGGCATCGGACTCCGGACTGCTGGCAAACCGACAGGGTCCAGGGATCAGGCTGCGGACGTCAGCTCCGGACATCAGGCTGTAGTCATCTGGTTCCGGACCTCTGGCAACGGTCGGCAGGTTCCGGGCATCCGGCAGGCAAACCAGGGTTCAGGCAAGGAGACACGACAGATATCCAAGCAGGGTGCGTGTTTAGGGAACACGCCAAGGTCCAAGGCTAGGTGCGTGTGTAGGGGACACGCCAGGGTCCAAGGCTAGGTGCGTGTGTAGGGGACACGCCAGGGTTCAAGACTAGGTGCAAGGCAAGGTGCGTGTGTAGGGGACACGCCAGGGTTCAAAGCGAGGTGCGTGTGTAGGGGACACGCCAAGGTTCACAAACGAGACAGGGTGCGTGTGTAGCCACGCCAAAGCATAGAATAAGACAGTGCGTGTAGAGACACGCCAAGGCACAAGGTACAAGACAGTGCGTGTAGAGACACGCCAAGGTACAAGGTATAAGACAGAGTGCGTGTAGAGACACGCCAAGGTACAAGACAGAGTGCGTGTTGAGACACGCAAAGGCACAAGACAGAGTGCGTGTAGAGACACGCCAAGGTTCAAGGCACAAGACAGAGTGCGTGTAGAGACACGCCAAGGTACAAGACAGAGTGCATGTAGAGACACGCCAAGGTACAAGGTACAAGACAGAGTGCGTGTAGAGACACGCCAAGGTACAAGACAGAGTGCATGTAGAGACACGCCAAGGTACAAGACAGAGTGCATGTAGAGACACGCCAAGGTTCAGAGCAGGGCTGCGTGCTAGGAGCTACGCAGGGACGCACACCTCACTGGCCAATGCACACGGCTGTAACGCCAGCACGAGGCACGACTAAGGCACAGGAGGGGGCAAAGGAACCTTCGTGCTAGGAGCCACGCCAGGGTTCAAGGCAGGGTGCGTGCTAGGAGCCACGCCAGGGTTCAAGGCAGGGTGCGTGCTAGGAGCCACGCCAGGGTTCAAGGCAGGGTGCGTGCTAGGAGCCACGCCAGGGTTCAAGGCAGGGTGCGTGCTAGGAGCCACGCCAGGGTTCAAGGCAGGGTGCGTGCTAGGAGCCACGCCAGGGTTCAAGGCAGGGTGCGTGCTAGGAGCCACGCCAGGGTTCAAGGCAGGGTGCGTGCTAGGAGCCACGCCAGGGTTCAAGGCAGGGTGCGTGCTAGGAGCCACGCCAGGGTTCAAGGCAGGGTGCGTGCTAGGAGCCACGCCAGGGTTCAAGGCAGGGTGCGTGCTAGGAGCCACGCCAGGGTTCAAGGCAGGGTGCGTGCTAGGAGCCACGCCAGGGTTCAAGGCAGGGTGCGTGCTAGGAGCCACGCCAGGGTTCAAGGCAGGGTGCGTGCTAGGAGCCACGCCAGGGCTCAAGGAAGGGCTGCGTGCTAGGAGCCACGCAGGGGGCACGCCGCACTGGCCAGTACACACGGCTGTACACAAACACGTGGCACTTACCACGGCACAGGAGACGGCCAAGGGGAACCCACGCCGGGGTTCAATGCAAGGACAAGGCAGGGAACAAGGCAAGGAATACAGGCAGAAACAGAGCCAGGTCAGAGCGAGGACAGAGTCTAGCAGCGGAGCGTAGGCAGAAGCCCAGAGCCGGGCCAAGGGAAGACCTTGGGACTAGACAAAGAAACGAGCACTAAGGAGAGGAGAAATGGTGCGTGTGCCAGGGAGCACTACAGAGCACCATAGGAGAGAGCGAGGCAGAGCAAGCAAAGACTGAGACCAGGGAGGAACACAAAGCAAGGAATAGCAAGGAAGAGAACACAGGGAGGACTACAAGTCAAAGCATGCAAAAGCAAGACATGGCAAAACAGGCGAGGCAGAGAACACAGGAAGGACTACAAGTCAAAGCAAAGCTAAGGCGAGACATAGCAAAACAGACTAAGACAAAGAACAGCAGAAGGACTACAAGGCAAAGCAAGGCAAAGACAAACATGGCACGAGAGACAACACAAGACATGGCACAAGACAAGAGGCGGAATACGAGCACGGAGCGTGTGCAGAGACGCACTACAGAGCAAAGTGCAAGGGCACAGAATAGAGGGAGCAACCCCACAGACCCAGAGCCTTGCAGGGAAGCAACACAATAATCAGGCCCTGAGCATAGGAAGAGGCGGCCTGATATAGGGCATAGCACCTCCTCCTCCAGGTCAGGACCAGGGGAGCACTTCCGGGATTCTAGACATGACGAGATGATAGCAGAACCAGACAGTGCAGGATCTTAGGAAACGTCACATGATCAGGGTTTCAGACATGACGAGATGATCACCGAACCAACCAGTGCAGGATCCTAGGAAGAACACATGATCCGGGATTCTAGACATGACGAGATGATTGCAGAACCAGACAGTGCAGGATCTTAAGAAACATCACATGATCAAGGACTCCAGACATGACGAGAAGATCACAGAAGGCAGAGCAGAAACGCAGGGATCCTGCAGCTCAGACATGAGGTGAGTCTGCACACAGCTCTAGCGAACATGCAGGACAGCAGACAAAACATGCGCATGCACATCGCTCCAGGAGTTCTTGAGACAAACAGACATGGCGGACGTGACAGCTGGAAGGTGAATATAACACCATTTTTTATATCTTATTCTATTTTTTACAGGGATATTGTACCCACAGCCCGGAAGACAGTCTCCCCTCCTCCGGACCGTGGGTACCATCCGCAAATGTTCTGCTTACTTTTTGCATGGTGGGCACAGCCACATGCAGGAAGTAAGCGGAACAATGCAATCCTATGCGTGCGGGATTGCCGCGATTCCGCAAAATAATGAGCATGCTGCAGATTTTTCCACGATGCGATTCCGCCGCGGGAAAATCCGCAGCATTAGCACAGCTTTGCGGAATCCCATAGGATTGTGTGGCGCCCCTGAGGGTTCAGTCGCCACAGAGGTACTGCACCTCCTCCTGAGGTGTGGTACCCCACCATCCAGGTAAGGTGGAGACACCTGACCACGCTCCAACACCTGCATCCCACACAACACAGTAGTGTAGCAAAGCACACTTTGGTGGCTCCCTGCTTGGAACACGAAGCGTGCTGGGAGGCGGGTGAAGTTTAGGTTGCATCAAAAGAGCGGGAAGAGTTTAGGATTTAGTCAGTCTGACAGAGTCAGAGGAAGAGTGAAGATCCACTGAGTGGGATGGATGAAGGAGGTGCTGCAGCCGACCTCAGTGAGCTGGGTCCGCTGGCACAGGAAAGGAACTTTGATAGAAAGCCTGACTCTCCATAAGAAGGAAAGGATTAGTACGGAACGTGAGGAAAAGAAGAGAATGGATTAGGGTTAGAGGAGAACCCTTCCCAAGTTCTAAGCGCAAGGCCGGGGTCCGGTCCCCGAAGTTGTATGGATACTAATGGTCCTGCAGCAGACACCAGAGGAATAGAAGTTGTCACCACTTTATTCCCACACAAGACTTGGGGGCACAACAGCATCGATAGTGAGCCGGGACTAGGTAGAAAGGAGTCCCCGAAGCAGGCTACAGCTGTCTGCCATACAAGTAGAGTTCATAGGAACATCTGACAGGAGGAACTCCAGTGTAACTCAGTACTGTGAGTACTTCACTAAAGGCGCTAAGAGGGAGACGTTCAGAAAAGGCATATATGTTGGCGGAGTGTTGGAAAGGAGTGCTTCATCTTGCCTGGAAGTTGGCTGAGCCCCTGACCCGGAGGACACGGCACCGAGGCGGGAACCTGTACCTGCAACAGACTGTGAGTAAAGCTTTGGAACTACATGCCCTGGTGTCCTCCACTTATTCCTGCCTCAACACACCCAGCACTGCTACATCCTTGTGGCTAGCCCTGCGCCCGACACTACACCATATAATAATAATAATAATAATACATTTTATTTTTATAGCGCTGACATATTCCGCAGCACTTTACATTTCAGAGGGGATTTGTACAGACAATAGACATTACAGCATAACAATAATCACATACAGTAGATTACAACAAATACCAAGAGGAAAGAGGGCCCTGCTCGCAAGCTTACAGTCTATGAGGAAAGAGGTAGACACGAAAGGTGGGTGGTAACAGTTGCCCTGATTGTATGGACCAGCCATAATGTTAAGTGTGTAACAGTACAGACACAGAGGGCTAATGGATGCATAAAGCATGTGGGAACATGATGCGGGAAATCTGAGAAATCTGGTTATGGTAAAACTTTTGGCTGTGGCACACAGGGATAGATTAGGTTAATGTGTTGAGGCGATAGGCCAGTCTGAATAAATGCGTTTTCAGGGCATGCTTAAAATTTTGGGGATTGGGGACTAATCGTATTGACCTGGGAAGTACATTCCAAAGAATTGGCGCGGCACGTGTAAAGTCTTGGAGACGGGAGTGGGAGGTTCTGACTATTGAGAATGCTAACCTCAGGTCATCAGCAGAACGGAGGGCGCAGGTAGGGTGTTATACTGAAACAAGGGAGGAGATGTAGGGTGGTGCTGAGCCATGGAGGGCTTTGTGGGTGAGGGTAATAAGTTTATACTGAATTCTGGAGTGGATGGGTAGCCAGTGTAATGACTTGCACAAGGTAGAGGCATCGGTGTAACGATTGGTGAGGAATATGATCCTGGCTGCAGCATTCAAGACAGATTGGAGAGGGGAGAGTTTGGTAAGAGGGAGACCGATTAGAAGAGAGTTACAATAGTCCAGATGAGAATGAATAAGAGAAACAGTAAGAGTTTTTGCAGAGTCAAAAGTAAGAAAAGGTCGATTTCTAGAAATGTTTTTGAGGTGCAGATGACAAGAGCGAGCCACTGATCGAATGTGGGGGGCAAAGGAAAGCTCGGAATCAAGTATGACCCCAAGACAGCGGGCCTGTTGCTGGGGAGTAATAGTGGAACCACACACAGAAATAGCAATGTCGGGTATAGGTACATTAGTAGAGGGAGGAAACACCAGGAGTTCAGTCTTTGACAGGTTCAGTTTCAGATATAGTGAGGACATGATGTTAGACACAGCGTTTAGACAATCGCCGGTGTTTTCTAGAAAGGCTGGCGTGATGTCAGGAGAAGAAGCGTATAATTGGGTGTCATCAGCATAGAGATGGTACTGGAAACCAAATCTACTGATTGTTTGACTAATAGGGGCAGTGTACAAGGAGAAGAGGAGGGGGCCTAGAACCGATCCTTGGGGGACCCCAACAGTAAGGGGAAGGTGAGAGGAGGAGGAACCGGCAAAAGATACAGTAAAGGAGCGGTCGGAGAGATAGGAGGAGAACCAGGAGAGAACGGTGTCCTTGAGGCCAATGGAACGGAGCATAGTGAGGAGGAGCTGATGATCCACAGTGTCGAATGCTGCAGAGAGATCCAAGAGAATTAGCATGGAGTAATGACCATTTGATTTAGCTGTTAGCAGATCATTAGAGACTTTGGTGAGGGCAGTTTCAGTGGAGTGTAAAGAGCGGAAACCGGATTGGAAAGGGTCGAGAACAGAGTTTTCTGAGAGATAGCGGATAAGACGGGAGTGGACCAGACGTTCCAGGAGTTTGGAGATGAAGGGAAGATTAGAGACAGGTCTATAGTTAGCGGCCATCTACATGTCACTTCATCTCACTGCCCTGGGACTACATCCCTGCCTGTGGAGGGCTATAACATCATTGCTGCACCCCACCATCTGTCCCAGAGGATCTGTCTGCAGCGTCGGCTTAACATCTTCATTGCCGAACACCACAGGTGGTGTCACGACTCATTCATTCATAAACTTTAATCATCATAAGCACACTGAACATTCCCCCTTTGATACAATGGGCGCCCAGGGCCACGGGCCGGGTCCCAGCTGCCGCGACATCTCCCATTGAAGCTCATCGGGCCCGATACCGAGTACCCCACAGCCCTGGGAGGGCGACCCAATTGCATGGGATGCTGTTTTTTTGTCGTTTTTGCGGCAAAATCGCGCGTTAAAAAACGCAGCGAAAACGCAAAAAAAAAGCGACGTGTGAACGCAGCCTAAGATGAGCTCTTCTTTGTAGTACCACTTTTAATTGAATTTGTCAGATGCCTGACTCAGCAGTTGATTTATTCTGTTGATGTATTGACAAAAGCACGCTAGCACTTTATACGTTAGCAAACTTCCCATGAAATCAGCCGACTAGGGTTATTTGGGATAGCCGTTGAGGAGTGGGGGCGCCAGTCTCGCCATTTAAAAGGGTGCCAACCTCCGCTGACAAACCAGGGACAGAATAGGGACAGCCACATCTCCTGCCCCAATTCCAGAATATACATATTACTGACTGTTTTCTCTCTTCCCTTTCCTACTGACAAGTGCCATTTTCTAGTGTATCTATACTGCTAATTACACTCTAATCAACCAATAGTTTTTTTCCCCCTATACCTTATAGGGCTTCCAAGGAGTTGAAAGGATAGTCAATGGAGCTCCAACCTTTTCCCCCGGCGTCTTGGTGTGGCTCTCTGCTCGAAATATCAAGCTGCGGGCCGAGTCCACCAAGTTCGCGCCGTGATACATCGGACCTTTTAAGGTTCTCGAGCGAATCAGCTCGGTGGTCTACCGCCTGGCTCTTGCACCACATTTAGCCATCTCTGACGTCTTCCACGTCTCCCTTCTCAAACCTGTTCACATGGCCCGGTTCTCCGAGTCATCTGCCGGGTCATCAGACTTGTCTTCGGATGAAGAAAAAAGAGGGGGAGAAGCCAGCGCTGCTTGTGGTCAGAACGTAATACATAAAGTGTGAAAACACACATTGGTTTCTATCTGCATTCAAAAATGAGACATTTAGCAAAAAATTGATCAATTATTTGAGCTACCCCGCCACGTCAAGGCAGTCTCGTATGGGGAGTCCTACTCTACGTTTTTTATGTTCGCTGTGCCATTACGGCCTCCTGTTCAATTTTTTGCTAAATGTCTCATTTTTGAATACAGATAGAAACCAATGTGTGTTTTCACACTTTATGTATTACGTTCTGACCACAAGCAGCGCTGGCTTCTCCCCCTCTTTTTTCTTGATATTGGTTTTGTGGCTGACCACCACTGCAGCCGTGCGCGCTGGGTCATGTACGCTATTCTTTCTGTTTTCTTAGTGATTGATCTAGGCTGCTGTTCACATTAACAGCGGCCCTGCCCTTCCCCAGGCTTTATTTGATTACGCACCTGTATCTGGGCCTGAATCGTCCTTTATCTGTGGTGCTGGTCAGGCAGTGTGGGGGTTGGACCTGAAATGTCTGCATGGACCTGGCTAACCTTTACCTGCGCTTGTCCTCTCTGGTGCCATAGGAGCGATTCTGAAATGCTTGAGGTACAGTGTGCATGTAATGAGGTCTTGTTTTTATACATTTAGGAGGCCGTAATGGCACAGCGAACATAAAAAACGTAGAGTAGGACTCCCCATACGAGACTGCCTTGACGTGGCGGGGTAGCTCAAACAATTGATCAATTTTTTGCTAAATGTCTCATTTTTGAATACAGATAGAAACCAATGTGTGTTTTCACACTTTATGTATTACGTTCTGACCACAAGCAGCGCTGGCTTCTCCCCCTCTTTTTTCTTGTCTTCGGATGAGTTTGAGGTTAACGCCATTGTGGGATGCAGGATTGCGTGGCAAAAAACTTTTTATTTGGTGGACTGGAAGGGTCATGGTCCGGAGGCCCGGACCTGGGAGCCAGTGGAGAACATCCACGCTCCGCTCCTGATCGTGGCCTTTGAGTGTAGCGAGGCTCAGAGGGGGGGGCAATGTTAGGTGTCGGGTTCCTGCAGCTGCACAGTGGGAATCCAGAGCCTTGTATCCAGTGGTCTCCCATTCTCCACCAACCGCTCAGGAGCCTGCACAGCAATCTCGGTGTTCCAGACGCTCTGCTCAGACCAGCTCTGTAGGACTGGTTGTTGCTTCCACCTCTGGGTCAGCAATAGCAGCGCAGGCTGTCCTGCAGCAAGCCACTCCAGAGGCTAAGTCCTCTCGTCCCGCTACTGGGCATGCTCACGAGACGATCTCCCATTGGAAGTCACGTGCTCCGGTCCTTCTACTGATCTGATTGGTCTATCTCAGAGATCTGGAAGGTCCCGGCAGCGCACGGCTATAAAAGGCCCGCATGGCCTCTCGGCCATGCGCTAGTATACTCTTCTTGCTAGATGTGTGAATGGTGATGGATGTATGATTCTGGTGAATGACTTATTAAGATTCCCCTCCCTCTGATATTACGCATGTGGATAGGGAACTACAGAAAGAGTCAGCGCCAGTCAGTGGCAAACCTTAGGCCACTGTGCACACCGCATCTCTACACTAGCGTCCGGTGGTGTCACGTCTCTCACGGCACTATCGCATAGCGGCTGTGTCTGCCGCCGCGCTGCATTCAGCAGCACTTACTGGCGTCCGCAGTTGCGATGCCGCACGCACGGTAGGTCTAGACGGACACCGTCCCCTGTCTTGGACCCTGGCCTGTGACCTGATACCGCGCGTGCTATTTTGCTGAGACCTGTGAGTCTAACAGGCTCAGTGCTTAAATTTATGTTACAGCGCCTCTGTGAGTTAACAGTGTCCGCTCTGCGCACATCGGGTGACGTTGAACCCGTGCGCATTATACCGCCATATAGCGCGTCTGCCATTGTCTAGCAGCGGTTTTAACACCTACTGCATGGTGGACCCCGGGCGGCGAACGCACTTTCTATTATTTAATATTTAGTGCGTTCCGCCGTCCCTAACACTCTGGCTCATGGCCGCCTTCACCCAGGACATGCACAGTCACACGTATTTCTTGGGAACGCTGCCCGCACTTCTGACACCAATTGTGGTAAATCGACTCACTTGACTGCTTAAAGAGGGAGTCAAAGGAACAGTTTCCGTTTAAGTTTTCAACTGGTTTATTAAAACCGTACTGCATAAGCCAGACCAAAAGTAGGTAAACAAACAGTGCCTGTGTCAGTATCTTGTCCTGGAATCTGTTTCTCTTGCCCTTAGACTTGCCCTTAGTTAACATGGATCTTGATGTTTCCACGTCGGCCATCTTGCTTCCTGCCAAAGCTGTATATAAAGCCAGCACCTGCTCTGATTCATTGCTTGTGTATTATGTATTGGACTTTGTGCCTCTGCAGTCCCAAGCCTGGACTTACTATCCCTGTTGGTCCTCTCTTAACGGCGGAGTCCTCTGCCAACCTGCACGTCTGGATCCCTGCCTGCTGACCGAGTGATTGCTGAACACTTGACTTCAGGAACCTCTGCCTGACTACACCTGCGGTGAAGTAAGAACTCCAGCCAGCTAGTGTGTTCCTCCGCTCTGCAAGAGTCTGTGTCTTGTGCCCGCATTGCTCAGTGACTTTGCATGCTGTGTCGCAGAGTATCAGCTCTGCTATTACCTTTTATCATATTGACTGAACATTTATCTGGACTTATGCTATATTGCATTCAGATCATTAATACAATATTGCTTGCACAACCCACTGTGTCTGTAGTCTCTTTGACCTAGCCACTGGTGTCCAGCTGTATCCACTAGTATCGTGACAGCCTGCCTGCTCAGGGGAACAAAAAAGGCCCCGTCACACACAGTGATCTCGCTAGCGAGATCGCTGCTGAGTCACAAGTTTTGTGATGCAACAGCAATCTCACCAGCGAGATCGCTGTGTGTGACACCTATCAGCGACCGCCCCCCCCCGCCGGGGATCGCTGATTGTGCTCGAATGCCCTGGACTTTTTTTTGATCGCTGGTCTCCCGCTGGCCAGCATGCATTGCTGCATGTGGCAGTCGGGAGAGCAGCGATCAGCGAGCTCCCAGCTCGTATCCAAGGTAAACAGCAGGTTTCTAAGTGCCTCGCGGTGCTTAGAAACCCGATGTTTACCTTGGTTACCAGCTCTCTGCACCAGCGCGCTGGTATCTAAGGTACACAGCGACGTGAGCGCTCGTTGTCGCTAGTGCTGATCGCTGGTGAAGCTGCCTGTTTGGCAGCTCACCAGCGATTGTGTAGCGACACACCAGCGATCCTGACAAGTTCATATCGTTGTCAGGATCGCTGGTGAGTCGCTATGTGTGACGGGGTCCAAACAAGGTTCAGTTCTCTTTAACATGAGCACAGCTCTAGATCTCTCATCTCCAGGCACAACGAACACTGAATGAATTCAAAGGCTCTGCATTTACTTTCTGGACCGCACCCTGGGGTGGAAATATGGTAAACAGCCTTCCACCCACTCTTCACTTTTAACAAAAACCCAGCCCTTAATATGGCCGATTAACACCTCATAGCATGTAGTATGCTGGAGCATTTTTCCAGATTCATTTCACTGAGGCTAACATCCTGAGTGACACATATCTCCCACCAGTATTTTACCAGTGACCTTCTCACATAGTGTACAGCAAAATGGCAGCTAAAAAATCTACAGCTAGTTTGGCAAAAAATTATTAAAAATAAAAAAAAGTTTTGAATGTGGAAATGAAACAACAACAAAAAATTCTACAGATCCACATTTTTCACTAATAGGAGGATGATGATCACATAGCGTTTGGTAAAACTTAGAGGAATATATATTTGTGAAACTTTTGCTAAATTAAACAATTGCAGACAAAATGCTGCAAAAATTGTGCAAAAACGTCACTTGAGACATTGTTATATAGTATTATTTCATCATGGGGCTGTCATTTTTTTGGAGAGGGATTTGATGTCCTTATCAGTGAATTGTTTTTCATTTTAAAGTATTTTTTTGTAGATAAAATAAGTTTTTGTAAATGTTGCCGAATGTGATTATATCACCCTGTGGCCCATACTAACCTGGAGCTGGCCCTGATTATACTGTATGGATGGATGTGCGGATGTGTGTACATATATTTGGATGTGTATTTGTATATGACTGCATATGTGAGTCTGTGTTATTTTTTTTATGAAGTTAACTGCAAATTTGGTCCAAATCAGCCACTGTATTCCTGTAGGGATAGTTGGTTTCCATGGCAAACCGACTGCAGTTCAGTGAGAAGATCAATTGTCTAGTTCCTCAGTGGTAAGCTTCAAGGTCTCTGCTCCACACTTCTGGACACTATCTTAAGTACTCAACCATCCAAAATGTCTGTCTAACTTACGAAAGACTTGACTAAATTAGAGAAATCTGGCTCCGCTATTGCAGGTCCTCGCTTACGGTGAGCTTCTGTTGTTCTCACTTCTTCGCCCTCTGGTGGTTGTACCTGGAATAATGTCCCAGATACCACGACATTTGATTGTTATAATCTCACACACGACAAGTTGAACAGTTACAGTCCTACAAGAAAATACAAGCAGTCTTACAAGAGGCAACCAACTTAATGGTTGCACAATTTCACAAGAGGCAAAAAGTTTAATAGTTCCAGTTTTAGAAAAGGCAACAAGTTTAATAGTTTCAGTCCTACAAGAGGCAACAAGTTTAATGATAACAAAATCTTAAAAGAGGCAAGAAGTTTAATAGTTACTGTCTTACAAGAGGCAACAAGCTTGATAGTTACAATCTCATACCAGGCACCAAGTTTAATAGTTACAGTCCTGGAAGAATCAACAAGCTTGATGGTTACAATCTCATACCAGGCACCAAGTTTAATAGTTACAGTCCTGGAAGAATCAACAAGCTTGATGGTTACAGTCTTACAAAAGGCAACAAACTTGATGGTTTCAACAGACTCACAGGAAACAACAGATTCACAGCTAAAGAGTTGACAGTTGCTACAATTACTTTGCACTTGAGACTGTTTTGTTGACACTTGGCACAATTTTCTGACACTTGTAGTGATCTGCTGGAAATCTCCTAAACTGCACCTCACTTAATCATCAACAGTCTCCGCATCGCTGCAATATTCTACAGTAATTTGTCTGGTAGATCGCCCACTTTTCTGGTCTATACCTCAGTTTACAACATTGCAGCACTCTGGTGGGGCCAACGCCTGGTCCTTGCTGGAAAGGCGATTCTTAACCCCTCACAGGTAGATGCACTCTTTGCATGCAGAAATAAGATTCTGTGGTCACCTTTGCAATGGTCCAGCCATTATTCTCCACCTGGAACAAGCAGCACTGATTGCAATATTAGGTTGGAGCTTTTTTATGCTCCATTGTCACCATCACTAACGCTCACATCTCAACACCTTTATCCCCAGGCCTTTTTCCTTTTTGTTTTCATTTTTGTTCTCTTCCAAGACACATAACTTTCTAATTTTTCTGTCAACATAGACGTATGAGGGTTTGTTTTTGCGGGACGAGTTGTACTTTTGAATGACATCATTTATTTTACCATATAGTGTACTGGAAAACGGGAAAAAAATTCAAGTTTGGGGAAACTGCAAAAAAAAATGCAATTACAAAAGTGTTTGGGCTTTTTATTTATCTTGCTTACTAAATGGTAAAATTGATCTGGTAATATGATTCTTCAGGTCACCACGAGTATGCAGATACCAAAACGTAGAGTTTTTTTTATTCAAGAAGTTAAAAAAAATTCAGAAATTTGCATGAAAACTTTTTTTTTTTTTTTTTGCTTTTGTTGCAATTTTCCGTGACCCATAACGTTTCCATATTTTGAAACATGGGGCTGACTTTTTTTTGAAACTCTATAGATGTTCACCAGATATTTTTATGCCCCTCACTGTGGGAAGGGTTTGCGGTTTCCTGATGTTTTTGGCTTATTTATTTATTGCAACTTTTAATCTTTTAAAAGGTTGCCTGGATTTTTTTTCTCTGCTCAAATTGTGCAACATTTTAACAGAACGTGATTATATAAAGGGAACCTGTCAGGTCCCCTTTTCCCCTAGAACCACCAGCAGTTGTGTCTACATTGCTAAAATCCCTGCATAACAGTCCCTGTATTATATTACACACATAAACAAATCTTTAGAAAAGGTATTTCTAAAGTCTGTTTATGATTTGTAAATAAGGCCTTTGACATGTCGATGGGGCGTCAGTGTCCCCAGACTAGTCGGCCCACTTACCATGTCATCTCGCCCCTTCTTCACTTCTGATCATGTGCAGTGCGCCTTTCTGAATCTGAAGCTGGGACGCGTATACCTGGCTTCAGAGGATCAGTGCAGTGAGGGAAATAAGCCGCGTGCATGCGCGAGGTATGTATGGCACCGGCGCTTGTAAGTCATGGTATCACGCCCACAGCAGCGTGATAATATCTTAGTGGGCCGACTAGTCTGGGATACTAACACCCCAGTGACCAGTCAAAGGCTTCATATACATATCATAAATGGACTTTAGAAATACTTTTGATGAAGTGTCCACTGTAGTAAAAGGACTGTTAGGCAGGGTGTTTAGCTATGTAACTGCTGGTGGTTCTGGGGGAACAGGGGGACCTGACAGGTTCTCTAATTAACAAGTATAAAAAAGCTTAAAGAGAAAATGAAAGTGCCCGATTCATCATATGTATATATTTTTTTTTTACGCCTTTAGAGCAAAAATTCAGTTAAAATGTCACAAAATTAGGCAAATATTTTTCCAGTCGTACATAAAGTCACTGCTGGCTGGCACTGGAGTACAATTGCACAAAAATTTGGACACTTTTTAAAAAAAATCACAATTGATGAATCAGTCAAAAACATCTAGAAACACTTTTCCCTTCCCACAAAGACAAACATAATAATACAAACGAACACCTATAAAATAGAATTTAGAAAATATCAAAGTGAAAGAAAAATAAGGCTCAAATGAAAAACCGGTGAAAAAGATAAAAAAACTACACAGAAAAGGCACAAATGAAATAATGAATTGACCCCCAAACAGCGTTTTGGATTGTACGAAATTTTCATGAACCATTTGCACCATTTTGAAGAATCTGGAGCAAAAACCATCAACGAATACCACAAGAAAAAAAAAAAAAAAAAGATGAATTAGGGCCTATATGTTCGGCTACACCAATTAGACAAATCACTAGTATCTTCTTGATAGTGGGGTTCCAGGAGGGGGCTGGGTAGGGCACAGCCTGATAGAAGTCCCCCATGACTGCAATGGGCGGGCAAGTTTTTAAATTTGTTTTGGCTGCCGTGACATGAATGGCTGGGATGGGGCCAGGGGAGGAATTCGGGGTGGGGGCAGCCTGGGTAGTGGGGAGAAAGTGCGGGAAAAGCCGCATTCATCATCTGAAGCAGAGGAGTGAAGACCCACCTTATAGATCGCAGGAGAGGGAGACCGTGGAGGAGCTGATGTCCAGGCTCCAGGACATGGCCCGGTCCAGAGGGGGAGGATGGCTCCATATCCAGCTGTCCTCCCTCTTCAGGGAGGCAGATGCACCGGCAACCAGCCAGTGGAGAAGGACGCGGCCCCCTGAGAGGTTGACACTGGAGGCAGCTTCTCCCCTCAGCGCCCGTCCCGGCTGGAAGCTGCAAATCCAGCCTGCGGGTGCAAGCAGAGGGAGAGCAGGAGACGCGCAGAGAGCTCAGGCCAGACTGGAAATGAGGACGCCGCGGGCGGGAGCCGAAGTCTCGCGGCGGCGCCAGGCAGGCCTACAGGAGCAGGAGCAGGCCGTGGCAGCCCTGCGTCGCAACGGCCAGGAGGACAGCGGGCAGAGGCGGTGACGGGGACGACGGGAGCAGCGGGTGACACGGCAGGTACCCCCGGGTAAGAGGCCCGCTCTGAGGTGCCTGCCAGACGGGGCGCCAGGCTGAGTGGCGCGGCGGGCAGGAGGGAGCAGTTCGAGGATGTCCTGCCTGGCCCCAGCGCTGCATGCAGGACAGAGAGAGCGGCAGGCATCCACGAACAGCTGTCCGGCAGGTGGCCGGAGGGTGCAACGGACCGGACAGGCCGATCCGGGTCTAGTGATCGACGCAGGTCCCGCTCAGGCGGGAGTTCCATGAAACAGCAGGAGTCACGTGCTCAGGTCCCCCCCGGTGACCAGGAGGCCAGGGGCGCGGGCTGTGAGCAGCAGAGCAGACATCAGGAGTGCGGAGCACGTCAGGATTTGGGATATTCGGTTGGCGGGGACACAGCACCCGCGCAGCTATGTGAGTATGGCTCCATGTCGTGTCTGTCGCCCGCAGGGGCTGTTTTGCAAGAGGTTGGGGGTAGGCTGGGGGATGGTAGGGAACAGAGGGGGCATAGTGGGCCTAGCGGGGCTGAAGTTCCCGGGCTGAGGGATATTTTGAGCAATATGTCTCAAATATTGAGGAGATTGGAAGGGGGGGTAATTGGGGAGGCAGCCTCATCTCCGGCAGGGGCATGGTTAGTGGGTCGCAGGTCCAGCACTCAGTCAGAAGGTGAGGCGCTACGCTCGGCCGAATGCGTTGGAGGAGCATCGGCGGGGGTTTTGGTCTTAGTGCAGACCGAGATGGACAAGGGAGATAAGATAGAACTGGACGATAGGGCTAAGGGAGAGGTCTATGTGTGCTTTGAGGGGCCTTTGGGTGCCCATTTAAAGAAGGAGGTGAAGGAAAAGATCTGGTGGTTTGAGTATGTTGAGATATTTTCCCTCCTCCCCTTGGAAAAATTTAACCTGGATAAGGGAAAGAAGGATGATAGTAAAAAAGAAGAGGAAGAAAAACGGAGGTGGCGGCTGATTCCACAGACGTTTGTGAATTGGATGCAGGCATTCACTATTTTGGCGAGAGTCATAGATGAGAAGTCTCCGGATAATTGTTCTGGCCTGTTTTGTTACCTGGATGCTATTGGGGAGGTGCATCGTATTTATGGGGGGCAGGCATGGCTGCGATATGACGAGCAGTTTAGTCAGAGGAAGGCGGTACGGCCAGAGATAAAATGGGATCAGAAGGATATTGGGTTGTGGCTGAAAGTGATGGCTCCAGTGAGGTATGGGCAGTCCTTTCACGGGAGCAGTGGCAGTCAGCAAGCAGGACACGGAAGTGGTGGTCAGGCGACCCAGGGAGGAAAGGACAAGTCAGGAACGTGCTGGCAATTTAATGACGGGCAGTGTAAGTACGGGAACAGCTGCAAGTTCAAGCATATGTGCTCCCACTGCAATGGTAGCGTGCACGGGGCTTCTAAATGTTTTAAAAAAGGGAGGGGTAAACCACATGTGGGTGCCGGTCAAGGGGGAGAGCCCGGTGAGAATTCAAGAGATGGCCCCCTTTCTAAATAGGTACCTTGCTCGGGTAGAGGCCAATGTTATTTGGAATGGTTTTGTTGAGGGCTTCAGTATACCCCCTCCTGGGCACGTTGTTCCTTTCTCGGATAAAAATTTGCGGTCGGCAATGATTCATGCCGAGGTGGTGGATGCGAAGTTAAAAAAGGAAGTGGAAATTGGCAGGTGGTTGGTCCGTTCCCCGCGGCACCAGTAGCAGGTTTGATTGTTTTCCCTTTGGGGGTAGTGCCAAAGAAGGAGCCGAACAAGTTTCGTTTGATTCAGCATTTATCATACCCAAAAGGTTTGTCAGTCAATGACGGTATTGATAGAGATTTGTGTTCGGTGGAGTATGCCTCCTTTGATACGGTGGTGCATTGGGTGCGACGTTATGGTTCAGGGGCTCTGTTAGCAAAGACAGACATTGAATCCGCTTTTCGTTTATTGCCGGTTCATGCAGAAAGCATCCCGCTGTTGGGTTGTTTTTGGAACGGGGAGTTCTACCTCGATAGGCGTTTGCCGATGGGTTGCGCAATTTCTTGTTCACTTTTCGAGACGTTTAGCACTTTTTTGGAGTGGGTGGTAAGGGATGTTGCAGGCGTGCAATCATTCATTATCTGGATGATTTTCTTTTTATCGGTCCCCCGGATTCACCGGTGTGTAGGAACGCGTTGGCAGCCATGGTTTGGGTGGCGGAGCATTTTGGGGTGCCGCTGGCATCGGAGAAGACTGAAGGCCCTAAGACCGTTATAAGTTTGTCGGGCATAGTCGTCGATTCAGAAAGGATGGAGTGTCGTTTACCAAAGGACAAGTTGTCGTTGTTGAAACAGGAAGTTGATAGGATGGCGGAGTTGCGGAAAGTGACCCTAAAGGAGTTGCAATCCTTATTGGGGAGATTGAACTTTGCCTGTAGGATCATGCCCATGGGGCACATTTTTTCTCGTCGCCTGGCCAGTGCGACGGTGGGAGTGAAGGCTCCGCAGCATTATGTTCGTTTGACTAAGGAGCATAGGGAGGACTTGATGGTTTGGCAGCGTTTTTTGCGGAATTACAATGATCGGTTGTTGATGCAAGAGGAGACATTGAGCAATTTTGACTTTGAGATCTATACGGACCCAGCGGGCAGCTCTGATAACGGCGCCTACTGTAAGGGGAAGTGGAGCGTGGGGCAGTGGCCACAGACATGGAAGTCGTTGGGCCTTACAAAAAATTTGGCATTGTTGGAATTGTTTCCCATTGTAGTAGCTGTTTCCGTGTGGGGTCCTATGTTCACGAATCGGAGGGTGCATTTTCATTGCGACAGCGCGAGTGTGGTGGCGGTGATTAACAGTTTATCGGCCTCATCTCCCCCTGTGAACAGATTGGTAAGGCTAATTTCACACTTGCTTTTTTTTGCAGCGCGTTTTTCCCGCAAAAAAACGCATTGAAAAAACGCATACAAACGCATACAAATGCTGCGTTTTTTTCAAGCATTTTTATGAGCATGCATGAAAAAAACGCAGCGTTTTTATGCGTTTGTATGCGTTTTTAGTGCGTTTTTACCGCGTTTGCGTTTTTTTCCAACATTAGTTGGCCCCTCACACTAACCCAAACTATGACTTTACTAACCCTGACCCTGACCCTGACCCTAACCCTGACCCTAACCCTTAACCAAACCATACTAACCCTGACCCTAACCCTACACTAAGCCTGACCCTAACCCTAACCCTTAACCAAACCATACTAACCCTAACCCTAACCCTGACCCTAACCTTAACCCTTAACCAAACCATACTAACCCTAACCCTGACCCTAACCCTAAACCCCCTTAACTGACCCTAACTATAACCCAAACCCCTAAATTCCATTGTCAAACTAATGGTAAAAAAAAAACGCATGCGCAAAAAAACGCATACATAAGCATGCCAATGCGCACATATGCGCACCCATAGACTTACAATGGGTGTCCTGCTGTAAAAAAACGCATTGCGCGCGCATGCGTTTTTTTGAGGCAAGTCGAACGCCCAAAAAATGCAACAGGATGCATTTTGTGCGCCCGAGCGCATACCGCAAAAAAACGCATGCGCGGAAAAACGCATACAAACGCATGTGTATGCGCACATAAGCGCATCCCATGCAAAGTATAGGAAAAAAACTGCATGCGTTTTTTAGCGCTAAAATCCCGCGAAAAAAAACGCAAGTGTGAAACCAGCCTTAGAGTTTTGGTTCTTCGATGTCTAGAGATGAATGCAGGGATTTCTGCAGTGCATGTGCCCGGTGTTACAAATTCAATAGCAGATTCTTTGTCTCGTTTTCAGTGGGGGCGTTTTTGAGAGTTGGCACCAGGAGCGGATGCCTCGGGCGTGGAATGCCCTTCTTATCTGTGGCAAGTGATTATGGAAGAGCGGGAAGACTGATTCGGGAATCGTTATCGCATCAGACCTGGTCGGCCTGCGAATCCTCGTGGTGAGTATGGCAGAGTTGGGTGTCGGAATGGGGCGGGGTTGAAAGCAGGGAGGATAGGATGTTGGCGGTATTGTTTTTAATTGGGAAGGCAGCCGACAGTGGTTGGTCCGCTGCTAAGGTAAACAAGTTTGTAGCGGCTTTAGCTTTCGGTTTCAGATTACAGGGGTTGACGGACGTGACAAAACAGTTTTTGGTAAGACAGGCGTTGAGGGGGTTTCGCAGGGGATAAAAGGCTGGGGACAAACGACAGCCTATTTCTTTCAGTATGTTGGAGGGCTTAGGTAGAGTTCTGGAAGGTATTTGTACTTCAGGGTTTGAGTTGGCGCTTTTTAGGTTGGCTTTTTCTTTGGCCTTTTTCGGGGCAATGCACATTGGCGAGGTGGTGTCAGTTAGCAGGGTCTCAGCCGGAGGGGTGTTGGCAGAAGACGTGGAATTTTGGGTGGGGGGCATTGCTTTTTGGATTCGGCTCTCAAAAACTGATCAACTGGGTAGGGGCAGACGGGTAGTTTTGGGTCGAGTTGAAGGGGCGGTGATGTACCCACGGAGTTGTTTGGGATGAGTGGGCAGGTAGAACAGGTCCTCTATTGTGTCAAAACTAAAGGAACACAAAGAGCGCAATAGGGTCTTATCCGGGTTAATGCTGGAAAAGTAATTTAGATTATACTCACCCTTTTTAGGAGAGGTTCAAGCATGTAGGATCAGTAATCTGCTTGCTGCACGTCCAAAGGTCAGCTCTGTGACCGCTTACACATCAGATTTTGGAATAAATTCTCGGACTTCTGTGCGCTACCAGATAAATTCACCAATCCAATATTTAGGAGAAAGATTAATCCATTTATTTCCCAACGCGTTTCGAAATGTATACCATTTCTTCATCAGGGGATGACAATATATGATCAAACAGAACTGTCACAGGTTATATACAGCATGATTTCAAAAAGCGGCGCCAAAAAGGTCACATGTCATCTGGTGCAAATGTCAGGGTTCAAAGTATCACAGTTGAACTAATGCACTAATTAATCTCAATTCATTAAAAGCAATGTTTTTATTATAGAAAAAATGAAGAAAAGAAAGAAGAAAGAGAAGAAAAGAAGACCGAAAGAAAAAAAAAAAAATATATATATATTAAAAAAACGAACTCATGACAACTAAAAAAACTTTTTGGCAAAGAAATGTATATCTTAGTGCACTGAACCACGGTCAGGTCATACCTGACAGAGAGGGAGAAAAAGGACTAGTGGAGAAAAGATAAAATGTTATAATTAAAAATGATATGTATAATTTATTTGACAATAAAGGAAGCTTTCTCTTGCTTTTTTTAAAATTGTATGAATCACCAATTAGAAAAATATATATATATGTGTCCGTAGATACTGCAATTGATTATAAAAAACTCTCACACGTCACTTGAAAAGGAGACGTTGGTTTCATTCACAAATATTCAGAATATCTGATAGTAAGAGGGCAAAGACACTGACTACGAAGAGCTTGCGTAGCGTTCGATGAAAGAAACCAGGATCGCTACCCGTGTTGTCCCTCATACAGAGGGAGAGAAAGATAAAGGAGGGGAAAAGGAAAAAAACCACTCATCTTCAATACAGGAAAAAATAACACTATTTTCTCACAGAAAAAATAAAAACATGTATATAAAAGTATATAGTAAAAATATATAAAGGAAAGGAAATAAATTAATTCATCCACATTATAGAAATAAAATACATGGAATACAAAGTCGCACATAAAAAAGGGGTTTAAACATACCAGATTAGATAAAATTAATTCTGAATAACAGGTACATGCATCATTAAAAATTATTAAAAGAGAAAATCATCAAATTTATTCCATTCTAAAGAAAAACCTCTGAAATTTCGTTTAAACCAAATGGCTTGAGTGTATTTAACCTATAGATCCAAAATACTTCTTTTCTATTTAATTGCCCTATCCTGTCAGGAAAATTAACAGGAATATGTTCAATTGGGCTAATTTTTAGTCCACTTGGATCCTTATTATGTTTTATAGTGAAATGTCTAGAAAGACCATGTTGTAAAAAACCTTTTTTGATGTTACATCTATGCGAATTAACCCTTAAATGTAGCGGTTGGGTTGTTCTTCCAACATATTGTTTTCCGCATCCACACTCAATAAGATATATCACAAATTCCGTAGTGCAACTCAAATAATTCTTTATAGGAAAAATTTCATTGGTGGTAGATGATTTTACAGATTTTTCTCTATGAGTAATAATATTACAACAGAGACAATTTCTCCTTCCACATTTATAAATCCCTTTCAAAGGGGCATGAATTGGATTCAATGTTAATTCAGTTTTTTGTCGACTAGGGGCTACCAATCCCTTAATAGTTGGTGCCCTTCTGAAAGTTATTCCTGGATTATTAGGTAGAAATTTTTGTAATATAGGATCATTTAAAAGTATATACCAATTATCACACAAAATTTTCCGTATTCTTGTGTGTTCGGCACAATATTGAGTAATAAAATTAGTCATGAATTTTTTATTATCGGGTTTGACTATTTTTTGTCCATAAATGAGAGTGTCTTGTGATATATTGACACATCTATTATAGGCACTTTTGATCAGATTATTGGGGTATTTTTTATCCATGAACCTATTTTTTAAAATATCAGCCTGATCTTTAAAGTCCTCAAAGCTAGAACAATTTTTTCTAATCCTCTTAAACTGATTCTCTGGGATATTCCTCAGCCATTTTCCATAATGTCCACTATCAAAGGGAATATAACTATTAATATCCACATTTTTAAAAAAGGTTTTGGTTAAAATGGTGTTGTCCTTGATAAAAATAGTTATATCTAAAAAATTGATACTCTCATGTTCATAAACTGAGGAAAATGATAGTCCCCAGTTATTGTTATTAATGTCATGAATAAAGTTATTAATGCTACTATCAGAATTATCCCAGATAAAGAAAAGGTCGTCAATAAATCTCTTATACATGATTAAATTATTGCACCACTTGTTATTAAAAATATAAAAATCTTCAAAAACCCCCATAAAAATATTTGCATATGTAGGTGCGACCTTCGAGCCCATCGCGGTCCCGAGCTTCTGGTGGTATAAATATCCATCAAATGTAAAATAATTATTTCTCAAAATAAAATCCATGCCTTTTAATAAAAACTTCTTTTGATCTTTAGACAACCTATTGTCTCTTACTAAAATCTTGTTAAAACAGGCTAACCCCAAGTTGTGTGATATATTTGAATATAGTGAGGACACATCCATAGTGAGTAAAAGATAGCCTGATTTCCATTGAATTTGCTGTAGACATTGGATAAGATGAGTAGAATCTCTAATGTAGCTTTTTAGAAGTGGAACATTAGTCACCATAATTCTATCGATATAATGGGATAGGTTGCTCGTTAAAGAACCTATCCCTGAGATAATCGGTCTCCCTGGGGGGTTTACTAAACTCTTATGAATTTTTGGTAGGTGATAAAAAAAAGGAATTCGATTATCTCAGGGATAGGTTCTTTAACGAGCAACCTATCCCATTATATCGATAGAATTATGGTGACTAATGTTCCACTTCTAAAAAGCTACATTAGAGATTCTACTCATCTTATCCAATGTCTACAGCAAATTCAATGGAAATCAGGCTATCTTTTACTCACTATGGATGTGTCCTCACTATATTCAAATATATCACACAACTTGGGGTTAGCCTGTTTTAACAAGATTTTAGTAAGAGACAATAGGTTGTCTAAAGATCAAAAGAAGTTTTTATTAAAAGGCATGGATTTTATTTTGAGAAATAATTATTTTACATTTGATGGATATTTATACCACCAGAAGCTCGGGACCGCGATGGGCTCGAAGGTCGCACCTACATATGCAAATATTTTTATGGGGGTTTTTGAAGATTTTTATATTTTTAATAACAAGTGGTGCAATAATTTAATCATGTATAAGAGATTTATTGACGACCTTTTCTTTATCTGGGATAATTCTGATAGTAGCATTAATAACTTTATTCATGACATTAATAACAATAACTGGGGACTATCATTTTCCTCAGTTTATGAACATGAGAGTATCAATTTTTTAGATATAACTATTTTTATCAAGGACAACACCATTTTAACCAAAACCTTTTTTAAAAATGTGGATATTAATAGTTATATTCCCTTTGATAGTGGACATTATGGAAAGTGGCTGAGGAATATCCCAGAGAATCAGTTTAAGAGGATTAGAAAAAATTGTTCTAGCTTTGAGGACTTTAAAGATCAGGCTGATATTTTAAAAAATAGGTTCATGGATAAAAAATACCCCAATAATCTGATCAAAAGTGCCTATAATAGATGTGTCAATATATCACAAGACACTCTCATTTATGGACAAAAAATAGTCAAACCCGATAATAAAAAATTCATGACTAATTTTATTACTCAATATTGTGCCGAACACACAAGAATACGGAAAATTTTGTGTGATAATTGGTATATACTTTTAAATGATCCTATATTACAAAAATTTCTACCTAATAATCCAGGAATAACTTTCAGAAGGGCACCAACTATTAAGGGATTGGTAGCCCCTAGTCGACAAAAAACTGAATTAACATTGAATCCAATTCATGCCCCTTTGAAAGGGATTTATAAATGTGGAAGGAGAAATTGTCTCTGTTGTAATATTATTACTCATAGAGAAAAATCTGTAAAATCATCTACCACCAATGAAATTTTTCCTATAAAGAATTATTTGAGTTGCACTATGGAATTTGTGATATATCTTATTGAGTGTGGATGCGGAAAACAATATGTTGGAAGAACAACCTAACCGCTACATTTAAGGGTTAATTCGCATAGATGTAACATCAAAAAAGGTTTTTTACAACATGGTCTTTCTAGACATTTCACTATAAAACATAATAAGGATCCAAGTGGACTAAAAATTAGCCCAATTGAACATATTCCTGTTAATTTTCCTGACAGGATAGGGCAATTAAATAGAAAAGAAGTATTTTGGATCTATAGGTTAAATACACTCAAGCCATTTGGTTTAAACGAAATTTCAGAGGTTTTTCTTTAGAATGGAATAAATTTGATGATTTTCTCTTTTAATAATTTTTAATGATGCATGTACCTGTTATTCAGAATTAATTTTATCTAATCTGGTATGTTTAAACCCCTTTTTTATGTGCGACTTTGTATTCCATGTATTTTATTTCTATAATGTGGATGAATTAATTTATTTCCTTTCCTTTATATATTTTTACTATATACTTTTATATACATGTTTTTATTTTTTCTGTGAGAAAATAGTGTTATTTTTTCCTGTATTGAAGATGAGTGGTTTTTTTCCTTTTCCCCTCCTTTATCTTTCTCTCCCTCTGTATGAGGGACAACACGGGTAGTGATCCTGGTTTCTTTCATCGAACGCTACGCAAGCTCTTCGTAGTCAGTGTCTTTGCCCTCTTACTATCAGATATTCTGAATATTTGTGAATGAAACCAACGTCTCCTTTTCAAGTGACGTGTGAGAGTTTTTTATAATCAATTGCAGTATCTACGGACACATATATATATATTTTTCTAATTGGTGATTCATACAATTTTAAAAAAAGCAAGAGAAAGCTTCCTTTATTGTCAAATAAATTATACATATCATTTTTAATTATAACATTTTATCTTTTCTCCACTAGTCCTTTTTCTCCCTCTCTGTCAGGTATGACCTGACCGTGGTTCAGTGCACTAAGATATACATTTCTTTGCCAAAAAGTTTTTTTAGTTGTCATGAGTTCGTTTTTTTAATATATATATATTTTTTTTTTTCTTTCGGTCTTCTTTTCTTCTCTTTCTTCTTTCTTTTCTTCATTTTTTCTATAATAAAAACATTGCTTTTAATGAATTGAGATTAATTAGTGCATTAGTTCAACTGTGATACTTTGAACCCTGACATTTGCACCAGATGACATGTGACCTTTTTGGCGCCGCTTTTTGAAATCATGCTGTATATAACCTGTGACAGTTCTGTTTGATCATATATTGTCATCCCCTGATGAAGAAATGGTATACATTTCGAAACGCGTTGGGAAATAAATGGATTAATCTTTCTCCTAAATATTGGATTGGTGAATTTATCTGGTAGCGCACAGAAGTCCGAGAATTTATTCCAAAATCTGAGGTCCTCTATTGTGCCATGCGGACGGCACCTATTTGTCTCACTTCCAGTTCATTGCGGTTTTGAAAAAGGGATTGTTAGAGCTGGGCCTTCCCCCGGACATGTACGGGTCTCATTCTTTAGGATCGGGGCCGCAACTGAGGCTGACAGCCTCGGTCTGGGGGCAGAGGTGATCAGGAGAATTGGCAGGTGGAAGTCGTATCGTTATTTATCGTATGTTCGACGTTAATTGTCGTTTGTTGTATGTTTAGGGATTTTGTTTTCTCTATATTCTGTTTTGTTTTTTCAGGTGGCGACCCCTGTCTGGCTTGGATATTTGGACACTCGTACGTGTATTGGGGTGCGCTACGAGCTGACGCAAGGCCAGATGGTAGGCAATTGGGCTTTAGGAGGGAACAGGTTCGGATCCGTTGGTTGGGTTTCCGAGGTATGGTGTGGAGCAGGGTGCTCCCGGAATTAGCCAAGTCCGCTCGCCTGGATAGACCCCCCCCCGACGTTCTTGTCATACATGCTGGGGGTAACGATTTGGGAGTTAGGCCTGTGAGGGAATTAATTAGGGACATACGTTCCGATTTTTTAAGATTATGGACGTCTTTCCCGAACGTGTTGACTGTCTGGTCGGACGTGGTGCCTAGAAAGAATTGGAGGCAAGCGAGGTCTTTAAAAGGGATTAACAGGGCTAGGGTGAAATTGAATCGGGCAGTGTCGGGATTTGTGTCCAGGAATGGGGGCATTGGTGTGAGGCACTTTGAGTTGGAGGCAGGTGTCGGTAATTTCTGGTTTGACGATGGGGTTCATTTAAATTCTATTGGAATTGATTTGTGGGCATTGGCAATTCAGGAGGGGATTGAGAGGGCCTTGGTGGTTTTGGGGCACTCACGAGCCTGAGGTGGTCAGGGCTGTTCGTGGTTGGCGGGGGGTGGGGTTCTTGGAGTTGACGATGATTGGTCGGGGAAGGATTTGGAAGTAATATTCCCGACAGTTTTAAAATGGTATGGGGGATCTGGCTTTTTAGTTATGGGCTCTGGACGGGGTTTTTACCTCGTGAGCTCTGGTGGTTAGTTTCCCGGAACGGGCTGGGGATGGACGGCTGAGGGTAACATGGTGGTCGAGTATTTTACATTGGTTTTTGGGCCAAAAGGTTTTATATCTAGATCTTTTAGCTCCAAGAACTCTCCCCTCATATTTGCATTATGATTAATATTGATGTTTATTGTTAATGTTATTGTTTGTTAATAAAATTGGCCGCTGTGGCCAAAATTAGGCAAAAAGAGTTAAAAATTGTAGTGTGTGTTATTTTGGGAGTGGGGATATCGAAAGGAGCTGGGTAGGTATTGGAATATGGAAGAAGAAAAAACTGGAGTCGCCATATGCTGTCAAGGAGGGGGCTGGGGAGGGCACAGCCTGATAGAAGCCCCCCATGACTGCAATGGGCGGGCAAGTTTTTAAATTTGTTTTGGCTGCCGTGACATAAATGGCTGGGATGGGGCCAGGGGAGGAGTTCGGGGTGGGGGCAGCCTGGGCAGTGGGGCAAAAGTGCGGGAAAAGCCGCATTCATCTGAAGCAGAGGAGTGAAGACCCACCCACCCTCCCTGTTAGATGGTAATACGGGGTAGGTAGTGTTAGGGGATATATGTAACAAAAAAAAAAAGAACCAAAACATAGAGTTGGTGGGATCTATATGGATCGTTTGTTGTTGCTGTCGTCACAGTGGCTAGGGGGTGGGGTTCTTGGAGTTGACGATGATTGGTCGGAGAAGGATTTGGAAGTAATATTCCCGACAGTTTTAAAATGGTATGGGGGATCTGGCTTTTTGGTTATGGGCTCTGGACGGGGTTTCTACCTCGGGAGCTCTGGTGGCTAGTCTCCCGGAACGGGAGTTACGGTGCCCTCGAGCTGGGGATGGACGGCTGAGGGTAACATGGAGGTTGAGTTTTTTACATTGGTTTTTGGGCCAAAAGGTTTTATAGCCAGATCTTTTAGCTCCAAGAACCCTCCCCTCATATTTGCATTATGATTAATATTGATGTTTATTGTTAATGTTATTGTTTGTTAATAAAATTGGCCGCTGTGGCCAGAATTATCCAAAAAGAATTAAAAATTGTAGTGTGTGTTATTTCGGGAGTGGGGATATCGGAAGGAGTTGGGTAGGTATTGGAATATTGAAGAAAAAAAAACTGGAGTCGCCATATGCTGTCATGTGCATCATTGATTCTACCAATATTTTAACGGTTTAGGTGTACTGCTGCCAGTGTGTAGTATGCCGAGAGCTATATCAAGTGTATCAAACTTCATGTTCATAAATGATATCTCACTATTTACTATCATACAGTAAGGCTGGGTTCACATGTAGCGGAACTATCGCGGAAATTACCGCGAGAATTCCGGAATTCCATTCCGCGGGAAAATCGCATTTTAAATTCCTGCAATTTTCCCGCGGAAAAGCTAGCATTTTGCAAGTGTAATTAGCTTGCAGAATTTCTAGCATTTTCCAAGCGTTCTGTAGCATCGCTTGGAGAACTGATTGACAGGTTGGTCGCACTCGTCAAACATAGTGTTTGACGAGTGTGACCAACTTTTTACTATTGAGGCCGCCTATGCGGCCTCAATAGTAAAAGATAGAATGTAAATAATAATAAAAAAAAAAATATTGTTATTCTCACCTTCCGACGTCCCGCGCAGCCTTCCTGCCTCTCTCCACGCTCCCGGTCCCAGTAAGCCTTTGCGGGTGATGAAGTCCGTTCTCGCGGGATCGCGAAGTCTCGCGGTCATCGCGAATGACCGCGAGACGTCACGATCCCGCGAGAACGGACGTCATCGCGGTAATTGTCGCAAAGGCTTACTGGGACCGGGAGCGTGGAGAGAGGCAGGAAGGCTGCACGGGATGTCGGAAGGTGAGAATAGCAATATTTATTATTTTAAATTCTATTTTTTACAAGGATATGGTACCCAAAGCCCGGAGGACAGTCTCCTCTCCTCTGGACCGTGGGTACCATTCGCAAATGTTCTGCTTACTTTTCGCATGGTGTGCACAGCCACATGCGGAAAGTAAGCAGAACAATGCATTCCTATGGGTGCGGGATCGCCGCGATTTCGTAAAATTAATGAGCATGCTGTGTTTTTTACCGCGAAGCAATTCCGCCTCGGTAAAAACCGCAGCATTAGCACAGCATTGCGGAATCCCATAGGAATGGATGGGATGCTTATTTTTCGCGGCAACGTGAAAAAAATGCCACGTGTGAAACCAGCCTAAGTGTGCTATTTGCATGTTTAAGGCTGGGTTCATAGAATCATAGAATCGTAGAGTTGGAAGGGACCTCCTGGGCCATCTGGTCCAACCCCCTGCTCAAAGCAGGATTCGCTAAATCATCCCAGTCAGATGTCTGTCCAGCCTCTGTTTGAAGACATCCATTGAAGGAGAACTCACCACTTCTCGTGGCAGCTTGTTCCACTCATTGATCACTCTAACTGTCAAAAAGTTTTTTCTAATATCTAATCTGTGTCTCCTCCCATTCAGTTTCATCCCATTGCTTCTAGTCTTTCCTTGTGCAAATGAGAATAAAGTTGATCCTTCTACAATGTGACAGCCCTTTAGATATTTGTAGACAGCTATTAAGTCTCCTCTCAGTCTTCTCTTTTGCAAACTAAACAATCCCAAATCCTGCAACCTTTTCTCATAAGACAGGGTTTGCAGACCGGTCACCATTCTGGTTGCTCTTTTCTGAACTTGCTCCAGTTTGTTGATGTCTTTTTTAAAATGTGGTGCCCAAAACTGGACACAATATTCCAGATGAGGTCTGACCAAAGAGGAGTAGAGGGAAATAATGACTTCACGTGATCTAGACTGTATGCTTCTGTTAATACATCCTAGAATTGCATTTGCTTTTTTTGCTGCTGCATCACACTGTTGACTCATATTCAGTCTGTGATCTATTAGTATACCCAAGTCTTTTTCACATGTGCTGTTGCTTAGGCCTATTCCTCCTATTCTGTATATGCTTTTTCATTTTTATTGCCCAGATGTAGTACTTTGCATTTTTCCCTGTTAAAAACCATTCTGTTAGTTGCTGCCCACTTCTCCAGTTTATTTATATCTTTTTGAATCCTCTCTCTCTCTTCTCTAGTATTAGCTATCCCTCCTAGCTTTGTGTCATCAGCAAATTTAATGAGTTTACCCTCAATTCCTTCATCTAAATCGTTGATAAAGATGTTGAACAATACAGGGCCCAGGACAGAGCCCTGTGGTACCCCACTTGAGACATTCTTCCAACTGGATGTGCAGCCATTTACGACCACTCTTTGGGTCCGATCACTAAGCCAGTTATGAATCCACCTAACAGTTGCCTTGTCCATTCCATACTTAGTCATTTTTTCAATAAGGATTGTATGAGATACTTTGTCAAATGCTTTGCTGAAGTCAAGATATACTATATCTACAGCATTTCCTTGATCCACCCAATCAGTGATTCCGTCATAGAAGGAAATTAAGTTAGTCTGACATGACTTATTAGTTACAAACCCATGCTGACTCTGTTTAATCACTTCATTCTTATCCAGGTACTGACATACGTGTTGTTTAATAATTTGTTCAAAGATCTTTCCTGGTATAGAAGTCAGACTCACTGGCCTATAGTTGCCTGGGTCCACCTTCTTCCCCTTTTTGAAGATAGGAACAACATTTGCTCTTCTCCAGTCTTCTGGGACTTCTCCTGTTCTCCAAGAATTTTCAAAGATTATGGAGAGGGGTTCAAAAATTTCTTCTGCTATCTCCTTCCGTACTCTGGGGTGTAATTCATCTGGACCTGGAGACTTGAATTCATTTAGGTTAGCTAAGTGTTTCCTCACTATCTTTCTGTTTATAGATATCCTGGATTCTTCTATTCCCTTAATAGGACAGTGAAGAACAGTTGATGTCACATTTCCTTTCTGAGAGAAAACAGATGCAAAATAGGAATTTAAAAGTTCGGCCTTCTCAACATCCTGTCTTACCATTTCATCATTTTCATCCTGTAAAAATCCTATAGCATCTTTGACTTTTCTTTTACTTTTGACATATCCCCAAAATCCTTTATTATTGCTTTTGACATCTCTTGCAAGCCTCAATTCATTGTCAGCTTTAGATAATTTGATTTGTGCCCTGCAGGTTCTGCAGACAGCATTATATTCTTCTTTAGATATGCCTCCCTCTTTCCATTTTATAAACATTTTTTTTCTTCCTTTTTAGCATGTGCTTAAGTTCTGTGTTCATCCATCTTGGCTTCCTTAAATGCTTCCTATTCTTCCCTTTTTTCGAAATTGTTAACAATTGTGCTTTGAGAATTTCATTTTTCAAGATTTCCCATCCTTCCTGGACATTTTTGTCTTTAAGGATATCCAGCCATTGGATCCCTCCAATTCTCTTTCTGAATCCCTTAAAATCTGCCTTTCTGAAATCTAACATTGACGTCTGAGTCTTCACAGGTCTTCCTCCTCTAGTTATCCAAAATTCTAAAATAGCATGGTCGCTACCTCCTAGGGTCCCAGCCACTTTTACCTCCTCAACCATTTCCTCCCTGTTTATAAGGATTAGATCCAAGGTAGCAGTTCCCCTTGTTTTCTCCCCTACCTTTTGGAAGATAAAGTTGTCAGCAAGAGAGGATAAGAATTTCCTTGACCTGTTAGTTTTGCCTGAGAGAGATTCCCAACAAATGTCTGGATAGTTGAAATCTCCCATGACAACTATGTCATATTTTTTGGAGAACTTGGCCATTTGATGCATAAAGAGTTCATCCATATCTTCAGGTTGCACAGGCGGCCTGTAGTAAATGCCTACAATGGTGTCCTTTCCATTGTTCTGTCCTTGTATTCTTACCCAAACAGTTTCCACAGAACCCCCAGTCTCTGAAGATTCAATCTCTGTGCAGATATACGCGTTTCTAACATACAATGCGACACCTCCTCCTCGTTTATCAAGTCTGTTTCTTGCAAATAAGTTGTATCCTTCTAGTCTTGTATTCCAATCATGTGTATTGTCCCACTAAGTTTCAGTGATTCCAATGACATCATATTTCTTCTCCTGCGTTAGTAGTTCCTATTCTCCTTGTTTGTTGCCCATGCTTTGTGCATTAGTATAGAAACATTTTAGTTTGTGATTGGTTTCTCTTTCTCCAATATTTTTATTAATTAGATTCTTTTGTCTTTGTTCTTCCTTTCCACTTCTAATATCAGAGTTCTCAATAGCATTTGTCAGGTGTATGGCTTTTTCTGGTCTTTTGCTTCCCTTCCCATGTTGTTCTAGTTTAAAGCTCTCCTTACAAGTGTAGCAAGACGACTTCCAAATACATGTTTTCCAGTCTTCGTAAGGTGCACCCCATCTCTAGCAAGTAGTCCATCGTAAAGGTAACTCACTCCGTGATCCAGAAATCCAAATCGTTGCTGACGGCACCATCGACGTAGCCAGTTGTTCACCTGCAGAATCTTATTCCACCTCCTTGTTCCACCTCCTTGTTCACACGTAGCGGAACTCTTGCGGAAATTACCGCGAGAATTCCGGAATTCCATTTCGCGGGAAAATAGCATTTTAAATTCCAGCGAGTTTCCTGCGGAAAAACTAGCATTTTGCAAGTGTAATTAGCTTGCAGAATTGCTAGCGTTTTCCAAGCGATATGTAGCATCGCTTGGAGAACTGATTGACAAGTTGGTCACACTCGTCAAATAGTGTTTGACGAGTGTGACCAACTTTTTACTATTGAGGCCGCCTATGCGGCATCAATAGTAAAAGATAGAATGTAAATAATAATAAAAAAAAAAAATCATAGAATCGTAGAGTTGGAAGGGACCTCCTGGGCCATCTGGTCCAACCCCCTGCTCAAAGCAGGATTCGCTAAATCATCCCAGTCAGATGTCTGTCCAGCCTCTGTTTGAAGACTTCCATTGAAGGAGAACTCACCACTTCTCGTGGCAGCCTGTTCCACTCATTGATCACTCTAACTGTCAAAAAGTTTTTTCTAATATCTAATCTGTGTCTCCTCCCATTCAGTTTCATCCCATTGCTTCTAGTCTTTCCTTGTGCAAATGAGAATAAAGTTGATCCTTCTACAATGTGACAGCCCTTTAGATATTTGTAGACAGCTATTAAGTCTCCTCTCAGTCTTCTCTTTTGCAAACTAAACATTCCCAAATCCTGCAACCTTTCCTCATAAGACAGGGTTTGCAGACCGGTCACCATTCTGGTCGCTCTTTTCTGAACTTGCTCCAGTTTGTTGTTATTCTCACCTTCCGACGTCCCGCGCAGCCTTCCCGCCTCTCTCCACGCTCCCGGTCCCAGTAATCCTTTGCGACAATTACCGCGATGACATCCATTCTCGCGGGATCACAACGTCTCGTGGTCATTCGCGATGACGTCGCGCGAATGACCTCGAGACTTCGCGATCCCGCGAGAACGGACGTCATCGCTTGCAAAGGCTTGCTGGGCCCGGGAGCGTGGAGAGAGGTGGGAAGGCTGCGCGGGACGTCGGAAGGTGAGAATAACAATATTTTTTATTTAAATTCTATTTTTTACAGGAATATGGTACCCAAAGCCCGGAGGGCAGTCTCCTCTCCTCCAGACCGTGGGTACCATCCGCAAATGTTCTGCTTACTTTTCAATTCCTCGAAATTAATGAGCATGCTGCGTTTTTTACCGCGAAGCAATTCCGTTGCGGTAAAAACCGCAGCATTAGCACAGCATTGCGGAATCCCATAGGAATGCATGGGATGCTTATTTTTCGTGTTTTCACGGCAAAATCGCGCGGTAAAAACCGCCGCGGAAACGCGAAAAAAGCCACGTGTGAACCCAGCCTTATACATTTACCCTTCTGTATAAGGAAGAAGGCTTTTATGTAACGATTTGATGGGTTTGCTATATGTATCCAGATGACACTATTGAGCATGTAACATGATGTAAAAGCATTAGATCTTCTGCGAGTATAAACACCTGCTCCTGTAATATAGAAACCTGTCCACCCCATAACAAACTGTACCCGTAAAGAACGACCGTGGGTGGAAGCAGCGAGAACCTCGTGTCATACAGTTTATGAAATGAATAAAGAACAGGAGTCGGCGTATAGAGTCCCAGAGGAAAGCTCCTTTCATCGCTTCCCATGTGCTTCTACTCATATGTCAAAGATAATACTAATAACATACACTAAGATAAATCCGTAACTTATACATCTGCATAGAGCCAAGGAAATAAAAATGTCCGAGGCTGGCCCCAGGCCAGCAATTTGTAGACTTGGTGCATGTACTCTTTTCAGTAAACTCCAACACTTTTGCCCATATAACAGGGATGGGCGATTAATTTTCTCAAGGGGCTACATGACAGTTGTGGAGGGACTAACCAACATGATGTACTTAATTGTTCTAATTAATATTATTATTGCTTTAAATGACTCAAAACCATATAATTTACGGCTTTTTTAAAAATTGATGAAAAACTGTAAATTATACTACTGATGTTATTCAGCTCTTGTACCTTGATCAAAAACTCCCCCACTTAGTAAGATGGCCTCACAGCTGCTCACATAGTATGATGCCCCCAGTCATCCCCACACATTATAATACCTCCTATGTCCCCACACACAGTATGATGGACCCCATCCCAACACAGTATAATTGATCCCACAGCTCTCCCCCACACACACTATGATGGACCCTACAGCCTTCACACAATATAATTGTCTCCACAGCCTACGACACAGTAGGATGAAACCTCAGTCAGCCCCCACACACAGTATGGTGATCCCCACAGACACGCCCACAGTATAATGGACCCCACACCGACCCACTCAGAATATGATGAACCCCACAGAATATGATGTTACCCACCCCAAATCAGTATGATGAATCCCACAGCCCTCCCCACACATGGTATGATGTACAACATAGCCCTCCACACACAGTATGGTTGACTCCACAGCCCCCGCACCGTATGCATATGATAAACTCCAAATTCCTCCATGCACACACACGATGGACTCCACAGCCCCCACACACCATATCATGAACAACATCTCCGCACCCAGCATGTTGCACCTCACAGACCCCACACACCATATGAAGGACACCCTAGCCCTCACATACAGCACAATAAATTTAACATCCCAACACACAGTATGATTGTCCCCATAGCCACAATATGTTGGACCCCACAGCGACCCTCTCACAATATGATGGGCCTGACATCCGCCTCACACAGTATGATGGTTCCTGCAGTATTACACACATTATAATGGACCCCACAGCCCCCAACACAGTACGATGAACCTCACACCCCACCCTCACACAGTAAGATGGACCTCACTGCTCTCTTACAGTATGATTTCACAGTATGATGGACCCCACAGCTTTCCACATAGTAAGATGAATACCACAGCTCCTGACATGCAGTTAGATGGATCTCAAAGTTCCCCCACTACCCCATAAAATGATTGACCTCACAGACCTCCACACACAGTATTATAGACACCACAGTCCCCACACACTACATGATGGACCACTCAGCCTTCCACATATAGTATGATGGGGTACACACAGTTTGATGGGTCCTACAGCAACCCTCAGATAGTATCATGAACGCCACAGTCCTCCACACATACTATGACAGACCCCACAGCTCCTCCATAATATAATGGATCCAACTGCCCACACAGTATTATGCTTCTGCAACCACACACAGTATAATGGACCCCACAGATCCCCAGTGACAGATGTTAGACCCCACAGCCTTCCACATAGTATGATGGATTCCACTGCCCCCACACAGAGTATGATGAAACCCACTGCTCACCTACAATATGATGGACCCCACACACACAGTTTGATGCCCCTAAGCCCCACACAAAGTATGTGTGATGGACACCGTATCAGACTCACCACCAGAGACTGTACGCATGTCCAAAGACGTGCTGGGGAAACCCGAGGTCTCCTGCAGTGGAATGTGAACACGGCTGAAAGTGTGCTGCAGGAGGAACGGGACCTGCAACACATGACCACTGGGGGAGTGACTGGGGGGGAGCTAAGTCACAAACTCCTAGCAGTGATAGTGGGACCCAGCAGAGCCGGGAGATGCGTCAGTAAAGCCGAGGTCAGACCAGAGGGCAGAGCAGTAACAAGCAGGTAACACGAATAGCGTGGTAAGGGCAGAGACACACTGGCAAATTTTTCGTCCGAGAATCGGATCGTAAAACTTGCCCAGGCCGGCACCTCTCCTGACCTGAACTTGACAGCTGCATAGTAATCCATCACGCTGTCATGCTCAGGTCAGGAGAGGTGCCGGCCAGGGCAAGTTTTACGATCCGATTCTCATACGAAAAATTCGCAAGTGTGTCTCTGCCCTAGGAAGCAAGCCGGGGAAAAGGCGGACGGGAAGTCAGGGACGTAGTCGGAGTAGAACCAAGAGTAACACAGAAAGTACAGAATCAGAGGACGAATATCGGGAAACAGACCAGGTCATACACAAAGCAATTGTACAGAAGCAGGCAATATACACAGGTATACAAGGGTCAGCTACTCAGCCAGGAATGGACATATCACTGACAACGAGCATAGCATCAGTGCGGTTACTTATAGCCCTCCCCAAGCCAAAGAGAGGCCACGTAGGATTAACCCTAGAAGGACCGTAACAAAAATTCCAGGCAGACCATGACAGTATGGTTTCCGAACAACCCCACATTATAATGTTCCAATAGCTCTCCAAAAAGTATGATGCCCCTACAGTCATCCACACAAGTATAATATCTCCACAGCTCCCATTGTATGATGCCCCACAGTCTCCCACACAAGTAAACTACTTACATCCCCCCCATTCCCCTGATGTGCAGCCATAGTCTGTGCACTGTGAGGACTGAAGCTCTGCACAGCAGGCAAGATCTAGTCACAATTGATGTGCTGACAGCTGACAACTGTGTTATACCATTGTACACTATTTATTGCATATTGTGGGGCCTAGCAATCACAAGAAGCACACAGGATGCCATCCTTTGAAGCTATGTGCACACGTGCGGAATTGCGCTGAAATTTCCGCGGCAATTCCGCAACTCCCTGCCACGGGAAATACGCATGCGGAATTCCCGCGAAAAACTAGTGTTTTGCAAGCGTAATTAGCTTGCAGAATACTATCGTTTTCCAAGCGATCTGTAGCATTGCTTGGAAAACTGATTGACAGGTTGGTCACACTTGTCAAACATAGCGTTTGACAAGTGTGACCAACTTTTTACTATTGAGGCTGCCTATGCAGCATCTGTAGTAAAAATATATAATTTTAAAAAATAATAAAAAAATTAAAAAATCGTGATAGTCTCACCTTCCGGCGGCCCCTGCAGCCTTCCCGATCCTCGCGATGCTCCTGGCAACTCCCGTTCCCAGCGGTGCCTTGCGACAATGACCCCAGATGACGTAGCATCACGCGAGACCACTACGTCACCTCAGGTCATTGTCACAAGGCATCCCTGGGAGCGGGACTTGCCGGGAGCATCGCTGAGGCCCGGGAACGCTGTGGGGGCTGCCGGAAGGTGAGAATATCACGATGTTTTATTTTAATTCTTTTTTTTTTTAACAGGGATATGGTACCCAGGGCCTGGAGGACAGTCTCCTCTTCTCCCGACCGTGGGTACCATCCGCAAATTTTCTGCTTACTTTTCGCATGGTGGGCATAGCCATATGCAGAAAGTAAGCGGATCAAGGCATTCCTATGTGTGCAGCATCCCCGCGATTCCGCCCAAAGAAGGAGCATTCTGGGTATTTTTCCGCTATGCGATTCCGCCGCGGAAAAATACGCAGCATTAGCACAGCATGTGCGGAATGCCATTGAATTCAATGGGTTGCGTTTTGTATGCGTTTTCGCTGCAAAAATGCTTACAATCCGCAACGTGTGCACATAGCCTGAATGGCAGCCATAGAAGCTCGCACTGCCCGGTCCAGCTGCTACCGGGTACTGACGTGAACACTGAACCGGGGTCCAGTGAATCTTTTTGCTCCACTCTAGTTCTTCATCTATGTATCATTTTATGCAAGTGATGAAACAGTAGAGTAATACTGCTATGCAGCAGGCATATACAGTATTATAAAGGATCGCTTGCCAATGCCTGTATTCTAGAAACGACAACCCCCTTCCCATATGTCCTAAAAGACATTTGGTCATTACATTTTTTTTCCTAAGATTTAACCAGCTTCTCATCTAAGTCCAGCAATGGCCTTGTAAGGCCTCTTTCACACATCAGGTTTTCGCCGTCAGGCGTGATCCGGCGCTTTTGACAGAAACCGGATCCGGTGAAATGCAATGCCGGATCCGGTTCCCCCCCCATTGACTTGCATTTGCGCCGGATCGCGCCGGATGGCCATGCGTTTCATCCGGTTTTCGCCGGATCCGGCAATGTGTCGCGATCCGGCGTCTGGAAAAAACGGCTACTGTAACGTTTTTTGTCTCCGGCGAAAAAGCCGGACCCGCCGGATCCGGCGCGTCCGGCTTTTTCACACAATGAAAGCCTATGAGCGCCGCAATGCGCCTGATCCGGCGAAAGCCGGATCCGGTGGCCGGATACGTTTTTTTTGGTCTGAGCATGCTCAGTAGCTCTGCCCACAAGACATATATAAAAGCAAGACAGTGGGACCCACAGCCACACCCAACATGCCACCCAAGAAAGCAACCAAGCGCAGCAGGAGAAGGCAGGCGACCACTGCAGCACCATCAGCACCACCACCACCCCAAATGGAGCAGCAAATGGAACATGCTGAGGAGGGGAGGCCAGCAGCAGATGAGAGACGGTAATTATCAAATCCCCCATTCCTCCAAACTAGGGCCATGGAATATCAAGATATTCATTGGCCCTTTGTTTCTCTTTATTCAACAGCCGCCCAAGAGATGCAGCAGCAGCAGCAGCAGCAGAAATGGCATCACTGGCAGCAGCAGCAGCAGCAATACCCACAGCCATGGAGTCTGGCCATCAACAGGACAGCACATCTTCTTCTGGGAGCCCTCCCTCGCATCGTCAGCGTTTGACGGTAAGTTTTTATTTCCAAAATCCATCATCTCTGTAATATATGTCTATTCATTGCCTTTTATTTCAAAACAGGAATCACAAGATGAAGAGGAGCTCCCAGAAGAAGAAGGAAGGGGTGGACAGACACCTGGAGTGGGCTCACAATTGGTAAGTTTTTTGCATCAAACGCAGAAACACAACATCACACTACACACAACACATAGAAAACAATGTTCTGCAGACCACACACAGCAAACAAATGCCTACATCCAAAGACATAACATTTTTTGTTTTCTTCTCTAGTCTTCCCAATCTGGTGCTCGGCCAAGAGGTCCTTGCAGTACCTCCCAGGGTCGTCGGCGACAGCAACGCGGCGGTCACCAGCGTGTAAGTATAAATATTTTTGCTTTGTTTTTTTGCACTTTTTATTTCATTTCTTTTGTGGAGGCTAATTATGTTATTTTTGTCTTTTTCTTTAACAGCCTTCACAGCGTGCTCCCGACTCTGACGGTGAGGATGGAGGACTCGATGTGGACCACCTCATCGATCTCGTCAGAGAAAGGGAGCCGCTCTGGAATATGGCTGACCGCCGCCACGCTGACCTTATCGTTACCCGACGACTCTGGGAGGAAATCTGTTCGCTCCTTGTGGGCCGCTGGGAGGACCTCGATGTTCGGGCCCAGATTAAAGAGCGTAAGTATATACAGTACCGGTTGCTTGATGTAAACCAGTGTTTCCCGAACTCCAGTCCTCGTGGTCCCCACGGATCATGTGTTCAGGATTTCTATTTACTATGGAAATCCTGAAAACATGACCCCTGGGGACCATGAGGACTGGAGTTTGTGAAACACTGATGTTGTATACTAACCACTCCTTTCTCGTTTCAGGGAACAGAATTGTGAATCGGTGGCGGTCTGTGAGGGATCGTTTCAAGAAGGAGTTCAATAAAGAGATGCGGGCCCCGAGTGGATCTGGAGGACGCAGGAGCAAGTACAAGTACGCACAAGCCCTGTCGTTCCTCCGGGAAACAATGGTCACTAGAAGGTAAATATTACACACCACATGTGAAAAAAAATGTTAGATGTAACTTTTTTTTTGTTTTCAGCCAGGGCCATACCATGTCAGTATTTTAATTGTTTTTTTTTCTCTTTATTCCACAGCACGGTGAGCAGCACTCGGGAGCCTGCACGATTGGACCCTTCTGAGGCGATCCCTGAGGAGACCGGCACCGAGGGACACTTCGACCGCCCCGGTACATCTGCACCTTCCCAGCCTTCCCACACATTCGACCCATCTGTCCCATCCACCAGCACAGGAGCATCGTGGCCGCCTACATTACATGAAGCTGCTGGTGAGGAGATCGCTTTCCCTTTACCCCACCCTTCTGCCCCTGCCACCTCTAGTACACCTGCGGGTACTGGGCGGCAGCTGCAGAGGGGTCAGGAAAAGACTTATGCGCCAGAGTTCTTGCATCTGAATGCATCTTTCCAGAACTGTCTAAAAGTCTTGTCAGAGCAAATCTCCGCAGGCTATCAGCAGATCAACTCCAGCATTCTGGAGGTGAAGACACTTCTGCAAACCATGCATTCAGAAGCAAGATCTTCGCCAAACCACACCTTTTTCAGGTCTGTTGTGGAGCGCATGGCAACACTATCTCCTACCCAGCAGATGCATGTAATGCATTCGTGCCACGGTGCTCTACAGCAGGTTACCTCCCAACCTCCACCTCCCACCACTGTAGTTCCTCCACCTGCACCCCCTCCAGCCACTTTCCATCCTCCCCCTCCTATTACATCTGCACCCCCTCCAGCCACTTTCCATCCTCCCCCTCCTATTACATCTGCACCCCCTCCAGCCACTTTCCATCCTCCCCCTCCTATTACATACCAGCAACCTCACCAGTACCAGCAACCTCCCCAGTACCAGACATCTCCCCACTTCCAGCAACCTGCCCCGTACCAAACTCCTTCCCCGTACCAAACTCCTTCCCCGTACCAAACTCCTTCCCCGTACCAAACTCCTTCCCAGTACCAAACTCCTTCCCCGTACCAAACTCCTTCCCCGTACCAAACTCCTTCCCCGTACCAAACTCCTTCCCCGTACCAAACTCCTTCCCCATACAATTTTCCATCAACATCATCTGCTCCTACAGTCCCTGCCCAACCCTCCACTCCACCGCCCACCACCTCTTCTGCCTCCCACATGTCCACCCATTCTGTAGCTTTTTCCACACCTTCACCTCTAACTGTTCCTTCCCCACCACGATCCCAGTCCTCTCTCCACACACCCAGTGTTGAAGTGTCCCGCAGCCCCTCCAGCAGTATTTCCACCACACACTACACAGATTTGTAATGTGTGTTTTTTAATAAAAATGCCCATTGGGTTTAAAACCTTTATTAAAAAAGTTTTTTGCACTTTAAAAACATTTTACAAAAAAAAAAAAATTTTAAATAAAAGTTAAATTATCGTTTCACAATGGTTGTCTGTCATTTCTTTCTGCGGCGAAGTATGTTTAAAAAAAAGGTTAAATACAGGGTATTTCAAAGGTAAAAAGGTATTCAAAACCAGGTATATAACTGTGGGTACATTTTACCTTTTTGCCACAGTTGTGTTCCTGGTTGTGTTTGAAGCAAAGTATTTCACCTAAAAAGTTGTGTTTATTGTTGATTTCCTACCAATGTACACAACTTTTGTTAAAAGGTGAAATACTTTGCATAAAACACAACCAGGTACACACCTGTGGCCTAAAGGTAAAAATAGTAAGACCATGACAAGATAGCCAACTTTGGTTGGCAAAGGTATATACTGTTGGTCCAGAAGGTACACAAGTTTGGTTAGGGCACAAATCTTTCACACTCTGTCATCCCAGTGTACTCTGCCTTGAGGTGACATAAAGTATAGTGGAAAATTGTCCCTGAAACCGTCACAGAACTTCTAGTGGTAATATTTCCAATGACAACATCCATCTTCGCCAGTAACTTGCTCTTCTCTCCAACCTGCACTTTCTTCTCTACAACCTGTCAAAGAAGGGCTGTAGGAACACGCTATATATAGTTTTCCAGTAGCCAATCCCGTTCGGAAGGCCACAAGGGTCAATTTTAAAAACCGGATCTGGCGTAATCCGTCGAAAAACGGATAGAAAAACGGATGAACCGGATGAGACGGATCCGGTTTTGTCTGTCAAGAACAAGACGGATCCGGCTGAAAACCGGATCCGGCACATCAGGTTTTACAAAACATTTGCCGGATCCGGCATTCCGGCACGACGCCGGATCGCGCCTGACGCCGAAAACCTGATGTGTGAAAGTAGCCTAAGATCAATGCCAAAACAACAAAACTAGTTTAGTTTAATAGTAAGTTCTATTTTTTCCACCAGATGGCAGCATATCACAATTTTTTACATCTATCGGTAATGCAGTTTTTTTGACATCAGGGTGTTATAGATGTGCTGCTGATGAGAGCAAATAATATTAATTTACAGTCATTTGTCTATTGTAATGCTGATTTATCTTTTTATGCTTCATAATGTTTTCTTGAAGTCAGAAATTTAGCAGAAGGATGTATATAAAAAGCTGCAGCTTGTGACAGATGAACACACCAGCGCTTTATTACCTCATGCGTATGTGCTACAACGAGTATATAGCATTCATCTGCCCACTTCAATGTTAAAGTGCACACAGGCTGTCCAGAAATTTATATTGTCATATGAACAGGGCCTTATAATTTAATGGGGTTAAATCATACTTTTCTTTAGAGGGAATTCGTCAGCAGGAACCTGAGAGGAGCATAATGTAGGGGCAGAGACCCTGATTTCAGTGATGTGTCACTTGACCGTGTGTTGCTAGTTAAAAAAAAAAATTATTATTTTGTCACTATGCACAGCGTACACAGAAAGCTGCCAATCAGTGGTGTGGACGGAGTTATACAGAGCTCTGCTGGATCTGCAGCAGAAAAAAACAGTGATTGTATCCAAATGACAGCATGCAGACCAGCAAGTAAAACACCCCTGGAATGAGAGTCTCAGCCCTTTATCATGCTGCTCTGAGCTTACAAAGCAAAAACCTGGTGACAGAGTCCCTTTAAGAGCGCACTGCTCCGCAGTCTCCTCACTTCCTGTGTGCCGCGAAACAGTGCACTCCTGAAAATTGAGAGTTTGGATAAGCTGCATGGTCATACCATTGGTCAGAGCTGAGCACTCTCCCAAGCGGAGGAGAAAAGCACAGGGCACTAAACATGGCCATATCCAGTAATCTGCCCAACGTGAGGGCAGTGCTTGCAGGACAGTTTTTTTGTCACTTTTTTGTGCCAAAATCCTTAAAAAAAATTTTAAATCTTTGTAACAAGCTTCTCAAAGTCACTTAGGAGAAATCTTGTATTATTTTTCTCTGGTGCCTTTTTTAATGCATGTAAAGCTGTGGGGTTTTTTTTAGGAAGATTTTTCAGGCTGAAAAATCCAAGTGAAAGAACAGCATTAAAAAAACAACATTATTTTGGAGTTGAGATTAACAGTTTTTTAGTCTGTGATAGCGCTTTTATTTTCTGCTTCAATTCACACAGTAGTCAAATGTGAAGAGTTTGAAGGCGAAATGCCTCAAACACGGACGCGCTGCTTCTTTTTGTACCCATAAAAGACACATTAAGAGAGCAACACCGTGTGCACTTTGCACGTGTTTTCTCATTGAAATGGATAAGGAGATAATTCAGAGTATTTGAAGTGATTTTTAGGGCAAAATCTGCTCCAAAATTGACAAAAAAGAAAACTATGTGAACCTGCATTAGAAAAAGCATCGTGTCATTTCTTTGTCACTCCTCATAGTCTAATTATAAATACATCACAAGTTTCAAAAACTGCCTGTTATTACACAATTATGCCCAAAACCACAGCTTTAGAAGTGTTTTTTAGATGTGGATTTTTCAGCCAGAGAAAAACTTTGTGAACATACCCTAAATCATACAGCATGTAAAAAGCACACATTCCGTGCTCAGGAAACGCTGAGACAGAGACCTAGGAAGCGAGCAGGACACAAGAGAATTAAAAATCCCTCTTCCTGACAGCTTGAATTTTCCAGTAAGAAGTACGGTACATTGCAAATTTGCTTGTTTTTAAAAGCCCTTCGCAATTTCAACCATTTAATAAGATGAGAAAGCTCCTTTAAAGGGGTTATCTGAGACTATTTTATTCTGTTTACTATGGGCCTAAGAACTAACAGGCAGGTAGTTACTAACCTGATTGTTCTGCCCACTATGATCTCTGCTAGCACAGAGCAGTCACTGACAACTTCTGCGGCTTCCGCTGACGTCACACTGATAGAGAAGCAGCTTCTCTTCCTCTCTGCTCTGTTGACGGGATGTAACTGCCGACATAATGATGATTGACATCCAGCTCCCTGCTGCCTCACTGCGGGGAGCCGGCTATCAATCAGCATGACATCGGCAGTCACGCCCCGTCGACAGAGCAACCTGGAAAAGAACGAGCTGCTCTGTTGATGGGAAACAGCTGAATAGCTGGTAGGAGCGATCAATGACTATTCCGAGCTGGTATAAAAGACAGGTAGTTAGCAACTTCCTGCCTGTTAGTTTTAAGCTCCCTGCTGCCTCACTGCGGGAAGCCGGCTATCAATCAGCATGACATCAGCTGTCAGACCCCGTTGACAGCAACCTGGAAAAGAAAGAGCTGCTCGGTTGACGAGAAACAGCTGAATCACTGGTAGGAGCGATCAGTGACTATTCCGAGCTGCTATAAAAGACAGGTAGTTAGCAACTTCCTGCCTGTTAGTTTTAAGCTCCCTGCTGCCTTATTGCGGGGAGCCAGCTGTCAATCAGCATGACATCAGCTGTCAGACCCCGTCGACAGAGCAACCTGGAGAAGAAAGAGCTGCTCGGTTGACGGGAAACAGCTGAATCGCTGGTAGGAGCGATCAGTGTCTATTCCGAGCTGCTATAAAAGACAGGTAGTTAGCAACTTCCTGCCTGTTAGTTTTAAGCTCCCTGCTGCCTTATTGCGGGGAGCCAGCTGTCAATCAGCATGACATCAGCTGTCAGGCCCCGTCGACAGAGCAACCTGGAAAAGAAAGAGCTGCTCGGTTGACGAGAAACAGCTGAATCACTGGTAGGAGCGATCAGTGACTATTCCGAGCTGCTATAAAAGACAGGTAGTTAGCAACTTCCTGCCTATTAGTTTTAAAGTGTTTAATTCCCAAGTTTTCACTGATACAGAATGATATTTCTGGTATTACAAGGCTGTTTATAGAAGAGGCTCGACTTGTCAGATACATCTGAAAAAATTAGAGATGTTAAGGGAAGAGCTTGCACAACCGCTGCTGTCTGCAATTGTTATAAATTGCTAATGTTCACCTTTAAGGTCAGCAGTCTACGATTACAACCCAAGAAATGCTTCCTGCAGTTCCCTATTATGTCCACTAAGTGGCAGAAGTTTTCCAAGAGAAGCGAGAGGCGACTAGCGCAGGATATTTAGCACATACATCATGTTATTTCCTGTATGGAATAAAGCAGAAATAAAAGACTTGGTTTTCTAATTACCAAAGTGGGAATATTAAATTGGCAAATAGCTTTTGGTTTGAAATGTTAATCAGTAGGATTATCCCGTAAACTGAGAAGCATCAATGTATAAATCTAGTTCTAATAACTTTATAAAAAAAAAAAAAAAAGTTAGTTATGGCTTAATTAAAAAATCTTTACAAAAGATTATTAGGATCAGGAAATCGTTCTCATGGGCACCAAGGTTCGTTGGCGGTAGTGTCCTCTTAAATTAGAAAATGTGCCTTTTAAGGTTGCTCTGTGGCAAATGAAAGTTGTATTGGTCTTTGTTGCGTTATCAGCAGTTTCTGCCGTTAACCGGCAGCCTGCAGTGTTGTGCAATAAGCAGCAATCCTTGTATACACGGGACATAAAAACGCCCCCGCCGCCATCCCACACAATCACAGCTGTACACTGCATATTTTCATTTTTACAAAGTTTTATAAAAAGAAACTTTTTACTATTTTTATCTGCCAGTTTTATTGGTGGATCTTTATATTATTTGGATCTTTTATATCTATAAAATTAAATGTACCGTAAAAGGAGCCAAAGATCTTGAAAGCAAAAAGCTTATGATTGTGAATGATAGTCGGTCGCTGACTAGAAGTAGGCCAAACCCTGGTTTATATAGGGGGAAAACAATTACTAATCTTGTCCTTCATGGGTTGTAAAACCAGTACCAAAATGTTGTAAAGACAACCTCAGAACCTACAAAGAAAGACATAGTTGAACTCGTAGCAAATGCGATTTATTTTGACCCGGCATCAATGAAAAGACAGATGTTACCCAACGTTTCGAACAATTTGTAGTCTTTATCAAGGACATCTGTGTGAATAATGGCCTCGTGTATGGGGTATGAATGGGGCCAAAATATGGGGACAATTTTAACATAGGGCCCTGAAACGGGTCTGTTGTAGCTAGTGATCAGAGGCCACAGTCCTTTCCACAATCTTAGGCCACAGCGCAACTAAGAGTTATAGGCAACAGTCCTTATTGCTCTCTATCTTGCCACCAGTGGTCTCAAGGCAGAGTCACAGTGTATCACTCCAGGTCACTCTAGGGCGTTTCACACAGTTAAGGCCCCCCTACACATTAGACTAATATCTGACAGTGTAGTTTGTATGGGGGCACCGGATGACTGATAACAGGTACAGACTTGGGCTGAAATTCAGCCCTGGCATTTGAAATCACACAGGCCCATGTTGTCGCTGTCCCCATGAAACAGATGGGATATATTAATAATATTACCTTTGATGGAGGAAAGCAAGATTTTCTACAAGACCAATATTTCTAATGATACCCGTGGTTTGCTGGGGAAGTAATGGATTCAGCAACTTTCTGCTCCATCACAACTCTTAACAGTATGGGTATCTTGAGAACACCATTTCCATTAACAATGTAGCAGACAAGGCAGCCCATGACCAGACAGGCCCTTCTGGCATTTGCCAGAATTGCCAAATGGCCAGTCCGGCCCTGACTGACATCCAGGAGAGCTCTTGATCCCACATATCTAATTTTGGACTACCAATTGCATAATTTCCCTGGAGATAAGCCACCGGCCAAGATGTCAGTCGGTGGCTTTCTCATAGAGAACACAGAAGTGAATTACTGTGTACGACAGTGTTGGCTGAGTTAGCTGTTGGTCGAAGCATCTACTGTATATGGCCAGACCTAGAGTTACTGTGCTCACTGGCAGCCCCAACTTTTTGTTGGCTGTGTCCTTATGCACGTTTCACCAGAATTCTATCTTGTTCTTCCGACTGAGAAGTTACATAGTTATATAGTTTGAAAAAAGACCTAGGTTCGACCTTTCTCCATCAGTTATACATTTTGTCACAAAATTATCTATAACCCAAAATGTCATATGTTCTGAGGAAGTCATCCAGCCCATTTTTAACCTCTTCGCGACATGTGCCGAACTAGTACTGCTCTGTGGGAGATGTGTTCCCACAAATAGTAGTTCTAGTATGTCACATCGATCGCCCGGCCTCACGCTGAGCACGGCGGCGATTGGGTGCAGGTGTCAACTGTATGTGACACCCATGATCGGTGGACACTGATGCTATCAGTAGTGACAGAGGCATAGAGAAGCATCGCTTTCATCAGGACAACGCGATGCGATTGCATTGTCCTGGTAGTCTCCATGGAGACCCCCGGCTGCAACATGGCCGCGGGGTCCTTCGGGGTCCTGCAGGTAAGGTAGCTTGCGAGTGCCGGCATGCCTCCTTAACTCCCTGTCAGATCACTGATTTGATGCTCTGCTGTGCAGAGTATCTGATCAGTGATCTGACATGACATAGTAATTGTCAGCACCGCTCCCCGTTCCACTGCCCCGCTCCCGCTGCCATACTCACCGCCTCCGCTCCCGGTCCGACTCCCTCCTCTGACGCAGCCTGGACGCGCGCCCCCGCTCCTCTCGCTTTCCGGCAGCCGGCGTCCCGACGCACTCCTCCACTTCCCTCGGCCGCGCGCACTGTGCCTCTGTGCACGCGCCGGAGGGTTAGGCCACGCGCCTCTGCCGTCAGCCGCCTGCCCTGCGTGACCTGACCCGGACCAGCCTCCTGACCTATCAGAGGCAACCACCAGGTATTTCAGGCCGCCCTCCCTAAGTGGAGGCGCCTGACTATTGAGTTATCTCTCTGTTGTCTAGGCCGCGCTCGCTGCTACTAGCTGCTTGCTTGCAGCTCGCTCTCTGGTTACCCCTGGAGTCTTCGCCTCTTCCTCCTGTTTATCCCTGTTTCTCCCGCCTGTGCCTCCTGGTAACCCTCTGTGTTTCCTTCCCTTTTCAGTTTGCCTCTTCCTGGTTCCCGCCATCCGCCTCCGTCCTTCTGCACCTCCCTCCGCCTCTGGACCCTGGTCATCCTGTTTCCTCTCTGGATCTTCCACTGCTCCTCATCATCTGCTCACCCTCCTGAGCCGACCCCTGGTCCAGGCTACCGTGGCGCTTGAACTCCCCAAGTCTGTTCCCTAACGGTCCCTGTATAGGGGTCGGTCCACTTGGTGCGCTCGCTCGGGGAGGGTTCGGCATCACGGTCCAGAGAGTCCACTCTTGCTACCGTCATCCACAGCGTAACAGCATAGTCAGGCCATGGACCCCGCCGGGGCCGCTGCCCAAAAGGAGTTGGTTTTCCTAAGGGAAAACCAGACCCGTATTATGTCTTTCATGAAGACCATGGATTCCCGCTTGTCGGCCTTGCAGGCCGCTGACCTGGTAACGCCTCCCAACTGGCCAGCTTCCAGCAGGAGCTGGTTCAACAATGGGACACCCAGTCCCATATTCTCTCCTATATGGCTTCGGTCGACGATCGGCTGCTTTCCCTTCAGTCGGCTGCCGGGCACGATTCGTCCCGCAGCTCTGATCCCGTACCTTCCCCGCTTGGTAGACCAAGCTTGGTAGACCGCCTCGGTATGGCGGCGATCCAAAGTTGTGCAGAGGCTTCTTAAATCAGTGCAGGTTGCACTTCGAACTCCTGCCCCAACAGTACCCCACTGACCGGGCCAAGGTCGCCTTCATTGTCTCCCATTTGGAGGGAGAGGCACTCTCCTGGGTGAATCCCCTGTGGGAGCGGGATGATCCCGTAGTCTCCAGCCTTCAGACCTTCACAGACACTTTCCGTAAAGTCTTTGACGAGCCCGGACGGTTGGCTTCCGCCAAGGAGTCACTTTTTTGCCTCACTCAGGGTACTCTTACGGTGGGACAATACGCCATCCGGTTCCGTACCTTGGCCTCTGAGGTGGGGTGGAATAACGAGGCTTTGGTTGGGGCCTTCTGGCGTGGTCTCTCTGGCAAGATTAAAGACGAACTAGCAGGGCGAGATACCCCGACCTCCTTGGAGGATCTAATTTCTTTGGCTACACGAATCGACCTCCGGTTCCAGGAGCGTGCTCGGGAGACTTCTAGAGATAGGCGACCGCTTCGACCATCTGCTTCTTTTCACAGGCCGTCCAGTCCACGTCCCCCTGGGGCGCCCTCCAGTCCGGCGCCAGAGCCGATGCAGGTGGATCGGGTCAAGATGGCAGAACAGTGCCATAAGGAGAGACTGATGGAGGGTTTGTGCCTGTATTGTGGCAGCGCGTCTCACTTCCTACGCTCCTGTCCTGAGAGGTTGGGAAACTCCTCCACCTAGGGCAGGTAAGAGAGGCCGACCTAGGTGTGTCTCACTCCTCTCATCCCCTTACCCTTTCAGTTCAGCTGGTTTTTGGTCAGAGACGTGGTTCGGAGGTGTGGCCTATGTGGACTTGGGCGCGGCAGGGAACTTCATTAGGTTGAAGGAGGTGAAGAAGTACCGGATTCCCGTGATTTCCCTGAAGATGCCACGTGTCATCGCCTCAGTAGATGGAAGACCCCTACAAGAATCCGTGTCCCTGGTTACGGAGGAGGTGTGTCTGAAAATCGGGGCCTTGCACCGGGAGTGGATCGCTTTCTACGTTCTTCCCAACCTTTCCCATGCTCTGCTGCTTGGTCTTCCGTGGCTTAGGACACATGAACCTGTCTTGGATTGGCGCTCCGGTGAGGTCCTCCGCTGGGGGCATCCTTGCCAAGAGAGGTGCCTGTCCGCCTGGCCAATCCCCCTCCAGCCTCCTCGGGTCCTGAGGCCCTACCAGCCGCATACTGGGCGTTCTCTGACGTGTTCGATAAGAAAGAAGCAGAGGTTCTTCCCCCGCATCGCCCGTATGACTGCCCTATTGACCTGCGGCCCGGGACCACCCCGCCCTGAGGGCGAATTTATCCCTTGTCTCCAGCAGAGACTACGGCCATGTCCGAGTATATTCGTGAGAATTTAGCCAGAGGTTTCATACGGAAGTCTTCCTCCCCGGCCGGAGCCGGGTTTTTCTTTGTGAAGAAGAAAGACGGTTCTCTCCATCCTTGCATTGATTTCCGGGGTCTGAACGACATTACTGTAAAGAATAAGTATCCTTTGCCTCTCATCCCAGAACTCCTTGACCGGCTGCGGGGAGCCCGCATCTTCTCGAAGTTGGATCTACCCGGAGCTTACAACCTCATCCGCATTCGCCCTGGTGACGAATGCAAGACCGCCTTTAACACCCGGGACGGACATTACGAATGCCTGGTTATGCCCTTCGGTCTCTGCAATGCTCCCGCGGTCTTTCAGGAGTTTGTCAATGATATCTTCCGAGACCTGTTATACTCCTGCGTGGTGGTGTATCTGGATGACATCCTTATTTTTTCCCCAGATCTGGCGTCCCATAGGAGGAGTGTTCGTCTGGTTCTACAATGTCTGCGGGAGAATCGCCTCTACGCGAAGCTTGAGAAGTGTCTCTTTGAGCAGTCTTCCTTGCCCTTCTTGGGCTACATTGTTTCGGATTCTGGGCTGGAGATGGATCCTGAAAAACTGTCGGCTATTCTTCAATGGCCCCGCCCAGTGGGGGGTCAAGGCGATTCAAAGGTTCCTCGGCTTCGCCAACTATTATCATCAATTTGTGCCACATTTTTCATCCGTCATCAAACCCATTTCCAGTCTCACTCGCAAGGGCGTCAACTCCTCGTCCTGGCCACCGGAGGCTGAAGAGGCCTTTTCCTGTTTAAAACAAGCCTTTGCGACTGCACCTGTCCTACATCGACCCGAGGCTAACAAGCCATTCATCCTGGAGGTAGATGCCTCTTCCACCGGAGCGGGTGCAGTGCTCTCTCAGAAGTCCCTGTCCGGCCGACTGATTACCTGCGGGTTCTTTTCAAAGGCCTTCTCGCCGGCAGAATGTAACTACGCGATCGGGGATCGCGAGCTGCTGGCCATAAAATTGGCACTGGAGGAGTGGTGCTACCTTCTTGAGGGGTCGGTCCATCTGTTTACCATCTTTACCGACCACAAAAACCTTGCATATCTCCAGTCAGCCCAGAGACTTAACCCTCGGCAGGCCAGATGGTCTCTCTTCTTTGGATGGTTCGATTTTGAATTGCGTTTCCGTCCCGGGCCAAAGAACGTCAAGGCGGATGCATTGTCCCGGTCTCTGCAGTCTCCTGGTCTGGTGGAGGAACCAACTCACGTTATCGATCCAGCTAAGATCATCACAGTGGCCCCTGTGAGATTGATTACTCCTCCTCCCGGCAAGACCTACGTTCCTGACTCTGAAAGAAAGAAGGTACTGCATTGGGGACATTCCTCTAAAGTTTCTGGACATGTCGAAGTCAAAAAGATGTTGGAGCTCATCGCTCGTTTTTATTGGTGGCCCTCACTCTGCCAGGATGTGACGGACTTCACGGCCTCCTGTCCCTCTTGCGCCAAGGTCAAGATCCCTCGGCGGCCACCCTCCGGCCTTCTGCTTCCTCTCCCGATTCCCTCGGTTCCTTGGCAACATATAGCTTTGGATTTCATCACAGATCTGCCTAACTCTTCCGGATCTACGACTATACTGGTAGCGGTCGACCGCTTCTCCAAGATGGTCCATTTTATTCCTCTTCCAGCACTGCCCTCCGCTCCAGAGTTGGCGAAGATTTTTATCCAGCACATCTTCCGCCTCCATGGCTTTCCGCAGCATATTGTTTCTGATCGAGGTGTACAATTCACCTCTCGATTTTGGAGGGCCTTGTGTAAACTTCTGGAGGTAAGATTGGACTTTTCATCCGCGTACCACCCCCAGTCCAATGGTCAAGTAGAACGCGTTAATCAGGTGCTAGCATCCTACTTATGGCAGTTCTCTAACGCTCATCAAGATAACTGGGTCCCTCTACTCCCCTGGGCAGAATTCTCCTACAATAATCATCCCAGCGAGTCATCAGCCAAGTCTCCGTTCTTCGTGGTCTTTGGCATGCACCCCGGTGTCCGTCTACCTATATCCGCTTCCTCCGGTGTGCCTGCAGCCAATTCCCTGACACAAGAGTTCTCTAGGATCTGGTCCGAGACTAAGGAAGCTCTCAGAAAGTCTGGGGAGCGCATGAAGAGGCACGCTGACAAAAGACGCTTGGATGCCCCAACTTACCTCCCGGGTCAACAAGTTTGGCTTTCGGCCAAGTACATTAGGCTAAAGCTCCCTTCTTACAAGTTGGGACCACGCTACATTGGGCCTTTCAAGATTCTCAAACACCTTAACAACGTATCTTACAAACTGGAGTTGCCTGCGTCGCTTTGGGTCCCCAACTCCTTCCACGTCTCTCTCCTTAAGCCAGTTGTCTTGAATCGGTTCCACCCGGCCCCGAACCCCTCTCCTCTTCCTGTCACGTCTGATGATGTCTTTGAAGTAAAAGACATTCTGGCCTCGAAAAGGGTTAGGGGTAAAACCTTTTTTCTGGTCGATTGGAAGAGTTTTGGTCCCGAGGAGAGATCTTGGGAGCCCCAGGGGAACATCAATGCTCCACGCATTCTTAAGAGATTTTTAGCCAGACGCGGGGGAGGGGAGTCTAAGAAAGGGGGTACTGTCAGCACTGCTCCCCGTTCCACTGCCCCCGCTCCCGCTGCCATACTCACCGCCTCCTCTCCCGGTCCGACTCCCTCCTCTGACGCAGCCTGGACGCGCGCCCCCGCTCCTCTCGCTTTCCGGCAGCCGGCGTCCCGACGCACTCCTCCACTTCCCTGGACCACGCCTCTGCGCACGCGCCGGAGGGATAGGCCACGTGCCTCTGCCGTCAGCCGCCTGCCCTGCGTGACCTGACCCGGACCAGCCTCCTGACCTATCAGAGGCCACCACCAGGTATTTCAGGCCGCCCTCCCTTAGTGGAGGCGCCTGACTATTGAGTTATCTCTCTGTTGTCTAGGCCGCACTCGCTGCTACTAGCTGCTTGCTTGCAGCTCGCTCTCTGGTTACCCCTTGAGTCTTCGCCTCTTCCTCCTGTTTATCCCTGTTTCTCCCGCCTGTGTCTCCTGGTAACCCTCTGTGTCTCTTTCCCTTTTCAGTTTGCCTCTTCCTGGTTCCCGCCATAACCCTCCGTCCTTCTGCACCTCCCTCCGCCTCTGGACCCTGGTCATCCTGTTTCCTCTCCGGATCTTCCACTGCTCCTCATCATCTGCTCACCCTCCTGAGCCGACCCCTGGTCCTGGCTACCGTGGCGCTTGAACTCCCCGAGTCTGTTCCCTAACGGTCCCTGTATAGGGGTCGGTCCACTTGGTGCGCTCGCTCGGGGAGAGTTCGGTGTCACGGTCCAGAGGGTCCACTCTTGCTACCGTCATCCGCAGCGTAACAGTAATGTCTCATACTGGGTCAATGTAAAAAATGAATAAGAAAAATATTATAATGTGTAAAAATATTTTTTAAAAATGCCTAAATAAATGTATTTTCCAATAAATACAATTATTTATGTAAATAAAAAAACAATAAAATCACACACATTTGGTATCACCACGTCCATAACGACCAGCTCTATAAAACTGTCTCACTAGTTAACCCCTTCAGTGAACACCATAAAAATAAAAAACGAGGAAAAAAACCATGCTTTATCATCACGCCGCCGAACAAAAAGTGCAATAAAACATGATCAAAATGACGGATGTAAATAAAAATGGTACCGCTGAAAACGTCATCTTGTCCCGCAAAAAATAAGCCACCATACAGCTCCATCGTCAGAAAATGAAAAGAGCTATAGCTTTCGGAATAAAGCAATGCAAAAATAATAATTTTTTTTCTATAAAATAGTTTTTATTGCCTAAAAGTGCAAAAACATAAAAAAGATATAAGTGAGGCATCACTGTAATCGTACTGACCTGAAGAATAAAGTTGCCTTACCAATCTTACCACACACGGAATTGTATATATAAAAAAGCAATTCCTGAATTGCTGGTTTTTGTTCATTCTGTCTCTCAAAAATCGGAATAGAAAATGATCAAAAAATGTCATGTGCCAACAAACTTTGGAATTTTTTTTTTCACTGCCTAGATAAAAAGAACCAATACATGTTTGGTGTCTATGAACTCATAATGACAGGTCAGTTTTAGCATTTAGTGAACAAGGTAAAAAACACAAAAGCAAAATAAACACGAAAATGGTACCGATAGAAAAATCTGCTCGTCCCGTAAAAAACAAGCCATAACATGACTGTCGGCTGAAATATGAAATAATTATAGCTCTCAAAATATGGTGACGCAAAAACTAGTTTTGGCAACAAAAAGCATCATTTAGTGTGTGACAACAGCGAAAAATAAAAACCTGATATAAATCTGGTATCACTGTAATCGCACCAACCCGAAGAATAAAAATCGCCTAATCACTTATATCGCACGAGGAACGTCATAAAAAAAATAAAAAATAAAACCAATTCTTTACAAGCTATTGATTTTTTCATTCAGCCCCCCCCAAAATATTGCAGTAATTTATCCTGTGCTCTGCGCTGAGTGCTTACACCGGGGTTTCCATGTAAATTTCTGAAATACGTGATTCAGACAGAACTCCGGGTGGAAAATTCCCTATAATAAGGCAGGTGGAGGCACTGTGGACCCCGTCTAACCTGTGATCTGGCAGTGTCTGTCTTCTTAGGAATGCAGGAAAGTGACATCTGCCACAGTTTGGTGCACTTCTGAAAAGGACACCACTGAACAGAGGTCAGACGGAGTCCAGAGTAACTTTGCTGCCTCATTATAATGAATGGATCCCTCGGGGCCTTCATCTGAATCAGGTCACTCAAAGATTTAGATGGAAACCCCAAAGTAAGTGCTCAGCGTAGAGCGCCGGATAACTGTGATCCCAAATGTTATGTAAAATGTTCCCAATAAAAGCTTCAACTCAATCCACAAAAAAAAAAGCAAGTCCCCACTCAGATCTGTCATCTGTTAACGTAAATATATGGGGCTTCCACGTTACTGATAGCACAAAGCCTCTGGAAAAGCTAAATGACTCCCTCACTCCCCAAAAGAAATTCAGAAAAAATTCTCCGCTCTCAAATCCAAATGCCCCCTCCCTTCTGAGCCCCAGTGTTCCTAAACCACATATAGCGTTCACATGTTTGGCATTTCTGTAGTGATGAGAGCCCACCTAATTTACAGGTGCGTGTCTCCAAAGCGTGAGCTGTGCATAATGTACTGGTCACTACAACAGCAGTTTGCAATTGCCACTCAGCAACATCCACTGCTGCCTGTTTTTGGAAAACACCCATGAAGTCAAAATCATCACTACATCTGTAGATAAATTCCCAAAGGGTTATAATTTCCAAAATGGGGTCACTTGAGGAAGGATTCTGCTTTTCTAGCACTTAGGGGCTCTTTATATGGAATCTACAAACTAGTCTAGGAAAATCTGTGCTCCAGGAGGCAAATAGTCCTCTGTCCCTACCAAGTCATATATGGGGTATTTCTACATTCAGCAGAAATTGTATGACAAATTCTGGTGCCATTTTTACCCATTTCCCAGTGTGAAAATATAAATCTTGGGGCTAGCACACATTCTTGGTGTCACGCTCACGCCTTAGCTGAATGGCGTGAGCCGGGGGTTTGTGCCTCCACTGTGCCACAAACCAGACTATCCTGGAAGGGGCGTGACTACGGCAGCTACCTCGGTCTTCACTGGAGCCTCTGATGGTGAGGTCAGGCTTGTGCGGCAGGTAGCTGCCGGGTGCCACTCCAGGGTGGTGTCTGGCTGTGGCTGCTGATCCCACTCGGGAACAGGACACCTGGACAGGTGCGTGTGGCAAGCAGGCACGGCTTGGAGACACAGGACAGGCTGGCGTGGTATGAGAAGGAACAGGATTTGGACCTGTTCACACAGGAGTGCAGATGCACAGACAGAGCTGTAAGGGTGCAGATGCACAGACAGAGCTGCAAGGGTGCAGATGCACAGACAGGGAGGACACAAGGAAAGACACAGCAGGGAGGGAAGCCACAGACAAGGAGAAAGGGAGACTAAGGTAGGACAGAGTACAGACAAGGTACTGGGACCAAGACTCAAGGGCCAGGATATTCAGCCTCCTGGCAGGCAGTCAAAGAACACAAAGCAAGGCTAAGAGAATTCCTACAGAGAAGACGATACACAGAACAGGACCTGGCTTCCTCAGCAGCAAGATACTAACTGAGTATAGACATTGCACAGGCAATGTTTCAGTGGGTGTGGCGGAACTAAATAATCAAGGGCTCTAGGTGATTGGTCAGGGACAGATTAGACAGGTGCACCCTAACTGTATAAGAACCAGAGAGTTCTGGCACCGCCCCCCTATACACACATAGCCAGGAAACATACAGAAGAGCAGAGGCACAAAGTACAGGGCTGGCAATAGACAGAATTCACAGCATGACCCGGAGCAGTGAGTAAGTTGATGTGCGGGGGATGGGAGGCCATGCAGTGACGCCAGCAGGGTTGTTACACTTGGAGGTAAAAATGTAAATTATTTTTTCTTCACTGCCCAGTGGTATAAAAGTCTGTGACACACCTGTGATGTCAATATTATCACTGCTCCCCTAGATGAATTCATTGAGAGGTTTAATTGGTAAAATGGGGTCACTTAGGGGGGTTCTGCTGTTGTGGCACCTTAGGGGCACTGCCAATGTAACATGGCACCCTCAAACAAGTGCAGCAAAATCTGCACTGTAATATGGTGCTACTTCCCTTCTGAACTTTGAACTGTGCCTCAAAAGTAGTTTTCGACCACATATGGGGTATCGGTGAACTCAGGAGAAATTGCACAACAAATGTTGGGGTCCATTTTTCCTTTTGCCCTTGTAAAAATACAAAATTTGTAGCTAAAAAAGATTTTTGTGAGAAAAATGTGATTTTTTTATTTTTTATTTTCACGACTTAACGTTCTGTGAAGCACCTGGGGGTTCAAGGTGGCAATACACATCTAGATAAGGTCCGAAAGGGGTCTAGTTTCCAAAATGGTGTCACTTGTGGGGGGTTTCCACTATTTAGGCACATCAGGGGCTCTCCAAACGCAACATGGTGTCGGCTAATTATTCCAGCAAATTTTGCATTCCAAAAGTCAAATGGCGTTCCTTCCCTGCCAAGCCCTGCTGTGCGCCCAAATAGTTGTTTTCCTCCACATATTGGGTATCGGCGTTCTCAGGAGAAATTGTACAACAAATTGTATGGTGCAGTTTCTCCTTTTACCCATATGTAAATGCAAAATTTGTAGCTAAAAATATTGTTTTGGGAAAATTGTGATTTTTTTTTTTTAATTTCCACGGCTCTACGTTATAAACTTCTGTGAAGCACCTGTGGGTTCATGGTGCTCAATATAAATCTAGATAAGTTCCCTAAGGGGTCTAGTTTCCAAAATGGTGTCACTTGTGGGGGGTTTCCAATGTATAGGCACATCAGGGGCTCTCAAACGCAACATGTCAACCGTTAATTATTCCAGCAAATTTTACATTCCAAAAGTCAAATGGCGCTCCTTCCCTAACAAGCCCTGCCGTGCGCCCAAACAGTTGTTTTCCTCCACACATTGGGTATCAGCGTACTCAGCAGAAATTGCACAACAAATTGTATGGTGCAGTTTCTCCTTTTACCCTTATGTAAATGCAAAATTTGTAACTGAAAATATTGTTTTGGGAAAATTGTGATTTTTTTTTTAATTTCCACGGCTCTACGTTATAAACTTATGTGAAGCACCTGTGGGTTCAAGGTGCTCAATACACATCTAGATGTGGGGGGTTTCCAATGTTTAGGCACATCAGGGGCTCTTCAAACGTGACATGGCAACCGCTAATTATTCCAGCATATTTTACATTCAAAAAGTGAAATGGCGCTCCTTCCCTTCTGAGCCCTGCTGTGTGCCCAAACAGTAGATTTCCCCCACATATGGGGTATCCGCATGCTCAGGAGAAATTGCACAACAAAATGTAGGGTACATTTTCTCCTGTTACCTTTGCTGAAGTAAAAAAAAAAATAGGTCTAAAGGAAAATTTTTGTGAAAGAAAAGTAAATGTTTATTTTTTCATTCCACATTCCAAAAAATCCTGTAAAGCACCTCAAGGGTTAATAAACTTCTTGAATGTGGTTTTGAATATCTTGAGGGGTGCAGTTTTTAGAATGGTGTCATTTTTGGGTATTTTCTGTCATACAGGCCTCTCAAAGTCACTTCAAGTGTGAGGTGGTCTCTAAAAAAATGGTTTTGCAAATTTTGTTGTAAAAATAAGAAATCGCTGGTCAACTTTTAACCCTTATAACTTCCTAACAAAAAAAAATTACGTTTCCAAAATTGTGCTGATTTAAAGTAGACATATGGCAAATGTTATTTATTAACTACTTTTTGTGATTTGACTCTGATTTAAGGGCATAAAAATTAAAAGTTTGAAAATTGCAAAATTTTTGCCAGATTTCCGTTTTTTTCACAATTAAATGCAAGTCATATCAAAGAAATTTTACCACTATAATAAAGTACAATAAGTTTTGAATCACCAGGCTCCATTGAAGCGTTCCAGAGTTATGACCTCATAAATTGACAGTGGTCAGAATTATAAAAATTGGACAGTCAGAAAGGTGAAGGTGTCTGCAAAATAAGCACTCAAGTTATTTGAACTCAGGATCTCATGTTTACAAGACAGGTGCTTTAACCCACTAAGGCTACTTTCACACTTGCGTTTTTCTGCGCTGCGTTTTTGCGCATACATGCGCATGCGATTTTTTTCCTATACTTAACATGGGTGCGCATAGTCATGCGTTTGTATGCATTTGTATGTGCATGCGTTTTTTTGTAGTGCGCGCCCGGGCGCACAAAATGCATCCTGTTGCATTTTTTGTGCGTCTGACCCGTCTCAAAAAAACGCATGCGCACGCAATGCGTACGAAATTCAACCAAAACCCATTAAAGTCTATGGGAACGCTGACGTGCGCATGGTCATGTGCACGTCAGCGCAAAAAAAGCATGCGTTTTTTTGCAAAAACCATGCGCAATAAACAAGAAAGCACATAAAAACGCATGATGCGTTTTTATGCGCATTTGCACTGCGCTCGCAGCGCAAAAAGAACGCAAGTGTGAAGGTAGCTTAGGTCACAGGAACATGCTGTAGCTTGTAAAAGTTGACAAGGAAAAGGTGTGGTGGTGACAGAGATTGCAAAAAAAATGCAGACGGACACCAGTATGGCCGGGGTCACACTGGCGAGGAATACGGCCGAGTGAGAGGCGCTAAAAGCACGCATTACACACGGACCAATGATTCTCTATGGGGTCCCTCGCACCAGCCGTATATTTCTCATCCGTATTCTACGCTCCGTGCCAATCACAGCATGCTGCGATTGTCAGCGTACTACGCCCGTAATACACCAATGCAAGTCTATGGGTGCGCAAAAAATACGGATTACACACGGACCACACATGTGACTTGCGAGAAATACGCACCCGGTGTCCTTTAGCAAAGCCGGCAATTCAGTGCACGATACAGTAAACTCACACTGACAGGTTTAATAAAGAAACGAAAGAATAGATATATACACATAGAATACATACATAGAATGCATATATATAGATATATATATATATATATATCTATGTGTCTATATCTATTCTTTGGTTTCTGTTAGAAACCCTGTCATAGGGCTCCATTATATGTCCATTTTGCAAGGCGGTGAGAAAATCTCGCCATACGGATGCCATACGGATTACATACGGATGCTTACATGCGCAAAATACGCGACCGCACCTTGATTACGGATGACATACGGAGCACTGTTTAGGGGCCATTCATCCGTATTACGCATGTAAAATACTGACCGTATTTTGCGTTGGTTAGTGTGACCCCGGCCTTATAGTTCAGGAGAATATTAATCACTATGTGGGAACAAGCTTGATGATTACAATGTCTCTTTAAGAATTAACAGGTGTGAAAACAGGTGAAACGTTGGTTTACTGCTATGTGTTAACACTGGCAACACTTTGTTCATAATTGTGACAATCTGCTGGTAAAGACTTCAGCAGCACTTCCTTCACACAGGCACAATCAGACCCTTTAGCCATGACTCCTACTACACAGTTGCATGCAGCCAGGATATGTTAGACCTGTGGCTTTTCTCCTATAAAATGTATTAATGGCTGCACACCACTCCCTCACATCACACATGAGGCACTTAGATAGATCAGTCATACTGATGTCACAGCATACATGTAAACACATGGCGTAGAATAAAACATTGAATGACATAACAGCATACAGTATCATAACATCAACAAGGAATTAGCACAGTCCTGAACAGTTCAACAGGCAGGTAGAACAAGCTTCCCTGTTAAAGGGGTTGTCTCAAATTCCTATGTGGTTAAAATTGCAAGTGCTTGTGACACAAGCAACTTTTCAATTTACTTCTTATTAAAATGTTGTCCTTTCTCAAGATTGCAGGAATTTTTTAATTTACGAGGTACTTCTTGTTGCCTATGTTATCTGCCATCTTGTGGTCTAAGAGTATCCAGTTTCCTAGGTAGAAGTGGGCGCCCCCGGCAGGCTCTATGCTTTAGAGCTCATTTGCACTGGTCTGAAATTGGCCAGATTGCTAGATCTGACTAGCCTCAATGCCCTTGTGCTTCTCCCATGGTATAGAGGCAAAGTTACATCTGTTTCTTAAAAGTATTATTTTTTTACCCATATTCTTTGTTATATTTCTTCATTTTTTTGTATTCTTTTCTTTTTACTTTTATCATGTTATTGTATTTCTTATGTTTTTGGAATATTTTGAAACTTTCCTTTTCCTTTTCTTTGACTTTGTAGCGCACAAGCAAGCAAACTTTATTTTGACTAATTTTTGGTGGTTTACGCCTGGTTTTCATTTGCATCTTATTCTTGTTATAATTTGTGCCTTTTTTATTTTTTTTATGTATTGGATTTGGACCAACTAAGACAAAGAACGTGCAGGGACCAGAGTGATTGCAAAAGTTTAAATATTAGTTTTTCTTAAAAGTAAAAAATATAAATGTATCCAGCATAGCAGACACAAGCCATATTGATTTGTGAACCAACAAGGGAACACCCAAAGTAAAATTGCAACAGTCATCATAAAAAGCCAATAATGTGTATGTGCTTAAAAGAGTATAATGATGGTTAATACGTATGTAAAATATTGTGAAATATCAAGCATATATAATACATACATTAGCCTGATTTAGCCTGGAGTGGCAAAAAAAAAAAGATTCCCTAAAAAATAAGGTCATATGTGGTGCTAGTGATAGTACCAGCAAAGCAGTAACGGGTTCACCTGCCAAACCCTCGACGTGCATTTTTCACTAATGTTTGTCAGGGGTATAATTTAATAAACGCCAGCAATTTTTTGTGACATTTTTCTAACTGTGCAACTTTTTCCAATTAAAAGTCACAGAAAAGATTAAAGGCAGAAAGAAAAAGACTTTTTTTTTTTTTTTACATTGAGCAAAATTCTTGAACCACATAAACCATTTTGAAGAATTAGGCACAGAAAATGACAATGAATACCAGAAGATAAAAAAGAAAAGTGACTTTATTGAAAGAGAAACAATGAATTCTGAGCCAAAATGTCAGGATCTGTAAGCAAATAACTGGAAATGTTGGGCAGAATAGGTGGTGACAGATAAAGTGTTCGTGTGTCTAGACCCTTTAATTATCATCAGGGCTTATTTCAGAATTAAATCAACATTCATGATGCTCTGTTGATTATTCTTGCAGAGATGCAGTTTTACCTCGGCTGGGACTTCTATCCGGGCATGGCTGCAATACTCTAACTTGTTCTATTTTAGGTAAGACTGATATGTACGATTCCCTACAGACAAAAAAAATCATGTGCTGAAAGTCTCGCTCATAAAAATTCAAGCTGTGGGACAGCGTGGGAACATAGCAAGTAGGATTTAGTTATTCAATTTGCTGCTAAGCTAATGACTAGAAGTGATTTATATATGAAAGCAAGTGTGAGAATTTGAGATTATCTCTGGAGAGGGTCACGATGCTTGTCCAACCTCTTTCTCCTATCGGATGTGATATGTGGTGCACTGAAACAAGCATCAGTTTTCTATGTTCTGCATTTTACTCATCAAAGGAGGAAACAAATGATTTAAAACATTAAAATAATAACTCTGCCCATAAATAAAAATGTCAATTTAGGTTACCTCCTTTCTTCCCTCAGGCTTATTTCATTGCGATCCAAAGAAATTAAATTTCGAGGACAGGCATTTAACGGAATTTTAGAGTATTAATTGATTATACGAGATGAAGAGAACACGGCTTTCCCTTAGAAAAAGTGCCACTCTTGTCCTGAAAGGGAATCTAGTGCATGCCGCGCTTTTTTTTGGCATGCAGATTCAGTCAATGTGAAAACGCTTATTCGTACATCACAAGTGAATAATATTAGTCCGATTGCTGTTAGTTTTTTCACGGATAGCACTCACATGGAAAATTGTGTGAATCTGGCCGAAATGTTGAATAATTTAGCAATTAGTATAAAAATTAAATGTTTTAATGTAGAGTTGAGAAAGGCACTTTTGGAGCGGCATGTGTTTTAGGCACTCTTGACATGTTCATGTTTCCGGTATGTGTGGCATCCATTTTCAGATGTACCGGAGACGCATACACACGCGCAGCCATTATAATCTATGGTGCTGCTTACATATCCGTATTTTCATATGGACTGTGTTTCCGTGTGAACTACATGGAGACACGTCCTTTTTTTTTTACCGGCAGCATGGATCACACGAACCCGTACAAGTCTATGGGTCCGTGAAAAATACGTACTGCACACGAATGACAACTGTGTGACATCCGTGTGCCATCTGTGTGACAGGTACCGCAATGTAATGTATTCAAGAAATTACTAACTTTTAAGTGTTAAAGTTGTGCAAATATAATAGATACTCGTTAGATAGACAGTTAGATAGCGTGTACATCCTTCTAATAAGCCAATTAATAATTAAATGAAATAAAAGAAACGAGGTCCCCCTATTTGTTTGAAACCAGCAAAGGTAAAGCAGACAGCTGAGATCTGATATTATCAGGCCTGGTTATTAGGCCCTTCCCAGCTTAAAAATACCTGCTGCAGCCACCCCAGAAGTGAAAGATTACACAAGATGCTCCAATTCAGGTACTTTCAATTGGCTCTTCCCGCTTGCCCTGGTGCGTTGGCAATCGAGATAATGGTTTTTGGGGTTGATGTTAGCTGTGAATTATACCTCTTTAATGGAGAGGTGTCTATTAGACAGTAATAAAAAAAAACAACATGCTCAAAACAATAATGAAATAAACATACCCCCATATTTCCCCTCGTCCACCACTTTACTAAAAAATGAAAATAAAAATCCCACACAAGTCCACCATAGTCCACCGAAACCGACATAGCCAACCGATTCCGATGAACAAAGGCTATGGAGCTCTGTTCTGACTCTCCATAGCCTTTACCTACAGCCACTTTCGCGTCTCGCTGTGTGAAGCCTGGTGACTCCATAGAGCACTGACGTCAGTGATGTTACCGCTCTTCAGACATTCTAGGTCCCGTGCTTACAAATATTGAGGCAAAAAAGCTCAACAAATACACAACGTGTGCTCATGGCCTAAGAAGCAGATTTTAATGTGGATTTTGTTGTAGATGCACTTTAAAGTGCACCACCAAAATATCCATGTAAGCACACCTTAAATGTTTTAACCTTCAGTATAGTTCTTTATAGATTTGACCATGTTCATAGAAGTCAAAAAGGTTAATGTTATGAGGCCATTAACATATGTAAACTCGGATGAGAAATGATTAGAGAAACATTTATTCACACATGTCATTTTTCCTTACCTAATTTCATCATGAATTTTCAGGATCCGATCAGAGCCGCCTGCCCACCGGTGTAATAAAATTAAGCCTTGTGCTATTAATCAGACACCACCTGCCAGCTTCCTCCTCGTCTGCTGATCAGACCTTATACCTCCTGCTACCTTAATCATAAGAAGACACAGACATTCATTATGTAATGCACCTCTCCATACGCTAATGGCCAAAGATATATATATATATATTTTGCACAATATAATCACGATCGCTCTGGGTATTTAGGTCAGGTAGGGCTCGATGAAGGTGGCAAATCGCCAAAGAAATGTATAACATTTATATACATGGTTTTTAAATTGACAGTTTACACTGGCTTATTCCTTTACTATTGTTGTCTAGAAATATGTATTGTTAGCCCATCCTTAGATAGGCCGCCAAAGTATCATTTGTGGCTCCTTACAGACTCCCACAATCAGCAGATTGGAGGAGTGCTGTGCCCTTTCAATTCTTTTACATTCACAATAAATACTAAGGAGGAAAGAAAGGTGCAATAGGATCTTTATAATCCATATTTAATGACATTTTTAAAACCTTTTATTACCATTATTAACAATGTTAAACTGCCCTATATGAACTTTGACATATCATGTGTCCTTCTTTGGCCGCCACATTTTTTGTAAATTCATCATATATATAAGGCTGCGTCCTGTTACTTGTCATATGGTTTTATATCCAGGTGAAGACGTATAGCACTTCGAAATGCGTAGACAAAATAAAAAATTCCAGTGTGGACCTGGTCGTGCTATTATACAGCACCAGTGTGGATTTTCCACTATATTTCTTTCGTCATATTTTGATTTTTTTTCCATTCACAATGACAGTTGTACATGTGACTGTTCCTGGTTCTGCAGCTCAGGCCCATTCTGATGAATAGTGGGGGTCTCAAGGGTCAGGCCACATCAACATATTTTTCTGGAAAATTCCATTAATGAATTTTGCCATGAAGGTGTATTTTTTAACATGTGTAAGTTCTGCTGTTCTCTTGAATCTGCTGTTTATTCATTTTTTATACATGGGCTTCTCCATTCTCAAGATACAGACTCTTCTACCCTGTATGTAAATATTGTCTTTTTATCTAACTGGGTGTGGTTTCCAAAAAGAAACCCAGTGAGGAAAATTGATGACCACACCCAGTTGGCTTTATACATTATATACATTATACATTATATATACATTATATTATTATGCATTATATACAGGGAAAAAGGGCTGTATCCTAGGAATAGAGGGGCACAGGAACAAAAAATAAGCAATTCAGCAAAACAGCAGCATTTACACCATGTAAAAGTACATATTGATGCACTGATTGGTCCTCTTCAATGGGGTATTCAAGATCAGACAAAAATGGGCAATGTGGATACATGTCAAAATAAAATAAATCATTCATTATCCTTGGACTCAAGCAAAGCCCCTCTCAATCAGTCTTGTTTATTGTGCTGTAGCTGTGACATCCCCAACTATTCATTTGCTCATGCTCCTTGCATCTAGTCACCCTACCACTTGCACCAGTGACCCCATTCCATCACATCTCCTCCAGTCCCTTTCTCCTGCTGTCACCACTCACCTAACTAAAATATTTAACTTCTCTCTCTTCCGGTATCTTTCCTTCCTCATTTAAGCATGCCATCATACAGCCATTACTTAAAAAACCATCCCTCGACCAAAGCTATACTGCTAACTATAGACCTGTCTCTAATCTTCCCTTCATCTCTAAACTCCTGTACGCCTGGTCCACACCTGTCTTATCCGCTATCTCTCAGATAACTCTCTCCTCGACCCTCTACAATCTGGTTTCCGCTCTCTACACTCTACTGAAACTGCCCTCACTAAAGTCTCTAATGATCTTCTAACAGCTAAATCTAGGTCACTACTTCATGCTAATTCTCTTGGATCTCTCCACAGCATTCGACACTGTGGATCATCAGCTCCTCCTCACTATGCTCTGTTCCATTGGCCTCAAGGACACGGTTCTCTCTTGGTTCTCCTCCTACCTCTCTGACCTCTCCTTCACTGTATCTTTTGCTGGTTACTCCTCCTCTCATGTTCCCCTTACTGTTGGGGTTCCTCAAGGATCGGTTCTAGGCCCCCTCCTCTTCTCTTTGTATACTGCTCCTATTGGACAAGCAATCAGTAGATTTGGGTTCCAGTACCATCTCTATGCTGATGACACCCATTTATACACTTCTTCTCCTGTTACCACACCTGCCTTTTTGGAAAACACCAGTGATTGTCTTACCGCTGTCTCTAACATTATGTCCTCCCTCTATCTGAAACTGAACCTGTCAAAAATTGAACTCGTGTTTCCTCCCTCTACTGACCTACCTATGTTCGACATTGCCATCTCTGTGTGTGGTTCCACCATTACTTCCTAGCAACATGCCCACTGTCTTGGGGTCATACTTGATTCCGAGCGTTCATTCACCCCCCACCTCCGATCACTGGCTTGCTCTTGTTATCTGCACCTCAAAAACATTTCTAGAATTTGACCCTTTTTTACTTTCGACTCTGCAGAAACTGTTTCTCTTATCGTCTGGACTATTGTAACTCTCTTCTAATTGGTCTCCCACTTAACAAACTCTCCCCTCTCCAATCCGTCCTGAATGCTGCACCTAGGATCATATTCCTCGCCAGTAGTTATACCGATGCCTCTACCTTGTGCCAGTCCTTACACTGGCTACCCATCCACTCCAGAATTCAGTATAAACTTATTACCCTCACCCACAAAGCACTCCATGGCTCAGCACCACCCTACATCTCCTCCCTCGTCTCAGCCTACCACCCTACCCGTGCCCTCCTTTCTGCTTATGACCTGAGATTAACATCCTCATTAATCAGAATCTCCCACTCCCGTCTCCAAGACTTTTCACGTGCTGCACCAATTCTTTGGAATGCACTACCTAGGTTAATACGATTAATCCCCAATCCCCACAGTTTTAAGTGTGCCTTAAAAATGCATTTGTTCAGACTGGCTTATCGACTCATCGCATTAACCTAAATATCCCTGTGTGGCTCATTCAAAAATTTTTACCATAACCAGGTTCCTCGCATCATGTTCTCACATGCTTTTTGCATTTAATAGCCCTCTGTGTCTGTTCTGTTATATATTTACACTGTTAACTGGTTCATGCAGCAACAGGAGCACCCGATTCTTACACTAGGGATGGTCCAAGCAATAAAAACAATAAAAGCAATTGTTACCATCCACCTTTCCTGTCTTCCCTTTATCCTTATAGATTGTAAGCTTGCGAGCAGGGCCCTCATTCCTCTTGGTATCTGTTTTGATCTATGTGTTTATTGCTATGCTGTAATGTCTATTGTCTGTAGAAGTCCCCTCTATAATGTAAGGTGCTATGGAATATGTTAGCACTATAGAAATAAAAATATTATTATTATTTGACTGCCCACTGTGGGTGCATTGCCAAGGTTAGGGATCTGTTGCAAGTCATGTGGATGTAAGGTACTAGCAGAAATGCGGGATGCAGTGACAAGCAGGAGGCAGAGCAAGAGTTAACAGGTATTTTATGCAGAGAGATAAGAGCAGTGAGTACTCCACACAGGGAGTGAGGGGTAAGAGAATTTTGAAACACACAGAGTAAACGGGGGCAGAGCAACAACAGAGGGTCAAATAATAAGTTAACTTATCAGTCTCTGGTTCCTGGTCGGCGGAGGCTGGAAAATCCCACGATGGCACCGTAGGCGACACGAGGAGTTTCTGATACGATCCCGGAGGAAAGTGTTACACAGTCTCTGAGTGACGGCGAAGTGTCCTGGCTCCCTCACATGTGGTCTTGTGGTCCTGGAACAAGCTGCTGGCCGAGAGTAGGGCTGAAGCTCCGCAATAGGCATACAAAATCCTGGGGTGAAGGCTGCAGTCTCACTATTACAGACAACGCGCATCGGAGGATTAGTACTGCTCAGCGTGTCGGCAGTTGTCAGCGGTATAGACCGGTTGAAGTCAGAGGTCAGTGAGGAAACAGTCTCTGGAAGTACTTGGTCTGTCTGTGCGGGGGATGGAAGGGTGCGACTTGGGCCTGTAGTTTGGCGTCAGTCAGCGGAGAGTCAACCTTCTTATGGAGCACACCCTGGGTACCAGCCAAAAGCCCCGTTTTCACGCACACAGTCCCTTTTTATATCAGATGCTCCCCCTTCAGCCAGGTGCAAAGGTCTGCTCCAGTCAGAAAGTCCTTCCCCTGGCAACAATGGTGACAACCCCGATACTTCTGACCCAGACACGTGAGAGACACCACTAGCCCAGACCATCTTCCTACATGGATAGTCAACGTCATCAGCACAGCAGTCATTGACTTCAATATTGCTTGCTTTGCTGCCATGATGACGTCCATGAATATTGATGTGACCACTGCAGTCAATCACTGACGTCAGCGGGAAACCAGCACACATTCACATTGAGGCAGCCCAGTAAACAAAGACCATGATTAAGGACCAACTCTGGAGTCTCATAATATTTATGGGTCTTCTGCTATTTTGTTTCATTGCCCTCTGACCTTCTTCTGATCTTGGAAAAACCCTTTGATAATCATAGGTGTCCACTAGATCTCTTATATCACCTTCCGCACCCCTATATTAACCGTTTCTGCTAGATGGGAAGATTAGACAGCTTTTACCGGTCCTTCTCTCTTCCTACATCAGGTACCGGGTCCGTAGATTCTCTGATTAAAGTAGGTGAGCATCTATTCGTCTGAATAACAGCTGCTGTCAGACGATGAAAGATAGTGTCGGTGCTGGTGACACTTTGTCTGGCTTCAGATATGAGAATATGACAGGACCTGGTGTGAGACTGGTATTTAATACAGAGATTTGTCAGCAGTGTATATCACTAGACATGGGATCTTCAGACCTCGGAGAGAAATATCCCCCCTATAGAACTCTATAAGCAGCATATCAATAAGGATAGCAATACATAACCTCTTCCATCTTTTTAATATTGACTTTTTTATATTATATTTAAAGAATAATATTATAGTTTTCAATGCAAACTATAACTACTTCAAAATAGTGATAAATAAAAATACTTTTACAGCATTTTTTTTTTAACAACAGTGGCAGTTTTCTGTAACATACTTAAGAAAGACTATGCAGTCAATCCACCCCTAGACAGCTGGCCACAAATGATAGGTGCCATCTTCTCCAGTGCCTTCATAGTCATATGAGAAGTAAGAAACTTTCTTTAATGCCAAGGACAACAGGGTTGATCTTACACAAAGGAAAACTAATTATATAATACTCCCATTATTCATAATTATTTTTTAAAACTGTTCCTTGGAAGGTATGGTATTGCCAGGTTTGGATGCTTGGACTGTCCCACAAGACAACAGGAGAATCCTCTGGTGGGCCCAAATGCAGTACTTGCACAATATAATTAAATCACTATGTACAGACAAAGGCAGCATCGTAATCATCTACCCAGTTCATTGTTTTATAAATTTGAGGATAATGTCACATTTGCATGTAGCTGAAAAGTGGGGCCCTGGAGTTGGTTACTGGTGGGCCCTTGGCACCCCAATCCAACACTGGGTATTGCGATACATAATCACATTACCTTTCCAGCCCGTCGAACTCAATTCATGCCCTATTCCGTCCCCTGAATACACTGTTGGATGCCAGTTTTTGGCGTTTGGGTGTGAAAAACTGTTGGATGAGGGCAACTTTGTAGAGATTTATGTGGAGATTTAAGAAATCTGTCAAGAATCCTGAAGGTGTCTGCATACCCCAGAAATAATCTTCTAGAGATCCTATGTCTGTGAATCTTTTCTTTTTTTGTTGGAAAATATTTGTAGGGAGCCAATCGAGTGGTAATGTCCAACAGGGTCAGGGTTTCTGCTGTAGCCAGTTGTACTGCAGCCAGACACAAAATGAGACTGACTGATCTTGAGGGACACACATACAAGGCTTTTATATACATTTTTCTATTCTGATTGCAGCATAATCAAGTATGAAGTGGAAATTAAGAGTGAAAGAAAACAAAAATGAGCTTTACTAACCCTCTCCGGGTGTCTCTGCTGCTCCCGCTATCTGTTATTTTCTGCAGCATTGATGTCATATTGACAGCACTGCAGTCAAAAACCACTACGCTCAGTTATTGGCTGCAGTGCTGCTGATGTGCTGTCAGCACTGTAGACAATTGGTATATTCACTTGTTGTGTTTTTGCAGCATTTTTCTTCTGTACAAAAAAACAGAGTAGAGGCAGGAAAAACACAACACACTTTTTTGCAATGTTTTTACTTGCATTTTTCACCCATTTATTTGAATGAGTGAAAAGCGCTGCAAAAATGCTGAAAGGATTGACATGGCAAAAACGCATCAAAGCTTAGTATACGTGCCAAAAATAAAAACACAATGTGAGCATGAAATTTCAGAACTCTTGTTGATTATGCTGATACTGTAAAACGCTGCATCAGAAACGCAACAGAAACGCAACAAAAACACCATGTGTGAACAGACCCTTAAAGACACTCAGAGTTGCGATGGAGACTCAGCGCTCATCCTGGGGAGGGTGAGTAGAGCCAGTTTTTTTTTTTAAATAAACTGAAGCTGGAAAGTTGTGTTTTTCTAAAGTTGGAAAAAGTCTTTAAGGATTGAGCTGAAAAAATATTATACTTGACAATGATTTATTCACGTGCGACAAATTGGTTGAATCAATATATGTGACTGAAAACCAGTTCTATTCATGTATATAGGGTGGTTCCGGTGGCATGCACATGGATTTCTGCAAGCTGTATTTAGTACTTGAAAGTAAAGTCTGATGCCTTCAACATCTGTTTCTCGGAACCCATGACAACTCTTCTTCAGTCCCTGAAACACAGGGTTAAGCTAGAGAACCACATAGGAGGTGACACTAAAGCAGAGAAACCACCGATATTGGCTCTTGAAATTTAAGGGCTGTTCTCATCCTGTTAAAGGTATATGTCCAAGAGATGAGATTCCCACCATAAAATGTATTTTGCGCAGATGACGCGGCCCCCGGTCATTGACGTCTGCTGACACACAACGAGGTTTAATACTAGAGACAGGACTGTCCCGATTGTGTACTCCTTGTTGCGGTAGGATGGCTTTTACGCTTTTTTTTAATCAAATAAGTGTCAACTAAGTAAGTACCCTATGTTATTTGTATGTATGATTACTATTTATTTACTTACTGCAGGGTATATGCTCGTTTTGTTTTTAGCTTAGGTTTTGTATGTTACATATACAGTAGGTAAGTAATTCATAGTGGGGAGGAGGTTTTGCTACTGTCTGTGTTTGTGATGCAGAGCCGTCAGAGAAGAAGCATCTATTTTATTATTCTGAAGAAATAAATATTGAGATGCGTAGCTCATTATTCAGACATTGAAACACGTCCTTGAAACAATGGCATGAAAATAGAAAAGGCGTCACGTGTGGCATTCGGCAGTAAATGGCTGCAAGATGACATTTCACCATGAAATTGTCTTTTTCCTAGCCATATGTAATAAGATGTGGAGTAAGGGAGGGGGCACAATAATGTGAGTAAGGGAGGGGGCACAATAATGTGAGTAAGGGAGGGGGCACAATAATGTGAGTAAGGGAGGGGGCACAGTAATGTGAGTAAGGGAGGGGGCACAATAATGGGAGTAAGGGAGGGGGCACAAAAATGGGAGTAAGGGAGGGGGCACAATAATGGGATTAAGGGAGGGGGCACAATAATGGGAGTAAGGGAGGGGGCACAATAATGTGAGTAAGGGAGGGGGCACAATAATGTGAGTAAGGGAGGGGGCACAGTAATGTGAGTAAGGGAGGGGGCACAATAATGGGAGTAAGGGAGGGGGCACAAAAATGGGAGTAAGGGAGGGGGCACAATAATGGGATTAAGGGAGGGGGCACAATAATGGGAGTAAGGGAGGGGGCACAATAATGGGAGTAAGGGAGGGGGCACAATAATGGGAGTAAGGGGCACAATAATGGGAGTAAGGGAGGGGGCACAATGTTGTGCATTATCCATGGGAAGGGTCAGGGTTGAGCTGCAAAGCTGAAGGACACAGATAAACACTGCAAACAACATTTCTATGTTCTTTTGATCCGTGCACACTTGTCATTGCTCTTCATGACTTCTTACCACAGTGTTACATACTGTACAGATCTGGACAATTTATTTGAAGAAACGTTATGAGATTTCATTCCAACTTGACTGCGTAGCATGCTAATCAGCCTGGCTACTAAATGTAACAGCCGGCTTGCATGTTAATTTCCGCTATATGTCCCAATTGACTTTAGACAGAGAGTTGACGTAGGAAGGACTATAGGCCTGATTCATCATATTTCTTTTTTGTTTTTTTTGCCTTGTGGTATTCTTCGCTGTTTTCGGCACTAAATTCTTCCAACCACCCACATAGTTCATGAATTTTGAGGCAAATCAAAAATGCTCTTTATTTTTGTCTTTTACCATGTTTACCAAAAAAAGATCAAATCCCCCTCTAAAGTTGTCACAAAACTAAAGCAGAAATTTCAGGCATACCTAAAATCATTCCACAGAGGGACTGGAGTACATTTATGCATAAAAAATATGACTAAAGAAGTCGCAATTGATGAATTGGTTGCAAAAATCTGGAAAACAAAATCCACATCCACCTTGGTGAACATGAAAAAGCAAACAAAAAACAAGGGACCACATATAAAACATATGTATAGTTCTTCTTATAAGCTATGTTGTTTACCCTGTGTGCAGGGCATGGCAGTAGCTTAGGTATCCATACTTGCGACCATTTAGGCTGGTTTCACATTAGCGTTTTTTTGCGCAGCTCATAGTTCGCGTCCATGCGCATGCGTCATGTGTACCTATATTTAACATGGGGGCGCATGGTCTTGCATTTGCACGCGTTTGCGTTTTCCGCGCATACGTTTTTTCAAGTTGTGCGCCTAGGCGTGCCTGACGCAGCCTGTTGCATTTTTGGGTCCACTGAAAAGCGTAAAAAACCCGCATGGACATGCATTCGTCTGTGTTTTTGTGCGCATGCGTTTTTGGTGTAAAAATGTGTAGACACTGGTTTTAACCCCTAGAGAACGAATGCGCTGCGCAAAAAAACGCTAATGTGAAAGTAGCCTTATATAGTGACAGTTAGTTGTCAGTAGTGGTAACCATTTATGTCTAAGCCCTGAAAATGGGGTAAGCGACATAGCTTATCCGAAGAACTATACAACATTTCTAATTGGGAGTATTTGCTAATATATTTATTATTACTCCTACTACATACTGGGATAGGATCTTGGAGATGGGAATACCACTTTAAAGCAGTTATTTCACAAGACAAACACATTTACTGTTGGATCTACAATAAGTACATTCTGAGTTGTGACCCCCTTCCCCATTACGCCTTGATAGATCTTTTCGCCAGCAAAGTGAGGGAGAAGCAGTCGGTTATACTTCTATGTGACTAAATGGATTGTAAGGGAATAGATGACGTCAACAAGCCTTCTTGTCAAACTGTGATCACAGAAGAGAAGGATTTTCAGCACTACGTTTCCAGACTTAAAGGGAATCTGCCACCCTTTTTTTTGGCTTTGCAGCTGCTGGCATAGACATCGGGGGCTTATCTACAGCATTCTGTAATGCTGTAGCTAAGCCTCCGATGTAACCTGAAAGAGAAGAAAAACACGTTATATTATACTCACCGAGGTGGGCGGTCCGGTCCGATGGGTGTTGCGGTCTGGTCCGGCGCCTCCCTTCTTCATGCGATGACGTCCTCTTCTCCCGTCCTGAAATGGCTCTGGCGCAGGCGCACTGCTTTGCCCTGTTGAGGGCAGAGCAGAGTCCTGCAGTGCGCAGGCGTCGGGAGAGGTCTGGCACCTGCGCACTGCAGAATTCTGCTCTGCCCTCAACAGGGCAGAGCATTGCGCCTGCGCCGGAGCCATTTCAGGACGGGAGAAGAGGACGTCATCGCATGAAGAAGGGAGGCACCGGACCGCCCACCTCGGTGAGTATAATATAACGTGTTTTTCTTCTCTTTCAGGTTACATCGGGGGCTTATCTACAGCATTACAGAATGCTGTAGATAAGCCCTTGATGTCTATGCCGGCAGCTAAAGGGGATAAAAAGGGTGACAGATCCCCTTTAAAAACTTGCAGCTTTATATATGGAATATGACATTTAAAATAACATCTTCCAAGTTTATCCAACGTGATTCAACCATGCAGTCTCAGTTATTGATATAACACATATAACATTTTTTTTCAATATGATTAAGATCGTATGGTTGAAACGCGTTGGATATTTTGCTTCCATAATCTAAGCTGCAAGTACTTACTTTTGGAAATCTTTCTTTTCTATGTCTACACTTGGTCATGTGTCCGTGCATTTGGGGGTATTAATGCAAGCTAGCTGGAAACATGCAAACTTTAATCTAAGTAACATAGTGACATAGTTAGTAAGGCTGAAAAAAGCCATTTGTCCATCCAGTTCAGCCTATATTCTGTCAGAATAAATCCCCAGATCTACGTCCTTCTAAAGAACCTAACAATAACTGTTAGATGCAATATTGTTACGCTCCAGGAAGACATCCAGGCCTCTCTTGAACCCCTCGACTGAGTTCGCCATCACCACCTCCTCAGGCAGGGAATTCCACATTCTCACTGTCATGTCATGATCTAACCCAAGCCGGTGGTCCCATGCCCCTACGTACCTCACTGCTTATAGATCCAGTTATACTATGGAAGTAATCGTCAACTTTTGTTTAGATAACTTCACTCCCAAGAGATTTCTCCATTGGGGAAATAAAATCAGAAAACACTCTCCGGGATTCTCATTATGCAAAGTTTGGACATAGTTAACCCATAAAGTCTACAATATTTTCTTCTCATTTGTAAACTTTCATCTAACTACGAGGCCCGTCTCTCTGAACTGTTTAATATTCTCTGTGATAGAAGCATCGGTTTCTCATTTCTTTGTCTGCTCATTAGTTGTATGAAACCCCGAAGCTGTTTGCAATTCATTAGTATTTATTTACACAAATTGTTGCGTGTGCAGAATTTAAGTCAGGAATCGCAGCATGCAGATGCTTACGAATGTAGCGGAGGTATAAGGGAGTCACAGAGGCACCAATGTGGTCAGCGCTGTCCTTTAGGGCAGGGTTCCCCAACTCCAGTCCTCAAGGCCCACCAACAGATCATGTTTTCAGGATTTCCTTTGTATTGCACAGGTGAAGCAATTATCACCTGATCAATACTAAGGAAATCCTGAAAACATGATCTGTTGGTGGGCCTTGAGGACTGGAGTTGGGGAACCCTGCTTTAGGGTAGCCAATCAGACGTCGCTTGTGATTTTAAATGTGAAGTTATAAAACTTTAGTAGATAATGGCACCTATGTCCATTTTGTGTAACCACTTCTATGAGGTTGCAAGCATGATTGCTCACCCATTTTCGAAACTCTCATAGAAATAAATTCAGGGCTTTGTATCTGCAACCTAGTCTCTTATCCGTGGCTCAGTCGTTGAAGAAAGTGCAGATCCCAGAGGTGGGACCCACATTTACAAAAGATGTGAATATGTCATACATGTCCACAAGCAGCATGCCTCAGACGTTGGCTACATTATTGCAGCCATGTGTAGTTTACTCTGAAATACTGTGGAGTTTCAGAGAAAATATACTTGGAAAACTCAGGGACTATTCTGAGGCTGGTCCCCGGCGGCTTGACCCAACCCTGATCCCCATTACTGGTCTGTCCATATATGGGGGAGCGAGACTGGGAGAAACCACTGGTGATGAGCGAGTATACTAATTACTCGAGATTTCCCGAGCATGCTGAGGTGATATCCGAGTATTTGGATATGCTCGGAGATTTAGTTTCTGTCCCCGTAGCTGCATGGTTTGAGGCTGCTAGATAGCCTGAATGCATGTGGGGATTTCCTAACAAGCAGGCAATCCCCACATGTATTCAGGCTGTCTAGCAGCCGTAAATCATGCAGCTATGGCGACAGAAACAAAATCTCCGAGCACATCCAAATACTCGGAGATCACCTGAGCATGCTCGGAAAATCTCGAGGAACGAGTATACTCTCTCTTCACTACTGGCAACCCATCTCTTACTAGACACCTGCAACGAATAGTCCCCGGTTAACTTTATAAAGTATGTATTCGGGCAGCATGACAAGTTTCCTTTAATCTTGAAATTAAGTTATTCCAAAATACCAGCAATAGGGTTCAGCAAGTTCTAGATGTAGATTCTTCAATGGTATTTTAAAGGGAATCTCTTAGCAGGTTTTTGCTATTTAATCTAAGAGCAGCATAATGTAAAGGCAGAGATCCTGCTTCCAGGGATGTGTCACTTGCTTAGCATCTTGCTGTAGTTTCAATACAACCAGTGTTTTATCAGCAGGATATTATCACTTTAGGACTAGGTGTCACGTGTAAGGGTACCGTTACACTTAGCGATGCACCAGCGATCCCGACAACGATATGGATGGCTGGTGCATCGCTAAGTGGTCGCTAGTGAGCTGCCACACAGGCAGATCTCACCAGCGACATAGCAGGGGTCGGGGGTCGCTACTTACCTGTCAGACACGGCGATCCTGATGTCGTCCACGCGTCGCTCGTCGGCGCCACAGGAAGTGGCCGATGACAAATGGTCCAGGACCTTCTCGCGCGATCAGCGATAACCAGAGGGGGAGCGGTCGGAGGTAAGTATCAGACATAGCGATATCGCTAGCAATATCGCTGCTACATCACAAAAACCAGTGACGTTACAGCGATATTGCTAGTGATATCGCTATGTGTAATGGGGCTTAAGCTAGTCCAGCAGGAATGTGGGCGGGGTTACACAGTTCAGCATTCTAACCACTGATACATCTACAGCAGAGAAAACAGGGATTCTATCAAAACTGTACCAAGCAGCCCAGTAAGTGAAACATCGCTGAAATCAAGCCCTCTGCCCCTACATCTTGCAGCTCTCAGATTCCATCGCAAAACCTGCAGACAGATTCCCTTTAAAGGGAACCTGTCAAATTGTTTTTCAGCTATAAGCTGCGGCCGCTGCAGATAAGCCCCCGATGTGTGTGTTTGGTGAACACCTTTTGGTATTTTAATCATATAAAAGGAATAGAAGTTATCCCCTTTATCATTTTCACAGCAAATAAGTATGTGATACAAGATCTGGAGAAGGATATAGATGGGAACAGACATGAACTTTGCCTCTAGTTTTTAGCATACCTTAGGGTCCCGTCACACTAAACGATGCACCAGCGATCCCGACAACGATACGACCTTGTCTGGATCGCTGGTGCATCGCTACATGATCGCTGGTGAGCTGCCAAACAGACAGACTCACCAGCGATCAGGACCAGCGAGGACGCTGGTATCCAAGGTAAATATCGGGTAACTAAGCGCGCGCGTCACTTAGTTACCCGCTGTGTACCTTGGATACCAGCTCCAAGCACGAGCACGTAGGTATCCAAGATACACAGCGGGTAACTAAATGACGCCCGCTTAGTTACCCGATATTTACCTTGGATACCAGCTCCCAGCGTCTGCTTACAGCGCTGGGAGCTCACTGATCATTGGTCTGCCGCTGCCACACGCAGTGATGCGCGCTGGCCAGTGGGAGACCAACAATCAAAAAATGGCCCAGGACACTCCTGCATGATCAGCGATACCTGATGTGTCACAAAATCAGCGATCTCGCTAGCGATCTCGCTGTGTTTGACAGGGTCTTTAGTGAAGCGCTGTCTTCCACATGTTTGCTGGCTCTGCAATCTGATTAAGATTGGCTTGTGTAGTTAGTGGTCTGGAGACTTGTCATAACACATTTCTACTGGGAGTATAACTGAAGGTGTTAATGTCCTCATATCATGTAAATTGCTGCTCATATCTTGGCAGGAACTAGATTTTTTTTCCCTGAAGTTTGGAGATATTCCATCTTAGATGATACAGTAGTATGGAGATTAATATTTCCAACAAAGCAGTGCGAAGTGTATGATGCGTTAACAAAAAAGCCTTACAAATTTTCACTGAGCTATTTTTCTTTGAAGCTACCTATGTATGGAGATACGAGAGTCAATGTGTGATCTTGTCCATTGGCACAGCTGTCTTTACTGTAGACAGACAGCATGACCAGGGCTCATCCCACTGAATGCAGGTACTCCTTTCCATGGACAGAATACTACTCAGACAACACAGGGTGAGGGTAACACAGTGAGGTGATACTTTATTGGATCACCAACAGTCAATAACATGGAACAGCTCCTCCAGCATCTCCTCACACTTGAGGCTCTGGGTCCCAATGCGACCAACAACTCCTGAGCTTGGGCTGCTTGGGACTGTGTATTTGACTCCAAACTGCCACTGGATCCTTGATTTGCAGTTCAGTTGCTCCTGGTCAAACTCATCGTCCTCCACGATGTTCTGGGCATCCCAAAGGACCAGTTCCTGGATCAAATTCAACTGAGTGTTGGTGACCCTGTATTCGATCCATGAAAGCTAACACATCTCTTATAGTTGCCGTTTCCTGTTGAGGCTGTATATCCACTCTGTTCCTCTTCTTAAGGCCGAGCTGTTGCGGTTGAACATGATAGCATTTGAAACCGGCTCTATGTGCCACGACTATGCTCTGCTGGATCTGTCTATCTTCCTTCCTAATTAATGAGCCCTTGGACAGTGTCTATGAACACCAATCCCCTGCAGTTCTCCTGCATCCACAGTGATCTATGATGTGACAGATCAGCGATCTGTCACAGGACAGTGATGTCCCCCCTGGAACAACTTAATAAGGTTAAAAAAAAAAGTGTAAAAATAATTTTTAAAAAATCGCTAAATAAATTAAAGAAAAAAAAATATTCCCTAATAAATTCATTTTTTGGAATAAAAAACCCCCAAAACAATAAAAGTACACATATTTAGTATCGCCGCGTCCGTAGCGACCTGCCCTATAAAACTGTCCCACTAGTTAACCCCTTTAGCGAACCTCTTAAAAATAAAAAACGAAGCAAAAAATAATGTTGTATTATCATACCGCCGAACAAAAAGTGCAATAACGCGCGATCAAAAAGGCGCGTATAAATATCCATGGTACCGCTGAAAACATCATCTTGTCCCGCAAAAAATGAGCTGCTAAGCAGCATCATCAGAGAAAAAAATAAAAAAGTTATAGCTCGCAGAATAAAGCGATGCAAAAATAATTATTTTTTATATAAAATTGCTTTTATTGCATAAAAGTGCCAAAACATAAAAAAATTACGAGGTATTGCTGTAACCGTACTGACCTGAAGAATAAACCCGCTTTATCAATTTTACCGCACGCGGAACGGTGTAAACGCACCACCTAAAGAAATTCATGAAACGCTGGTTTTTGTTTATTCTGCGTCCCAAAAATCGGAATAAAAAGCGATCAAAAAATGTCACATGCCCGAACATGATACCAATAAAAGCGTCAACTCGTCTCGCAAAAAATAAGACCTCACATGACTCAGTGGGTCAAAATATGGAAAAATTATAGCTCTCAATATGTGGTGATGCAAAAACTATTTTTACAATAAGAAGCGTCTTTTAGCGTGTGACAGCTGCCAAATATAAAAACCGCCATAAATAGTAAATCAAACCCCCCGTTATCACCCCCTTAGTTAGGGAAAAATAATAAAAATGTATTTATTTCCATTTTCCCATTAGGGCTAGGGCTAGGGTTAGGGCTAAGGTTAGGGCTAAGGTTAGGGCTAGGGCTAGGGGTGTGTTGGGGTTAGGGTTGGAGTTAGAATGGGGGGGTTTCCACTGTTTAGGCACATCAGGTGCTCTCCAAATGCAACATGGCATCTGATCTCAATTCCAGCCAATTCTGCGTTGAATAAGTCCCTTCCAAGCTCTGCGATGCGCCCAAACAGTGTTTTACCCCCACATATGGGGTATCAGCCTACTCAGGACAAATTGCAAAACAACTTTTGGGGTCCAATTTCTCCTGTTGCCCATAGGAAAATAAAAAATTGAGGGCAAAAAATCATTTTTGTGGAAAAAAAATACGACTTTTTTATTTTCACGCCTGGGCATTATAAACTTTTGTGAAGCACTTGGGGGTTCAAAGTGCTCACCACACATCTAGATAAGTTCCGTGGGGGGTCTAGTTTCCAAAATGGGGTCACTTGTGGGGAGTTTCAATAGTTTAGGCACATCAGAGGCTCTCCAAACGCACATGACACCCGCAGACCATTCCATCAAAGTCTGCATTCCAAAACATCACTACTTCCCTTCCGAGCCCCGATGTGTGCCCATACAGTAGTTTTCTCCCACATATGAGGTATCAGCGTACTCAGGACAAATTGCAAAACAAGTTTTGGGGTCCAATTTCTCCTGTTACACTTGGGAAAATAAAAAAATTGGGGACTAAATGATCATGTTTGTGGAAAACTACGATTTTTTTATTTTCACGCCCGGGCATTATAAACTTGTGTGAAGCCCTTGGGGGTTCAAAGTGCTCACCACACATCTAGATAAGTTCCTTAGGGGGTCTAGTTTACAAAATGGTGTCATTTGTGGGGGGTTTCCACTGTTTAGGTACATCAGGGGCTCTACAAAGGCAACATGACACCCGGAGACCATTCTATCAAAGTCTGCATTCCAAAACGTCACTACTTCCCTTCCGAGCCCGACGTGTGCCCATACAGTAGTTTTCTCCCACATATGGGGTATCGGTGCACTCAGGACAAATTGGACAACAACTTTTGGGGTCCATTTTCTCCTGGTACCCTTGGGAAAATAAAAAAATTGAGGACTAAATGATCATGTTTGTGGAAAAAATAAGATTTTTTTATTTTCACGCCCGGGCGTTATAAACTTCTGTGAAGCACTGGGGGGTTCAAAGTGCTCACCACACATCTAGATAAGTTCCTTAGGGGGTCTAGTTTCCAAAATGGGGTCACTTGTGGGGGGATTCCACTGTTTAGGTACATCAGGGGCTTTCCAAACGCGACATGGTGTCCGATCTCAATTCCAGCCAAAAACGTCAAATGGCGCTGCTTCCCTTCCGAGCTCTGCCATGCGCCCAAATAGTCGTTTACACCCACATATGGGGTATCAGTATACTCGGGACAAATTGCACAATACCTTTTAGGGTCCTGTTACCCTTGGAAAAGTAAGAATTGAGGGTGAAAAGATTATTTTTGTGGAAAAAAATATGATTTTTTAATTGTATGGCTGTAAGTTATAAACTTCTGTGAAGCCCTTGGGGGTTCAAGGTTCTCACCACACACCTAGATAAGTTCCTTGGGGGGTCTAGTTTCCAAAATGGTGTCATTTGTGGGGGGTTTCCACTTTTTTGGTACATCAGGGGCTTTCCAAACGCGACATGGTGTCCAATCTCAAATCCAGCCAAAAAAGTCAAATGGCGCTGCTTCCCTTCCGAGCACTGCCATGCGCCCAAATAGTCATTTACACCCACATATTGGGTATCAGCATAGTCAAGACAAATTGCACAATAACTTTTAGGGTCCTGTTACCCTTGGGAAAATAAAAATTGGGGGGTGAAAAGATCATTTTTGTGGAAAAAATATGATTTTTTAATTGTACCGCTGTACGTTATAAATTTCTGTGAAGCCCTTGTGGGTTCAAAGTTCTCACAACATATCTAGGTAAGTTCCTTGGGGGGTCTAGTTTCCAAAATAGGGTCACTTGTGGGGGGTTTCGACTGTTTAGGTACATCAGGGGCTCTCCAAACATGACATGGCGTCCGATTTGAATTCCAGCCAATTTTGCATTGAAAAAGTCAAACGGCGCTCCTACCCTTCTGAGCTCTGTCATGCACCGAAACAGTGGTTCCCCCCACATATCAGGTATCAGCGTACTCAGGACAAATTGTACAATAACTTTTCCAGTCCAATTTCTCCTTTTACACTTGGTAAAATAAAAAAATTGAACCTGAAGTATTTTTTTGTGAAAAAAAGTTAAATGTTCATTTTTTTTTTAAATATTCAAAAAATTCCTGTGAAGCACCTGAAGGGTTATGAACGTGCAAACCACCCTTGGGGGTTAAGGGGTTAACCTGTATATTTTGTCTTTCAAAGTTTGCAGAACAACAAACTGCTTGGACTGATACAATAGGTAGTCAGCAGGCACTCACAAAATTCACAAAATTAACAAATTGTTCAATGAACCTGCGCTTTTTTCCCTCTAGGATAACAGAACAATAATCTGTAGGAGCTGATACAATAGGTAATCAGCAGCCATTCAACAAAGCAACAAATATCAATTCAACTTACAACAAGAGTCAACCTTCAGGTTCATATGAACAATAGCTCATATCCTTGGGCCTACTGAATAAAATGTCTGGCGTAATTAAGAATAAACAAGGTATCATCACACGCTGTAAGGAACTTCAGGTCCTCATATGTTAGGGTTGCAGATCGCACTAAATATAAAATGTAAGGAAGTGCGATCGCAACCTGGGGTCCATCGTGCACAGCTGGAAAACTGCTGCTTAGTAAAGGCGAAGTAGTAAGTGAACACCGGTGGGTTAACCACTGACCCGGTGTGCACTGGGGTGAAATCTGTTACTCCACAGAGCCGCTGAAAGAAATGCCAGAGCCTGTTAACATCACAGGGCTTAGCAGAAGGAGCGCATAACGTAAGGTCACAGGACTCAACCTTTAGACCGCAGGACTGGAGTCCCTCTAGACCACTAGTGCTCGGTGCCGCAACTGCGGTGCCAGCAAGAGTCACTATAATAGCTAACACGTGCAAGTGTGCACAGTGCCGCTGTCACTTGCCGCGGTTTGATAATGCTCAGCAGTGGGCGACACCATCGGACGCTAGTGTGCGAGTGCTAGGAGCACGGTGGCAGAAGCATAGCCACCTGTTTGCGCTGACTCAAATACCCTAACCCATGCGTATCAAAGGAGGGGGTAATTTAATGAGTCATTCACCAGATTCATGCATCCATCATCACACATACCAACAACATTGAGTCTATACTAGTGCATGGCCGAGCGGCCATGCAAACCTTTTATAGCAGCGTCCTTCTGGGACCTTCCCAATGGTCCAATGGGAGCAGCAATAGGACCTGAGCACGTGACCTCAGAGCTCCAATGAGAGGACCTCCCATGGGCCTGCTCAGTGGGCTGAAATAAGGACTTAGTCCCAAGAGCTGCTCGCTGCTGGCTATTGCAGGTTACCATAGCTGAACCCTGTTTGGCAGCAGTTACTAAGCCAACAGAAGTAGACTGAGCAAGATGCTGGGAACGACGTCTCTGCTGAGCAGGCTCCTCTGCAGCTGGAGAGAAATGCGAGACCGCAGAAAGCAAGGCCTGGGATTCCTTGAGAAAGTGCCTCCTGAGTGTGAAACGTACATCGGAGGTTTGTTCCACTGCTGGGGGTAACTGTGCACCACCTGGTAAGCTTTTTCCATATGACTATCGCTGATATATGATGTAACTTATGATGAATGTTATGGATTCTGCTTGCCGTCATTAGCCCTATTGCCTGATTACACATCGGCTGGTTGCCCTGAGGATATTTTGTCCAGCCTATATGGCGATTATTTGGCATTTGTAACAGCCCTTGTATCAGCATATTTTACAAACTATCCTGGCTAATGTTATATTCAGGTGCAGTCCTTTTTTTTTTTTTCACCCCCACCTGCCTTCTTAATATTGGTGTCTATTTGTAATCTGCAACTTTGCTGGTTATTATTGTCTGTGCTCGCTTTTAATAAAGGATTTTGATATTTTTATACTACTTGGATTCATTTGCTCCCTTTTTTCTCCTAAATTTGTATGTTTATGGAGCGGAACATAATATTATTATGGCGGCTTATTTCCATGGATTGCCGCATTGTGTTTTGTTGAAAGTATTGGGCTCATGTTTATTTCTACTGCTGTGTAGAAGCAGGAATCCCATGCCTAACACCATACACATCAGATGAAAGTTAGCTAGTGCACCTTACCGATAGCCTAAGGGTACCGTTACACTTAGCGATGCACCAGCGATCCCGACAACGATATGGATCGCTGGTGCATCGCTAAGTGGTCGCTAGTGAGCTGCCACACAGGCAGATCTCACCAGCGACATAGCAGCGGTCGGGGGTCGCTACTTACCTGTCAGACAAGGCGATCCTGCGTCCTCCCGCCCGCGTCCACGCGTCGCTCGTCGGCGCCACAGGAAGCCCAGCAGGAAGCGCCCGACGAAAAATGGTCCAGGACGTTCTCGCGCGACCAGCGATGAGCAGCGGGGGAGCCGGTCGGAGGTAAGTATCAGACATAGCGATATCACTAGCAATATCACTGCTACGTCACAAAATCGGTGAAGTTACAGCGATATTGCTAGCGATATCGCTATGTGTAACGGGGGCTTAACAAGTATGGGACCCTGTTCACTCCAACAGATTCAGGGAAGATAAGGATCTGGCTTGTTGAATTTCAATGACTGATCCTTTTGTTCAGCAGGAAGATAAACCTCTGCCAGAGGAGTCAGGTAGTGGCTCCATGCCAAGTTTTCCTGTGTATGGGGGAATAGGAAAACATAGTTGTTGACCCACTGGTGGACACAAACAGAAAAAGACCCTGGTGTAAGAATAGTATTTGAGGCCCTTTACCATCCAATAGCTCATCATAATACAAAATTCCACGTACTTTGGAGGTGGTAATGAGCCTATTTACCTTCAGGGCTGCTGTGCAGCTGCTCGGGTTGCACCAATGATATGTTTGCCCTTGTGTTGACCAACATCTATCTAATGTGTATCGATTATGTAAATGGTCTGCTTTACTGTGTCTGTTTATAGCAATGTAAGCAGAAGGATTGGGCTAAAGGCCCAGTTTCACATAGCGAGATCGCTAGCGAGATCGCTAATGCATCACCGATTTTGTGACGCAACAGCGATCTCGCCTGCGATCTCGCTATATGTCACACACAGCAGCGACCGGCCCCCCTGCTGGATATCGCTGATCATGCAGGAATGTCTTGGGCCATTTTTTCGTCGTCGGCGTCCCGCTGGCCAGCATGCATTGCTGTTTGATCGCTGGATCATTGCTGCATCGCTGAAGAGATCTGCAGTCTGGCAGCTTACTAGCGATCATTTAGCAACGCACCAGCGATCCCTACCAGGTCATATCGTTGTCGGGATCATTGGTGCGTCGCTAAGTGAAATGGGACCCTAAGGATACCTTTCTTGCGCCGGGTCCGGAACTGTCGGGGCTGTCTGCTCTGTTGTCCGGGGGAAAGCTTAAGGAACCGGACCAACCATTGCACTTGATGGCAGGGGGCATGGCTAACTCGGGAAAGCCTGAGCATGTGTGGAAGCAGTCAGAATTGGCAGGAGCAGAGACAAGTGAGTGCTCCGTCCCTTGAGCACCATAGCAACGCAGGCCTATGCCCGAGCATCCCCGCTTCCACCCACAGAGACTGAACAGAGTCGTGCTGTGTGCCCGTTGGCCCCTGCCCCCTCCGGGCCTGTGAGTACCATGCGCGTGCTGCCTGGTAGAGACCGGGTGTATGATGTAAACTACACCCTGACCCCCCAGGTGTATATTTGCCGAACGATGTTGGGCTTTGACAGTGTTGTGGCCCATACCTTTACCGCCACCACAACCTCTGGACTAAGGACCCAGCGGAGAGTATCAGAGACTAACCATTGCCGTCTGGACCCGGATCATCGTACTCTCCAGGATTTCACCTGATTAACCCCGCTGACCGCTGCCGGAGCCGTTGTTTTCTTCATGGTCCCCATTGCCTGGGAGTTGTCAGACCGGATAAGTTATACATTAAGAACTTCTTCCACCTCCCTTACTAGTGTCTTCCCCTATTCAATCGCCCTTTGTTACTCCGCTGCCTTGTTACACCCCTGCTTAACTGTTCATCTCCCTGCGTGAAGTATATTCCTGTTAAAGTAAATACGTTAACCCTTGATCTGTCTCTTGTCCGTCACTGCATCCGGCTGTCACGGTCACGTGTGTCTGGACGCAGCGAGTACCGCAAGGCGAACCCATATGACACACGTGACCCTGGATACACCGCCTCCAGTAGGGCGAATTTAAATAAAATGTGCAGCTGGATACACCGCCTCCAACTGGCGAATTTAGGTAATACACGTTATATATACAGTAGTCTGGAAACCCCGCTTCCAGTAAGGCGAATTTAAATAATAAAGGGGAAACCTGGGTAACAATTACAATGGTGGGCCCTGCGACAAGGAATAGGGACATGGAGACCTCCTGCACTCCCCTGAGCCAGTGTCCCTGCACTCCTAATGTTCCCTATGCCGGTTCCGCACTGGGCGACGCACAGGAACCTAAAAACCCTAGCTCGCCCTGCACCTATACCCTCCCTAGGGAATTGGTCAGTGTGGAAACTAATCCCACCACTGCACTAAACACACATGAGGAAAGATGACAAAACAGGGGAAACACCACTTAGCTTTGCTCTGTTGCGTATGCTCCTAGCAACGGAGCCCACCACCTGCGTGCATCTTCTCCACCCGGATCCATCACCATAACTGGATCCTTCACCATAGTGCATCCTTGGAGCAGAGTCCACCACCAGTTGCAGCTGCCCAGTAAACAGTCCCAAAGATGAGTCCAGCTTCTGCCAAAAAGTCCAGCATGCTTGAGTCCAACTTTTCTGCCAATAAGTCCAGCATGCTTGAGTCCAGTTTTCAGCAACCAAGTCCAGCATGCTGAGTGCAACTCTGACCATAGTCGCCACTCCACCAAGCCATGCAAGCAGTTCCTTCTGACACCATAAACTGCGACTCCACCACGCCATGCCAGCCCTTCCTGCAGACCACATCGTTGGACTCCACCAATCCATGCCAGCACTCCTTGCAGACTCCAAAACTGGCACTCGTCCCCTCTGGCTGGGCTGCCCAGGACTCCTGTTCAGCTCCATCTTTCACCCAGGCTTACTTGTGAATAACTAACTATCACCAACCGTGATCAAACACACCTGACACTCTTTTATAGAGCCTCACACCTGATTTGTAACTACGTGCACATTAAAACTAAAGTGTAATACCACTCACCACCACCGGGGCAACTTAGAACAAACGACACCATGTGTAATAATTCTAATGGCCACCGGGCGCAATCAACCCACTTTGGCACCAAGCCAAAGGAAAAAAAAGTTCACTTTGTCCATTTACTTGTCAGATCCACCTTGGATCATGACACCGGCAACCTGTTCACAGCAAGAGGGGTCTTGTTTTTTGCTTACAAACTGTTAAAATATAGATCAAAAGTTCCATTGGCTGCCTGACAAAAATGACTGTATATCATTGAACTGATTTAAAAATAACATGTTCTGGACCCCCTAATTAATGATTGATAACTTTTTATACCCACTTGATCCTTAAAGAGGTTTTCCACTACCTGATCAACTCCTGTTTATAAAAAGAACACCTTATAAAAATACCCCATACTCATCTCTTATACCACATCTCCCACGATTCCCATGACACTGTTATGCCACGTGATACCTGTAGTCAATCAGTGGCCACTATTAGGCTGCTGCGTTTTCGCTACTTCCACTTGTATGAGGTTTGAATGAAGGGAGTGACTGAGGATGCAGTAGCTTAATAGCAGCCGCTGACTGACTTCAAGGCTCACATGACATAACAATGTTTAGCAAGCCCTAGGCGATCCAGTGCCAGTAAGGGAGGTGTTTTTATTTTACTGAAAAAAAGGTCTGTTTATTTAACAGGTGGTCCTGACCACTCTATTGATTTGCCCCACAACAAATTGCACTATCGATCTATACTTTAACAATTTGTAAATAAACAAAAATTCTAAGACATTTGCCACTATAAACAGATACTTTAGAGCTGGCCATTCACATTAACCATACCATTAGATAGCTGTTGTCAAACAGTTATCTCTCCCGACTCCCCCGTACCCAGGAACGCTCAGCCGAGTATTCCTCTGTCCTTTATGAGAACGCTGTGGTCAGTCTACTTTTACTTCTTGTGAAGGTTGGTGTGGATGTAATGGCTGCTTACAACCATCCTGTGAGGTGTAGCTGTAACAAGACACCTGGCTCCGCAGGTGGTCTCACATTTCAGCTGCAAAGTCAGAATTCACACCCCCACCAACTAGCTCCTACAGGAAGATGCCCTGTGGATCTAAACCATGCGGTCTGTTTTGTTCAGACAGCAAGGATTTCATAAGAAGAATATGGGCTTATCGAACACCTTGGTCACATACCAGTTACATTTTTGTGATCTCTGGATCGGACAGAATGTCTTCCAGGGTCCTGATCCATTCTAGCACCTCAGGTTAAAGAGTAACATAGAATAGCAACTATAAGCCAGGTAGTAAAGCTGTGTTTGGACTTAAGACGTAGCAGGGCCCTGGCCGTATCTGATGGTGCAAAAACCGCCAAGCTAAGACCATCCAGAAAGGAGTTATGATCTTTCATAGGCTTTGGGAGAATTAGTTGCAAACCTCCAGGGGAGGAGATTTCGGTTCAGCCCAGAGGGCAGGAGGGGAGTGACCCAAAGGAGATAACAGCTAGTGTAAGGACATGTGGTCTGTCTGTCTCTCTCTGATGTATGCGGTCCACTTCGAACGGGGGGGGGGTCACGTCCAGTAACATGCTGAGAAGGACAGACGACCTACCTTGAAGCTCATGCCCCCTGAGGCCCAGCGTGCACATGTTCGAACATCACCCAGCAATTGACATGATCCATCTGCTTATATCTTTTGTCCTACCACTATTATATTTGCTTATCTGACCATTTTATATGCATAACCATTGTGTATATACAGTGGGTACGGAAAGTATTTAGACCCCTTTACATTTTTCACTCTTTGTTTCATTGCATCTTTTTGGTAAATTCAAAAAAGTTCATTTTCTTCATTAATGTACACTCTGCACCACATCTTGACTGAAAACCCCCCAGAAATGTAGACATTTTTGCAGATTTATTAACAAAGGAAAACTGAAATATCACATGGTCATAAGTATTCAGATCCTTTGCTCAGACACTCATATTTAAGTTACATGCTGTCCATTTCCTTGTGATCCTCCTTAAGATGGTTCTAGTCCTTCATTGGAGTCCAGCTGTGTTTAATTAAACTGATAGGACTTGATTTGTAAAGGCACACACCTGTCTATACAGTATAAGACCTCACAACTCACAGTGCATGTCAGATCAAATGAGAATCATGAGGTCAAAGGAACTGGCCAAGGAGCTCAGAGACAGAATTGTGGCAAGGCACACATCTGGCCAAAGTTACAAAAGAATTTCTGCAGTACTCAAGGTTCCTAAGAGCACAGTAGCCTCCATAATCCTTAAATGGAAGAAGTTTGGGACCACCACAAGTCTTCCTAGACCTGGCCGTCCAGCCAAATTGAGCAATTGTGGAAGAAGATCCTTGGTGAGAGAGGTAAAGAAGAACCCCAAGATCACTGTGGCTGAGCTCCACAGATGCAGTAGGGAGAGTGGAGAAAGTTCCACAGTCAACTATCACTGCAGCCCTCCACCAGTTGGGCCTTTATGGCAGAGTGGCCTGACGGAAGCCTCTTGAAATATTTATAATTGATGACTCAGGAGTCTCTTTGCGTGGAACAGGACAACTACAGAATAAAGTTTGCGGGTGGTAAAGTCTATATTATATCACACGGTGATTCAAACAGGTGCAGGGAAAAACTCAAGTCCATAAACACTCGATGTAAATATTAAATGCAACTTAGCAGAGTCTGTAGGAAACTTCAGAGGAAAATGCAATCAATGCACTGCATTAAACAGAGCAGTCTGTGATGCACAGTTATACTGGACACAAGTAAGTCCTTGTTTAGTCCATACACTGATAAGTATATATATATGAGCCAGTTCAAATAATGTTTTACCTCATCCAGGGAGGCCTGGGTAGGTAATCTCAGGTATTGCAGAGCAGCAAGAGCTTACGTGTCTGACAAATGGAGATGGGAGTAACATGAGCAGCCAGCAGCAGGAGGAATACTGGAGACCAGTGTATGTAGCAGAAATTCAGAGAGCAGAGTAACAGGATATCCATACAGGTTCACAGAAACAGATCGCAAACTAGGAAGCCACCAGGACCATGAGCTGGACACAGGCAGAATACTCTAGCACCGACTAAAGGCTGGGGCAGAGTTATAAAGCAGGAAGACATTCGGCACATGAGACAAAAGACGCCATCTTGAAAGAGGGCAGAAATGTAATCAAAAATTGTTCATTGTCCTGACATCTCTCTTCAGTGCAAGAAATATGAAAGCCCGCATAGCGTTTGCTAAAAAACACATGAAGGACTAAGAAAAAATAGTCTACAATGCCCCAAATAATTATCATGATAGGTAACTTTACCGGTAACAAGAGGTCCTATGTGTCCCCTAACCCCAACGCGCGTTTCGCTGCCAGCTTCTTCCAGCCACTAGTGCACTATTATTGTATCTGATGTGGGATAATATGAATATTCATATTGCCTCATATTCTTTTTTTTTTACAGGTACACTATCATATAAGAGGTGTTAGGCATTGGATTTCTGTCGCTGCACAGCGAGAATCCTGAGCCTTACTTCCAGCGGTCTCCCATTCCTCTCCAGCCGCAGAGGAGGTTGCTCAACAAACTCATTGATCCAGGCACTCTGCCCAGACCAGCTCCATGGGTTTGCTTGCTGCTGCCACCTCTGGCACAGCTATGTGTTATGATTGAGTCACCGTAGGAGGCAAAAACAGAAATGCTAGCTAAGTCCAGAAAACCAGAGAAGTTGGCAACTATCAGATTGCAGACCCCTGAACCTATCAACACAACTAGCAGTAGCCGTGGGGGGTTCCTACGATGACCTAGACCCCTCGATCACAGCCGGAGAGATACATAGGCCTAAAGAAGGAAAGGGGAAATCTAACTGCCCCAGAGCAGACCCCAAAGCAATAGGCAGCCCCCCACATATAATGACGGTGAAGCAAGATGAAAACACTTACACAGACAGAAAGACAGGCTGAGCAAAGACGGGGCCCAAAAACTACCTAGATAGGAACGGATAGGAAGGCTGCTGTCTGCAATCTGCCAAAACCCTATCAGAGACAAAAGCCAACAAGCTGATATAAAAATGGCCCTGAAGCAACTAAGCTTCAAAAACTAAAATCAGCACTCAGGTACTTTCAGAAGACAGAGCTAACAGAACACTGCACACTCCAGCAGGGAGTGGCAGAATCAAAAACCAAGAAAAACAAAAACAAATCTTAAATGCAAAAAGGCAAAACAGAAAACTTAGCTTTAGGAGAGCAGGAATCAGACTGGTGTCCAAGAGTCCACAGAGAAATCACCCGCAGGGCAGAAAGGGCGTAGGCTGCCTTAAATCCAGTCAGTGACTCCACTCAGCCAATCGTCTTCATTAGTCCCAGGTGCCTGATAATCAGGCTCACTACCTTCCTTCACTAGAACAGGGAGTTCACCAGGCCTCAGTGACGGAGGGGAAAATGAACTCACAACAGTCCTCCCCCCTTGAGGAGGGGTCACCGAACCCTCAACAACGCTACCAGGGCGATCAGGGTGAGCCCGATGAAAGGCACGCACCAATCTTTTGGCATGAATATCAGAGGCAGAGACCCAGGAATTATCCTTCTGACCATAACCCTTCCACTTAACCAAATACTGGAGTCTCCGTCTAGCCAGACGGGAATCCAGAATTTTCTCTACCTCATATTCCAAGTTACCTTCAACCAATACAGGGTCCGGAGGTGCCACATCAGGCACAACTGGCTCAACAAACCTCTTCAACAAGGACTTATGGAACACATTATGGATCTTAAATGTGACAGGGAGATCCAAACGAAAAGAGACCGGATTAATAATCTCCAAAATCTTGTAAGGTCCAATAAATCTAGGCTTAAACTTTGGAGAAGCCACCTTCATAGCAATATTTTTTGATGATAACCACACCATATCACCAATCTTAAACTGGGGACCAATGGTCCTATGTCGATTGGAAAACCGCTGGGCCTTTTCCTGGGAGAGAGATAACTTATCCACCACTTGGTCCCAGATCTGGTGCATTCTCTCCACCACAGTGTCAACACCTGGGCAGGCAGAGGGCTCCACCTGCCCTGAAGAAAATCGAGGATGAAACCCAAAGTTACAAAAAAAAGGTGACATCAAAGTGGCAGAACTAGCTCTATTATTTAGAGCAAATTCGGCCAAGGGCAAAAATGAAACCCAATAATCCTGATCAGCGGAAATAAAACATCTCAAATACGACTCCAAGGTCTGGTTTGTTCTCTGTCTGCCCATTGGTCTGAGGGTGAAAAGCAGAGGAGAAGGACAACTGAATTCCCAACTTGGAACAGAACGTCCTCCAAAATTTAGACACAAATTGAACTCCTCTGTCAGATACAATGTTCTCAGGAATCCCGTACAAGCGAACCACCTCTTGCAAAAACAGGGGCACCAACTCAGAGGAAGATGGCAACTTAGGGAGTGGTACAAAATGAACCATCTTAGAGAACCTATCACAAATCACCCAATTAACAGTCATTCTTTGAGAGACCGGCATATCAGTAATGAAATCCATTGAAATATGGGTCCATGGCCTTCTGGGGACCGGCAAAGGCATCAACAACCCACTAGAGCGAGAACAAGATTTAGACCGGGAGCAAGTCCCACAGGACTGCACAAAATTCCTGACATCATGAGACAAGGTGGGCCACCAAAAAGAACGACTCACCAGATCTCTAGTACCAAAAATACCCGGATGACCAGCCAATGCAGAGCAATGAACTTCAGACATCACTCTCTTCTTCCACTGGTCAGGAACATACAACTTTCCACTGGGACAACGCTCAGGTTTGTCCTCCTGGAATTCTTGCAGAGCAAGTCTCAAATCGGGCGAGATGGCAGAAAGAACTACCCCTTCGCCTAAGATGGTAGCAGGCTTGGTCACCACAGGAGAATCAGCAAAGAAACTCCTAGTGAGGGTGTCTGCCTTGACATTCTTAGTTCCAGGAAGGAAAGAGACCACAAAATCAAAACGTGTAAAAAACAAGGCCCACCTAGCCTGTCTGGGGTTCAAGCGTTTAGCCGATTCTAGGTAAATCAAATTTTTGTGGTCAGTGAGGACCACAACTTGATGTTTGGCTCCCTCCAACCAATGTCTCCACTCCTCAAATGCCCATTTCATGGCCAACAGTTCCCGATTCCCCACATCATAGTTACGTTCAGATGAAGAGAACTTTCGGGAAAAGAAAGCACAGGGATTCATTTTAGATGTTACCGGATCCTTTTGGGACAACACTGCTCCTGCACCAATCTCAGAAGCATCCACCTCTACCTGAAACGGAAGTGAGACATCAGGTTGCCGCAGAACCGGGGCGGAGGTAAATCTACGCTTCAGCTTCTGAAAGGAAGCAACCGCCTCCGGAGACCAATTCAACACATCCGCACCCTTCCTGGTCACGTCAGTCAATGGTTTGGCAATACTAGAAAATTTTGCTATAAATTTCCGATAAAAATTAGCAAAACCCAAAAACTTCTGGAGGGCCTTCAAAGAAGTGGGCTGAACCCAATCATAAATGGCCTGTACCTTGGCCGGGTCCATTTCAATAGTTGACGGAGACAAAATAAATCCCAAAAAAGAAATCCTCTGTACTCCAAAAAGGCATTTTGATCCTTTGACATACAGAGAATTCTCTCTCAAGATCCGGAACACAGTCCGAATATGTTCCACATGAGCATCCCAATCCTTGGAAAAGATCAAAATATCGTCCAGATAGATAATCAAAAATTTATCGACAAAGTCTTGGAAAATATCGTTCATGAAGCACTGGAAGACAGAAGGGGCATTAGTGAGCCCAAAAGGCATCACCAGGTACTTAAAATGTCCCTCCGGAGTATTAAATGCCGTCTTCCATTCATCCCCCTGCTTAATGCGGATAAGATTATACGCCCCCCTGAGGTCAAGCTTGGTAAACCAGCAAGCACCTCTGACTCTAGAGAATAGATCCGAAATCAGGGGTAACGGATACTGATATTTAATAGTAATTTTATTGAGGGCACGATAATCAATACAAGGCCTTAAAGAACCATCCTTCTTGGCCACAAAAAAAAAAACCCGGCACCTAAGGGTGAAGAGGATGGTCTAATATGACCCTTCTCCAACGCCTCCTTAATATAGGACCGCATAGCCTCGTGCTCGGGTACAGATAAATTGAAGAGCCGACCCTTAGGAAATTTACACCCCGGGCTTAGTTCAATTGCACAGTCATAACTCCTATGGGGAGGCAAGGACGCAGACTCATTCTCACTAAATACATCATAGAAGTCCGCCAAATAGTCAGGAACCTCATGCGACTGAGGAGAGGTGGAAAAAACCGGAGCCTCACTAAAGGTACACAGGCAACCCCAACTCACCACAGACACAGACTTCCAATCCAAAACTGGATTATGAATCTGCAACCAGGGAAACCCCAGAACAACGGCATCATGCAGACCATGCAACACCAAAAATCTGCAATTTTCTTGGTGGTCTGAGGCGACTCGCATGACCAACTGGGTCCAAAACTGAGGTTTATTTTTAGCCAGAGGGGTAGCATCAATCCCCCTCAAAGGGATAGGTGTCTGCAGAGGTGTCAACGGAAATCCACAACGTTTAGCAAAATCCAAGTCCATTAGGTTTAGCGCTGCTCCCGAATCCACAAAAGCCTTGGCGGAAAATGTGGACAGGGAACAGATCAGAGTAATCGCCAAAAGAAACTTAGGCTGAACCCCACCAACAGAAAACGTGTGTGCAAAGCGTTTCTCACGTTTAGGACAAACAGAAATAATATGTGAGGCATCTCCACAGAAAAAACACAGCTTATTGCGCCTTCTGAATTCCTGACGTTGCGCCTTAGACAAAACTCTATCACATTGCATAGGTTCAGACGTCTGTTCAACCAGTGGCAACACCTCTCGTGTAATCCTGCGTTCACGTAAACGCCGATCAACCTGAATGGCTAAAGACATAGAATCGTCCAGACCAGAGGGAACAGGAAATCCCACCATAGTATCTTTTACGGCTTCTGACAAACCCTTCCGAAAGAGAGCAGCCAAGGCACTATCATTCCAGGTAGTAAGGACCGCCCACTTTCGGAACTTTTGACAGTACAACTCTGCAGATTCTCGACCCTGGTTCAATGCTAACAGGGTCTTTTCAGCCTGATCAATAGCATTAGGTTCGTCGTACAGCAACCCCAAGGCTTGAAAAAATGCGTTCACATTAGTCAGAATAGGGTCATCTGGTTTCAAAGAAAACACCCAATCCTGGGGATCGCCACGCAGCAAAGAGATGACAATTTTAACCTGCTGCGCGGGGCTCCCTGACGAGTTAGGCTTCAAAGCAAAAAATAATTTACAATTATTTTTGAAACTCAAAAATTTAGTTCGATCCCCAAAAAATACATCAGGTGTGGGGATCTTTGGTTCAACAGCATGTGAACGAGCAAGATAGGTGGAAATTCCTCGCACTTCAGCAGCGAGCTGCTCCACACGATCAGACACTTGCTTTATCTCCATTGAGAGAAAAAAAAATTCCCCCTACGGCCTCAGAGATATAGAGGAAAGAATATACACACTTTTTTTTTTTTTTTAAACACAATTCTTTCCTGCTATTGAGTACCCCAGGATCTGCGGTTTGGCGGGTGATTCTGTTATGAATGAGTCACCGTTGGAGGCAAAAACAGAAATGCTAGCTAAGTCCAGAAAACCAGAGAAGTTGGCAACTATCAGATTGCAGACCCCTGAACCTATCAACACAACTAGTAGTAGCCGTGGGGGGTTCCTACGATGACCTAGACCCCTCGATCACAGCCGGAGAGATACATAGGCCTAAAGAAGGAAAGGGGAAATCTAACTGCCCCAGAGCAGACCCCAAAGCAATAGGCAGCCCCCCACATATAATGACGGTGAAGCAAGATGAAAACACTTACACAGACAGAAAGACAGGCTGAGCAAAGACGGGGCCCAAAAACTACCTAGATAGGAACGGATAGGAAGGCTGCTGTCTGCAATCTGCCAAAACCCTATCAGAGACAAAAGCCAACAAGCTGATATAAAAATGGCCCTGAAGCAACTAAGCTTCAAAAACTAAATCAGCACTCAGGTACTTTCAGAAGACAGAGCTAACAGAACACTGCACACTCCAGCAGGGAGTGGCAGAATCAAAAACCAAGAAAAACAAAAACAAATCTTAAATGCAAAAAGGCAAAACAGAAAACTTAGCTTTAGGAGAGCAGGAATCAGACTGGTGTCCAAGAGTCCACAGAGAAATCACCCGCAGGGCAGAAAGGGCGTAGGCTGCCTTAAATCCAGTCAGTGACTCCACTCAGCCAATCGTCTTCATTAGTCCCAGGTGCCTGATAATCAGGCTCACTACCTTCCTTCACTAGAACAGGGAGTTCACCAGGCCTCAGTGACGGAGGGGAAAATGAACTCACAACAGCTATGGCAATACATGCTGCTCAGCAGCGAGATTCTCCAGGGACTAAGTCCTCATGATGGGCCACTGAGCATGCCCGTGGAGTGATCTCCCATTGGAGGTTGAAGGTCACGTGCTCAGGTCCTGCTCCTGTTCGGATTGGCCCATCAGAGAAGCCACGCAGGTCCTGGACGCTCGCAGCTATAAAAGTTTTGCATGGCCGCTCGGCCATGCGCTAGGATAAGATTGTATTTACAGACTATGTGGAGTGAGTGATGTATGCACGTATGATTGTCTCTGGTGAATGACTCATTAAGAAACCCCTACCCTTGATATGCATGTGTTGTGCAGCCTAGCCTGCTAGCGCCCATGCTTAGGCGTAGGTAGGTCAGAGGTTGAGTCAGGCATCTGTCCTCACCAGGGACTCTTGCAGAGAAAAGGAGACACAAAAGCGCAATAGGGTCTTATCCGTGTTACAGAGAGAGATTACACTAAGAAATTTGCTCACCTGATTAGGATGAGAGAAAGCATATAGTCTGGCAGCTGCTGCAGATCCACAGGTCCTCAACGACCAGAAGAAGTCACGTATATATAGTTGAGACAGGACGCTGGGATTTTTTTGAATCTCAGTGTCCTGTCTCAACTATATATACTTGTGATGCCTGTACATACTATGTGGTATTTCCTGACGAAGGGGGCATGAGACCCCCGAAACGCGTAGAATAAACCACTATGAATCTTTGACATCTATCTCCTGGAATACTTTTGTGCAGCAGCGCGGAATATAACTACAAATTCCCCTGAATACGTGACTCACCAGGGACTCGGCACGCCTCAGTGCACGTGCTCCATAGCCAGCGTCTATAGCGGCTAGTGGACCTAGAAGGACTCTAACCCCGTGTCCTTGGGGTAGAGTTCTGTGGCCATACACTGTGCGCTCTTTTGGCCGGGCTCTGTGAGCTTAACAGGCTCCGGCATCAACGTTCAGTGGTTGTACGGCTCTGTGAATTAATAGAGTTCGCCCCTGTTCACATTGGGTGACCTAACCCACGTGTGACTGGTTTCACACTGCTAGATTTTCCCGCCATTATTTAGCAGCAGTGTACCACCTCTGCAAGGTGGACCCCGGGCTGCGAAAGCACCTACTATTATTTTATAATTTGATGCGTTCCGCCAGCCCTAACCAGGGGTATCCTATGGGGACATAATTTATTTGTTGCCTAAGTCACTATATTGATCTTTGAGGACTATTCATATGGAGTGTAATCAATTACATTTGGACATATATGGTACATGTAAAGTGTGCTGAATTTATTGTGCTACTTGGGGCATATTAATTGGATATATGAATTAACCTTGATTATATGTATCCTTTTTTTTGTAATATCCCCTCTTGTCTCTGCTCGGCGTCCCTGTACGGTATTTTGCTTTCCTTGCTGACATTTTTAATTAATAATCAATACAGTATAATTTTTATCATAATTTGCATGGGATCTCTTCAAATCCTCATGAGTATTACACCTGTATGGGAATTTCTTTGTGGCGAATCTTGTTGAAGTGCCCTCTGAATTTTGGACACGTTGGTTGATACAATTAAAGATCAACAGACTGGATTCTTCGTTCCCTGACATCATCTGTCGGGAGAGAGTGGGGAGGACCCATTCAGATTACATTGTCAGCTGGTATGTTTGGCAGGCTTTTACCTAATATGTATGGGGGGCCTTTAGAGCCTTGAAGAGGCAGTTTGGAAAAAAATAGCTCAGTCAAAATTAGTAAGACTACCTTACTAGTTGATATCATACCCCTTACATTGCTAAGTTGAAAATTATAAATCTGTTGGGTCCCAACCTACCATGAGCCTTTTATAATACTGGGAGCGATTGCAACCTTTGTACCTTTATAGCGACGTCTATGCTGCCATCCAAAATCTGCACCAAGAAAGTAGGATATTATAGGTTTACACATAGAACATATTCTTTGAAAGGCACATGAAATGAGTGCAGAAGCCAACAGATAAGAAGTAGAGGAGGCTAGCGGAAGGATGGCAGTGATGAAAGGCGGGTCGTGTATCCCTAATTATCCTGGATTGATTATTTCCCTCCTAGGCTGTTGGTAATTTAGTGGCATTTTGATGCAGGTTATTTCGGGCTGAGAGCACATTGTTCAAGTTCTGCAAGGGAACAGTGACAGATAAATATCTCAGCAGGAAAAAGCAGCGTTAGGAAAACATGCAAAGTAACACAATGTACCAGACGAGCAATGCAAAACGTACATATCAATATGTCTATATCTCATACCGAGCATTAATACTGCACTCCCCATAATGCGATAATGGCATACAATTCAACACCATGACAGTCAATCAAAAGTAAAAGTAATACCCATACACAGATAGGTGTGCACCACACTGATAGATATAATGTAGCAATTAAGCCTTTAAAGCAATTGAACATTACGTATTCTGTTCCCCCGGTGTAAATGGCGTATGACTCACTAAGCTTTTCAGACTCTCCGACTCACACTCACGCTCCACTCTGTTAGACCCAGATGTGACTTTTACTATGTAAGTCTATGGAGTGTCAGAACAAGGCTCCACAATCTTACCTTGTAAAAGAGACTCCCGGCTCATGCATAGAACATAGATTAGTCTGAAGAGTGGTGATGTCACTCAGAAAAGGAGCGGAATGGAGCTCGATCCCAGAGAACACACTCACACTAAACTACATATACACATCTTTAGGGTGTAAAAAGTTCATGGAAGGGATCCTTCAACTGCAATAAGTACTCTCAATTATTTGCACTTATATAATATGTGTACAAGCCTGTACAACATTATTGAGGCACGCCATGAAACAGTAGCCCTCTGACACTTTCCACAAAATACAGCAAAAGTTAGCTCGCCTGTATTTTCCCAGGTGCACTTGTACCCCAAACTACACCTCTCAGAACCTGAATCCTAATTAATTTGAAACTGGTCAAAATTAACCCTTTACTTCCTGTAAGCGACTATTGTTACTGTCACTGTTCATAATGATAAATTAAATCCCGACTAACCTTAAGTCCTAAGGGAGAGTGTAGAATCCTCAATTGCTTCTCTATTTAATAATTTTCTTGTATAATCTCCAAATCTAAACGGCCTGAAGACTTTTAATATTCACTATACTTGTAAACTAGGTAGTATTCCCACCATGTATGTCGTTGAAGTGTTTAGATTCTGCAGACTACTTAACTACGGTAATTGTTTATTAGTGGCATCTGATAAATGTCATCTAACATGATTTTTTTAAAGCACATGTCATGCAGCCCACATATTCCAGCTTATAAAATGTGCATGTAGTTTTATGTACCACATAGCTGGAGTTGCAGTTAATATATGCGTGTATATTGAATGTTTTCTTGGTGATTGTGATGAACCTGCACCTCGTCACCCTGTCTGACGTCACTATTCCGTTGGAGAAATCACGTGGCACTGTCTCCTCACTTGACTAACGTGACTTTCCGCACCCCTGGGGACACGTATGGTCAGCTTGGCATAGTTTTACACAGACATCCCTGTCCACATGGGCCCAGCAAGGGACAGGGAGTGACAGAAGGTGACCCATGCAGTCGCTGATGTGGCACCACGCTCGCTCACAACCCTGACAGGCTGAGAGGCCCCTTTCACTAGCACCAGTGAAACAGAATCTTAACTCAGTAGGACTGTCACCATTTCCTCGTTAGATATAAACCTGGGTCCCTTAACGGGATTATATTGGGCCAAAAACCAACTCCGGTAGTGTGGAAAGTTAAACACAAGAACAGGGACATGTGGATTTGTGGATAAATTATATATTTAATTGCTTAAAGTGCACACTAGACAATATACTGTATACACAATGGTTACACATATACACTGGTCAGATATGCAAATATAGATAAAGTACAAAAGATATAAGCAGATGATACAAAAGCCAGTTACCAGCTGAATGTTCGACGATTGGATGCTGGCAACCACATGGGAGGTGTGGGGGCCAGCTATTTCCGGTTTCTTCCAACACGCTGCATGGCGTGACCTCACTTGGCAGAGAACAATGGCCCACATCATCGCATGTGCACTTAACCCCTTTATCATTCACTCCCTTCCTTGCCTCCTGGGATGGCCCTATTCTCCCTCCCACTTTCTCTGGCAGCTGAAATTCCAAAATCTATGATGGATCATAACTCCCCTATGGAAGGAACATAAGGCAGTAGTTTTGGCACCATCAGATCCGACCGGGCCCATGTTAAACTTGGAGACCAAACACAGCTTCGCTACCTGGCTTCTACTAGCCCTTTTGCATGTGTCCCCACCCTAAGGCTGAAAAAGATATGCTGTAACTAAGATGGAAATTGAACTGTTTAGTAAAGTTCATTTGGTTGTAAAGGATCAAGTGTCTCATGCCTAATGTGCGGTTGATGCAAAATCCGGCGGTGTGGCGTCAGTGACGGCTTTCAGCCAAACCATGACTGTAATCTAATTCACACAATGCATAAGGGAGACAGGACATTATTTACTTGTGTAGTGCCAGGGTGTGGGAACATAGAATTCCTTTGCCCACGACTACCACCCTGTGCACCTTACAAAGGGTTAATCACTTCAATTGATCTCTTGGAGATCTCCATCCTGCTCCCTCCTGAATTGTCTCAGCTGTTCTGTGTTGGCCACTCCCCTCTTGATAGTTCTACTTTCGGGTTAGGTGTTGGAGGTGATATTCAGTGTTTGGAGAAGCCACTTAGTGAGTTGTCCAGGATATTTTGCGTGGTGTTGGTTTGCATGTTTATCCTCATCCTCTCCTACTTGATGGTTTCTCCTACCTATCCCTCACTTGTGTTCTACTCTGTTTTGTGAGTATATTTGTATGAATGTAGTTTTCTTTCATTCCTGTTTGTCTTCCCTTGTCTGTCTGGTTAGTGTAATCTTATGTACTTCAGCCTCACACCTCCCTGGGTGGGATCAGGTCAGGTTTAAGATAGGAGCATAGAAAGGTACGCAACCTCGGAGTCTCCACCTTCCAGAGTAAACCGGTGGGACAGGTATAGACTAGGGCGCCCCTAGTTTGCGAAATCAGGTAGGTTCCCACATTCCTTAGTCGCTATGTGACATGTATGCTATCACCAGGGGATAGGTGAAAATGTATCTTTACTGGAAAACCTCTTCAAGTCACATGCTGTCCTCTAGATTGGTAGGGGTGCGACACCTGGCACACAGCTGGTGGCGGTGGGATGTGATCAGTTGTCAAACTGCACTGCATTCCTATTTCATCCCTAAGCTATGTTCAGTTGCCAGAACTGTGCTGTTCTACTCCATAACTGATAAAATACGGTCTCTGTAGGCATTGATCAGGGGGACGGGTGCTGCACCCGCCCGGATCTGATATTCATAACCTTTCCTAAGGATAGACCATCAATATGATAGTACTGGGCAACTCCTATAAAGCTGCATACTAAGGCCGGTTTCACATTAGCGCATTTTCAGTGCGCGCACGGTCGGGGGTAGCTCCGCCCCCGAGCCGGCTCTCTGCCCGGCGTGCCCGCCCCTTCCTTGTAGCGCCGCCTCCTAGCGGACAGCGGCGCCTGCGATCGGCGCACCCTATCTTTAGCATAGGGTGCGCCGATCATGCGCAGGCCGTGCGCTAGTTGCGCTTTGACCTGCGCTGCGCATTTTTGACGGTGCGCCGTGCGCGCCAAAATCAAACTTTTCGGATTTTGGCGCGCACGGCGCACCGTCAAAATGCGCTAATGTGAAACCGGCCTTATCAGCATATTTTTGTTAAGTAGGGACTTTTAAGTACTGCCCCCCAGTCCCGCTCCAGGACATAACTTACTTTGCTGGGATTGTTTTAAAAAATGCAGAACTTTCGCAGCAAATTTGGGACTTAAAGGGGTATTTCAATCTCCCTGATGTTATCCCAATATGTAGTAGGAATAATAATAATATTAGGAAATACCTCCAATTAGAAATGTAGTATAGTTTTTATGATAAGTTTTGTCGATAACCCCATGTGCAGGGCATGGCAGTAGCTTAGATATCCATGGTTACAACCACTACGAAGTTAGCTACTGCATTGCCAGACAGATTGCCGGTTATCACAATCTGTTTTCAAGGCCAAAAAGAAGTTATAAAAGGAAATAAAATAAAAATACATCTTAGCAAAAAATAAAATCATACAGATTTTAGCAGCAACATCTTAGTAACAGTGGAATGACTTCTCAACTAATCTTCGTCAGTTCTAAACAGATTCTCGGAGATGGAATTGTGTAGAGAATAGGATGCGGATATCGATGGCTGCACACAAGAAAGCTCAATAAACCCTGAGTCAGATGCTTAACCTTTTCAATCATTTCTTCTCTGTTTAAGCAGCTGTGGGCCGAACATTGGAAATCCAAAGGAGATTTATATTCAGACAGTCCTATTAATAATGACCTGAAATTATACCTACAGCCTTGTGTTTGTTATCGGTCACCATTTGTAAACTACATTAATTGTAAATACATAATGTCTAATACATTTGTGCTATTTCTGAAGCTGATTATCTTAAAGGGCTGAGGAAGCCATAGGGGCTATTTTTGGATATGCAATGCTATGCTTTCATATATCGGCAAACAATTCAACTGAGCATGCATCTGTTTTGAAAGGAGAAGGGAGTCAGACAACTCTAGTGGAGACAAATTTTTTCCGGAGAACAAAAGGATCGGTTGTTGAAATTAAACATGCCCAATATGGAGCAAGTAGCTACTCACGGACAAGCAATGAGGCAGGGTAGTCAAACGTTCTGAGGTCAGATACCAAGAAAGCACATCATAAACAAAAGGGAAAAGACAAAGGCATAGTCATGACACAGTCCGAGGTCAGAAAACTAAGACAATAGCTAATCAGAGTAAAGGAGCTAGACAAACAGATGGTCAGAATGAGATTCAAGGTCAGGCAACAACAGATAAGCAAACAGAGCACAGGAATGCAAGGCAAACATACACCACCAAGCAAATGCTATGATTGGTAGAGATAGAGATCTGCGACTGACAGCTTAGCTAAGTATCTTGGTGATCATTTAGAACAGATAACATCTAAAGCAAGCATAGCACCTCCCAGTCTCAGATTGGACGGCCGAGCTATCAAAATACTGACAGCTCAGCACACCCCTGCACTAAATTGATGACTGAACCGTCTATGAAAATACCGACAGCTCAGCATGCCCCTGCATAAGATTGGACTACGTGACACCCGATCCTACTATTCCCTCCTCCTGTGATGTATATGCTCCCAGCCCCTACTGTAATGTATATGCTCTAGCATCTCCTGTGATGCATGTGCTCTGGTGTCTCCAGTGATATATATGACCCCAGCCCTTACTGTGACATATAGACCCCAATGTCTCCTGTGATGTATATGCCCCAGCCCCAGTGTCTCCTGTGGTGTATATGCCCCAATGTCTCCTGTGATGTACTGTATATGTCCCAGCCCCAGTGTATCCTATGTGACATATATGCTCCAGTCATAGCGCCTCCTGTGTAATATATATGTTGCAGCCCATGTATTCTATGTCATGTATATGCTGCAGCCCCAGTATCTCCTATGTTATGTATATACAGTAGGCTGTGTTTCTTATGTGATGTATATAGAGCAGTCTCTGTGTCTCTTATGTAATGTATATACTGCAGATCCCCCAATGCTTGAATTTTGGAAATGTTACATGACTGAGCAGTGATGAATTTTCCCACTCTGAGGCCTGCACTGTAATATACATTTGTGTTCAGATTTTACTGCTGCGAGTTCGTTTCAAAATTCGACCAATGCAAATCTGGAAAAGTTGTTAGAGTAGCAACATCATCATTATCACCTAACATTACAGCGGCACAAAAGAGAAGCAATTCCAGCTATCACATTAGGGGTGAGTTAATTAAATGATATATAGCAGGATAAATTTTGAGTTTATAATTTTGTACGGCTCCCGAGTATAAATATCTACAGTTCAGGCCCCTTTAAATTTTTCACTCTTTGTTCCATTGCAGTCATTTGTTAAATTCAAAAAAGTTCATTTTTTTCTCATTAATATACACTCTGCACCCCATCTTGATGGAAAAAATCAGAAATGTAGAAATTTTTGCAAATTAAAGAAGAAAAACCGAAATATCACATGGTCATAAGTATTCAGACCCTTTGCTCAGACACTCATATTTAAGTCACATGCTGTTCATTTCCTTGTGATCCTCCTTGAGATGGTTCCACTCCTTCATTGGAGTCCAGCTGTGTTTAATTGAACTGATAGGACTTGATTTGGAAAGACACACACCTGGCTATAGAAGCCCTCACAGCTCACAGTGCATGTCAGACCAAATGAGAATCATGAGGACAAAGGAACTGGCCAAGGAGCTCAGAGACAGAATTGTGGCAAAGCACACATCTGGCCAAGGTTACAAAAGAATTTCTGCAGTACTCAAGGTTCCTAAGAGCACAGTGGCCTCCATAATCCTTAAATGGAAGAAGTTTGGGACCATCAGAAGTCCTCCTAGACCTGGCCGTTCAGCCAAACTGAGCAATCATGGGAGAAGAGCCTTGGTGAGAGAGGTGAAGAAGAACTCCAAGATCACTGTGGCTGAGCTCTACAGATGCAGTAGGGTGATTGGAGAAAGTTCCACAAAGTCAACTATCACTGCAGCCTTCCACCAGTCAGGCCTTTATGGCAAAGTGGCTCAACGGAAGCCTCTCCTCATTGCAAGACATATGAAAGTCCGCATAGAGTTTGCTAAAAAACACATAAAGGATTCCCAGACTATGAGAAATAAGACCTCAGACTTGGCCGAAGGTTCACCTTCCAACAAGAAAATTACCCTAAGCACACAGCTAAAATATAAAGGAGTGGCTTCAGAACAACTCTGTGACCACTCTTGACTGGCCCAGCCAGAGCCCTGACCTAAACCCAATTGAGCATCTCTGGAGAGACCTGAAAATGGCTGTCCACCAACGTTCACCAGCCATCCTGATAGAACTGGAGAGGGTTTGCAAGGAAGAATAGCAGAGGATCCCCAGATCCAGGTGTGAAAAACGTGTTGCATCATTCCCAAGAAGGCTCATGGCTGTACTAGTTCAAAAAGTTGCTTCTACTCAATATTGAGCAAAGGGTCTGAATACTTATGACCATGGGATATTTCAGTTTTTCTTTTTTAATAAATTTTCAAAAATTTCTACATTTGTTTTTTTTTCAGTCAAGATGGGGTGCAGAGTGTGCATGAATGAGAAAAAATGAACTTTTTTGAATATACCAAATGGCTGCAATGAAACAAAGAGTGAAATTTTTAAAGGGGTCTGAATACTTTCCGTACCCACTGTAAATGGCCTCTGGCAGAAAAAAGGTTCCCCACCCTTGTGGTAGATGGTCGGCCAACAGGTTTGGTCGCACTAGGTTTAATGTGTGCTAGTGTATCCAGCTATTACCAAAACTGTAACTCTGATCATCCCTGACAGTACGAGACCACTCTAGCATGCAGGGAGTTGTAGCTTTTCAACAGCCAGTTAGCCACAGGTTGGATTCAACGACTCTAGTCAGAGATTAATAACTTCTGAGCCAAAGATGAACCACTATACCATTTCCTAATTTAACAGTGCATGATTTATATTATGGAAATTCTCAATAAAGTTCTTATTTTCGCTGCAATGTATTAGTTCAGGATGGAATTGAGTAGATCTTATGTAAACATTCCTGCCTCCCTGTCATTAATATGTTAATAACTCAATGTAGTAAAACTAGGATTAATTGTAGAAACATAAGCACATTATGCCAGAGCCTTATATTTTTCTGCTGTCAAGTTCCGCTATTTTAAAGTGATACTCGGAGGACAATTAATCCTATTCTGTTTATACTATGAGCTGCTGGAGGCAGATCAAAGCTGGAAACCAGTGGAAATGAAGCCATTATTGTGTAGACACTTTTATTGTATGGAAAAACAGAATTTCAAATTCTTTTGATTGAAGTCCATCTCCAGGCAAATGCTACAATGTGTAGTGTAGGGCTTTCATCTCTCTGGTAGCCGCTTTGATACGCAAAGAAGGCATAGGGTTTTTATATCAAAACAGATTAAAGTTTATTGTTCTTCATAAACTTTACAGCTTCAGAAACAGTCCTTTCTGTGGTTAAGGCAAAGTAAATCAAACCGATCTCACCAACTTGGTATTAAGATAAGATAATCCTTTAATCGTCCCACCATGGGGAAATTCAGAGCATTACAGCAGCAAGGCAGGAACAAGTACAGATACAGATGCATAAAGGCATTACATTGACAGTAGGTAGGTACAAATACGGGGAAAAAAAAAAATAAAAAAATTACACACACTTCTCAGTTTCTAGCTTAAACCACACACCAAGAGTCGAATGAAACCTTTCATTCATTCATTTTCTTAATGGATCCATGTGTCCATTTTGTTATCAGATTAAGACATTTAAAGGGAATTTGACAGGTGATACTTTATGCCCGATCCACATGTACCATGTATCAGGCACTGGCTGCATGGTTTCAGCCAGGTATATTTTATTGGCTTTTCTTTTCCTGCTAGGTCCTTCCTAGGTATCTCTCTATACACATGTGAAGTGCGGCAGAACGGTACTTATGTTCGGCTTGGCTCTGGCGCTTTACAGACAAGGGGTGTCCCAGTCTCTGTGTGCTGTAGCATGTGGGGTGCATCACACTCACTTGTACTGTAGACTGCAGGTCTCTGCTACCTTTAGGTTTTTGTTCTCAGGAGCCACTGCACACTATGCATGGGACATCATTTGAAACAGCCAAACGTTTACTAGACAGTTCAAGTTAATTGGGTGGTTACTAGAGATGGGCAAGCCTGAACAGTAAAGTTCGGTGTCTGTAGCGAGTATCTCCTGTTCGGGCACGGATAACAAACATGGACTTCACCACGAAGTCTGTGTTACTGTTCAGGTTTGGCCCCTGAACATCGGGTGTTTGTCACGCTGTCATGTGCATGACAGCATGGCAAACACCGCTTCTGATCGGTGGTAAAATCATCACCGCTGGTCAGGCAGAAGTGGTTCCCACATTGTCAAATGCCAGCGTTTTCCTGCAGCTACAATCAGAAGTATAAAGTTTACCTCTGGTCATTGGTGTCAGCTGATGGGACTACTGCTGTGCTTTGCCAGCATGGGAACCGTGGCTGCCTGACCGGCGGTGATGATTTTGCCGCTGATCAGAAGTGGTGTTTGCTGTGCTGTCATGCACATGACAGCGTGGAAAACACTGGATGTTCAGGCCCCCCATTCAAGTGAATGGGGTCCGGGATCGGTTACAGGGACTGTTCTGGTATCGGAACCCCTACTTTTTGTAAATGTTTGGCTGAACCCGCCAGATGTAAACATCTAGGTGTCTGCCCATCTCTAGTGGTGACAGGTGGGATAGGGCACAGCAATTCACAATTTCTTCCTCTTTAGCCCAACTCCTCTTCAGTCCTTTTGATAGCTCATCCTGGATTACCACAAAGCCCACTGAGTCTGTCAGTCTCAGGCATTTCCCATCAACCTCGGCAGTGCACCCGGAACGGGGCCTCACCTTCCTTCTATGCGGGTCACTGTCCTTCTGCCACTGTATGACAGAAGACACGATGTGTCTGGCAGCCCCTATGCCAGACCTTAGGCTCTGGACATGACAGGAGCGATCCAAGTAATGCCTCCCATTGCCTGAAAAAAGCAACACATGCTGCCCCTATCAACCCACAGCACCTGAACTTACCTTTAAATTGCAATTCACTTACTCTCTCTATCAGGGTGTGTCCCCCTTTTTTATTAACACTAGTGTCCACCCACTAGACTAATTCTAGCATTAACTATTTCCTTATGTCAACCTATTATCTTAAGTCTTATGTGTTGCTATATCACTTACTGTATAAGCTTACTTATGCTATCCTAAGCTTACCCTATACTATACTATAGTCACATTATGCATTAACACTTCACATGCCGTATATTACCATAATACGTTACATAAGACACACATCACTTTTACCTATAAAACCGCACAACAGTATTCACATGAAGTGTCTGTGATATTCAGTGGCAGAAACAGGGACAGTCCACATCCCTACATTCCTCCCCTCTTTAAACATGGTCATTTTTTGACCATTTTGGGACCTGGAAGACAACACGCAGCATATAACATTCACATGAAACATCTAAAACCATTAGTCTCCTCTCTCCAGGGTAAAGAGTGTCCATTGCCGGTGAGTGCACTGACCCTGAAATCAAAGAGCACAAGTTATTGGACCAGCACGACAGTAGTCATGTGATGCGTCTGTTGTCATCAGGGGCAGGAACAGGGTAAGACAGTCCACATCCCGTACCTATCTTAAAATGTGCAGCCAGTATCTAATACAAGCTGCCCGTGGTTCCCTTTAAGTCTATGGGGAGCCATAAAAAATGAACGAAAAGTAGAAGATATCACTAGTTTTCAATCTCTACTTAATTGATCCATTTTTATGTGTGAATGGAAAAGAGGGTTCAGACAGTTTGTTTTATTTTTTGAAAACTGATGAGAAAAAGCAGATGTAAAATGAATGCAAAATGGATGACAGATGGGAGAAAAATTATCATTTTTTTCAATGCAAAACCGGAAACTGATGTGAGCATGTAGCCTAAGGCCATGTTCAGATAAACTTATAACAAATTGTCCATTTTTCTTACAGAACAAAAAACATTTTTTTTTAGCATGGAGTTCCATATGTCATCCAAATGTCCCTTTTTGACCTCCGTATCATGTAGGTTTTATAACTCAAAAATGTAAAAATAAAACAAGACCAAATACAAGTTTCTTTGTCATTCATTACAATGGATCCATTAAAAATGCAACCATAAAGATGGTATATGTATGGCATTCCTTTTTATTTTCTGCACCCATTAAATTTAATGAGCAAGCCTCATCTGAAAAATGGATCAAAGTACTGCATGCTGAAACTTTTTGTACATGCAGACCATGTGAGTGCACTACCTCATTGAGTTGCAATGATCCCTGTGCTGTATATATGTGTCTGTATAACACAAACAACACATGATCTCAATATATGCTCTTCTAAAAGAAGTGTGTAACATATAAAACATGGCTGTTTATGTAACCAACCACTCAGCCATAGACTGTGACATGGTGTTATGATCTTGCTACATCATGTATAGACCAGCTATCATAGCAGATGGAGAAAGGGGTTGTTCAGAAAAGTAATAAAATGGCAAAAAAGGCTGGTAATGTGGAAAACTTATAGTATCTGTTTGAACATCTGCTTGTTGATGTGCTCTGGTTCAGTGGTCCATGCTGGTCTCTGTTTAATTCCCTGTAGCAATCACCTGATTATTGCAGCCAATCTCTTGACTTATCATGAATGTCTGCATGTATGGTGCTAGTCGTGTGACTGTTGAAATCAGTAAAAACTAGGATCAACTTCAGGGACGGTTTTAGAGAAAGTGGGGCCCTGGGCAAAAGTTTAAAGGTGGGCCCCAAATGCTCACATATTCCACATCACACAAACATTTCAGCTGTATTTACAGGTGCAGAGTTCAGGCCGTTAAAAGAGTGTGATCGACGGCTTTGAAGTTGTTAAATGCCTGTTCCTGAGTTTCTTTACTACGGCTGAGGAAGAATGATGGGGCAGATAGTTTTCGATACAGTATAATGCAGCTCCCATATAGTATAATGCACTCTCCATGGTCCTTGATAGACTATAATGCAGCCCCCCTCACAGTATACTGCAGCCCATCTCAGAGAATACTGCAGCCCACCTCATAGAGAATACTGCAGCCCCACACACAGAGTATACTGCAGCCCTCCCCACACACAGTATAACACAGTCCCCTAAGAGTATAATGCAGCCCCCCTCAGGGTATACTGCAACCCCCCTCATAGAGTATACTGTAGCCCCCCTCATAGAGTGTACAACAGCACCCATCAAAGTATACTGCAGCCCCCCTCGGAGTATACTGCAGCCCCCTCAGAGAATACTGCAGCTACAACACACAGTATAATGCAGCCCCCCACACACATTATAGTGCATCTCCCAAACACATAGTACAGTGCAGCTCCCCAACACAGAGTTCAGTGAAGCTCCCCTCAACAAATAGTACAGTGAATCTCCCCAATACATTGTACAGTGCAGCTCCCTACCCCAACACACAGTACAATGCAGCTCCCTCCTAACACACAGTATAGTGCAGCCCCTGCACTCTCCCACACACAATAATGCATACACACACACACACACACAATATTCAGTCTCATTGGCTCCACTGCTGGCACAGCATGGCGCATGATTAAGAGACATCATTGTGCGCCTGCTGAGTCATAAGCAGAAGGGGAGTAAAGGGAGAGGGAGCATCAGATGACGATCTCTCCTCCATCACTGCTTTCAACTGTATCAGCATCTATGATGCCGAAAGTTGAGTCAGTGATGAGGGGGCGGTGCCAGGCCTCTCAGTGGCCATGTGGTGTACCGCTATTAGTGGCACACCACTGGCTTAACTGAGGGCCCCTGGAGGAGCGGGAGCCCTAGGCAGCTGCCTGGTCTGCCTGCCCCTAACGCTGACCCTGATCAGCTTGTAACATAACTCTCTCAAATGAACAAGGTCATGCTGCAGGGTGATGTATAACTACTCCCATACTGGGTATTGCAGTAACCTTGATGCTCCAGCAAGGAACTGAAATACCTGGTAAATAGTGATGAGCGAACAAGCTTGGATGAGGTGTTATCCGAGCATGTTCATGTGCTAACTTGTAACGGGCTGGGTGATGAAACCACTGTGTCAAAGCCCAAGGAAGACCTAGAGGGGCGTGACTAGGAGCCTCGCCCAATCTGACCACAGACACGCTGCAGCTAACACCACCGCAGTCCGTGGAGAGACAAGGGAGGTGATCCAGGTGCTACTCCAGGACTGACCTTGGGTAGATTAAAGTATAGGAGTAACCCCGGCACACTAATAACATGAAAGTAAAGTCTTCTCAACGACAGTCTTTAATTGTTGTGATTTTATTGATTGTGAAAAAAAAGGGTGGTGTTACAATCCAAAAAAGGGTGGTGTTACAATCCAACGTTTCAGCTCTACATCTCGAGCTTTCATCAGGGATATGACTACAATATATACAATAAAAGAACAAAAATCAATAAATAAACTTTATAAAGTATTATAAAACCAAAAATCTAGTGATAGGTGATACATAAGGTGGGGACAGTGTCAAACATCCTTTGTGAAGGTGTGTATGGATCTATAATGATGTGAGGCCAGTGAGTATGTATTGTGGTGTGATATGGTGAACATGTGAGAGGTTGAAAAGAGGAATAGAGTGAAGGTGTAAGGAGTTGAAAAGCATGAATGTGTAGGTAGTGTTGAGAAAGGGCATTAGGGGACAGTGAAGTGGAGTGGGAATAAAGGTGAGGTCATCTAAGGAGGCAGTGTGTAAGGGGTGCTCTTGGAAATGTTAAGGCATAAGGTATAAATACCTAGATCCTTGGTTTTGAGGTGTGTGTATAAGTGGTATAGGTTTGCCTTTGTAATCCAGCTGCTGGAACGGTACCTATAGTAACCACTGAGAAAGGGTATAGGTTAAGGAATAGCAAGGTATATAGAAAGAAAAGATATAAAAGAAAGTTTTAGGGGTCACATACCAATGTGTAGGGTCAGCACGTGACTCCCGTCCTAAGGACAAAAAAGCAGGTCAATAAGCTGAGATGGAGAAAGGAAACCCAGTCTATGAAGACTGTAGGGCACCATTACCTTGTGTCCTAAATCTAGTCAGGTGTGGAGGAGGCCGGAAGTGCATGTGGCTTAGTGCAGTGATGTTAAATACTGTCAAGCACTTCCTGATTGGGTGGGGAAGGGGCGGGAATGGGGGGAAGGGCCATCGCCATCTTAGTGAGGTCAAAAATGTCTGAATGAATGTACTGAGCATGTGCAGGGCGGGGATAGAGAATGAGCATGTTTTGACTTAACAGGAAGAGATGGTGGCAGTCGCCATCTTGGTAAGGTCAAAAAATGTCAGAATGAATGTACTGAGCATGTGCAGGGCGGGGATAGAGAATGAACATGTTTTGACTTGACAGGAAGTGATGTTGGCAGTCGCCATCTTGGTGAGGTCAAAATTGTCAGAATGAATGTACTGAGCAGGTGCGAGCCATCCAGGAAGTGAAGTAAAAAAGGGAGCGTTGTGAGGAAATGTCACATGCATACAGGCGGCCATTTTAACGGTGGGACTGTGCTGAATTCATGCACGGTGATAATTTCAGTGCTGGTTGTGCCTATCAGGTTTCAGAGAAACTTCCTTTTCCTGCCTAAAAACAAAGAAAGGTAATTAGAGCAAGGTTTACATACAAAGAGTAAAATGGCGTTCATATTAACACACTTATGTCAGAAATATCTCCTATAAACCAAAAAACGTTGTGTAGGAAAAGAACTTATTTGGTAGTGATTTTAAACTCCTGATGAAAAACAAAACTAATTCACTATGAAGTGGAATTTAGAAGGGATTAATAATACATTTCAGATTCTCTATTGAGACCGTGTGGATGGAGGGTATTTAGGTGATATATCCAATACGCTTCACGCTCTTTGAGCGTTTGGATTCTATTACCCCCTCGTCTGGGTACAGGGATTTGTTCGATAACCTGAAATTTCAGTTGGCTTACAGAGTGTCTATTTTCCACAAAATGGGCAGGAATTGGTAAAAGTGTGTGAGAACACAAAGAGACTCTATCCTCCCAGATCTTAGAAAAGTTCCTGTTGAGGGAATAGGCAGCTGGAATATCGGAGGTGACAGCCACAGGGAACGGTACTTTTGGGTGTTGACCGTAGACCACAAAAAGGAGATTTGTCCAAAGACTCGCTCACGTGGTTATTGTAAGAGAATTTGGCCAAGGCAGATGTTCAGCCCAGTCACTGTGATGAGCATTAAGAAAATGCTGGGAAAAATTAGTCAGGATCTGATTGACTCATTCCACTTGGCCATTGGACTGAGTATGGTAAGAAGATGAGAAATCCAAAGTAACATCCAGTAGCTTACAGGTGGCCCTCCCCTCCAGAAGCGAGAGGTAAACTGGACACCTATATCGGAGACTATGTGAAGTAGTAGACCATGGATACGAAAAATCTGAAGAATGAATTTGTTCTCACACACTTTTACCAATTCCTGCCCATTTTGTGGAAAATAGACACTCTGTAAGCCAACTGAAATTTCAGGTTATCGAACAAATCCCTGTACCCAGACGAGGGGGTAATAGAATCCAAACGCTCAAAGAGCGTGAAGCGTATTGGATATATCACCTAAATACCCTCCATCCACACGGTCTCAATAGAGAATCTGAAATGTATTATTAATCCCTTCTAAATTCCACTTCATAGTGAATTAGTTTTGTTTTTCATCAGGAGTTTAAAATCACTACCAAATAAGTTCTTTTCCTACACAACGTTTTTTGGTTTATAGGAGATATTTCTGACATAAGTGTGTTAATATGAACGCCATTTTACTCTTTGTATGTAAACCTTGCTCTAATTACCTTTCTTTGTTTTTAGGCAGGAAAAGGAAGTTTCTCTGAAACCTGATAGGCACAACCAGCACTGAAATTATCACCGTGCATGAATTCAGCACAGTCCCACCGTTAAAATGGCCGCCTGTATGCATGTGACATTTCCTCACAACGCTCCCTTTTTTACTTCACTTCCTGGATGGCTCGCACCTGCTCAGTACATTCATTCTGACAATTTTGACCTCACCAAGATGGCGACTGCCAACATCACTTCCTGTCAAGTCAAAACATGTTCATTCTCTATCCCCGCCCTGCACATGCTCAGTACATTCATTCTGACATTTTTTGACCTTACCAAGATGGCGACTGCCACCATCTCTTCCTGTTAAGTCAAAACATGCTCATTCTCTATCCCCGCCCTGCACATGCTCAGTACATTCATTCAGACATTTTTGACCTCACTAAGATGGCGATGGCCCTTCCCCCCATTCCCGCCCCTTCCCCACCCAATCAGGAAGTGCTTGACAGTATTTAACATCACTGCACTAAGCCACATGCACTTCCGGCCTCCTCCACACCTGACTAGATTTAGGACACAAGGTAATGGTGCCCTACAGTCTTCATAGACTGGGTTTCCTTTCTCCATCTCAGCTTATTGACCTGCTTTTTTGTCCTTAGGACGGGAGTCACGTGCTGACCCTACACATCGGTATGTGACCCCTAAAACTTTCTTTTATATCTTTTCTTTATATATACCTTGCTATTCCTTAACCTATACCCTTTCTCAGTGGTTACTATAGGTACCGTTCCAGCAGCTGGATTACAAAGGCAAACCTATACCACTTATACACACACCTCAAAACCAAGGATCTAGGTATTTATACCTTATGCCTTAACATTTCCAAGAGCACCCCTTACACACTGCCTCCTTAGATGACCTCACCTTTATTCCCACTCCACTTCACTGTCCCCTAATGCCCTTTCTCAACACTACCTACACATTCATGCTTTTCAACTCCTTACACCTTCACTCTATTCCTCTTTTCAACCTCTCACATGTTCACCATATCACACCACAATACATACTCACTGGCCTCACATCATTATAGATCCATACACACCTTCACAAAGGATGTTTGACACTGTCCCCACCTTATGTATCACCTATCACTAGATTTTTGGTTTTATAATACTTTATAAAGTTTATTTATTGATTTTTGTTCTTTTATTGTATATATTGTAGTCATATCCCTGATGAAAGCTCGAGATGTAGAGCTGAAACGTTGGATTGTAACAACACCCTTTTTTGGATTGTAACACCACCCTTTTTTTTCACAATCAATAAAATCACAACAATTAAAGACTGTCGTTGAGAAGACTTTACTTTCATGTTATTAGTGTGCCGGGGTTACTCCTATACTTTAGTCTTGTTTTTTCCCAGAGCACCTAAGTTGGGGTTTGAGCCTGTCATATCTACTTTATATTTGACCTTGGGTAGATGGCGGCTGACCCCTAGAAGCAGATAGTTGGAATGGCCCGGGGGAATGTCCAACAGATGCAGGCAGGTAGAGAAGATGGCAGCAACTTCAGGGGCAAACAGCACAGTCTGACGGAGATGTGAGCACTGGTGGGTGCAGCTGGCTCTGCTGCCATTGAGGTGAGCACTTGTGGGTGCAGATGGCTCCGCTGCCCTTGAGGTGAGCACTGGCGGGTGCAGCTAGCTCTGCTGCCGTTGAGGTGAGCACTTGCGGGTGCAGTAGACTGAGATGCTAGTACATGGCCTTGAGAACTGGTAAGCATGTTAGGAACAAACTCACAACATTACAAAGGCACCTCCATGTTGGAGGAGGCGGTTTATTTGGTAAGAGACCTCAAGCTATTGGCTGGGGACAATTTAGAGGAACGTGCGCAGCCCCATTAACAAAGAGGAAGAGTGCATGCGCGTGTTCTAAGCACAGTGCCTGGAGACCTGCTAGGAGTGCATGCACCCCAGGCAGCAGCAGACCCGGAATGTGCAGGACGGGAGTCTTAGCAGTGAGTATGCTGATGTCTGTGCAGGTAGAGAGGGATTGCAGGCAGAGATGCGGGCGCTATAGTACCCCCCTTACGCCCCCTCTTTTTCAAGCCTGACAAATTTCTCCAGGAGGAGAGTGTCATGGATGTTCTCCCTGGGCTCCCAGGACCTCTCCTCAGGACCAAACTCTTTCCAATACACAAGAAAGAAGGTCTTTCCTCTTACCTTCTTGGTGGCCAAAATGTTTTCTACCTCGAAAACGTCCTCAGCGATGACAGGGGTCAGAGTGGCACAAAGAACCTTGAAGAAAGAACTGAGGACAACAGGTTTGAGAAGAGATACATGGAACGAATTGGGGATTCGCAAGGCGGCATGGAGTTTGAGTTTGTAGGCTACTGGATTCATCCGTTTCCACACCTTGAAGGGACCAATGAAGCGATGACCCAATTTATAGCATGGTATCTTAAGGCGGATATACTTAGATGATAGCCAGACCTTATCTCCAGGATGAAAGGTGAATCCAGACGTGTCTTATCCACGTGTCTTTTCATCCATTCCTAGGATTTTACCAAAGAGACTCTATCCTCCCAGATCTTAGAAAAGTTCCTGTTGAGGGAATAGGCAGCTGGAATATCGGAGGTGACAGCCACAGGGAACGGTACTTTTGGGTGTTGACCGTAGACCACAAAAAGGAGATTTGTCCAAAGACTCGCTCACGTGGTTATTGTAAGAGAATTTGGCCAAGGCAGATGTTCAGCCCAGTCACTGTGATGAGCATTAAGAAAATGCTGGGAAAAATTAGTCAGGATCTGATTGACTCATTCCACTTGGCCATTGGACTGAGTATGGTAAGAAGATGAGAAATCCAAAGTAACATCCAGTAGCTTACAGGTGGCCCTCCCCTCCAGAAGCGAGAGGTAAACTGGACACCTATATCGGAGACTATGTGAAGTAGTAGACCATGGATACGAAAAATCTGAAGAATGAATTCTTTTGCCAGTACTGGCGCAGATGGAAGACTGGATAGCGGGATGAAATGAGCCATCTTGAGAAAACGATCCACCACCACCCAGATGATGGTACATCCAGCCGACACTGGCTGATCCGTGATGAAATCCATGGAGATATGCTGCCAGGGAGCAGATGGCACAGGCAAGGGAAGCAACTGACCGGTCGGAAGCTGTTTGGGAGTCTTATTTCTGGCACACGAAGGACAAGCAGAGAGAAAATTTGCAACATCTTTGCGCAGAGTCGGCCACCAATAGTGTCGAGAGATAAGGAGAGTAGTCTTCTGTCTGGCGTGGCCTGCCACCTTAGAAAAATGTCCCCAGAGAAGAATCCACTTCCTGTCAGGTTCAGCCACGTAAGTCTTACCGGAGGGTAGACGAGAAGTCTAGTGGAACGACTGTGATTATTTTGGAGGGCTGAATGATATGTTTAAGATCCTCCTCCTGGTCGGAGGCCTGAAAGGATCTGGAGAGCGCGTCCGCCTTAACGTTTTTATCAGCCAGCCGAAAGTGGAGTGTGGAGTTGAAGCGAGCGAAGAGCAAAGACCATCTGGATTGACGGGGGTTAAACCGCTGACCAGACTGCAGATAAGCCAGATTCTAGTGGTCAGTGTAAATTACCACAGGGTGCAACTCTCTTTCTGGCAAGTACCGCCACTCCTCCAAAGCCAGCTTGATCGCAAGCACTTCTTTGTCGCCAATAGATTAATTACATTCTGGTGCCAAGAGGAGTTTAGAGAAAAAGCCGCAGGACAACAAGCGACCGGATGAAGACTTCTGAGTGAGGACGGCTCCGGCCCCTGTGGAAGATACATCTACTTCAGGAAAGAACTGTTTGTTATGGTTTGGGCGATGCAGCACTGGAGCCGAGCAGAATACCTGTTTGAGGTATACAAAGGCTTATTCTGCTTCAGGAGCCAATTCCTTAGGATTGGCTACTTTGCGTGTCAGTGCAGAAATTGGGACAGTCCTATGACGCAAATGACGTCAGTAAATATACAGTTGTGGCCAAAAGTATTGACACCCCTGCAATTCTGTCAGATAATACTCAGTTTCTTCCTGAAAATGATTGCAAACACAAATTCTTTGGTATTATTATCTTCATTTAATTTGTCTTAAATGAAAAAACACAAAAGAGAATGAAGCAAAAAGCAAAACATTGATCATTTCACACAAAACTCCAAAAATGGGCCAGACAAAAGTATTGGCACCCCCAGCCTAATACTTGGTTGCACAACCTTTAGCCAAAATAACTGCGACCAACCACTTCCTGTAACCATCAATGAGTTTCTTACAATGCTCTGCTGGAATTTTAGACCATTCTTCTTTGGCAAACTGCTCCAGGTCCCTGATATTTGAAGGGTGCCTTCTCCAAACTGCCATTTTTAGATCTCTCCACAGGTGTTCTATGGGATTCAGGTCTGGACTCATTGCTGGCCACCTTAGAAGTCTCCAGTGCTTTCTCTCAAACCATTTTCTAGTGCTTTTTGAAGTGTGTTTTGGGTCATTGTCCTGCTGGAAGACCCATGACCTCTGAGAGAGACCCAGCTTTCTCACACTGGGCACTATATTATGCTGCAAAATTTGTTGGTAGTCTTCAGACTTCATAATGCCATGCACACAGTCAAGCAGTCCAGTGCCAGAGGCAGCAAAGCAACCCTAAAACATCAGGGAACCTCCGCCATGTTTGACTGTAGGGACCGTATTCTTTTCTTTGAATGCCTCTTTTTTTTCTCCTGTAAACTCTATGTTGATGCCTTTGCCCAAAAAGCTCTACTTTTGTCTCATCTGACCAGAGAACATTCTTCCAAAACGTTTTAGGCTTTTCCAGGTAAGTTTTGGCAAACTCCAGCCTGGCTTTTTTATGTCTCGGGGTAAGAAGTGGGGTCTTCCTGGGTCTCCTACCATACAGTCCCTTTTCATTCAGACGCCGACGGATAGTACGGGTTGACACTGTTGTACCATCGGACTTCAGGTCAGCTTGAACTTGTTTGGATGTTAGTCAAGGTTCTTTATCCAACATCCGCACAATCTTGCGTTGAAATCTCTTGTCAATTTTTCTTTTCCGTCTACATCTGGGGAGGTTATCCACAGTGCCATGGGCTTTAAACTTCTTGATGACACTGCGCATGGTAGACACAGGAACATTCAGGTCTTTGGTAGAGTTGAGCGACTTTTGGTTTTTTAGGGTCGAGTTTCGTTTCGTGAAACCCGACTTTTCCAAAAGTCGGGTCGAGCAAGATCGTCCGATTATAGGGAAAAGTCAGGGTCGTCCCGAAACACGAAACCCAATGTAAGTCAATGGGGAATAAAAGTCGGCAGTGAGAGGAGGACAGGAAACACACCTACAGTGCCCATTTGAATGCCAAAAGCATCAATTCTTCTTACTTAAGCTTGTCAACCTTAATTAACTTCATAATACAAGTTACGCACTGAAAAATGGGGGTTATTTGGCTACAGACTGTGGGGGGGGAGGGCTGGCTCCAGGTTTTCATGTGCCCTGGGCGAAAGAGCGCCCCTTTAACACATACCACAACTCATCATGCTCCGATACGGCAGAGAAATAGCGGTATAGTACAATGAAAAATACTTCACTTTTTACATCTCATGACGAGGCCCATCTATTTCTCCATACAGAATCATTGGTCCCATATAATGTTTGAAACAGTATATGATGAGCTCCACATAATGCTACAGTATATGTTGGTCCCCATGGATGAAGCTCCACTGTCTTATGGGCCCAAATAATGCTCCAAACATAATGGGCCCCATTTCTAATGCTCTAGTGTATAATGGGCCCTGTAAATGCTGCTCCAGTGTCTGATGTCCACCTTTGGAATGTTCCAGTGTATGGTGGGCCCCATCTATCATTCTCCAGAGTATAGTGCTCCCCAAAAATTGCTGTCCCAACATTGCAAACAATCAAATAAGTCTCCTCGTTAGGGAATCCCTGTACTTGTCTGGACTCCTCGTCGTCCCCATCTTCCATCTCACTGCACAGTATTTCAACTTTGCAAGTGCTGTGATCCTGAGCAAGCAGGGGGGGCCCACTCGTTGGCGACGGCACTGGCACAGGGCCCCTAATAGTACGGTGGTGTGTCTGATGGCGGGTGGGCCGAACCTGCACTTTCATCTGCAGCTTCCGCTTTGTCACCGTGTAAGATGGAACTGTATATGGGAAGGGTAACCTGAGTTTCATCAGGGTCAGATTCAGGCCGTGTAGCATGCGAGGGGAATGTAGTGGTCTGGGTCAATGTACCAGCAGATTCATCGAGCAGTGGCTGGGCATCAGTGCACTTGTGTCGCCCCCAGGAGTACGGTCGCCACAGTGGCATTACCTTCTTCCTAGGGAGTGTGATGTCATGCTTGGGAGCAACGAACGATCTCTCTAGCAGGTTAACTGATTGGGCGGCGTTATTCCCACGAGTCATGACCCTCCAAACAGCGTTCATGAAGGCAAAGTGTTTGTTTTACGTGGGCAGTATGGTTGCAAAGCTGAACCTTAAAGGAATGTCCAGAAGGGCACCACCAGGAGTGGAGCCTACGGTTAAATTCGACTCCACCTGGGAAACCTCAACCATGCCAGCTACAGAACAGATGCACACATTGCAAGCTTAATTCCGTTAACGAACGAGACTACGTCATGCCCCGCGGTCCGAGTCCGGCTTACTAGAGGGACACGTGAGGCTCTGGCACATGAGATTGGCCAATAACTGGTGTGTCATGCCCTTACATGTCCGTGGCTGCATGTGCGCTACATTGAAAAGGCCAGCGTTTGTCGCTTACAGGTGCAGATAACCGGCTGAACAACGTTAGTGATGGGGATCACTGATTACAATTATTACCCGCGAACAATGATTTCCCAGTAAGTGCAGGTCAACCGCAGTTCCGGAATAAGGCCTAACCGTCATTCCTGAAAAAATGAAAAACTTACGTGTGCAAACCACATGTGCTGTAGGTTGCTTAACAGCTCGCCAGCCGTTCTCACACCCAGTATGGATTACACGTGATTGCACAAAGGTGAGAAAGGGTACCGTATCCCCAGATAACATGTAGGGATAGCGTACACATTCAAAATATATGTCTATACATCAGGAGGCAGGCTCAGACGGTGTTAGGCCCAGTATGGATTGCACGTGATTGCACAAAGGTGAGAAAGGGTACCGTATCCCCAGATAACATGTATGGATAGCGTACACATTCAAAATATATGTCTATACATCAGGAGGCAGGCTCAGACGGTGTTAGGCCCAGTATGGATTGCACGTGATTGCACAAAGGTTAGAAAGGGTACCGTATCCCCAGATAACATGTATGGATAGCGTACACATTCAAAATATATGTCTATACATCAGGAGGCAGGCTCAGATGGTGTTAGGCCCAGTATGGATTGCACGTGATTGCACAAAGGTTAGAAAGGGTACCGTATCCCCAGATAACATGTATGGATAGCGTACACATTCAAAATATATGTCTATACATCAGGAGGCAGGCTCAGACGGTGTTAGGCCCAGTATGGATTGCACGTGATTGCACAAAGGTTAGAAAGGGAACCGTATCCCCAGTTAACATGTATGGATAGCGTACACATTCAAAATATATGTCTATACATCAGGAGGCAGGCTCAGACGGTGTTAGGCCCAGTATGGATTGCACGTGATTGCACAAAGGTGAGAAAGGGAACCGTATCCCCAGATAACATGTATGGATAGCGTACACATTCAAAATATATGTCTATACATCAGGAGGCAGGCTCAGACGGTGTTAGGCCCAGTATGGATTGCACGTGATTGCACAAAGGTTAGAAAAGGTACCGTATCCCCGGATAACATGTATGGATAGCGTACACATTCAAAATATATGTCTATACATCAGGAGGCAGGCTCAGACGGTGTTAGGCCCAGTATGGATTGCACGTGATTGCACAAAGGTTAGAAAGGGTACCGTATCCCCGGATAACATGTATGGATAGCGTACACATTCAAAATATATGTCTATACATCAGGAGGCAGGCTCAGACGGTGTTAGGCCCAGTATGGATTGCACGTGATTGCACAAAGGTTAGAAAGGGTACCGTATCCCCAGATAACATGTATGGATAGCGTACACATTCAAAATATATGTCTATACATCAGGAGGCAGGCTCAGATGGTGTTAGGCCCAGTATGGATTGCACGTGATTGCACAAAGGTGAGAAAGGGTACCGTATCCCCAGATAACATGTATGGATCGCGTACACATTCAAAATATATGTCTATACATCAGGAGGCAGGCTCAGACGGTGTTAGGCCCAGTATGGATTGCACGTGATTGCACAAAGGTTAGAAAGGGAACCGTTTCCCCAGATAACATGTAAGGATAGCGTACACATTCAAAATATATGTTTATACATCAGGAGGCAGGCTCAAACGGTGTCAGGCACAGTATGGATTTGACTGCCCAGACTACACAGCGGAGGAGCAGGGAGAGGTAAAGATTGCAAATGCTGGGGCCCTGCCCAAGCAAGGGGGGCCCACTCGTGGGCGTCGGTACTGGCACTGGGCCCCTCATAGTACGGCGGTGTGTCTGACGGCGGGTGTGCACCACCACCTTCAGAGACACTTGATTGCACTATGAGGGACCCTGTGCCAGTGCCCGCGCCCAAGAGTTGGCCTACCCACCTGTCCAGGGCAACGGCACTTGCACGGTGTCGTGCGCTAGGTGGTGACCCTGGCCATGGGGGGGAGGCAGCACAGTTAGGGAGTTTTAGAAAGTGGCATATGTTGATGTTGGACATTCAGCTGATGCAAAAGGTGAAATAGGTCAAGTCCCAGGAAGAGGTGGACCAAAGCAAGACATTTTTCTGTCACCCTATGTGTCATCAGGGGAAGGTGGGACAAAATCCTTGGAAACCCATGCGTGGTTCATTTTAATGAAGGTTAGATCATCCACATTTTGGGTTGACAGACGGGTCCTTTTTTCTGTCAGGATTGATCCAGCTGCACTGATGACTCTTTCCGATAGCACACTTGCAGCTGGGCAAGCGAGCTCCTGTAAGGCATATTGTGCCAATTCAGGCCAGGTGTCCAGTTTAGCGGCCCAATAGTCAAAGGGGAATGACCTGTGTGGGAGAACATCGATATGGGAGGAAAAGTAGTTTGTAACCATAGTTGACAACTGCTGTCTCCTGTCACTTTCCATCGATGCAGTATTACCAGTTGTGTGAGCGGTACTTGAAAAATCAGTCCACAACATTGTCATGAAACCCCTGTCTCCAACGCCACTTCTGCTGTGTGCACCACGAACACCTCTGCCAAACTGCCCCCGGCCCGTACGGCTCGTGTGAGAACCATCACCGCTGCTGTGTGCTGGGAATGCCTCAAGCAACCGATTTACCAGAGTTGCTTCTTTATTAGCCAATATTAGGTCAAGGTTCTCCTGTGGCATGATGTTTTGTAATTTGCCTTTACAGCGTGGATCCAGGATGCTGGCCAACCAGTAGTCGTCATCGTTCATCATTTTGGCAATGCGGGGGTCCCTTTTTAGGATCTGCAAGGCATAATCTGACATGTGGGCCAATGTTCCCGGTGTCAATGATGCACTGCGAGTGCTGGTTGGAGGAGCACTTTCTGGCAAATCCACATCCCTCCAGTCAAGCACAAACCCTGTACCAGACCTTGCCACGCCAACATTTTCACTTGCCCCACGAGATGCATCCTCCTCCCCTAAGTAATCATCCCCATCATCCTCCTCCTCCTCTTCCTCCACCTCGTCCAAGTGAGGTCCCTGAGCAGACAATGGCTGAATGTCATCAAGGATTCCCTCCTCCTCTTCCTCCTCATCAACATTGGCTGCAGACACCTGCTCCTTAAGGTGCGTCAAAGTTTGCATGAGCAGACGCATAAGTGGGATGCTCATGCTTAGGATGGCGTCGTCTGCGCTTACCAGCCGTGTGCATTCCTCAAAACGCTGAAGGACTTTACAGAGGTCTTTCAGCTTCGACCACTGCACACCTGTCAACTCCATGTCTGCTCTCAAAGTGCCTGGCCGTGTATCCTCCCACAAATGCATTATGGCCTGCCTCTGCTCGCACAGCCGCTCCACCATGTGCAGGGTGGAGTTCCACCTTGTTGCAATGTCGATAATGAGGCGGTGGTTGGGAAGGTGGAGCAATCGCTGCAGCTTCTGCATACGAACGGAGTGTACAGGCGACCGGCGGATGTGCGCGCACAGTCTTCGCACCTTCTGGAGCAGGGCTGTTAACTCCGGATAATTTTTGAGGAAGCACTGCACCACCAGGTTCAAGGTGTGAGCCAAGCAAGGTATGTGGCTGAGTTCTGAAAGGGCTATGGTTGCCACAAAATTACGGCCGTTATCACTAACTACCTTGCCTGCCTCAAGATGTACACTGCCCAGCCATGACTCAGTTTGTCGCTTCAAGTACTCGGCCAGCACCTCGGCGGTGTGTCTGTCGCCCAAACACATCATCTGCAACACAGCCTGCTGACGCTTTCCACTAGCTGCTCGATAGGGGGACACCTCGTGTGCAACAGTGGCAGCTGCAGATGGAGTGCTCGTACGACTGCGCTCTGTGGACGAGCTTTCGCTTCTGGAGGAGGAGGAGGGTCGAACGCCTACAGCCAACTGTTTCCTATACCGTGGGCTAGGCAGCACTGTCCCACCACCGCTGTCCCCTGTGGACCCTGCATCCACCACATTAACCCAGTGCGCAGTGATGGACACGTAACGGCCCTGGCCATGCCGACTGGACCATGCATCAGTTGTGAGGTGCACCTTTCCGCTCACTGACTGCTTGAGTGCATGGACAATGCGGTCTTTCACATGATGGTGGAGGGCTGGGATGGCTTTGCGAGAGAAGAAGTGGCGACTGGGTAGGTCATAGCGTGGTACTGCATAGGCCATGAGTTCGCGGAAAGCTGTGCTTTCCACCAACCGAAAGGGCATCATCTCAAATGAGATTAGTTTGGCAATGTGGGCGTTCAAACCCAGTGTACGCGGATGAGAGACTGAGTACTTTCTTGACCTACTCATAGTGTCTGGGAGGGTGAGCTGGACTTGAGAGCTGCATATGGTGGAAGTAGCGGTGGACAGGGCGGACTGAGAGAGGGTTGATGACGGTGATGGAGTTGGTGTTCTTTCTGATGGCCTAGAATCAGTCTTTCGTTGATATAACAGTGGGATTCCCTGACTGCTGTGGCCTTGCAATGACACCTCAACATTTGCTGCTGTGCTAACCGGTGGGCTTACAGTGGAGGAAACAATGTAGCGTTGCTGACTACATTCGTTGTGATCAGTTGCACATGTGGCACTTGAGGTTTGGTGTTGTGTGCACGCTTGCAAGTGCATGCTGGTTAACTGTCTAAGCATGCAACTGGTATTCAAATTTTTCAGATTTTTCCCTCGGCTAAAGGTCTTTGCGCACTTCTTACAGATAACCTTGGCCTGATCATGAGGATTTTGTTCAAAAAAGTGCCACACTGCACTCTTCCTACTTTGGCAGACATTTTGCGGCCTAGCACGCTGTGATGTTTTGACCCTCTGGACAAGCTGTCCAGCAACTCTTTTGATTTTTGGAACCTGTCTTTTGAGTGCTCCGGGCCTGCCAGATAACAGCTGTTGCGATGTCGATGTCTGCTGTGGATGCTCCTCATCTGAGCTATTGGAAGCAGCACCCTCTTCCCCCAATGGATGCCAATCTGGGTCAACAACAGGGTCATCCATCACCTCCTCTTCTATGTCATGTGCACCTTCCTCTGTGTCACCGTGTATGGTGGTATAGTGTGCGGGAAGGGGCACCTGAGTCTCATCAGGGTCAGAATCTGGCTCTGTACACTGCGAGGACAATGTAGTTTTCTGAGTGAATGTACCAGCAGAATCATCCATCAGCAGCTGTGCATCAGTGCACTCCATGTCAGATTCATCTTGGCCTGGGTAATTCACCATTTGACTTGATAATCCAGGCATGGTATGTGAAAACAGCTCCATGGAGTAATCAGTAGTATGGCCTGCGTCATCCTTCAATCTTGGTTGGGGTGAAGGACACAAGGAAAGGTGTGGTTCATGAACATGAGCCTCCAATGACGACTCAGTGCTTTTACTTTTTACAACTGAAGAAGAGGAGGCGATAGAGCTGGAGGTTGAGTCAGCAATGTAAGACAAAACTTTTTCCTGATGCTCTGGCTTTAAAAGCGGTTTGCCAACTCCTAGAAAACTAAGCCTTCGAAGCCTTATGGAGCCAGACGATGACGCAGGCTCAACACCTCCTGCATTCGGTCCTATTTTGCTCTTGCCACTACCATCAGATCCACCACCAACACCATCATTACCAGCTGCCAACCCCCGCCCAATTCCACGGCCTCTTCCACCAGCCTTCCTCATTTTTGGTAAAAATGTAGACAAAATCCAACAAACTATATAGTAATGTAAAACAAGGTACAAGGTGTCTATAGGACAGGGGAGATTTTGAATTTCTGCTCACACTAGTGGACACTGGACACTTTTGGATTGTGTGAGGCCCACAGAATATCTGAGTGCTATGTCACAGGCTCGATGGCACAGCTGTGACCAAAGTGACTAGAGGATAAGTGAGATTTTGAATTTCTGCTCACACTAGTGGACACTGGACACTTTTGGATTGTGTGAGGCCCACTGAATATCTGAACGCTATGTCACAGGCTCGATGGCACAGCTGTGACCAAAGTGACTAGAGGATAAGTGAGATTTTGAATTTCTGCTCACACTAGTGGACACTGGACACTTTTGGATTGTGTGAGGCCCACTGAATATCTGAGCGCTATGTCACAGGCTCGATGGCACAGCTGTGACCAAAGTGACTAGAGGATAAGGGAGATTTTGAATTTCTGCAGACACTGGACACTTTTGGATTGTGTGAGGCCCACTGAATATCTGAGCGCTATGTCACAGGCTCGATGGCACAGCTGTGACCAAAGTGACTAGAGGATAAGGGAGATTTTGAATTTCTGCTCACACTAGTGGACACTGGACACTTTTGGATTGTGTGAGGCCCACTGAATATCTGAGCGCTATGTCACAGGCTCGATGGCACAGCTGTGACCAAAGTGACTAGAGGATAAGGGAGACTTTGAATTTCTGCAGACACTTGTGGACACTGGACACTTTTGGATTGTGTGAGGCCCACTGAATATCTGAGCGCTATGTCACAGGCTCGATGGCACAGCTTTGACCAAAGTGACTAGAGGATAAGTGAGATTTTGAATTTCTGCAGACACTGGACACTTTTGGATTGTGTGAGGCCCACTGAATATCTGAGCGCTATGTCACAGGCTCGATGGCACAGCTGTGACCAAAGTGACTAGAGGATAAGGGAGATTTTGAATTTCTGCTCACACTAGTGGACACTGGACACTTTTGGATTGTGTGAGGCCCACTGAATATCTGAGCGCTATGTCACAGGCTCGATGGCACAGCTGTGACCAAAGTGACTAGAGGATAAGGGAGATTTTGAATTTCTGCAGACACTTGTGGACACTGGACACTTTTGGATTGTGTGAGGCCCACTGAATATCTGAGCGCTATGTCACATGCTCGATGGCACAGCTGTGACCAAAGTGACTAGAGGATAAGTGAGATTTTGAATTTCTGCTCACACTAGTGGACACTGGACACTTTTGGATTGTGTGAGGCCCACTGAATATCTGAGCGCTATGTCACAGGCTCGATGGCACAGCTGTGACCAAAGTGACTAGAGGATAAAGGAGATTTTGAATTTCTGCAGACACTTGTGGACACTGGACACTTTTGGATTGTGTGAGGCTCACTGAATATCTGAGCGCTATGTCACAGGCTCGATGGCACAGCTGTGACCAAAGTGACTAGAGGATAAGTGAGATTTTGAATTTCTGCTCACACTAGTGGACACTGGACACTTTTGGATTGTGTGAGGCCCACTGAATATCTGAGCGCTATGTCACAGGCTCGATGGCACAGCTGTGACCAAAGTTACTAGAAGATAAGTGAGATTTTGAATTTCTGCTCACACTAGTGGACACTGGACACTTTTGGATTGTGTGAGGCCCACTGAATATCTGAGCGCTATGTCACAGGCTCGATGGCACAGCTGTGACCAAAGTGACTAGAGGATAAGGGAGATTTTGAATTTCTGCAGACACTTGTGGACACTGGACACTTTTGGATTGTGTGAGGCCCACTGAATATCTGAGCGCTATGTCACAGGCTCGATGGCACAGCTGTGACCAAAGTGACTAGAGGATAAGGGAGATTTTGAATTTCTGCAGACACTTGTGGACACTGGACACTTTTGGATTGTGTGAGGCCCACTGAATATCACAGCGCTATGTCACAGGCAGAAATTGGCTAGTGTATCACAAACTACAAGGTGTATGTAGAATTGGGCAGAGTAGGAATCTCCCTAGAGTGCAGGTCCGTAAGAACGGAACATGTCCTCGACTTATTCTCACAGAGTGACACAGATAGCTTCACTGTGGCTGTGATAACAGCCGTTACACGGTACTGTGTGAGGAGCGTGCACCGCTGTATGGTGTGAAAAAATGCACGCTCAGTACCTCAGCAGGACAAAAAAAAAAATTGGGATTGCTTTTAAAAAAGCAGTTTGCGGAGCAGTGGGTAAACAGCAATGCAGGAATGTCAGGAAGCCTTAGAAGGCAGCCCAACAAACAACACCACTGATACACCACTATATAGCCTCCCCTTGCACTGCACACACAGTGACTGGTGTGTTGTACAGGCAAAATCGCTAGCAGCAGAAGCAGTTTTTTTTTCTTCTCAGCAGGACAAAAAAAAAAAATTGGGATTGCTTTTAAAAAAGCAGTTTGCGGAGCAGTGGGTAAACAGCAATGCAGGAATGTCAGGAAGCCTTAGAAGGCAGCCCAACAACCAACACCACTGATACACCACTATATAGCCTCCCCTTGCACTGCACACACAGTGACTGGTGTGTTGTACAGGCAAAATCGCTAGCAGCAGAAGCAGTTTTTGGTGTCTTCTTCCCTGCCTAACGCTCTCCCTACAAAATCAGCAGCAGCAGCAGCTCTCTCTATTCTGAGATCAGCATGAGTAACATGGCGGTCGGCGTGCACGCCCTTTTATACCCCCTGTGACGCCCCCCAAAGCAAGCCAATCACTTGCATGCCCTTCTGAAAGATGGTGGTGACCCGTGCCTATGTCATCACGTTGCCCACAGTGTCCGTGGATCCTGATTGGCTGAAAAAGAGCGCAAAACAAACTTTTGAAACGTGACTTTGGCGCGTAAGTCGCCGACCTCGTGACCGACCTCATCCTAGGGTCGGGTTTCGTTTCATGAAACCCGACTTTGCCAAAAGTCGGCGACTTTTGAAATTTTTCGACCCGTTTCGCTCAACTCTAGTCTTTGGAGATGGACTTGTAGCCTTGAGATTGCTCATGCTTCCTCACAATTTGGTTTCTCAAGACCTCAGATAGTTCTTTGGTCTTCTTTCTTTTCTCCATGCTCAATGTGGTACACACAAGGACACAGGACAGAGGTTGAGTCAACTTTAATCCATGTCAACTGGCTGCAAGTGTGATTTAGCTATTGCCAACACCTGTTAGGTGCCACAGGTAAGTTAGAGGTGCTGTTAATTACACAAATTAGAGAAGCATCACATGATTTTTCGAACAGTGCCAATACTTTTGTCCACCCTCTTTTTTATGTTTGGTGTGGAATTATATCAAATTTGGCTTTAGGACAATTCTTTTTGTGTTTTTTCATTTAAGACAAATTAAATGAAGATAATAATACCAAAGATTTTGTGTTTGCAATCATTTTCAGGAAGAAACTGAGCATTATCTGACAGAATTGCAGGGGTGTCAATACTTTTGGCCACAACTGTACACAGGGTGGGCCATTTATATGGATACATCTAAATAAAATGGGAATGGTTCGTGATATCAACTGGGAATGGTTTGTGGCACATTAGTATATGGGAGGAGGGAAACTTTTCAAGATGGGTAGTGACCATGGTGGCCATTTTGAAGTCGGCCATTTTGGATCCAACTTTATTTTTTTCAATGGGAAGAGGGTCATATGACACATCAAACTTATTAAGAATTTCACAAGAAAAGCAATGGTGTTCTTGGCTTTAATGTAACATAATTTCTTCATGAGTTATTTACAAATTTATGTGGCCTGTGCCCCCCCAGGTCAGCAGTGGTGGTGGCCGGTGTGGGGGCTGTGCCCTTTGGTGTCAGTGCCACAGTTCCGGTGGGCCCTCGGTGCAGATCTGATACAGGGTCTGTCCCAGGGGCTCCGCTGTTGCCCGTGCCAGGGGGTGTGGCTTCCCCTCTGTGTGTGCGGTCGCAGCCCGTGAAGGGGGCATGGCTTCCCCGCCCATGGCTCCACCCACTCCAATGGCAGTCCATGAGGGGGTATGGCCTTGGCGGGCCCACCGCACATAGTCCCGCCCACTTCCGTGGCACCGGTGAAAGCCAGTGTGGGGGTAATGGGGTCCCCTGCCCACTTAACAGCGTCAGGTGTAGCGGGGGTTCCGATGCTCCTGGTACAAGTGCCTGTGCCAGGTGTGTCCATTGTAGGGCAGGGTGCGGAGGTGGTGTCCAGCCCTGGTCCATGTGTGTCTCCAGATGCTGCCCAGGATTCAGGAAGTGCTGCTGGTCCTGAGCCCAGGCAGAGTGCAATTGCTGTGCTCTGCTATGAGGCTCTTAAAGGAGCGGCGGCACGCCTGGGGAGAAAAAAAATGGGAAAAGTGCAATATCTAAGAGCACTGAAAAAACCATCAGGGGCCCCCAGCAGAAGTTGGTAGCAAGGTCAAATGCAAACAAAAACACATAAACACTGAAAATAATAAAAATGGCTTTTGTGTGGATAAAGCGGCTGGGGTGAACGGTGGTGTGAATGATGGTATGAATGATGACATGAGTGAGCTGAGTGATGGTGATATGAGTGACGGTAATATGGGAATGGATGCGGGTGTGGGTGTGAGTGGCAGAGTGATTGGTACAGTTGTCAGTGCGGGCAGTGTTGTTACTGGTGGTGGGATGGCGGGTGAAGGGGGCTTGACCATCTGCCCCCCAGCCATGAGACCCCATACATTTTCAGGGGGACGTGGCTGGGGCTCTGGGGGTTTCTTGGGGGGTCTCCTCACCTCTGGGCTCTGGGGATGACGTTTTGCACTGCCATTTCCTGGCGGCCCTAAAAAAGGGAGAGCGGTCGATCATGGTAGAGGGAAGAGAGGTGGACCTGTCTTTCTGGTTGGAGAGACATGGCTTGGCCGCCTTCCAAGATAGAAGGGAGTGGGAAACCATATGGTCCCTCCTGACAGCTGGGCAGGGGGCGGCTAGGAGGAATGTGGTCCGTCTTCGTTGGAGGGGCAGCGAAGCTTCCCACCCAGGAGTAAGGTAGTGGAGCCTCTCCTGAAGATGGGCTTCAGGGAATCGGACATCTTCGCCCTGATCCATCCTTCTGCCGCCCTCTTCTTTTTCATCAGCTTTGTTCGGCCGGAGGGGCTAGAGCTCTTCTGGTCGAATTACAAGCTGGTGAAGGGGGAGCCCGGCTGGCGAGCCTTTGCCGTACAGGCGGTGTCTTGCCATAATGGCATTAAGAAAGTGACTGTTGTAACTTGTAACAAGTCACTTTCTGGTATGGACATCCTAACATGGCTTTTCCTGTACGGGGAAGTCACAGATGTCCTGAAGAAAAATCAGGACGAATTTGGCATCTGGTCGGGGGGTTGGATCTTTATGATGAAGTTGAAGATCTTAGGGGGTACCGTCACTCACATCCCTTCCTTGGCATTTCTAGGGAGGGACAGGACCCTGGTCTTCTACCAGGAGCAGTTGAAGGTCTTTCACAGTTGCGGTGATCGCCGCCGCAAGCTGCAAGGTACAGAAATGTGCCTTGTGTGGTGGGGTAGGTCATCTCGCCGCATCTTGTAAATACATTAGGTGTGGTGATCTAGGTCACCCGTACAGTCGCTGCCCTCGCTCCTTTTCCAATGCTGCTACGAGCCAGGTGGGGGGAGACTGTGAGGGGGAAATCCCTGGCGGCACGACCGCTATGGCGAGTGGTTGTGGCGGGAGAGGGGCTGAGGAGCCAGTGGGGAATGACAAGGCCAGAGGTGCCTCTTATCAGAGGAGGCAAGCAAGGCACCACAGGGGTGAGGGGCAGGGAGAGCCTCAGGCAACTGGTGTAATTTCTGCCCCCCGTCAAGGCCAGTGGCCGGTGTTTCTGAGGCCCCGGGGGAGCAGGAGGTGTGCAAGGAGATCAGGAGGATGGAGAGGGAGGAAAACCTGACTGACTCCGACCTATTCTCCCAATATGAAAGTATGAATGAAGAGGTCACGGATCTGCCTACAAAAAGCATGGTGTCCGTACCAAAAGAAGGGGGAGGAGGAGAGTTTGTTAAGCCGTCCGATCCCCCAACCCCTCCCCCGACTGTAAGTATGCCAACTGAAGGGCTCACCGGCTCCGCTCTGATCACCCTCTCCAACGGGTACCAAGCCCTCGATGACTCTGCTGAGTCGGAGGTTGGGGGTTAGGGGCCAAGGGCGGCAACTGGGGGGCTTTCAGGGGATGGCAGAGTCTGTCCCCCAGAGGGTGCTGTTTCCTCTGGGGGGAGGACTGACCCAGAGCCCAGAGGCGAAGAGACCAATGCTAGAATGGACACCTCGTCTTCCTTGAAAAAGAAAATCACAGTAGAACCAGACCCCTCCTTGGAGGGGAAAGGTAAGGGAGACGGGGTGGGGAAGAAGAAGGCCATCTAACTCAATCACCCATGATGGCGGAACCCACCCCATTGACTCTGCCATCAACGTTGCCAGTATGAAGTCTGATGTGGCTAGATTTGCGGCCTTCGATTTTTTTCATGGCTGAAATTTTGCTTTTGCAGGAGACCAGACTAATGGACATGGGGGTCAGATATAAAGCCAGAAGGGCGTGGAGGTGTGGACCCTCATACTGGTCTCTTGCGCCGAGCCGTATAGTGGGGTGGCGGTCCTTTTTAAGACCGCTGCGGTGGAATGCAGACGGGTAATTGAGGTAGAAATGGGGAGGTGCCTAGTCTTAGAAGTCTTCATGAGGGGACAGGAGCTTCGGCTCATAAACATCTATAGCCCACAGTCTAGGTGGGACAGTAAATGTCTCTTCATGAAGATCAAGTCCTTTCTTTTTATGAGCCAGCAGGTGGTCTTCGGTGGGGATTTCAACACCTTTACAAAATCCCGTGATAGGGGGGTCCCGAAGGCTGCCTGGCTTATGATAGCATAGCCTTAAATAGCATAGCTAGTGAAGCTCAATGTCCACATCAGGCACACCCCAGGTCACGGGGGATTCATCTTTCATAGAGGTGGCAGTAGGTCAAGGATAGATAGTTTTTTTTGAAGGAGGATGCCATCTTTTCTGCAGTGTCCGCTGTTGAGGTGGAATTCTCCAATCACTGTCTGATTTTCTTTTATCTGAATGTTGCAGAAACCCTCCCGGATGGGGAGAGGGCTGTGGAAGCTGAATTCATCCCTTCTGGAAGAAGTGGAGGTGAGACAGTCTTTCGAGGATTTTCTTCAGAGCCAGGTACCGCTTTTGGATCTTTGTAGTAGTAAGTCTGAGTGATGGGAGATCTTCAAGGAGAAGGTGGCAGAGTTCTTCCGTCAACTTTCGAGCCTCAGAAGTCTGAACAGGCAACGCTTGTATCAGGACCTGAGGAGGAAACTCGAACAGCTCGTCTCGACTGGGGGTGATCGTGAGGAAATCTCCAGAGTGAAGTCTTTCCTCAAGAGGTGTCAGTATGATAGGCACATATCTTTAGTTTTTGAGAGGGACTTCGGGAGGTACCGCTCGCCTGACCAATACAGAAACTGTAAGATGTCAGTGAGTTGTAAGGTGGTGACAGGACCAATCGATAGTGCGGGTTCCCTGAACCGATTCAAATCAGGGATCCTGGAGGTGGTCAGGTCCTTTTACTCACGCCTCTTGGGAAGTAGGTATCTGGATCGAGATGGGATGTCGGCTTTCCTGGCTGAGACCGTTCCTGAGCCAGGGGATGACCCCTTTCTTCATGTTTTGGCAGAAGCAATCAGGGAAGAGGAAGTGAGACTGGTGATTGATAGGCTCCAGCCCAAAAAAATTGCCAGGTCCCCTCTTGACTGAGGTGTTCAATGAGTGTCTTTCCTCGGGCACTCTACCCAGATCATTAAGGAGGTCAGCCCTGATTATCCTGTCAAAGGGTAAAGACTCATCCCATATCGAGAATTGGCGTCCCATGGTGCTTCTCGATATGAACCGAAAGGTTCTGGCAAATGTGCTGTTTAATCGGCTGGTTAAGTTTGCACCCCGGCTGCTTTCTGGGGCTCAGCACTGCTCTGTTACAGGCCGCAGTACTTAGTGCTGTGCTCAGTTTCCGAGAGGCAGTGGAGCAGGGTAGGATGGGTCGCTGGAAGGGGTACTTGCTGTGTTTAGACCAAGTGAAAGCTTTTGACCGGGTGAATCATGACTACCTCTAGTCTGTCCTTCTGAGGTACGGTCTGCCTGGGAGGTTTGTAAATTGGCTAAAGATCTTGAATAAGGGGGCTGAGACTTTTCCACTCGTGAACACTTGGGTTGGTCACCCTTTTGAGGTGGGTTCCGGGGTCCAACAGGGCTGTCCTCTGAGCCCACTGTTATTTGTGTTTGCGATCGATCCCTTCTTAAGGAGGTTGGATCGTGGACCATTGGTGGGAGTCGGGATGGACCAGGTGGGGCCAGGGGCCACTCTGAGGGTGGTAGTGTACACCGACAATGTCTCCCTTTTTGTATCCTTGAGAGAGGAGGCGGATTGGGTCATGTCTGAGGTTGAGCGCTGCTCGGAGGCTTCCGGGTCCATGATCAACCGGGAAAACTGTGAGAGTCTCTGGCTGGTAGGGCGAGATCCCAGTTTTGAACTCCCGGACACCCTTCCAGGGCCCCAGACCTCTGCCAAAATTCTAGGCAACAAATTTGGCCCAGGGGACTACCCCCAGCAAAATTGGGAAGGCAGACTTAAGATCGCCACTCCGAAGGTGGGCCAGTGGAAGGGTTGGTCTTTAACCCTGAGGGAAAGGGTCAACTTGGCCAAAGGCTTTCTGCTTCTTTTGTTAATATACTTGGGCAGCGTTTACCTCTTGCCAGAGCTTTTTTGGACATGGGTCTATAGCCTGTTCTTCCAACTGTTAAGGGGGAACAGGCTTAACCTAATCACCTAATCAAGAGGGAGGTCACGTACCGCACAAGGAGATTAGGAGGGTTGGGTATGGTCAACCCAGTGGTGTTCTTAGTGAACACCTTTCTTAAGGCAAACATCGCCAACCTCTGGATAGAGAGGTCTCCTCCGTGGGTATTCTCCTGCAAGGGATGGTTTCGGCCCTTCTTCCAGGAATGGGAGACAGGAGGGCAGGTGAAGGACCTACGCACACTTCATGGACATCTCCTGGCTTACGCTACCCCGGTTCCGAAAATGATCCGCTGGTGGGGTCTGGGAATGTGGGAGATCGGGACCATGTCGAGGAAATTCCTTGACAGGTGGGTCCTGTTGACCCATTTTCAGAAGCCCCTGGTGCTCAAAAATTGCCCAGACCAGGATCTGGAGGGGGGGCTAGGGTTGTTAAACTCTTCACGGATCTCCTCGAAGTTTCGGAACTTGGCCTGGCACTACTTCCATGGGAAACTGTATGTGAGGGACAATCTGAAGTACAGGAACTCTGATGACCAGGATTGTTACCGCGAGGAGTGTGGCAACATGCTAGAAAGCATGGAGCACTTGCTCCTTCAGTGTCCCTTTAATACAGGGGTCTACAACAGGGTGGGCGCTTCCATTGGCTGGCCTAGGATGGCGTCCCATTCCTATCCGGAGTGGGCCTATGGGTCATTCAGATCCCTGGGTGGCCGAGATTGGGGTACGTTATTCTTAGGTAGCGTAGTTGTAAGGTTCTACACGTGGAATGCACGGTGTTTAGTTTCCACCCGGCAGAAAACCCTCCCTCGGGATGAGGTGGTTAGTAACATCTTGGGTGACCTGGGTAAAATGCGCTCTTTGGATTTTGAGAGGCTGGGTGCGAGGAGGGCCTCTTGGCTTTGGAGAGGCTTCTCCTTTTACGTACCCTAAGCAAAGCTGGTCTGTGAGTGATTGTTGGTAGGGTAAGATAAGGAGGTGTGGGGTGTGGAGGGACAGATGTAGGGACATATAGGGACAGTCTAGGGATAGGCAGATAGTTTTGATAAGTTAGGTAGACTAGGGATAGGTAGGACAGGTAGGGATAGACAGGCTCTGGCTCTAGGGACGGCTTTAGTTGGAAAGGGACAGGGTGTTTGTGCTGGTGGTCAGGGTCAGGGCCTCTTAAAGGGAATCTGTCACCCCTTTTTTGAAATATCATATAATGTGTGTTACCTAAGTATTGTAGTCGTACTTTTTATCCCCCTGTCCCTGCACCTTTGATGCATAAATACCTTTTTTATCACTCTTCAGATTTATGGAAATCGCCGTGGTTCGGTCCGATGGGCGTGGCTTATTCTCCCCCTACCTTGGCTTGCTGGACATAATTTCTTCTGTGAATATAACAGATGGCGTTGTTTATTCGCGCCTGCGTATTGATAAGGCCGTTTGCACTTGCGCAGTATGCTTTGTCCAACTGTGGGCAAAGCCTATAATCGCTACTGCGCATGCGCCGGTATTTTTCCCTGCGTCTATGACCCGGAGGTCTTCATATGGATATGAATCACCTGCATGGAGAGCTCCTTTGATCGCATGTTTCCTTCACAGCAAAACCTTCCAAATGCAAGCACCACACCTCAAATCAACTCCAGGCCTTTTATCTGCTTAATTGAGAATGACATAATGAAGGGATTGCCCACATCTGTCCATGAAATAGCCTTGGAGTCAATTGTCCAACTACTTTTGGTCCCTTTAAAAACAGGCTGGCACAAGTTAAGGAGCTGAAACTCCTAAACCCTTCATCCAATTTTAATGTGGATACCTATTTTTTATTTTTTTTTACATTCTATCTTTTACTACTGATGCTGCATAGGCGGCCTCAGTAGTAAAAAGTTGGTCACACTCGTCAAACACTGTTTGACGAGTGTGACCAACCTGTCAATCAGTTCTCCAAGCGATTCTACAGATTGCTTGGAAAACGCTAGCATTTTGCAAGCTAAATACGCTTGCAAAATGCTAGTTTTTCCGCGGGAAAATCGCGGGAATTTCCGCGAGAGTTCCGGTACGTGTGCACTTAGCCTAAATGAAAGCTGAAAGTCTGAACTTCAACTGCATCTGAATTGTTTTGTTTAAAATTCATTGTGGTAATGTCTAGAACCAAAATTAGAAAAATGTTGTCTCTGTCCAAATATATATGGACCTAACTGTACAGGCGTGGTGAATCGAACGTGTTTTTCAAGCACGCCGAAGACACTCAGTTAACACACAAGCATTCTCGGGTAACACCTCATCCGAGTACGTTCGCTCATCATTACTGGTAAACTATGCATGTTTAGATCTAGTAGATTTAGATGTTGATTTAGTTATATTCCTGACCTTATTTTGACTGCTGTTTTTTTAAGTATTGATGTAAATAACTTACGTAGCTGATAACAAGAAACTACAGGAGAAACTACTCAAACCTGGTTGTGATGTGTCCCAAAAGGTCTTTCTGCCACATGGTAAGCCAGTAGTACTATAAATTGGTTGTCATGGTGTTTAATATATATAAAGCCTACTCAATGTGATTTGCTTGTGATAGGGGTGGAATTATAGGGTGTTTAGAGGTTGCAGTATGTGGTGCCTAGGATAGAGCGCAGAAACCGATCTTTCACAAAACATTGTATGTATAGGCTTGAGGTCCTTGAAGTTCAAAATATACAGTGGGGCAAAAAAGTATTTAGTCAGTCAGCAATAGTGCAAGTTCCACCACTTAAAAAGATGAGAGGCGTCTGTAATTTACATCATAGGTAGACCTCAACTATGGGAGACAAACTGAGAAAAAAAAATCCAGAAAATCACATTGTCTGTTTTTTTTTCATTTTATTTGCATATTATGGTGGAAAATAAGTATTTGGTCAGAAACAAGCAATCAAGATTTCTGGCTCTCACAGACCTGTAACTTCTTCTTTAAGAGTCTCCTCTTTCCTCCATTCATTACCTGTAGTAATGGCACCTGTTTAAACTTGTTATCAGTATAAAAAGACACCTGTGCACACCCTCAAACAGTCTGACTCCAAACTCCACTATGGTGAAGACCAAAGAGCTGTCAAAGGACACCAGAAACAAAATTGTAGCCCTGCACCAGGCTGGGAAGACTGAATCTGCAATAGCCAACCAGCTTGGAGTGAAGAAATCAACTGTGGAAGCAATAATTAGAAAATGGAAGACATACAAGACCACTGATAATCTCCCTCGATCTGGTGCTTCACGCAAAATCCCACCCCGTGGGGTCAGAATGATCACAAGAACGGTGAGCAAAAATCCCAGAACCACGCGGGGGGGCACCTAGTGAATGAACTGCAGAGAGCTGGGACCAATGTAACAAGGCCTACCATAAGTAACACACTACGCCACCATGGACTCAGATCCTCCAGTGCCAGACGTGTCCCACTGCTTAAGCCTGTACATGTCCGGGCCCGTCTGAAGTTTGCTAGAGAGCATTTGGATGATCCAGAGGAGTTTTGGGAGAATGTCCTATGGTCTGATGAAACCAAACTGGAACTGTTTGGTAGAAACACAACTTGTCGTGTTTGGAGGAAAAAGAATACTGAGTTGCATCCATCAAACACCGTACCTACTGTAAAGCATGGTGGTGGAAACATCATGCTTTGGGGCTGTTTCTCTGCAAAGGGGCCAGGACGACTGATCCGGGTACATGAAAGAATGAATGGGGCCATGTATCGTGAGATTTTGAGTGCAAACCTCCTTCCATCAGCAAGGGCATTGAAGATGAAACGTGGCTGGGTCTTTCAACATGACAATGATCCAAAGCACACCGCCAGGGCAACGAAGGAGTGGCTTCGTAAGAAGCATTTCAAGGTCCTGGAGTGGCCTAGCCAGTCTCCAGATCTCAACCCTATAGAAAACCTTTGGAGGGAGTTGAAAGTCCGTGTTGCCAAGCGAAAAGCCAAAAACATCACTGCTCTAGAGGAGATCTGCATGGAGGAATGGGCCAACATACCAACAACAGTGTGTGGCAACCTTGTGAAGACTTACAGAAAACGTTTGACCTCTGTCATTGCCAACAAAGGATATATCACAAAGTATTGAGATGAAATTTTGTTTCTGACCAAATACTTATTTTCCACCATAATATGCAAATAAAATGAAAAAAAAAAACAGACAATGTGATTTTCTGGATTTTTTTTTCTCAGTTTGTCTCCCATAGTTGAGGTCTACCTATGATGTAAATTACAGACGCCTCTCATCTTTTTAAGTGGTGGAACTTGCACTATTGCTGACTGACTAAATACTTTTTTGCCCCACTGTATATGCCTCTATACAACACACGATGATTTCAGGGTAAAGATCTCCTTACAGATTGAATGATTGTTAGCTGAACATTGGTTAGGCCAATTGTTCAGCCGTCAGTTATCTTGGACGTCTCTACTGTACACAGGAGTTCTCGCTTGGCGTAGCGCTCCTGTGTTCTCTGAGAGAGTCGCTGTCTGATATGTCTGACGGTGGCTTATCTCATGGAGAACAAAAGATTTGTCAGTCCAACAATCAATTGTACAGGCCTCCTATACATATTAGACTGTTACCCAAATTCGTCGTTGTTGATGGCTCAAGACAGATTTAATACTGGGGCTTAGATAATTAGGATACACCTCTCAGAGACTTGAAATGATTATGTCTCCCCAAAGAGCTGAGAACCACATTATTTGGAGCAATGTTTTCTCTGTTAGCACTAGATAAATGATGGAAATTACTATTAAAGAAAGAGTCCAAGCAGAATTAACCCCTTAATTACCGGAGCTTTTTTCACTTTAGTTTTTCGCTCCCCTTCTTTCCAGAGCCATAATGTTTTTATTTTTCCGTCAATATGGCCATGTAAGGGCTTATTTTTTGCGGAACGAGTTGTAATTTTGAACGACACCATTGGTTTTACCATGTAGTGTACTCGAAAACGGGAAAAAAATTCCAAGTGCAGTGAAATTGCAAAAAAAGTACAATCCCACACTTCTTTTTTGTTTGGCTTTTTTGCTAGGTTCACTAAATGCTAAAATGGACCTGTCATTATGATTCTCCAGGTCATTATGAGTTCATAGACACCAAACATGTCTAGGTTCTCTTTTACCTAAGTGGTGAAAAAAAATGCCAAAGTTTGCTAAAAAAAAAAAATTGCGCCATTTTCCGAGACCCGTAGCGTCTCCACTTTTCGTGATCTCGGGTTGAGTGAGGACTTATTTTTTGCGTGCCGAGCTGACATTTTTAATGATACCACTTTTGTGCAGATACGTTCTTTTGATCGCCCATTATTGCATTTTAATGCAATGTCGCGGCGACCAATAAAACGTAATTCTGGCATTTTGATTTTTTCTCGCTACGCCATTTAGCGATCAGGTTAATCCTTTTTTTTAATTGATAGATCGGGCGCGGTGATACAAAATATGTGTAGGTTTGATTTTTTTTGATTTTTTATTTTTTTACATTTTTAAACACATTTTTTTAACTTTTGGTATGCTTCAATAGTCTCCATTAGAGTTGAGCGACTTTTGGTTTTTTAGGGTCGCGTTTCGTTTTGTGAAACCCGACTTTTCCAAAAGTCGGGTCGAGCAAGATCGTCCGATTATAGGGAAAAGTCGGGGTCGTCCCGAAACACGAAACCCAATGTAAGTCAATGGGGAATAAAAGTCGGCAGTGAGAGGAGGACAGGAAACACACCTACAGTGCCCATTTGAATGCCAAAAGCATCAATTCTTCTTACTTAAGCTTGTCAACCTTAATTAACTTCATAATACAAGTTACGCACTGAAAAATGGGGGTTATTTGGCTAAAGTTGTGGGGGGGGAGGGCTGGCTGCAGGTTTTCATGTGCCCTGGGCGAAAGAGCGCCCCTTTAACACATACCACAACTCATCATGCTCCGATACGGCAGATAAATAGCGGTATAGTACAATGAAAAATACCTCACTTTTTACATCTCATGACGAGGCCCATCTATTTCTCCATACAGAATCATTGGTCCCATATAATGTTTGAAACAGTATATGATGAGCTCCACATAATGCTACAGTATATGTTGGTCCCCATGGATGAAGCTCCACTGTCTTATGGGCCCAAATAATGCTCCAAACATAATGGGCCCCATTTCTAATGCTCTAGTGTATAATGGGCCCTGTAAATGCTGCTCCAGTGTCTGATGTCCACCTTTGGAATGTTCCAGTGTATGGTGGGCCCCATCTATCATTCTCCAGAGTATAGTGCTCCCCAAAAATTGCTGTCCCAACATTGAAAACAATCAAATAAGTCTCCTCGCTAGGGAATCCCTGTACTTGTCTGGACAGGTGCTGTAGCTTGCTTAACAGCTCGCCAGCCGTTCTCACGCCCAGTATGGATTGCACGTGATTGCACAAAGGTTAGAAAGGGTACCGTATCCCTGGATAACATGTATGGATAGCGTACACATTCAAAATATATGTCTCAGGAGGCAGGCTCAGACGGTGTTAGGCCCAGTATGGATTGCACGTGATTGCACAAAGGTTAGAATGGGTACCGTATCCCTGGATAACATGTATGGATAGCGTACACATTCAAAATATATGTCTATACAGCATGAGGAGGCTCAGACGGTGTTAGGCCCAGTATGGATTGCACGTGATTGCACAAAGGTTAGAAAGGGTACCGTATCCCTGGATAACATGTATGGATAGCGTACACATTCAAAATATATGTCTATACAGCATGAGGCAGGCTCAGACGGTGTTAGGCCCAGTATGGATTGCACGTGATTGCACAAAGGTTAGAAAGGGTACCGTATCCCTGGATAACATGTATGGATAGCGTATACATTCAAAATATATGTCTATACAGCATGAGGCAGGCTCAGACGGTGTTAGGCCCAGTATGGATTGCACGTGATTGCACAAAGGTTAGAAAGGGTACCGTATCCCTGGATAACATGTATGGATAGCGTACACATTCAAAATATATGTCTCAGGAGGCAGGCTCAGACGGTGTTAGGCCCAGTATGGATTTGACGGCCCAGATTACACAGCGGAGGAGCAGGGAGAGGTAAAGATTGCAAATGCTGGGGCCCTGCCCAAGCAAGGGGGGCCCACTCGTGGGCGTCGGTACTGGCACTGGGCCCCTCATAGTACAGCGGTGTGTCTGACGGCGGGTGTGCACCACCACCGTCAGAGACACTTGATTGCACTATGAGGGACCCTGTGCCAGTGCCCGCGCCCAAGAGTCGGCCTACCCACCTGTCCAGGGCAACGGCACTCGCACGGTGTCGTGCGCTAGGTGTTGACCCCGGCCATGGGGGGGGGAGGCAGCACAGTTAGGGAGTTTTAGAAAGTGGCATATGTTGATGTTGGACATTCAGCTGATGCAAAAGGCGAAATAAGTGAAGTACCAGGAAGAGGTGGACCAAAGCAAGCCATTTTTCTGTCACCCTATGTGTCATCAGGGGAAGGTCGGACAAAATCCTTGGAAACCCATGCGTGGTTCATTTTAATGAAGGTTAGATCATCGACATTTTGGGTTGACAGACGGGTACTTTTTTCTGTCAGGAATGGATTGATCCAGCTGCACTGAAGACTCTTTCCGATAGCACACTTGCAGCTGGGCAAGCGAGCTCCTGTAAGGCATATTGTGCCAATTCAGGCCAGGTGTCCAGTTTAGCGGCCCAATAGTCAAAGGGGAATGACCTGTGTGGGAGAACATCGATATGGGAGGAAAAGTAGTTTGTAACCATAGTTGACAACTGCTGTCTCCTGTCACTTTCCATCGATGCAGTATTACCAGTTGTGTGAGCGGTATTTGAAAAATCAGTCCACAACATTGTCATGAAACCCCTGTCTCCAACGCCACTTCTGCTGTGTGCACCACGAACACCTCTGCCAAGCTGCCCCCGGCCCGTACGGCTCGTGTGAGAACCATCACCGCTGCTGTGTGCTGGGAATGCCTCAAGCAACCGATTTACCAGAGTTGCTTGTTTATTAGGTCAAGGTTCTCCTGTGGCATGATGTTTTGTAATTTGCCTTTATAGCGTGGATCCAGGATGCTGGCCAACCAGTAGTCGTCATCGTTCATCATTTTGGCAATGCGGGGGTCCCTTTTTAGGATCCGCAAGGCGTAATCTGACATGTGGGCCAATGTTCCCGGTGTCAATGATGCACTGCGAGTGCTGGTTGGAGGAGCACTTTCTGGCAAATCCACATCCCTCCAGTCACGCACAAACCTTGTACCAGACCTTGCCACGCCAACATTTTCACTTGCCCCACGAGATGCATCCCTCTCCCCTAAGTAATCATCCCCATCATCCTCCTCCTCCTCCTCTTCTTCCTCCACCTCGTCCAGGAGAGGTCCCTGAGCAGACAATGGCTGAATGTCATCAAGGATTCCCTCCTCCTCTTCCTCCTCATCAACATTGGCTGCAGACGCCTGCTCCTTAAGGTGCGTCAAAGTTTGCATGAGCAGACGCATAAGTGGGATGCTCATGCTTAGGATGGCGTCGTCTGCGCTTACCAGCCGTGTGCATTCCTCAAAACACTGAAGGACTTTACAAAGGTCTTTCAGCTTCGACCACTGCACGCCTGTCAACTCCATGTCTGCTCTCAAAGTGCCTGGCCGTGTATCCTCCCACAAATGCATTATGGCCTGCCTCTGCTCGCACAGCCGCTCCACCATGTGCAGGGTGGAGTTCCACCTTGTTGCAATGTCGATAATGAGGCGGTGGTTGGGAAGGTGGAGCAATCGCTGCAGCTTCTGCATACGAACGGAGTGTACAGGCGACCGGCGGATGTGCGCGCACAGTCTTCGCACCTTCTGGAGCAGGGCTGTTAACTCCGGATAATTTTTGAGGAAGCACTGCACCACCAGGTTCAAGGTGTGAACCAAGCAAGGTATGTGGCTGAGTTTTGAAAGGGCTATGGCTGCCACAAAATTACGGCCGTTATCACTAACTACCTTGCCTGCCTCAAGATGTACACTGCCCAGCCATGACTCAGTTTGTCGCTTCAAGTACTCGGCCAGCACCTCGGCGGTGTGTCTGTCGCCCAAACACATCATCTGCAACACAGCCTGCTGACGCTTTCCACTAGCTGCTCGATAGGGGGACACATCGTGTGCAACAGTGGCAGCTGCAGATGGAGTGCTCGTACGACTGCGCTCTGTGGACGAGCTTTCGCTTCTGGAGGAGGAGGAGGAGGGTCGAACGCCTACAGCCAACTGTTTCCTATACCGTGGGCTAGGCAGCACTGTCCCACCACCGCTGTCCCCTGTGGACCCTGCATCCACCACATTAACCCAGTGCGCAGTGATGGACACGTAACGGCCCTGGCCATGCCGACTGGACCATGCATCAGTTGTGAGGTGCACCTTTCCGCTCACTGACTGCTTGAGTGCATGGACAATGCGGTCTTTCACATGATGGTGGAGGGCTGGGATGGCTTTACGAGAGAAGAAGTGGCGACTGGGTAGGTCATAGCGTGGTACTGCATAGGCCATGAGTTCGCGGAAAGCTGTGCTTTCCACCAACCGAAAGGGCATCATCTCAAACGAGATTAGTTTGGCAATGTGGGCGTTCAAACCCAGTGTAGGCGGATGAGAGACTGAGTACTTTCTTGACCTACTCATAGTGTCTGGGAGGGTGAGCTGGACTTGAGAGCTGCATATGGTGGAAGTAGCGGTGGACAGGGCGGACTGAGAGAGGGTTGATGATGGTGATGGAGTTGGTGTTCTTTCTGATGGCCTAGAATCAGTCTTTCGTTGATATAACAGTGGGATTCCCTGACTGCTGTGGTCTTGCAACGACACCTCAACATTTGCTGCTGTGCTAACCGGTGGGCTTACAGTGGGGGAAACAATGTAGCGTTGCTGACTACCTTCGTTGTGATCAGTTGCACATGTGGCACTTGAGGTTTGGTGTTGTGTCCACGCTTGCAAGTGCATGCTGGTTAAATGTCTAAGCATGCAACTGGTATTCAAATTTTTCAGATTTTTCCCTCGGCTAAAGGTCTTTGCGCACTTCTTACAGATAACCTTGGCCTGATCATGAGGATTTTGTTCAAAAAAGTGCCACACTGCACTCTTCCTACTTTGGCAGACATTTTGTGGCCTAACACGCTTTGATGTTTTGACCCTCTGGACAAGCTGTCCAGCAACTCTTTTGATGTTTGGAACCTGTCTTTGGAGTGCTCTGGGCCTGCCAGATAACAGCTGTTGCGATGTCGATGTCTGCTGTGGATGCTCCTCATCTGAGCTATTGGAAGCAGCACCCTCTTCCCCCAATGGATGCCAATCTGGGTCAACAACTGGGTCATCCATCACCTCCTCTTCTATGTCATGTGCACCTTCCTCTGTGTCACCGTGTATGGTGGTATAGTGTGCGGGAAGGGGCACCTGAGTCTCATCAGGGTCAGAATCTGGCTCTGTACACTGCGAGGACAATGTAGTGCTCTGAGTGAATGTACCAGCAGAATCATCCATCAGCGGCTGTGCATCAGTGCACTCCATGTCAGATTCATCTTGGCCTGGGTAATTCACCATTTCACTTGATAATCCAGGCATGGTATGTGAAAACAGCTCCATGGAGTAATCAGTAGTATGGCCTGCGTCATCCTTCAATCTTGGTTGGGGTGAAGGACACAAGGAAAGGTGTGGTTCATGAACATGAGCCTCCAATGACGACTCAGTGCTTTTACTTTTTACAACTGAAGAAGAGGAGGTGATAGAGCTGGAGGCTGAGTCAGCAATGTAAGACAAAACTTTTTCCTGATGCTCTGGCTTTAAAAGCGGTTTGCCAACTCCTAGAAAACGTGACTGGGTAGGTCATAGCGTGGTACTGCATAGGCCATGAGTTCGCGGAAAGCTGTGCTTTCCACCAACCGAAAGGGCATCATCTCAAACGAGATTAGTTTGGCAATGTGGGCGTTCAAACCCAGTGTAGGCGGATGAGAGACTGAGTACTTTCTTGACCTACTCATAGTGTCTGGGAGGGTGAGCTGGACTTGAGAGCTGCATATGGTGGAAGTAGCGGTGGACAGGGCGGACTGAGAGAGGGTTGATGATGGTGATGGAGTTGGTGTTCTTTCTGATGGCCTAGAATCAGTCTTTCGTTGATATAACAGTGGGATTCCCTGACTGCTGTGGTCTTGCAACGACACCTCAACATTTGCTGCTGTGCTAACCGGTGGGCTTACAGTGGGGGAAACAATGTAGCGTTGCTGACTACCTTCGTTGTGATCAGTTGCACATGTGGCACTTGAGGTTTGGTGTTGTGTCCACGCTTGCAAGTGCATGCTGGTTAAATGTCTAAGCATGCAACTGGTATTCAAATTTTTCAGATTTTTCCCTCGGCTAAAGGTCTTTGCGCACTTCTTACAGATAACCTTGGCCTGATCATGAGGATTTTGTTCAAAAAAGTGCCACACTGCACTCTTCCTACTTTGGCAGACATTTTGTGGCCTAACACGCTTTGATGTTTTGACCCTCTGGACAAGCTGTCCAGCAACTCTTTTGATGTTTGGAACCTGTCTTTGGAGTGCTCTGGGCCTGCCAGATAACAGCTGTTGCGATGTCGATGTCTGCTGTGGATGCTCCTCATCTGAGCTATTGGAAGCAGCACCCTCTTCCCCCAATGGATGCCAATCTGGGTCAACAACTGGGTCATCCATCACCTCCTCTTCTATGTCATGTGCACCTTCCTCTGTGTCACCGTGTATGGTGGTATAGTGTGCGGGAAGGGGCACCTGAGTCTCATCAGGGTCAGAATCTGGCTCTGTACACTGCGAGGACAATGTAGTGCTCTGAGTGAATGTACCAGCAGAATCATCCATCAGCGGCTGTGCATCAGTGCACTCCATGTCAGATTCATCTTGGCCTGGGTAATTCACCATTTCACTTGATAATCCAGGCATGGTATGTGAAAACAGCTCCATGGAGTAATCAGTAGTATGGCCTGCGTCATCCTTCAATCTTGGTTGGGGTGAAGGACACAAGGAAAGGTGTGGTTCATGAACATGAGCCTCCAATGACGACTCAGTGCTTTTACTTTTTACAACTGAAGAAGAGGAGGTGATAGAGCTGGAGGCTGAGTCAGCAATGTAAGACAAAACTTTTTCCTGATGCTCTGGCTTTAAAAGCGGTTTGCCAACTCCTAGAAAACTAAGCGTTCGAGGCCTTATGTAGCCAGACGATGACGCAGGGTCAGCACCTCCTGCATTCGGTCCTATTTTGCTCTTGCCACTACCATCAGATCCACCACCAACACCATCATTACCAGCTGCCAACCCCCGCCCAATTCCACGGCCTCTTCCACCAGCCTTCCTCATTTTTGGTAGAAATGTAGACAAAATCCAACAAACTATATAGTAATGTAAAACAAGGTACAAGGTGTCTATAGGACAGGGGAGATTTAGAATTTCTGCACACACTTGTGGACAGTGGACACTTTTGGATTGTGTGAGGCCCACTGATATCTGAGCGCTATGTGACAGGCTCGATGGCACAGCTGTGACCAAAGTGACGAGAGGATAATGGAGATTTTGAATCTCTGCGCACACTTTTGGACACTGGACACTTGTGGATTGTGTGAGGCCCACTGATATCTGAGCGCTATGTGACAGGCTCGATGGCACAACTGCCTGTGACAAAAGTGACGAGAGGATAATGAGATTTTGAATCTCTGCGCACACTTTTGGACACTGGACACTTGTGGATTGTGTGAGGCCCACTGATATCTGAGCGCTATGTGACAGGCTCGATGGCACAGCTGCCTGTGACAAAAGTGACGAGAGGATAATGGAGATTTTGAATCTCTGCGCACACTTTTGGACACTGGACACTTGTGGATTGTGTGAGGCCCACTGATATCTGAGCGCTATGTGACAGGCTCGATGGCACAGCTGTGACCAAAGTGACGAGAGGATAATGGAGATTTTGAATCTCTGCGCACACTTTTGGACACTGGACACTTGTGGATTGTGTGAGGCCCACTGATATCTGAGCGCTATGTGACAGGCTCGATGGCACAGCTGCCTGTGACAAAAGTGACGAGAGGATAATGGAGATTTTGAATCTCTGCGCACACTTTTGGACACTGGACACTTGTGGATTGTGTGAGGCCCACTGATATCTGAGCGCTATGTGACAGGCTCGATGGCACAGCTGTGACAAAAGTGACTAGAGGATAAGGGAGATTGGATTGCTTTTAAAAAAGCAGTTTGCGGAGCAGTGTGTAAACAGCAATGCCAGCGTGTCAGGAAGCCTTAAAAGGCAGCCCAACAACCAACACCAATGATACACCACTATATAGCCTCCCCTTGCACTGCACACACAGTGACTTGTGTGTTGTGCAGGCCAAATCGCTAGCAGCAGAAGCAGTTTTTTTGTCTTCTTCCCTGCCTAACGCTCTCCCTACAGAATCAGCAGCAACCTCTCCCTATACTAAGATCGACAGAAGTAAGATGGCGGTCGGCGTGCACGCCCTTTTATACCCCCTGTGACGCCCACCAAAGCAAGCCAATCACTTGCATGCCCTTCTGAAAGATGGTGGTGACCCGTGCCTAGGTCATCACGTTGCCCACAGTGTCCGTGGATCCTGATTGGCTGAAAAAGAGCGCAAAACAAACTTTTGAAACGTGACTTTGGCGCGTAAGTCGCCGACCTCGTGGCCGATCTCATCCTAGGGTCGGGTTTCGTTTCATGAAACCCGACTTTGCCAAAAGTCGTCGACTTTTGAATTTTTTCGACCCGTTTCGCTCAACTCTAGTCTCCATAGGAGGCTAGAAGCTGCAATAGCCCGTTCGGCTCTGCTTCATAGAGGTGATGCATAGATCACCTCTGTGCGGCAGAATTACAGCATTGCTATGAACGCCGACCACAGGGTGGCGCTCATAGCAATCTACCATCAACAACCATAGAGGTCTTGAGGAGACTGCAGGTTGTTATGGCAACGCATCGCTGACCCTGATCACGTGACGTCGGTGATTCGCATATTTCCGGCCGCGTGCTGGTAGCTCTAGTTAAATGACCGCTGTCAGCAGGATTTAACTAGTTAATAGGTGTGGGCAGATCGCGATTTCGCCCTCGCCTATTGAAGGCACATGTCAGCTGTTTAAAACAGCTGACATGTCGCGGCTTTGAGGTGGCCTCACCGCTGGAGCCCACCTCAAAGCGGGGGATACTGGCCGCTGACGTACTATCCCGTCAGCGGTCAGTAAGGGGTTAAATTACAATGTCTTCTTTATTGCAAAAGGGTGTTCCCTAAAAAGCATTGACCCCCCTATGAATGTGATGAATGAGAAATATATGACTGCTGGAAATGAGCTTGTTTGACCACTGCGCTATTCATTGTCTATAGAAGTATTGGGCACACATGCTCACTGCTTCTTATTTTGCTCATTTATACAGCACCATCATATTCCACAGCGCTTTACAAACATAATCATCATTGTCCCCAATGGGGCTCACAATCTAAATTTCCTATTAGTATGTCTCCGGAGTGTGGGAGGAAACCGGAGAACCCAGAGGAAACCAAACACAGGGAGAACATGAAAAAATCCTGTTGCATTCAAGCAGTGGACTTTTGTGTCCCCTTCGCAAATTTGGTGAGGGTGTCAGCAGCCAAAGTCCCAGAGATCATACATTTGTCATCTTTGTTGTGGATAGCTGATTAAAGTTATTTTTGGAGTAACCTGTTTGTCCCCACCCTGAATACCCAGTAACAAACCTACTAAGTAACCCAAATCTGCTCTCCTCCATCAGTAGACTCTTAATTTGGATGTTGTGTCCAGTTAAGTGAGCAATAAACTCCTTATAGATGGGGTAGTAAGTGCCTGTCCGTAATAACGAGATTGACCCATAAAGATTTGATATCAGACTTAGACAACTTTCTTCTATCTGTAGTTGAGATGCAGATTCCGACCAACCCGTCAAAATCTAGCCTGTCATGCAGTCATACTTCAGTCGTACATTACCAATGTCTGACTTCTTCCATTTCACATTCCAGAGAGCGCGTGTCTGCCTGTCAGTGATTTCAGAAATATAAGGGTCGGGAGGGGTTGATGCTTTAAAAATTCATGTCACATCCAACTAAAAACTAGTTGATAAACCCAGTGGCTGGCAGGGTCATTTTTAAAAAGAAAAGCTGACCCGCGCCTGGCAATTAAGTCACATTCAGTCCTGATGTGTGAGCAACGAGTCAGCTTTATAAGCTCTTAGGACAAAGAAATTGTGGTTGGCGTGTAAACTGATAAACTAGAAATCAATGTCAAGTCTTCTATAGTATATAGATTACAGAAATGTTGGCATTTTATCCCAATGCCCGATATGTGCCCGTATGTCAGACACTGGGTATAGGATGTGTGCTCATGGCAGACGAGGACAGAGATGGAGTAGTTAAATATGGAAGAAACACAGGAACATATTCTTTCTAGACTAGGTTAATTACAGGGAGTTCTGCCTCAGGCAGTGGCTTGATAACAATGGATGCATTGGCTGCTGTTACATTTTTGGTCATATGCCTTGGGGCCCTCCTGCAGCGTAAGAGAAGTGTTATTGGGGGCATTGAAGAAATACAATGATAAGTTAGAGTAATTGCATGAGCACAATAACGAAGTTGTCACGCTATATCATTATACAATTTGCTATTTTCTTTTTATCTTGTATGTAGACTTTGTATGGCATGACATAATGATGTACATGAAAAAAGTGCACCCTCTTTGAATTCTCTGGTTTATTAGGTCATAAAAAATCTAGTCCTTAGGAGGTCTTAAAATTAGGTAAGCATAACCTTAAATGAACAACAGCTTATAGCAAATTATAACATATTGTTTAATCTACCAAAAACTAGGTCAAAATCCAGAAGCAGTGTGTGAAAAATTAAGTGCACCCCATGGATCACTAGCTTGTAGAACCACCTTTATCAGCAATAACTTGAAGTACGGTAATGGTTTTCTGTATGGCTTTATTAGTCTCCAACGTCGTACTGGAGAAATTCTGTCCCGCTATTCCTTACTACGTTGCTGAAATTCACTAAGATTTGTGGGCATTCGGTTATGCACAGCGTTTTTAAGATCCTGAAACATCATTTCAATTGGGCTGAGGTCTGGATTTTGACTAGGCCATTGCAATTTCTTGATTCATTTCTTTTTCTGCCATTCTGGTAGACTTGGTGCTGTGCTTGATATGGTTGTCCTATTGTGTGAACCATTTTCGGCCAAATTTTAATTTTTAGATATATGGCCACACATTTGAAACAAGAAAACTTTGTTATACAGAAGAGTTCATGGTCAACTCAAAGGCTGCAAGGTGTCTAGATCCTGTGGCTACAAAACAAGCCCATATCATCACCCCTCCACCACCTGCTTCTCAGTTGGTATTAAGCGTTTGTTGTGATATGCATTGTTTTGTTTTTACCAAACATAGCGCAGGACGTTATGGTCAACTTCTCTGTTTTGATCTTGTCTGTCCAAAAGACATTGTTCGAAACATGCAACTTTGCAAACTTTAGCCATACTGTCATGTTCTTTTAAGAAAGAGGAGGCTTTCCCCTGACAAAACTTTGAAACAAAGAACATTTCTTAAGTCTTTTTCTAATTATTGTTAGGGTCCCGTTTCACTTAGCGACGCACCAGCGATCCTGACAACGATATGACCTGGTAAGGATCGCTGGTGCGTCACTACATGATCGCTAGTAAGCTGCCAAACAGGCAGATCTCTTCAGCGACGCAGCAACCATCCAGCGATCCTCGGCGGTCGTTGGTAACTTGTCACACAGCAGCTTTTCTGAATGATTCCAGCCTGCGTCCCTGAGTTCTGCGTCGCCAACGAGGTCGCTCGTCAGGTCAAACACAGCGATGCGCGCTGGCCAGCGGGACGCCGATGATGAAAATATGGCCCAGGACATTCGAGCATGATCAGCGATATCCAGCGGGGGGGCCGGTCGCCGCTGCGTGTCACTTGTAGCGAGATCGCTGGCGAGGTCGCTGTTGTGTCACAAAATTGGTGACGCTTCAGCGATCTCGCTAGCGATCTCGCTATGTGAGACGGGGGCTTTAGGCTCACCTCGCGAAGTGGATTCGGAAGGCCGCAGATAAGGGTGAACACATAAACCCAGGGCATTGGCATAGCAAAATGGAAGGCATGTGGCACAGCAAAGACTTGGAGAACAAGTTATGCTGTACGGCAGGAAAACAAGCAAGGCAGGACACACTGGAGCCCACAGAACCAGGAATGCAGATGCAAATAAAAAAACACATCTGAAGCAGCACCCATATGTAAGTAGCAGGAAAAACAACAGATAATAGCTTAACGTGAACAGTTTCTAATAACAGTTAGTGATGTAATGGCAAACAATGGGCTACCCAGCATGTAGCAACAGTAGCGTAGCTACCAGGGGGGCAGAGGGGGCAGTGACCCTGGGCCCCACACTCTCAGGGGGCCCACCCGGCGCTACGCTACAGATGCACTTTGCGGCAGAGCAGGAAGAGTCTGGCCGCTATGGGCCCCTGAGCAGGCGGGGGGCCCCGGTGCCAGCAGTGGGCCGCCCGCCCGTCATCGCAGGGTCAGCGGTGTCGGCTGCATGCCAATACCGCTGACCACATTGATGACAGAAGGAGCGAGCGCTCCTTCTCTCATCATCCCCCTGTCAGCGTCAGACATCACCGACGCCGACACTGACGGGGTGCGATGACGTCAGTACCCGGCGCCTGCAGTCGGAAATGAGCGGGATCAGCGCAGGAACCAGGAGGAAGAGAGGTGAGTATTTAGTTTATGGGGGAGTGGTGCATTATCCTACAGAGGGTGGCTATGGTGGTGCATATGCAAAGGGTAGCTATGGGGGTGTATATACAGAGGATGACTATGGGAGTGCAATACAGAGGGTGGTTATGGGGGTGCATATACAGAGGATCGCTATGGGGGGTGCATATACAGAGGATCGCTATGGGGGTGCAATACAGAGGGTGGTTATGGGGGTGCATATACAGAGGATCGCTATGGGGGGTGCATATACAGAGGATCGCTATGGGGGTGCATATACAGAAGATGGCTATGGGGTGCATATGCATAGGGTAGCTTTGGGGGTGCATATACAGAGGATCGCTATGGGGGGTGCATATACAGAGGATCGCTATGGGGGGTGCATATACACAGGATGGCTATGGGGGTGCATATGCATAGGGTAGCTATGGGGGTGCATATACAGAGGATGGCTATGGGGGTGCATATACAGAGGATCGCTATGGGGGGTGCACATACAGAGGATCACTATGGGGGGTGCATATACAGAGGATCGCTATGGGGGGTGCATATACAGAGGATCGCTATGGGGGGTGCATATACAGAGGATGGCTATGGGGGGGTGCATATACAGAGGATGGCTATGGGGGTGCATAGCAGAGGGTGGCTATGGGGGTGCATATACAGAGGGTGGCTATGGGGGTGCATATACAGAGGGTGACTATGAGGGTGCATATACAGAGGGTGACTATGGGGTTGCATATACTACAGAGGATGGCTATGGGGTTGCATATACTACAGAGGGTGGATATGGGGGTACATATACAGAGGGTGGCTATGGGGGTGCATTATACTACAGAGGGTGGCTATGGGGGTACATTATACTACAGAGGGTAGCTATGGGGGTGCATTATACTACAGAGGGTGGCTATGGGGGTACATTATACTACAGAGGGTGGCTATGGGGGTGTATTATACTACAGAGGGTGGCTATGGGGGTGCATTACATTATAGAGGCTGCCTATGGGGAGTGCATTACACTATAGAGGCTGCCTATAGGGGTGCATTACACTACAGAGGCTGCCTATGTGGAATTCATTATACTATAGAGTCTGCCTATGGGGAGTGCATTATGTACAGTATAGAGTCTGCCTATGGGGAGTGCATTGTACAATATAGAGTAAAAAAAAAAAAGCATTATTACGTTCTAGGGGACAAAATGTGGGCACTGTTTTCTAGGGCACTTGCACCCGGCCTTAGTATTTTCTAGAGGGTTGCTTTAAAATTTAGAGGTCACACAGGGCCACACAGCAGGTGCATTAATAGAGTCACATACGACAGCAGCGGATCAGCATTCTGGCATCAGCAGGATGAGGAGTTTGTGCAGGTTGGGGATAGTCCCGTTTTGGACAGTGCTGAAAATGTGAGAAGTGAAACATGTCTTTGTTGTATTCTCTGTAGCCGAATCCTGGCTGGAGAAGTTGTCATGTCGGTCTGGGCCAGATGGAAAAGATGTGAAAAGTGAACAGTTCCTTCAGAAAGAATGTCAGCGGTAGGTTATTATCTGTAGCTGTGCTGTGATCTCTTATACAGTATGTTCTGTAGGACGGGTATCTACCACTGACCACATGGCGGTAATATCAATGTTGGTCTTTATATAGCAATTATTTTCAGTAGCGCAGTCATCTGCTGAGGCTCTCCTCCACTATTAAGGTGCGTCACTCAGTTATAATCAAGGTTACCTGGTTAGGGGCCCACTCAGAAGTTTCGCCCCCCCGAACCAAAACCCTAGCTACACCTCTGTGTAGCATGCAAAGGGTTAACCAGAAGGACTGAGGGTTGAATACAGTGGAATAAATAGTTGCTAATATCAGTTTATAATGCTTACTACAAATGATTGGTTAACTATCAGGTAGCAAACAAAGGGTCTGACAGTTTGTAGCAATCATAGGACTTTGCAATGATGAATGCAACAGAAGAAGCAACTGAATACGTTATCATTTGAATTTTCAGACATAGGGCTATGTCCAACGTTCGATGGGGTCTTAAAAGACGTAAAAGACCTTGGGAGATGATGTTGCTGAGGGATTCTAGGTGACTTGTAAGACCCGACATGGAGCACAACAAAGGACATTGGTCATAGGGTAGAGAGGTTGAACTCTGCTTTGAAGACAAGAAAGGTACATACAAACTGCTTTCATGTGCTAGAACATTTCACATAAGCGAGGCCTTTAGAGACTGAGCTGTAGTTCTTGGGTTTTCTCTATTTCTATGAGCATTGCGCAGTTTAAACTTGGGCTGAATTTGCTCAGACAGCCACTACTGGAAAGATTGTCAACTGTCTTGAATGTTTTCCATTTGTAAATAATATTTCTCACTGTAAAATGATGGACCATTCTATTACCTTTATGCCCATAGTAATAGATCAATATCGTCCAGGGGGTGACAGATTCCCTTTAAGAAGATTGATCACCTTAAAAATAGGTTTAATACTGGGGTTTGAAATCCCCCCATAATGCTTTTCTTCAGTACATGTCTAGGTGGAAAATGCTTTAATACACAGAGAGGTCTAGCAAAATCGTATTTGTTTTGTTAAACCTATTGCTATTCTGGTAGCTAGGACAAATATGCCATGTGTGCAGCATATGCAGCAGGGCGGGGGCCCTATAGGTGAGGAACCTACCACCACAAAAATAATCCATCATCGCCGACCCACAGATCAAGAATGGAGAATGTCAAGAATTTCAGAAATGAGCGAATTACATATTTTTTGGCAATGTCCTCCTGATCCATTTTTTTGTGGCAATCTCTGCACTATACACCCTGGCGACTATCTTGGTTGATAACATGTCAGACAATGATTGCATGTGAAAGAATAAAACTTAGTGCAGGCAGGTGATTTTGCTACGACAAAAAAAACATGATGACAATTATGCTCAATTAGGAAGCATTATTCATGCCAGTTCCCATAAACTCATTTCGATGTAATCGCAGTGACAATCATTCCTGGTCACAGGCCACACACTGCGCCTTCCACGTGACTACAGCCACACAGAGAAGAGCCAATGGGTCAAGGCATCTGTCATGAAGCTTTCCAATCAATTACACATTAGCTTACATATTAGCTTGTGTGAAAACCTGACTCAGATTTATCATATCCCCAAAGGTCAAAGTCAATAAAAGGAAATATATCTTGTCCCCCTTTTCCATACTGAGATCTTAAGATGTTACCTGTCTTGTACCACTTGTTTAAGGTGGACACCATACTGCTAAAGTCTAGAAAATCTCACTAATTCATTACAAGATGAATTGAACTAGACTTTTCATCCTGCATCATCTGAGTTCTCATCTCTTTTATGGGTATATACTGCAAAACACGCCCTGGGTGGGCCAACTAGGTGTGCAAATGACAAACGACAAGGGTCTTGAGGTCTATAGTAAGATTAGGAGGAAATGTAATGGGTGATGGCTGGTTATGCAGGTATCACGTGTGTAAGGCAGCGGTAGCAACGTACGCAGTTATAGTACGTGTGCCGACTGGGGGTGGTCCCATCTGGTGGACGAAAAGACTGGAGTCAGACGCAGATGCTTGTTCAATTTAGATCCTCTTTATTGGGTGTTTTCTCCGACATCCACAGCAATGCGACAGCTTCTGCACCCTGGCCTGGATACCTGTCACCTCCGCTTTCTCCTGTCTGCGACGGCCCTCTAGGTTCTTTCACTGTGGCTGCCGTTAGGCCACAGCGCTTCCCCTGTCGAGTCCGTCCGTCTGGTACCCCAGGCGACCTCTCTGTGCAGCTGTCCGGTCAGGGCCACCCCCCGACTGTCTGTCTCTCCCTGGGACTCTCCCTCCTTTTATTCCTTCTCTCTGGAATTCCCCTTCTGAGTCCCGTAACTCTGCCCACCATGACTCTGCGCTTCCTAGCTTCAGCTGCTGTTAGGTCCTCTTCTCACTGTCCTATGTCTCCCTCTAGTGGCCAAAACTCAGTACTACACTGTCTCTCACTAATGCTAGCCGTATCCTCACACATATATACAATTTTCCATCAAGCATTGTACACTGCACATTTTACATTCACTTTTTCCATCAGACAGGTCCACATATCAGTCCACCCTCCTACACAGTGAAGAGGAAATTGACCCACAAAATTCAAACACAAAAGTCTCTTTAATGTGTTTCCTCACAGCATTAAAGATCCAATCCACACAAGTGCATATAACTTCAGTGCATATACAGTAATTAGGATCCATTTCACCATTTGCAGAATATATGTATATATTTTATGTGGTGTAGTGACCACTATGTCCGCTAGAGGGTGCTGTGTGGATGTCCCAAGAGAACGGATGAGTGGCAGAATCCTGAAGAATGGTTATGTATCTCAAAGTGGGTGGCTTTGAGATGGAGACTTGTGTGTGATCAGCAATATCATTGCTGAGGTGTTGTTTCAAAGTGTAAGGGAGAAGTTTCAGGTAACTAGAGAGATGGGCGGGTTCTGGTTACCTACAAACCCACCCAGGGGTGTGTCTGAAAACGCCTGTATTAAAAGGCAATGTGAGTGTGTGAAGGACCTGTGATGAGGTCATGGCCATGTGACCCGGTGGGCATGGCTATAGACCATATAATGTGGCCAGGGTAGGTCACATGTGGTGAATGCAGGGACCTGGTTGGTCCAGAGTGGAAGGTCCTGTGCGCAGGATTGTCTCCTGGCTAACAGCCTGTATGTAATGGCTGCCAGAGCTTGAAAGTTCCCTGGAGTGATATGGATGTCTGCAGCATGAGTGACGGAACCATGTGGAGACCCTGACGTGGGTGAGATAAATGAGGCTAAGAGAGCCTGTATGCTGGACATTAAACAACCTGTGTGAACACTGGGTTTACAGTGGGAAGCTATGATGGACGCTCTGCTGTTTATGTGATGTTTTGTTGATTGCTTCTATCGGCTTATGCTGCATAATAAACCGCATGGACTGCTATGTTTGATGGAAAACCTGTGCCGGAGGTGTTTTGTTCACTGCCAAGCGAGAATTCCCCAAGTAAATGGCAGCGCTACCTCACAATTTATTATACGGCATCCTTCATTTTACAGACACTAAACACGCCAGTCTTCCTCTGACTAGTTCCCGTGGGTGTCTATGCACCATTTCCAAGACTCTATTCACACAGCATTACATGTTGCAGGCACTACACACGCTAGTCCTCCTCTGACTAGTTCCCGTGGGTGTTTTGCACCGCTGCATCACAATCTCTTTACTCACACAGCCATACACAGTGCAGGATATCCTTCAGATTGCAGCCGGGCACCATAACCACCTGTTTTGCAATCGTTACACACGCCAGTCTTCTTTTGGTCACAGGAAATCCACCTCTGGTTCACCTCCAGGCACAGGACTGTCCACTTCTGAGACCAGTCACCGTGGACGACTTGCATCTCTGTGTACACTGCAGGTTGCCAGGCCTCACTCTGGCCCTGGCACATCAGAGACTCACTCAGAGCTACTCAGATCTCTCTAACCCTTTCCTGCAGGGCTTTTATCACAGAAACCTGTGGCTTTCAGCCACATGGAAATCCTGGATCCGGAATGGAACAAACTGCAACACTATCATACTGCAATCTGTTTCAAACAACATCCAGAGCAGGTTTTCCCTACCTCTGTCTTGGACACTATCATGCCCAAGACTAACACCTACTTTTATTATCAGTCTGCATTCCAGTCACAGCTACGCCCATGACTGCCATGCACACCTATGGCCTTCATACACCTCCGTGCATATCCTGGGGAGACTACATAGCAACCCCTACTTGTGACATCCGTCACTGCTTCCTCATTGCAATCACAGCTATGCCTTTTACCTCAATGCATCCTCATAGCCTCAATACGCCTACATGCGTATTCTGGAGAGAACATACAGTGCCCCCTAGCTATAACTGGGGTCACTGCCTCACACGTGCCATCCCAGATCTACAGAACATATGGAAATTTATGTGGCCTTGATTTTATTTAGTTCCTCAATTTCCTTCCTAATTATAGAGAAACGGGACAAGACTGACCCAAGTCCTTTAATGACCGAAGATAAACTGTAATACTCAGAGCTCTATCTAGGTTTTTCTTCACCTGGGCAAATGGTTCAATGTACTGCTCTCATTCTGAGTCTTAATATGTCGGCCCAGGCAAATACCCTGGTTGCCTACTGTAGCTTCACCACTGATGATATCGAACTTATCCAGGTGGGAAAATCTAAAGACTCGGAGGGAGATTTGGCACCAATGGGTAGAATACAATCCAGAACAATATTTCAAAGTGGTATGGGTTCCAGCCACCTCTTTAGACTGAATGCTTGACACAATAAAATGAGGAACAGTAGTTTCAAGGAATATTTATTCCATTGAATGTGGTGTTTGATCTGTGAAAAAAAGTTCTAAATCAGAAAAAGCGGAGAAATATGATATATATTGGGACAAGGTTTAACACAACTTTCTATTCTCATGAGTCCAGTGGGTGGTCAAGTCATGATAAGTGATTTATGGCTTTTTCTCTGTTACTGTGCATTTAGAGACCTGTCAATCACTAAATAGGACTGCCCACTTGCCTCCGAAACAGTAAACTAGCCAAGGATGTAAATGAATAAAATGCAAGTTTTAACGAATCTTCTAAAGATATTTTGAGACAAGTTCAAAAAGTTAAAGTGAACTTGTAAATACAAAAAACTGCATAATCTATAATGGAGAACTGTGAAATGCTAGACAGTGCCAAATGTGCTTTTTTAATGTGTTGGCCACAGTATCATTGGTGCATTTTATATGATTGAGGCCATTACTCTGGAGGGAATAACCATAAATAACATTTAGTTTTATTTTTAATTAATAAAATTGGCTATAAAGTTAATCAAATTGGTGGTAATGGAAAGTCACACTTTATGGGAGCTATGGTGTTAATGAAGCCCAGAAGCTGAAAGAGGCATATGATCAGCATAATTTCCACCAGCCATCATATTTCAGATAATATAATTGAGCAGCCGAGTTCCCTGTAAGCTCTTCTCATATTGCATTCATACAATTCTGCATGTACCAGTAGTTTTAGTCTGGACACCATTACTTTAGCAGTTCACTTGGATTTTTAGCTAATGCTTGATTAAAGGAAAAGATGAATTATAAATATTTTTTAGAGGTTGTGATTCAGGTCTTGCGCTGTCTAAAATGTACATCTTCATAGATAGATATTTTCTTTTTGTACAGCTTGTTGCCTTAGAGACCGACCATCATTGGCAAACAGCAGAATACACACAGTGCTTGCCAGCACTTTTATATTGCGTCGGTTAGAGCTTAATTGAAGCTGACCAGGACCGCTAATCCCTGCCAGCTTCTGCACAGCGCTAGTCACAAGCTAAACAGCAACGGTGGTCGGTTTCTAGGGCAACGAGCTGTAAATAAAAAGAAACTCATACTTTTGTTATCTGAAGAATGGCTGCAAATGTTAATAAGCAGTAAATTGTAAAAGTGCTTGTTTTTACTACCACTATCGGGCAATATCCATTTATGTAGACATAGATAGCACTTTAAGTGCAGAGATAATTATTGGGACTGCCAATATCTGATTTATTTTGTAGACATTGCCCCAAAAATTCTATTGGACCAGTAGACCTAATCATCAAGACTGCAATGTATCTGTTTCTATAACATAGGATTGTAGGAGGTGGTCCGGATGTTGAATTGCCCTCCATAGTAAGAACTGATCACTACACTAGGAGCTCCAGCAAGAACCATGTGACAGAAGAACAGTTGAATTCTTCCAATAGGAGGCACATTGCTTGGAGGTGTCGCAGTACAACGAAAATGTATTCTATCAATGCTGTAGAAAAAGAACATGGACTGCATATCTGGAAATCATACGTTGATCTAATGCCGCTAGGCAAAAATTTTCAAAACTGAACATGAGGTTCTTAGTTTGACATTCTGATCAGACTGTATGAAGCCCACTGCCTCACCATGGCAAACCTCTCAGTGGGTCCTTAACTTTTTATAACCTTAAAGGTGTGACGCTGTGCATCAACCACCAACTCAGTGACAGTGCACCATCAAGACGGACGACCTGGTGTTCATAGTGCAAGACTGAGTCCGCACGAGAGGCGGCATAAGAGCGCACTGTCAATGTGCATTGTAAGGAGATAACCTGACAAGAAGGAAAAGCAGAGACCAGCTCCACCTCTGTTCTTTTGCTGGCTTGTCATTTCTCATTAAAACCGGCAAGGGAGCGCACTGTCACTATACGTTAAAAGTAATATCGCACAGTGATAATGGAGTGAGTACTGAAGGAAGTTGGAATTGACAACCAATGTATTCTTATTGGAGCTGGGGCTAGCTAAACCCCTGAAACAAGTGTTCCATTTTAATATCCCAGTATACCCTGTGGATTTTCAAACAAAATGTGATCAAACAGGAAGTAAAAAAAAAAACAAAAAACTTTTAGAGAGAGTAGAGCGGGAAATGTAGGGGCTTTTAAATTAATGTATATTAGAAAAACTATTAGATTATTACATTAAATATACCAATAGGGTTAAACTCAATGTTAGCTTTGGACCACCTCTTTAAGGTGTCCTGATAAGTAATGTGTTACAGTGCCTTGATGTGTAGTATCTTGGATTGTCCGGGTGAATAGTGTCATTTACTGTAGTACCCAATGTCCTCCCCAAGAACTAGAGCATCTACCTGTCTTCTCTTTTAAACCCTTCATGACGTACCACATGGCACCTTATTGATAAAGTGGCCCGGTCACTCTTGGCTCCCATTATCCCATTACTGATGTATGTGATTGATAAAAAGAGAAGCAGATTGAGATTTGGCTACCAACCCTCTCTGTACTTTTGTTAGGATTTTAACAACTGTCCTGGAGAAGAACTAGAACGAAGCATGATAATCCTATCCCTGCTGCTTCTTTCTCACGAGTTGATGGAGTATTCAAGTTATGTTTAACATAGTGTATTAGGACAGGGGTAACACAAGATCATTTAGCTTCTGCTTTGTTCCCCTTAAGAAGTGCATTCTTCTACTTCCAAGATTGACCACATCATTGCATGTAAAACAATAACTTCTTTTACCGCACCTTACATTAGTCACACAGCATCGGGATTCCGAAATGTTCTCTAATGGCTAAAGAGCAAACCCCATGCAACAGAGTCAAAAGGACAACAGCCGCTGACCCTGATTTGGCTCTCAGCCCACTCCTTCCTCTGAGGACACAGATATTCAGTGAAGGGACACAGAGACATTTAAAGGTCAGCTGTAAGCCTTCTTTGGAGGGTTTTGGTTACTGCTCATTAAGTACTGCTGAGCAATGATGCAGAATAGGTGCTGGCGGACGGTGGGGGACTTCTGGATGTAAAAATGGAGCTTTAGAGTGAGAAATGCACTGAGATAAAGCAGGGGCATATAGGAACAGATTGATACCAATACCTGGCTTCAATAAGTGATAATCATAGAATGGGCCACTTCAGTATTGTCCCTAAGTTGTACCATTATTCAAAAATTGTTAAGTAGGATGAATCCAACTAAACCTAGGAACGGTCTAAGATATTCTGACCAAGAGTCTGATTTTTTTAATGCTATCTGATATTAGGAAGTATTGTCATAAGGTCTTTTACGCTATACACAGCAATACAGAATTTTCTTAATCATTCACTATATATTGTGATATTCTTGATAAGTACAGCAATGATCTTCCTGAGAAGAGGAAAAAAAATAAATAAATAAAAAATTGGTCGTAGTAGTGCAGATTATGATAATCAGAATATGGGGTTTGGATAGAGTGCCGGATGTAAAGGAGTGCAAAAATACAGCTGGGAAAATAATGAAGTGCAAATGAATATCAAGTATGGTGTCACGATTCATTTTTGGATTCGTGGCAGCGCTGGTTCTGCTATAATTTAAATGTAGCTTTTTTCCTTTCCGGCCAGCAAGGGTTAATGTCAGTTTCCATGCTGACAGCTGCTGTGTTGCTGGTCAGCTGATTTGGGTGGCGACCACTCCCACCATCCTTTATATAGTCACCTGATGCATCAGTTGACTGTTGGTGATAGAGTTTTTATCTGAAGACTAGCAGATGAGTTGGGAGCTCTCTGGCGCCACCAGGTATCAGCCTGGTTCATAAACTCTGCTGTGTGGAGCTTGCCGCAGAAGCTTGAAAGCTAAGTTTTCTTATTCCCCGCCTTTGTCGGTCTTGTGCTTGTCACCACCCCCTGTGTTTACACCATCTGCACTGGTGAGGCTAGCATCCATGCTGACCACTGCACTAGCCAGGGTATAGTGAGATGACAGCTAGGGACTAGGCACGTGATGGCGGTGGGGGGAAGGACCCACATAGGGCGTTAGGAAAGCTTAGAAATGGGCACAGGCTTTGTTAGGAGGTGCCTTGTCCCTCGTTCCCTATTGTTAGGGCCTTCCTCTCCCCTTTTCTATCCCCGTTGTTGGTATTTGTTGTGCCGTCCGCTGGACCGACCCTTGTGGATCGTGACACATGGGCAGGAGTAAAATAGTGGAAATGGAGTGAACTTGGGCTAAATGGAGGCAGGTGTTTGGTAGTGGGTAGAGAGGAAGGAGCAGGGAAGGTAACAATGCATTTTTTATAATTTATTTTTCTGCTTCCTGGACCAGAATGGATGTACAGGCTGAATAGGTTTAGGGGTTTATTTATTGTGGATATGTGGATTTATGATGAAAAGGAAAAAATGTAATAAAGTGTATAAAAAAAGCCTAAAAAACAAAAAAAAGTAGCTATCTTAACAGATTGAAGGTTTTTTTCTCAAATCCTTTAATTGGCAGAATTGTACTGGTTAAAGCTTTTTATTAAAAATTCTCTCTATTCTCAAGAATTGGGGGATATTTAATTCTATATTTTAATGCTTGTCTCCTAGGCAAGGAGTGCAGTGATTATAAGCTCTTTTTTGTAGAGCTTGCAGTCAATGCTATAACCTGGGCCGAATCACTCAATCTTGCCAACTTCAAGGCCAATGTGACCCTCCGATGCTGCAGAGGAAAAGCTGCCATTGCGTTCAGCATCGGAGAGTGCACAGTTTGGCCAACAGCTCAGTTATACCTAAATCATTTAGGAGAGACTTTCTTCCTTTCCCCAGAAAAAAGGAAGCCGGTAGTCTGGGAAATAATTAATTCCTGAAGATCAGTTATGATACAACTTCTTTAAAATAAAAAGAAAATGGAACCATAATAAATCCGTACTGCATAGAGTCCAATAACCTTTTACATGAATATGTTGGCCTTTTAATCTATTTTAATTAAATAATAGATATTTAATACATATTTCTGTTTTCACACAGCAAATTGCCAATTTAGCCGTACTACACTTCTTTTAAAGGTAACCTGTCACCAGTTTTGTCCTAAAGCAAAGAGCTTAATCATCAACTATGCTGTAGTCCATCACTGGTTATATAACCCCCTCACTCCCCAAAAAAACTTTTGAAGTTCTCCTGCGCTGTACGTTAATTCTGTCGGACCGGTCCGGGGGGCGTTGTTTCTGCGGTCTCCTTCCCTCCTCCAGGTTTCTCATTTTTCCCGGTTGCTGATAGCTGTTCTCCTGCTGTAAATGACGTGGATGACACCTTCTGTGTAATCAACATAGCTGGGCAAAATCTCATGCCTGCGCAGAGAAATCACCGGCTCTCAGCTGCGCACTATTCCCTACTGTATATTGGGTAGAGTTGAAAACATAAGTGCACATGCGCTGTTATGATTTAGGCTCTGCCCGCAATAGGGCAGAGCATAGTGTGCAGGTGTGAGCTGTCGATTTCTCAGCGCAGTCGCGAGATTTTGCCCAGCTACATGGATGACGCAGAAGGCGTTATCCACATCAATTGCAGCAGGAGGATGGCTATCAGCAGCCGGAAGTAGGGATTGAAAAGTCGGAAGGAGGAATGGAGACCGCAGAATCGACGCCCATTGGACCAGACCGACAGGATTAACATCAAAAGGTTTTTTAGTGGGTATACAGGGGGAGTCAGGGGGTTATATAACCATTAATGAACTGCAGCACAGGTACTGATTAAGGTCAGCGTTTTAGTTGACACAGGACAAAATTGGTGACAGGTTCCCTTTAAGCTTGCACATTGATTTTCACTTGAATAAACCAATATTAAAACCAAAGGAATAGAACTTAGGATGTAGATGTTTTCGTGGTAATAGTCCCTTTTGAATCAGCAGTCACAAGCAATAATGTGATTATAGCTTTGCCTTTGGCTAGACAGACATTATATGATATGTTGAGTTGAAAGTGCACAAAGTTCAGGCTTGTCAGATAGCCTCAGTATTCCTTACACAGCCCTGGGTGGAGAGGTCGAGACCTCACACAAGATTTTCACAGACATCTGTAAGGATGAAAAAAACCTTCCAAATCTTTCCAGATTTTCTGCATGAAGACATTGTAATTAGCAAATATGACAGTTGGAAGAAATGATTTTTTTTAGACTTCCACTGGGGATTTGGAAAGCTGCGAGGAACACAAGCCTAAATATATAACTCAAAAGTACAGCAGTATATCAAGCCTTATAGAGTGTAAAAAATAATGTGCCAGTCTACAAAAAGATTATTTCTTGCTGGGAATGATGCTCCCCTCCTGTCACGACTGCTCCTGTCATCACTGCTCCCCCATTACCACTGTTCTCCACCTGTCCCCACTGCTGCCCTCCTGACACCACTGCTCTCTTCCTGTCATCATTGTTCCCCTCCTGACATCACTGCTCCAATCTTGTCACCACTGCTCCCCTACTGTCACCATTGCTCCCCTCCTGTCACCTTTTCTCCCTTCCTGACACGATTGCTCCCCTACTATCACCATTGCTCCCCTCCTGTCACTACTGCTCCTCTCCTGTCACCATTGCTCCCTTTGTCACAACTGCTTGCCTCCTGTCACCTTTCACCATTGTTCTCCACTTGTCAGCACTGCTTCCCTCCTGACACCACTGCTTCCGTCCTGACACCACTGTTCCCCTTCCTATCACCACTGCTCTCTTCCTGATATCACTGCTCCCTTCCTGTCACCACTGCTCCCCTCATGCTGTCACTACTGCTTCCCACCTGTCACCAACACTCTCTTCCTGTCACTATTGTTTCCCTCCTGATATCACTGCTCCCCGCTGTCAGAACTGCTCCCCTCCTGACATCACTAACCCCCTCTTGCCTGTTACCACTGCTCCCTTCCTGTCTCCACTGCTCCCTTCCCGTCACCACTGCTCCTCTCCTGTCACCATTGTGTGGCACCCTTGAGGCTTCAGTCGCCACAGAGGTACTGCACCTTCTCCTAAGGTGTAGTGCCCTACCATCCAGGTAAGGTGGGAAATCCTGACCACGCTCCACACCTGCACCCCACACACAGGATAGTTCAGTGGGGCCATCTAACAGCTTCAGGCTGGGGGTTAGCAGAGCACCCCTCGCGGAACCCTGCTTCGTAAGACGAGATGTGCTGGGAGGCGGGTGGAGTAAGATGATACAAAAGAGTGGGAAGAGTGAGGATTAGTTGAGTTGAGTTAGGAGCTGGAGACAGAAGGAGATAGATGTTTGAAGGACGTGCTGCAGCAGGTCCCAGTGATCTGGGCTGCTGGCACGGGGAAGGAAGAGAAGGAAACTGACAAGACTGATAACCTAACCTTCCAGAAGAGAGAGAAAATAGAATGGAACGAAGGAGAATAGAAGGACGGTGGGAAGCAGGTTGAAGAAAGATAGATAACCCTTCCAGTCCAGAGCGCAAAGGCCGGGGCCGGTCCCCGAGGTTGATCGGATCTTTATGTCCAGCAACAAACACCGGTGGAGCAGTGAGCCGCTAACGCCTTGCTCCCCTAATAGACTTGGGACACAACAGCACTTGGAAAGTGAGCCGGGACTCTGGAGCCAGAGTTCTCTGAAGCAGGCTACAGCTGTCTGTCATACAAGTAGAGACTAGGAACACCTACAGAGAGGCATTCCAGGGTAACTAAGTACTGGAGTGCTTCGCACCTAAAGGCGCATTGGAGGAGTCGTTCAGTAAGGTACATGTTGGCGGAGTGTGGAAGGGAGAATCCTATCTTGCCTGGAGGTTGGCTGGAGCCCTGACCTGGAGAACACAGTGCGGAGGCAGGCATTTGTATGAACTGCAAACAGTGAGTAAAGCTTTGGAACCGCACACTCTGGTGTCCTCCAGTTATTCCCGCACTGCTACACCTGGGTACCTGTACCTACACCATCTGCACCTCCCCGCCATTACTTCATCTACATTGCCCTGGGACTACAGCTCCGCCTGTGGGGAGCTTTACCATCTATGCTGCACACACCATCAGTCCCAGTGGATCTCCTCGCAGTGTCGGCCTAACACCACACTTGCCGAGCACCAGAGGTGGCGTCACAAACTATTCCTATAAACTGTAATATAAACTTCCACCATTTCATTGGGCGCCCAGGGCCACGGTCCGGGTCACCGCTGCTGTGACACATTCCCCCTGACGCCGGCCCGGTACCGAGTACCCCACAGCCCTGGGACGGAGGGCGACCCAATTGGTCTCCACCTGTCACTACTGCTCCCTTCCTCTCAACACTGTTCCCTTTTTGTCACCACTGCTCTCCACCTGTCTCCACTGCTTGCCTCCTGTCACCATGGCTCTCCACTTGTCACCACTGCTTCTCTCCTGACACCACTGCTCCTCATCACTTTTGCCTCCCTCCTGACATCACTGCTACTCTCCTGTCACCACTGCTCCCTTCCTGCTGTCACCATTGCTATCCGTCTCCACCTGTCACTACTGCTCCCCTCCTGTCATCACTACTCCCCTTCCTACAACATTGCTCCCATCCTGTCATCATTGCTCCCCTCCTGTCTCCAATGCTTCCTACTGACACCACTGCTCCACTCCTGTCACCATTACTCTCCTCCTGTCACCATTGCTTCCCTCCTGACACCACTGCTTCATTCCTATCACTATTGCTCCCTTCCTGTCACCACTGCTCTACTCCTGTCACCATTGCTCTCCTCCTGCCACCATTGGTTCCCCCCAGTCCCCACTACTCCCTTCCTGTCACCACTGATCCCTTCCTGTAACCATTGCTCACCTTCTGTCACCATTGCTCCCCTGCCACTACTGCTCCTCTCCTGTCACCACAGCTCTTCTTCCTGTCACCATTGCTCCCTTCCTGCCACCATTGCTCCCCTCCTGTCACATCTGCTCTTCTCTGGTCACCTCTGCTCTTCACCTGTCACCACTGCTCTTCTCCTGACACCACAGCTCTCTTTCCTGTCACTATTGCTTCCCTCCTTCCAGCACAGCTACCCTTCTGTGACCAATGCACTCCCCTCCTGTCACCACTGATCTCCTCCTGACACCACTGCTCCCCTACTGTCACCACTGCGCTCCTCCTGCAACCATTTCTCCCCTCCTGTCACCACTGCTCTCCTCCTGTCAGCAATGTTCCCTTCCTGTCACCACTGCTCCTTGTACTGAAAGGGGAACAGCAGGTATGTTGGATGCAGTGAAGAGCAGGAGGCGGAGCAAGGGTTAACAATAGCTTTATGTAGCAGTTAAAATAAAAGTAAAAGATATTATCCCTCTAAGGGGCACGAAAGTTAACAAAAACAGTAAAATTCACAGTATAAGGGCAATCGACAATAAAACACTTTGGCAAAAAAGTAAGCTTATGAACAAAACGGGCAGACCTATTGGTGGTGCAGTCATAGGTATAGAAAAAAATGAAACATAGGGTTTTAGTAAATTCCCTTATTGGTTTGACGTTCTCCCAACGGGGAAAGGTTGCAAGAGTCCTGGAAGATGAGGTAGGTGGCGTAAACGGTATGGTGACGGTTCCCTCTGCAGTTGTCACACAGTCCTAGTCCTGTAGCAGTGCGCCTTAGTTTTTCCTGGTGACGAATCCAAGTCCTGACACGTGGAGAGTCACGGCTGCAGCTCTCGGGTCCTGAGGGCGAAACGCAGGAAGCAAGGCCCGAAGTCACAGATGCACCCTTAAGTATTGCACAGTGAAGTGGCTCTGTGGTGCGTCGCGCACAGGGACCAGTCGGGGACGCCGGCCGGTACAGATGGACATGTACTTCAGCCACTGGCAAAACAAAGTCTCTACAAAACCAGCAGCAGGCGCAGAGGAGAGGAGGGCACCCTGGCGGGAAGCACTGTCCGGCGATGTAGGGGGAGCACTCTCAGGCGGCGATGGGAAGGAGTCAACCTTCTCACAGTCAGCTCAGCTCCCACCAAAAGCCCAGCAAACTCACGCTCCTCTCCTTTTATTACCGGTCCGCCCCCTAGCATCAGGTGCTCCCATCTGTCCAGGTCACAAAGGTTCCCCCCCTGCAACATGGGTGACAGTCCCGACAGTTCTGGCCCAGGAAAGCAAGAAATAGCCCTGGCCCGGTCCATCCTCCTACAGTACCTCAGCTGATCCTGCCTATAATCCTGTTGAAGTAAGGTGACTTATTAGTAGGAGTGGTGCAGCCTAGAAGGAGGAAATTTGGATTACTGGGCTTTGGGGTTTCTTTTTTTTTTATAAAGCTTCAGCGTAAAAGACCTCCCATACTGTTTGTCTCACTAAAACTATATAGGAGGGGCGGTATACACCTCTGCTCACACTTCCTCACAAATTCTACTCCATTCCTTGCTGGAGTATGGTTTGTAGTGTAATGAACACCGTCACTTGTCATGAATTTGTTGAGTATCGATGGTGACGCCATCGCCCTGCCCCAGCTTTGCCCATTTCAGCTGAGCAGATAGAAACTGGCATGAAGACTCCAAAAGTCACAGAAAACAGGCTCTGTTTCTAGTTGCACTTAAATTTTGCAAACGTTCAAAGCTTTTATGTCAGAATACTGTTGTGAAAGCATGGATGAATCCGGCCCCAAGACATTTAAATCTGTCATTCCGGAAAATTCTTTTCCCACAGATGTGTCCGGCTCTTTCCTTACATTGTGGCTGTGTAGATTTATCCTGGTTAGTAGTTTTTCCACATTGTAGGTTCCTTCAAGGCACCTTGTATATAGTATAATGTACACCACATTGTAGGATGTACCTGAGAAGACATCAGTCATTTTATACGCCAACATATTCCCACTTTGGGTCAGCAGACTGCGATTAATGAATACATTTACGCTACTTTTTCAGTCCACATTAAAAAACATAAGGCACTTAGTTCACTGGCTGTTTGTGGTTGACAAAGATGAATCTACACAGACACATAAGGAAAAAGCTGTACACATCTGTGGGAAAACACTTCTCTGGACCAGGACACAGTATCTGGAAATTCAAGCTGATAAGGATGTTCCAGTCTATGACAAAAGGATTCAATCCAACACTTGGATTTATGAGTCACTCTTGAACACAGTTCACACCTCTACCAGACTGTTTGCAGATCACTAAACTCCTAATCATCCCTACCACCTCTCCATCTGATAAAAAACGTATTTTTATTACATCGACCTATCTGGCATCACCACAACCACCCCACTCTTGTCTCAGTCATTCATTTGTAAACCTGTCTGATGAAGGAGCCTCTGTGCTATGAAAATGGCAAATATAATTTTTTTGGTGAATATTAATTAACACTTTTTTTTTGGCATAAAAATATTTACATAGATTTTTCTGGTTAACGCGGTACCACAATATAATTTTTACTTGGACATTACATTATGTTGTAAATGACGGTTTATAGGTGGAACACATGGCATACTAATTTTTGGTTCACTTCTTTGAGAACATTCATAGCAGTGAATGGAGAGAGACGTGCTTGTGCAGCTCTCTCCTGCCACTGTGCCAGGGGCAACATTTGGAAGTCAGAAGTAAAAAAAAATATTGGGGGCAATATTATAATTTTTGTGAAAAAAAAATATTATTTTTTATTTTTATGGCTCTACGTTATAAACTTCGGTGAAGAACTTGGTGGTTCAAAGTGCTTACCACACATCTAGATAAATTCCTTAGGGGGGTCTAGTTTCCAAAATGGTGTCACTTGTTCGGGGATTCCACTGTTTAGGCACATTAGGGGCTCTCCAAACATGACATGGCGTCTGATCTTAATTCCAGCCAATTTTGCATTGAAAAAGTAAAACGGCGTTTCTTGCCTTCCGAGCTCTGCCATGCACCTAAACAGTGGTTTACCCCCACATATGGGGTATCAGCATACTCAGGACAAATTGCACAACAACTTTTGGGGTCCAATTTTTCCGTTACCCTTGAGAAAATAAAAAATTGGGGGCGAAAAGATCATTTTTGTGAAAAAAATATAATTCATTTACGGATCTACGTTCTAAACTTCTGTGAAGCCCTTGGGTGTTCAAAGTACTCACCACATGACTAGATAAGTTCCTTAGGGGGTCTAGTTTCCAAAATTGTGTCATTTGTTGGGGGTTTCCACTGTTTAGGCACATCAGGGGCTCTCCAAATGCAATATGGCGTCCAATCTCAATTTCAGCCAATTTTGCATTGAAAAGTCAAATGGTGCTCCTTCCCTTCCGAGCTCTGCCATGCACTCAAACAGTGGTTTAACTGCATATATGGGGTATCAGCGTACTCAGGACAAATTGTGCAACAACTTTTGGGGTCCAACTTCTCCTGTTTCCCTTGGTAAAATAAAAAAAATTGGATCTGAAGTAAATTTTTTGTAAAAAAAAGTTAAATGTTCATTTTTTTAAACATTACAAAAATTCCTTTGAAGCACCTGAAGGGTTAATAAACTTCTTGAATGTGGTTTTGAGCACCTCCAGGGGTGCAATGTTTAGAATGGTGTCAGTTTTGGGTATTTTCTATCATATAGACCCCGCAAAGTGACTTCAAATGTGATGTGGTCCCTAAAAATAAAATGGTGTTCTAAAAATAAAAAATCGCTGTTTAAATTTTAACCCTTATAACTTCCTAACAAAGAAAAATTTTGGTTCCAAAATTGTGGTGATGTAAAGTAAACATGTGGGAAATGTAACTTATTAAGTATGTTAAGTGACATACTGTATATCTGTGATTTAAGGGCATGAAAATTCAAAGTTGTAAAATTGTGAAATTTTCACCAAATTTCCATTTTTTTTTCACAAATAAGAGCAAGTCATATCAAAGAAATTTTACCACTATCATGAATTGCAATATGTCACGAGAAAAAAATGTCAGAATCACCGGTATCCATGGAAGTGTTCCAGCGTTATTACCTCATAAAGGGACAGTGGTCAGAATTGTAAAAATTGGCCTTGTAATTAACATGCAAACAACCCTTGGGGGTAAAGGGGTTAAAGAAGCCCTCCGATTAAGTTTTTTTTATTCAACAAATGTGTATATATGCATATAATGTAGTGTGAGGATATTAATAATCTCACCTACTGCCACTCTCTCTGGTGTCCAACGATGTTCTACCCAGTGACATCAATGCAATTGCAACTAACCGGCTCATGCTATGCGTTATGCGTGAACTAGAAGTCTCTTTTACAATTAAAGCCTATGGGGCCTCGTTCTAATGCTCAATAGGCTTGCATTGTATAAGTCACTTCCGGGTCATATAGAGCGCAGCATGACCCAGAGAACCTTCAGCGCAGTGATGTCACTGAGAAGTGCAGAAGAACACTATATTACATGCACACATACCAAAAAATTATGTAATTTGAGTGGTAGTGGAACCACTGTGCAGTGGTCTCAGGAGAGCCTGTCTGCCAAGGGATTTTGCATGGACCCTGGAAAGGTAAAGGCCATTGTTGATTGAGTGCAACCCAGAGGTCTTCAGCGTTTTTTGGGTTTTGCCAAATACTATCGCAAATTTATTAAGGGGTTTTCTCAGGTGGTCAAGCCTCTCACTGACCTCACCCGTAAGAGGGCTGATCTTAAAAACTGGTCGGCCCCGGCAGTGGTAGCCTTTTCTACATTGAAAAAATGTTTTATGTCCGCTCCTGTATTGGTCCAGTCCGATCCATCTGAACCATTCATTGTTGAGGTGGACGCATCGAAGGTGTGAGTGGAGGCGGTGCTGTCACAGGGACCCATCACTTTGACTAACTTAAGACCTTGTGCCTTTTTCTCCAAGAAATTTTCTCCTGCTGAGAGAAATTATGATGTCGGGAATCGGGAATTATTAGCCATAAAACTGGCTTTTGAAGAATGGAGGCACTTTTTGAAGGGGGCTGTTCATCGTATCACGGTGGTTACGGACTACAAGAACCTATCCTACCTTGAGTCTACCAAATGTTTGACTCCTAGACAGGGGAGGTGGTCACTTTTTTTTCAAGTTTTCATTTTTCCACCACCTTTCGACCAGGTTCCAAGAATGTCAAGGCTGATGCCTTATCTCGCAGATTGCATCTGATATCACCTCCTGAACCTCCTTCCTCCATTCCTCAGTGTGGGGTGGTCGTTGCTGAAGTGTCCTCTGAATTGGAGTGGGAAATTCGTGAGGCTCAGTATCTTGCTTCTCTGTCTTTGCCTGATAACAAGCTCTTCGTCCCTGTTCACTATCTGTTGAGGGTCCTCCGGGAGTTCCACAATTCTTCTCTCAGTGGGAACTCTGGAATCTCGGACACCCGGAGAGCTATTGCTAGCCTGTTTTGGTGGTCCTCCATGTCTTCTGACATCGCCGTGTTTGTGTCTGCTTGTGATACGTGTGCCCGTGCTAAAAGCTCCCATAACCGGCCCACCAGGGAATTGGTGCCATTGCCAATTCCGGATAGACCTTGGACTCATTTGTCCATGGATTTTATCACTGATCTCCCTCCTTCCAATGGCAAACTGTGGTCTGGTGTTGTGAGTTCATTTTCCCCTTCATTACTGAGGCCCGAGGAACTCCCTCTTCTGGTAAAGAAAGGTAGTGAGCCTGATTATCAAACACCTGAGGCTGATGATGATGACTGGCTGAGTGGAGTTACTGACTAGATATAAGGCTGCCGACACCCTTCTGCCCTGCGGGTGATTTCTCTGTGGGATCCTTGGAGACCAGTCTGAATTCCTGCTCCTCTAAAGCTAAGTTTGCTGCTCGGCCTTTTGCTTTGGTGCTTGACTTTGTTTTGCTTTGTTTTTCTGGATTTCTGCCATTCCCTGCTGGGGTGTGCTGAATTCATTTAGCTCTGTCTTCTGAAAATACCTGAGTGCTGATTTAGTTTTTGAAGCCTAGCTGCTTCAGGGCCTTTTTCATATCAGCTTGTTGGCTTATGTCTTTGATAGGGTTTTGGCAGATTGCAGACAGCAGCCTTCCTGTCCTTTCCTATCTAGGTAGTTTTTGGGCCCCGTCTTTGCTCAGTCTGTCTTTCTGTCTGTGTTAGTGTTTTCATCTTGCTTCACCGTCATAATATGTTGGGGGCTGCCTATTGCTTTGGGGTCTGCTCTGGGGCAGTTTAGATTTCCCCTTTCTTTCTTTAGGCCTATGTAATTCTCCGGCTGTGATCGAGGGGTCTAGGGCATCGTAGGAACCCCCTACGGCTACTGCTAGTTGTGTTGATAGGTTCAGGGGTATGCAATCTGATAGTTGCCAACTTCTCTGGTTTTCTGGACTTAGCTTGTATTTCTGCTTTTGCCTCCTACGGTGACTCATTCATAACACAATCACCCGCCATACCGCAGATCCTAGGGTACTCAATAGCAGGAAAGAATTGTAAAAAAAAAAAGTGTGTATATTTTTTCCTCTATATCTCTGAGGCCGTAGGGGGAATTTTTTTTTTTTTCTCTCAATGGAGATAAAGCAATTGTCTGATCGTGTGGAGCAGCTCGCTGCGGAAGTGCGGGGAATTTCCGCCTACCTTGCTCATTCACATGCTGCTGAACCAAAGATTCCTACACCTGATGTATTTTTTGGGGATCGGTCTAAATTTTTGAATTTCAAAAATAATTGTAAATTATTTTTTGCCTTGAAGCCTAACTCATCAGGGAGCTCTGCGCAGCAGGTTAATATTGTCATCTCTTTGCTGCGTGGCGATCCCCAGGATTGGGCGTTTTCTTTGAAACCAGATGATCCTATTCTGACTAATGTGAACGCATTCTTTCAAGCTTTGGGGTTGTTGTATGACGAACCTAATGCCATTGATCAGGCTGAAAAGACCCTGCTGGCATTGAGCCAGGGTCGTGATTCTGCAGAATTGTACTGTCAAAAATTCCGAAAGTGGGCAGTACTTACTACCTGGAATGATAATGCCTTGGCTGCTCTCTTTCGGAAGGGGTTGTCAGAAGCCGTAAAAGATACTATGGTGGGATTTCCTGTTCCCTCTGGTCTTGACGATTCTATGTCATTACCATTCAGGCTGATCGGCGTTTGCGCGAACGCAAAGCTGCACGAGAGGTGTTGCCACCTGTTGAACAAATGTCTGAACCTATGCAATGTGATAGAGTTTTTTCCAGAGAGCAGCGTCAGGAGTTCAGAAGGCGTAATAAGTTGTGTTTTTTCTGTGGAGATGCCTCGCATATTATTTCTGTCTGTCCTAAACGAGAGAAACGCTTTGCACACACGTTTTCTGTTGGGGGTGTTCAACCTAAGTTTCTTCTGGCTATTACTCTGATCTGCTCCCTGTCCACATTTTCCGCCAAGGCTTTTGTGGATTCGGGAGCAGCCCTAAACCTAATGGACTTGGATTTTGCTAAACGTTGTGGATTTCCGATGACACCTCTGCAGACGCCTATCCCTTTGAGGGGGATTGATGCTACTCCTTTGGCTAAAAATAAACCCCAGTTTTGGACCCAGGTGGTAATGCGGGTCGCCCCAGACCATCAAGAAAATTGCAGATTTTTGGTGTTGCATAATCTGCATGATACTATTGTTCTGGGGTTTCCCTGGTTACAGATTCATAATCCAGTTTTGGATTGGAAATCTGTGTCTGTGGTGAGTTGGGGTTGACGGTATGCCTTTAGTGAGGCTCCGGTGTTTTCCACCTCTCCTCAGTCGCATGATGTTCCTGATTATTTGGTGGACTTTTATGATGTATTTAGTGAGAATGAGTCTGCGTCTCTGCCTCCTCATAGGAGTTATGACTGTGCAATTGAACTGAGCCCGGGGTGTAAATTTCCCAAGGGTCGGCTCTTCAATTTATCTGTACCCGAGCACGAGGCTATGCGATCCTATATTAAGGAGGCGTTGGAGAAGGGTCATATTAGACCATCCTCGTCACCCTTAGGTGCCGGTTTTTTTTTTGTAGCCAAAAAGGATGGATCATTAAGACCTTGTATTGATTATCGTGCCCTCAACAAAATTACTGTTAAATATCAGTATCCGTTACCCCTGATTTCTGATCTATTCTCCAGAGTTAAAGGTGCTTGCTGGTTTACCAAGCTTGACCTCAGGGGGGCGTATAATCTTATTCGCATTAAGCATGGGGATGAATGGAAGACGGCGTTTAATACTCCGGAGGGACATTTTGAGTACCTGGTGATGCCTTTTGGGCTCACTAATGCCCCTTCTGTCTTCCAGTGCTTGATGAACGATATTTTCCGAGATTTTGTCGATAAATTTTTGATTATCTATCTGGATGATATTTTGATCTTCTCCAAGGATTGGGATTCTCATGTGGAACATATTCGGACTGTGTTCCGGATCTTGAGGGAGAATTCCCTGTATGTCAAAGGATCTAAATGCCTTTTTGGAGTACAGAGGATTTCTTTTTTGGGATTTATTTTGTCCCCGTCAACTATTGAAATGGACCCGGCCAAGGTACAGGCCATTCACGATTGGGTTCAGCCCACTTCTTTGAAGGCCCTACAGAAGTTTTTGGGTTTTGCTAATTTTTATCGGAAATTTATAGCAAAATTTTCTAGTATTGCCAAGCCATTGACTGATTTGACTAAAAAGGGTGCTGATGTGTTAAATTGGTCTCCGGAGGCTGTTTCTTCCTTTCAGGAGCTGAAGCGAAGATTCACCTCCGCCCTGGTTTTGCGGCAACCTGATGTCTCACTTCCATTCCAGGTAGAGGTGGATGCTTCTGAGATTGGTGCAGGAGCTGTTTTGTCCCAAAAGGATCCTGTAACATCTAAAATGAATCCCTGTGCTTTCTTTTCCCGAAAGTTCTCCCCATCTGAACGTAACTATGATGTGGGGAATAGGGAACTGTTGGCCATGAAATGGGCATGTGAGGAGTGGAGACATTGGTTGGAGGGAGCTAAGCACCAAGTCGTGGTCCTCACTGACCACAAAAATTTGATTTACCTAGAGTCGGCTAAGCGCTTGAACCCTAGACAGGCTAGGTGGGCCTTGTTTTTTACACGTTTTGATTTTGTGGTTTCTTTTCTTCCTGGAACAAAGAATGTCAAGGCAGACGCCCTCTCTAGGAGCTTCTTGGCTGATTCTCCTGTGGTGACCAAGCCTGCTACCATCTTAGGCGAAGGGGTAGTTCTTTCTGCCATCTCGCCCGATTTGAGACGTGCTCTGGAAGAGTTCCAGGAGGACAAACCTGAGCGTTGTCCCAGTGGAAAGTTGTATGTTCCTGACCAGTGGAAGAAGAGAGTGATGTCTGAAGTTCATTGCTCTGCTTTGGCTGGTCATCCAGGTATTTTTGGTACTAGAGATCTGGTGAGTCAGTTTTTTTGGTGGCCCTCCTTGTCTCGTGATGTCAGGAATTTTGTGCAGTCCTGTGGGACGTGCTCCCGGTCTAAATCATGTTCTTGCTCTAGTGGGTTGTTGATGCCTTTGCCTGTCCCCAAGAGGCCATGGACCCATATTTCAATGGATTTCATCTCTGATATGCCTGTCTCTCAGAGGATGACTGTTATTTGGGTGATTTGTGATAGGTTCTCTAAGATGGTTCATCTTGTACCACTCCCTAAGTTGCCGTCTTCCTCTGAGTTGGTGCCCCTGTTTTTACAACAGGTGGTTCGTTTGCATGGGATTCCTGAGAACATTGTATCTGACAGAGGAGTCCAGTTTGTGTCTAGATTTTGGAGAACTTTCTGTTCCAGGCTGGGAATTCAGTTGTCCTTCTCCTCTGCTTTTCACCCTCAGACCAATGGGCAGACAGAGAGAACAAACCAGACCTTGGAGTCATATTTGAGATGTTTTATTTCTGCTGATCAGGATGATTGGGTTTCATTTTTGCCCTTGGCCGAATTTGCTTTAAATAATAGAGCTAGTTCTGCCACTTTGTCACCTTTTTTTTGTAACTTTGGGTTTCATCCTCGATTTTCTTCAGCGCAGGTGGAGCCCTCTGCCTGCCCAGGTGTTGACACTGTGGTGGAGAGAATGCACCAGATCTGGGACCAAGTGGTGGATAAGTTATCTCTCTCCCAGGAAAAGGCCCAGCGGTTTTCCAACCGACATAGGACCATTGGTCCCCAGTTTAAGGTTGGTGATATGGTGTGGTTATCATCAAAAAATATTGCTATGAAGGTGGCTTCTCCTAAGCTTAAGCCTAGATTTATTGGACCTTACAAGATTGTGGAGATTATTAATCCGGTCTCTTTTCGTTTGGCTCTTCCTGTCACATGAAAACCTACTCGACAAATGAATAAACCAAATTAAATAGAAGTCCAAATTATAAAGACTTAAAAAAATGTTTTATTAATTACACAAAAAACCAGACAAAAGGACATAATGCAATACCATAAAATGTCATAATACATGAAGGTAATTACTAAGTAGACACATAAGCCATAAATAAATATAGTGATCATAAAAATTCCATCCGCAATAAAGTGCATATAATAAACAGGTAAAGAGTAGAAAAACTCAAATAAAGTGCATAGGAAATGTAATAAGATCAAAGATACCCGTGATCAATGGCTACATGCGTCTCCAGCTCCCTCCAACGTACGTTTCGCCTACCGTGGCTTTCTCAAGGAGTGAGGTAATAGTGCAAAGGGGGAAATATTTATATGTAACCCAAGCCAATGGAGATTCTTGGTTCCCATATCAAAATAATCAAAAGAATAAATGTAAATAATAATAATCAAGCCCCATATTCAATATGATGTCTCCCAGACTGAACACATATGCCAAAGATAAGAAGGAAAAAATGTCCACATAAGATAATAACCAAGTGCGTTCCAGCGTGGAGCGCACGCCGCAGCCACCATGAAAGTAACCGGAAGTGTCTCAGATAATGCGCCCAATACTGCTAGCGGGAAGCCGGAACCCAGAGGTGACGCCCACCCGCTCAGAAGAATCAACAGAGCGGAGACAACTACGCCCATTCAGAGGGGAACAGCACGTCACCATCCACGTGCTGCAGCACCAGATGTAAACACAGATAACTCCTCCCTTACAAAGGGAGGGGGAGTGAGTTGTCACAGGGACACGCTCAAACATGGCAAATGCAGAGGAGTATACATATTACATTGAGGAGATTATATGCTCCAATTAGAAATACAAAATAATATAGCAAAAAATAATCATAACGATTAAAACAATTATATCATATCAATTAGTAACATATATAAACAACCCAGATATAGATATTATAGGAATAACCGGGGCAAACAAAAATTTACATAAAAAGAAATAGAAGACAGTAAGCTATACAGAATCCTATCACAATGTGTATATCATTTCAATAGAGAAATATGTGCAGTCATATGAATATATAAACATTACAGTAATTTCATAAATATAATAAGAATAAAAAAAATAAAAATAAAAATAAAAAGTGCAGTGAAACACACGTGCGATCGAGTGAAAAAAATAAATAAAAAAAGGAATATATATATATACATATATGTGTATGGACATATATAAATATAAGTATAGCATTATAAATATCAAAATAATATAATACAGGTATCAGATGAATAGTCAGATGGATGAAAGAATTCCACGGAACAGGTACAAACTAAAAAGCAAAAAAAAAAAAGGGAAGACAAAAAATAAATCAGATTAATAAACCATTTATAAAAACGCATTAAAAGATAACTGTTCGTTGAGGCCCTTGGGTGCAATAGTATCCAATCTAAAAATCCACTTAGTCTCAATTTGCGCGAGGCGTCTCTTGATATCCCCTCCTCTAGAGTTCAATATGACATGATCAATCCCTCGTACCTTTAATAATAATTCATTACTTTGATGGAATAACTTAAAATGCTTTGGTAATGTCTTAAGGGAGTCGATATCAGAAACATTTTTGGCTGCTTTGATATCCAAAACATGTTCTCTCACCCTACGCCTAAATTCCCTAGATGTTAGACCAACATATTTTAGGTTACAAGGGCAGCTCGCACAATAGATTACTGCAGTGGTAGTGCATGATATATGATGCAGAATTTGGAAAGACCTATTCTCATCAGCATTGGAGAAGTCCTCACACCTCTCTATATTTGGACACGCTACACATGATCCACAAGGACGACAACCCCATTTAGGACCTCGTGATCCAAACGCATTAACCTCCTTCTTCTTATAGTGACTATGCACAAGTGTATCACGAATATTCCTAGATCTCCTAAATGTAATGGCAGGTTTTGGAGGTAAATATTGTGCAAGGACCGGATCCAACTGAAGAACCTTCCAATGTTTAGTCAGAATAGTACTCATTTCACGCCACTTACAATTAAAAGTTTGAATATAGCGTACCTTATCAGAGGTCTGAATACTGGATTTGCGTTTATGAAGTGCCGATAAGCATTCAGTTCTTTTCGCTCGCCAATAGCCTTGCTCAATATATGCATCAGGATATCCTCTTTCTCTAAATCTCGTACTTAGATCCCTACTCTGTTTTTCAAACAGTTCTTCCTTTGAACAAATACGTCGCATACGTAAGAATTGTCCCACAGGTATACCACGAATGAGACTACGTTGATGGGAAGAAGAGAAATGTAAGAGACTATTTGTCGAGGTAGGTTTACGGAACACATCGGAATGGACAAAACCAGCATCATCCACTTGGAGTAAAACATCCAGAAATTCAACATTGGATCTTCCCGCTTTGTAAGTCAAATGTAGATTCAAATCGTTTTCATTTAGATGGTCCATAAATGTGTGTAATTCATCCAAGGAACCCTGCCAAATACAAAGAATATCATCAATGTATCTCCCCCAGTATTGCACCCTATCCACCAAAGGTGTAGAATCAGTCGGAAAAATTCTTCTCTCCCACAGCCCCAGGAACAAATTAGCATATGAGGGCGCAAAAGCTGCCCCCATAGCTGTGCCCTGGAGCTGTAGGAAAAACTGATCAGAAAAAATAAAAAAATTATGGGTGAGTGCAAACTGGAGGAGACACATGATGAATTCGCAAAACTCACCATCTTCATTGGACATCGACAGAAAATGATTGACGGCAAACAGTCCATCTTCATGTCTTATGGATGTGTAAAGAGATTCGATGTCACAAGTCACCAGGAACATATCCTCTTCCAACTGTAGGCCATCCATTTTTCGTAAAACATCATTTGTATCCTTCAAATAAGAAGGTAGGGTTTCTACCAAAGGATGGAGAACATAGTCAATTAATTTACAAATAGGCTCGCAAAAATTATTATTGCCTGCCACAATCGGGCGGCCAGGAGGACACAAAACATTTTTGTGTACCTTGGGGAGTATGTAAAATGTCGCAATAGTGGGATGGTCCATAATCAAATATTCCATCTGTTTTCTGGTAATGACTGAGGAATCAACTGCTTTAGTCAAAATATCTTTCAACTGTGAACAGAAAGAATTAAGGGGATTAAAAGTAAGTCTCCTATAGCACTTGGTATCCCTCAACAATTTATACACCTCCTTCTCATACATATTACATGGCCAGATTACAGTATTACCACCTTTATCTGATGGTTTTATAACTACATCTGTTCTTGTGGAAAGTTCTTTGATTGCTTTCTTCTGATCCAAGGTGCAATTGTAATCAGAGATACCAGTAGATATGTTTTTCAAATCCAAACTGACCAATTTGACAAATAAATCAATATTGGCATTTAAAGTAAGAGGTGGAAATTTTTTAGATTTGGGAACCAAAGCTCTAGGAAACTTACCCTTCTCTATGGGCTCCTGTTCCAAAAGTAATTCGTTTAATGTTTCCAATGCCTCTATCTCTTCCTCAGTTTCAAATTCCTTATCCATTCTATCATTTGTCCTGTGGTGTAATTTTTTAAGAAGGAGTCTACGGGCAAAGAGATGTAGATCTTTTACTGCTAAAAACGTGTCAAATTTAGCAGTTGGTGAAAAACTAAGCCCCAAATCTAAAACTTCGATCTGCTGAGGCGTCAAATCAATATTGGATAGATTTATTACCTTGTTAGACGACACACCGCTCGGGCCTGGGGTATCTTTTTTCCGGATTGGAGACACCCGTGTAGGGTTGTTCTTCCGCTTGCGGTTCCTTGTATTATAGCTTCGTCCAAGGCCAGAATGAGAGGATTCCATAGATGTGGATGAAGTCATAGAGTTACTCCTCTTCCTATTCTGTCTTGAAGGGAGCTTCCATTTATACACCCTATTATTCTCTGCATCTGATAGGTCCCTAGTATATTTTTTTGTCTTTACATCTTTAATTTGTTTTTCCCAAGTTAAATGTAGATCCTCCAATTCTTTTCTAAATTTCTCAGTCTCAGCAGGTGTAATCAATTTACTGAGGTCCATATTAAGCCCCTCAATCTCCTTCTCAAGTATAGGTAAAGACTGAGAGTTATACTCAACTATCAATGACAAAAAGGAACGAGAACAGGTATTACAGATATTCTCCCATGCTGATGAGAATTTAGCATCATCTCTTCCATAAGAAGGAAACAACTGCACCCTTAAACCTCTAGGAATAAGATTTTTACTTAAATAATTTTCTAAAAAAACTTTATTCCACCAAATTTTTATTCTACGGTGGAAACAATTCTTGAGTTTGCTTTTGAGCTCACGTATATTATTATGGTTAGAATTGTCCTGTACTGGTTCCCCTTTAAAAACATTTTCTGCCTGTAAGAGCCAATTGGCCTCAAGAGAACGGAGATCCATCTTAAAGAAAGCAGAAAAAAAGAGCACAACTTAGTGGTTAAATTACCCAAGAAAACGAGGGTATATAAACAAGCCAACAACCTATATAGCATATACGGATATTCATAGAAAACAATGAAAACCTACTCGACAAATGAATAAACCAAATTAAATAGAAGTCCAAATTATAAAGACTTAAAAAAATGTTTTATTAATTACACAAAAAACCAGACAAAAGGACATAATGCAATACCATAAAATGTCATAATACATGAAGGTAATTACTAAGTAGACACATAAGCCATAAATAAATATAGTGATCATAAAAATTCCATCCGCAATAAAGTGCATATAATAAACAGGTAAAGAGGTACCTGTAAAGAGTAAAGAGTAGAAAAACTCAAATAAAGTGCATAGGAAATGTAATAAGATCAAAGATACCCGTGATCAATGGCTACATGCGTCTCCAGCTCCCTCCAACGTACGTTTCGCCTACCGTGGCTTTCTCAAGGAGTGAGGTAATAGTGCAAAGGGGGAAATATTTATATGTAACCCAAGCCAATGGAGATTCTTGGTTCCCATATCAAAATAATCAAAAAAAGGGAAGACAAAAAATAAATCAGATTAATAAACCATTTATAAAAACGCATTAAAAGATAACTGTTCGTTGAGGCCCTTGGGTGCAATAGTATCCAATCTAAAAATCCACTTAGTCTCAATTTGCGCGAGGCGTCTCTTGATATCCCCTCCTCTAGAGTTCAATATGACATGATCAATCCCTCGTACCTTTAATAATAATTCATTACTTTGATGGAATAACTTAAAATGCTTTGGTAATGGTGACGTGCTGTTCCCCTCTGAATGGGCGTAGTTGTCTCCGCTCTGTTGATTCTTCTGAGCGGGTGGGCGTCACCTCTGGGTTCCGGCTTCCCGCTAGCAGTATTGGGCGCATTATCTGAGACACTTCCGATTACTTTCATGGTGGCTGCGGCGTGCGCTCCACGCTGGAACGCACTTGGTTATTATCTTATGTGGACATTTTTTCCTTCTTATCTTTGGCATATGTGTTCAGTCTGGGAGACATCATATTGAATATGGGGCTTGATTATTGATTATTGATTATTCATATTCATATTATTCATTCATATTCATATTATTCATATTGAATTATTATTATTCATATTGAATATGGGGCTTGATTATATTATTCATATTGAATATGGGGCTTGATTATTATTATTTACATTTATTCTTTTGATTATTTTGATATGGGAACCAAGAATCTCCATTGGCTTGGGTTACATATAAATATTTCCCCCTTTGCACTATTACCTCACTCCTTGAGAAAGCCACGGTAGGCGAAACGTACGTTGGAGGGAGCTGGAGACGCATGTAGCCATTGATCACGGGTATCTTTGATCTTATTACATTTCCTATGCACTTTATTTGAGTTTTTCTACTCTTTACCTGTTTATTATATGCACTTTATTGCGGATGGAATTTTTATGATCACTATATTTATTTATGGCTTATGTGTCTACTTAGTAATTACCTTCATGTATTATGACATTTTATGGTATTGCATTATGTCCTTTTGTCTGGTTTTTTGTGTAATTAATAAAACATTTTTTTAAGTCTTTATAATTTGGACTTCTATTTAATTTGGTTTATTCATTTGTCGAGTAGGTTTTCATTGTTTTCTATGAATATCCGTATATGCTATATAGGTTGTTGGCTTCTTCCTGTCACATTTAAAATCCATAATGTGTTCCATAAATCTTTGTTGAAGAGGTTTGTTGAACCTGTTGTTCCGGGGGTGGCACCTCCAGACCCTGTATTGGTTGAAGGTAACATGGAATATGAGGTAGAGAAGATCCTGGATTCCCGTCTGGCTAGACGGAGACTCCAGTATTTGGTTAAGTGGAAGGGTTATGGTCAGGAGGATAATTCCTGGGTCTCTGCCTCTGATATTCATGCCAAAAGATTGGTGCGTGCCTTTAATCGGGCTCACCCTGATCGCCCTGGTGGCGTAGTTGAGGGTTCGGTGACCCCTCCTCAATGGGGAGGTACTGTGAGTTCATTTTCCCCTTCATTACTGAGGCCCGAGGAACTCCCTCTTCTGGTAAAGAAAGGTAGTGAGCCTGATTATCAAACACCTGAGGCTGATGATGATGACTGGCTGAGTGGAGTTACTGACTGGATATAAGGCTGCCGACGCCCTTCTGCCCTGCGGGTGATTTCTCTGTGGGATCCTTGGAGACCAGCCTGAATTCCTGCTCCTCTAAAGTTAAGTTTGCTGCTCGGCCTTTTGCTTTGGTGCTTGACTTTGTTTTGCTTTGTTTTTCTGGATTTCTGCCATTCCCTGCTGGGGTGTGCTGAATTCATTTAGCTCTGTCTTCTGAAAATACCTGAGTGCTGATTTAGTTTTTGAAGCCTAGCTGCTTCAGGGCCTTTTTCATATCAGCTTGTTGGCTTATGTCTTTGATAGGGTTTTGGCAGATTGCAGACAGCAGCCTTCCTGTCCTTTCCTATCTAGGTAGTTTTTGGGCCCCGTCTTTGCTCAGTCTGTCTTTCTGTCTGTGTTAGTGTTTTCATCTTGCTTCACCGTCATTATATGTTGGGGGCTGCCTATTGCTTTGGGGTCTGCTCTGGGGCAGTTTAGATTTCCCCTTTCTTTCTTTAGGCCTATGTAATTCTCCGGCTGTGATCGAGGGGTCTAGGGCATCGTAGGAACCCCCCACGGCTACTGCTAGTTGTGTTGATAGGTTCAGGGGTCTGCAATCTGATAGTTGCCAACTTCTCTGGTTTTCTGGACTTAGCTTGTATTTCTGCTTTTGCCTCTTACGGTGACTCATTCATAACAGTCTGGGTAGTGGTTGACAGAGTTAGTAAACAGGCGCATTTTGTACCTTTGGCAGGACTACCTAACGCAGAAACACTATCGAAGTTGTTTATTAAGCATGCTGTGCGGTTGCATGGTGTGCCTCTGAATTTGATGTCTGATAGAGGGGTGCAGTTTGTGTCCAAATTTTGAAGGGCATTTTGTAAAAGATTGGGTATTAGCTTGACCTTCTCCTCAGCCTACCATCCCGAAACCAACTGTCAGACAGAGAGGACCAGTCACTTGAACAGATGTTGCAGTGTCTTGCCAGGTCTCAGCAGGACGATTGGTGTTCCTCGTTGCCCGTGGCTGAGTTTGCATTTAATAATCGAGTTAATCAGTCCACTGGCACTTCTCCTTTTTCTTGTAACTACGGTTTTCACCCCCATTTTGGTTGGGGGAGGAATAGAGGGAGGTCCAAAATAACATTGAGGTGACTCAGGGCAAACAGAAACATTTTGCTGATAAGCAATGATCGGTAGGACCTATATTTCAGGTGTGATTGTCTACCGGGAACATTCGTCTGAAACTTTCTTCCATTAAGCTGGGTCCTATGTTTATTGGTCCTTAAGAGATCATTGAGACTGTCAATCCAGTGGCCTTTCGCTTACGCTTAACTCCGTCGCTTCGTATCCCCAATGTGTTCCATCAGTCACTTCTTATGTCATTTGTACCTTCTTCTGCTGCGTCTCCATCCCCTCCGCCTCCTGTCTCTATGGATGGTCAAACTGAGTATGAAGTGGAACTGAATGTTGATTCTCGGATGGTTCGCAGTTCGCTTCAGTACTTGGTACATTGGAGGGGGTACATTTCTGAGGATCGATCTTGGGTCCCGGCCCGATCAGTCCATGCTGATCGGTTGGTCTGGGCTTTGCATGCACGCTATCCTGGGGGTCCGGTGGCCCCCCTTGAGAGGAGGGTACTGTCATGATCCAGACCGGGTTTTTCCTGTCTCTCCTTTCCCTTGTCTGGTCATGTCAGCAGTTAACTTTTCTCTGCCTCATTCAGGTGTCAGGTATGCTATTTCTCTGCGCTGCATCCTGCAGGCAGTGTCAGTTATATTTCCTGCCTACGGCGTGTGTAGCTGGCTCTGGAGAATCCCTGGATTGTCCTGCTGTGTTTAGCTGACTTTGCTTGTGTCTGTGTACTCTATCCCTGCCCGTCCCATCTCTGTGTGTCCTTGGGTGTTTGGATTCCCCAGTACTCGTCTTTGGCTCTGACCTGATTCTGTGTCTTCCTTCTGATACCTCTTCTACTGACCAGCACTGACCTATTTGCTCCCCTCCGACTGAGTTTGTAATTCCCCTGTACTTCACTACTCTCTGGTATCGACATGGCTTGCTGACTATTCTGTTGCCACCTGGTGGTAGCCTCACTGCAGTCCTGTATCCCTGCTCTGTGCAGGACTTCTGTTCATTCTCCAATCTGCTGCCATCTAGTGGAGTTTGCACTACTCTGCAGCTACCTGCAGTGCTGCAGTGTGACACTATGCCCAGAATCATTCACAATCTATCAGGTCACATTGCTGTTGGGTTAAAGGAATTTTCCTGTAATTTCAATGATTTGATTCCTCTGGACATTGTGTGATTGATCCCTTATCTGCCTGTGTTTTCTTTCCAGCTTCTCCCAGCACAAAGAAGGAGCGAAAACAACTTCTGATCTACTGCCGTCACCATCTTCAAGATGGTGGTCACTGATCATACCGCATATTATGTCGTCCATGTTCTGTCCATACATGTAAAGGAATGTCTCATTAGACAACTGACTGAATATATTCTTTCCTTAGCGCCTCATGCCGACCAACAGAGAAGCTCAGAAGAAATACTGTATCTGCAATTTCCTTAGTATGAAGAAAAACCGGAGCCAAAATCAATGACGACAGAGGAGCCAAAAAAAGAGGAGATGAAGATGCCCAGGGAAGCAATGAAATATCAGGGGGTAAAAGAGCTTGAAGAAGATGAGGCAGGAGACACTGAAGAAGAAGAAGATTAGAAGGCATCAGAAGAGAAAATAGAAAATGTGCAGAAGAACAGTAATTCAACAAAAAGAGTTCAGAAGCAGCCGGCATGAAGACAGAAGATCCGCCAGCAGTCCATCCTCCATTATATAAACACACCAACCTCAGAGGAAAGAGGAATATCATCTGGACCATCCTCCTCAAAGCAATGAGACGCTGATGGACATCTGAGTTGGGTAACATCGGCAGCTTCAAATCTAATACTAATAAAAAGCATAGATAAAATAGTAATTATTAGATTAAAAAATATTAAAAATGTAGTAAAAAATTATAAATTACTTTTATAATATTAGGAGTAATAATATAGTGTGTAATAGTCTAATAAGAGCAGTAACTAATATTAATTGTATAATAAAGATAGGAACATATAAATAACATTAGCAAGTTTGATCCAGGGTTCTAGGACTGATCGCCTTTTCCTGGGGTCAAGAAGGAATTTTCCCCTTGAGACACCAATTGGCTGAATGTTTCTAGGGGTTATTGCCTTCTTCTGGATCAACACCTTTAGGAATAAAGAACCTAGGTATTAGTAAGATTATAGTAGAATTATCACTACTGGGATAGTAATATAATATAGTATAAAGTGTTATATTAGTGATCATAAAACAGTAATAATTTCACTAGTAAAGAAATAATAACATTAAATCATAATTTTAGAAATAAGATATTAATAATAGTAACTTTTAATAGGTATTAGGGGATTTGATCAGGGGTTCTAGGACTGATCGCCTTTTTCTCAGGGTCAAGAAGGAATTTTTCCCCTGTGACATGAATTGGCAGAAAGTGTCTAGATTTTTTTTTGCCTTCTTCTGGATCAATAGCATTAGGAATAGAAATCTAATTAATATTAAATAGAGAGATTATAGAAATATTAGTAACAATAGTTATAATATGAGCAATATTAAGTTAAAAAAATATAAATAAATATGTTTAATAAATAGTGGTGGTAATAAAATAGCAATATAAATTTTAATGCTATAGTATTATCAGAAATACCATAATAATAGCATATCAAACAAAAAAGTTCCAGCAACAAACATCCAAATCAGATTGTTGAATAGATGTTAAAACTTCATCTTTATTGCAATGCCTTTAAAAATTAATTTTTTAAAGGCATTGCAATAAAGATGAAGTTTTAACATCTATTCAACAATCTGATTTAGATGTTTGTTGCTGGAACTTTTTTGTTTGATTACCACAGCCGCTTTTTCCGAGCACCATCCTGGAGTCCACACCCAAAGCCACAGGAATTCATCTAATGGTGAGCTGAACACCTTTTTTTTCTTCTATATTCATAATAATAGCATAGTATAGTATTAGGCATCAGCAGGTTGGATCCAGGGTTCTAGGACTGATCGCCTTTTCCTGGGGTCAAGAAGGAATTTTCCCCTTGAGACACCAATTGGCTGAATGTTTCTAGGGGTTATTGCCTTCTTCTGGATCAACACCTTTAGGAATAAAGAACCTAGGTATTAGTAAGATTATAGTAGAATTATCACTACTGGGATAGTAATATAATATAGTATAAAGTGTTATATTAGTGATCATAAAACAGTAATATTTTCACTAGTAAAGAAATAATAACATTAAATCATAATTTTAGAAATAAGATATTAATAATAGTAACTTTTAATAGGTATTAGGGGATTTGATCAGGGGTTCTAGGACTGATCGCCTTTTTCTCAGGGTCAAGAAGGAATTTTTCCCCTGTGACATGAATTGGCAGAAAGTGTCTAGATTTTTTTTTGCCTTCTTCTGGATCAATAGCATTAGGAATAGAAATCTAATTAATATTAAATAGAGAGATTATAGAAATATTAGTAACAATAGTTATAATATGAGCAATATTAAGTTAAAAAAATATAAATAAATATGTTTAATAAATAGTGGTGGTAATAAAATAGCAATATAAATTTTAATGCTATAGTATTATCAGAAATACCATAATAATAGCATATCAAACAAAAAAGTTCCAGCAACAAACATCCAAATCAGATTGTTGAATAGATGTTAAAACTTCATCTTTATTGCAATGCCTTTAAAAATTAATTTTTTAAAGGCATTGCAATAAAGATGAAGTTTTAACATCTATTCAACAATCTGATTTAGATGTTTGTTGCTGGAACTTTTTTGTTTGATTACCACAGCCGCTTTTTCCGAGCACCATCCTGGAGTCCACACCCAAAGCCACAGGAATTCATCTAATGGTGAGCTGAACACCTTTTTTTTCTTCTATATTCATAATAATAGCATAGTATAGTATTAGGCATCAGCAGGTTGGATCCAGGGTTCTAGGACTGATCGCCTTTTCACAGGGTCAAGAAGGAATTTTTCCCTTTGACACAAATTGGCGTAATGTGTCCAGGGGTCTTTGCCTTCTTCTGGATCAACAGCTTTAATTCTAGGGATCCCATAGTAATCCCTGTCAGTAATAATAGCAATAATATGTATAATGTAATAGTAATGAAAGGATTGCAATGATAATAAGAAAAATTTAAACACAATAAATAGGTTAGTCTGTTAGTGTAGGGCCCCATCTGATGAGGTCGCCTTGCGTTGGCAGATGGGCTTGCACAATTTGATCAAAATATGCACTAAGAACCCCAAATTTATAATGATAGAAAGTAAGGAAGTAATAAAACGCCCAATATTATCAATATAACTGTGTTGCCTCCTTTATTTTACTGTAATAAAGAAAAATAGAAAATCCAGCACATTTGGAAACATTTCTACATTTGTATCTCTATGCTGCAATCGTGTTAGGTTAAAATCGCAACGTAACACCCTAAGAAATCGTTATATTCTATCTTGCAATGAGACACACAATGTAATTGTCACCTGACACATACCGCCATGTAACCATAGCTGTTATGAGTTCATTTTCCCCTTCACCATTGAGGTCTGATGAACTCCCTCTTCTGGAGAAGGAAGGTAGTGAGGCTGATTACCAAACACCTGAGCTGGTAGAGGATGACTGGGTGACGGGAATTGCTGACTGGATATAAGGCAGCCGACGCCCTTCTGCCTCACTGGTGATTTCTCTGAGGTATTCTAGGAGACCAGTCTGATTCCTGCTCCTCAAAAGCTAAGTTTTCTGCTTTGCTTTTTGCATTTGTGTTTTGGTTTTATTTTGCCTTGCTTTTTTGGATTCTGCCATTCCCTGCTGGGGTGAGCTGAATTCCTTTGTGTCTTTTTGCTCTGTCTTCAGAAAATACCTGAGTACTGACATAGTCTTTTTGAAGCCTAGCGTCTTCAGGGCCTTTTTCCCTGTCAGTCTGTTGGCTCTTGTTTTGATAGGGTTTTTGGCGGATTGCAGACAGCAGCTTTTCTATCCTGTCCTATCTAGTTAGCTTGGGCCCCATCATTTGCTCAGTCTATCTTTCTATCTGTGTTAGTGTTTTTTTCTTCTTGCTTCACTGTCATTATATGTTGGGGGCTGCCTATTGCTTTGGGGTCTGCTCTGGGGCAGTTTAGATTTCCCTTTCTGTCTTTAGGCTATGTAGTTCTCCAGCTGTGATCCAGGGGTCTAGGGCACCGTAGGAACCCCCCACGGCTACTGCTAGTTGTTGTTGATAGGTTCAGGGGTCTGCAATCCGATAGCTGCCAACTTCTCTGGTTTTCTGGACTTAGCTAGCATTTCTGTTTTTGCCTCCTACGGTGACTCATTCATAACAGAATCACCAGCCATACCGCAGATCCTAGGGTACTCAATAGCAGGAAAGAATTGTAAAAAAAAAAAAGGTGTGTATATTTTTTCCTCTATATCTCTGAGGCCGTAGGGGGAATTTTTTTTCTCTCAATGGAGATAAAGCAATTGTCTGATCGTGTGGAGCAGCTCGCTGCGGAAGTGCGGGGAATTTCCGCCTACCTTGCTCATTCAAATGCTGTTGAACCAAAAGATCCCTACTCCTGATGTGTTTTTTGGGGATCGGTCTAAATTTTTGAATTTCAAAAATAATTGTAAATTATTTTTTGCCTTGAAGCCTAACTCGTCAGGGAGCTCCGCGCAGCAGGTTAAAATTGTCATCTCTTTGCTGCGTGGCGATCCCCAGGATTGGGCGTTTTCTTTGAAACCAGATGATCCTATTCTGACTAATGTGAACGCATTTTTTCAAGCCTTGGGGTTGTTGTATGATGAACCTAATGCTATTGATCAGGCTGAAAAGACCCTGTTGGCACTGAGCCAGGGTCGAGATTCTGCAGAATTGTACTGTCAAAAATTCCAAAAGTGGGCGGTCCTTACCTGGAATGATAATGCCTTGGCAGCTTTCTTTCGGAAGGGTTTGTCAGAAGCCGTAAAAGATACTATGGTGGGATTTCCTGTTCCCTCTGGTCTTGACGATTCTATGTCATTAGCCATTCAGGTTGATCGGCGTTTACGTGAACGCAGGACTGCACGAGAGGTGTTTCCACCTGTTGAACAAGTGTCTGAACCTATGCAATGTGACAGAGTTTTGTCCAGGGAGCAACGTCAGGAGTTCAGAAGGCATAATAAGCTGTGTTTTTTTGTGTGGAGATGCCTCGCATATTATTTCTGTCCTAAATGAGAGAAACGTTTTGTACACACGTTTTCTGTGGGTGGTGTTCAACCTAAGTTTCTTCTGGCAATTACTCTGATCTGCTCCCTGTCCACATTTTCCGCCAAGGCTTTTGTGGATTCCTGAACCTAATGGACTTGGATTTTGCTAAACGTTGTGGATTTCCTATGACACCTCTGCGGACGCCTATCCCTTTGAGGGGGATTGATGCTACTCCTTTGGCGAAAAATAAACCTCAGTTTTGGACCCAGGTAGTAATGCGGGTCGCCCCAGACCATCAAGAAAATTGCAGATTTTTGGTGTTGCATAATTTGCATGATACCATTGTTCTGGGGTTTCCCTAGTTGCAAATTCATAATTCAGTTTTGGATTGGAAATCTGTGACTGTGGTGAGTTGGGGTTGTCGGTGTGCCCTTAGTGAGGCTCTGTTTTTTTCCACCTCTCCTCAGTCACATGATGTTCCTGACTATTTGGCGGACTTTCATGATGTATTTAGTGAGAATGAGTCTGCGTCTTTGCCTCCTCATAGGAGTTATGACTGTGCAATTGAACTGAGCCCGGGGTGTAAATTTCCCAAGGGTCGGCTCTTCAATTTATCTGTACCCGAGCATGAGGCTATGCGATCCTATATTAAGGAGGCGTTGGAGAAGGGTCATATTAGACCATCCTCTTCACCATTAGGTGCTGGTTTTTTTTTTCGTGGCAAAAAAGGATGGTTCATTAAGGCCTTGTATTGATTACTAATTTTTATCGGAAATTTATAGCAAAATTTTCTAGTATTGCCAAGCCATTGACTGATCTGACTAAGAAGGGTGCTGATGTGTTGAATTGGTCTCCGGAGGCTGTTTCTTCCTTTCAGGAGCTGAAGCGAAGATTCATTTCTGCCCCGGTTTTGCGGCAACCTGATGTCTCACTCCCGTTCCAGGTAGAGGTGGACGCTTCTGAGATTGGTGTAGGAGCTGTTTTGTCCCAAAAGGATCCTGTAACATCTAAAATGAATCCCTGTGCTTTCTTTTCCCGAAAGTTCTCCCCATCTGAACGTAACTATGATGTGGGGAATCGGGAACTGTTAGCCATGAAATGGGCATTTGAGGAGTGGAGACATTGGTTGGAGGGAGCTAAACATCAAGTCGTGGTCCTCACTGACCACAAGAATTTGATTTACCTGGAGTCGGCCAAACGCTTGAACCCTAGACAGGCTAGATGGGCCTTGTTTTTTTACACGTTTTGATTTTGTGCTCTCTTTTCTTCCTGGCACTAAGAATGTCAAGGCTGACGCTCTTTCTAGGAGCTTCTTGGCTGATTCTCCTGTGGTGACCAAGCCTGCTACCATCTTAGGCGAAGGGGTAGTTCTTTCTGCCATCTCGCCCGATTTGAGACATGCTCTGGAAGAGTTCCAGGAGGACAAACCTGAGCGTTGTCCCAGTGGAAAGTTGTATGTTCCTGACCAGTGGAAGAAGAGAGTTATGTCTGAAGTTCATTGCTCTGCATTGGCTGGTCATCCAGGTATTTTTGGTACTAGAGATCTGGTGAGTCGGTCTTTTTGGTGGCCCGCCTTGTCTCGTGATGTCAGGAATTTTGTGCAGTCCTGTGGGACTCCCGGTCTAAACCTTGTTTTCGCTCTAATGGGTTGTTGATGCCTTTGCCGGTCCCCAGGAGGCCATGGACCCATATTTCAATGGATTTCATCTCTGATATGCCTGTCTCTCAGAGAATGACTGTTATTTGGGTGATTTGTAATAGGTTCTCTAAGGTGGTTCATCTTGTACCACTCCCTAAGTTGCCATCTTCTTCTGAGTTGGTGCCCCTGTTTTTGCAACAGGTGGTTCGCTTGCACGGGATTCCTGAGAACATTGTATCTGACAGAAGAGTTCAGTTTGTGTCTAGATTTTGGAGGACTTTCTGTTCCAAGCTGGGAATTCAGTTGTCCTTCTCCACTGCGTTTCACCCTCAGACCAATGGGCAGACGGAGAGAACAAACCAGACCTTGGAGTCGTATTTGAGATGTTTTATTTCCGCTGATCAGGATGATTGGGTTTCATTTTTGCCCTTGGCCGAATTTGCTTTAAATAATAGAGCTAGTTCTGCCACTTTGATGTCACCTTTTTTTTGTAACTTTGGGTTTCATCCTCGATTTTCTTCAGGGCAGGTGGAGCCTTCTGCCTGCCCAGGTGTTGACACTGTGGTGGAGAGAATGCACCAGATCTGGGACCAAGTGGTGGATAAGTTATCTCTCTCCCAGGAAAAGGCCCAGCGGTTTTCCAACCGACATAGGACCATTGGTCCCCGGTTTAAGGTGGATGATATGGTTTGGTTATCATCAAAAAATATCGCTATGAAGGTAGCTTCTCCTAAGTTTAAGCCTAGATTTATTGGACCTTACAAGATTTTGGAGATCATTAATCCGGTCTCTTTTCGGTTGGCTCTTCCTGTCACATTTAAAATCCATAATGTGTTTCATAAGTCCTTGTTGAAGAGGTTTGTTGGACCAGTAGTTCCTGGGGTGGCACCTCCGGACCCTGTATTGGTTGAAGGTAACATGGAATATGAGGTAGAGAAGATCCTGGATTCCCGTCTGGCTAGACGGAGACTCCAGTATTTTGTTAAGTGGAAGGGTTATGGTCAGGAGGATAATTCCTGGGTCTCTGCCTCTGATATTCATGCCAAAAGATTGGTGCGTGCCTTTCATCGGGCTCACCCTGATCGCTCTGGTGGCGTGGATGAGGGTTCGATGACCCGTCCTCAAGGGGGAGGTACTGTTATGAGTTCATTTTTCCCCTTCACCATTGAGGTCTGATGAACTCCCTCTTCTGGTGAAGGAAGTTAGTGAGGCTGATTACCAAACACCTGAGCTGGTAGAGGATGACTGGGTGACGGGAATTGCTGACTGGATATAAGGCAGCCGATGCCCTTCTGCCTCGCTGGTGATTTCTCTGAGGGATTCTAGGAGACCCAATCTGATTCCTGCTCCTTAAAAGCTAAGTTTTCTGCTTTGCTTTTTGCATTTGTGTTTTGGTTTTATTTTGCCTTGCTTTTCTGGATTCTGCCATTCCCTGCTGGGGTGAGTTGAATTCCTTTGTGTCTTTTTGCTCTGTCTTCAGAAAATACCTGAGTACTGACATAGTCTTTTTGAAGCCTAGCATCTTCAGGGCCTTTTTCTCTGTCAGTCTGTTGGCTCTTGTTTTGATAGGGTTTTTGGCGGATTGCAGACAGCAGCTTTTCTATCCTGTCCTATCTAGTTAGCTTGGGCCCCATCATTTGCTCAGTCTATCTTTCTATCTGTGTTAGTGTTTTTTCTTCTTGCTTCACCGTCATTATATGTTGGGGGCTGCCTATTGTTTTGGGGTCTGCTCTGGGGCAGTTTAGATTTCCCTTTCTGTCTTTAGGCTATGTAGTTCTCCGGCTATGATCGAGGGGTCTAGGGCACCGTAGGAACCCCCCACGGCTACTGCTAGTTGCTGTTGATAGGTTCAGGGGTCTGCAATCCGATAGCTGCCAACTTCTCTGGTTTTCTGGACTTAGCCAGCATTTCTGTTTTTGCCTCCTACGGTGACTCCGTCATAACACATAGCATAACATGTATTACTGGAGGCCAATCAACCAGTAATTGTTAGTTATAGAAATGATTATTGAAATTGCACTCAGTTGCATATATTCTTAAAGGCAGAGGGAAGCAGAGTACATTTCCTACGGCTAATAGTGTCTGACCATGGATCAGCTACATGCAAACCAATTGGCGAATATTTAATAGCCTCTTCATTTCGGGCGACCATCGCACTTTCATGCGCACAGTATAGAGGTGATGGGACTTGTTTAGCAGGACCCGGTCCATCAGCCATGTCAGCAGTCTGTGGCTGGAAGCACAGAAATCCTGAGAACTGCCTTATACAGTTAGGTCCATATGTATTTGGACAGAGACAACTTTTTCTAATTTTGGTTCTAGACATTACCACAATGAATTTTAAACAAAACAATTCAGATGCAGTTGAAGTTCAGACTTTCAGCTTTCATTTGAGGGTATCCACATAAAAATTGGATGAAGGGTTTAGGAGTTTCAGCTCCTTAACATGTGCCACGCTGTTTTTAAAGGGACCAAAAGTAATTGGACAGTTGACTCCAAGGCTATTTCATGGATAGGTGTGGGCAATCCCTTCATTATGTCATTCTCAATTAAGCAGATAAAAGGCCTGGAGTTGATTTGAGGTGTGGTGCTTGCATTTGGAAGGTTTTGCTGTGAAGGAAACAAGCGGTCAAAGGAGCTCTCCATGCAGGTGAAACAAGCCATCCGTAAGCTGCAAAAACAGAAAAAACCCATCCGAGAAATTGCTACAACATTAGGAGTGGCAAAATCTACAGTATGGTACATCCTGAAAAAGAAAGAAAGCACTGGTGAACTCATCAATGCAAAAAGACCTGGGCGCCCACGGAAGACAACAGTGGTGGATGATCGCAGAATAATCTCCATGGTGAAGAGAAACCCCTTTAGAACAGCCAACCAAGTGAACAACACTCTCCAGGAGGTAGGCGTATCAATATCCAAATCTACCATAAAGAGAAGACTGCATGAAAGTAAATACAGAGGGTTCACTGCACGGTGCAAGCCACTCATAAGCATCAAGAATAAAAAGGCTAGACTTGACTTTGCTAAAAAACATCTAAAAAAGCCAGCACAGTTCTGGAAGAACATTCTTTGGACAGATGAAACCAATATCAACCTCGATCAGAATGATGGAAATAGAAAAGTATGGCGAAGGCGTGGTATAGCTCATGATCCAAAGCATACCACATCATCTGTAAAACACGGCGGAGGCAGTGTGATGGCTTGGGCATGCATGGCTGCCAGTGGCACTGGGTCACTAGTGTTTATTGATGATGTGACACAGGACAGAAGCAGCCGAATGAATTCTGAGGTATTCAGAGCCATACTGTGTGCTCAGATCCAGCCAAATGCAGCCAAACTGATTGGTCGTCGTTTCATACTACAGATGGACAATGACCCAAAACATAAAACCAAATCAACCCAGGAGTTTATTAAAGCAAAGAAGTGGAATATTCTTGAATGGCCAAGTCAGTCACCTGATCTCAACCCAATTGAGCATGCATTTCACTTGTTAAAGACTAAACTTCAGACAGAAAGGCCCACAAACAAACAGCAACTGAAAACCACCGCAGTGAAGGCCTGGCAGAGCATCAAAAAGGAGGAAACACAGCGTCTGGTGATGTCCATGAGTTCAAGACTTCAGGCAGTCATTGCTAGCAAAGGGTTTTCAACCAAGTACTAGAAATGAGCATTTTATTTACAATTATTTAATCTGTCCAATTACTTTTGAAAAAGGGTGGCACATGTTAAGGAGCTGAAACTCCTAAACCCTTCATCCAAGTTTAATGTGGATACCCTCAAATGAAAGCTGAAAGTCTGAATTTCAACTGCATCTGAATTGTTTTGTTTAAAATTCATTGTGGTAATGTCTAGAACCAAAATTAGAAAAATGTTGTCTCTGTCCAAATATATATGGACCTAAATGTAACTCCCAGAATATGCGTCTCTTCTTCTGAACCTTCGGCCAGGTACAACATCATTGTTGCGGTGTGATGTACATATTATGATGTTGTGCCAGAACGGCTAATCAAAAGAAGAGCTGCAGATGCCGGGAGGTAGATGGTGGTTTCTAGGGCTTCTGTCCGATGGCTGAACATTACTGACATTACTGATTGGACTATGTCCTGCAATCGATTTGCACTAATTCTCTTATTGAACAATCATCAGTACAATCACTTTATGCAATACTATAGAATATCATTGTCCTCAGCAGCACATTGTGCTGCCAAGAATGATGATCTTTATACAACCTTCAAAATGTCGTTCGCTGGGTAATTTGCAGACTATTTAGAAAGGCCGATAATGAGGAAACAAGCTTTCCTAGGAATGCCCATTGCTGATTATCTGCCAGTGTAAATTGGCCCTAGTTTTGTTTTAAAGTGTGAATAAGCCCCATTGTCCACAGCATCCCCATGCGGCTGAACAGGGTTCATATAAGGGGCTCCCCTTAGTTGTCAGTAAGGAAAATAGTCTCCAAACTGAACAAACCCTTTAATTCTAAAGCACTGAAAGATATAAAGATTAGTTCTGAGAGTCCTGGGATAAATTGTTCCATCATGGCTTCAGGAAGAAGCGAAAAGCTATTCAATTGCTCAAGTCAAGAGTCTGGATTTGTGCAGGCTGGGAGTCATGCATGACAGTTCTCTGGGCCATTCTCTATAAACATCCACCCTTGTCATGTTTGTGCACATTAACCAACAAGTAGGTCAGGTGCTACATGTGGCTCTTCGGCACACAGTACGTGGCTACCAAATTGTTGATACCTGTAGACAGGGCCATATTTCCCACTAGGCACTGGAGGGCACATGCCTAGTACAGGAGGATACGGGGGCGGCACCTGAGCAAGGTTTTTTTTTTAGAAGGCAGTGGTCATGAGAATGAGCTCAGTGGGGGGGATGAGAATGAGCCCAGAGGGGGCGGATGAGAATGAGCCCAGAGGGGGGGGGATGAGAATGAGCCCAGAGGGGGGGGATGAGAATGAGCTCAGAGGGGGGGATGAGAATGAGCCCAGAGGGGGGGGGGATGAGAATGAGCCCAGAGGGGGGGGGATGAGAATGAGCCCAGAGGGGGGGGGGATGAGAATGAGCCCAGAGGGGGGGGGGATGAGAATGAGCCCAGAGGGGGGGGGGGATGAGAATGAGCCCAGAGGGGGGGGGGGATGAGAATGAGCCCAGAGGGGGGGGGGGATGAGAATGAGCCCAGAGGGGGGGGGGATGAGAATGAGCCCAGAGGGGGGGGGGGATGAGAATGAGCCCAGAGGGGGGGGGGGATGAGAATGAGCCCAGAGGGGGGGGGGGATGAGAATGAGCCCAGAGGGGGGGGGGATGAGAATGAGCCCAGAGGGGGGGGGGGATGAGAATGAGCCCAGAGGGGGGGGGGGATGAGAATGAGCCCAGAGGGGGGGGGGGATGAGAATGAGCCCAGAGGGGGGGGGGATGAGAATGAGCCCAGAGGGGGGGGGGATGAGAATGAGCCCAGAAGGGGGGGGGGATGAGAATGAGCCCAGAAGGGGGGGGGGATGAGAATGAGCCCAGAAGGGGGGGGGGATGAGAATGAGCCCAGAGGGGGGGGGGGATGAGAATGAGCCCAGAGGGGGGGGGGGATGAGAATGAGCCCAGAGGGGGGGGGGGATGAGAATGAGCCCAGAGGGGGGGGGGGGGGGATGAGAATGAGCCCAGAGGGGGGGGGGGATGAGAATGAGCCCAGAGGGGGGGGGGGATGAGAATGAGCCCAGAGGGGGGGGGGGATGAGAATGAGCCCAGAGGGGGGGGGGGATGAGAATGAGCCCAGAGGGGGGGGATGAGAATGAGCCCAGAGGGGGGGGATGAGAATGAGCCCAGAGGGGGGGGGGATGAGAATGAGCCCAGCCATGCATAAAAGGAGGGGACTGGAGTGTATGGCTGCATGTATTTCTACGTAGCTGAACACTCTGGTCCTGAGTGCCGGCGGCAGGGTCGGGTATTGAGGTACGAGACTCGTGCCAGTTCGTTGCAAGTGTGACCCCGCCCTAACGCAGATTTTATGTGTGTGTGTGTGTCTTTATTTAACTCTCTATGTACCATTTTATTATAAATATTACTAAACATCGGGCTTGGTATTATCTTGAGTAGATGCAAAAACCCCCAGTGGCGTGAACGGTGCCAAATGGTGAGATACCGATAATCCCACACCAGGGAAAAGAAACACCCGCTCCACGAAGACATGTGTATAAGGAGGAAAAAGAGCAACTAGCTGGATATGGTAAAATATATTACTTTATTTGAAAATTCTTATGAAAAATACATCATACCAGGTAACAATAAATACAAGTGTCACAAGACTACGGCAGGATAACCCACAGATACATGCATGGAAATCGTAAAAACGTTTAGTTAAGTAAAATGCTAGTGCCAAACCGTTCCATGCATATAGGAAAGCTCCAAGAAAGGTCAATAGTAATGGTCAAATCTCCTTGGACATTATCTAATATATAATTGCCAATCGGCTCTGTCACAGCTTCCGGCGATTGTGTCGCTATCCCACAATGCACCGCGGCCGGAAGCTGTGACAAAAATGGCACCGCTATTCCATCGGGAGATCAGCGCCGGCTGAGGCAATGAGTGGCACAGGATTCAAATCCCCGCCGCCTGAGCCAATGAGTGGTGCTGCGCGGGATTTGATTCCCCCGCCAAGCCTCAGCCGGCGGGTGGCTCAGCCAATGAGCGATGCTGCGCGGCTTGGCGGGGGATTCAAATCCCGCACAGCAACGCTCATTGACTCAGCCAGCAGGCGATATGAATCCCGCGCCGCTCATTGGCTCAGCCAATGAGCGGTGCCACGCGGGATTTCAGTTCACCGCACTCCCGATGCAATTGCATCAGGCCTATTTCTAGTACATTATAAATGTCACTGGACATTATATATGATAGATTGTACATAATATATTACAGATAATTCTGGACATTTTATACTATAGATCTCCTTGTACATTATATATTATAGATAGATCTATAATATATAATGTCAAAGTAGATCTATAATAAATAATATACAGGGAGATCTATAATATAAAATGTTCAGATTTATCTATAATATATAATGTATATGGATATCTATAATATACATTAATAATATATTTAACATTGCAAAATATAGGATAATTTTTGACATTTATTTTTATATCCATCCTTGAAAAACACTTATTGTAACATCTGACACACTGACCATACACCAATGACACCGATACCATTTTTTCAAGTATCTGTTTAAACCCTGACATATGAATAAGGCCTTAGTCAGAGACTGGGCAGTAATAGAATAATAAAATCCATCTAGTAATCCTACAATGTCTTCTGGACATGGTATGGGGAGAGTTTCTAGTTCAGTTAGTACAGACACCATACTTCTTGTTGTTAACCAGTTAATGCTCTCTTGTTCACCACACTGCAGTGTCAAAAGAGGAAGACAGCGAGACAGGCAGCAACATCGCATCAGAGAGCTCATGACCTCAAAACAGAAGATCCTCAGATCCTGGTAATGTGACATAATATTAAGAATAATATTTATTCATTGATATTGTGCTATTAACCCCTTAACGACCAAGCCATTTTGTAGGTTAAAGACTGGGCCTTAATTTGGAAATCGGACCACTGTCACTTTATGTGGTTATAACTCTGGAACGCTTCAACGGATCCTGCTGATTCTGAGACTGTTTTTTCATGACATATTGTACTTCATATTAGTGGTAAAATCTCTTCGATATGACTTGCGTTTATTTATGAAAAAAATGGAAATATGGCAAAAAATTTTTCAATTTTGCAATTTTCAAATTTTAATTTTTATGCCCTTAAATCAGAGAGATATGTCACAAAAAATAGTTAATAAATAACATTTCCCACATGTCTACTTTACATCAGCACAATTTTGGAACCAAAATTTTTTTTTCTTAGGAAGTTATAAGGGTTAGAAGTTGACCAGCGATTTCTCATTTTTCCAACAAACTTTTCAAAACCATTTTTTTAGGGACCACCTCACATTTGAAGTGAGTTTGAGGGGTCAATATGACAGAAAATACCCAAAAGTGACACCATTCTAAAAACTGCACCCCTCAAGGTGTTCAAAACCACATTCAAGAAGTTTATTAACAGTTTAGCTACTTCAAAAGAATTGAGGCAATGTGGAAGGAAAAAATGAACATTTTACTTTTTTTCCAAAAATTTTTTATTTGGACACAATTTTTTATTTTGTCAAGGGTATCAGGAGAGAATGAACCACAATATTTGTTGTGCAATTTCTCCTGAGTACACCGATACCCCATGTGTGGAGGAAGACCAATCTTTAGGCGCACGGCACTGCTCAGAAGGGAAGGAGCATCATTTGAGATTTTGAATGTCAAATTGGCTGGAATCGAGATCGGACACCATGTCACGTTTGGAAAGCCCTGATGTACCTACACAGTGGAAACCCCCAACAAGTGACCCCATTTTGGAAACTAGACCCCCCAAGGAACTTATCTAAATGTGTGTTGAGCACTTTGAACCCCAAAGGGCTTCACAGAAGGTTATAACGTAGAGCCGTAAAATTAAAAAATCATATTTTTTCCACAAAAATGATCTTCAATGAGCTATAATTTTTCCATATTTTGGCCGACAGAGTCATGTGCGGGCTTGATTTTTGCGGGAAGAGCTGACGTTTTTATTGGTACCATTTTGAGGCACATAACATTTTTTGATCGCTTTCTATTCTGATTTTTCTGTACATTTTTTGAATGAACATAAACCAGCAATTTAGGAATCCTTTTTTTTTTCCCCCTCCGCTCCACATGTGGTAAAATTAGTATGGCAGCTTTATTCTTCGGGTCACTACGATTACAGTGATACCTCATTTATATCATTTTTTTATGTTTTGGTGTTTTTTACACAATAAAAACTTTTATAGAAAAAATATTTTTGCATCACTTTATTCTGCGAGCTATAACTTTATTTTTTCGCTGATGATGCTGTATGGTGGCTCGTTTTTTGCGGGACAAGATGACGTTTTCAGCGGTACCATGTTTATTTATATTCGTCTTTTTGATCGCGTGTTATTGCACTTTTTCAAAGCGGTATGATGATACTGCTTGGAAAAATTATAATTTGCTACTTTTTTGTGTTTTTTTTTTTACGGCGTTCACTGAACGGGTTAACTAGGGTGACACTTTTATAGATGGGATTTTTACGGACGTGGCGATACCAAACGTGTATTTTTTGTTTATTTTATTTTTTTTTTTACATAAAAATGTGTAATTTTTAGGGGATTTTTTAGGGAATTTTTTATATTATTTTTTAATAATTTTTTTACATGTTTTTTTTTTACCTTGTCCCTTTATGGGACTTTCATGTTCGCTTTCACTTTAGGTATAATACATTACAATGCTCCAGCATTATGCCAATGCTGAGAGCATATATAAATATAAACATCCTATTTGTAGGTCTTTTGAGTGTGGTAGGAAATCCACACAAACAAGGGGAGAACATATAAACTCTTTGCAGATGTCATCCTTGTTGGGATTTGAACCCAGGACCCCAGTGCTACAAAGCTGTTGCGCTGACTACTGAGCCACTATATACAGTGCTAAGCACTAAGCCACGATATACAGTGATAACCACTGAGCCACCGTGTACAGTGATAACCACTGAGCCACCGTGTACAGTGCTAACCACTGAGCCACCATGCTTCCATAATAGCTATGCAAGAATATTTTTGCTGGCAGCATTGTGTATTAGCTCTTTCTATGCACATCATATGCACTAAACATCTGTTTTTATTGATTTATTTGAGGATGTAATATTGATATCCTATCCTTATAATAGGCTATCAATATTGACACCAGCACTGATCAGCTGACTGAAGGAGTTGTAGCGCTTCATGGCATAATGACTGCTATTTTACCATACTTATACACTATGTTCCGATGGTCATTTGTTGATTTTGCAGCATTAAGGCTGGAAACACGGACCGAGAGGCATGCAAGATACTCGCATGAGTGTCACTTAACTCACCCGGGACAGCGGCAGGCTCTCTGGACGTGAGTGCGTCGGCTGCATAGAAACACACACAGCTGACATGCTCCCTCCTGCAGCCGTCCCAGGTGAGTCATGTAAGACTCGTACAAGTATCTCGCAGGCATCTCACACCTTGTGTCTCCAGTCTAAGAGGCCACATTACTGAATTCAAATGCTTTTTCAATCAAAAACATGATCCATGTGTGTCAGTTTTTTTCATGCACCCAGAATCGGAGACTGCTCTGGTTTTGGGCTGCCTTGAAAAACTCCCACACAAAGAACAGACGTGGATCCGTAGCTTTCTGAGTCAAATAACATGGATATCTATGGTGACGGATCTGTACAGATCCGTGAAAAAAACAGATCTGTGAAACAGATCCGTTTTGCTGTACTGAGAAATCAGCATTTCAATTGATATATAAATAACGCCCAACGACTATGGTGGATCTTAACCCTCTATCACTCCAGCTCTATTTCCTACAGAGTGCTACCTCCTTTTGCTTCACTGACAGCCTCTATGATGTGTTTCCTTCTGGAAAAAACAAAAAAAGTGGTTTGGTACCGTGTTAGCCAGTAGAAAAAAAATATATAAAGTGCTCTCAGTGAGAAAGAAAATGTCATGATCCAGGACGGGATTTCGCTTTGACCCGTCCTGGTTAGACTATGGGTTAATTGTGCTGCCTCTCTCTGGCAGCAGGAGGCTATTTAGTGCTCACTGGACCTGGGTCCGGTGTCAGTTATACTCCTGCCCTCGGCTGAGTTAAGTGACCTCTTGTATACGTGTGCCTTGTGCCTGATATCTTGCTTGCTTGTTCGGTTGTGATCTGGTTCTGTCCCTGTTAAGAGTTCTGCCTGACCCTCTTGTACTGCGCTACCTCTTGTGTATGACTCTCTGCTTGTGACCCGACTCCTCTCTGCTCGTCCCCTTGGTACCGCATCACCCTCTTTGTCTGACTACCCGTCTGTTTGTCCCTCCTGTACCTCGTTTGCCCGTACTGCTGTGACCTCCGTTTTGCCTGACTCTGAGTTGTTGTATGGTGTCCTGTCCTATCTGAATACAGGACGCTAAGCCCCGCCCCCTTGCAGTCACATGACCATAGGTCCATGGAGAATATTCAGTTTCAGTGTCCGCAGGTCCTATGCCTCTTTACTTTCCAGCGCTGACTGGACCCTGACACTATTAGCCTGAAGCACGCATGGTCACCTCTGCTGCCCGCTCCACAGGTATCTTTTAGCACTGCTTCTGTACTCAGAACACGAGCACTGGCTCTATGAGCAAGTGCAGTGCGGTGTCTCTGACATTATAACTGACCCATACCATTTTTTTTTTCTCTGCTCCCATTCACCTGTGTATGTGATGGATCCTGTGCACACTCTTTCTGCGCAGGTTAAGCATCTGACGCAGATGTCTCAGAAACTCTTTGGAGAACAAAGAGTCCTGGCTCAGTCTCAGCAGCTGATCGCTGACATTGTGCAGGGAGTTCTTTCATGGGGGGCTCGGGATGTTACATTAATTTCCCCTGAGTCTCCAGTGAAGTTACCAGATACCTTTTCTGGAGATAAAAATGACTTCAGAGTTTTCAAGGAAGGCTGTAAGCTTTTTTTTTCCTTAAGACCACACTCTTCTGGGGATGAAAGGCAGAGAGTGGGGGTCATTATGTCTCTGTTAAGGGGAGCCCCCCAAGCTTGGGCTTTCTCCCTTCCTACCACGGCCCCTGAGCGTATGACTGTGGATGCATTTTTTGAGGCCCTGGGGCATATTTATGATGAGCCTGACCGGGTGCGTATGGCTGAGGACAGGCTGATGAATGTTTCCCAGGAGAAACACTCAGCCGAGTGGTTTTGCACAGAGTTCAGACGCTGGGCTGCTGAGGTCTGCTGGAACGACGCCGCTCTCCGGGGGTTGTTCCGTAGAGGCCTGTCTGAGCATCTGAAAGACGCCTTGGCTCTCCACCCACCACCTGATGCCCTGGAGGAAGCTATGACACAGGCCGTCCGAATGGATCGCAGGTTACGGGCAAGGGGAGTGATACAAACCGAGACATCATTATTCTCCCAAGGAAGGGGAGCCAGTTCTTCATTGAAAATCACGGAGATGGGAACCATCAACCTTAAGGAGGAAGAAAGGAGACAACGGCACGTGAGAAAATGCTGTGTTCACAGTGGCGAGTCTGGACATTGGAAAAAGGATTGCCCCTCCCGGCCACTAACCAACAAGCGACTGAGCCCGGGTGATTATCGTGGAGGTCACCCAGGCTCTCAGGTACCCTTTTCTGCATTTTCTAAAATGTCATTTCAAGTGGAACTTTGTTGTGGGGGTGTCTCCACATCCACTTCTGCCTTCGTGGATTGCGGTTCATCATTGAACTTTATTGACTCTGACTTGGTGGCCAGGTGTAAGTTAGGGACAGTTAGGTTGGAAACTCCGATTCACCTTGTTGCTATTGACAAAATACCACTGGTTAAGAATGACATTGTGTTTTGTACTGAAGAGTTTCTCCTTAAAGTGAGTTCCTTACACCAGGAACGTATTTCATGTTTTGTAATGAACAACCTGCCTGCGGGACTGGTGTTGGGGTTCCCCTGGTTACAGCTGCATAATCCTGTGATTAATTGGGAATCTCGGGATCTTGTTAAATGGGGTCCCTATTGCTCTGAGAAATGTCTTGTTTCTGTGTCTGTGTCGTCCGTGGGTCTAGAAGGCATTCCGGAGTGCCTGATAGATTATACTGACGTTTTCTCCGAAAAAGAGGCTGAGGTTTTACCACCACACCGCCCATTTGATTGTGCCATTGACCTGGTTCCAGGTGCTAAATTGCCCAAAGCCCGCCTGTATAACCTCTCGGGTCCGGAACGGGCTGCGATGAAGGAATATATTTCCGAGAGCCTCCGTAAGGGACATATTCGTCCTTCTGTTTCTCCTGTGGCGGCAGGGTTCTTTTTTGTAAAAAAAAAAGACGGTGGTTTGCGCCCATGCCTCGATTTTCGTGAGTTAAATAAAATAACTGTGAGGAATACTTATCCCCTTCCACTTATTCCTGATTTATACAATCAGTTGTCCGGAGCTAAGTGGTTTTCGAAATTAGATCTACGGGGAGCATATAACCTTATCCGAGTCTGGGACGGAGATGAATGGAAGACCGCTTTTCTCACTACTGAAGGGTTGTTTGAAAATTTGGTCATGCCCTTCGGCCTGACCAACGCTCCAGCGGTCTTCCAAAATTTCATAAATCATGTGTTCTCCGATTTGATTGGACGTTTTATGGTGGTGTATTTGGATGACATTTTAATCTACTCGCTTGATAAACAGACTCACATTGGTCATGTTCGGGCAGTTCTCCAAAGGCTCAGGGAGAACGGTCTGTTTGCTAAACTTGAAAAATGTTTATTTTTTGTTCAGGAACTGTCCTTTCTGGGGTTCATCGTGTCTGCTGAAGGGTATCGCATGGATCCTAATAAGGTGCAGGCCATTCTCGAGTGGGTTCAACCGTGTGATTTGAAGGGTCTGCAACGTTTCCTAGGGTTCGCTAATTATTAACGGAAATTTATAAGGGGGTTCTCACAGGTGGTTAAACCCCTCACAGACATGACTCAAAAGGGGGCCGATATCAAGAATTGGTCAACCGCAGCGGTAGCGGCATTTCAGTTTTTGAAAAAATGTTTCATGTCGGCCCCGGTTCTTATCCAACCGGACCCCTCTGAACCATTTATTGTTGAGGTAGACGCCTCAGAGGTGGGGGTGGGGGCGGTATTGTCCCAGGGACCCGCCACTTTGACCAATTTAAGACCTTGCGCCTTTTTCTCAAAGAAGTTCTCCCCTGTGGAGAGAAACTATGATGTGGGGAATCGGGAACTTCTGGCCGTAAAATTGGCTTTTGCAGAATGGAGGCATTTTTTGGAGGGGGCTGTTCATCCTATAACGGTAATCACGGACCACAAAAACCTAGCTTACATTGAGTCAGCTAAAAGGTTGACTCCCAGACAGGCTAGATGGTCACTTTTTTTTTCCCGATTCAACTTCTCGATCACTTTTCGACCAGGATCCAAGAATATCAGAGCGGATGCGTTGTCACGCAGTCTTGATCCGGTGTCCCCCCCGGAACCTCCATCCTCCATTCTTCAGCCTGGGGTGGTGGTGGCAGAGGTTTCTAATGTGTTGAAACGGGAGATTCGAGAAGCCCAGGCTCTTGCACCTCCAGCTAAGCCGTTGGATAAACTTTTTGTGCCAGCTCAGTTTCGTCTCAAGGTCCTCCAGGAGTTCCATGACTCAGTTCTGGGTGGACATCCAGGGATCTCGGCGACCCGGAAGGCCATTGCTAGAATATTCTGGTGGTCTTCTTTAGCCTCTGATGTTGGGGAGTATGTGTCTGCGTGTGAGGTTTGTGCCCGTGCGAAAACTCCCCATAACCGGCCGGCCGGGGAATTGGTACCACTGCCAATTCCTGAGAGACCATGGACTCATCTGTCCATGGATTTCATCACCAACCTTCCCCCTTCCAAGGGTAATACCGTGGTCTGGGTCGTAGTGGACAGGTTTAGTAAGCAGGCACATTTTGTACCTTTGGCAGCTCTACCTAATGCGGAAACATTGTCCAGATTGTTTGTGGAGCATGTGGTGCGGTTGCATGGGGTACCCCTGAATGTGGTGTCTGATAGGGGAGTGCAATTTGTGTCCAGATTTTGGAGAGCTTTTTGTAGGAGGTTGGGTATTGGTCTGTCCTTTTCATCCGCCTACCATCCAGAGACTAATGGGCAGACTAAGCGGACCAATCAGTCTCTGGAGCAAATTCTGCGTTGTTTGACCTCAGCCCGACAGGATGATTGGTGTTCTGTGTTACCATTGGCTGAGTTTGCATTTAACAACCGCACTAACCAGTCTACGGGTACATCTCCTTTTTTTGCAATTATGGGTTTCATCCTCATTTTGGAGAATTTTCCCGCTTGAATTCTGGGTGTCCTGGGGCGGACGAGACGATCCAGCGGTTGGGGGAGGTATGGCGGGAGGTCCAGAATAACATTACGAAGGCCCAGGACAAATTTAAATTTTTTGCGGACCAAAAACGATCCGTGGGTCCAGTGTTTCAGGTCGGAGATAAGGTATGGTTATCCACCAAAAATATAAGGCTCAAGGTCCCCTCTGCGAAGCTTGGACCCAAGTTTATAGGTCCCTATGTAATTACCGAAGCAGTTAACCCGGTGGCTTTTCGGTTGAGTCTTCCGCCATCTCTAAGGATCCCTAATGTTTTCCATAAGGCCCTTTTGAAACCTGTGAGGTCCAGTGGGGAAGGATCATCATCTTCCCCGACACCGGTTCTGGTAGATGGGCAGGCTGAGTACGAGGTGGAACGAATTGTCGACTCCAGGTTGGTCCGTCGCGCCCTTCAGTATCTGATACATTGGAAGGGCTACGGTCCTGAGGAACGCTCGTGGGTTCCTGCTCGATCAGTTCATGCGGATCGGTTGATCCGAGCCTTTCACGCCAAGTACCCTGAGAGACCTGGGGGTCCGGTGGCCCCCCATTGAGAGGAGGGTACTGTCATGATCCAGGACGGGATTTCGCTTTGACCCATCCTGGTCAGACTATGGGTTAATTGTGCTGCCTCTCTCTGGCAGCAGGAGGCTATTTAGTGCTCACTGGACCTGGGTCCGGTGTCAGTTATACTCCTGCCCTCGGCTGAGTTAAGTGACCTCTTGTATACGTGTGCCTTGTGCCTGATATCTTGCTTGCTTGTTCGGTTGTGATCTGGTTCTGTCCCTGTTACGAGTTCTGCCTGACCCTCTTGTACTGTGCTACCTCTCGTGTATGACTCTCTGCTTGTGACCCGACTTCTCTCTGCTCGTCCCCTTGGTACCGCGTCACCCTCTTGTGTATGACCTTTGGCTTTGTCTGACTACCCATCTGTTTGTCCCTCCTGTACCTCATTTGCCCGTACTGTGTGTGACCTCCGTTTTGCCTGACTCTGAGTTGTTGTATGGTGTCCTGTCCTATCTGAATACAGGACGCTAAGCCCCGCCCCCTTGCAGTCACATGACCATAGGTCCCGTGCAGACTATTCAGTTTCAGTGTCCGCAGGTCCTATGCCTCTTTACTTTCCAGCGCTGACTGGACCCTGACACTATTAGCCTGAAGCACGCATGGTCACCTCTGCTGCCCGCTCCACAGGTATCTTTTAGCACTGCTTCTGACTCAGGACACGTGCACTGGCTCTATAAGCAAGTGCAGTGCGGTGTCTCTGACAGAAAATAGGAATCTTGTGGGTATGATACCTTTTAATGGCTAAAAAATAATAGTGAATGATGTTACAAAGCAAGCTTTCGAGACAACTTACGTCTCTTCATCAGGCTGATATAACAAAATATTTGACGAAACCTTATTTATATACAGTGGAGAGCACATGCATGGTGTGATACATGGACATTTCAATAAACAAACAATGAGCTTGAAGAGAGAATCCTTAATTAGGTAAGATTAGATAAGTGGTGTGAAAGTTCTGTGAGATCAAAGGGCTATAGGAAATAGCTCAGATATGGTAATGGATCATAAAACTTTCTGACAAGTTGAGTCCTGTGTGAATAGAATCAAAGATCGTAATGAATTCTTGTTCCCACACCCTGCAATGTTTCTTTGATTTAAAATTGCTTTTTAAAATTACGACTTTCATATTGTCTATGTTATGTCCTGGATCACAGAAATGTTTTGCCACAGGTAAATTGTTTTTTTTTTGTCTGTAATTGTATGACGATGAAACCTCATCCTTGCGGTCAGTCTCTGTCCTGTTTCTCCAACATAGAAGCCACCCACAAGCCATATATTGCATAGAATTAAATACACCACATTGGAAGAGGAACATGTGAATGTCCCAGGGATCTTATAGCCCTGCTGTGTGTTGGGAATTTGGATTTTGTCTTTGGTCTCTATATGAATTCAGGTTTTGCATCTTCTCCCATTGCAAGGATATGTTCTTCTTGGTGAATCTGAGGGCATTGAACTTCGGATAATGATGTTTCTTAGATTGGGAGGTTGCCTGTAAGGCCTCTTTCACACTTCTGTTTTTGACAATCAGTCAAGATCCGCCAATTTGGGAAAAAAATGGATTCGACATTTTTCTTTGCGGATCCGTTTTTTTACCCAATGACTTTCATTAATGGCGGATCTTGAAGGATTGCCGTCCGTTGCATCCGTTTTTGTGCATATCCGCCAAAATGTTACTGTCCGTCAACATCCTCAAAGACTTTCAAACGGAGCTTGCAACGTTTTTTTGGCCAGCGGATCCTCCACACACTGATTTAAGCCAAAATTCTGTCTGGGTGCTGGACCAAAAAAATCTCTCTCTCTCTCTCTCTCTCGCCAGTGGCTCCTTTAAAATTCTTCATTCTGCGGATCCGTCATAAAACGGATCCTATTGCATCCGTTCACATTAGTTACAGACGGATCCACTTTTCCGCATTTTGGGCGGATTTTGACTGATACAAATAACTGAAGTGTGAAAGAGGCCTAACATAGCAAGGGGGGGTCTTTGAATAGTATTTTTAACCGGTCATCCTTGTGTAGGATATGGTGAAGTTATCTAATCTTACCTAATTAAGGTTTCTCTCTTCAAGCTCAGTGTTTGTTTATTAAAATGTCCATGTATCACACCATGCATGTGCTCTCCACTGTATATAAATAAGGTTTCTTCAAATATTTTGTTATATCAGCCTGATGAAGAGACGTAAATTGTCTCGAAAGCTTGCTTTGTAACATCATTCACTATTATTTGTTAGCCATTAAAAGGTATCATACCCACAAGATTCCTATTTTGCTTCTCTCACTGAGAGCACTTTATATACTTCTGGAAAAAAGAGCTGTAAGTCGATCAGGGAGAGATGGCACTGAGCGGGTATAGAGATCGAGTAACAGATTTACTCTCTCATTTGCATATGTATGCAAACCGATTTCAGATGAATGGACTGAACATGTAAAAATATTGCTGCAATTGTCTTTGAAAGAGCATATACATAGATTCGGACCCCTTACTCATTCCCTATGGGACTTGCGAACATGTTTGGTACTTGCGGTTTTGCACTTGCGGTGAGACAAAAAAAACACCGCTAGCAGCGTTTTTTTTTCTGTTGCTGCAAGTACTGCATTTGCAGGATCGCGGCAAAACCGCAAGTGCCACACATGTCCGCCAGTCCCATAGGGAATGAATGAGGCCGAAAGCAGTGTTGCCATAAGTGATCCGTTACGTGGCAGATGAGGAAAAACTGCCAGATCTGCCGCGAATGGCAAAAATCGCTGATGTGAAAGTAGCCTAAGTCACTGCCGACAGTGTCTGCATTAGGCCGGTTTCACATTTGCGCTTTTGTGCGCAGCGCATCGTGCGCACCCGTGCGCATGCACACTGCGCACCTATGTTTAACATGACGTGCGCATGTTTTTGCGCACACTTGCGTTTTCGTGCGCATGCGTTTTTTTGTCTTTTGCGCCAGGTGCGCCACACGCAACATGTTGGATTTTTTGGTGCACCCTGTCTCGGCAAAAAAACGCATGCGCACGCTTGCGCACGGAATGCGCAAAAACAACACATTGAAGTCTATGGTAACGCATGCGTGCGCATGGTCTTGCGCACGGTTGCGTTTTTTTACGCATGCGTTTTTGAGTGAAACAAGTCTAGAATGTTCTCTAGACAATGGAAAAAATGTCACACCTAAAAACGCATGTGCATAAAAAAACGCAGACGCATGCAAAAACGCATGCGAAACGCAAGCAACGCTGCGTTTTTTTGACGCATCAGCATGCGCATGACGTTAAAAAAATGCGCGTTTGTTTTGCGTTTTTCTTTGCGTTTTTTTTTCGCACGATGCGCTGCGCAAAAAAACGCTAATGTGAAACTAGCCTTAGTCATACTCACCAATGGGGGAGGAAGCACAAAAAGTGCCTAGGGCAGCATAAACTCTAAATACGGCCCTGCCTGTAGATACCATTGTGCTCCTGTGGCACCACAAACTTGGTTCTAAGTTTAAAGCATGTTATTAGAAGGTACAGGGGTTGTCTCATGACTGACAATGATGATATATCCACAGAATATGACTTAAAGAAGTCCTTCCATTAAGTTTTTTATTCATTACATCTGTAGTGCCAGTGTTTCTGCATGTTTCCCTTCTCCCCTGGCCGAGCCGCCGACTCACTCACCGCCACGGCCTCCATACCACACATCCTCCTTATCCTGCTGCTGCCTGAGGTCTGCTCATGGCTCGTAGGTCCCTTGGCACTGTACTTAGGGCGTGCACTCCCTCCTTCTTAAAGGGACAGAGCGCACCATCCTCAAGTGTCTCTAGCCAATGGCTGTGAGACACCAAGTTTTTAAGGCACCTGTTACAGAACCACTCAGCACCCAGAATATGTTGTGCAGTTATATGTATATATAATAGGTTCCATGTGAGATGCATGTCCCTAATGTATCAGCAGTGTCCGCCCTCCCCCTACCTTTGTAATTCCCACAGTAAACATACGCAGGCTCCGGCCACCTGCTGCTTTTGTAATGCATGTTTGGCCTGACGCTTGTCTATTGGCCGGCCCTCTGTATCTGTGTGATATATATTGTGTCCTGTGAGTAAAGTGTTGTCAGACTGGAAATACATGGAGAAGCAGTGATCTTTTATATGCGCCCATGCACTCAGAGGAATTCCAGCCAGCATCATTCATTCAAACTCCAGCCAACGCAGAGCGGACCTCCGAAAACACGGGGTGGTACTGAAAGAGGTAGACCAGCTTGAAAGACCCTGTTACAGCACCTCCACCCGATGGGAGGTGCGTGAGCAACGTGTATGCTTTCCTTGTTTGCATGCTTGCTAGTTCTTAGATCTCTTATTGTAGTTTATTTTCCAGTACCTTTCTGTACCTGCCCATGCCAGCCCCTCTATACCAGCAGAACTTGCCATATCTGTCTGCATGTGCTGTGCCTACCTGTATAACAGCCAAACCTGCCTGCATCTGCCAATGCCCACCTGTATACCAGCTGTATCTGCCTGCACCTGCTAGTGCCTGCCTGTGTACCAGCGCTACTTGCTGTTCCTGCCTGCATTTGCCAGTGCCTGCCTGTATATCAGCCGTACATGCCTGCAACTGCCAGTGCAGCTGTACCTGACTGCATCTGACTGTGCCTGTCTGTATTCCAGCTGTCACTGCCGCTCCTGTGTTCCTGCCATGCCTCCCTGTACCAGCTAAACCTTCCCTTCTAGGCTATTCCAGCTTCCTGAACTTTGAGGTCAGCTGTCAAGTGTCCGAGGTCTGTTGTTATGTAGCACCTGGTATCCATTTGGAGCCAAGTCTAACCCCACCATCAGAGGCTATAGAGAAGAGTCAGCCCCAGAAAGGACAGCTCTTGGACAAAAAATGAGCACTTCTCAGGTTTAGCAAACAGAGAGTTCTCCCGTAACCCCTGAAGAACTGCACGTAGATGACCCGTGTGAGATTCTTTGTCAGATGAAAATACAAGAATGTCATCTAAATATACTAACATAAAGTGCCCAATGAAGTCAGAAAATACATTATTAATGAAATTTTGAAAAACCGCCGGCGCATTCGTGAGACCAAATGGCATGACCAAATTTTCAAATAAACCTTCAGAGGTGAGAAACGTCGCTTTCCACTCATCCCACTCATACGGATAAGATTATACTCTCCCCTGAGATCCAACTTGGAAAACCACTTAGCCCCAGATAATTGGTTGTAAAGATCTGGAATACGTGGGAGAGGGTAAGTATTTCTCACCGTAATTTTATTTCGTTCCCGAAAATTGAGGAAAGGACATAAACCACCATCTTTTTAACATAAAAGAATCCAGTGGCCAGCAGAGAGACAGATATGACCTTTGCGTAAACTTTCAGAGATACTGTACAATCTTTCACAGCAGTACGTTCTGGGCCGGAAAGATTGTAGAAACGGGCGTTGGGCAATTCAGCAGCTGGAATAAGATTAAGGCCGGCGTCACACTAGAGAAGAATACAGATGAGTGCTATGCGAGAAAAAAATTGCATAGCACTCGGACCACTGTTAATCCATGGGGCAGCTACCATCAATGTATTTTTTCTCGGCTGTATTATACATGTGAGGGAAATCGCAGCATGCTGCGATTTGCACCGTATATCGGCCGAGACTCGCCAATGATGCGAGAAAAACTCGCACACCACACGGACCATCAGTGTGACTTGCGAGAAATACACACCGGTGTCCTTTGAAAAGCTGGCAATTCATGTGCGGTGTACACTAAAATCACACTGACAGCTTACTATAGTATATATCTATATATATATATATATATATATATATATATATATATATATATACACATAGTAAAGGTGTATATATGTTATTGACACACACATTATATATATATATATATATTTATTTATATTTCATAGAGAGATAGATGGCAGAATAGCCGATAATTCATTTGTCGGCTTCTGTAAAATCATTGCAGAAGCCAACAGGTTAGGAGACGTAGTTTACTAACAGTAAACCATTGCAGAACAGTTAGATTTATAGATGTCAGTGACTAATACTGTTAGTACTACACTACCGTTCAAAAGTTTGGGGTTACCCAGACAATCTTGTGTTTTCCATGAAAACTCATACTTTTATTAATCAAATGAGTTGCCAAATGAATTTAAAATCTAGTCCAGACATTGACAAGGTTCGAAAAAAAGATTTTTATTTGAAATAATTAATTTTTTCCTTCAAACTTGCTTTTGTCAAAGAATGCTCCCTTTGCAGCAATTACAGCATTGCAGACCTTTGGCATTCTAGCAGTTAATTTGCTGAGGTAATCTGGAGAAATTTCACCCCATGCTTCCAGAAGCCCCTCCCACAAGTTGGTTTGGCTTGATGGGCACTTTGTGTACCATACGGTCAAGCTGCTCCTGCAACAGCTCAATGGGGTTGAGATCTTGTGACAACGCTGGCCACTCCATTACAGATAGAATACCAGCTGCCTGCTTCTTCCCTAAATAGTTCTTGCATAATTTGGAGGTGTGCTTTGGGTCATTGTCCTGTTGTAGGATGAAATTGGCTCCAATCAAGCGCTGTCCACAGGGTATGGCATAGCGTTGCAAAAATGTAGTGATAGCCTTCCTTATTCAAAATCCCATTTACCTTATACAAATCTCCCACTATACCAGCACCAAAGCAAACCCAGACCCATCACATTACCTCCACCATGCTTGACAGATGGCGTCAGGCATTCTTCCAGCATCTTTTCAGTTGTTCTGCATCTCACAAATGTTCTTCTGTGTGATCCAAACACATCAAACTTGGAATCGTCTGTCCATAACACTTTTTACCAATCTTCCTCTCTCCAACGTCTGTGTTCTTTTGCCCATCTTAATCTTTTCCATTTATTAGCCAGTCTCAGATATGGATTTTTCTTTGCCACTCTGCCCTGAAGGCCAACATCCCAGAGACGCCTCTTCACTGTAGACGTTGACACTGGCGTTTTGGGTGTACTATTTAATGAAGCTGCCATTTGAGGACCTGTGAGGCGTTGATTTCTCAAACTACAGACTCTAATGTACTTGTCTTGTTGCTTAGTTGTGCAGTGGGGCCTCCCACTTCTTTTTCTACTCTGGTAAGAGCCTGTTTGTGCTCTCCTTTGAAGGGAGTAGTACACACCGTTGTAGGAAATCTTCATTTTCTTGGCAAATTCGCTCATGGAATAGCCTTCATTTCTAAGAACAAGAATAGACTGTCGAATTTTCCATGAAAGTTCTTTTTTTCTGGCCATTTTGAAAGTTTAATGGAGCCAACAAATGTAATGCTCCAGATTCTCAACTAGCTCAAAGGAAGGTCAGGTTTATAGCTTCTCTAATGAGCCAAACTGTTTTCAGCTGTGCTAACATACTTGCACAAGGGTTTTCAAGAGTATTCTCACCATCCATTAGCCTTCTTACACAGTTAGCAAACACAAAGTACCATAAGAACACTGGAGTGATGGTTGTTGGAAATGGGCCTCTATACACCAATGAAGATATTGCATTACAAACCAGACATTTGCAGCTAGAATAGTCATTTACCACAATAAAATTGTATAGAGTGTATTTATGAATCATTTAATGTTAGCTTCATTGGAAAAAAACTGTGCTTTTCTTTCAAAAATAAGGAAATTTCTAAGTGACTTTAAACTTTTGAACGGTAGTGTATGTGTGTGTAAAATTTGGGATCTGTATGTATTAAATAAAAGAATGTTTTCATGGAAAAAAAATGACGTGGGCTCCCACGCAATTTTCTGCTCCAGAGAGGGAAAGCCAGTGACTGAGGGCAGATATTAATAGCCTAGAAAGGGTTCATGCTTATTGGCCCCCCGGTTAAAAACATCTGCCCCCAGCCACCCCAGAAAAGGCGCATCTGTAAAATGCGCCAATTCCGGCACTTAGCCTCTCTCTTCCCACTGCCCTGTAGTGGTGGCATATGGGGTAATAGAGGGTTAATGTCACCTTTATAATGACATCTTGAGAGTGGGAAAATGACAGATCATTTTGTTTCACGCTGCTGAGTTCACTGCGGGTCAGGATGGGAGGCTGCGCTGATTTCACTGATGGTGCCGCTGGCAGCTTCTCATTCATTCCTCAGTGGTTTACAGCCGGGGCGGTAGCATTAGCACCACTCCCGGTTGTAAACTATTTAACCCCCAGATATGGATTTCACCATGGGACTGAACGGCAGACAGGTATGGTATATTTTTGTTTTTTTATTTTTTTATTTATTACAGGAGATCGTAGGCATCGCTTAGTTTAACAGAAGAATAAAGATGGCAAAACTGTGTGTTCTTTCAATTCAGTAAAATAGTTTATTCTGCCTGTGTGTGTGTTTATTTAACCCTTTACAAACTTTAGGATTAGTAATCAATAGGTGTCTTATTGACACCTCTCCATTACTAAGCCAGGTTTAATGTCACCTTACAATATAAAGGTGACATTAACCCTCTATTACCCCATATGCCACTACAGGGCAGTGGGAAGAAAAAGGCTAAGTGCCGGATTTGGCGCATCTTACAGATGCGCCTTTTCTGGGGTGGCAGGGGGCAGATGTTTTTAGCCAGGGGGGGCAATAAAAATGGTCCCTTTCTAGGCTGTTAATATCTGCCCTCAGTCACTGGCTTTCCTTCTCTGGGCCAGAAAATTACGTGGGAGCCCATGCCATTTTTTCCTTGAAAACATGCTTTAATTTAATACATACAGGTCCCAAATTTTACACACACATAGTACTAACAGTATTAGTCACTGACATCTATAAATCTAACTGTTCTGCAATGGTTTACTGTATGTAAACCATGTCTCCTATCCTGTCGGCTTCTGCAATGATATTACAGAAGCCGACAAATGAATTAACGGCTATTCCGTTATCTCTCTATGAAATATATATATATATATATATATCCACAGTATTTCAGAAGAAAAGACGGACGGTACCGCTGAGAGTCTATGCTGTTGGTATTACACCATGTTGCAGGCTTTACCTCATGATCATGGGTGCTTGTCCAGAAAACCACTGTATTATAAATTCCAACAAAAAGAAAGCAGGTAGCACGCACCAATCTTGTGAAAAAATTCCGTCATTTTTTCACAAGATCGTTGAGTGCTATCTGCTATATATGTGTGTCACAGACGGTGTATGACCTTTTACATAGAGAGAACTGCTGTATGTAAAAGCTCATGTTAAAATCGCATTATATACGGATGACATACGGATTTCACACTGGAAATTGCATCCTCGCATTGCAAACGGATTATATATGGGTCACCGTTCAGGGAACATTTGTGCGATTCTCAGCTGTCAAAATCGGGCTGATTATTTATACGTTAAGTGTGGCTCTAGCCTAATAGTACAATCATAGGGGCAATGGGGTGGCAATACCTCAGCCTCTCTTTCAGAAAACATGTCCTCAAAATCTTTCAGGTACTCCGGAATACCCTCCAGATTAACGGACGCCGTCAACACAGCCGAAAGACAACCATTTGAACAATTAGGACCCCATCTCACAATATCCCGAGATTCCCAGTCAATAACAGGATGATGCAATTGTAACCAGGGGAATCCTAACACCAGTCCCGATGGAAGATTATCCAGAACATAACATGAAATTTGTTCCTGCTGCAAGGAAACCACCTTGAGGAGAAACTCTTCAGAGTCAAATTTAACAAAATTTTTCGCCAACGGTGTCTTATCAATGGCAAAGATATGGATTGGGGTCTTAAGCCTAACTCTCCCTATCTTATTCCTGGATACCAGACTGGAGTCAATGAAGTTCATGGACTCACAGTTCACAAAAGCTGAAGTTGGTGTGTAGCAATCCCCACAACAAAATTCTACCGCTAACAAAATTCTTTGGAATGAGAAAAAAGGTACCTGAGAGTTTGGGTGACCTCCTCGACAATCACCCATACTCGGCAGCTTTTTAGTCGGTGGACAAGAGGAGCAGTCCTTTTTCCAATGTCCCGGACTTCCACAGTAAAAGCATAACCTTCCTTCACGTCATCGCTTCCTCTCCTCCTGGAGGTTAGTTGCCCCAACCTCCAAAGGTTCCGTATAGGGCATCACCTCGGATTTAGCAAGATGTATAGGATCCTCTCACTGGATTATTCCTCTCCCGCAACCTCCAATCCATATGAATGGCCTGAGTCATGGCCTCCTCCAAGGAGCTGGGTGGCGGATGGAGAGTCGGAGCGTCCTTAAGCTGATCTGATAGTACTCTCCTGAACTGACATCTTAACGCAGAGTCGTCCCAAGACACTTCGGTGGACTACTGTCTAAAAACTGAACAATACCAGTCGGCAGCGAGGCAATGATTGTGTCCTCTGCCACCCTGACCTGGTCTGGTTCGTTGTAAATCTGTCCTAAAGCCTCAAAGAACTTATCCACAGACACATGTTCAGGGCATTCACAGGTAAAGAAAAAGCCCAAGTTTGAGGACCCTCCCGGAGTAAAGAAATGATTATCCCCACCCGTTGACTCACGTCTCCTTAAGATCTGGGTCTGAGGGAAAAAAGCAGCTTACAACTCTTTCTGAATGTAAAGAACTTCTCTCTTTCCCTGGAGAAAATATCTGGGAGCCTGACCGTTGGTTCAGGAGAGTGTAAAGAGACATCTATGGAGTCTGAGTGCTTACAGGCTAATTATGTCATAGAACTCTGACCAGACTTAACCGACTCAGTAAGTTCCCTCTGGAGTTGATTATGGAAAGTAGCCAGAGTTCTATGTTCCACAGACAAATCCTGCATCATTTGAGTCAAATCTGATCTGCAAGGGTACAAAGCGGATCCATAGCAAAAAGGGAAGAAAAAACTGTCTATGGTTAGCTATAATATCACGCTGCGCACTTCAGGTAGCAGTAGAGTAGTGTAAATTCCACTATCTGGCAGTAGAGTGGAGAATGAACAGAAGTTCTGCACAGAGCAGAACTACAGAACTTCAGCGAAGCTACCACCAGATGGCTGCAGAATAGTCAGCAAGCCGGGTCGATACCAGACAGTAGCGAAGTACCAAGGGAAATTACAAACTCAGAGTCAGAGGAGCGCAAATAGGTCAGTGTCGGTCAGTAGAAGGAAGACACAGAATAAGGTAAGAGCCAAAGCCGAGTCGAGTACCGGGGAACCCAAACACACAGGGATGCACAGAGACGGGACGGGCAGGGACGGAATACACAGACACAAGCAAAGTCAGCTAAACACAGCAGGACAAACCAGGGATTCACCAGAGCCAGCTACACATGCATAGGCAGGAAATATAACGGACACTGCCTGCAGGATGCAGCGCAGAGAAATAGCAGACCAGACACCAGAACGAGGCAGAGAACAGTTAACCCCTGACTTGACCAGACCGGGGAAAGGAGAGACAAGAAAAATCCAGTCTGGATCATGACACATAATAGACCATACAATCTGATGAAAACTATTTTCTGACTTTCTGCTCAATCTACATTGCATTGCAATTCTGTGCTGGACTAATAGCTGTTGGATTAGATACAGGGCCCAGTGTAGTGTATCACATGATGGGATTAGATACATGTCCCAGTGTAGTGTATCACATGATGGGTTTAGATACAGGGCCCAGTGCAGTGTATCACATGATGGGATTACATACAAGGCCCAGTGTAGTGTATCACACAATGGGATTACATACAGGGCCCAGTGCAGTGTATCACATGATGGGATTACATAGAGGGCCCAGTATAGTGTATCACACAATTGGATTAGATACAGGGCCCAGTGTAGTGTATCACATGATGGGATTAGATACATGGCCCAGTGTAGTGTATCACATGATGGGATTACATACAAGGCCCAGTGTAGTGTATCACACAATGGGATTACATACAGGGCCCAGTGCAGTGTATCACATGATGGGATTACATAGAGGGCCCAGTATAGTGTATCACACAATTGGATTAGATACAGGGCCCAGTGTAGTGTATCACATGATGGGATTAGATACATGGCCCAGTGTAGTGTATCACATGATGGGATTACATGCAAGGCCCAGTGTAGTGTATCACACAATGGGATTACATACAGGGCCCAGTGTAGTTTATCATGCAATTAGATTAGATACAGGGCCCAGTGTAGTATATCACACAATTGGATTAGATACACGGCCCAGTATAGTGTATCACATGATGGGATTAGATACAGGGCCCAGTGTAGTGTATCACACAATTGGATTAGATACAGGGCCCAGTGTAGTGTATCACATGATGGGATTAGATACAGGGCCCAGTGTAGTGTATCACATGATGGGATTACATACAGGGCCCAGTGTAGTTAAACAAAATGTGTCCACTCGGTACATTTTATCAAACAGTCAATTCAGCCATTATACAACCATTGTAATTTAGTTGAGAAAAGCTGACTCCACATCGGCTTTACACAGAAAAGAATAAAAAGGAATTTTTACAACTAAAATTTATACATTATTGAAATTACATATGTAGGAAACAGAGCGATACCATAAAAGCAGGTCGACTACAAAGAGTGTTTTAGCAACTACACAGTACAGTACATATGATAGTATCAAAGCTAGGTTTATTGATATGAGTGCACAAGTCAGATGAATAAAGAATAGTAGACACAAAGGTCGGTGTCCAAAATAGCACCCAGCACAGGACATATCAGCCCCGATCTATCCAGTGGGGAAAATAAGTATTTGTTTCATTGACGATTTTGCAATTATTCCAACCTACAAAGAATGGCGAGGTCTAATTTTCATTGTAGGTACACTTCACCTGTGAGAGACAGAATCTGGAAAAAAAAATTCACATCAATTCGCCTTTGTCTTAGGTATTTGGCAGGACGCTCTTACCCATCAAAATTCAAATCACCCCCTCTTCTCCATAAAAAATAATGACATGAAACAAATAACTGCATTCCTAACAATCTGGTCTTTCAAAATATAAACTTTAATGAACCCATCTGTTAAACTCGGTAAGACTAAGGCACACGTTCAGTATTTTCAGCAGCAAAAAAATTCAAAATGTTGGCACGAAAATTGCTGCATGAAATACCTGCACAGAATGTCCTTGAGGTTGTAGACATCTCATTCACTTTGCTGGTACTGTAACTTGCTGCGTTTTTCTTTTGCAAAAATGCACAGATAAATATGCCAAAAAAAGCAGCATGTGAATGAGCCCTTAGCTGCAGTTTTGCAGTACTTTGATTTCCGTGCACTTTTGCTGTGCAGTCATAAATTGGCAGGTGAAGACCCAGAATCTAAAGTTTGTGAACCCTTTCTTCATCCTACAGATTATGCAGCTGTGTATGTTCAGGATCCCTTCCTGCATCATTGACTGTAAAGGTCATGAATGTAATAGTGAATATAAGTGATGTACTCGTATAATGATGGCTGTGATCTAAGTGACAGCCAATTACCTGTCTCATTGCTCCCATCTGTAGTACATCGGGGCAGAGTACCAGCATCACCTTGGCAGCGGATGCTTTTATCTTACATTTATATGTCAATATGGAAGAGCAATTCTCCTCTTCTGCAAGAAAGCGATAATATAGCGCAATGTGATTAGGTAAAGGGTTACTACCGTATATCAGCATTCAGCCTTACCAAACCAGATCTCCCACTTTGCACTGATGAGGGGCAGTACCCCGAAACACAGTGTCTGCAAATGGAGATTCTGGCTTGGCTTTTATCCTAAGTCATGTAACTAGGCTTATTAAAGGGTCAACATTGACTTTTAGGATTGCTACCTCCAATAGGTGGCACTAGAGTTCTAGTCCTCTTCCTCTCTGAAGAGACAATTTGGATAATTAGCATATTTCCCAGAGGAGCATTGCGGCTTTAAGTCTCCTCACCTCGACATGCTTAGCATGTCATTCTCCACAAGGAGAAATTATACTTCTTGGATATCGGTCAGACGCCTCTCTCACAGCCAAACCAGATCTCTCACTTTGCACTGATGAGGGGCAGTACCCCGAAACACAGTGTCTGCAAATGGAGATTCTGGCTTGGCTTTTATCCTAAGTCATGTAACAAGGCTCGTTAAAGGGTCGACATTGACTTTTAGGATTGCTACCTCCAATAGGTGGCACTAGAGTTCTAGTCCTCTTCCTCTCTGAAGAGACAATTTGCATAATTAGCATTCTGCCTTAGACCCACTCATACTGTAGCACCATGGACAGCAGCTGCCTAACTCCATTTATTAGAGGCTAAGCACCTATAAAAGCTACAGCCATGGAGGTTGTATGTACAGATATACTATCACATAGCGAATACCCGGCACATTTTCTGCTGTAGAATTGCACACGAGAAATCCTCAGCATACTACAGTACCATCAAAGGAGATGAGATATATAAAACCACAGCATAAATTGATTGCGGGGCGGATTTTTAACTCCTCAGATTATCACAGTGGATTTTACCATTTGTAATTCAAATCTGCAACATTTCCACAATAAACTGTAATAAAACCCTTCACAATTTACTGCATTTTTTGCCTTGAGTCAGGGCAATACCATAGCAGTCAACCAGATATTGCCTTCTTTCCAATGCATTACAGATTAGTCACTATGTATTTGCACTGGGCATTTATTGATTTCCGCATATACTGTCTTCAAAAACCAAATAGTGACTAGAGAAGCACTTCAGCAAAATGTTTTATTGCCTAAACCTATGTGAATGTATAAGTAGTGCAATGTAAGTGCATTAATATACTCACTGATCGAGATTTTCCCCTATTTTCAGTGCCGGTCTGGTCCTGTTCTGGGTCACTTGACTTCTATTCCAACCTGTCAGGTGACGCTGTGTGAACCGGAAGTCACTGACGCTTCTTAGATTTAAATTGTAAAAGGGACTTCTGGCTGACACACAGACCCCAGTGTGATCTCGCAAGTAGGAATTGCAGTCAAGTGAGTTTGAAGAGGACCAAACTGGGCAAGACAGGGATTGGTGAGTATATTACCCCATTTACGCTACACTACATACATTTATACACAGGTTAGGCCATAAAAAAGTTTTGTGGAAGTGCTTCCTCAATGAATACGTTTTTTTTAATTATCTTCCAGGCATTGGAAAGTTATGAATTGTTGTAATAATCTTTATTTCCTTACTTTGCTTCCTTTTCTCATAAACACTATATTAAAGTGCTGTTTTAATGCCGATTTCTTGTTTCTTTAGAGGCTCCTTTTAACTGCTGCTTAGCAAAGATCTGCACATTGTATGCAAACAGTCTGTGTACAGAAATATACTGTCTGAATAAATAAGGGAATGGCTACTCCAAACAGGAAATATGTGTAACTGTGTCCCACAGTCAGGGGTGGATTAGGAGTAGCCAGGACCCTGGGAAGTTCAGAAGGTGTGGGTTCCCCACAATCACCCTTTCAGGTACCCGCTGTATCACGTGACATGTCACATGACTCCCATTGATAGGTCTTGTGAGTAACACAAGGGTGTTCTGAGGCACATCTGTACACGGAAAACGGCAGAGATCACGGCGCATAGCAAAATTTTTCGTTTTTTATGTACAGCAGTATAAATAATATAGCACTATACAAAACAGAGTAGGGATGGGAGATTAATGTTCTCAAGGAGCCACATGACAGACTGTGACTATTGTGGAGGCCGAACGAATAGGCTGAAATTAATTTTGCTCAATATTAATACAACATAAAAAAATAATTATTAATAATTGTATGACTAAATATTGAGCAGAATTAAGCATGCCGACAACCCCCTATATACAGTATGACCCCCCACATAGCCTCTTACATACAATATGAGCTTCCACATAGCCCCCTCAATTAACAAGCAAAGCAATCAACCTATGGGGCCATTATACATGTAAACCATAACAAAAAAAACATTAAAAAATTCTTTCTTTTTTTGGTTAGTTTAAAAACCCCACACATAAAGACATAAATGCACACACATTTCCACAGAAAAACAGTGATTTAAAAAAATTAGAGCAGAAATGAGGGAAGATAGGGACTAGTTTTCACAATTCCGTTCCTGACAGTGGAGGTTTGCACAATAAGTTGAAACAGTATCAGCCCCCATATAGCCTCCTAGATACAGTATGAGCCCACACAGCTTCCTATATAGTGTAAGCCCCATATAGCCTCCTATATACAGTAAGAGCCTGCACATGGCCTCTTGTATACAGTGTGAGCCTGCACATAGCCTCCTGTATAGCGTATGAGTACACACATAACCTCCTATATAGAGTGTAAGCCCCCATATAGCATCCTGTATACAGTATAAGCACACACATAGCCTCTTATATACAGTATGAGCCCGCATATAGCCTCTTATATACAGTATGACCCAGCACATAGCCTCCTGTATACAGTGTGAACCTGCACATATCCTCCTATATACAATATGAGCCCACACATAGCCCCTTATATACAGTGTGAGCCTGCACATAGCCTCCTGTATCCAGTATGAGGTCCTGTATAGCCTCCTATATACACCAGTGACCAAAACTGTGGATACACTTCAAATTTTTGTAATTTTTTAAAGTTTTTAGCATGCAATCATACAAAGTGTTTATAACAATAATGCCACAAGTAGTCTAAGGTAGATTAGACACCTCTACATAGAAAAAAGGTTACCATAATGCAAAATATTTTATTACTTCGGTAATGACAGCGGAATGGCTGAATCAAAATATCATGTTCTGCTATGAATGGGTCACCGAGGAGGATGGCAGGAACAGGCTAAGCCACCAGAAGACCAGAGAGGTTGGTAACATAGCGGATTGCAGACACCTGATCCTATCAACACAACTAGCAGTAGCCGTGGAGCATTCCTACGATGCCCTAGACGTTTCATCACAGCCGGAGAACTAACTAAGCCTAAAGACAGAAAAGTGAAATCTAAACTGCCCCGGAGCAGATCCCCAAAGGAATAGACAGCCCCCAAACATATATTGTCGGTGAGACAAGATGAAACACAAACACAGGCAGAGAACAGACTGAGCAAACGGTGGGGCCCAAGCTGTCTTGACAGGACAGGACAGAAAAGATACTGTCTGCAATCACGCACAAAACCCTAAAAAAGTCCAACCTTTCTGATATACAAAAAAACTGAGGTCACATGACCTCATCCCCGCTAGATCAGCCCTCTGGTATAAACTCTCAGCAAAGCAAAAAGATACCAACATAGCAGGGGACTGAACAAGCTGCAACATATGAAGCAGGGCCCAGCGCTGCCCCCAGCAGGGAGCACGCTGAACCCTAGCAGCAAAACAGAAAGCAAAAAAAGACACAACCAGATTAGATGCAAAGGATTAGCAAAAGAATCACTTAGCTGAACCATGCAGATCAGGCAGGGGACAAATGAACTCCAAATGCACACGGAGGAAATCACCAGCAATCTCCATGAGCAGCCAGCTCAATTATATGCTCCCATCCAGGAATCCCAGGTTCCCAATTATCGTCATCAGGTGGAGAACCTCCATCAACCTGGCCAGCTCCACTACTCTCAGTAACCACCAGATGGAGCTTCGGCTCAGAACTCCGAGCAAGGGAATTCACAACAACGTCCTAGTATGTTAATTTCATGCTATCCCTATGTGTTCTTTCTTTAGTAGCGTGTAGGGTATCTTTAGCATCAATAACAGCTTTGCACCTCCTTGGCATTGATTCAGCAAGACTTCTCAGGTTCTCTGTGGTGATAACATGGTACCAGGAACTGGTAACAGCTGCAGTCAATGCCTGTTTGTTGCTCGGTCGCTTACTAGAAACCAATAGCTTTAATCTTGACCACAGATTTTTGATTGGGATTCAGATCAGGACTGTTTCCTGGCCATAAAAGCACAGAAATTTGTTTGCTTTCAAGCCATTTTAGATATTGCTTTGCAGTGTGACATGGTGCTCCATCCTGTTGAAAAATAATTTCGGTCTGTTCCCTGCCAAGGTCACAAATTGATGGGATGAGCTTTGGTTCAAGGACATCATGAATATATTTCGAAGCATTTACAGTTCCCTCAAGGACCTGTATTCTCCCAATCCCATGCCAGGACATACAGCCCCATATCATAACACTCTCAGGATATTTCATTGTAGCTGTCATACACTCTGGAACACAGTCTTCCTTTGGCCTTCTCCAGACATAACTCACTCGTCACTACCAAAAATTGATATTCTCGTTTCATCGCTGCAGATTACTTTCTTCCAATCTTTAGTTGTCCAGCTAAGATGTTTTTTGGCCCAGGAAATTCTCTTACTTCTCTGTTTAAGATCTAGTTATGTCTTTTTTCTTGGTATTCATGCTTTCAGACCGGTATCAAGTAATCGACGACGTACTGCTCTATGCAACACCGAAACTCCTCCATTGTGCAAGAACTGGTTGAATTCCTTGGCTGATGCTCTTCTATTTTGCAAGGTTAACCTAACAATTCTTCCGTCTGTTTTTGGAGTTGTTGCCTTTTTCCTTCCTCTTCCACTCTTAATTTTGATGCTGCAACTATAAGCAAAATGTGAACGCAGCTTTTGCACTCCAGAAGCAGTAACTCAACCACCCATCTTCCTAGCAATTTCCCTGAAACTTTAATCAAAGCAATAGCCGTAGCTCTCTTTTTTGGAGACCAATCAGACCTCTTTTTGGCTGGCATGACTAAAATCTGAAAAAACAAACAAACAATCATTCAGGAGTTTGTGAGCTCAAAATAGACATTTATAATTAATTATTTATTTAAAAAAATTAAATTTTAAATATTAATAAAATATAAGAAATAAAAATTCTAAATAGTTTGAAATTAAAGAAATTAAAGCCTGTAGGACCTATAATGAAAGGATCAAGTGACAACTGTAGCTTTAAAACACTATTTTTAATTTAATGCGGACATAAAGAAAAGTTAACATATAACTAAAAATGTATGAATTTTACTCACAGAGAACGAAGTCCAGTATTTCTTGTCAAAATTACAAAAACTACCGATAAAATATCAAGAACAAGTCTCCCGATATCTTTAGTAACAGATTGCTTGCCTGGGCTATAAATATAATTACGTAATTAAGCAAGTAAAATTGCTGAAAGTTCCAGAAGCCTCGAAAATTATTAAAAACTTCAAGTGTATCTACAATTTTGGCCACTAAAGTATAGTATTAACCCCCATATAGCCTACTATATACTGTATGAGCCCACACATAGCCTCCTGTATACAGTATGAGCCCACACTTATCCTCCTATGCACAGTATGAACCTGCACATATCCCCCTATATACAGTATGAGACCTCATCTAGCCTCCTATATACAGTGTGAGCCTGCACAAAGCCTCCTATATACAGTGTGTGCCCCATATAGCCCCCTATATACAGAATGAAACCTCTATATATGCTCCAGTATACAATGTGAGCCTGCACATCCCATAACATATTAATAAATAAAAACAAAACACATACTCGCCTCCCTCCAGTTCCCCTAGCGCTCTGGTCTGGTCCCCAAGGCTTCATTTCTAGTCTGGCCAGCGTTTACATGCTAGCGCGATGACACATCACAGCAGAGGCAACGGGAGAGCTCCCCTAGAGGTGCGCTGCCATTCAGCATCGTCTGCAGAACAGCACCAGGAATAGTCCCTGCCAGGATATGTGAGCTGCAGATGGCAGCCCACAAAACATTATAATGAGGGCAATTTGGCAATGGTTCCCATGGAGCCTCGGGCCCTAGGCGGTAGCCTAGATTGCCCTCATTATAATAGACCTATGCTGCCAGTGGTTCTGCTGTACATCCTCCTATTTTAAAGGGATGTAAGTATGAAGTTACTTTAATTTTCTATACTAAGTTACCTTGGCTGATGAGGGAGTTTACGATCTTCAGCATTGCTCATTACTTGACGGGTCTTCAAAAGAGCTTGAATAGCACATCTTGATACACCAGTCTGCTTTAAAATCTTTGCCTGGGAGAGACCTTGCTGATGCAGTATAACTACATTGTGTCTTGTTGCTGTGCTTAGTCTTACCATGATGTATGACCTGTGACATGAAACTGTTTTTCACAAATAACCTTTGTAGCAGAGTTTGGCTGTTTCTTACCTTTTTTATACCTCCTATAAGCTGCTCCTGTTTCAGTTAGTAATGTTTCAACCTACATATGAAAATCATCATCATGATCATTATCCTACTCACACCTGACTATAATCCTACAAAATCCTTTTGTGTGAATGTACCTAGAAGAAATCATGTTTTTGAAGGGAAAAAGTGTTCACACCAAATATTGAAGTGATTTAGATTTATCTTTTATTCATTCACTTTGCATTTTGTTAATTGATAAACTATTAAGACTTCTATTTTTGAAAACATTCTTACTTTGCAGCATTTTTTCCTCACCTGCCTAAAACTTTTGCTCGCACGTCTGTTTGATTATACAAACAGAATATTTTTCCAAACACATCTCAGACCAACATTCACATACCTCCTCTTATTTTTAAAAAATGCTCCATGACAAGTTTGATTCCACTTATTATCTTTTTATGTTTTTGCATATTTTATCACTATCTTGATTGTTTATTTTACTTTCAACCCTGAGTTTTGGGTTCTAAGTGGTTAATGGGATATGATGTGGGAAAAATGTGAAGATTTAGGGAAGGGAGACAGTGAAATCCAGGGGGGAATGGTGCTTACCTAATTGGTGGGTGGGATGGTCCTCAGGAAGGGGTATTTAAGGGAACGACCAGGGGAAGAGTCTTGAGGAGATCATTTGCATATTCCCAGTGCCTTCTGGGATAAGTGAAGAGTCTCCGCGAGCTCAACGATCACTGGGTTTTGGCCGTTGCAGCTGAAAAGAGGAAATCGGAAAACCAGGGGAAGAGTCTTGAGGAGATCATTTGCATATTCCCAGTGCCTTCTGGGATAAGTGAAGAGTCTCCGCGAGCTCAACGATCACTGGGTTTTGGCCGTTGCAGCTGAAAAGAGGAAATCGGAAAACCAGGGGAAGAGTCTTGAGGAGATCATTTGCATATTCCCAGTGCCTTCTGGGATAAGTGAAGAGTCTCCGCGAGCTCAACGATCACTGGGTTTTGGCCGTTGCAGCTGAAAAGAGGAAATTGGAAAAACCGCGCGCCTATCGGCGTGCGAAATTTGGCTCATCTTTCATCGTTTTTAAGAAATCTCAAGATGGAAGAGGCCAGGAGCCATTTGGTGAGCTGCATTTCTTGCTACATGTTCACAGATTTACCAGTGGAAAAGCCAAACTTCACATGCCACAAATGCAAGCTTGTGTCCCTGTTGGAGGAAAAGTTGCAAAATCTCGAAGAGAGGTTAGCTACGTTGAAGATCATTAAGGAAGGTGAAGAGTTCTTGGACAGAGCAGAATTATCTCTTCATGTTACAGAAAGAGAAGAAATTCGAAGTGCACCTGAAGAAACAGAGGAATGGAGACATGTGACCCAGAGAAGCAGGAGGATCAGGAGGCAGTCAGCACCCATACTGCTCAGAAACCAGTACCAGGCTCTCACGCAGGAAAACGATGAAGAAATACATCAGGATAAGACTTTGCCAACAAACAGCAACCTTGTACTCCCTCAGAGTCCTCCTGGATGGAGAAAGAAAAATGTTGTGAAGAAGAAACGGAGAGTGGTGGTCATGGGGGATTCCCTGCTGAGAGGAACAGAGGCCGCTATCTGCAGACCGGATATAACTACAAGAGAAATGTGCTGTCTTCCAGGTGCAAAAATTAAAGATGTGTCTGACAGGATATCAGGACTCTTCAGACCTACAGATGACTACCCATTCCTGCTACTACATGTGGGGACAAATGACACCGCAAGAAACGACCTGGAAATCATCTGCAGAGACTTTGAAGACTTAGGCAAGAAAGTGAAAGAACTGGGAGCGCAGGTGGTCTTCTCTTCCATCCTCCCAGTGGATGGCCATGGAACAAGGAGGTGGAATAAGATTCTGCAGGTGAACAACTGGCTACGTCGATGGTGCCGTCAGCAACGATTTGGATTTCTGGATCACGGAGTGAACTACTTATACGATGGACTACTTGCTAGAGATGGGGTGCACCTTATGAAGACTGGAAAGCATGTATTTGGAAGTCGCCTTGCTACACTTGTAAGGAGAGCTTTAAACTAGAACAACATGGGAAGGGAAGCAAAAGACCAGAAAAAGCCATACACCTGACAAATGCTATTGAGAACTCTGCTATTAGAAGTGGAAAGGAAGAACAAAGACGAAAGAATCTAATTAATAAAAATATTGGAGAAAGAGAAACCAATCACAAACTAAAATGTTTCTATACTAATGCACAAAGCATGGGCAACAAACAAGGAGAATTGGAACTACTAACACAGGAACAGAAATATGATGTAATTGGAATCACTGAAACTTGGTGGGACAATACACATGATTGGAATACAAGACTAGAAGGATACAACTTATTTGCAAGAAACAGACTTGATAAACGAGAAGGGGGTGTCGCATTGTATGTTCGAAACGCGTATATCTGCACAGAGATTGAAGCTTCAGAGACTGGGAGTTCTGTGGAAACTGTTTGGGTAAGAATACAAGGACAGAACAATGGAAAGGACACCATTGTAGGCATTTACTACAGGCCGCCTGTGCAAGCCGAAGATATAGATGAACTCTTTATGCATCAGATGGCCAAGTTCTCCAAAAAATATCACATAGTTGTCATGGGAGATTTCAACTATCCAGACATTTGTTGGGAATCTCTCTCAGGCAAAACTAACAGGTCAAGGAAATTCTTATCCTCTCTTGCTGACAACTTTATCTTCCAAAAGGTAAGGGAGAAAACAAGGGGAACTGCTACCTTGGATCTAATCCTTATAAACAGGGAGGAAATGGTTGAGGAGGTAAAAGTGGCTGGGACCCTAGGAGGTAGCGACCATGCTATTTTAGAATTTTGGATTACTAGAGGTGGAAGACCTGTGAAGACTCAGACGTCAAGGTTAGATTTCAGAAAGGCAGATTTTAAGGGATTCAGAAAGAGAATTGGAGGGATCCAATGGCTGGATATCCTTAAAGACAAAAATGTCCAGGAAGGATGGGAAATCTTGAAAAATGAAATTCTCAAAGCACAGTTGTTAACAATTCCGAAAAGAGGGAAGAATAGGAAGCATTTAAGGAAACCAGGATGGATGAACACAGAACTTAAGCACATGCTAAAAAGGAAGAAAAAAATGTTTATAAAATGGAAAGAGGGAGGCATATCTAAAGAAGAATATAATGCTGTCTGCAGAACTTGCAGGGCACAAATCAGATTATCTAAAGCTGAAAATGAACTGAGGCTTGCAAGAGATGTCAAAAGCAATAATAAAGGATTTTGGGGATATGTCAAAAGTAAAAGAAAAGTCAAAGATGCTATAGGATTTTTACAGGATGAAAATGATGAAATGGTAAGACAGGATGTTGAGAAGGCTGAACTTTTAAATTCCTATTTTGCATCTGTTTTCTCTCAGAAAGGAAATGCAACATCAACTGTTATTCACTGTCCTATTAAGGGAATAGAAGAATCCAGGATATCTATAAACAGAAAGATAGTGAGGAAACACTTAGCTAACCTAAATGAATTCAAGTCTCCAGGTCCAGATGAATTACACCCCAGAGTACTGAAGGAGATAGCAGAAGAAATTTTTGAACCCCTCTCCATAATCTTTGAAAATTCTTGGAGAACAGGAGAAGTGCCAGAAGACTGGAGAAGAGCAAATGTTGTTCCTATCTTCAAAAAGGGGAAGAAGGTGGACCCAGGCAACTATAGGCCGGTGAGTCTGACTTCTATACCAGGAAAGATCTTTGAACAAATTATTAAACAACATGTATGTCAATACCTGGATAAGAATGAAGTGATTAAACAGAGTCAGCATGGGTTTCTAACTAATAAGTCATGTCAGACTAACTTAATTTCCTTCTATGACGGTATCACTGATTGGGTGGATCAAGGAAATGCTGTAGATATAGTATATCTTGACTTCAGCAAAGCATTTGACAAAGTCTCTCATACAATCCTTATTGAAAAAATGACTAAGTATGGAATGGACAAGGCAACTGTTAGGTGGATTCATAACTGGCTTAGTGATCGGACCCAAAGAGTGGTCGTAAATGGCTGCACATCCAGTTGGAAGAATGTCTCAAGTGGGGTACCACAGGGCTCTGTCCTGGGCCCTGTATTGTTCAACATCTTTATCAACGATTTAGATGAAGGAATTGAGGGTAAACTGATTAAATTTGCTGATGACACAAAGCTAGGAGGGATAGCTAATACTAGAGAAGAGAGAGAGAGGATTCAAAAAGATTTAAATAAACTGGAGAAGTGGGCAGCAACTAACAGAATGGTTTTTAACAGGGAGAAATGCAAAGTACTACATCTGGGCAATAAAAATGAAAAAAGCATATATAGAATGGGAGGAATAGGGCTAAGTGACAGCACATGTGAAAAAGACTTGGGTATACTAATAGATCACAGACTGAATATGAGTCAACAGTGTGATGCAGCAGCAAAAAAGGCAAATGCAATTCTAGGATGTATTAACAGAAGCATACAGTCTAGATCACGTGAAGTCATTATTTCCCTCTACTCCTCTTTGGTCAGACCTCATCTGGAATATTGTGTCCAGTTTTGGGCACCACATTTTAAAAAAGACATCAACAAACTGGAGCAAGTTCAGAAAAGAGCGACCAGAATGGTGACCGGTCTGCAAACCCTGTCTTATGAGGAAAGGTTGCAGGATTTGGGAATGTTTAGTTTGCAAAAGAGAAGACTGAGAGGAGACTTAATAGCTGTCTACAAATATCTAAAGGGCTGTCACATTGTAGAAGGATCAACTTTATTCTCATTTGCACAAGGAAAGACTAGAAGCAATGGGATGAAACTGAATGGGAAGAGACACAGATTAGATATTAGAAAAAACTTTTTGACAGTTAGAGTGATCAATGAGTGGAACAGGCTGCCACGAGAAGTGGTGAGTTCTCCTTCAATGGAAGTCTTCAAACAGAGGCTGGACAGACATCTGACTGGGATGATTTAGCGAATCCTGCTTTGAGCAGGGGGTTGGACCAGATGGCCCAGGAGGTCCCTTCCAACTCTACGATTCTATGATTCTATGATTCTATGATTCTGTGGCATCAGGATCACAGCGTCGCAGGTCAGGCAGACCTGTAAGAGAAGCCGGAAGAGGATTAACCCAGAAGCGAATGACAGGGAGAAGCGACGTGATGGGACTGAGAGGGGACAGAGGAGCTCCAGGGATGCTGGCCGAAGGCATGCAGCTGAAGTCTCTCCTCTTCCAACACAGCGCAGTTTGCAAGGTCGGAGGTCCAGTTCAAGCGGCGGGTCAACTTTGCAAGTTGCCATTGGCGATGTCCCTGAGCCTGACTTTGCCACAGAAGAACAAAACCAGAGGGTATTAGATAACGACAGCAGTGACCGCGATTGAAAAGAAAATTTAGACTGATCCATTTGTTGTATCCTACAGGCAATTCAGTTAATGACAGAATTGATCCCCTGCTGTTGTTTGTTTCTTATGTTTCGTTTGACAAGGCAGTGGACTGGGTAGGCATTTTTGGGAAATTGGTCTCTTTTGGCAAAAACAGATATTGAGTCCACGTTTTGCTTGTAGCCGGTACATCCAGAAAGTTTTTATTTGCTAGGTTGTTATTGTGAAGAGACATTTTATGTGGATTGTTGTTTACCCATGGGTTATTCGAAGTGGGTAGCAAAGGAAGAATCAGGCATAGATTCGGTTTTGCATTTACTGAATCAATTTTTTGTGTATTGGGCCCGCTTGCTCCACAGTTTGTTCATTGCTGCTCAGGACAGTTAAATATGTGGCCTCCTGTTTTGACGTTCTGTTGGCTCTGGTAAAAACCAAGGGCCCTTCTATGGTTTTAAAGTGTTAAGGTAACAAAATGGATACTCTTAAGATGAAATGCCACCTACTAGAGGATAAGTTGAAGGATTTGAAGGCTTATGCCCAGAAGAAATTACAGGCCGAAAAAGTGCATCTCCGGCAATTGCAATCTCTTTTGGGTAAACTCCGTTTTGTTAGCAGAATTCTTTCCATGGGTAGAGTTATTCAAGGAGATGGGTCCAGGCTATGGCTAGTGTTAAGCATCCTATGCACCATGTGCAATTAATTTCGAGGTTTTTGAAGACATATAATGGAAGATCAGTTTGGATAGATCAGGTGGTATCTAACGTTAACTTGGTGTTTGTGGACGCGTCTGGTTCTTGTGGATTTGGGGCTTTCTTTGATGGAAAAAGGTGCTTGGGGGAATGCCTGGAGGCATGGAAAGCTGCAGGTTTGCTGAGGAATTTGACATTGTTGGAAATGTTTCTTATCATTGTAGCTTTGGAGATCTGGAGAACAGAACTCAGGAATAAGAGGGTATGCTCCTTTTGTGACAATCTAGGTGTGGTGCAGTGTAATACCAACTTATCAGCTGATTTGCTTCTGTTTTTATCTCTGTTATGCCATCTAGTGCTCAGATGTCTAGATTACAATGATTGGTTATGTGCTGATCATGTGCCAGAGGATCAGAACTCAATAGCTGATGCATTGTCTTGCTTCCAGTGGAATTGCTTTCGAGAGCTGGCACCGGACGCAGTGCAGCTCCAGACAGCATACCCCAGGTGGTTGTGGGATCTAGTTTCCATATGGCGTTGAGGCTGGTGAGGAGTTCTGTCGCTTTAGGTACTTGGTGTAGGTATGTGACAGTTTGGCGTCTGTGGCAAGAACTCGAGGATTCGATCGGCAAATGGTTATCAGAAGCTGATTGCCTGTATTTGTTGTTATATTTGATAGGCAGATCACTTCAGGTGGGCGTGTCTTAGGCCTGCTTCACACATCCGTCTGTTACCATCAGTCAAAATCCGCTGTTTTGCAAAAAAAACGGATCCGCCATTTTGCTTGGCGGATCCGTTTTTTGTCCCATTGAGTTGCATTACTGGCGGATCTTGACGGATGGCCATCCGTTGGATCCTTTTTTTGCGGATCCGCCAAAATTTTGGCGTCTGCTGACATGCCCGGACGGACAATGCAACGTTTTTTCAGGCGGCTGGATCCGCATTTCTCATTGCGCATGCCCGGAGGACTTCACTCAGCCGCAAATTTAACCCTAAACTCTGTTCTGGCGGCTGAAAAATTCTCTGTCTCTCTCTCTCTCTCTCTGTCTTGACAGCGGTTCCTTTAAATTTCTTCCTTCGCCGGATCCGTCAAAAAAACGGTCCGGTGGCACACGTTGATGTCCGTATGCAGGCGGATCCGTTTTCCGCCATTTTGGGCGGATTTCAACTGACAGAAAAAACTGATGTGTGAACAGGCCTTACTCAGTGATGTCGGAGAGAATTGCAGGTATGGCCTTTGTCTTAGAACTGCTAGATTGGAGACATTTTATGAAAGATTTTTTAGTTTGGCAGGCGATGAAGGCGTGTAAAAGACATTATACAGTAAAGGATTGGTGGCGCCCTGTATATTTTAAAATTTTGGGGCAGCTTTTAAGAAGTTTGAGTGGCGTATGTAAGTCTGAGTGTGAAAGCCGATTATTTTGAGCAGATTTTGTCTTGACATTTTTTGGTGCATTTCGAGTAGAGGAATTGTGAGCAAACATGTCAAGTGCCATGGAGGTTTGCTAGTAAAGGATGTAGTTTGATTTGAAGTGCTCGAAAACGGATACAGCTGGGAAAGGTTATTTGTTGGAGTTATGGGGAGTTAAAGACATGTTTGAGTGCCTGGTGAAATGGGTTTCTTCATTAATGGAGATGAGGGGCACCTCGCCGGTGTAACAGGCCATATTAACCCCCGTCCAGATTAAACCAGATGTAGTTTGGCCCAGACCAGAGTATACCCTGGAGGATAAACTGTCCTGGGCCAAATTATACCCGTGGGTATGAAAAAGCCTAGGCTAAACTATACCCCTCCAGGCTACACCATACCCCTCTATTTTATGAGCTCTTGTAAATTAGATAGATTTTAGATGCCATTTTTTAATAACTGATTTACATATAGTGGGAAGGTATTTGTGATGTTAATCACATGATAAAGATTGATCTTACAATACAATGTGACTAGTGAGTATGATATCTGACATGTGTCATGTTTGTTGTAATGACTCAGATGTTAGAATTCCATAATGATAAAAGACTTGCTCAAACCTGAACCCCCATTAAGATGTTGAAAAGTAAGTAATTATTGTGTACATTACTAAACACTGATGATACTAAGGGGGGTAGGATCTGGCATGAGGGAGTATGAAATGGCCTATGCCAATTTATACCCTGGAGTATAAATTGGAGTAGGCCATAGTATACCAGGGGTATAAACAAGCCTACGCCACTTTAACTCGGAGTATGGTTTGAACTCGGGGGTATACTATGCCCTGTTGCATCGGGGTCCTTTTTGATCCATCAAGTTGGGTTGGCTTTATCAATCTATCAATTTGTTATGATATTTAGGCGCTGTCTGTCCAGGTGTGACTTAAGGTACTGTCACACTTAGCGATGTACCAGCAATCCCGACCAGCGATATGACGCGGTCAGGATCGCTGGTACATCGCTAAGTGGTCGCCAGTGAGCTGCCACACAGGCAGATCTCACCAGTGACGTAGGGGTCGGGGGTCGCTACTTACCTGTCACACTAGGCGATCCTGCGTCCTCCCGCCCGGCTCCACGCTCGTCACTCGTCTCTCCACAGGAAGCGCCGCAGGAAGCTGACGACGAGAAACAGTCCAGGACGTTCTCGCGCGATCAGTGTTAAGCAGCGGGGGAGCGGGTCGTAGGTAAGTATCAGACACAGCGATGTCGCTAGCAATATCGCTATAACGTCACAAGTTATAGCGATATTGCTAGCGATATCGCTTAGTGTGACAGTACCTTTAAATAGTGGGGATTTTGGTTCCCACTTGTTTTGGATTGGTGCAGCAAAAGAGGCAGATTGCTGTGGGTAAGGAGTTAAAGCGGTGCAAAAAATTGGCCGTTGGGAATCTGCAAGATATTGGTCATATGTTATATCTCATATTTTATGAAAAGTGTTATGGTGATTTGTTCCATAAAATTGGTACCAATTGTTTCCTACCTTTTCTTATGTTTCTGGAATCTCCTCATTGGTCTCGGTTTAAGGGCATTCTTATGTGTACTTGGGTTCCATTCGATCTGACGCAAGCCTAAAAGAACAGCAATTGGGTCTCTCTAGAGACGCTGCGTTAGTACGATGGATCGGTATCATTGGTTTGCTGTGGAACAGGGAAATACCAGAATTCCTTATTCTTGTTACTTTAGATAAGCCTCCAGTATTTTGATGCTGCATGCAGGTGGGCTCCAGGTCTTCAAAGGAGTTAGTTTGTGAAGTTAAGAATGATTGTATGAGGCTTTGGTCTGACATCGTGGCGTGTCTTTCTTGGAGATTTGCGAGGTCATAGACGGGATTAACAAGGCCCGTAGTAAAGTCAACAGGGAGGTGTCTTGTTTCATTGCACATAATGGGGGGGGGGGTTGTGGTTAGACGTCGTGAGTTAGAAATTTCTTCCAGGACGTAGTTCATTTAAATACAATTGGTACAGATATATGGGCTTTGGCTTTGATGAAGGAGATGAGAAGGCTCTTTTGGTGTGTCAAAGTCGCATGCATAAGGAGTCATGCATGCTCGCTTTGGCTTAAAGTAGGGGAGTTTGAAGGAGGTTGGATGCACTGAAGGACAGGGGAGCCCAGGGCAGGGATGGGTAACTCCCATCGGTTTAAAGTTCTTACAGAATTGTAAGCGGGTCTCTTCTAGGCTAGGTCTCAGTGGGACATTTGGGTACAGGGCAACATTCAGCTGGTGCGGTGCGGCTGAGGGCTGGTGTGGAGGAGCTGTTTTGTTGTGGTTTCTAAGAATGGTTTTTGGAACCTTCAATGCCCCCCTCCATTATGGTTATTATTATTGTTTGATGTTTTTATATGTTTATTAGATAAAATGAGACTGCTCTGGCTTTTATATCCAAAACCATGCAGTGTGTCTTATTTATTAGTTAAGGGGTGGTAGGCAGATCTGGGTCTGCTTATTGGCTTATTAGGGCCTTGACCCCGTTTTACGTACCTTTATTTAAACGCCTTGTCTACTTATTTTTGCTTGTGCTGATGGTGACTATATGGTAGTTTGTCCTGATGAAGAAATTGTAAAACATTGAAACGCGTTGATGATTAGACTGCTTAAAGTTGGATCTGCTTCCCTTTATTCTTTCTTAATGACAGCGTAGATTAACCCATTACTTTCAATTCTGTTTCTTCCATTTCTCATCATGGGTCTGCAGAAACCTTTAACTCTTTCAGTGGTTGTGTGCACACAACCATACCAGGTGAGCACCACTGTGCATGTTCTTTCATTACAATTTAACCCAGATATGACCCTATTTGCGCTTTTTATGCTTTCCAGTATTTGTCTCTTCGTTAAAACTTTTGGTCATTACTGTACAATGTAGCATCTTACAGCCACCCTTCTCTCCATTTCTCCCCCTCCATCCACTTCATGGACTAGAAACCCTATTTTTATCCTTTTTATAGAATGCACTAAACATATGGCAACAAATTTATAGTCACTATGTGATGCACTGTAAAAGTAAATTGAGTAGGGTTTGAAATTTCCACCACCCCCTGTTTATTATAAATAATGCTGCTTATATCCTCTAAAATAAGTTTCCCACATATTTCTGCCATAAATATACCGCCCATAGAGTCTCCTGCTCCTCGCAGGACATGTTAAACCTAATAAAATGGAGATAACATTTCCATTAGGATTCCCCCACTAACTGCAGAAATCCTTCCATATGGAGTCAGAGAAGAGAAATCTGTCTTTTCTGAAGGAAAATGGTGACACTATTTGTAATTATTTTTCCGACAAACACTATACAGTGTCTCCATTTCATCATTACTCGCTGACACTTTGTTTTATAGGTTTTCTTGGTAATTTATTACATTCAGATCTTCAGGTTTTTTTTTTTTTTTGAAGTGGGGAGGTAGGATGTCAAAAGAAAAATGATGTTAACGGAAAATACACAGCAGAAAATTGCCAACAAATGTTTGATCTTATTTGACAAACACTGTGGGAAGATATTGCCATGATCTTAGCTTCAGAAAGAGATGGAAATGACTTTTCATATGTGAACCAGCTATGAAATATTTAGAGGACGGACAAAATGGAGCACGTTACAGCGCTGCTGTTTTTATCAGTTGCAAAACTTGGTAATGAGGGGCATGGCAGTAATAAGTTTATCAACGGGACATGATAAATTCTCTTCAATACCAGCTGGGAGCTCTGTTCTATGTTCATGTGACCCTGAGTCACTACTCACAGGCAAGCCATGAGTCAGCATAGTCAGGAGATCAGAGGTCAGAAACCAGGAGGGCTGGTTGCACTGAGGGATAAGTTAAAGGCATGGTCAGGAAACAGTCTTAGGTCAAATACCAGAAGGGTACATCAAGACCAGGGAGTACAACAAACCGATAGAAAAAGGCCAAGTCTGGAGTCAGATACCTGAAGACACAGAGCGTCAAGAGCAGAAGGGATAATCCACAAGAATCGTCACACCAGATCCTACTGCCTCTGTACAAATCCCTGGTTAGACCGCACAATGGAGTTCTGTGTACAGTTTTGGGCACCGGTGCTCAGGAAGGACATAATGGAACTAGAGTGAGTACAAAGACGGGCAAGAAAATTAATAGACGACTGCGGGGCAATCTAATAATCAAGTATAAGTATATAAGGGGACAATACAAATATCTCTCTGAGTATCTGTCTATACCAAGGAATGTGAAGGTCACAAGGGGGCATTCTCTGCGTCTGGAGGAGAGAAGGTTTTTCCACCAACATAGAAGAGAATTCTTTACTGTTAGGGCAGTGAGAATCGGGAATTCCTTGCCTGAGGAGGTGGTGATGGCGAACTCAGTCAAGGGGTTCAAGAGAGGCCTGGATGTCTTCCTGGAGCGTAACAATAATGTATCTTACAGTTATTAGGTTCTTTAGAAGGACGTAGATCTGGGGATTTATTCTGATGGAATATAGGCTGAACTGGATGGACAAATGTCTTTTTTTGGCCTTGCTAACTATGTTACTATGTTACTATCCTAGGTCATAATCAAGACTACAAGTCAGACACAGAGCAAGCACACACACCTAACTAAAGCAAAACTACAACTGACAATCTGCTGCTCACAGCAAGCCAGCTAAATACTTAGCAAATCATTAGAATGGGAGGCACCTGGAGAAATGCCCACAGGCTAGATCAGATTGAGCTGCAGGGCAGTCAGTCAAATTACTGACAGCCTAGCACACCCCAGGATCAGAATGGATGACTGGATGGACTGGATGACTGGACTGTCACATACAAAACCGACAGTCCAGCACACTGCCGATTCCATAGGGCAGCTGAACTGCCACTCACAGTGTCTCTATGCCACAGTTATGAAATTGAGACAGTTCACATCCAGCCCGAGTTGTTAGTGGCGGATCGGTGTTGGACATCCTAGGATAAGGCACTATTATCTTGTGACCAGACAACCCCTTAGAGTCTGTCATCTGGAAATATACAATTACTGTTTTGATGCATAATCAACATTTCAAAGCCAAAGCACATGATTGCCCTGAGCATAAACCCTACATAGTCTAGCTTGTGGGACAGCCTTATGAAAATTGAACTATTGGCAGACCTGCACGTATTCATGATGTCCTTCCACCTGTCCTGATGTAAGGAAATGGACATATTGGCCTGCTCCCCCTTGAAGACATCACATTATCGTGTCTCTATATAATGTGATGTGTAATCTGAGTAATGTCCTGTGTCTTGTGCAAATCTTATATAAAGAAACTTGGCACTCAACTTCAGAAAGAATTTTGGCATATTTAATGGCATATTTAATGCAGCCAAAATAAACAAGAAAACGTTTGGGCCATAGGTGGCCTTCATCAGTTTTAGACTGCTCTAAGATAATAGGTATCTGGTCAGTGAGAGTTGTAAGGGTTTTACTCTATCACTTTAAGTACGGCAGCTGGTAAACAGCGTTAGTTGTGGATGCTATGGTATAAGCCGTCCTTAAGACGTCAGGATGTGTGTGTGCTGCCCAGGGCCGGACTGGGACTGAAATTCAGCCCTGGCATTTGAAGTTACACAGGCCCACTAGTCACATGGTGACTATATAACATCTTTGTACACTTGTAGGTTACAAAAAGTGAGAGATTAACACAACTATATAACATGTAGTCAGAGCTGTGCCCAAGGAAAATATTTTGTCAGCTCACCAAACCGTAGCAAATGCGAAGTCTGGAGGAATGCAATCAATCCTGGGCGGTGCAGGGAACTTGGATTCCGGAAAATCTTGTAGGCACAATACTCAGGAGGTGTTCCAGCAACTTCGACCAAAGGATGGTTAAAATCAAAAGACTTTATTCCAAAAAAATGATTAAAAACAGAATAGATGCATAAAAAACATATGGTTCACCATTGTGACAGACGCTTACGCGTTTCGGACTGGAGGGTCCTTACTCATAGCTGTCAGAGCTGTGCCCAGTATTTTAGCTCAGTCCTATTTATTGCTTTTAGGTACAGTACTCCTTACAAAGCTCTGTCCTGTTTTGTATGCACGGTGACAGAATTCCTGGCAGAACTACTATCCATTGGGCAACCAGACCCCCTTGTCATAGCCGCCCCTATGATACCTCCCAAGTTTTGAAGAAGGGAAAGAGGGACAAAGACTGCAGCGTGGGCAGCGCGCCGCTGCAAATTTTAGGCCACGCCCCGGCCACGTCCATTTTGCAACTAGTCACACCCATGTCCACGCCCAACCGCACCCATTTAGCACTGCTGATCACACTGACTGGTACTGAGGGCACACTGACTGGCACTAAGGAAGAGAGAAAACAGAGAGAGAAAGAAAGGAGAGCAAGAGAGAAAGAAAGAACAGGGAGAGAAAGAAGAAAGAACAGAGAGAGAGAAAGCGGGGAAAGAAAGAAAACCGAGAGAGAGAAAGAACAGAGAGAGAGAAAGAAGTAAAGAAAAGAAAGAAAGAACAGAGAAAGAAAGAGAGGAAAGAAAGAACAGAGAGAGAGAAATAAAAAAGATTAGAGAGAGAGAAAGAATAGAGAGAGAGAAAGAAAATGAGGGAAAGACAGAACAGAGAATGAGAAAGAAAGAAAAAGCGAGAAAGAAATAAAGAAAGATTCTATAAAGATACTATAGCAGCTCGGCTCCCATTGTAGTGCCCACCTGAACCTCCCGGTGCAAGACATAACATGATCCGCTCACATAACCGGCATCCCAGATTCCAAGGCGATCCTGCTGTCTGCGCTGTTGGAGGAGGACATGGTGATGGATCTGAAGCATTCCTAGTTCCGTCACAATCTCCTCATGAAATTATCTAATTTCCGGTCAGCTTCCAGCACATCACTTCCGGTGGAACGTCATGTGTGAGTTTTAAAATGCTCCTCGGGGCTCCACCGTGTACTGCTGTGTCTGTGGGAAAAGCCTGCTTTGTATGCTTCGTACACACTTGGCTCCGCTCCGTACATCCCGTACACATATGGCTCCGCTCCGTACATTCCGTATACACATGGCTCCACTCAGTACACACACGGCTCCGCTCCGTCTACCCCATACACACGCGGCTCCGCTCCGTACACCAAGTACACACACGGCTCTGGTCCGTACACCTCGTACACGCGCGGCACCGCTCCGTACACCTCGTACACGCACGGCTCCGCTCCGTATACACGTGGCTCTGCTCCGTACACCTCGTACACGTGCAGCTCCGCTCCGTACACCTCGTACACACGCCTCTGCTCCGTACACCTCGTACACATGGCTCTGCTCCGTACACCTCGTACACACACGGCTCCGCTCTGTACACCTCGTACACATCTGGCTCCGCTCTGTACACCTCGCACACATCCGGCTCTGCTCCATACGCCTCGTACACATGGCTCTGCTCCGTACACCTCGTACACACATGGCTCGGCTCCGCTCCGCTCCATACACCTCGTACACACACGGCTCCGCTCCGTACACCTCATACACACACAGCTCTGCTTCATCTACCCTGTAAACCCCTCCTGACCCCACACATACTTCCCTCATCCAGCACCATGACAACCAGCATAGCAGAGTCCTGCAGGCACCAAGAGGCAGGCCTGTGCGCGCAGGACCTGTGATGAGGTCACAATAGGTGCGGAGTCAGGGGTCACATGATCAGGGGTCTGGACAAAGGCTCCTGATCATGTGATCCCCTGACTCCTCCCCTCCTGTGACCTCATCACAGGTCCTGTGTACAGAGAAGAGAGCAGCCAAGCGACGCTGTGAGTGGCTGCGGGGGGGGTCTCATGCTAGGGCGAGGATGGGGTGCGTGGGGGGGTGTGTGGCGGCTTATCTCCCTGCAGTGCGGGACAGAAAAATCCCGGGAGGGTTGGAAACTAAAACCGCCGTGCACGCAGAGGCAGCAGGAACAACAGCCAGTGGCCGCATCAGCTGGCAAACGGCCAGATGAGAGGGTGCTGCCACCTGCGGCCCACATGACAGCGGCCCAGCGGGAAAATGCCCGGTTGGGCATATTACCAATCCGGTCCTGGTGCTGCCCGCAGTGACGCGGTATCCACCGCTTGTCAGCTGTCTAAATGTTTTCTTGTTTATTTTGTGTCACGGTCCCTGGCCCTGCTGTCTCGGCTCCCGGGTCCCCTGCCACGCTCCCCGCCAGGTGTCCCAGCGCGCACGGCCATACTTACCGCATCCGGCAGCCGCGCTCCTCCCAGCCCCGACGTCGGCTTCCTCCTCTGTGCGGCCCGCAGCTGGTGACGTCACCGCGGGCCTCGCGCATGCGCCATAGGCCGCGGTCAGCTCTCCCCATCTGACCCGGCCTCCAGCGGCGCCCTGCCCCAATAGCGCCGCCGGGCCAATGGGGGCGCAGCGGCAGCTATATCAGGTCGTCCTCCCTTAGTGGAGGCGCCTGACCGCTGTTGTTCCTTCAGCACTCTTGGGTCCGTGCGCTCGCCTGTCATCAGGCTCCTTGTGCTAATCTCTCTGGTCTCCTCCAGCTCCAGCCCTGTGTCCGCACCTGTTCCAGCCCTGTGTCCGCACCTGTTCCAGCCCTGTGTCCGCACCTGTTCCAGCCCTGTGTCCGCACCTGTTCCAGCCCTGTGTCCGCACCTGTTCCAGCCCTGTGTCCGCACCTGTTCCAGCCCTGTGTCCGCACCTGTTCCAGCCCTGTGTCCGCACCTGTTCCAGCCCTGTGTCCGCACCTGCTCCAGCCCTGTGTCCGCACCTGCTCCAGCCCTGTGTCCGCACCTGCTCCAGCCCTGTGTCCGCACCTGCTCCAGCCCTGTGTCCGCACCTGCTCCAGCCCTGTGTCCGCACCTGCTCCAGCCCTGTGTCCGCACCTGCTCCAGCCCTGTGTCCGCACCTGCTCCAGCCCTGTGTCCGCACCTGCTCCAGCCCTGTGTCCGCACCTGCTCCAGCCCTGTGTCCGCACCTGCTCCAGCCCTGTGTCTGTACCTGCTCCAGCCCTGTGTCTGTACCTGCTCCAGCCCTGTGTCCGTACCTGCTCCAGCCCTGTGTCCGTACCTGCTCCAGCCCTGTGTCCGTACCTGCTCCAGCCCTGTGTCCGTACCTGCTCCAGCCCTGTGTCCGTACCTGCTCCAGCCCTGTGTCCGCACCTGCTCCAGTCCTGTCTCCGCACCTGCTCCAGTCCTGTCTCCGCACCTGCTCCAGTCCTGTGGTCGTACCTGTTCCAGTCCAGTGTCCGCACCTGCTCCAGTTCCGTGTTCGCACCTGTCCCAGTCCTGGGTCCGTACCAGCTCCAGTTCTGCGTCTGTACCTGTTCCAGTCCAGTCTCCGTACCTGCTCCAGCACTGCCTACCCGAGTCCGTACCTGCTGTCCGTCACAAGCCGTGCCAACCCGGGTTCCAGCTCGCTGTCCTGTTCCAGTCCAGTCTACCGGATCCATTCCGAGCCGCCCCTCTTGGTCGGCCACATCTGGTTGCTTGTTCGGGGTCCCTCGGTGCCACGGTCCAGAACTCGAATTGACCTCCGGTTCCAGGAGCGCGCCCGGGAATCAGCGAGGGACAGGAGACCCATTTGGCCTGCTCCGACCGCTAGTCGTCCCTTTAGTCCACGCTCGCATGGTCCTGTACATACTCCGCCTCCCGAGCCTATGCAGATAGATCGGGTCCGGATGACTGAGAGACGTCAGAGGAAGAGACGGGAGCAGGGCCTCTGTCTATATTGTGGAAGTGCATCCCACTTCATCCGCTCTTGTCCTGAGAGACCGGGAAACTCTTCCACCTAGGCCAGGTAAGAGAGGCCGTCCTAGGTGATTATGAGTCCTCTCAGGCCCTTACACTTTCTGTTCTTTTACTTTCAGAGGAGAGGTGTGGGTCCGAGGTGGCCTATGTGGATTCGGGCTCAGCAGGCAACTTCATCCGGCGTGAAGTGGTGGATAAGTATCGTATTCCCGTGGTCACCCTGAAGAACCCCCGGCTTCTCGCTTCCGTTGACGGCAGACCGCTACAGGAATCCATCACCGCGGTCACAGAGGAGGTTGTCTTGCAAGTCGGCGCTCTCCACTGAGAAAGATTGGCCTTCTAGGTATTGCCCGACCTGTCTCATGCTATTCTACTTGGCCTCCCGTGGCTACGGACACACCAGCCGGTACTTAACTGGTCGACCGGGGAGGTCTTGCGCTGGGGAGATCCGTGTTATGGTCGCTGTCTGAACCCCATTTATCCAGTTGTTCCCACCCGCCCACCTCAGGAACTCTCGGGACTTCCCTCAGCCTATTGGGCTTATGCCGACGTTTTCGACAAGAAGGAGTCGGAAGTTCTCCCACCACATCGGTCCTTCGATTGCCCGATCGAGTTAATCCCTGGTTTTATTCCTCCTAGGGGCAGGATCTATCCACTGTCTCCTGCAGAATCCGCAGCCATGTCTGAATACGTCACGGAGAACATCGCCAAGGGATTCATTCGGAAGTCTTCGTCTCCTGCGGGCGCCGGGTTCTTCTTTGTTAAAAAGAAAGACAGTTCTCTGCGCCCTTGTATCGACTATAGAGGATTGAACAGCATCACGATCAAGAACCGGTACCCGCTCCCTCTTATCCCGGAGTTGTTTGACCGTCTCAGAGGGGCACGCATCTTCTCCAAATTGGACCTCAGGGGGGCGTACAACCTCATCCGTATCCGTGCCGGCGATGAATGGAAGTCCGCCTTTAACACCCGTGACGGCCATTACGAGTACTTGGTGATGCCCTTCGGTCTGTGCAATGCCCCGGCGGTGTTCCAGGAGTTCGTCAATGAAATCTTTCGGGACCTCCTGTACTCCTGTGTCGTAGTATACCTGGATGACATCCTGGTCTTCTCCTCAGATCTTCTTTCTCACAGGAGGACCGTCTGCCTTGTTCTTCGGCGTCCTCGGGAGAATCATTTATATGCCAAAATGGAGAAGTGCCTGTTCGAGCAGACCTCACTGCCATTTCTGGGTTACATCGTCTCTGATGCCGGGCTGCAGATGGACCCTGAAAAACTCTCCGCCATTCTCAAGTGGCCTCGTCCCGTTGGCTTAAGAGCCATCCAACGTTTTTTGGGGTTCGCCAACTACTATCGGCAATTCATTCTGCATTTTTCCACACTCTCCAAGCCGATCTCTGCCCTTACCCGTAAGGGGATCTCTACTAATTCTTGGACACCGGAAGCCGAAGAGGCCTTCCAGTTGCTAAAACAAGCGTTTTCCACGGCTCTCGTTTTGATCCATCCAGAGAGCAGCAAACCTTTTGTGCTGGAGGTGGACGCTTCCTCGACTGGCGCCGGGGCTGTCTTATCCCAGAGAACCGGTTCGGGCCGCCTACGTCCCTGTGGTTTCTTCTCCAGAGCCTTCTCCCCAGCTGAGTGTAACTACTCGATTGGCGACCGTGAGTTATTGGCCATCAAACTGGCATTGGAGGAGTGGCGTCACCATCTGGAAGGAGCTGTCCATCCATTTGTTGTTTATTCCGACCACAAGAATCTAGCCTACCTCCAGTCCGCCCAGAGGCTCAATCCTCGACAGGCTAGATGGTCCCTGTTTTTTGCTCGTTTTGATTTCGAGCTGCACTTTCGCCCCGGAGACAGGAACATTATAGCCGAAGCCCTATCCAGGGTCTTTCAGCCGACTGAATCTGGGGAGGAACCTTCCCATGTTATCAAGCCCACGAAGATAATCACAGTGGCCCCGCTGACGCTGCTGTCTCCACCCCCGGGCAAAACCCTTGTGCCAGAGAACGTCAGGAGGAGAGTTCTTCTGTGGGGTCATTCCTCCAAAGTGGCCGGTCATGCCGGAATTAGGAAAACCCTGGCCCTCATAACACGGTATTACTGGTGGCCCACTCTTCGTCAGGATGTGGCAGACTTCGTTTCCTCTTGTTCCTCTTGTGCAAGGAATAAGACACCTCGTCGTTCTCCTTTTGGTCTGCTGCTTCCCTTACCGATACCGAAGTCTCCTTGGGAAAGTATCGCCATGGATTTTATCACGGATCTGCCCCGCTCGCCTGGCTGTACGGTGATCCTTGTGGTCGTGGACCGCTTTTCTAAGATGGCGCATTTCCTTCCGTTAAGTGGCCTTCCTTCTGCACCTGGTTTAGCCAAGATCTTCGTTCATCAGATTTTCAGATTACACGGCCTTCCTCAACGAATTGTGTCTGATCGTGGAGTACAGTTTACAGCTAAATTTTGGAGGGCGCTTTGCAAACTTCTGGACATATCCTTGGATTTTTCATCTGCCTATCATCCGCAGACCAATGGGCAAGTAGAACGAACTAACCAGACGCTGACTGCATACCTTCGGCATTTCTCCAACGCCCATCAAGATGACTGGGTTGAGCTGCTTCCATGGGCGGAGCTCGCCTATAATAATCATGCCGGCGAATCCTCTACCAAATCACCTTTTTTCGTAGTATTTGGCAAACATCCTAACATACCTCTTCCTGTCACCCCAGCCTCCGAGGTACCGGCAGCCAATTCCCAGTTCCAGGAATTCTCTGAGATCTGGTCCGAGACCAACGCAGCCCTCAAGAGAGCCAGCGAGCGAATGAAGAGACACGCCGACAAGAGAAGGCTGGATCCTCCACCGTTTCACATTGGGGATAAGGTCTGGCTTTCGTCCAAGTACATCCGACTGAAACTACCCTCTTACAAGCTGGGTCCCCGGTACATTGGTCCTTTTGAGATTCTGGAACGAGTCAACGAAGTCGCCTACAGGTTGAGGTTGCCTGCTTCGCTCCGTATCCCAAACACCTTCCACGTCTCTCTCCTGAAACCTGGGGTCCTGAATCGGTTTCATCCTTCTCCTGCTCCAGCTCCTCTGCCGGTGGGTTCGGATGATACCTTCGAGGTAAGGGATATTCTTGCCATGAGGAGAGTTAGAGGGAGGACCTTTTTCCTTGTTGACTGGGAGGGTTTTGGTCCTGAGGAGAGATCCTGGGAACCCCGGGAGAACATCAACGCCCCCCGCATTCTCAGGAGATATTTTGCCAACCGCAGTAGGGGGCGGCGTGAGGGGGAGGGTACTGTCACGGTCCCTGGCCCTGTTCCTTCAGCATTCTTGGGTCCGTGTGCTCGCCTGTCATCAGGCTCCTTGTGCTAATCTCTCTTGTCTCCTCCAGCTCCAGCCCTGTGTCCGCACCTGTTCCAGCCCTGTGTCCGCACCTGTTCCAGTCCTATGTCCGCACCTGCTCCAGCCCTGTGTCCCTATCTGCTCCAGCCCTGTGTCCGTATCTGCTCCAGCCCTGTGTCCGTATCTGTTCCAGCCCTGTGTCCGTACCTGCTCCAGCCCTGTGTCCGTACCTGCTCCAGCCCTGTGTCCGTACCTGCTCCAGCCCTGTGTCCGTACCTGCTCCAGCCCTGTGTCCGTACCTGCTCCAGCCCTGTGTCCGTACCTGCTCCAGCCCTGTGTCCGTACCTGTTCCAGTCCTGTGTCCGCACCTGCTCCAGTCCTGTGGTCGTACCTGTTCCAGTCCAGTGTCCGCACCTGCTCCAGTTCCATGTTCGCACCTGTCCCAGTCCTGGGTCCGTATCAGCTCCAGTCCTGCGTCTGTACCTGTTCCAGTCCAGTCTCCATACCTGCTCCAGCACTGCCTACCCGAGTCCATACCTGCTGTCCGTCACAAGCCGTGCCAACCCGGGTTCCAGCTCGCTGTCCTGTTCCAGTCCAGTCTACCGGATCCATTCCGAGCCACCCCTCTTGGTTCCGGCTACCGTGGCATTCGAACCCCCGGACCTGCACCTAACGGTCCCTGTATAGGGGTCGGCCACACCTGGTTGCTTGTTCGGGGTCCCTCGGTGCCACGGTCCAGAGGGTCCACTCCGAAGAACTCCACCCTGCCTGGTGCGGTGCCCTGAGTAACATTTTGGCTGCATTAAATATACCAGCATTCTTTCTGAAGTTGAATGCCAAGTTTCTTTTTATTATTACAAGGTGTGGGTACCTACTTGTGCACCCTCTCAAGTATTGCATACAGTGTTTTTCGTCTTGTGTATATCTTCTGTCATGTGAAGTATAAGATGTTTGCCTATGTAATGTGATAATGTAAGGTATTATCAGTGGCGGATTATAATGAATGAGGTCAATCTGGGCGGTAGCCCAGGGCCCAGTGGTGTGGGGGGGCCCACCAGCCCAAGGAAAATTGCCCCATTATAATCCGCCACCATAGTGCCATGCCCCCCCATGTATCGACCCCTTCCTCCCCCTCCCAGACCCACCGGCCACTGCAGCGCCAGCCCCTCACTAATAAATCCTTGCTCTGTGCGCACAGGAACTGTGATGAGGTCACAGGAGGGGAGGAGTCAGGGGTTACATGATCAGGGGCCCTTCAGTGGAGGCCCCTTATCATGTGACACCTGACTCCTCCCCTCATGTGACCTCATCACAGGTCCTGTGCACACAGCCCTCAATGTATTGTATGTGGGACTGCTGTGCTGGTTGTCATGGTGCTGGAAGAGGGAATTATGTGTGGGGTCAGGAGGGGTTTACAGGGTGAATGTAGCTGCGTGTGTGTGCGAGGTGTAAGGAGCAGAGCCGCGAATGTGTGAGGTTTACGGAGCGGAGCTGCGCGTGTGCGAGGTGTACAGAGCAGAGCTGCGTGCGTGCGAGGTGTATGGAGCGGGGCTGCGCGCGTGCGAGGTGTACAGAGCAGAGTCGCGTGTATGTACGAGGTGTGCGGAGCGAAGCCGCGTGTGTGTACGAGGTGTGCGGAGCGAAGCCGCGTGTGTGTACGAGGTGTGCGGAACGGAGCCCTGTGTTTACGAGGTGTACGGAGCGGAGATGCGCGTGTGCGAGGTGTATGGAGCGGAGCTGCGCGTGTGCGAGGTGTACGGAGCGGAGCTGTGTGCATGCGAGGTTTGCGGAGCGGAGCCACGCGTGTACGAAGCGGAGCCACATGTGTGTATGGAGCGAAGCTGTGTGTACGAGGTGTACAGAGGGAAGCCGCATGTGTGTACGCAGCGAATCTGTGTGTGTGTATGGAGCGAAGCCGTGTGTGTACGAGGTGGACGGAGCGGAGCCGCGTGTGTATGAGGTGTACGGAACGGAGCCCTGTGTGTACAGAGCTAAGCCGTGTGTTTACGGAGCGGAGCTGCTTGTGTATGAGGTGTACAGAGCGGAGCTGCACGTGTAAGAGGTGTACAGATCGGAGCTGCACGCATGCGAGGTGTACGGAGCGGAGCCGCATGTGTGTACGTTGTGCACGGAGCGGAGCCGCGTGTGTACGAGGTGTACGGAATGGAGCCCTGTGTGTACAAAGTGTACAGAGCTGAGCCGTGTGTTTACGGAGCGGAGCCGTGTGTGTACGAGGTGTATGGAGCAAAGCCGCATGTGTACAAGGTTTACAGAGCAGAGCCATGTGTGTACAAGGTGTACAGAGCGTGGCTGCGTGTGTATAAGGTGGACGGAGCAGAGCCGCATGTGTACGAGGTTTACGGAGTGGAGCCATGTGTGTACTGAGTGGAGCCGTGTGTATGCGAGGTGTACAGAGTGAAGCCGTGTGTACGAGGCATACAAAGCGGAACCATGTGTGTATGAAGTGTGCGGAGCCATGCGTATACAAGGTGTATGATGGGGAGCATTCATACCTCCCAAACGTCCCAGATTCTGAGAGTCTGCCCCACTGCCCCGACCGGGAGCATACTTTTCCCGCGGACACAGGAGTATACGGCGGAGCCCTGAGGAGCACTTGAAAACTCGGACGTGACATTCTATCGGAAGTGACGTGCTGGAAGGTGACTGGAGGAGATTGTGACGGAACCATGGAGACACTTCAGGGAATGCTTCAGATCATCACCACGTCCTATGTCCTCTTCCAACAGCGCGGACAGCGGGATCACCTTGGATTCGGGGATGTTGGCCATGTGAGTGGATCATGATATGTCGTGCACCAGGAGGCTCAGGTGGGCACTACAATGTGAGCCGGGCTGGTATAGTATCTTTATAGAATCTTTCTTTCCCCTCTTTCCTTGTCTGTCTTTCTTTCTTTCACTTTCTGTTCTTTCCCCTCTTTCTTTCTCTCTCCCTCTCTTTATTTCCCCTTTCTTTCTTTTTTTCTCTCTTTGTTCTTTTTTTCAACTCTTTCTCTTTCTTTCTCTCTGTTCCTTCTTTCCCCTCTTTCTTTCTCTCTCCCTCTCTGTTCTTTCTTTCTTTCTCTTTCTTTTTTTCTCTCTCTGTTCTTTCTTTCCCCTTTCCTTCTTTCTTTCTTTGTTCTTTCTTTCTCTCTCCCTCTCTGTTCTTCTTTCCCCTCTTTCTTTTTTCTCTCTGTTCGTTTTTTCTGTCCCCTCTTTCTTTCTCTCTATTCTTTCTTCCTTTCTCTCTCTGCTTCTCTCTTCTTTCTTTCTTTCTGTTCTTTATTTCTCTCTCTTTTTTTCTTTTTTCTCTCTCTCTCTGTTCTTTCTTTCTTTTCCTCAGTACCAGCCAGTGTGCCCACAGTACCAGCCACTGTGCCCTCAGTACCAGTCAGTGTGATCAGCAGTGCTAAATGGGTGTGGTTGGGGCGTGGACATGGGTGTGACTAGTTGTGAAATGGGTGAGGTCGGGCGGGCGGTAACCAATCATCATAGTGGAAGTCATCTGTTTCAATCAACTTTGTTATATGTGGGCAGTGGGCACCTCTAGTAAGGTGGGCACGAGATGGCGGGTCATGTCACCTCTGCCTCACACATAAGTTACTATGAGGTGTACTTTATTCCTGCCACATTTCTTTCTTGGCCTACTGAGAGAAATGTTTTGACCAGTTGAAAGTTATACAACCTGAGGATTGTGCATGTGTGCGCTGCTCGCATATATATATATTTACTTACTCCGACCCCTATATAAACCCTGCCCCTCCGACCGCCGTCCACTTTCCCATGCTCCTGTTCCATTCCTGGGATCTTTTTTGGTCCTCCACATGCTGAACATCTGGGACATGTCTAACATTGCGCAATGTGCGCTTGTTCATCGCCAGATGCAGCGTCGTGTCCAGTGTGTGAGGAGACGGCGACTTGTCTGTGGCATTAACCCTTCTGCTGACATGTTGGGCATAGCCTGCGACGAGGAGCGTCTCTTCCTGTGTATCCGGCCACAGGCAGCACGTCGGAGGCTTCTTCTATCTGGGGAAGTTCACGAAGCAGAAGCCTCTGTGTGACTCATGTGAAGTAACTTGTCTGACAGGTCATGGGTCCAGGTCAGCAGGTGATTGCAGACTATTAGCTGGTATCGATGTTAGGTACAGGTGAGTCAGGACCAGATGTTGGGTGGAAGCCTTCCAGTATTTGTAAGGCCTCGTGCACACGCTGAGTATTTGGTGAGTTTTTACCTCAGTATTTATAAGGCCTCATGCACACGCTGAGTATTTGGTGAGTTTTTACCTCAGTATTTATAAGGCCTCGTGCACACGCTGAGTATTTGGTGAGTTTTTCACTCAGTATTTGTAAGGCCTCATGGACACGCTGAGCATTTGGTGTTTTTTACCTCAGTATTTGTGAGGCCTCGTGCACACGTTGCGTGTTTGCAGAGGTTTTTTTACCTCAGTATTTAACCCTTTCCCGCCCCTTAACGCACCGTATGCGTCATGAAAACTAGTGACTTCCCGACCCGTCACATAACCGGGGGGCCCACAGATTCTGAACAGCCCGGAGCCCTGGCTACCCTTAAACCACCCCTGGGTATTATAATGCATAGTGATGTGATGCATAAAAGGCATATGTCCCAACCCTCCCGATTCTCGCGGGATAGTCCTGATTTGGGTGCCGTATCCCGCCATCCCGGCCGGGAAGCTATTCATCCCGCGATATGGGGCCGCGATCTGGCGAGGAATAGAGGAGGCGGAGAAGATAGGGAGGAAGTCGGGTGAGCGAGGAATGGAGGAGGGAGGGGGAGAGAGAGATCTGCTGTTACATTGTGTCCTATCCTCCAGTCACCTCCACAGCTGCAGACACTTTTCTGCTGTTACATCATGTCTTATCCTCCAGTCACCTCCAGAGCTGCAATCACTTCTGCTGTTACATCGTGTCCCTATCCTCCAGTCACCTCCAGAGCTGCAGTCACTATTCTGTTACATCGTGTCTTATCCTCCAGTCACCTCCAGAGCTGCACTCACTATTCTGCTGTTACATCATGTCTTTTCCTCCAGTCACCTCCAGAGCTGCAGTCACTATTCTGCTGTTACATCCTGTCTTATCCTCCCGTTACCTCCAGAGCTGCAGTCACTATTCTGCTGTTACATCCTGTGTTATCCTCCAGTCACCCCCAGAGCTGCAGTCACTATTCTGCTGTTACATTGTCTTATCGTCCAGTCACCTCCGAATCTGCACTCATTATTCTGCTATAGCATTGTGTCTTATCCTCCAGTCACCTCCAGAGCTGAACGCACTATTCTGCTGTTACATCGTGTTTTATCCTTCAGAGAGAGAGAGATTTTGCAGCCGGGATATAGGGTTAAATCACCCGGACAAGCGCAAAATGCGGATCCGCGCATGAAAAAAAGTTTCATGCTCCGTCCTGTCCGCTTAGCGGATGGCAAAATCTTGGAGGATCCATACAATAGCGGATCGAACGGATGACCATCCGTCAAGATCCGCCGATAATGCAAGTCTATGAGGAAAAAACCGGATCCGCCAAGAAAAATGGCGGATCCGTTTTTTTTGCAGCGCGCTAAACGCGTCGCAGCCTTTCTCCCTCTTTGCCTTCTTCAAAAGTTGGGAGGTATGCATAGGTTAGGACATAGGACATAATGTAGTGTTTGCATAGACTGTAGGGGAAGGGGTTTCCCCAGCAACAGACAAAGGGGGAGGGCATAGTGCTAGGACAAGTGACCTGCTACCTGAAGTTAGTCAGACACAAACAAAAAGCACAGAATAACAAATGTGCAAAAATACCTTGCAATAAGACATATAACAGTAGTCAGCAAGTGCTGATAAAAGGTAATAACAAACAAAAGGTATTTAGTCGATACTTTTTTTGCAAAAAAATGTATACCAAGCTGCCTCACCAACGTCAAGGTAACCCGTATTGAAGCAGTCCCTATCTAATGTATTTAATACCTGAACATATGAACTGTGTCTAAATGAGCAGGATTAAGACAGGCGCTTTCTGGTATGGGCACGTGATGCAAGACAGCTCCTTATGTGCATGATTTGAGAGACCCCACCCCTCTCTTGTGTGACATGCACATAAGGAGCTGTCTTGCATCACGTGCCCATACCAGAAAGCGCCTGTCTTAATCCTGCTCATTTAGACACAGTTCATATGTTCAGGTATTAAATACATTAGATAGGGACTGCTTCAATACGGGTTACCTTGACGTTTGGTGAGGCAGCTTGGTATACATTTTTTTGCAAAAAAAGTATCGACTAAATACCCTGTGTTTGTTATTACCTTTTATCAGCACTTGCTGACTACTGTTATATGTCTTATTGCAAGGTATTTTTGCACATTTGTTATTCTGTGCTTTTTGTTTGTGTTTCAGTCAGGGTGGAGTGAACATGGTCCAACAGACTTGTTCACATTGTGCATGTCACATGTGTGTTTTTAATCCAGTTTTTTTCATGCTTATGCATGATTTGAGAGACCCCACCCCTCTCTTGTGTGACATGCACATAAGGAGCTATCTTGCATCACGTGCCCATACCAGAAAGCGCCTGTCTTAATCCTGCTCATTTAGACACAGTTCATATGTTCAGGTATTAAATACATTAGATAGGGACTGCTTCAATACGGGTTACCTTGACGTTGGTGAGGCAGCTTGGTATACATTTTTTTGCAAAAAAAGTATCGACTGAATACCCTGTGTTTGTTATTACCTTTTATCAGCACTTGCTGACTACTGTTATATGTCTTATTGCAAGGTATTTTTGCACATTTGTTATTCTGTGCTTTTTGTTTGTGTTTCAGTCAGGGTGGAGTGAACATGGTCCAACAGACTTGTTCACATTGTGCATGTCACATGTGTGTTTTTAATACTGAAGTTAGTCAGAGCAGAGTAAGTCTGAGGTGACAGTGTGCAGAGCTGACAGGATGGTGAGGCAGCATGACTAGGAACTGACAGAAGAGGCAAAGCGGCTTTCTACCTTAAAGGGGTCCTGGGATAGGACTACGTGTCACTAGAAACCTTGAGCTTGAGATCCAGGGCATCCATAGTGATAGGATGCGGAGCCGCTGAGCTGGTGAAGCGAACCTCGCTAAACTGTACTGTGGTGACAAGCTAGGCTATGATGAAGTAGGGCGAAACAGAGTGTTACATCGGCCCTGGAGAAGACTACAGTGGAAGGATGATGTCAGTGAGAAGGCTTCTTGCTGTGAATGAAAGGGTCTAAGACTGTGTACCTGCTATCCCTTGTATATAACCCTCATCAAGTTCAGTTAAGTTCCCGTGTTTGAACAGATGTCTCCTTTGCTATTCTGTGGAACCTGTGGTCCTGGCCAGCCAATACCATCGGCTACTGGCGTCCTGCATGGGCACAAGGCCCTCACAACACTAACACCCAGCTAAGACCCACAATTGTCTGTAGGATGCCAAAGTGAGTGGGAACAGAACCTTGCCCACAACTACTTCACTTGGGCATCTTACACTTACTTACCCCTGATTTCTCCAGGAATGTTCTACTTGTTTCAGTGCATCTGAAAATCTACCATTCATTAGTCCTTCTCCTGCTGTCCATCTGTTCATAATAAGAAAGGAAAAAGCAAAAAATAATAAGAAAGGGCAGAGGAAATGTCCTTGTTAGCCAGTAAAGGACAAAATAACATATGTCTCTAGAATCAGACTGTACAGCTCTGTAACTGTGGAAAAAACATAAAAACATAGTTCTGCATGGTAGCAGTAGAGTCAAAATGATTTTTTTTATTAAGTCTATTTGACTTTTTGATTTTAAATACTTTGAAAAAAAACCCTCATTTTAGTACATGCTCAGGCAAACATTGTTAAAAATCTAGATAGGAGACTCAGTGATCCTTAAAGAATAACCATTGTTTAAGTTTTATTGATAGTGTGATGAACCCACACCTCGTGACCCTCCTAACTTCACCATTACATCAGACTAATGCAGTCTCCCCACTTTCACCAACGTAACTTTCCGCGTCCCCTGGGGACATGTAAGGTCAGCTTGGTGCACTTTTACTCTGATATCCCCTGTCCTCATGGGACGAAGGAGGCACGGGCAGTGAGAGGATGGGCCCACACATTCGCTGACTTGGCACCACATTCATTCACAACCCTGACAGGTTGAGAGGCCCCTTTCACAAGCACCAGTGAAATAGCACCTGGTCAGCCTGGTAAGACTGCCTCCAGTTCCACGATAGATATATGCCCAGTCTGTTAATGGGATTTTATCGGGCCAGAAACCAGCCCCGGTAGCATAGAAAGTTAAACCGAGAATACTGTTGTGTGGATTCATGGATTGAGATAAAAGAGCAGCCCGATGTTAAACTATTTAATCACCTTAAGCACACACTATGCAATACACTATATACACAATGGTTATGCATATAAAATGGTCATATATGCAAATACAAATAATGGTAGTACAAAAGATATAAGCAGATGGATCATGTCAATTACTGGTTTGATGTTCGACCACATGCATACTGGGCCGCTGTAGCACCTGCATCTCTGCCTGTTGTTCGTCTCTCCCTGAAGAGACACAAGTGCACTTACCGCTGAGGCTCCCGTCCTGCTCCTTCCGGGTCTGCTGCTGCCCAGGGTGCGTGCACTCCTAGCAGGTCTCCAGGCACTGTGCTTAGAGCGCATGCACACGCTTCCTCTTTCTTAACGGAGCCGCGCGTGTTCCACTAAAGTGTCCCCAGCCAATAGGTGGAGGTCTCTTACTATTTAAAGCTACTCCTTCAACATGGAGGTGCCTGTGCAATATTGTGAGCTTGTTCCTAACACACTTGTCAGTTCTCAGGTTCCAGTACTTGTATCTTGCCAGCTGCACCCGCCAGTGCTCATCTCCACAGCAGCTGAGCCAGCTGCACCCGCCAGTGCTCACCTTGATGGCAGCTGAGCCAGCTGCACTCGCCAGTGCGCATCCTTCTGTCAGACTCTCCTGCCTGCACCTGCGGTTCCTGTCATCTTCTCTGCCTGCCTGCATCTGTCGTACATTTCCACGGGCCATCCCAGCTACTCGTTCCTAGGTGTAAGCTGCCATCTACTCAAGGTCAGTCCTGGAGTCACCTCCCTGGACTCACTTCCTGGATCACTTCCCTTGTCTCTACACGGACATCAGTGTCGTTAGCTGCTGCATGTCTGTGGTCAGATTGGGTGAGGCTCCTACTAGTCACTCCCCTCTAGGTCTTCCTTGGGCTTTGTCACAATGATTCCACCACCCAGCCTGTTACAGCCACACAGGGCATGGGCTGCCAGCTGGTTCCTAGTTCCTTCAAGCATGTTACTCAACGTGGCCCCCACTTTCGAAGTGAACAGCAAGCATGACAGAGAGAGAGGGACCACATGGGCCTTACACTAGCCTTTATCCCCTTTGGGTCACTCCCCTCATGCCCTTTAGTCTGAACGCCTTAATGGACAGTTCTAGGGAGGCGGTTTTGGCACCATCAGATCTGTCCGGGCCCCTGTTACGCTTGGAGACCAAGCACAGGTGTTTTTACCTGGCTCCTACTAGCTATCTGCTTCTTCCTCCACCAAGACTGATCATTCAAATTCAAGATTCTGAATTCCTGGGTAAAATCTCTTTTCAATGAAGACAGATTTTTACATTACTGAGATAGGAGGCAACTGCTACTGATAAGATTCTATGTAGAGGGAAGAGAGAAGGAGATAGGAGCTAGAGGCACAGCTCCTATATTAGTAATGGGAAAATCTGTCTTCATTGAATTGAATACAGATTTTACCTGTAGAGATGAGTAAATCTTTTGAATTTCAAATTCATCTACTTCACAAAATTTCCCCCAAAATTCAATTTGCGTTGAATAAATTAATGTGGATTTCAAAACTGCAAGGCTTGTAATTTATCGGAGAGAGAGCCTTGCTGACCATAAAGCTTACATTCATACAGGAAAGAGAGGACCCTGCTGACCACATGAGCTTGCATTCTACAGGAGAAAGAGGACCCCACTGATCATAAGAGCTTACTTTCTACAGGACAGAGAAGAGCCTGCTGACCATAAGAGCATACACTCTACAGGAGAGAGAGAGAGAGAACCTCACTGACCATAAGAGCTTACACTCTGCAGGAGAAAGAGGACCCCACTGATTATAAGAGCTTACTTTCTGCAGGAGAGAGAGGAGCCTGCTGACCATAAGAGCTTACACTCTACAGGAGAGAGAGGAGCCTGCTAACCATAAGCGCTTACACTCTACAGGAGAGAGAGAGAGAACCTCACTGACCATAAGAGCTTACACTCTACAGGAGAAAGAGGACCCCACTAATCATAAGAGCTTATTTTCTACAGGAGATAGAAAACCCTGCTGATCATAAGATCTTACACTCTACAGGAGAGAGAGACAGAGAAGACCTAGCTGATTATAACAGCTTACATTCTACAGGAGAGAGAGGACCCATCTGACAATTAAAGCTTACACTTTACAGGAGAGAGAGACTTACCCAGTGACTCTGAAGATGGAAAATGACCCTGTTGTGCGAACTGTATATAGCTGGGAACCACTGATCTGTGATGGCCCACATACTGACCAAACCCCTGTACAAAATGATAATCCGTACGATGTCATAGTTGCAGGGTATTATGGGTAGGGTAACGATGCTATGCAAAATGACATTAGCCTGCTCTCTGATGCTTCAGCAATGTGGGATATGGTGCCAGGTACGTTGTCTTTGGCGGGGAACTACGAATCGAATCTCAAAATGTTTGAATTCGCATAAAACTGTGAATTTCAGCAAATTTGACTCAAACTCTATCCTTCGTGAATTAATCCACTCCTGTCTATTTACCTGTAAATTTTGAAAGTGAATGATCAGTCTTGGGGGGAGAAAGAAGCAGATTTTTCTGATAAGTCATTTTACAAAGTTTATTATTTTCTCTCTTCACCTATACTTTTGATTTAAGAAATAAAAATTAAAAAGACTGTTACACTTTAAGGTATGCGCACACAACATCTTTTTAAGGTGGATTCCACTCTGAAAACCACCTGAATAAGAAATAAACGCTCAAAAGAATTAATGTATGCATTTCCATGAAAAACGACTCGCTGATCATATGTTTTGAGCGTCTTTTAACTGCGTCTGGTTTCCAAAAGTACCAAGTGGTTTGAGAGCTGTCCAGTTTTCCAGTGTTTCTTCCAACTTTTGTTGTTCTCAAGACGCTCTATCAATTGTAATGGAAAACAATGGATAGGATTTGCATCTTTTTGCTTGAAAAGCCATAAAAATGTTTGAAAACCGCTGAAAATACCCGATGGTGGTAAAAAATGTTGAAAAGGCAATCAAAAAACTGAAAAAATGCTACAAAAAAAGCTTCATTTGTACAAAAAAAATGCTGTAGTTCCTTGAAGTATTTTCTTTTTAAAAAAGACACTGTGTGCACGTACCTGTGATGTAGAAAGAAAAAGTCTTCCGTGCTACTGACTAATAGCAAAATGTCACTAGGAGCATATTATAAGTTATTCCTCTGCCTAGAAACACTTGCCAGGTGCAAAATGTTAAGCTCCTCTTATATATGCCTACAATCTGGAAGCATTGGTAATTTGTAATTAACATGTCGTTTATGAGATGCCAAAGCAAGGTGTCTTTGAGTGTAATAATTCCACTTCTGACTTCCATAATTCACTTCACATTACAGAGAGATCCTACCTGCTCCATGGGAACACTGCAGCTGATTTTAGTGTCTGAAGACTTAATTCCCTGGAGAAATATTCAAATATGTTAATGAAAATGCAAACCAACATCTATATATCAGATGGAGACAGCGCTGGAGTCTGGAATACCATGTACCATAAATCAATTATATTAGCTAATTGAAAGTTAGACTTGTATCACCAGCTTTTGGCATTCAGAAGGCGGGGTTGCATATCTACCAGTAACATTACAATTGTCCTCATTTTTATGGCAGGATAAAGGGGAGATAGGGCATGTCTAGTGTTACAGACCTCTAGGGCGGTCCTTTGTGTGCTGCCATATGGTGCAGCTAAGAGGCACTGAGTGATTCTGATTTTAGGACAGAATACAATTTTCGTATGAATCTGCTCTGAAATTACACAGGTACAATATGTGCCCATAGCTATGATTGGTCTGAGACAGAGACATAATCATACACATGAGACTTTAAAGACCCTATCAGGACTTTTTCATACATTTGTTTTTTGGCTATCCTTTATTTCTGATACTCGGATCAAAAACAAAATCACCATTGCAAATCTATTTGTCTGTGAAAAAAAATCAGTTTAAAACCATCTGTCATCCAGGTGGTGAACCCAGTGGCAGTAGCTCTGGGTGGGCCCCTCAGAGCAAGGGGCCCGGGGCGACTGCACCCTCTGCCCCCCCCGCTAGCTATGCTACTGCCTAGGTACCTCGCTCTTGTTTGGCTTTTGACCCTCGGCTCCCCACTGACTACGTTAACGTTCTGTGCCCTGTACTCTGCACTCTCGGCACAGTGACTGCGATCATATGACTGCTTAGTCTCAGGTCCTGTGGGCACTGCATGCCTTAATTCTTCCACTCCTTGCGCTCGGTTCCGTGCCCCCTGCTAGCGACCCCTAGGCTTCCTCAGTGACACTATCGATGTCCGTCTCTCCAGATGGGATGAATGAATACATGTCATATACCTGTTTTATATGAAGAACCTTTTGGTTGGCTAAATATGTGACCCCCCGGTTGTGTGTGGGGGGCTTCTATACCTCTGGGATATTGGATTATGCCTGTATGGCATAGACCACATTGCATGGCTTCATTTACTTATTATATGTTAATGCTTATTACTGATTTGCATTGATTTGGTCAAGTTATTTATGTGCCTAAATATGCCTTGTTTGGGAGCGGTGCTGTAACATATAATATTCTCTACACTATTCTCTGGGAGATGGTGGGTTAAAAACATCTAACCCTGTACCTCTCCTGGGATTCTTTAAAATGATTTATGTTCGGTGCAGGTGCTCTGCGCTATCATTGCTGTTTTTGTCCCGTAGGTGGCTTTTTTTCTTATTTCAATCCTGCTGGGCAAGTTTATTTACACGGGACGCTTCCTTGTCATCACAATGCGCTTCTGTGGGAGCGCACAGGGAGTCCCGGTAAGCGTCCCTAGGCTCCATGGTTACGGCTCTAAGCGGATGTGGTGTCATCTGACCGGAAGGTCCCGCGCCATCTTGGATGTGCTCTACTGTGGAGCACACGCTAGCAATTCCTGCCGGCATTTACATCTGATATAGCGGCGGAAGTAAGGCTCCGGACTATAAGGTACTTACCGGATCTAGCTGTATTTGTTCATGTGCATATTATGGCTTGTTCATCTGCGTCTTTCCTTTGATTGGGCCACCAGATAATGTGGGTGGCGCTTATAGCAACTTAGGTGGTTATTTAAATCCGCTTTTTTTTTTATTCCTGGTGCCATCAAGCAGCATTGCGGTATCAGGCATGAAGAAGTATCAGTAACAGCTATACCTCCTGATGAACCGCCACGGCGGGGAAACGCGTTGAGGGTTCTCCACAGACATAAGTGACGATTTATAGTGTATCTGAGTTTTTACATCCCCCACAGTGGGATTTTTTGTTATCATGCCTTGGCAGCATATTTTGGGTCACGTTATACCATGATGTGGATATGATGTATTTTTATTGTTATATTTTGGGATATTTGTCTGGGATTCTGCATTAGTCCTAGGGCATTCTGATTATTTTCATTCCTGCACTATTTGAGAATTGTTTTCCCTTCTGTGATATCAGGGACTAGTAGGGAAGCGAGGGACAGTCCTCGTTGAGTGGGGGGCGCCAATATCGTACTTTTAGGGTGCCAACCTCCACGGTCAGGCAGGTATCAGTTAGGCCTTATTATAGGGCTGTGCAGCACTCTAGATTAGTTGTTTACATTTTTGGCATTTGCCAGTTATTCACTGGGGAGGTGTTTTTTAACATTTATTCAATAAATTGTCTTTTTAAGGGGATTTGCATGTTCACTACGTTTTTTCTAATTTCCATGACATCAGTAGTTTATTCCACACCACCAGATGACATTAGCACATAAAATGTTTATAATATTCAATATTTTAATTTTGTTGTTTTTCTTATTGTTTTATGTAGCCGTAAAAGCGCTAATATATGCATTACCTAAGCTACTGAGTAATGTATGTGTGATAAAGGAATCTAAGGCTGAACCTTCCGTAGTGTATCATAGACCCCAGATAGCCTTTGCTGATGGAGAAAATGAGTGTCCACACTGAGGGTGGATGGGCGAAGCAGGTAGGAAGCCCCCTTATGGGTACTAGACCCATGAGACAGTAGCTCCTTTGTGGACATCAGCTGACCCTGTGGCAAAGGTTATACCATTTACAAAAGGGGGAAATTGATATAAAAGGGTTAATGGTTTGCCTTTAACTGCTAGAATTTATTCTCATGACACAGCAGTATGACAGTCTCCTCTTCAAGGAAACTACAGTGGGGCAAAAAAGTATTTAGTCAGTCAGCAATAGTGCAAGTTCCACCACTTAAAAAGATGAGAGGCGTCTGTAATTTACATCATAGGTAGACCTCAACTATGGGAGACAAACTGAGAAAAAAAAATCCAGAAAATCACATTGTCTGTTTTTTTTTCATTTTATTTGCATATTATGGTGGAAAATAAGTATTTGGTCAGAAACAAAATTACATCTCAATACTTTGTGATATATCCTTTGTTGGCAATGACAGAGGTCAAACGTTTTCTGTAAGTCTTCACAAGGTTGCCACACACTGTTGTTGGTATGTTGGCCTATTCCTCCATGCAGATCTCCTCTAGAGCAGTGATGTTTTTGGCTTTTCGCTTGGCAACACGGACTTTCAACTCCCTCCAAAGGTTTTCTATAGGGTTGAGATCTGGAGACTGGCTAGGCCACTCCAGGACCTTGAAATGCTTCTTACGAAGCCACTCCTTCGTTGCCCTGGCGGTGTGCTTTGGATCATTGTCATGTTGAAAGACCCAGCCACGTTTCATATTCAATGCCCTTGCTGATGGAAGGAGGTTTGCACTCAAAATCTCACGATACATGGCCCCATTCATTCTTTCATGTACCCGGATCAGTCGTCCTGGCCACCATGCTTTACAGTAGGTATGGTGTTTGATGGATGCAACTCAGTATTCTTTTTCCTCCAAACACGACAAGTTGTGTTTCTACCAAACAGTTCCAGTTTGGTTTCATCAGACCATAGGACATTCTCCCAAAACTCCTCTGGATCATCCAAATGCTCTCTAGCAAACTTCAGACGGGCCCGGACATGTACAGGCTTAAGCAGTGGGACACGTCTGGCACTGCAGGATCTGAGTCCATGGTGGCGTAGTGTGTTACTTATGGTAGGCCTTGTTACATTGGTCCCAGCTCTCTACAGTTCATTCACTAGGTCCCCCCGCGTGGTTCTGGGATTTTTGCTCACCGTTCTTGTGATCATTCTGACCCCACGGGGTGGGATTTTGCGTGGAGCACCAGATCGAGGGAGATTATCAGTGGTCTTGTATGTCTTCCATTTTCTAATTATTGCTCCCACAGTTGATTTCTTCACTCCAAGCTGGTTGGCTATTGCAGATTCAGTCTTCCCAGCCTGGTGCAGGGCTACAATTTTGTTTCTGGTGTCCTTTGACAGCTCTTTGGTCTTCACCATAGTGGAGTTTGGAGTCAGACTGTTTGAGGGTGTGCACAGGTGTCTTTTTATACTGATAACAAGTTTAAACAGGTGCCATTACTACAGGTAATGAGTGGAGGAAAGAGGAGACTCTTAAAGAAGAAGTTACAGGTCTGTGAGAGCCAGAAATCTTGATTGCTTGTTTCTGACCAAATACTTATTTTCCACCATAATATGCAAATAAAATGAAAAAAAAACAGACAATGTGATTTTCTGGATTTTTTTTTCTCAGTTTGTCTCCCATAGTTGAGGTCTACCTATGATGTAAATTACAGACGCCTCTCATCTTTTTAAGTGGTGGAACTTGCACTATTGCTGACTGACTAAATACTTTTTTGCCCCACTGTATGCTTCTCATCATATATGTTCTCAATAGTCAGCCACAACGTGTTCTGGGTACATGGTAAACAAGGTATGACCCTGGGTAAACGGTGGGGGCTACATGAGCTGCATAGAGTTACATATTTGTTGTAAATGGTATAAAATATTGCCTTGTGTTTCATTATGTCAGATAAAGTGATTTGACCACGACCTGTGTGTAGTCTCCTTTGTCTCCAAGCGCTTGTCAATTAAGGGCGTAACCTCCTAATTTGGCCTCACTGGTGATCTGGCATGCCTGACTTTGGGTCAGAACGAAAACAGCTACCACAAAGCCCACCAGTTTTAGGGATTTATAGACGACCCTAATATTATCTGTCTGGCTTTGCGCTTTTTGCAAAGTTTGTATGACTGTATAAGTACATTAACTATATTTTCAAAATATTTTTGTTCAAAATGTTATGAATTCAATGATTCATCCATACAGTTTAACACGGTTACTGTTGCATTACAGTAGTAGGTAAAACGAACAAAAAAGGGCTGTGGAGTCGGTAAGCCAAACCTGCGACTCCGACTCCTCCATTTACCTTACACCGACTCCGACTCCAGTAATTTAACATTATTCCACAGCCATAGACTATTCCGAGGTCTGGAGTCCATTTTATTGGTTTAAAAGCCTAAAAAAACTTGTTAAATAATGTATTGGTATTATATTGCTCACCCATAGGGTATTACATCTTCTTGGGTACAATTCGTTGCTATTTAAACCTCCAAAACCTTGTTCAAAATGTATCGGTATTATATTGCTGACCTACAGATTATTCCATAGAGCAGGGATGGGCAATTAATTTTCCCAAGGGGCCACCTGAAAGACCGTCACTGTTGTGGAGGGCCAAACCAGAAGGCCAAAATTAATTCTGTTCAATATTAATATCGATATTTTATAATTATTCTATTATTGATAATTTTATTTATATTAATTGTATCAGAATTGCATATTGAGCAGAATTAAGTATGCTGTCATCCCCTTATATATAGTTTGAACCCCAGCATAGCCCCTTCTGTATATTGTATAAGCCCCCCAACAGCCCCTTATATGCGCATGAGCCCCACACAGCCTCCCCCATATGCTGCATGAGCCCCACACAGCCTCCCTATATACACTGCATAAACCCCACACAGCCTCGCTATATACACTGCATGAGCCCGACACAGCCTCTCTATATGCACTGCATGAGCCCCACACAGCCTCCCTATATGCACTGCATGTTTCCCCCATGGCCTCCCCATGTGCAGCATGTCACCTCCATATGCAACAAAATGTGCAGCATGTCACCCCCATATGCAGCACCATATGACCCCCCCATGTGCAGCACCATGTCACACCCTATTGAGCAGCACTATGTCACCCCCCATGTGCAGCACCATGTCACCCCCCCATGTACAGCACCATGTGCAGCACCATGTTGTCACCACATGTGTGCAGCACCATGTTGTCACCCCATGTGTGTGGCACCATGTTGTTGTAGGAGGATGGACCTGGCTATGGCAGCTTTTTGCGTGCCCGGGCTGGAACTATCGGGGCTGTCACCAGTGCTGCCGGGGGAAGGGCTTCCTATAGGACTTTCTGACCAACTCAGACCTTTGCACCCGACTATGGGGGGCCGGGGTGGATATAAAAGGAGCAGAGCACGCAAAAACGGGGCTTCTGGAGGGAAGTCAGTACACGCTGAAGGAGAAGGTAGACTCCGTCTCCACGGCTTCTGATCAACCAGTGGGATTACTCTGCAGCCTGTCGACCCCTTCGCGCACTGCTTGCACACCTACTGGACTGAGCACCTCACAGACTCCGGCACCTGAGAGCCCTGACTGGTCAGCACCCCTGATGACTAATGACATGCCATACCGTGCCGACCCTACAGTGCACCCCTCTCCACGGGGTCCTGCTGTGGCCTCCACTCTGGGAATTTGCTTTACACTCGCTGAGTCAACTCCTATCCATCACATAACACCGTGTTCCAGGACTGAGGGATTACGTTGAGACGAGCCAGGACATGCCATTGTGGTGCAGAGACAGTGCCTTAACTTCATCCGGGATTGCTTTAGAGACATCTTGAGGCAATTGCGTCGCCATCGTGGGATCTTTCAACCTCGTCCATCCGAAAGCTACAAACTGATAAGTTGAGAGGCGGAGAGGAGGCATTCAATGCTGGGAATGTGGAGGACAAGGGCACCTTGCCAGAGACTACCGGAATTATACTCAAAGCCAGCCACAGCGACTGCTAAACTACCAACCCCCGTAGTAACGAGGCACTCTGGGGGGGGAGGCTAGAAGAGAGGCCGCTCCATATCATAATGAACATTTGAATGCTGGGAGTCCTATCCTGAATGCCAAATTTGAGGGTGTTCCAGTGGATTGCTTGATAGATACCGGGTCTCAAGTGACAACAATGCCAGAATCATATTTCAAGCAGCATTTTCAGGCCCTGGCCAAGCCAGAGAAGGAGACATTGATCCGCTTGTTTGCTGCCAATCAACAACCATTCCTGGTCACAGGGGTCATGTGGATTAATATTCGAATCTGTGGGCAAGAAAGCGATCCTGCTAGTCCCTGAGTCCATCAAAGAACATGTACCTCTAGTACTGAGAATGCATATAATATGAGAACTCGATCAGATAATGTTTACCAAACGGGGGACCCAGTTAAGGGGGCTTCACACATAGCGATATCGCTAGCAATATCGCTAAAGCGTCATTGATTTTGTGACGCAGCAGCGATATTGCTAGCAATATCGCTATATGTGACACTTACCTTCCACTGGCTCCCCCGATAGTTATCGCTGATCGCGCGAGAACGTCCTGGGCCGTTTCTCGTCGTCGGCTTCCTGCTGGCGCCGATGATCGACGCGTGGACGCGGGCAGGAGGACGTCTTCATCACCGCGTCTGACAGGTAAGTGACGACCGCCGACCACTGCTGCATCGCTGGTGAGATCTGCCTGTTTGGCAGCTCACTAGCGACCATTTAGCGATGCACCAGCAATCCTGACCGGGTCGTATCATTGTCGGGATCGCTGGTGCATCGCTAAATGTAACGGGACCCTTAGTGGAAGAAGGCCGCTACACACAAGCCTACTCAAGAAGCCCTTCAGCGATTGTTCCGCATCTGTGGGACTTAGAACAGTGTGCCATCTTATCAGATGGTAGCGGTCATCAGGGCCCCAGGGAAAGAGCCTGTAATCCTGCCTCCCAAGCGAGAAAGTATATTACACCTTCCAGTGAGGACTCATCGCAATCTTGATGGGCTGGAGGTGATTGTTCAGCCTGTGGTTGGCGGAGGAGCGGACCAAGAAGTCATGATAGCTCGTACGATAGCGGTGGTCCAGCGAGGACACGTCCCCATCAGAGCTTTGAACGTGGGCCCCGGGGAGGTCACCTTGCCGCGAGGGACAGATCTGGCCCTGGTGTACCTACACAAAGGCGAAGTGGCGAGTCAGAAGGAGATGTCTTTATCACCGATAGAAGGTATGGGGTGGACTGTGGCAGTTGCTGCAGGGCCCGAAGAGACTCCATCCCTGGAGTGGAATGGGCAGGTCATCCTGGATCAAATGGAAGTGGATGTGAAGGCCCTAGGCCCTGAGCGTGTGCAGGCAATAGAAGCTAAACTGTGAGAAAATCAGGCCGCATTTGCTTGTCACGCTGAAGATTTTGGCTGTGCCGAAGCGATCACACACGAGATACCGACCGGGGATGCTCATCCAATTCGAGATCGATACTGGCAAATTTCCCCCAAGATGTATCAAGAGGTAAAGACATTACTCGGGCAGATGCTGGATTCAGGAGTAGTGCAGAGTAGTGAGAGCCCCTGGGCGGCCTTAGTGGTGCTTGTCAAGAAGAAGGATGGGACCATCCGGTTCGTGTGTCGATTACAATAAAGTCAATGCTTGCACTGTGCAAGACTCATACCCGTTACCCTGCATCGAGGAATCCTTGACAGCATTGGGGAAAGCCAAGTACTTCTCCACCTTGGACCTAGCAAGCGGATACTGGCAAGTAGCCATGGCAGAAAAAGACAAGGAAAAAAACGCCTTAATCCTCCCTATGGGATTGTTTGAGTTTAACCAGATGCCCTTCAGGCTCTCCAATGCTCCAGGCACATTTCAACGGCTGATGGAAAAGTGTTTGGGAGACTTAAACTTTGAGGCTGCCCTGATCTACCTGGATGACATCATTGTGTTCTCTGCCTCGTTCGAAGACCATCTTGCCCGGCTTGGACAGGTACTTAGAAGACTGCGGGCTCATAATCTGAAGGTGAAGCCAAAGAAATGCCACCTCTTCAAGAGAGAGATCGAGTACCTGGGCCACATAATGTCACAAGATGGTGTTCTACCCTCACCGGAAAAAGTGGCTGCTATCCAGAACTGGCCAGTCTCTCGAACAGTGAGAGAACTCCAGGCCTTCCTTGGGCTCGTTGGGTACTACTGACGATTTGTCAAAGATTTTGCAAAGGTGGCGGGTCCCCTGAATGAGCTGCTGAGGGGGACCATCGGAGTGCCGAAGACCCAGTGCATCCCTTGGGACCAGAGGTGAGATGAGGCCTTCCAGGCTATAAAGAATGCTCTTACTTCAGCCCCTATTTTGGCTTACACAGATTTTGATCAACTGTTCCTGTTGTACACAGACGGTAGCCTTCATGGACTGTGAGTGTTAACCCCTTCTGTGCACATGCTAGGGTTTAGGATAGGCTGCAATAGATAGAGCACCGCAGCTGTGTGGCCTGGTTAGCAAAGGCCAGATAGGCTATAGTTAATGTAGCATCATACATTACTTTACTGTGTTGTTCTGCCAGTTGGATAAATATACTGAGCTGTCATAGTTTGCTATCCGTGCTGTTTGACAGCCCAGCTAGAGAATATTATCCTTGTAAATTGTATGTTTTCATAGCATACCCCTGTTTCTGCATTTTCCTAAACACTGCATTCCTTGCCTGTAAATAAATTAACCCTTTGTTGTTTGCACCTCATTTTGTGTACCATAGTCTCCCTGCATTGTGGTGGTCCCCTGGCCATTGCTTCATCCTTCCATTCAGCACATTTCCCATCCATTTGAACATTTTCACTGCCCCATAGACCTCTTTGTAAGGTTTGCCGGAATACTTGACTTTCCCATTGACTAACATTATACTCGTTACTTAAAATGAACATGCGAGTATTAGGAATTGCTCAGTTCCAGCACCGAGCACGCTAGCTTTTTAGGGCTCGTTCACCCTTAATACACATCTGTGTTTTAGGATTGAGTTTCTAGAACACTGTGGGTTAACTTGTTGAATTCCTGTTGGGTTCCACTGCATCCGTCCTGCTGCTACCAAGACTCCTGAGTGTACCAAGTCCTCGCTTCACAAGTGCCTTCCTGCTTGCCACACCAATGCCCAGGGATTGTGTGCCCACTTGGACCAGATGTTTAGAGGATCCACCTTATCAGGTGAGTTTAAACAGTGGCCTTTCATGCACTTACTCTACACACTCAACAAGACAATGATTTTCAAATTTGAACATCATGGATTCATGGTTTATAGTGAGGCAAAAAAATCTTCCTTAGATATCAGAGGGAAAAAAATCCATCCCAAAAAACATCACATGCCAGCAGCAAACCTCAGGTCTTTCCGGATGCATTGACTGATTCCAGTAATGTGTCTATAGCAATGTGTTTTTAATTTTTATTTACTGGAGGTATTGAGCCACTGCATGTGTAGATAGATACATGGATGCAACAGCGGGGAGAATGATGATTCACTAGTAACTTGACCAACAGATAACGGTATTTATTTGATTAACACGAATATATGTGGTGCCTACGGCAAAATGTCGATGGGTAAAGCAAACAATGGAAATACAATAAAATTATACAATGAGAATACAGTAATTCGGCTAGACTGGGTATTAACACAATTCTATTCATGCACAAGTGAACGACCGTTATAGTTTTAGACCTAATAGCTCAAACAGAGGTGCATCACAGTACTCTTGGGCCCGTCATCGCTGCCACTCTCTCTTTTAAGCAATCCAAATCGTCATACAGGCATTAATAGGATTCTACGATATGTCCCTTGTCATTCAGTCACTTTGCAAACTTATTGCGCTGGTCGCCGTAGTCCCTTTTTGTACCGTACATCTACACAGCTCCCACGAACGTCTCTATCCTGTGGCCTAGTCTTCTCCCTCTGCCTTGACTTTGCTCACTCGACTCGGGTCTGGTTACTTGGTTCTTTACTCAGTTCTGGTTACTCGATTCCTCTGTCGGATCTGTTTACGTTGTTCTTCTCTTAGATCTGGTTACTTGATTCTGTTCACTCGGTTCTTCAGATGGATCTGGTTTCTCGGTTCTGGTCACATGGTCACTCGGATCTGACTACTCAGTTATTCACTCTAATCTGGTTACTCATAATGGTGGCTATAAGCAAACTCCGCCGCACCACACATCCGTCCTGCTACAGATCCAGGCGCTGACTCCTTCCTTTCTCTGCCCTCCTGAGCCTTTTATAATTAATAATTGTACCTCTGCTGTCACCTGACCTGTTGTTTCCTCCAATCTCCTCCCCTCAGGAACCCTGTACTTGTCCGACAGTTCCTGCTGATGCAGATCTTGCTACTTTCTCTTGTCCCACAATATTTGACCAGCAGATAGAGGTCTGTGCTTGCTCTTACATATGACATCTGACACTGGCTTTTCCAGAGTTGGATATGTGGGCTTCGTTGTGGAAATGAAGGAATCTTAGCATGTCAATGAAGATTTTTTCATTTGTAACCAACACATTTCAACACCTTTTTTAAGGTAAAAAAAAAAAAAACAAATCAAAAGAGGAAATCTGTATAGGGAGAAAAAGCTAACATAATACCATAATAAAGGGAAGATGAAAGCGGTAGTAGCGCTTATCTTGAGGTGTTGTATAAGGCACAACACCTAATAAGAGTTTAAAAGCTCAACCACAGAGAAAAAGAGTACAAATAGCTGTTTAGAATACTCAAAAAATTGACAATTCTATTATCATTACATAAAAAAGTATATAAAAATACACTTAAAATTATTTATGGACAGCAATTTGTTCAATAAAGGAGATAGACAGTGGTAAAATATGTTGTATATATAGTATTAATTAAAGGACTGGGTTTGTCACACCCCTAAATATAAAAAAACAAAAACAAAAAAAAACATTCCTATAGTGTATAGAACTACTCATATGGAGCAGACTGAAAAGAGAGGAGAGGAGTGGAAAAAATCCAATATTTGTAGTCAGCTCAAAAATAGTCTGAACCACTCCACAAAAATCAAATAAAGTGCCACAGTACAATAAAAAGGAAGGGGGAGACTTCTTACCCAAGTAGGTCCTGATATACCACGTATATAGCAGCCCCGACGCGCGTTTCGTGTGGGCTTCCTCAGGGGGCTATGCTCACACTGTGTGTTGGTCTATATTTATATATACCCTTACATCTGTTCCCAATAATTAGCTAATCATAGCACATGTCAGATCGGCGCCCACACTGGAAGTGACATCATTCCCAGCATCCATTACGGCGTTTACAACAACAGAGCCACCACCATGGTAACCGCAAACCGGAAGTGACGTATTACCCAGTATTCAATGCGGCACACGTCACCATGGCAACCATGACTCACATGCTGCCATCCATGGACGTCGGAGACAATGCTCCTGAGTTAGCTAATCATAGCGCATGTCAGAACGGCGCCCACACCGGAAGTGACATCATTCCCAGTGTCCATAGCCGCGTTCACAACAGCAAAGCTGCCACCAAGGTAACCACAAGCCGGAAATGATGTATTACCCAGTGTTCAATGCGGTATATCGTCACCTTGGTAACCATAACTAATATGCCGCTTTCCTAACAAATTAATTAATTTTTTTAACCATGAAAAAGGTACCTGTATGGCGCCAAAATGTGTTAGTTATAAAAAACAATCTTAATTTACATACCAAAGCTCCTTCATTCCCGCAACATAGCCTGCTTATCGTAACACATTGAACTCTATTAAATTTACATTTGGAAAGTCGCTCTCCTCCAGCCACAGGGCTGTAGCAACGGCTTCTTCATGCTTCTTCAGGTGTTGAATTGTGGGGAGGTTGACCGGACCACGGGTACCTGTTGTGAATTCACTTTCTGGCCTGCCTCTGGTTACTGGTGAAGGTAGTGGAGATGGTTATATTGACAGAGGGGTCGCGAGTTCTCTTTCCGGGCTCTCTCTGGTGGTTACAGGAGGTAATGGAGCTGATCTAATTAACAGAGGCCTGCCACCTGATAATGAGGAGGACGATTGGACATTGGGAGTTTCTGACTGGATTTAAGACAGCCGACTCCCTCTATCCCTGCTGGTGATTTTTTCCAGCCTCCTGAGGTCTTAGTTCTAGCTCAGTCCCTGCATGCTCAAGCTAAGTGTTCTTTTTCTATTGTTCACATTTGATTTGGTTTTGTATATTTCAGTTTTGTGTGGTCATCCCATCCTTATGTTACTGTTTGTGCCAGTTTGTTCTTGTCCCTTATTAGATTGGCCTTTCTTTGCTCTGCTTTCAGAATATACCAGAGTGCTGATATAGTGGGCGAAGTCTAGTGACTTCAATATTTTTTCTATCAGACGTGTCGGGCATTTTTTGCAGGGTTTTTTGCGTGATTGCAGACAGTGTCTTTCCTTTCCTGTCCTGTCTAGTTAGTTTGGGCCCCATCGTTTGCTCAGCCTATTTTCCTACCTGCGTTTGTGTTTTCATCTTGTCTCACTGACAATATCTGCTTGGGGGCTATCTTCTCCTTTGGGGGTCTGCTGTGGGGCAGTTTAGATTTCCCCTTTCTTGCTTTAGGCTTATTTAGTTCTCCGGCTGTGTCGAGGCATCTAGAATCATCGTAGTTACGCTCCACGGCTACTGCTAGTTGTGTGGATAGGATCAGGGGTCTGCATTCCACTTAGTTACCAACCTCTCTGGCTTTCTGTGGCTTGGCTTGGTCTTGCTTTCCTCCTCGGTGACCCAATCACAACAGGTACCTGCATGCTGGGTCCAGGACTGAAGAGGCTGCATCCACTATTCCTGGGGGGAAGCCTGAGTGAGGAGGACCTTCCCCTATTGCCTGGGGAAAGCACTAGTGAAGCAGATGTTTTGGCAGTCCCAGGAGGGAGGGGAGAGATAGAAAAGCACGCGCAGCAGCAGGGGGATAAAAGGAAAAAGTGTGCGAGGTGGGACAGTCTGGCGCCGGCGGAGAGGAGTGAGTGGAGCAGCACACAGAATGGTGAGCATGGTGCTCTGCTTCCAACACAATAGTGCTGGTGTGGCAACGGGCTACATGGAAGGAACCCCCGTCAACTGCAGAGAGCCGAGCTGCGCCGTGCCAGCATAGCAGAGCCGAGTAGAGCCATGCACACAGAGCAGTGCTGAGCCAGGTGTTGCAGCAGCAAGAGAGAGGAGTGCTCCGTCCGGAGAGCACCAGCACCACACATACCAGTGACCGCTGTCACCTGCCACCAACCCCGGGGACCAGAGAGAGAGAGACGGGCAGGGTGTGCCTGGTGACTAACATAAAGCCAGGTGCCAGACTCTTCAGGATCGTGAGTACCGTGCACGTGACGCGTGAAAGAGACTGGGAGTGTGACTATAACCTATACCCTGACTGTGCTAGTAAATCTCAGCCTCAGACACTTGTGACTTTACTTGGTCATTGTATACTTGAGGAGCCACTCTAGGCTCGTACAGGACTGTGTACCGGAGACCGACTACTGTCACCAGAAGACGAGGTATTGTCTTTTGCCTGACCTCACTAGAAAGGACATTGTGTGGCGCCCCCAGGAGTATGGTCGCCACAATGGCATTGCCTTCCTCCAGGGAGGGTGATGTCAGGCTTGGAGGCAATGAAGGGTCTCTCTAACAGTTAACCATGTCATGCAACACAGTTCCCACTCCGGGCCAGCAGTGGGAGCTCTGAACCAGAATTGGGGGAGGAGTGCTCTCTGAGGGCCAGGAAGGGAAATTAGTCAGTGTGAGGAGGGCAAAGAGTGTAGATATGTGGAGAGAAGCTATAGGTTGAGCTGAGGATAGAGAGCTCCCTCCCAGTGATAGCGCATGAGCTGGAGCCTGGTCTCCACGGTTGTATGGATACTGAAGGTCCTGCAACAGAAACCAGAGGAATAGGAAGCTGTAAATGCTCTATTCCCAACTAAGACTCGGAGGCACAACAGCGACGGGTGAGCCAAGAGAGATAGACGGCTACAGCTGTCTGCCATACGAGGTGGTTCAAAGAGACGATAAGAAGGAGGAACTTCAGTGTAACACTGTACTGCATGTACCTCAAGCCAGCGCTAGGAAGGAGACTACACAACCCATCTGATAGAGAGATTCCTGAGTTGCTTCCAGGCTAGCCTGCTCCTGTGCCATCTGTAATCAGGACTCTGGACTGCGTTTGCCAAGTAAAGGTAAAGAAGCTGCACCCTGTTGTGTCCTTGCCTCCTTCCTGCAACATCCTCAGCACTGCTACATCTCTGTGCCAAACACTGCACCCTCTTCCTAAACATTCAGCTACACTGCCCTGGGACCAACAGCCCTACCTGTGGAGGGCTACAACATCATTGCTGCACTACACCATCTGTCCCAGAGGATCTACTTGCAGCGTCGGCTTGACACCTGCCTTGCCGAGCACCACAGGTGGCGTCACGAATCACTTATAAACGGACGGACCGGGTCACCGCTGCTGTGAAATTCCCCTCTGAGAGACCGGCCCAGTACCGAGTACCCCACAGCCCTGGGAGGGCGACTCAATTGCGCCAACCTCTGCTGGCGCAATTGAGTTTGCAGTAGGAGCTGCAGTTTTAGGACTTCCTGATACGCTTGCTACTGAATTGCCGTTAACTGTACCATTGTACTTCACCTTGCAAAATCCTTTGCCGTACATATTGTTTAACCCTTTACCTCCCTGCATGGCGTATTCCCCTGTAAATAAACCTGTTAACCTTTGCTCTGCCTGCGTACCGTCACTGCCTCTCGCATTCCTGCTGTTACCTTACAGAATCTTACACAACACCTCCAGGTGAGAGCTACCGCCGCTTTCACCCTCCGTTTTCTATACAGTATTGCCCTATTGTGTTCACTTCTGTCTCTATCCAGATTTCTAAGTAGAAGAAAAAAGACGCGCACTTTTGCTATAAAGAGAGGTGCTGACTGACCGTGGATAGACCACAGGCAGTAGTAAATGGATGGACAGTCGCACACAGAAAATAAATAATCTTTGCAAAAGAGTCTTTGAAGAAAATTTTTTAATGATTTTTAATTTGTTTGATCTTTCCAATAGATCAAATAATGAAACACCGCAAACAAAAAAGAAATATTCCAAAAGGTGAGTATTATATGGTGACGTTTCGACCTAATCCTAGGTCTTTCTCAAACCATACTCAATAGAAGATTCAAGGTAAACAGCAGGGAGATTAATTGCAAAGTCCCAGTTAGGGGCTGGTAGTGTGTGGGAGGCAGGAGTCTGTGGTGATGTCATTAGGATTAGGTCGAAACGTAACCATATAATACTCACCTTTGGAATATTTCTTTTTTGTTTGCGGTGTTTCATTATTTGATCTATTGGAAAAATCTCACATGAATTAAAAATCATAAAAAAATTTTCTTCAAAGACTCTTTTTGCAAAGATTATTTATTTTCTGAGTGCAACTGTCCATCCATTTACTCTATCCAGATTTCTTCATGTGACACCAGCTTGGCACAAAAGTGAGTAGAGTGACTGGTGTATGGGTGGCACATGTTATGGGTGTCAATGTGACTGTTGGTTAAGGTCGGGAGTCACATTGAAAGCCACTGAAGTAACAGGATGAACTGCCATAGGAATCCCACCAGTCATCCCTCAGTGATTGGGAAGCTATCCCCTTACACATGCATTGGAGATAACGTTCAAACTTTAGAATACCCCCTTGATTACAAAAATAAATGCGCCCAGATAACACTCACTTTTTAAAAGGGGCAAGAGCAGGGTACAATAGCAAAATGTTGCTAAATTTTGAGCAGCACTAGTTAGCAACTTTTTTTTAATCAAGAAAAGCCTTAATAAATTACCCCCACAGACCATTTCTCTAGAGTAAGAATTAGTCTTAAAAGCATTGTTATTTTTGTGCTGAAGATATTTCTATATACCGGTATCTGTATAAAAGTGGTTGTATATATAATGTATGATATAAAACCTAATGCACGAAATCACAAAAATAAAAAAAATCTAAACATGGAAGTCTTTTTAACTATTTTACGGTCGTTAAAAAGTCGTTGAAGGGCAAGCAAATTACATAACATTGTGGCCTTGCCTTTGGATAAGTGCAATGGATGCTTTTTATAATGTCCTTGTCAGAGAGACACAGATGAAGCCCCCTGGTGCAGGAGATGAGTGTAATTTGGAAGAAAGCATCAAAATAACAGGATACTAGAAAATACAATTTATGTCGTGTCTAGACAGCGGAGGTACAAGGTGGGCGTCACTGGTGTGTGTGGGGAATTGCTATGAGCTATCACATTCTTATAAAAACAGCGTGGAAATTATTACAAAAAAAAGAAAAAGACAATAACATGAAGTTTTGTCCATTTAAAAAAATTCAGGCTAAATTGAAAGAGCTGATTCAGACGAACAAGAGTGCTATCCGTTATTTTCACGGATAGCACTCGTACCTATGTTAGTTTATGGGGCCATTCACATGTCCAAATCTTTACGCGGACTGAGTGGGCCGTGGAAAATATCAGAGATGTGTCCGATTTTGATCTGCGGGTCGGATCAAAATTACAATTGCAAGTCAATGGGTCCATGGAAAAAATTGGACTGCATCTGAGTTCTGTCTGAATTTCACGGACTGTCAGAATGGAAAATGAGGAAAAATTCACTTGCAAGAAAATTGGTTGACACTCGTAGCACACTCTGATCAGAATAATAGATCTGACTTTCTCATATAAAAAAATCAGATGTCTGAATGAGTCCTAATAATTTATCAAACTACAGTCTTGATTGATGAAACAGTTTGAGCCAGAAAAATGGCGAGAAACTGTTTTTATGTCAGCTCTGACAACTTTTTGAAAAGTAGATGGAACTTAGCGGGGAAACTTGTGGACCGAGAGCAGTCAACACATTCATTATAATTTACACCAAAAAAGTACCCTAAATTTTGACATAAATTCACTCTAGTCTCCGACAAGAGTATAACTTAGGCTAGTGCTGGGTACCTGAAAGATGTGCCTCATTTATTAATTTGGGGCATGTAATTAAATCACACTCTTCATCAAGATTGGTGCACAAAACACCAGTTTTTATTTTTTATTGTCAAACTACAATAGAAACAATGCCCCAATTAGTCACAATGCAGACCTAAAGCAACAGTGAAGATAATCTATGGAAGAGGCAAAAGTCTGTGAAGACAAGAAACTTCTGCCATTTCTGACTCCCAGATTCCCTTCCCTCTCTCAGGAATGGGAAAGAATAGCCAGAAGATTAGAAAAAGGTGCATTAGGAGATAATCAACATGGGACTGATTTGACGACCATTTGAGGCATTGTTCTCATTTTGTGGAAAACTTTTGTAAATTTTAAGCTAAACGCCATTTTCTCCAGGTGTTTTGAAAAATAAAACATGTTTAGGCTATCATTCACATTTATGCTCTTACAATGATCTGTCACTTTTATAAAATGTCCAGATGTCATCTTGAAAAAAAATGTATATCAAGCCCATTACATGCTCTTTTCCACCTCTGGAAGTCCTCCATAATTGCCTTGGTAGCTTCCAATGGAATTGCATAATATGATCAAAGTAATTGGCACAGCTAAGAGACGTCCTTTATAGGGTACCAAGGTTTATGTTGTAAATCACATATACCGTGTCATCCTCTTTACTGTAAAATATAAAAGGACATGGCCGTTTAGGCAACTAATTGCTATTTAATCAGAGAAAAACTGACCGCCCAAACATCATGTCTCATTTACCAAGATTAACTTGTCTATTGGAATCAGATCTGTCGCTTGGTATTTCATATGACAGTCCAAGATCATTTCATCTGTATTGGAATCAGATCTGCCGCTTGGTAATTCATATGACAGTCCAAGATCATTTCATCTGTACTTTAAATGAAACAAACAAAAAAAAAACAAAACATAATACTGAGCCGAAATATGACTTGAAAACATGCAGGGTGTAAAGGCATGTTCACACTGGCTATAGAAACAAGCAAAACCAAAAAAAAGACAATGTGTGCATATACCCTAATGAAAGTAAATACCGGTAAGTAAAAAAGCAAGTGCATTAAATAATTAACATAGGGTATTTAGTAAACACTGTTTTTCGATCAAAAAAAGCATAAAGCTGTCCCACCGCGACAAGGTGTTCCCAATTGGGACAGTAACTACACTCTCTCATGTTAAAACCTACCTAGTGTGAACAGTGGCAGAGAATCACCAGGTCCTAGCAGGACATCGAGCTTTGGAAGGACTATATATGAACAGCAAAGTGAAAATGGAGCCACACCCTATTTGTACTGAATACAAAAATACAGTACTTTTGTGTCAGTGTAAGGGCTCATGCCCACTTGCGATGAACTTGGACTAATTCATTCTGATCAAAAATCGGATTGAATTCCGACCAATGTTAATCTATGATGTATGCTCATATGTGTTGTTTTTTTCCAGCTCAGATCGGATGATTATCGGGCTGCAAAAAATAGCAGCATGCTGTGATTGTAATCAGAAAATGGATCGCATCTCGCACTAGAAGTCAATGGGTGCGATAGACAAACAATCGCGCAGCAGTCGTACCATGCGAGTGCTGTGTGATTTTTACGCACCGGTGTCCTTTGAATTACAGCATGGGACTGAATGCTGGACAGGTATGATTTATTGTTGGTTTGTTTTTCTATTTCTTACAGGAGAACGAGGGCGTCGCTTGGATTAGCAGAACAATAAAGGTGGCAAACTGTGTTTATTGTTTTATTTCATTAAAAGACTTTATTCTGGCTGTGTGTCTTTATTTAACCCTTTCACTACTATAGGATTAGTAATGGATAGGTGTCTTATTAAAAAAAGGGGAGAAGCCAGCGCTGCTTGTGGTCAGAACGCAATACATAAAGTGCATATGCACATATTGATTTCTAACGGTATTTCAAAATGAGACATTTAGCAAAAAATTGATCTATTATTTGAGCCACCCCGGTTATGTTCGCTGTTCTTTCTGTGTTCATTGTGATTCATCTAGGCTGCTGTGCACACACAGCAGCCCGGCCCTGCCCTATGCTCTGTTTGATTGTGCACCTGTGTCTGGGCCTGTATCACCTTTCATCTGTGGTGCTGGTGAAGCACTGTGTGGAGGTTAGCCTGAAATGTCTATGTCCAGACCTGGTCAACATTTATCTGCGCTTGCTTTTTCTGGCATCATGGGAGTGATTCAGAAATGCTTCAGGCACAGTTTGCATTTAATATGGTCTTGCTTTTAACACATTAAGGAGGCTGTAGTGGCACAGTGAATATAAAAAATGTAGAGTAGGACTGTCCCATATGAGAATGCTGTGGCAGGGTGACTCAAATAATCAATTTTTTGCTAAATGTCTAATTTTGAAATACAGTTAGAAATCAATATGTGCATATGCACTTTATGTATTGCATTCTGACCATAAGCAGCGCTGGCTTCTCCCCTTTTTTTTTATTTGATAGGTGGCTTATTGACACCTTTCCATTACTAAGCTGGGCTTGATGTCATGGCAGTGGAAAGAGAGAGGCTAAGTGCTGGAATTGGCGCATCTTAGAGATGTGCCACTTCTGGGGCGGCTGGGGGTGGATGTCTGTATTGTAGCCGAGGGGGGGGGGCGCAATAACCATGATCATTTCCTTGCCTATGAATATCTGTTCCCAGTCGCTGGCTTTCCCTCTCTGGCGCAGAAAATTGAACGGGAGCCCACACAATTTTTTTTCTCCCAAAAAGATTCTTTTATTAACCCCTTTCTGACATCAGACGTACTATCCCGTTCATGGGACCCGGGCCCCTATGCCCATGGACGGGAAAGTACATCTAGCGCGATCAGCGGCGCCCACGTGGTGAGCGCCGCTAATCGCGGCCGGATGTCAGCTGATTATCACAGCTGACACCCAGCACTATGTGTCAGACACGTTAACCCCTCCGAGCTTCCCTGAGCCCCCCACAGCAGCACAATGTGCAGCGCGGGGGTCTCCTTCCCTGCAGGTCCCCGGATCCAAGATGGCAACGGGGGCCTGCAGGGAGCTGGCTTCCTTAGTGCCTGCAAAGCGCAGGCAAGGAGGAAACCTGCACACTGCCTGTGACAGATTGCTGATCTGTCACAGTGATCTGTGATGTGACAGATCAGCGATCTGTCACAGGACAGTGATGTCCCCCCTCGGACAACCTAATAAAGTTAAAAAAAAAAAAGTGTAAAAATAATTTTAAAAAAATCGCTAACTAAATAAAAAAAAAAATATTCCCTAATAAATTCAATTTTTGGAAATAAAAAAAACAAAACAATAAAAGTACACATATTTGGTATCGCCGCGTCCGTAGCGACCTGTCCTATAAAACTGTCCCATTAGTTAACCCCTTTAGCGAACCCCTTAAAAAATAATAAAAAACTAAGCATAAAATGATTTATCATACCGCCGAACAAAAAGTGCAATAACGCGCGATCAAAAAGAAGCATATAAATATCCATGGTACCGCTGAAAACGTCATCTTGTCCCACAAAAAACGAGCTGCCACACAGCATCATCAGAGAAAAAATAAAAAAGTTATAGCTCGCAGAATAAAGCGATGCAAAAATAATTATTTTTTATATAAAATTGCTTTCATTGCATAAAAGCGCCAAAACATTAAAAAATGACATAAATGAGGTATCGCTGAAACCATACTGATCTGAAGAATAAAACCACTTTATCAATTTTACCGCACGCGGAACGGTGTAAACGCACCCCCCAAAAGAAATTCATGAAACGCTGGTTTTTGTTCATTCTGCGTCCCAAAAATCGGAATAAAAAGCGATCAAAAAATGTCACATGCCCGAACATGATACCAATAAAAACGTCAACTCGTCCCACAAAAAATAAGACCTCACATGACTCAGTGGGTCAAAATACGGAAAAATTATAGCTCTCAATATGTGGTGATGCAAAAACTATTTTTACAATAAAAAGCGTCTTTTAGCGTGTGACAGCTGCCAAACATAAAAACCCGCCATAAATAGTAAATCAAACCCCCCGTTATCACCCCCTTAGTTAGGGAAAAATAATAAAATTAAAAAAAGTGTTTATTTCCAATTTCCCATTAGGGCTAGGGTTAGGGCTAGGGCTAGGGTTAGTGCTGAGATTAGGGTTAGGGGTGTGTTGGGGTTAGGGTTGGAGTTATAATTGGGGGGTTTCCACTGTTTGGGCACATCAGGTGCTCTCCAAATACAACATGGCGTCGGATCTCAATTCCAGCCAATTCTGCGTTGAAAAAGTCAAATGGTGCTCCTTCCCTTCCAAGCTCTGCCATGCGCCCAAACAGTGTTTTACCCCCACATATGGGGTATCAGCCTACTCAGAACAAATTGGAAAGCAACTTTTGGTGTCCTATTTCTCCTGTTGCCCTTAGGAAAATAAAAAATTGGGGGCAAAAATATCATTTTTCTGGGAAAAAAATGATTTTTTTTTCACGCCCGGGCGTTATAAACTTCTGTGAAGCCCTTGGGGGTTCAAAGTGCTCACCACACATCTAGATAAGTTCCTTAGGAGGTCTAGTTTCCAAAATGGTGTCATTTGTGGGGGGTTTCCACTGTTTAGGTACATCAGGGGCTCTTCAAAGGCAACATGACACCCGCAGACCATTCCAAAACGTCACTACTTCCCTTCCGAGTCCCGACGTGTGCCCATACAGTAGTTTTCTCTCACATATGGGGTATCAGTGTACTCAGGACAAATTGGACACCAACTTTTGGGGTCCATTTTCTCCTGGTACCCTTGGGAAAGTAAAAAAAATGGGGACTAAATGATCATGTTGGTGGAAGAAATACGATTTTTTTATTTTCACGTCCGGGCATTATAAACTTCTGTGAAGCCCTTGGGGGTTCAAAGTTCTCACCAAACATCTAGATAAGTTTCTTGGGGGGTCTAGTTTCCAAAATGGTGTCATTTGTGGGGGGTTTCATAGAATCATAGAATCATAGAATCATAGAATCGTAGAGTTGGAAGGGACCTCCTGGGCCATCTGGTCCAACCCCCTGCTCAAAGCAGGATTCGCTAAATCATCCCAGTCAGATGTCTGTCCAGCCTCTGTTTGAAGACTTCCATTGAAGGAGAACTCACCACTTCTCGTGGCAGCCTGTTCCACTCATTGATCACTCTAACTGTCAAAAAGTTTTTTCTAATATCTAATCTGTGTCTCCTCCCATTCAGTTTCATCCCATTGCTTCTAGTCTTTCCTTGTGCAAATGAGAATAAAGTTGATCCTTCTACAATGTGACAGCCCTTTAGATATTTGTAGACAGCAATTAAGTCTCCTCTCAGTCTTCTCTTTTGCAAACTAAACATTCCCAAATCCTGCAACCTTTCCTCATAAGACAGGGTTTGCAGACCGGTCACCATTCTGGTCGCTCTTTTCTGAACTTGCTCCAGTTTGTTGATGTCTTTTTTAAAATGTGGTGCCCAAAACTGGACACAATATTCCAGATGAGGTCTGACCAAAGAGGAGTAGAGGGAAATAATGACTTCATGTGATCTAGACTGTATGCTTCTGTTAATACATCCTAGAACTGCATTTGCCTTTTTTGCTGCTGCATCACACTGTTGACTCATATTCAGTCTGTGATCTATTAGTATACCCAAGTCTTTTTCACATGTGCTGTCACTTAGCCCTATTCCTCCCATTCTATATATGCTTTTTTCATTTTTATTGCCCAGATGTAGTACTTTGCATTTCTCCCTGTTAAAAACCATTCTGTTAGTTACTGCCCACTTCTCCAGTTTATTTAAATCTTTTTGAATCCTCTCTCTCTCTTCTCTAGTATTAGCTATCCCTCCTAGCTTTGTGTCATCAGCAAATTTAATCAGTTTACCCTCAATTCCTTCATCTAAATCGTTGATAAAGATGTTGAACAATACAGGGCCCAGGACAGAGCCCTGTGGTACCCCACTTGAGACATTCTTCCAACTGGATGTGCAGCCATTTACGACCACTCTTTGGGTCCGATCACTAAGCCAGCTATGAATCCACCTAACAGTTGCCTTGTCCATTCCATACTTAGTCATTTTTTCAATAAGGATTGTATGAGAGACTTTGTCAAATGCTTTGCTGAAGTCAAGATATACTATATCTACAGCATTTCCTTGATCCACCCAATCAGTGATACCGTCATAGAAGGAAATTAAGTTAGTCTGACATGACTTATTAGTTACAAACCCATGCTGACTCTGTTTGATCACTTCATTCTTATCCAGGTATTGACTTACATGTTGTTTAATAATTTGTTCAAAGATCTTTCCTGGTATATAAGTCAGACTCACTGGCCTATAGTTGCCTGGGTCCACCTTCTTCCCCTTTTTGAAGATAGGAACAACATTTGCTCTTCTCCAGTCTTCTGGCACTTCTCCTGTTCTCCAAGAATTTTCAAAGATTATGGAGAGTGGTTCAGAAATTTCTTCTGCTATCTCCTTCAGTACTCTGGGGTGTAATTCATCTGGACCTGGAGACTTGAATTCATTTAGGTTAGCTAAGTGTTTCCTCACTATCTTTCTGTTTATAGATATCCTGGATTCTTCTATTCCCTTAATAGGACAGTGAATAACAGTTGGTGTTACATTTCCTTTCTGAGAGAAAACAGATGCAAAATAGGAATTTAAAAGTTCAGCCTTCTCAACATCCTGTCTTACCATTTCATCATTTTCATCCTGTAAAAATCCTATAGCATCTTTGACTTTTCTTTTACTTTTGACATATCCCCAAAATCCTTTATTATTGCTTTTGACATCTCTTGCAAGCCTCAATTCATTTTCAGCTTTAGCTAATCTGATTTGTGCCCTGCAGATTCTGCAGACAGCATTATATTCTTCTTTAGATATGCCTCCCTCTTTCCATTTTATAAACATTTTTTTCTTCCTTTTTAGCATGTGCTTAAGTTCTGTGTTCACCCATCCTGGTTTCCTTAAATGCTTCCTATTCTTCCCTCTTTTCAGAATTGTTAACAACTGTGCTTTGAGAATTTCATTTTTCAAGATTTCCCATCCTTCCTGGACATTTTTGTCTTTAAGGATATCCAGCCATTAGATCCCTCCAATTCTCTTTCTGAATCCCTTAAAATCTGCCTTTCTGAAATCTAACCTTGACGTCTGAGTCTTCACAGGTCTTCCGCCTCTAGTTATCCAAAATTCTAAAATAGCATGGTCGCTACCTCCTAGGGTTCCAGCCACTTTTACCTCCTCAACCATTTCCTCCCTGTTTATAAGGATTAGATCCAAGGTAGCAGTTCCCCTTGTTTTCTCCCCTACCTTTTGGAAGATAAAGTTGTCAGCAAGAGAGGATAAGAATTTCCTTGACCTGTTAGTTTTGCCTGAGAGAGATTCCCAACAAATGTCTGGATAGTTGAAATCTCCCATGACAACTATGTCATATTTTTTGGAGAACTTGGCCATTTGATGCATAAAGAGTTCATCCATATCTTCAGCTTGCACAGGCGGCCTGTAGTAAATGCCTACAATGGTGTCCTTTCCATTGTTCTGTCCTTGTATTCTTACCCAAACAGTTTCCACAGAACTCCCAGTCTCTGAAGCTTCAATCTCTGTGCAGATATATGCGTTTCTAACATACAATGCAACACCCCCTCCTCGTTTATCAAGTCTGTTTCTTGCAAATAAGTTGTATCCTTCTAGTCTTGTATTCCAATCATGTGTATCGTTCCACCAAGTTTCAGTGATTCCAATGACATCATATTTCTTTTCCTGTGTTAGTAGTTCCAATTCTCCTTGTTTGTTGCCCATGCTTTGTGCATTAGTATAGAAACATTTTAGTTTGTGATTGGTTTCTCTTTCTCCAATATTGTTATTAATTAGATTCTTTCGTCTTTGTTCTTCCTTTCCACTTCTATTAGCAGAGTTCTCAATAGCATTTGTCAGGTGTATGGCTTTTTCTGGTCTTTTGCTTCCCTTCCCATGTTGTTCTAGTTTAAAGCTCTCCTTACAAGTGTAGCAAGGCGACTTCCAAATACATGCTTTCCAGTCTTCGTAAGGTGCACCCCATCTCTAGCAAGTAGTCCATCGTATAAGTAGTTCACTCCGTGATCCAGAAATCCAAATCGTTGCTGACGGCACCATCGACGTAGCCAGTTGTTCACCTGCAGAATCTTATTCCACCTCCTTGTTCCATGGCCATCCACTGGGAGGATGGAAGAGAAGACCACCTGCGCTCCCAGTTCTTTCACTTTCTTGCCTAAGTCTTCAAAGTCTCTGCAGATGGTTTCCAGGTCGTTTCTTGCTGTGTCATTTGTCCCCACATGTAGTAGCAGGAATGGGTAGTCATCTGTAGGTCTGAAGAGTCCTGATATCCTGTCAGACACATCTTTAATTTTTGCACCTGGAAGACAGCACATTTCTCTTGAAGTTATATCCGGTCTGCAGATAGCGGCCTCTGTTCCTCTCAGCAGGGAATCCCCCATGACCACCACTCTCCGTTTCTTCTTCACAACATTTTTCTTTCTCCATCCAGGAGGACTCTGAAGGCGTACAAGGTTGCTGTTTGTTGGCAAAGTCTTATCCTGATGTATTTCTTCATTGTTTTCCTGCGTGAGAGCCTGGTACTGGTTCCTGAGCAGTATGGGTGCTGACTGCCTCCTGATCCTCCTGCTTCTCTGGGTCACATGTCTCCATTCCTCTGTTTCTTCAGGTGCACTTCGAATTTCTTCTCTTTCTGTAACATGAAGAGATAATTCTGCTCTGTCCAAGAACTCTTCACCTTCCTTAATGATCTTCAACGTAGCCAACCTCTCTTCGAGATTTTGCAACTTTTCCTCCAACAGGGACACAAGCTTGCATTTGTGGCATGTGAAGTTTGGCTTTTCCACTGGTAAGTCTGTGAACATGTAGCAAGAAATGCAGCTCACCAAATGGCTCCTGGCCTCTTCCATCTTGAGATTTCTTAAAAACGATGAAAGATGAGCCAAAATTCACGCGCCGATAGGCGCGCGGTTTTTCCGATTTCCTCTTTTCAGCTGCAACGGCCAAAACCCAGTGATCGTTGAGCTCGCGGAGACTCTTCACTTATCCCAGAAGGCACTGGGAATATGCAAATGATCTCCTCAAGACTCTTCCCCTGGTTTTCCGATTTCCTCTTTTCAGCTGCAACGGCCAAAACCCAGTGATCGTTGAGCTCGCGGAGACTCTTCACTTATCCCAGAAGGCACTGGGAATATGCAAATGATCTCCTCAAGACTCTTCCCCTGGTTTTCCGATTTCCTCTTTTCAGCTGCAACGGCCAAAACCCAGTGATCGTTGAGCTCGCGGAGACTCTTCACTTATCCCAGAAGGCACTGGGAATATGCAAATGATCTCCTCAAGACTCTTCCACTGTTTTGGTACATCAGGGGCTTTCCAAACGCAGCATGGTGTCCGATCTCAATTCCAGCCAAAAAAGTCAAATGGCGCTGCTTCCCTTCCAAGCTCTGCCATGCGCCCAAATAGTCGTTTACCCCCACATATGGGGTATCGGCGTACTCAGGACAAATTGCACAGTAACTTTTAGGGTCTTGTTACCCTTGGGAAAATAAAAATTGGAGGTGAAAAGATCATTTTTGTGGAAAAAATATGATTTTTTAATTGTACCGCTGTACGTTATAAACTTCTGTAAAGCCCTTGTGGGTTCAAAGTTCTCACCACATATATAGATAAGGTCCTTGGGGGGTTTAGTTTCCAAAATGGGGTCATTTGTGGGGAGTTTCCACTTTTTAGGTACATCAGGGGCTCTCCAAACGTGACATGGCGTCCGATCAGAATTCCAGCCAATTTTGCATTGAAAAAGTAAAACGGCGCTCCTTCCCTTCTGAGCTCTGCCATGCGCCGAAACAGTGGTTCCCCCCCACATATCAGGTATCAGCGTTCTCAGGACAAATTGCACAATAACTTTTCCAGTCCAATTTCTCCTTTTACCCTTGGTAAAATAAAAAAATTGAACCTGAAATTTTTTTTTGTGAAAAAAAAGTTAAATGTTTATTTTTTTTTTAAATATTCAAAAAATTCCTGTGAAGCACCTGAACGGTTAATAAACTTCTTGAATGTGGTTTTGAGCGCCTTGCGGGGTGCAGTTTTTAGAATGGTGTCACTTTTGGGTATTTTCTATCATATAGACCCCTCAAAGTGGTTTCAATTGTGATGTGGTCCGTAAAAATATAATGGTGTTGCAAAAATGAGAAATCGCTGGTCAATTTTTAGCCCTTATAACTTCCTAACAAAAAAAAATTTTGGTTACAAAATTGTGCTGATGTAAAGTAAACATGTGGGAAATGTTACTTATTAAGTTTTTGTGTGCCGTATCTCTGTGATTTAAGGGCATAAAAATTCAAAGTTGGAAAATTGCGAAATTTTCAAAATTTTCACCAAATTTCCATTTTTTTCGCAAAAAAGCGCAAGTTATATGAATTAAATTTTACCACTAACATGAAGTACAATATGTCACGAGAAAACAGTGTAAGAATCACTGGGATCCATGCAAGCGTTTCAGAGTTATTGCCTCATAAAGGGACAGTGGTCAGAATTGTAAAAATTGGCCCGGTCATGAACGTGCAAACCACCCTGGGGGTAAAGGGGTTAAACACACACATGTCCCATAATTTGCACACACACTATACTAACTATATTGGTCACTGACATCTATACATCAAACTATTATGCATGTGTTTACTGTGTGTAAACCATGTGTCCTATCCCGTCGACTCCTGCATTGATTTTACAGAAGCCAACAAATGAATTAATGGCTAATCTATCTATATCTCTATGCAATATAAAGATATAAATGTGTGTGTCACTGATGTATACCTATTCTACATGTGTATATATGTAATCTATCTTTTCTATGCTAACCTGTCAGTGTGTTTTTACAGTAGCCGCATATGAATTGCTGGCTTTTCAAAGGACACCGGTGCGTAAAAATCGCACAGCACTCGCATGGTACGATTGCCGTGCTCTATATATATATATTTTTTTTTTTTCTTTTTCCCCAACCCGATCGTGATCCAATCCGAGCTGGAAAAAAACCGCATATGAGCACATAATCATAGATTAACATCGGTCCGAATTCAATCCGATATTTTAATGGATTGAATTCGTCCGATTTCATTGCAAGTGGGCATGAGCCCTAAGGCATGCAGCTGAACGCTCCGCTCCTGAGCGCCGGGGGCAGTGCCGGGTATTGACGTGCGAGACTCGTCTGAGTTTCTCGCATATGAGTATGAGTCCTAAGGCTACGGACACACTATCAGTATTTGTTCTGTATTTTTTTTTTTTCTCAGCATTTGTAAGCCAAAACCAGGTGAGGAACAATCAGAGGACAAGGTATAATAGAAACAAGAGCACCAATTCTGCATGTTTGACCCACTCCTGGTTTTGGCTTACAAATACTGATGTGAAATGCTGAACAAATACGGATAGTGTGGCCGTAGCCTAATAAGTAGAGTTGAGCGAAACGGGTCGAACAATTTCAAAAGTCGCCGACTTTTGGCAAAGTCGGGTTTCATGAAACGAAACCCGACCCTAGGATGAGGTCGGCCACGAGGTCGGCGACTTACGCGCCAAAGTCGCGTTTCAAAAGTTTGTTTAGCGCTCTTTTTCAGCCAATCAGGATCCACGGACACTGTGGGCAACGTGATGACCTAGGCAGGGGTCGCCACCATCCTTCAGAAGGGCATGCAAGTGATTGGCTTGCTTTGGTGGGCGTCACAGGGGTTATAAAAGGGCGTGCACGCCGACCGCCATCTTACTTCTGCCGATCTTAGCATAGGGAGAGGTTGCTGATTCTGTAGGGAGAGCGTTAGGCAGGGAAGAAGACAAAAAAACTGCTTCTGCTGCTAGCGATTTTGCCTGTGCAACACACCAGTCACTGTGTGTGCAGTGCAAGGGGAGGCTATATTGTGGTGGATCAGCGGTGTTGGTTGTTAGGCTGCCTTCTAAGGCTTCCTGACAGCTGCATTGCTGTTTCCCCACTGCTCTGCAAACTGCTTTTTTAAAAGCAATCCCAATTTTTTTTTTTGTCCTGCTAAGGTACTGAGCGTGCATTTATTCACACCATACAGCGGTGTACGCTCCTCACACAGTACCGTGTAACGGCTGTTATCACAGCCACAGTGAAGCTATCTGTGTGTCACTGTGGAAGGATAAGTGGAGGACTTGTTCCGTTCTTACAGACCTACCCTCTAGGGAGATTCCTATTCTGCCCAATTCTACAATTCACTTTTTTCACACATGTGCCATCGAGCCTGTGACATAGCGCTCTGATATTCAGTGGGCCTCACACAATCCAAAAGTGTCCAGTGTCCACAAGTGTCTGCAGAAATTCAAAATCTCCCTTATCCTGTAGTCACTTTTTTCACACCTGCTGCATCGAGCCTGTGACATAGCGCTCTGATATTCATTGGGCCTCACACAATCCAAAAGTGTCCAGTGTCCACAAGTGTCTGCAGAAATTCAAAATCTCCCTTATCCTGTAGTCACTTTTTTCACACCTGCTGCATCGAGCCTGTGACATAGCGCTCTGATATTCATTGGGCCTCACACAATCCAAAAGTGTCCAGTGTCCACAAGTGTCTGCAGAAATTCAAAATCTCCCTTATCCTGTAGTCACTTTTTTCACACCTGTGCCATCGAGCCTGTGACATAGCGCTGTGATATTCAGTGGGCCTCACACAATCCAAGTGTCCAGTGTCCACAAGTGTCTGCAGAAATTTAAAATCTCCCTTATCCTGTAGTCACTTTTTTCACACCTGTGCCATCGAGCCTGTGACATAGCGCTGTGATATTCAGTGGGCCTCACACAATCCAAGTGTCCAGTGTCCACAAGTGTCTGCAGAAATTCAAAATCTCCCAGAAATTCAAAATCTCCCTTATCCTGTAGTCACTTTTTTCACACCTGTGCCATTGAGCCTGTGACATAGCGCTGTGATATTCAGTGGGCCTCACACAATCCAAGTGTCCAGTGTCCACAAGTGTCTGCAGAAATTCAAAATCTCCCAGAAATTCAAAATCTCCCTTATCCTGTAGTCACTTTTTTCACACCTGTGCCATCGAGCCTGTGACATAGCGCTGTGATATTCACTGGGCCTCACACAATCCAAGTGTCCAGTGTCCACAAGTGTCTGCAGAAATTCAAAATCTCCCTTATCCTGTAGTCACTTTTTTCACACCTGTGCCATCGAGCCTGTGACATAGCACTGTGATATTCAGTGGGCCTCACACAATCCAAGTGTCCAGTGTCCACAAGTGTCTGCAGAAATTCAAAATCTCCCTTATCCTGTAGTCACTTTTTTCACATCTGTGCCATCGAGCCTGTGACATAGCACTGTGATATTCAGTGGGCCTCACACAATCCAAGTGTCCAGTGTCCACAAGTGTCTGCAGAAAATCTAAATCTCCCCTGTCCTATAGACACCTTGTACCTTGTTTTACATTACTATATAGTTTGTAGGATTTTGTCTACATTTCCACCAAAAATGAGGAAGGCTGGTGGAAGAGGCCGTGGAATTGGGCGGGGGTTGACAGCTGGTAATGATGGTGTTGGTGGTGGATCTGATGGTAGTGGCAAAAGCAAAATAGGACCGAATGCAGGAGGTGTTGAGCCTGCGTCATCGTCTGGCTCCATAAGGCTTCGAAGGCTTAGTTTTCTAGGAGTTGGCAAACCGCTTTTAACGCCAGAGCATCAGGAAAAAGTTTTGTCTTACATTGCTGACTCAGCCTCCAGCTCTATCGCCTCCTCTTCTGAAGTTGTAAAAAGTAAAAGCACTGAGTCGTCATTGGAGGCTCATGTTCATGAACCACACCTTTCCTTGTGTCCTTCACCACAACCAAGATTGAAGGATGACGCAGGCCATACTACTGATTACTCCATGGAGCTGTTTTCACATACCATGCCTGGATTATCAAGTGAAATGGTGAATTACCCAGGCCAAGATGAATCTGACATGGAGTGCACTGATGCACAGCCGCTGATAGATGATTCTGCTGGTACATTCACTCAGAGCACTACATTGTCCTCGCAGTGTACAGAGCCAGATTCTGACCCTGATGAGACTCAGGTTCCCCTTCCCGCACACTATACCACCATACACGGTGACACAGAGGAAGGTGCACATGACATTGAAGAGGAGGTGATGGATGACCCAGTTGTTGACCCAGATTGGCATCCATTGGGGGAAGAGGGTGCTGCTTCCAATAGCTCAGATGAGGAGCATCCACAGCAGACATCAACATCGCAACAGCTGTTATCTGGCAGGCCCGGAGCACTCCAAAGACAGGTTCCAAAAATCAAAAGAGTTGCTGGACAGCTTGTCCAGAGGGTCAAAATATCACAGCGTGCTAGGCCGCAAAATGTCTGCCAAAGTAGGAAGAGTGCAGTGTGGCACTTTTTTAAACAAAATCCTCATGATCAGGCCAAGGTTATCTGTAAGAAGTGCGCAAAGACCTTTAGCCGAGGGAAAAATCTGAAAAATTTGAATACCAGTTGCATGCTTAGACATTTAACCAGCATGCACTTGCAAGCGTGGACACAACACCAAACCTCAAGTGCCACATGTGCAACTGATCACAAAGAAGGTAGTCAGCAACGCTACATTGTTTCCCCCACTGTAAGCCCACCGGTTAGCACAGCAGCAAATGTTGAGGTGTCGTTGCAAGGCCACAGCAGTCAGGGAATCCCACTGTTATATCAACGAAATACTGAATCTAGGCCATCAGAAAGAACACCAACTCCATCACCATCATCAACCCTCTCTCAGTCCGCCCTGTCCACCGCTACTTCCACCATATGCAGCTCTCAAGTCCAGCTCACCCTCCCAGACACTATGAGTAGGTCAAGAAAGTACTCAGTCTCTCATCCGCGTACACTGGGTTTGAACGCCCACATTGCCAAACTAATCTCGTTTGAGATGATGCCCTATCGGTTGGTGGAAAGCGCAGCTTTCCGCGAACTCATGGCCTATGCAGTACCACGCTATGACCTACCCAGTCGCCACTTCTTTTCTCGCAAAGCCATCCCAGCCCTCCACCATCATGTGAAAGACCGCATTGTCCATGCACTCAAGCAGTCAGTGAGTGGAAAGGTGCACCTCACAACTGATGCATGGTCCAGTCGGCATGGCCAGGGCCGTTACGTGTCCATCACTGCACACTGGGTTAATGTGGTGGATGCAGGGTCCATAGGGGACAGTGGTGGTGGGACAGTGCTGCCTAGCCCACGGTATAGGAAACAGTTGGCTGTAGGCGTTCCACCCTCCTCCTCCTCCTCCTCCAGAAGCGAAAGCTCGTCCACAGAGCGCAGTCGTACGAGCACTCCATCTGCAGCTGCCACTGTTGCACACGAGGTGTCCCCCTATCGAGCAGCTAGTGGAAAGCGTCAGCAGGCTGTGTTGCAGATGATGTGTTTGGGCGACAGACACACCGCCGAGGTGCTGGCCGAGTACTTGAAGCAACAAACTGAGTCATGGCTGGGCAGTGTACATCTTGAGGCAGGCAAGGAGGTTAGTGATAACGGCCGTAATTTTGTGGCAGCCATAGCCCTTTCAAAACTCAGCCACATACCTTGCTTGGCTCACACCTTGAACCTGGTGGTGCAGTGCTTCCTCAAAAATTATCCGGAGTTAACAGCCCTGCTCCATAAGGTGCGAAGACTGTGCGCGCACATCCGCCGGTTGCCTGTACACTCCGTTCGTATGCAGAAGCTGCAGCGATTGCTCCACCTTCCCAACCACCGCCTCATTATCGACATTGCAACAAGGTGGAACTCCACCCTGCACATGGTGGAGCGGCTGTGCGAGCAGAGGCAGGCCATAATGCATTTGTGGGAGCATACACGGCCAGGCACTTTGAGAGCAGACATGGAGTTGACAGGTGTGCAGTGGTCGAAGCTGAAAGACCTCTGTAAAGTCCTTCAGTGTTTTGAGGAATGCACACGGCTGGTAAGCGCAGACGACGCCATCCTAAGCATGAGCATCCCACTTATGCGTCTGCTCATGCAAACTTTGACGCACCTTAAGGAGCAGGCGTCTGCAGCCAATGTTGACGAGGAGGAAGAGGTGGAGGGAATCCTTGATGACATTCAGCCATTGTCTGCTCAGGGACCTCTCCTGGACGAGTTGGAGGAAGAAGAGGAGGAGGAGGATGATGATGGGGATGATTACTTAGGGGAGGAGGATGCATCTCGTGGGGCAAGTGAAAATGTTGGCGTGGCAAGGTCTGGTACAGGGTTTGTGTGTGACTGGAGGGATGTGGATTTGCCAGAAAGTGCTCCTCCAACCAGCACTCGCAGTGCATCATTGACACCGGGAACATTGGCCCACATGTCAGATTATGCCTTGCGGATCCTAAAAAGGGACCCCCGCATTGCCAAAATGATGAACGATGACGACTACTGGTTGGCCAGCATCCTGGATCCACGCTATAAAGGCAAATTGCAAAACGTCATGCCACAGGAGAACCTTGACCTAATATTGGCTAATAAAGAAGCAACTCTGGTAAATCGGTTGCTTGAGGCATTCCCAGCACACAGCAGCGGTGATGGTTCTCACACGAGCCGTACGGGCCGGTGGCAGCTTGGCAGAGGTGTTCATGGTGCACACAGCAGAAGTGGCGTTGGAGACAGGGGTTTCATGACAATGTTGTGGACTAATTTTTCAAGTACCGCTCACACAACTGGTAATACAGCATCGATGGAAAGTGACAGGAGACAGCAGTTGTCAACTATGGTTACAAACTACTTTTCCTCCCATATCGATGTTCTCCCACACAGGTCATTCCCCTTTGACTATTGGGCTGCTAAACTGGACACCTGGCCTGAATTGGCACAATATGCCTTACAGGAGCTCGCTTGCCCAGCTGCAAGTGTGCTATCGGAAAGAGTCTTCAGTGCAGCTGGATCAATCCTGACAGAAAAAAGGACCCGTCTGTCAACCCAAAATGTGGATGATCTAACCTTCATTAAAATGAACCATGCATGGGTTTCCAAGGATTTTGTCCCACCTTCCCCTGATGACACATAGGGTGACAGAAAAATGGCTTGCTTTGGTCCACCTCTTCCTGGGACTTGACCTATTTCGCCTTTTGCATCAGCTGAATGTCCAACATCAACATATGCCACTTTCTAAAACTCCCTAACTGTGCTGCCCCCCCCCCCCATGGCCGGGGTCACCACCTAGCGCACGACACCGTGCGAGTGCCATTGCCCTGGACAGGTGGGTAGGCCGACTCTTGGGCGTGGACACTGGCACAGGGTCCCTCATAGTGCAATCAAGTGTCTCTGACGGTGGTGGTGCACACCCGCTGTCAGACACACCGCCGTACTATGAGGGGCCCAGTGCCAGTACCGACGCCCACGAGTGGGCCCCCCTTGCTTGGGCAGGGCCCCAGCATTTGCAATCTTTACCTCTCCCTGCTCCTCCGCTGTGTAGTCTGGGCCGTCAAATCCATACTGTGCCTGACACCGTCTGAGCCTGCCTCCTGATGTATAGACATATCTTTTGAATGTGTACGCTATCCATACATGTTATCCGGGGACACGGTACCCTTTCTCACCTTTGTGCAATCACTTGCAAGCCATACTGGGCCTTACACCATCTGAGCCTGCCTCCTGATGTATAGACATATCTTTTGAATGTGTACGCTATCCATACATGTTATCCGGGGATACGGTACCCTTTCTCACCTTTGTGCAATCACGTGCAAGCCATACTGGGCCTAACACCGTCTGAGCCTGCCTCCTGATGTATAGACATATCTTTTGAATGTGTACGCTATCCATACATGTTATCCGGGGATACGGTACCCTTTCTCACCTTTGTGTAATCACGTGTAACCCATACTGGGCGTGAGAACGGCTGGCGAGCTGTTAAGCAAGCTACAGCACCTGTGGTTTGCACACGTAAGTTTTTCATTTTTTTCAGGAATGACGGTTAGGCCTAATTCCTGAACTGCGGTTGACCTGCACTTACTGGGAAATCATCGTTCGCGAGTAATAATTGTAATCAGTGATCCCCATCACTAACGTTGTTCAGCGGGTTATCTGCACCTGTAAGCGAAAAACGCTGGCCTTTTCAGTGTAGCGCACATGCAGCCACGGACATGTAAGGGCATGACACACCAGTTATTGGCCAATCTCATGTGCCAGAGCCTCACGTGTCCCTCTAGTAAGCCGGACTCGGACCGCGGGGCATGACGGAGTCTCGTTTGTTAACGGAATTAAGCTTGCAATGTGTGCATCTGTTCTGTAGCTGGCATGGTTGAGGTTGCCCGTGTTGAGTCAAATTACGCCGTAGGCTCCACTCCTGGTGGTGCCCTTCTGGACATTCCTTTAAGGTTCAGCTTTGCAACCATACTGCCCACGTAAAACAAACACTTTGCCTTCATGAACGCTGTTTGGAGGGTCATGACTCGTGGGAATAACGCTGCCCAATCAGTTAACCTGCTAGAGAGATCCTTCGTTGCTCCCAAGCATGACATCACACTCCCTAGGAGGAAGGTAATGCCACTGTGGCGACCGTACTCCTGGGGGCGACACAAGTACACTGATGCCCAGCCACTGCTCGATGAATCTGCTGGTACATTGACCCAGACCACTACATTCCCCTCGCACGCTACCCGGCCTGAATCTGACCCTGATGAAACTCAGGTTACCCTTCCCATATACAGTTCCATCTTACACGGTGACAAAGAGGAAGCTGCAGATGAAAGTGCAGGTTCGGCCCACCCGCCATCAGACACACCACCGTACTATCAGGGGCCCTGTGCCAGTGCCGTCGCCAACGAGTGGGCCCCCCTGCTTGCTCAGGATCACAGCACTTGCAAGGTTGAAATACTGTGCAGTGAGATGGAAGATGGGGACGACGAGGAGTCCAGACTAGTACAGGGATTCCCTAGCGAGGAGACTTATTTGATTGTTTTCAATGTTGGGACAGCAATTTTTGGGGAGCACTATACTCTGGAGAATGATAGATGGGGCCACCATACACTGGAACATTCCAAAGGTGGACATCAGACACTGGAGCAGCATTTACAGGGCCCATTATACACTAGAGCATTAGAAATGGGGCCCATTATGTTTGGAGCATTATTTGGGCCCATAAGACAGTGGAGCTTCATCCATGGGGACCAACATATACTGTAGCATTATGTGGAGCTCATCATATACTGTTTCAAACATTATATGGGACCAATGATTTTGTATGGAGAAATAGATGGGCCTCGTCATGAGATGTAAAAAGTGAGGTATTTTTCATTGTACTATACCGCTATTTCTCTGCCGTATCGGAGCATGATGAGTTGTGGTATGTGTTAAAGGGGCGCTCTTTCGCCCAGGGCACATGAAAACCTGGAGCCAGCCCTACCCCCCCACAACTTTAGCCAAATAAACCCCATTTTTCAGTGCGTAACTTGTATTATGAAGTTAATTAAGGTTAACCAGCTTAAGAAGAATTGATGCTTTTGGCATTCAAATGAGCACTGTAGGTGTGTTTCCTGTCCTCCTCTCACTGCCGACTTTTATTCCCCATTGACTTACATTGGGTTTCGTGTTTCGGGACGACCCCGACTTTTCCCTATAATCGGCCGATCTTGCTCGACCCGACTTTTGGAAAAGTCGGGTTTCACGAAACGAAACTCGACCATAAAAAAACAAAAGTCGCTCAACTCTACTAATAAGGAAGATGTTAAAGTCTTCAGGCCTGCCAACCTTATAGGGTGTGCTAATTCTTAGGAGGTCTCACTGAAACACTGGGTGGATATAGCAGTGTCTTTACTTTTATGCAACAATGTATTCTGGTATTTGCTTATCAAGTTAAAAAAATGTATACATGGAACGCTTATATCCATGATGCCTATAAATTAAACAGACACTCCAGATTTTTTTGGTAGAGTGTTGGAAATGACATGGCAGTAAACTTCTCCAATGTCAATGGCGCCTACTGAGTCCCAGAAACTTTTAAGTTGTAGTTAAAACTGCACCACGGGAATAGAAAAAAAATAAACTGAATAAAATCTTAAGCGTTAAACTGCTGGGATCAGAAATACCTCCAATTGCAGCAGTTGCCGATGGCTGTCTCAGAAGGTTGCAAAACTTCTTAGTTTATTTTTGTTGTGATTTTTTTTTTTGCCATATTCATGCTGATCTACTGTCAGTCATATCTAAGGCAGGCAAATAATATTGAGGCAAACTATTTTCTTGTGTCAACTCAACACTAAGCAGCAGAGACTAATGTACCCGGTGACTGTTCATCCTAAACAGCTTCATGGAAGCATGTATTTTCTCCTCACTAGATCCCTAAGTCCTGAAGAAGTCACCAAATAGAGAGGGGGTTACTGAGGATGGCAGACAGGGACATGGTGAAAAATAATACATCGAGTGTCAACTCGCTGAATGAAACTCTCAGCATCTGAATTGATAGGCATTTACAACTGCTAATATTGCGTATTCCAGGCATTTTGAAGGACGGTGCTTCGGTATCGAACCAACTTAAATTGTTCAAATGTTCTGGCAATAATTGTTTTGTTTCGTGTGATATCATCAACTTTCATTCTTGTATTCCTCACGAATATGCCATTACAGCCATTGCATTTGGATCATTATATCGCATATGACAACCAATTGAAAGAATTTATTCTTAGAGGTATTGCTTATCATCTAAAATATAATTTTTTTGTTCAATACCCAGTTCTATTTCCAAGTCACAGGAGCACCGATGGGCTCTCGCTTTACACCGTCACTTGATATTCTTTTTATAGCCTGGTGGTAAAAATTCTATATTAATTTTTAGATTCCAATTTTTTTTTGTCAGCACATTGATTGATATGGTCGTTATGTGGATGACATGTTGTTAATTTGGAGAGGTGATTCAACAACTGTGCCAAATTTTGCACAGTATCTCAATGAGAATGACATCATTTTACAATTTACATTTACATTTTCTTGTACTCATATGGAATTTTTGGACCTTAGTTTATTGGGAGATTGTACAAGGAATTGCATTCATAGTACCATATATCGTAAACCTATTAGTGGTAATACCACTCTATGTGCTGACAGTTGTTATCCCAGTCATGCCACGAGATCAATCCCATATGGTGAATTTATCAGAGCTAGAAGAATCTGTTCTGATAGTATCTCGTTTTTCCATGAAAGTACTAACATTTCACATAGACTTCAGGTCAGAGGCTAAGACAAATTTGTCATCAGTGTATCATTTAACAGAGCATTAGGAGTTGCTAGACAACAAACATTAACTCCAAAAAGTCGCAAGATTACCAATAACAACAATTTAGTTACATTTAGCACTCCATATAGTCTTCAATTCTTTCATATTAAACGTATTATCAGTAAATATATTCCAATTCTTTATCAAGATATTTTCAATAAAATTCTAAAGGGACACAGGTGTATTGCAAAAAGTTGAAAATGACTCCTGCCGTTCAGCATTTACTGATGAGGCACAAGTTCTCCCATGCTACCAGAACAGCAGCTCCATCAAAACTATAGAGTCGTTTGATTAGGGGCATTTCACGGACCTGGGCCACTATAGAAGCGATGGAGCTTTTGTGTTTCGACAGCTTCTGTGAACTTCTGGTTGTTGCCAGTTACATCTAATTGGTGGACATGTGAAACCCAGCAACCCATCAATCAAATACTCTGGCTTATTCTAAGGAGAGGCCATGAATAAAAAAGTAGTGGCTGTGCTGTTCCATCTAAGGTTATGATTGTATGCTTATATAATTGTGTTATGTTACCTTTCTTTGTATTCAGTTTTGCATTTGATCTGCTGCCACCTGCTGTCCTTTAATGTATAACAGACGGCAGCTAATTAATTCTAGTACATGCCTCCCACTTCCAGGTCAGTGACTCCTTCTCTTCCTGCCGGTGGCCATTACTAGTTTTCTTTTTCACCCGGGAGAGACACGCTTACCAGGCTGTGGAAGGCATCAGTTTTTTGACCACACACACAATTTGCTAAATTTGCTGAATCATCTTGCTGCGTTCCTTGCTGCACACATCTTGCTGTACCACCTGGGTTGTTACACCTGCATTTCTGGAGAAGTACTGCATTACCAATCATACGCTGTATGTTCAGATTTCCAATAATCAAGTCTGGACTTCACAATATCTGGTGTGTATCATCTCTCCGGACGCATGAACAGCAAAACAACAGTCCTGTCTGCTCTGCATCGAGGAAACGGAAGGTAGGAATCTCTCCCAGCCCCACTCAACTACACTTCCATTCGCCTCATCTGGGAACAGAACAGTGGCCAAGCCCTTTAAGTGTACTGAATGTGGTGGGTGCAACCCTGGTCCTTATAAAAGACAGGAACTCCTGTTTGCCTGTTCTGCCTAGCCGTATTCCCGCTATTATACTAAGTTTTCCAGAATGTCAGATACAGTATGTGTTCTCATTTCTCCTATTTGCATTGTACAAGTGCTTCTTACTAAATTAGAATATCATCAAAAAGTTAATTTATTTTAGTTCAATACAAAAAATGAAACTCCTATTATATTCAGCTCTGGCAAAAATTAAGAGACCACTGCAAAATTTTCAGTTTGTCTGATTTTTCTCTTTATAGGTATATTTTTGAGTAAAATGTAAATTGCTCTTTTATTCTATAAACTACTGACAACATGTCTTTGAATATCCAAGCACTAAATTTTGTATTTATTTTCTGAAAATGAGAAATCGTCAAAAGAACAAAAAAATGCAGTGCTTGCAGACCTCAAATAATGCTAAGAAAACAAGTTCATAATAATTTAGAAGCAACAACACTAATGTTTTAACTCAGGAAGAGTTCAGAAATCAATACTTTGGGGAATAACCATGATTTTTAATCACAGCTTTCATGCGTCTTGGCATGCTTTCCATCATTCTTTCGCAATGCTTTTGAGTGACCTTATGCTACTCCTGGTACAAAAATGTAAGCAATTCTTCTTTGTTTGATGGCTTGTGACTATCCTTCTTCCTCTTGATTACATTCCAGAGGTTTTCAATGGGTTTCAGGTCTGATGAATGGGTTGGCCATGACAGGAATTTGATGTGGTGGTCCTTCATCCACACATTGACCTAATTCTGTGGCAAGGCGCATTGTCCTGCTGGAAAAACCAGCCCTCAGAGTTGGGGAACATTGCCTGAGCAGAAGGAAGCAACTGTTTTTCCAGGATAACCTTGTATACGACTTGATTCATACGTCCTTCGCAAAGATTAACCTGCCCAATTGCAGCCTTGCTGAAGCAGCCCCAGATTATCACTGATCCACCACCAAATTTCACAGTGGGTGCAAGACACTGTGGTTTGCATGCCTCTCCAGGTCTGTCTAACCATTAGACGAAAAGGTGTTGGGCAAAGTTGAAAATCAGACTCATCAGAGAAGATTACTTTACTCCAGTCCTCAATGGTCCAATCCTTATGGTCTTTGGCAAACTTCAGCCTGGCTCTCCTTTGCTTCTCATTGATGAATGGCTTTTTTTCTACCTTTACCTCTAGGAGCCTGTTACGAACTGTTCTTGACGTGACTTCACCCCAGCTGCCATTTGCCACTCTTTTTGTAGATCACTTGATGTCATCCTTCGGTTGCCAAGTGACATTCGAATAAGATGACGGTTATCCCGGTCAGGGGAGTGTCGTTTTTGCCCTCTGCCGGTCTGTAGCTTTGTTGTCCACAGTATCTACTGCTTGACCTTGTTGTAATGGACTGCCGTCTTAGAAATTTTAAGGAATGGAGGCAACATGACGCTCACTGTATCCCTCAGCTACTAAAGCCGTAATTGAGCCCTTCTTTTCCTCACTCAAGACTTTTCTTTTCAGCTCTTTTGGCATGGTTAAAAGTTATTTTTTCATTCCTATTACTTTTGGGATATTACTAGCACATGTTTTGCCATCCAACTTGTCCTATTGCAAGAGGATGGTCAACACCACAGCATGGTTTTTATACTTTCCTTTGTTAAATAAGATTTGGATCAGGTGATCACATAATCAGAAGCACATTAAAGGTACTGTCACACTTAGCGATGTACCAGCGATCTCGACCAGCGATATGACGCAGTCAGGATCGCTGGTGCATCGCTAAGTGGTCGCTAGTGAGCTGCCACACAGGCAGATCTCACCAGCGACATCGCAGGGGTCGGGGGTCGCTACTTACCTGTCACACTAGGCGATCCTGATGTCCTCCCGCCCGCGTCCACGCGTCGCTCGTCTCTCCACAGGAAGCCCAGCAGGAAGCTGACGACAAACGGTCCTGGATGTTCTCGCGTGATCAGCGATAACCAGCGGGAGAGCGGTCGGAGGTAAGTATCAGACATAGCGATATCGCTATAACGTCACAAAAACCAGTGACGTTATAGCGATATTGCTAGCGATATCGCTTAGTGTGACAGGCCCTTAAGTAGAATGAGGTGTAATCTGGTTGGAATTCAACTGACACTGGAATGGAATGGCTGTCAGACATGTGGACAAGCTGATTTTTATGAAACTGTGCAGTGGTCTCTTAATTTTTGCCAAAGCTCATTACAAACATAGGGTTCTATCTCAAGTGTTTATTTCTGTTAATGATGATGATTATGGCTTACAGCCAATGAAAACCCAAAAATCATTATCTCAGTAAATTAGAATACTTTATAACACAGCTTGAAAAATGATTTTAAAATCCAAAATGTTGGCATACTGAGATGTACGTTTAGCAAATGCACTCAATACTTGGTTGGGGATACTTTTGCATGAATTACAGCATCAATGTGGCATGGCATGAAGGCGATCAGCCTGTGGCACTGCTGAGGTGTTATGGAAGCCCAGGTTGCTTTGAGCCTTCAGCTCGTGTGCATTGTTGGGTCTGATATCTCTCATCTTCCTCTTGACAATACCCCATAGATTCTCTATGAGGTTAAGGTCAGGTGAGTTTCCTAGCCAATTAAGCACAGTGATTCTGTTGTTTTTACACCAGGTATTGGTTCTTTTGGCAGTGTGAACAGGTATCAATTCCTGCTGGAGAATGAAATTTTCATCTCCAAAAAGCTTGTCGGCAGAGGGAAGCATGAAGTGATCTAAAATTTCCTGGTAGATGGCTGCGCTGACTTTGGTCTTGATAAAACACAGTGGACCTACACCAGCAGATGGCATGGCTCCCCAAACCATCACTGATTGTGGAAACTTCACGCTAGACCTCGAGCAGCTTGGATTGTGTGCCTCTCCACTCTTCCTCCAGACTCTGGGACCTTGATTTCCAAATGAAATGCAAAATTTACTTTCATCTGAAAACAACACCTTGGACCACTAAGTAACAGTCCAGTTCTTTTTCTCCTTGATGCTTCTAGCATTGTCTATTGGTCATGAGTGGCTTGACACAAGAAATGCGACACTTGTAGCCCATGTCCTGGATACGTCTGTGTGGTGGCTCTTGAAGCAATGACTCCAGCAGCAGTCCATTCCTTGTGAATCTTCCCCAAACTTTTGAATGGACTTTTCTTAACAATCCCTTCAAGGCTGTGGCTATCCCGGTTGCTTGTGCACCCTTTTCTACCACACTTTTCCTTCCACCAGAGGTGTATCTAGGCTTTCTGGCACCCGGGGCAAGAATTCGGTCCGGCGCCCCCCCCCACCCCACACACACACACATGCGATTTGCACACTTAGTCCTGTACCCATGAACTGCTCTTCCTAATGTTCAGTGAAAAACTGAGAGAAGCAGGAAAAGAAGCTCGTTGTCACAGGACCATGAGTATGAAAGTCTCATATGAGTGAAGTGTCCATGTGATGACTACTGGAACCTGCAGAGCTGAATCCTGACATTGCAGCTTCTGAATTCTCACAACAAATGCACTGCACACTTTTAGGATTCTCCCGTACCGGTGGCAAGAGTGCACGGTCATATATCAGCACATGTATGTGATTTTATATACTTCTGGCCACATTCCGACTAGACGTGCCCGGCCTCGCTCCGTTCATTTCCATTGAGTGAGGCCACACACGTCCAGTCAGCATGTGACCGCAAGTATGTAAATTACCGGCATAAGAGAATCCTAACAGCGTTCAGTGAGCACTGTGAGAATTCAGAAGTCTGCAGTCACATAGAATGACTGCAGACTCATCACAAACCTGGACAACCCATTTAATATTCCTAACAAATAAAAACATGAGAATAAGTCAGTATCACAAATAATATTTACAGTGGAGCAAAAAAGTATTTAGTCAGTCAGCAATAGTGCAAGTTCCACCACTTAAAAAGATGAGAGGCGTCTGTAATTTACATCATAGGTAGACCTCAACTATGGGAGACAAACTGAGAAAAAAAAATCCAGAAAATCACATTGTCTGTTTTTTTTTCATTTTATTTGCATATTATGGTGGAAAATAATATGGAAAAAAATTCCAGCATCCAGATCAGTAATTAGATTAAAAATTTTTTTATTCCTTTATTCCAAAATTTAAAAAAATCATAAGATTCTCCATCATGATAAGAGACGCATCAGGACGTGTAGTTGGACGCGTTTCGGACAAAAAACCAGTCCTTATTCTAAGACAACACATAATACATCTGAACACATGCTTATAAAGGGAAACAAAGGAAGTCAAGGAACAATCAAGACTAAACATAGCCAGCTGATTAATAGGAGGTAGTAAGTCACAATCACACTTACAAAACACTCAAAATCTCACTCCTAATATTCATACCCGTTGGAACTCTGCTTTGTAACAATAACATCCATTTTGCCTCTCGGCGTAATAATAAATCATTTAAATTTCCACCTACCCTTTTTGTCTGCACCTTCTCTATGGCATTAACCCTAAAGTTGCTGAGATCTCCTTTATGTATATGCAAAAAATGTCGAGAAGCAGCAGACAAACTGCGTGTGGTAGTGTGACCTACGTCATAAACGTGCTCGGAAATAAGACGTCTCAAGGTGCGTGAAGTATTTCCCACATACTGAATATTACAATCCACGCATGTTATGACATAGATCACACCAGTAGAACCACAGTTCAAAAAAGATTTTATTTTAAATTCCTTTCCATTAACAGAAGATACTATTTTTTCTGTGTTCCACATAAACCTACATAGCCCACAGTTTTTCTGAGCACATTTAAAAGATCCACAAGTGGGTAACCAATTAGTTATACTTGCTGAACTGTCTGAAAAAAATTTATTAGCATGTCTATTGACACTAGTATGATCACTTGGAGATACCTTATTAGCAATAGTTTTATTCCTCCTTGAAACAAATCTAATCCCATCCTTCAGTATATTCTTTAATGTATCATCAACATACAAAATAGGGAGGAATTTTTTAATAATATGAACAATCCTGTAGTACCGTGTTTCCCCGAAAGTAAGACCCTGTCTTACATTAATTTTACCCCAAAAAGTCCCACCCTGTCTTACTTTCGGGGGAGGTCTTACATTAGCCGAAAAAAATGACAATTTCTTTTTAACCAATAAATTAACATTTATTAACATGCTGTTATACCCCATAACAGTGCCGTATCCCACTGCACACAGCCCCACACCCCATAACAGTGCCGTATCCCACTGCACACAGCCCCACACCCCATAACAGTGCCGTATCCCACTGCACACAGCCCCATACCCTATACAGTACATGTTTCCCTACTTGGTTTTTAAATGCTGGACGTTTTCCTCTGCGGTGCGGCTGTGGGTGCGGAAGGCCTGTGCTGCAGGGAACGCTGTGCCAATCAGCAGGGAAACAGCGGTGACGTGGGGCTGGGGCGGCCAATTACAGCCCAAGCTGCTGGACCAATCAGTGCTCGAGCCGGGGGCCGGCGGTGACGTGGGGAACAGGGGCGGCCAATGAGCTGTTGAGCTGGGCGGATTGCGGGGTTAACACGGCGAGTTAACCCCATGAGCGCTGGACCCGCCCAGCTGCACCTGAGGACACCTCTGGAGCCTGGGGACCCAATGGGGGACAGCGGCGGCCCAAAGGTAAGGGCCTTACATTTCACAGCGGCCCCCAACCCTGCCTTACATTCGGGGGAGGCCTTACATTGAAGGACCCCCCCGTAACCCCCACCCTGTCTTACTTTCGGGGGGGTCCTACTTTCGGGGAAACACGGTAGTCAGTACTAAAATTAGTTGAAAAAACAATAGGTGACCGACCCTCCACAGAATTTGGTGTTTTTCTGCTTTCCTTCTGCAAATAATCCTCTCTACTTTTTTCATCCGTTCTATGCTTAGCTTTCTGAATGTCTACCTTAGTATAACCCCTCTTTATAAAACGTTTACCAATGATCTCACATTGTTTATCGTATAAATTAGGCGTGGTACATGTTCTTTTTGCTCTTACAAACTCCCCTGTAGGTATATTAGCTATAACATGACGTGGATGGCAGCTAGATGCGTGTAACAATGAATTACCTGCCGTAGGTTTTCTAAAAATATCACAATCAATCTTTCTTTCTTCCAAATTTGCCGACAAAAGAATATCCAAAAACGAAATTGTCTTGGCATCAAATTGATATTTGAAACGTATATTGCATGGATTATTATTAATATAGAACATGAAATTCTCAATATTAAATACATCACCATCCCACACAATTATAACATCATCAATAAATCTCAAAAAAAGAAAAATATCAGAAGAAAAAGGATTTTTTTCAGAAAAAATATACTCCTCCTCCCACCAGGCCATAAAAATATTAGCAAGAGACGGTGAAAACTTGGAACCCATGGAACAGCCTTGCACCTGTAAATAAAGATCATCCAAAAAAGAAAAAAAATTGTTTTTTAACAAAAAATAGGTCACTTCAATCAAATACATCTGTAAATCTTCTGAAAAATTACTGTATTTCTGTAAATAAGTAGTAAGAGCCAAAATAGCCAAATCGTGTGGGATGGAAGTGTACAAACTTTGTACATCACAAGTGAGCCAACAAAAGGAACTTCGCCATTCCACCTGAGAAAAAATACTAAGAACATGCTTGGAATCCTGCACATAAAGTACCCCCTCATCTCCACTACAAATCTCCCCACACATAAAGTACCCCCTCATCTCCACTCCAAATCCCCCCCCACAAAAAGTACCCCCTCATCCCCTCTCCAAATCCCCCCCCACATAAAGTACCCCCTCATCTTCACTACAAATCTCCCCACACATAAAATACCCCTTCATCTCCACTCCAAATCCCCCCACACATAAAGTACCCCTTAATCCCCACTCCAAATCCCCCCACACATAAAGTACCCCCTCATCTCCACTCCAAACCCCCCCCACAAAAAGTACCCCCTCATCCCCTCTCAAAATCCCCCCCACATAAAGTACCCCCTCATCTCCACTCCAAATCTCCCCACACAAAAAGTACCCCCTCATCTCCACTCCAAATCTCCCCACATAAAATACCCCTTCATCTGCACTCCAAATCCTCCCATACATAAAGCACCCCCTTATCCCCCCATACATAAATTACCCCCTTATCCCCTCTCCAAATCCCCCCACACATAAAGTACCCCCTCATCTCCTCTCCAAATCCCCCCACACATAAAGTACCCCCTCATCTCCTCTCCAAGTACCCCCTCATCTCCACTCCAAATCTCCTCATACATAAAGTACCCCTTCATCTCTACTCCAAATCCCCCCACACATAAAGTACCCCCTCATCTCCACTCCAAATCCCCCCATACATAAAGTACCCCCTCATCCCCACTCCAAATAACCCCACATATAAAGTATCCCCTCATCCCCACTCCAAATCCCCCTCACAAAGTATCCCCCCTATAATGTCCTCAGATTTCTTTACCCTTCTCCCCATATGTTTCTACACCACATGCATCTGTCTGCACCCATGCACTCCATATAGCGTCCCCGACCATCCCTTCCTAGCCTCCAGAGCATGTCCTTACATTTCCACCATTGATCTTCGGTGTCTTCAGCTCCATTACCCCGTCTGGAGCTGGAGCACTTACCACCAACCGCAACTCTGCCTGTGCCCTGTGTCTTTGCCTGTGAAGAGTCGGCGTGTGACGTCAGCAGCGTGATCATGTGACCTGATCACGCTGCTGGCGCTTCATTCATGCAGAAGTGCCGGCGCCTGGCGGCGGTCAGAGTTTACAGCAACAAGTGAGTCACGTGTACTAGCGTCTGACAACTGAAGACGCTTGTACACTGAGTCACCGACCGACGCGCAGCACTTTCTCTGAGCCGGCTGTCAGTTTGACAGCCCGCTCAGAGAATGGGAGAATCTGTGTGGGGGCAGCAGAATGCCGCCGACTGGGAGCCTCCTCCCTGGACCGCCGCATCAGGAGGCCCGATGGCGCCCCTCTGTCGGCTGCGCCCGGGGCAAATGCCCCGGCTGCCCCCCCTGGATACGCCTCTGCCTTCCACTCAACTTTCCATTAATAGCTTGGATACAGCATTCTGTGAACAGCCAGCTTCTTTAGCAATGAGCTTTTGTGGGTTACCCTCCTTGTGGAGTGTGTCAAAGAATGCCTTCTGGACATCTGCAAAGTCTTCCCCATGATTGTGGAGCCTACTGAAGCAGACTAAGGGACCTTTGTAAACACTCAGGAAGCCTTTGCAGGTGTTTTTTGTTAATCTAATTTAGTGAGATATTGACTTTTGGGTTTTCATTGGCTGTAAGCCATAATCATCAGCATTAACAGAAATAAACACTTGAAACAGATCACTCTGTTTGTAATGACTCTATATAGGAGTTTCAGTTTTTGTATTGAAGAACAGAAATTAACTTTTCGACGATATTCTAATTTAGTGAGAATCACTTGTATATGTGGCTTCCTTCAGTATCAGGCCACAGAAGAGATGGAGAAAGAACTTACTGCACAGCGTTCTGCAGCGCACAAACAGCATGTCAAGGTCAGAAAATAATCTGGAATGTGGGCTCTCTGTGCTGTGTTCTCGGCATCCCAAAGATTTTTGTAGGTGAATATTAGCTTCATTGTTTTCTTTTTCCTAACCATCCCCAAACCAGTCCTGAAATCACTGGAGTGTCATAGGACTTTGCGTTATGAAGTGAGAAGACTTTTGAAAGTCAAACATAGACATTGTGTGTTTACTGTATTTAACAGGTGTGTGTCTGTGTGTGTCTCCAGCACTAAAGGTGATTGTGTCACTAAAGGGGTATTTGTGTTTTTGTGTGTCTTCAACACTTAAGGTGTGTGTGTGTGTCACTAAAGTGGTATGAGTGTCTTTCTGTGTCTCCTGCACTGAAGGTGTATGTGACTGAAGGGGCATGAGTATGTTTCTGTGTCTTCAACATTGAAGGAATGTGTGTGTGTCAGTACTGAAAGGGTTATGTGTATGTGGGGTATATTTGTTTGTGAATGTCTCCACCAATGAAATGGTGTTTGTCTCAACCCTTGCTAGGCACTGAATGACACTGTGACTTTAAGAGACCATGCACCCCTCTGATTTGGGTGCACTAGTCCTTTCTACCCTGCAGTTTGCTGTGTGCTGGTTTTGGATGACAAATAGGAAGTGAAGGTAGCTTTGTGTCTGAGATTCACAGGCAGGACTATTTTCTGTGTCCTAATAATGAGAAACTGATAAATGAAGTGAAGGCTTCAAGGGAGAAGATAGTACCCAGTTACTGTAGGATCAATCTGCAGGACCGTGTCAGAAGGAAAGAGTTGTGTCGCACAGCCAGGATAGTTCTCCTGGAGCACCTGTAACCTGAGAGAGAAAACAACACAGCAGTACCAGCAATCTCTCATCATTGAAAGTGGGAGCAAGACTTGCCAGGATCTGGAAGAAGAGAGATAAGTTAACCTGAAGGAAGAGCTAAACACAAAAAACTTGGCTCAGCTATGTCAGGACCAAGCAGCAGCTACCAGACTTCCTTCTAATCTGCAAAACTGTGAGTGAGACACTGGTGTTTAACTGTGTTAGGGTGTAGAGCAGGATTCTTTAGCTAGGATGCTGTAGCAGCATGGCCTGATTATCGGAAGCCAGGTAGGAAGTTAGAAGATGGTATTTTGTGAAACTTGTTTATAATTTTTGCAGTGAACTTCACATTGTCAAAGCTGGAGTGCAGCTTGTCTAACACGCTCCAGCTTGTATCTATTTTTGCTGTTTTCATTACAATAACTGTTAATTAGTGTTGAGCGATACCATCCGATATAGAGAAATATCGGATCGGATTGGATCGGCCCGATACAAAAAAAAGTATCTGGTATCGCCGATTCCGATACCGGAAGTCCCATTCAAGTCAATGGGACAGAAATATCGGAATGAAAAAAAACCCTTTCTTTACTTGCACATCCAGTTCGGGAGGGGGGAAGAGTGTGGAGGGTGCATGGGCGGACACTGTGCGTGTCTGTGTGTGCGGGCGGGGTCTGTGCGGGCCTGCCGGGGGCTTGTGCCGGCTGCCGGGGATCTGTACGGGCCTGCCGGGGGCTTGTGTGTGTGCAGGCATCGTCCGATGGGACTACAAGTCCCATCGGGCGATGCCTGCTACAATGACAGTGATTGACACATTAGCCAATGATGGGACAGTAGTAGTCCTATCATCCGGCTAATGTATTGAATGTAAAAAGAAAAAATATATATACACACTACATACTACATTCATACAACATACATACTTACTACATACATAATACATACATACAACATACATACTACAATCATACTATATATATACTACATTCATACAACATACATGCATATATACTACATACATACTACATACTTACTACATACATACAACATGTTACAGACATACAACATACATACTACATTCATACTACATATATACTACATTCATACAACATACATACATACTACATACATATACATACTACATATACTACATTCATACAACATACATACATACATACTACATATATACTTACTACATACAACATGCTACAGACATACAACATACATACTACATATATACTACATTCATACAACATACATACTACATACATATATATTACATTCATACTACATACATACTACATATATGCTACATTCATACAACATACGTACTACATATATACTACATACATACAACATGCAACATTCATACTACATATATACTACATTCATACAACATACATACTTACTACATACATACAACATGCTACATACATACAACATACATACATTCATACTACATATATACTACATTCATACAACATACATACATACTACATACTTACTACATACAACATGCTACAGACATACAACATACATACTACATTCATACTACATATATACTACATTCATACAACATACATATATACTACATTCATACAACATACATACAACATGCTACAGACATGCAACATACATACTACATATATACTACATTCATACTACATACATACTACATACATACAACATGCTACAGACATACAACATACATACATTCATACAATACATACATACTACATTCATACAACATACATACTACATTCATACAACATACATACATACAGCATACATACAACATGCTACAGACATACAACATACATACAATACATACAATACATTCATACAATACATACATAGACATACAATACATATAACAGAGTACATACTCACCAATACTTGTCACATTGTTCCCTGAAGCCAGTGTCATCTATGAAAAAATATGAAAATAACAAACAAGCCATATACTCCCTGATCTGCAGAAATCCACAAGTGTCCCACGCCGATTTCCCGTGGAGAACAGCAGCATCAGCTGATGCGACCGCTCTCTAAGAGGCTCCAGGAATCCAATGACGGGAAGTAGGTATCCTTCCGCACTGTATTCCTCCGCCACTGTAAAAAAAATAGTCCCTAGTCTCACTTTTGGCATTGCTGTGTGAAAAAGTTCCCACACAGCTTTTGCCATAAAGTGAGACCAGGGACTATTTTTTTACAGTGGCGGAGGAATACAGTGCGGAAGGATACCTACCTCCCGTCATTGGATTCCTGCTGCTGTTCTCCACGGGAAATCGGTGTGGAACACGTGGATTTCTGCGGATCAGGGAGTATATGGCTTGTTTGTTATTTTCATATTTTTTCATAGATGACACTGGCTTTGGGGAACAATGTGACAAGTAATGGTGAGTATGTACTCTATGTTAAATGTACTGTATGTATATATGTATGTATTGTATGTAGTATGTATGTATTGTATGTATGTATGAATGTAGTATATATGTATGTATGTTGTATGAATGTAGTATATATGTAGTATGTATGTATGTTGTATGAATGTAGTATATATGTAGTATGTATGTTGTATGAATGTAGTGTATATATGTAGTATGAATGTAGTGTATATGTAGTATGTACTGTATGTTTATAGCATGTTGTATGTAGGTAGTATGAATGTACTATATAGCATGTGTGTGTGTGTGTATATATATATATATATATATATATATATATAATTTTTTTTTTTTTTGTTTTACATTCAACACATTAGCAGGATGATGGGACTACTACTGTCCCATCATTGGCTAATGTGTCAATCACTGTCATTGCAGCAGGCATCGCCCGATGGGACTTGTAGTCCCAACGGACGATGCCTGCACACACACAAGACCCCCGGCAGGCCCGCACAGGCAGCCGGCACAAGCCCCCGGCAGGCCCGTACAGACCCCCAGCAGCCGGCACAAGCCCCCTGCAGGCCCGTACAGACCCCCGGCAGCCGGCACAGGCCCTCGGCAGGCCCGTACAGACCCCCGACAGCCGGCACAAGCCCCCGGCAGGCCCGTACAGATCCCCGGCAAACGGCACAAGCCCCCGGCAGGCCCGTACAGACCCCCAGCAGCCGGCATAAGCCCCCTGCAGGCCCGTACAGACCCCCGGCAGCCGGCACAGGCCCTCGGCAGGCCCGTACAGACCCCCGACAGCCGGCACAAGCCCCCGACAGGCCCGTACAGGCCGCCCGCAGTCGGTACAGGCCCCCCGCAGTCGGCACAGACCGCGCATCATGATGCGCACAGACCGCGCATCATGAGGACATCATTTCAGCAGCCAATCACAGCCACGACAGTGGCTCATTGCATTATGGGGACTTCCGATTCCGGTATCAGATATTGAAAAAATATCGGTACTCGGTATCGGAATTCCGATACTGCAAATATCGGGTATCGGCCGATATTCGCTGGTTCGGAATGCTCAACACTACTGTTAATCTTATATTCTGGCATATAATCCTCTGTTTTTCAGCAAAAAGTGTTTTCTTTCTGCTTCCTCGTCTACTGTGCGGTACTTAAATCCCACCCGGCGGTGTCGTTCAGGTGTGTGTAGCATTGATAGGGTGTATTTGTGTGTCTCCAGAAGTGAAGAAGTTTGTGTTTTCTGCACTGTAGGGGGGTGTGTTTGTGTGTCCACCACTGATAGGGTGTTTGTCACCAAAACTGAAGGTGTGTGTAAGGCCTGTTTCACACTTCAGTTTTTTAAAATCAGTCAAAATCCGCCAAAAATTGAAACTGGCGGATCCGCAAAAATTGTGTAAAATCGGATACCAGCTGATGGTACGGATCCGTGTTTTACGGATCCGCTATACGGATTTTTGTATGGATCCGTCAAAAAGCGGATCCGTCCAATCCGATGGCATCCGTTTTTTCCATCCGTTGGATCCGTTTTCTTGCGGATCCGTTTTTCCACACCTCCAAAATGGGATGCTCCCAAATATGACTGGCTCTTGGAGAATGTTTCCAAATGTGATTGGATACTGGAAACTAGGGAAAACTATATCTAGGGTGTTGTAATACAAAATCTTTGAAAGGTTTTAGAGATAGTGGCAGCGATTGAAGGAGTTATTGCGAGTATTGACAGCTACTGTGTGGACTTTGATCTTCACTGCAATCGGTTGGCAATTATTGCTCTCCAGAGGGAGAAAAGAAGAATCCTGCGTCTGAGGAGACTACGGAAGTGGATTCATCCAATAAATGCGCAGAGGTTTACCCGTGGTGTATTTTGTACACTATACCTGGAATTGAAGGATAATCCGGACAAGTTCTTCAACTATGTGCGCATGAGGCAGGACTTGTTTGAGCTATTGGTGGAGCGTGTTGGAGAACAAATCCGGAGAAGGGACACCTACATGCGGTTTTCTATTTCACCAGCGGAGCGTTTGATGGTGACCCTTCGGTAAGTTATCTATTTTTTAAAAGGTTTCAGATTCTGCAGACTTTTATTGTTATGTTATGGCTTGTAGTTTGTATTAATTTTACTTTTTTCCAAGTTTCCTGGCAACTGGAGAATCATTCACCTCCCTCCATTACCAGTTCCGGCTTGGTATTTCAACTATATCTGGAATTGTACAACATACCTGCCGGGCATTGTGGGATTGTCTACACGAGGAGTACATCCCACAGCCAACACAGGAGAGGTGGCTGGAGATTGCCGACAACTTTCAACAATTCTGCCAGTTTCCAAATTGCATTGGTGCCGTGGATGGGAAGCATATCAGGATTGTGAAACCCATCGGATCTGGATCTGAATTTTACAACTATAAGAAATTCTTCTCTGTTGTACTTATGGCCATTTCAGATGCCAACTGCAAATTTATTGCCGTGGACATTGGTGCGTATGGGCGTTCAAATGACTCTCAGGTCTTCAAGATGTCCGCAATGGGCCGTCGTTTGTATGGAGACAATTTTGACTTCCCACCTCCAAGACCACTCCCTGGAACAACAGGCCCACCAATGCCATTTGTGTGCGTTGGTGACGATGCATTTCAGCTTTCCAAACACCTACTCAAGCCATATGGTAGTCGTCGATTAACACACCGCAAAAAAATATATAACTATCGATTGACCAGAGCGCGAAGAGTGGTGGAGTGGTGGAGTGTGCTTTTGGGATTTTAACTGCCAAATGGAGAGTCCTGTTAACGGCCATAAAAATGAAAACTGACACTGTGGATGAGGTGGTGAAGGCGTGTGTCATCCTGCACAACTTTGTACTTTCAAAGGAACCTGTTTCCATGGAAGAAAATCTTTCTGAAACCACCTTGTGAGATTATCAGCAGCCAACTTTTCGGAGTACTGGGTCAGTGGCAAGAATGAGGGACACCTTTGCAGATTATTTTCTGACGCCAGAGGGACAACTTGACTGGCAAGATGACATGGTATAATTTTTTTTTTGAATTTTTTTTTTTTTATACCAATTGTGGGTAATAAGTGCTGTGTTTTCTAACCTTTTACACCACCAGTGTACTTTGAAGCCAAGAAATAAAGAACAAAAAAGAAACTACACAATAAAGTTCTTTTTTAAAAAAAAAACCTTGTTTATTTGTGAAATTTTTCAAAGTTACATATTTGAAAACTTTTTTTATTTTTTTGGGAGAAATTTTTTTTGTAGAATTTTTTTTGTAGAAAAAAAACATTTTTCTTTATTACATCACAAATGCTGGTACTGTTGGGTGGAGATACTATTGGAGGGGTTAACAGGGTTGACCACATCGAGGGGGGGTGGAGGACTGGGAAGGGAGTTGGTGAGGATCAGAAGTGGAAGGGGGGTTGAGAACATGAGGTTGGGATGGGAGTGGATGGACAGACGAGGTTTGTGGGAACATTGAAGGTGTGTGTTTGGGTGAGTATGGTGAGGGCATTGGGGTATAATGCAATGGGGAAGGAAGGTACTGGGAAGAATGGAATGGGGAACTAGAGAAAGAAGAGGGAGTGGTAGGAGGAGGGATGGTTGTATGATGGATGGATGGGGGAAGGATGGACGTTGGAAGGATAGACGGGGAAGGATGGACAGAGGGAGGATGGACAGAGGGAGGTTGGGACAATACTTCCACTAGAGCATTGTAACAGGCTTGCATCACATGCATCTGTTGGTGAGTACTGAAACATTCCATTTGCCAGACAACTGATTGAAAAAAAATATGTCCTGGCGTCTGGTTTGATTCTAAATTCATCTGTTCCATGTATCTTCTGAGTTCCATGATACTTTGATTGATCATGGTCAACCCAGAAGATAACTGTTGTCCATAAGTGTGGAAACCATGCTGGACAGATGAGTTCAGACTCAAACAGTCAGACAAGGTCATCCTTTCCTGACTCTTCAGACGCTGCCGGCCAGAACCAAAAGTTGGTCGAGATGTTGCGGCAGTGTCTGAGGGGTGGGGAACAGGGTACAAGTCGTCACCAGCAGCTTCATGTGATGAAGTCTGCCCTGCTGCTCCAGTGCTGGTGGAGGAGATAGAGGGACGAGACAAGAGGGAAGGAAGAGAGGGGTCTGATACCTCGATGTGGTCACCGGGGGCGGTCTCACAAGGGATCCCTCCAGAGGGAGGCAACTCAGATACAGGCTCCCGAGTGCTGCAGACGGTGCTAAAAAAAAGAGGAAAAAAAAATTATTAAAGATATTATTTAATTTAACTGTGCTGAAAAAAAAAATTGGTTAAACATGTTCTTTTTTGTAGGATATCCTGAAAAATATATATTGGACCTTTTTTGGTCTTTTTAGATATTTATATATGCTTTTTTGCCCCTTTTTCCTACTTGTTTCCTCTTTTCCCGGGTAGTGGGATGTGTTTTATTCATTATTATTTTTTTAATTTGTATTGTATATGTGTGTCTTTGATATATGTTTTATTTATTTTCCTTCTTAGCCCATGTGAGACTTCTTCTTTATTCATCAATTGGATTTATTTGTTCCATTATATGTGGCGATTCCACTGGCCCTAATTTCAATATCTATATCGGATGCTTATCAACTTTAGACATCGGTGTCCATGGACGATTCTGGGACGTCTTAATTTGAAGAGAGCAACATGTATTGTGATGTTATATTTGAATTTTCGAGCATTTTCTATTTGCAGTTGCTTTTTTACATCCTTGTTTATTTTTACTTTTGACCTATACCCAGTGCTCCTTGTTTTATATGATGCTTATTTACATCCATTGGTGTCAGTGGTTGTGCGCATGCCCGCTGTCCCTGTTTGTGGCGGATATGTGGAGGAGTGTCTCTTTGCCTTTCTCCGGGCTCCCGGGGACTTTTTTCCCCTGCTGCCCGGGGCAACGCATGACGCTCTCTCTGCATTGTCTGCCCGGCGGGTGGACAGTGCGCATGCGCCGCGCCAAACCGCTTTGATTGGCCGATTGTATACCATGTGACTCGTCACATGGGCGCATGAAGGTCCTGTGCGCACTTATTCGGGTGGATAGTGCGCATGCGCCGCGCCAAACTGCCCTGATTGGCCAATTGGAAACCATGTGACTTGTCACATGGGCTTAAGAAGGTCCTGTGCGCACTTTCTGGTACACTGCCCTTGAGAAAGCGTGCTTGTAGTCACGCGAAACGCGCGTCGGGTGTTTTCCCTACCTGGTCCTGGGCTCACCTAGCCTCCACGTATATCTGGTAAGATATATTTTCTCAACTGGCCACGCTAAATTTATCTGTGCACACTAGGTGGTTATAATTGATTGATAATGTGGCGCAGTGACCCCCATTTGGGGGGATGGGGAATTAGCAGACATTGGCTATCTATATAGATGTGTTTATTTTCTATATACATTGCTATATTACCTGATATCCTGTGACTGGATGCTTTTCCCGGGCTATTCTGTTCTTTCATCTTGTGGTGTCATTTTAATTTCTGTATTTTTGTATTGAATAATATATATGTTAATTAATAAAGACGTATTTTTACCATATTCACCTAGTTACTCAATCTTTCTCTTTGCATGCATACATGTAAACATTTGTAGTACAGAAATGGTGTGTGGAATATTTACCTTCTGCTCACCATCGTCGACCGGAGGAACCCCAGGGCTCTGTAGTTTTTATACTGGGTTCCCCTGCGTCCTCCCGATCCACTCGGGGCCTGCAACTCCTTGTTGAAGTCCCTCTTGAAGCGATCCCTTAGCGACCGCCACCGTGTGATAACCCTGTCACCTGTTAAGGAAAAAAAGCAAAGTGGTTAGTATTCAACACTTCACATGCTGGAATATAAGTTACTGAAATTGTAATGCTTACGCACTAAATCCCTGGCCCTCACATCGAGCTCCTCCCAGTTCTTTACAACCTCGGAACACACCTCATCCCAGAGCCGTCGGGTGGTCGGTTGGTCGGCATGCAAATGGTTTCCTATGTTCCACAGCGGCTCCCGTGTTTCTACTAGATGGATGAGGTCATCAGTATCAATAATGAGACCCCCTCAATTGGTCTCCGCGGAGCACGCTGTGAAACCTGTGAAGAAAAAAAAAAAATTACATTCAATTCAAACACATGATGTTCATTACTCAATTATCCAAATACGGTTACTTACCGTTTGCCGACCACCAGAGGCATCACCTGGACGACGCTGGGATGTCCTGGGAGTCACTCTTGTGCGGGCACCAAATTCTGAAGACTGTAAAAATAAAAAATAAAATAAATTTTGTTTTGGATGGATGCGTAGTTATTGTGTGTGCGCTGTGATGAATGTTTGTGTTGGGTGTAGCATTAAGTCTGTATGTGCTAAACTTACACTCTGTGCGCCCCCTCCTTGTGTCTCTCCACCCTGCATGTCTCCTCCTTGAAGCTCCTCTGATTCAGCTTCCTGTGAAAACATAATAGATGCATATAGGGTTTAAAAAAAAAGGTAAATAAGAGTGAAAAAAAAAAACTTTACCTCAGTTCACTGATGATGTGAGGGGGAGCTTTCAGAAGAAGACATTCCTGCGGTCTGGCTTGCGGGTCTGCTTCGGTGTGGCTGGTGCTGCTGCTGCAGCTCTGCAGTCCTTCCTGAAGTGATCTGCAAGTATAAAGACACTTGTTAAGCTACTATACAAAGGATAACAAAAGCTTTCAGGCCTTTATACTTACTGAGAAAATTGCACTATTTTGTGTGGCTCTCCTGCGGCTTGGTGGGTTTGCTGCGGTGTGGTGGGTCTCCTGAGTACTGGCGGGTGTGCTTCCCTTCCTGAAATGATCTGAAAGTATAAAGAAAATTTTAGTAACATAAAAAAAATCTTCATTGGTATTTAATGTGTGTAATTCCCTGAAACTGAGTATACGCACAGTTTTAAGTGTTTGCATGTGTGTAAATTCCCATACAATCTCTCACTGAGAGTGTAACCACACTGATTGCAGGTGTGTAATTAATGTGTATACCCACACTGTGTGTTTGCATTCCCTGAAAAACTTTAACTGAGAGTGGAACCACACTGATTGCAGGTGTGTAATTCCTGTGTATACCCACACTTTGTGTTTGCATGTGTGAATTCCCAGAAAAACTCTCACTGAGAGTGTAACCACACTGATTGCAGGTGTGTAATTCGTGTGTATACCCACACTGTGTGTTTGCATGTGTTTGAATTCCCTGAAAAACTCTTACCGAGACTGTAACCACACTGTGATTGCACGTGTCTGTAATTCTTGAGTATACCCACACTTTGTGTTTGCATGTGTGAATTCCCTGAATATCTCTCACCAAGAGTAAACCAAAGTGTTTGAATGTGTAAATTCCAATCTCTCACTTGAGAGTATAACCACACTTGTATACCAAAACCCAAAAATTAATGTACCTTTTTGGTACATAACCATACTTAATTTTACCTGGTTTTAAAATACTACAGAGAGTTTTTAAAAACAGTTTTTATTAAATTTTTTTTTAGTTTTATATATATATATGTATATATATATATAATATGTGTATATATATATATTTTTTTTACACAAGTAGGAGCTACTCTGCTCTTTATTTTAAATACCACAATTAATGAAAAATAAAAAAACACTGATATACAAGACCACATACAATACACAACACAATCACAGCACAATTGCAAATATTAAAATAAAATGCAGTACACATGCAACAGGAAAACAATTAAAATATGAATAAAAAATCCAACTAAAAATACACACACACACACATGCAACACTAGGAGGCCACGAACATACATGCAGGAAGGCAGACCACACACACACACACACACGCCACACAAACACAGACAGGCCACACAGACAGACAAGCCACAGGCATGCTCCAGGGGTCTGGTAGGTGGAGGTCTTGCAGCTGGGCAGGCAGGTTTTATAGCTCTGGTTATATCTCCTTCTATCAGTCTGGCTGGTGCCGGATGTCTGGCTCTGTATCTTCAGTGTGGTTGGTGCCGGATGTCTGGGCCCAATTACACCACATACAATACCAGTTACACCACGTACAATACACACAGAACACAATCAGCACTTGCAAATATTAAAATAAAATTACAGTAGTAATAAAATAAAATGCAGCACACATGCAACAGAAATAATATTAAAGTATGAAAAAAAAGCATAACAAAAATACACGCACACACACACACACACACACACACACAATGGCGGATCCGCCGTTGTCCGCGATTTTGACGGCACAAAAAAAAGTTGCAAGCTCCGTCCACCTCAGACAGAATCCGCCGAATAGCGGACGTAACGGACGATCATCTGTCAAAATCCGCCACTAATGTATCTCAATGGGAAAAAATGGCGGATCCGCAACAAAAAAAGCGGATCCGCCATTTTCAAATTTTGGCGGATTTTGACTGATGGTAAAAAACTGAAGTGTGAAACAGGCCTAACCAGCACTGTAGAGGCGTGTGGTGTCTCAAGCACTGAAGGGTTGTAAAAGTGTGTTACCAGCACTGAAGGGTCATGTGTAATATGTGTGCATTAAAGGTAACCTGTCTCTTGAATATATGTGTGTGTGTGTGTGTGTGCATATGTGTGTGTGTGTGTGTGTGTGTGTGTGTGTGTGTGTGTATATATATATATATATTACATAAAGTTTAGTGCTGTAATAGCTTTTTATATAAATTTCGGTCAAGCTAGAATAATGTAGTTTACTAAGTTTTAAAAGAAAGTTCATTTCCTCCAATGTTTTCAGTTGTTGATCGGAGCAGCATCTTGTTAATTCCATTCCTCACCTCTGATGATATATCTGCCAGCTGTTATATGTGCTATATTTTATAATAACTGTATAATAACACTGTGAATGTGGAGTGGGGATTGCTTGGTCAGAACGATGCTATTTCACTCACGAGTCCCTGCGGGCTGTTCTGTGCTGACCTTGTGATTTTAGCTTCGTATAAGTGTTACTTCCATACGTCCTGCATCTGATGTTGCCCTCATATCCACCCTCTATGTAGTCTCAGATTATGGGAAGGATTATTACAAGTTATGAAAGGAAGAGTACTGTTCTGATGATCAAGCCTGATAATATCTACAGGAAAGTGAGGAAGTAATTGAACTCTGCAAGATCCACCATTTTCCTTTTCAAGGTGACTTGTGACACCTGTTGCTAGACACAATGGTGACAGAATGAGGGATAACGTTAGAAGACTCTGCTCATTTTGTGATGTGAGTGCCGGGCTTCTTGTCTGTAGAAAAATGATTCTGATGAGGGACACTTTTGTCATATCAGGTTTGTCCAGTGTACATGAATGTGACAACATGACAAAGGACTGAGGGCCTTGCGTTGCCTCCTAGCATGCTATATTGAGAAGACCCTATGGGATACAATTGTCAAAGGACAAAATTTGCAATGTTAAAGGGCAGACTTCATATGATTGCAATGATTACATCATGTTCTTTATATAACTTGTGTGTATAACTAACAAATAAATGAACATATTACAGTGGCATATTGCCACTTTTAATTACAACTGCAGTCCCAAAAATATTAAATGCCTTCATAACAAGAGTCTTTAGTATTTAGTAGAGCCTCTTTGGCTGTTATAACTAGAGATGAGAGAATATTTCAATGTTCAATTCGGATTACGATCGACGAATTTGCAAAATTCGCAGATTAATTCGTCGAATATTCGCCGAACATAACCAAATGCCATTCAGCTCAATGGGAGGCAAAAACAAACGCATACACAACACCTTATAATGGCCCAGAATGCTGCCAAAACACATCAAATGAGGGTCAGACACCAGGAAAGTGGCCTCAATTCTTCCACAGTTCAAATTTTAGCATGGAACTGCAGCAATCAGCCAGGCATGAGGTATTTGGGTCTAGGACAGCATTTACAGCTTTCATTTGAACGTCACAGAAAGATGAGATGGGTGAGGGATCGATGAAGGCTTCCTTTGCTGGGAGCCCTGATACCACATGCAACACCTCTACCTGCTTTCATGCTGAGCCACACTCAAGTGGCACAAATATCAGTTTTGTAGACTACCATTGGCAAAAAAATGTAAGGATAGTAACATGGGTAGTTGAGTCCCAGGAAGTGGAGGTCTGACTGTCTCGGAGTCCTACTGCTACAGGCAACACTCATGAAGGAGACCCAACCAGGAGTCTACACATTCACAAAAATTAAATGGTAGACACCAACAAAGTGGCATCAATTGCAAAATAGTAGAATTAGAATAGCGGGGACTGACACCTCTTCCACTACAGCCAACCCAGCAGATGAAGACTGTAACGGGCAAGGTGGTGGAATCACTGTACCATTTCCCTCTGAAAGCCTGGAAGGGGCGTAACTAGGTGGCCTACCAAATCACTACTCGGACAAGTGGCAGCAGATGAAAACTAAGACCCAAGGAGGTACAAAGAGGTGGCATCAGGTACTACTCCATAGCTGACATACAGAAGGTGGCAGCTGACCCCCCTACAGCGGGAAAGCTGCTACGGCCCAAAGGAGGGATGAAAAATGCAGGCAGGCACTGCAGGGATTCTGGAACCATGGGTGCAGATGGGACCGGCTGAGGAACAGAAAAGCACTGGCAGGTGCGGGCTGGACCGGGTGTTAAACAGATGAATGCTGGCAAATGTGATCTGGATCAGCTGATAGACAGAAGCGCGCAGACAGGTACGAGCAGACAGGTAAGGCTACTTTCACACTAGCGTCGCCCAACATACGTCGCAATGCGTCGTTTTGGACAAAAAACGCATCCTGCAAAGTTGCCTGCAGGATGCGTATTTTCTCCATAGACTTACATTAGCGATGCATTGCGACGTATGGGCACACGTCACATCCGTCATGCGACGGATGCGTCGTGTTTTGGCGGCCACGACGCACACAAAAACGTTACATGTAATGTTTTTTGGTGCGTCGTCTCCGCCATTTTCGACCACGCATGCATGGCTGAAACTCCGCCCCCTCCTCCCCGGACATTACAATGGGCCAGCGGATGCGTTGAAAAACTGCATCCGCTGCCCCCTGTTTTGCACAACTTTCACAACATGCGACGGTACGTCGCCCCAACGCAGGGCAACGGCCGTCGCACAACGCTAGTGTGAAAGTAGTCTAAGAGCAGACGGGTGCAGGGTAGACAAGCAGACAGGCAGACCTGGGGAACCTGACAACTAGCAAACATGCAAACTAACAACATAGCTCAGGCACCTCCATATTGGAGGAAAAGCCTTAAATAAAAATTGTCGCCCAGCTATAGGTTGGAAATAGGTTGATGCGGGCAGTCCCTTTAAGAGAGAGGGAGGGAGCATGCATGTGCACCCTCTAAGCATAGTTCCCAGTCCTACAACTGAACCTTGGTGGACACCATCACATAGGGGATGAGATGAGGAGGTGGTGTGTGAGTGGGAGACAGTGAATGTACTGTCTGTTATGTACAAAGAGATCCAACAAAGGGCCAAGTCTGTAATGTCAACAGATCAGAAAGTCTGTAGTAAGGAGGAATGGTCCACTGAATCAAAGACAGATGCCAGGTGCAGGAGAATGAGGAGGACAAACCTGCGTCGCTTTAATTTGGCAATTAGGAGGTCATTAGTGACTTTAGTCAGGGCAGTTTCGGTGGAATGATGCAGTCTGAAGTCAGATTGTAAGCAGTCAAAGAGGTTGCAAGAGGAGAGGTGGGAAGACAGTTCCAAATGGAAGTGTTGTTCCAGTAGTTTGGAGGCATAGGGGAGAAATGAAATGGGACGATAGGTAGACACAGAGGATGGATCAAGGGTGGGCTTTTTGAGGATAGGTGTGTTCGAGGTATATTTCAATCAGGATAGAAGACACCAGTTGTTAGTGATAGGACGAAGAGGTGGGTTATGCTTGTGATGAAGACTGTGGTAAAGAATGTGTTAGGCGTCGGGTTCCTGTCTCTGCACAGCAGGAATCCTGAGCCTTGCCTTTGGCAATCTCCCATTCCTCTCCGGCCGCAGAGGAGCCTGCTCAGCAGACTCGTCGATCCCGGCACTCTGCTCAGACTAGCACTATGGGTTTGGTTGCTGCTGCCACCTCCTTTCGGTCTACTGAGCATGTCCCTGCCCTGGGACAATCACTCATTAGAGATCAGAGGTCACATGCACAGGTCCTTCTCCAGCTCTGATTGGATCATCTAAAAGGTTCCGGAAGGAAGCTGCTATAAAAGGTTTGCATGGCCGCTCAGCCATGCGCTAGTATACACAGTAATTGGTAGAGGTGTGTGTGTTGATGGATGCTTGTGAAACACTGACTGACTTATTATGAAACCCCTTCCCTTTGATACGCATGTTGGTAGGGTTAGAGTTTACAGTCAGCGCCGAGTTGTGACATTGCCTAGCGCCGCAGTGCTCCCAGCTCCTCACACACGCTAGCACCAGTATGCGCCAAGCTATAAGGCACCACTGTACCGCATCTACTGCAGCGCCTGCCAGAGCAGCGCCGTGCACACTTCTGTGCCATTAGAGTGCGCTCTCCAGCCCTGAGTCTGGGATGGTTAGTGGCGTCCGCCAGTACGGCACTGTATGCACTTCAGTGCGGTTTCTGTTAGTTGAGCTTCTACCTGGCACCGCAGTTGCGGTACCGAGTGCTAGTGGTCTAGAAGGACTCTAACCCAGCAGCTTTGGGGCTGTGTCCTGAGACTGTACACTAGTGCTCACTCTGCCTAGTCCTGTGACGTTAACAGGCTTCGGCATTTGTTACAGCAGATCTGTGAGGTAAGAGTTTGCTCCCATACACCGCGGATCGGCGGTTAACCCGCCGGTGTTTTGTTGGTACTCCATTACTGAGCAGCAGTTTTCCATCTCTGCATGGTCGACCCCAGGTTGCGATCGCACTTTCTTATATTTTATATTTAGTGCAATCCGCAATCCTAACGGAATGGAATGAGGTGGGACGCTATTGTGTCAAGTTCACAGGTGGTGAGGCAAAGTATTCAGTTGAGATGAGAGGGAACTGGTAGATGCAGGAAAGTATTGAAATGACTAAATAGCTGTTTAGGGTTGTGACACAGGTATGATAGGAGGGATGAGAAGTCGGTTTGTTTTGCTGCAGTCAGAATTTGCGCAGAATTTTTACAACTTCTGTTGCTGGATGGGCAACTCCACTCCTTTCTTTGGCAGCCATACAACAGTATGTTTTGTAGATGATGGCCAGAAAGAACATGTGCTCCAGTAGATAGCAAGCGCTGCATCAAGTGGCCTCTGCTCCTCTTCCTCCACCTTAACCTCATACACAGTACAGTCATGGCCAAAAGTTTTGAGAATGACACAAATATTATATTTTCCCATGATCTGCTGCCCTCTAGTTTTTATGTGTGTTAGGCTGGTTTCACACTTGCGTTTTTTTCGCGGTATTTTAGCGCTAAATAGCGCATGCGTTTTTTTTTCCTATACTTTGCATGGGATGCGCTTATGTGCGCATACACATGCGTTTGTACGCGTTTTTCCGCGCATGCGTTTTTTTGCGGTATGCGCTCGGGCGCACAAAATGCAACCTGTTGCATTTTTTGGGCGTCCGACTTGCCTCAAAAAAACGCATGCGCGCGCAATGCGTTTTTTTACAGCAAGACACCCATTATAAGTCTATGGTGAGCATATGTGCGCATTGGCATGCTTATGTATGCGTTTTTTTGCACATGTGTTTTTTTTTTTTACCATTAGTTTAGACAATGGAATTTAGGGGTTTGGGTTAGAGTTAGGGTTAGTTAAGGGGGTTTAGGGTTAGGGTTAGGGTTAGGGTCAGGGTCAGGGTTAGGGTT